>NC_090298.1:132185000-133435000 GCF_039906515.1 Pseudorca crassidens | reverse complement strand
TGGATGCTGACATGACCACCAAGATTGCAGACTTTAGCCTCTGCATCAAATTCACCTTTAGCAATAAGCTGGATACCCTCTGTGGCAGTCCCCTGTTATGCTGCCCTGGAACTCTCCCAGGGCCAAAAGTATGATGGACCCTCCATTGCTGTGTGGAGCTTAGGAGTCTTCCTTTATACTGGTCAGTGGAGCCCTGCCTTTGACGGGCAGAACTTCAAGGAGATATGAGAGGGAATACTGGGCAAAATATACCATATTCTCTTAGACTTGTGCATGGAACATGAAAACCTGCTCAAGAAATCTTTCATTTTCAATCCCAGCAAGAGAGATACTTTAGAGTAAATCATGGAGGATTCATGAACGAATGTGGGTCATGAAGATGAGAAGCTAAAGCTTTATGTAGAGCCACTCTCTAACTACAGGACCCTGCAGACTGAGCTGATGCATCCATAGGTTACACACAGAAAGGGATCCTAGGACTCACTTAGGTTAATTGCCAAACACTGCAGCCCAGCACAACCTCCAGTGTGTCCCTGCGGCCTCCTCCTCCACCCAAAACTTTAGCAGCGATGCTGGGACCCCAGATGGAACAAATTTTCTCCACAGTTTATCCAAAGGAAATTCCCTACACACTGGGCAGTATATTTGGGATCAGCAGATTTTTGCCCCAATGTGATCCCAGCCTCTCCCTCGGGCAATAACCACAGCTAGCACTGGGCCACTGGCGGCTTCTTTAGCAAGTTCTCCCTCAAGTTTATATGAAGGTATGCTTATTTCAGGTGTGCCAGAAGGAACCTGCATAAACCTGTAAGCAAACAGCATATGGAGATACTCAAAGCTAGGGAGGCCAAGCCACACACTGCACTTTACATGGAGTATGAAGATCACAAACTCCATGGAGTCCTTTAACATGGCATGAAAATTCAGCAAGGTGCTCGACACAAAAGCTGCCAGTATGAGCTGAATAAGAAATGGTGCTACTGTGCATGCATGGCACCCCAGGGCCAAGAAGGCTTCCTGCAGTGGGAGGCGGAGGTGTGCAAACTCCCACAATGGTCCTCAACAGGGTCATTTAAACACACAGCCAGCACCTCCATGGCCCTCAAAAGCATTGCCTCTAAAATAACCAAGGAACTTAAGCTTTAAAAGGCTGCCAGATTTTTAGCGCAGTGAAACTACTCTATATGATACTCTTAACCATAGATTCATATCCTTGTACATTCATCTGTCCAGAAACATAGAACGTACAACACCAGGAGTAAATCCTAATGTAGACTATGGACCTTGGGTAATAACGACATGTCAATGTAAGGTTCATCAGTTATAACAAATGTACCAACCTGGTGGGGGATGTTGACAGTGGGAGAGGCTATGCATGTGTGGGGACAGGGAGTATATTAAATCTCTATCTTCCTCTTAATTTTCCTGTGAACCTAAAACTGTTCTTTTATTAAAAAAAAGTCTTTTTTTAAAAGGCTGCCAGGAACCACCTAGGAGACAGAAGGACGGGCCAGCTGGCTCCATCTGCCAGCCTGCCACCTAGCCCCACCCCAAAGGCAGTGACTGGACTGGTCTGTTTCCCCTGGGGCACTTATCCCCTCCCCTGCCCTTCTGGGTCTTTTCTTCCTTGTTTGTGAGAGAGGGCAGATTGTTCTGTAAAATAAAGATAAAAAACAAAACCCTTCCTCCTTCCTCCTTCCTCTTTCCTCCTTCCTCTTTCCTCCTTCTTCCTTTCCTTGCCCCTCCTCCTCCCCCTCTTATATTTTGGCCTACACAGAAAAAATTTGGTTACATACAGAGGGAACTGAGCAAATAGTTAAATACATCAAGGATAATGAAAACCAGGTTTCTCCATGGAAAAAGAGTTACAAATATGGAAAAGGATAGGATAGGATAGGATAGGTTAGGATAGGATACGATAGGATAGAATAGAATAGAATAGAATAGAATAGAATAGAATGCTCAGAAACAAAGCCACACACTTATGTAATATTGATAGATGACAGAGGGGACACATCAGTAGGGAAAGGAGTAACTGTTCATTAAATCCAGCTGTAAAAAAAAATTGCAATCCATGTGGAAAAGGAAGAAATTGGATCCCTGCCTCACATTATAACCAAAAATCAATTCTATTGTATTAAGGGCATAAATATGAAAACAAAACTTTTATTTTTATTATTTTTTTTGAAGTATAGTTGATTTACAATATTATGTTAGTTTTAGGTGTACAGCACAGTGATTCAGGTTTGTTTTTTTTTTTTTGCAGATTATATTTCATTAAAGGCTATTACAAGATAATGAATATAACTCCCTGTGCTATACAGTAAATCCTTGTTGCTTATCTATTTTATGTATAGTTGTTTGTATCTATTAATCTCAGATACAATCTGTTAATTCCACAGGGGGAGGAGGGACAAATTAGGAGTATGGAATAAACAAAACTTTTATTTTTAAATAGAAAAAATTAAGTGGATTTTTGTGTGTGTGTGTGGTACGCGGGCCTCTCACTGTTGTGGCCTCTCCCGTTGCAGAGCACAGGCTCCGGATGCACAGGCTCAGCGGCCGTGGCTCACGGACGCAGCCGCTCCGCGGCATGTGGGATCCTCCCGGACCGGGGCACGAACCCGTGTCCCCTGCATCGGCAGGTGGACTCTCAACCACTGCACCACCAGGGAAGCCCCACTAAGTGGATTTTTTTAAACTTTGAGGTAGGGAATGATTTCTAATCAGGACATAAAAAGCATTGACTATGAAAAAAAGATTTATCAATTTGACTGTTTAAAATTAAGAATTTATCAGTTATCAAAAGACACCTTAAAGTATGTGAAATAAATTACAAACTTGGAGCAAATATTCCCAGTGCATGCAACTAACAAAGAATCAGCATCAAGAAAACCTCCTTTACAGCAATCAGAAAAGTACAAACAATTCATTGTAGGGGTCAGCAATTTTTCTTAAAGGATCAGATTGTAAATACTTTAGTCTTTGAGGACTATCTGGCCTCTGTCACAACTACTCAGCCATTATTTTTCAAAAGCAGCCATAGAAAATACATAACATAATTACTTTTTTTTTTTTTGGTGTGGTGAAAAAATTTAAGATTTACTCTCTCAGCAACTTTCAGATTTATAATACAATATTGTTAACAGTCACCATTCAGTACATTAGATGAGGTGATAGAGATGATGTGAACTTACCCTATTGTAATAATTTTGCAATATATACATGTATCAAATTATCACATTGTACACCTTAAACTTACACAATGCTGTATATCAATTATATCGCAATGAAGCTGGAAAAAAATGCATTGCAAATTAGCAGTGCTCCAATAAAACTTTAATTACAAAATGGGGGGCCAGCCCCATGGCCTTAGTTTGCCAATCTTTCTCATAAGGACTGGGGTTGAAATTTGAGTTTGTATCATCTTTGCTACATGATAAAATACTCCAAAACTTGGTGGCTTAAAACAGTAAATATTATTTCTCATGATCCTGTGGATCAACTGGGCGGTTGTTCTGGTCTAGGCCAGCTTGGCAAATCTCTGTTATCAACTGGCAGCTTGGATGGGACTGGAGGTTTTAGGCTGTATTATAGACTGAAGGTTTGTGCTCCTCAGAATTCACATGTTGAAACCTAATCCCCAATGTGATGGTATTTGGGGGTGAGGTCTTTGAGAGGTGACTAGGTCTTGAGGGTAGACCCTCATGAATGGGATTAATGCCCTTCAAAAAGAAACCTCTTGAACGTGCACCTCAAAGCTCATCTGCTTAGCAAAGCCACAAGACACAAACCTCTCACTTTTTACCTGTTTCCACCTAAAAACAAAAACAAAAAACCTACACCACACAGAACTCAGATTTGCTGAAAAATACGTTTCTAATCTCAGAAAAATCTCCGTGTGGCAGATGGCCTACATGCCTCTGTCATGTGGTCCATTTAGGAGCAGGGCTCAGAAGGGAGACTTCCTATTGGCTGCAGGTGGGAAACTGCGTGGACTCATGGAAGGTGAAAGCAGGGCTTGGCTGCAGAGCCAGGGGTGGATATAGCTCTTCTCCCGACAGCCTGGGAATGGGAAGGTCACGTCGACTCACGGGAGCTTCAGGGTCAAGCCAACCAAGATTTAGGGACAACCCAAGAGGTTTCCAATCCCCTGGCATAATTTAGACGTGTTTGGGGAAGAGCGCAAGTTCCCCACCTGAGATGACTTTGAAGACTTTCCAATGCACACGGTATAAGCATTTCTTCAGGGTTCCCTGGAGGCAGCTCATTCATGAGGCATCACCTCTGGGGAGGGGCAGGGGGCTCCGGACAGTAAGCATATGGCACTTAAGACAAAGCAGATGGCACCAACTTTTAAAGATGACTCTTTACTACTTGATCAATGGCTTCACCTCTAAATTATATTTTTACAGATATGTACCTATGCAACTTAACGTGGCTCTTCTAAGCAGGTGAGGACTTCCTCTTCAATGCTCTATAAAAATGATTTGTGTTCTATATAGTGAGTTTTTCCAGTAAATGTGGCTTAATATTTTAATTCTTAGAATGTGTCTTCTCGGGACTTCGCTGGTGGCGCAATGGTTAAGAGTCCGCCTGCCAACGCAGGGGACACGGGTTCGAGCCCTGGTCCGGGAAGATTCCCACATGCCATGGAGCAACTAAGCCCGTGCGCCACAACTACTGAGCCCACGTGCTGCAGCTACTGAAGCCCGTGTGCCTGTGCTCCACAACAAGAGAAGCCACCACAATGAGAAGCCCGCACACCGCAAGGAAGAGTAGCCCCCGCTCTCCGCAGCCAGAGAAAGCACGTGCGTAGCAACAAAGACCCAACACAGCCAAAATAAACAAAATAAATACATAAATTTATAAAAATAAAATAAAAGAATATGTCTTCTCTATGTGATGCAACTAAATTCTGTTTTGTTTGTGGAATGACTAGCACAGGCCAGCTCCCTCTCTTCACTTAACAAAAGACCAATGAGCTGTTAATCAAGCTGTTATCTCCACGATGCTACTTGCTCAATGCACTGATTTCTTAAGTATGTGGAATCCTTTTTCTTTTGAATCTGTATATCATATGTAAGACTGAATCTACTTAATAAACACTGAATAACCAAAAAAAAAAAAAAAAGAAAGGAAAAGAAACCTCTTTAGGGAAAAATCTGAGTATCTCCTCTTCTCTCACACCTACACTTCCTTTGCCTTCACATCTAACACCAGATGTGTGGGGCTTTTCCCCACACCGAGCAATTCTGTGACACCGGCCTGGTGCCCTACAATTTAATTAGATTCTGATACCATCTACCTGGAGTAAGCATCAGATCCTCTGTGTTAAAGGGCTCAGTCCCACAAAACTGCCCCCTGCCCACCCCCAACTTCATTTGGATGCTAAGCTCAAATTCAGGTTGTTACCTGTACTTCTGACAGAATGGCTGTAACTCAGAAGTTCCCACGACCCCCTCCTCAAGTTTGATTAATTTGCTAGAGTGGCTCACAGAACTCAGGAAAACAGTTTACTTACTATTGACACATTACTGGTTTACTACAAAGAATATTAAGGATGCGAATGAAGAGCCAGATGAAGAGATACATAGGGTGAAGGCCGGAAGCGTCCCAAGCACAGGAGTTTGTCTCCATCGAGTGTGGGGTACACTGCCCTCTGGGCATGTGGGTACATTCTTGTTCACCAACCTGGAAAATCTCTGAGCCTCATCCTTTTAGATTTTTATGGAGGCTTTGTTACATAGGCTCGATTGATTAAATCACTGATGATTGGTGATTGAACTCAATCTCCAGCCTCTCTCCCTTCCCCAGAGGTAGAGGGGTGGGAGGGGAGGCAGAAAGTTCCAATCCTCTAATACTTTAATGGTTCCCTTGGCAACCGGTCCCCAACCTTAAGGGCTATCCAAAAGTGACCTCAATAACATAAATTCAGGTGTGGTTGAAAAGCATGCTCACATTACTTAGGTTATTTCAAGGGTCTTAGGAGCTCTGTGCCAGGAACAGGATGAAAATCGACTATATATTTGTTACAGATCACAAGACCACAAAAGAGCTCCCTTGTTCCTTCTATCATGTGAGGACATAGCCAGAAGACGGCCATCTATGAACCAGGCCCTCACCAGATGCTGAATCTGTTGGAATCTTGATCTTAGACTTCTCAGCCTTTAGGAACGTAAGAAATAAATGTCTGTTTGTTTACAAACCACTCAGTCTCTGGTATTTCATTATAGCAGCCCAAACAGACTGAGACACAGTGGTTCACTTACATGCCTGGTGGTTGGCAGAACAGTCAGGATAGGGGCCTCCTCTTGGCCCCTTGTCTTTTCTTCCATGTGTTTTCATCTTCCAGGATGCTGATCTGGATTTTGTCAGTGGTGGCAAAAAGACTCCTAGCAGCAAGAAAGGGCAAGCCCAAAGCATAAGCAGTTTTCAGGCCTCTGCTTGCATCACATTTCTTAATGTTCCTTTGACCAAAATAGGTCATATGGACAAGCCCAGATTCAAGAGGTAGAGAAACAGACTCTATCATCTCTTGACAGAAGGATGAGCAAAGTCACATGGCAAAGGGGAATGCAATCTGGAATGGGAGGAATTTGCAGCCATTTTACAATCGACCTAACTGTAAACATTTAAACAACATGATGTAAATGCATATCCTAGGTAGTCAGTGACTGCAAATACATAAATTACTAACTTCTCATGTTAGACTTCTCTGGTTTTTTATTCCTAAAGGAAAGCTTTTCCACCAATAACAAGTTTATAGAACAATCCGTGATTTTGCTTTCACAAGCTCTCTTATGCCAATCTCTTATGCAAATGGGTCAACTGAGACATTTCTATAAACTATTTATATCAATGATTACCAAGAGAACAAGCATTCCCTCCCCTTGAAACTCGCTTAGAGAGACTTACCAGACTTGAGGTGAAAACACTCAAATAAACCACACAATTCTACAGCTAAAAAATGAAAAATATGTATAACTAATTTTTATAATACAAACTACAGAATGTATCACATTTATAAAATGGAGGCATGGTTTTTAAATTTGAGAAACACCAACCTGATACTAAAGAGATTCCAATTTCCAAGTATACCCTGAGCTCTGTAGAGGCCATTTCTCTTCAAAAGAGACCCTGTGGTTACAGGGTCCAGAGAGAGAGCATCCCTGGAACAGCCATAGGAATATTCTTCTCCTGGCTGAATCCACCCCCTGGCTGGTTGGCAGTTGGCAACCTGACAAGTGTTTTACATTCAAAAGGTCAAGCTCTGAGTGAATCTGCCCAGAGCCTCTGGTGAAGAGGGCCTTGCCAATCACGCCTGGATGCCCAGGCCTGGCATCTGTCCCTTGCCCCTGCCATTCTGACAGCTGTGGAAGAAGGGACCCAGGCTCCCAGCTTGGGCTGTCACTAAGTGATGGCAGCCCTTTTGCTGAAGGTCAAACTCTAATTCTCACTCCAGGGAGACTTCCTTCTCTCTTTCTCTCTTTCAGCCTGTCCATCTTCATAACTGTTTGCGTTTTTCTGCTGCTTTATAGTCTTCAAAACATTTTCCCTTTCACACTCTCATTTGATCCTCCCCATAGGAAGAGGGTGTCAGAGCAATCATGAATTTCCCTTTTGTAAGAACAAGCAGAGAGACTAGGCAATTGAGTGTTGGAAGAACATACAACGTAGCAGTTAAGAACAAAGGCTCCGGAGTTAGATTCCTGCCAGTCTCCTTCCATGTAACCTCGGGCAAACTGCATAATCTCTCTCTCCCTGTCTCTCTCCCCCTCGGTTTCCCTGTATATAAAGTAGAGATATTAATCTTTCCTATTTCATAAGGTTTTTGCAAGAATGAAGTATAAGAAGAAATGTCTGGCATAAAACAATATCGCAATAAACCATAAGGATATGCGTATTATTTGTACTGCTTCTGTTGTTATCACATAGCTAGATTACAGCAAAGCAAGGACTAGAATGCACATCCATGGGCCTGAAAGCCGCACTATCTACATCCACCTTTCAATAAAGTGAGTGGGGGTTCTGGCTGTTCTGCTTTCCCACATGAGAAGCAAATTATCCCATGAAGGAGTAGGCTAGAGGACCTATCTTCTTAAAAGAAAACCTTTTCTTCCAGCTTGCTAAAACTTCAGAAAGGAGCCTGAGGGTCCTGAACTCTTATAGTTACCTCCAAAAATCAGGTATTATAAAAAACTGGGTTAGTTTCAGAATACTGTTAGCCTTTCCCTCCACAACCTATTATTCTAATCCAGGAAAGTCAGTATGTCCAGGAATATCAGCTCTACTGACAATCAAAGTTCTTGCTTTTAGCCAGGAGTTTCAAATCCTTCCCCAACCAACCTTTCATCAAATTTGCCCCAAAATCACCAAATTTTAATTGTTCGAGTTCCTTTTCCTCCTTCATCCCTGGGTAATTATCAATGAATGTGTTAGTGAAGGTTATGAAATCATAAACAGGAAGAAGAAGGTGACCTAGTAACCTGGCTACTAACCCTTGAATAATCCACAGTTGACTTTGCCCACCATAAAGAAGATTAGAAATGTGCAGTTACAGGATGCAGAAACAAACAAATGTAAGCTTAGAAGTAGAAAAGAACTGAATTTCGAATTTAATAGTGACAACAACAACAAAAAAAATCAAATGGGAGAGAAAATGAAAAGAATAGAGTCGGAATTCCCAGGAAATACATTAAACCATAGCTTTGAAAGACAAAGAAAATAGAAAGAGAGAGAAAAATAACACAGAAATCTACCTTCATTGCACTGTGTCTGACCAAAGAACATTATAATGAATCTCCCACTACCATTAAATTAAACACAAATTGCTTTTGTTTCTAATTAACGTCGGCCCAAGCCAATGTGATGTGTGAAAGTCTTCTTTTTTAATGCCTCTGCCATGCCACAGAAATATATTACAACCAGAATGAAAGATTACGGATGCTTTCCAATAGCTTCCTCTAAAATATAGGCCAAACCTTATAGAAGGTATATGTGAGAGTCATTTGAATTCCAAATGCATTTAAAAGGACCAGCTCTATTACGGTGCATAGCAAATGAATCCATAATGAGGAGATATTCCAGACCAATTGTTTCCAAATTATGCTTTAGATTATCTTCATTTCTCTTTTGAAAATATGCCTTGTTATTTTTAGCATGGCATA
Source organism: Pseudorca crassidens (assembly GCF_039906515.1). Taxonomy (NCBI): domain Eukaryota; kingdom Metazoa; phylum Chordata; class Mammalia; order Artiodactyla; family Delphinidae; genus Pseudorca; species Pseudorca crassidens. The sequence continues at coordinate 133,425,830 of NC_090298.1, read as the reverse complement.
AGAAACCCTTGACTTTTCTGGCATCAAATGACATCTCCAGTTTCCGTGCTCTCCCTTATTCCTTTACATACCAGCTTGGCCACATCGGACTTAGACCCTTGTCATTCCCAGTAAACTCCGATCATCCTTCAAAGCCCAGCTCAGATTTCACCAGCTCTGCGAAACTTTTGCCAGTACTCCCAGGTGGAGTTAGAAATCCCTCCTGGGTGTTCCCAACACCTTATATCCATGCAACATTTGTTCTACAGGTGGCCTTCAGCAAGAATCCTCTCTTTCAGTGTCTGAACTCACCAGGTTATAGGTATAGGCACAGTGCCTGCATAGATGGATTGTGTTAACAATGAAGTAACAGAAATCTATAGGAGCTAGCTTAAATTTAAAAGGGTAGGGAGATGGGGCACATATTAAAAGCATACATGGGAAGCTCATGGAATCCAAGCCAAGACTCAGGAAGAGACAGATATAAGAAATGGAAAGCCATCTGGAATCCAAAGGTCACTCTCTCCCACATTTCATCACCCATTCGCCCCTACATCTGCTTTGCTCTTTAATCACTAAGGCTGACTTTTCTGTTATCAGCCTACACAACAAAAGGGCAGGGTGGTGGTGAAGGGACTCAGTTCCATCATGGTTTTTGTACCTATAGGGCAAGAGTCCAGTCATATAAAAAGAATCCCTTGTTGTCTCCGCTTTGGTCCTAATTCCAAATTCCAGGGGAAGAATCAGATTGCCTGACTTGAATCAGGTGTCCACAGTGACCCATCTTGCTAAGTTTAGATGGTCAGGGCTATGTGGTTCAAATTCAACTAGTGGGGGCACTGCAAAGGAAGCAAAAGAGAAGGGAGAATCATTGTGAGCTAAGAGACAGCCCAAAAGGTGACACCTATACAGACATTCTGTTGACTAGAACAGAGGGAGGGAAAGAAGGAAGAAGGGAGGGAAGGAGGGGGGATAAATCCAAATACATTTGGAGGGCTTCCTCATGGTGATAAGAGTCAAACTAGAAGATTAGGAACTTAGTATCTTACTGGGGATGCTCATGAAATCCAGTGGTAGTGACATCATCATTGTACATAAGCATGTGTTGAGTATCTACAGGTAAGTAGCCACTGATATAGACACTTACCTTCAAAGAACGTGTATGTCAATCAATAGCAGGGATCTGAAGCTCAGGAAAAATTAAAAATAAGCAGAGTTCACTGAAGAACCCCAAACCAAAAAACCATGTATCTGTCAGTGGCATCTGCTCCAAATAACCTAAAAGTCTGTGGTCTGCATGTTTAGTAAGCATTAAAACCTCTGGGAGGCAGAAGAGAAACCCACATCTATTCACACTAAAGTGTAAATGTGTGGTTACAGCAGACAATTAACTGCCCTTTGGACATCACACAGTCAATAATACTAAAGCCTTGGTATAGGGTCAAGGTTTCCCAAAGTGTGGTTCACATTGGAAACTTAGCCAAGAAATCTGCATACCTAACAAGCTTGTGAGAAACTTCTCATGCACAGCACCACTATGAACTACTGGGGTAAGCAGCCTCTAAAGTGACCCCCGGAAATCTCCAAGCTACACCGTTTTTGTAGGCCCCTCCCACACTGTTCCAGGTTTGGTCTGTATGACCAATAGCATATAGCAGAAGTGACAGTATGTCACTTCCAATATTAGGTTATAAAAGGATCGCAGTTCATGCCTTGAGATTCTCTCCCCTGAACCCGCCCCCTCTCCTTCTCACTTTGCTTCTCCCCATTCTTCTCCCTTTCCCTATCATGCTGTCTATCTTTTCTTAGATCACTCATACTGGGGGAAACCATATGATGAGCAGCCTTATGGAGAGAACTCTGTGGCAAGAAACTGAAGCCTCCTGCCAAGAGCCACATGAGTGAGCTTAGAAGTGGATATTCCAGCACCTTCAGAAACTGCAGCTCGACTGCAACAGCATAAGAGACTGAAATCAGAACCACTCAGCTCAGCCATTCCTAGATCCCTGACCCTCAGAAATCGTGGGATAATAAATGTTCATTTTTTTATGTTTTTATTTTTATTTTTGGCCACACTGCGAAGCTTGCGGGACCTTAGTTCTCCAACCAGGGGTTGAACCCGGCCACGGCAGAGAAAGCGCCGAGAACTGGACCACCAGGGAATTCCCAAATGTTCATTGTTTTAACCTGCTATGTTCTGAGATAATTTGTTACACGGCAATAAATTACAGATAGCTAGTCTACAAAGACTGCCCCTTCCTGTCCCTGAAAACTGCTTCTCATAACAAGAGATGGAATTTATTTCTCCTCCATTTAAATCTGGTCTGGCCCTGTGATTGGCTTGAGTAATAGAAGGCTGCAGAAGTGACATTCTGCAGCTTCTGAGCCCAATTCTTAAGAGAACTAGCAGCTTCTACTTCCTACTGCTTGGAACCCAGACACATGCTATGAGCAGCCAAAGCCACACGGAAAGGATATATGGAGGAGAAGTGAGGTGCTCTGTTTGGCATCCCCAGCTCAGCTCCCAACCAACACTGACTGTGTGCCAGGTGAGCGAGCCATCTTGGATCTCCCACCCAATTGAGCCCTCCAGATGACTGCAGCCTCTCCCAACACCATGTGAAGCAAAACTGCCCAGTCAACCCAAAGAATCGGGAAAAATAATAAATGGTTGCTGTTATTTTAAGTCACTAATTTTAGGGGTAGTTTCTATGTAGCAGTAGAAACCAAAATACACTGTCTTAGGCTAATGAATTTATTCATTTATGATTGGATTCTGAGCATCAGTCTATAAGTGAAGTATAGATATCTGTCCAAAGAACCTTTCTGGGCAAAGAACTTATGCATGTAAGATAGTCCTACACCTACACCTTTGGATCCACCGTGATGCTGGGTATCTACTAGAGGCTCACATAGGCTTTTTGACATTGGCTCCCCCAGTTTCTTTCCTGTTTCTAATAACATCATGAAGAACTAACATTTCCTGAGCTCTAATAGGTGACAGGCACCACCCTAAATAGTTTACTTCTCTTAACTTACTAAAGTATTGGGTTGGCCAAAAAGTTTGTTTAGGTTTTTCCATAACATCTTACAGAAAAACCTGAACGAACTTTTTGGTGAACCCAATATTACGACAACACTAAGAGATAGGTCCTGGTATCTCCATTCTCCATATGGGGAAAGTGGGCCTGGAAAGGTAAAGGACTTGCCCAAGCTCACCCACAGCTGATAATTGATGGAGCCCGGAGAGTCCAACTTGGCATCCATACTCTTAACCACTACTCTACACTATCCTCAGTCCTATGAGGTAGATGCTGCTATTACCATTTTAAAGACAGGGAGCCTGAAGCTTAGGGAGTCCCTGGCACAAAGTTCACACAGTTAATAATGAGAAGAGCTACAAGGAAAACTTCCTCTAATACCAACGTTCTTAAATAAAATCCTATTCTTCACCCCCACGTTTGAAGAATGTGCAGATTGTAGCAGGGTCTGGCCCAGTCATGTATTCTCAGCTCTCCTAGGCTCCACCTTACCAGGTATTTTAAGAACAAGGGTCAGTGAATCATGCACCCGTGAGGTAAACTCAGCAGCTCCTTAATCTTCCCTGCCTCCCTTTTGGAGATCATCATAACTTAGAAATATTCCCTTGAGTTCTTTAAATACTCTGCAAACAGCTGGCCCATTTTCAGGAACTCAGAAGACACACACCATATCTAGAGTTCAGAGAGGGGAAAAAAAAAAACCTCACAGATCTGCAAGAGAGAAGTATTTCTTCTGTAACTCCTCTCATCCTGAAAACCCTTTTGCTCTCTCCTAGTTTTAACTGTGAACCTCACCCCCATCCAGGAAATGTACTTTTCACCTCCATGCCCTGCAAACAATGAAGAAAAAAAAGAAACCAAAATTTCCCACACACTATTTCATTTGATTCTCATGAGTTTCTTTTAACAGCAAAAGGTATTTCACATATGCAACATGATAATTTATTGAGAATTTACTGTAGAATGATAATCTACTGAGATATTTCTCTGTGTCTATTTCTTCTTATCTATCAGGAAGGAATGAATGGTATTTACTCCCTCCCAGAAGGCGTTTCTTCCAGGGCCAAAAAGGAAAGCTGTCTAAAAGGGATGGGGGTGGGAGGACCCTAATTACAACCCAAACCATATTTGTCAGTTCTGAAGGCTCTACCCAGGGTCAGGCCTTCAGGAGAGACAGACTTTTCCTAGTAGGGCTGTAAATACTCAGCCAGTTGGCCAGAGGGTATTTGGGCAAAACATTCTAGGGGCAACTAGCTTGCAACTAATTAGGTGGTTCCAGAGTGAAGAGTAGTCACTTGATGTTTTGGTGCATTGAGGGTAATCTGAGGTGAGATTCCTCAGGCCTGCAGCTGGGGGATGAGGAAGAACTGGCCCTCCTCACACTCACAGTCTCTGAGGCACTGGTCTGAGTCCCCAGTGCTGTGACCTTGGGAACCTCAGCCACAATCCCATAGTAGGGCTTGGCACCATGGTGACCACTTTGAATTGAGGGCCAGAAACCTTCGCCTTTTTCCTGGACTGCATAAGCCGACCAGGCTAGGAAAGGGAGCCGCTGCTACCCCCATACCCACATATACACACAAATGACTGGTACTGTCTGCCTAGTCAACCTTGACAAGTGGGGGCCTGAGCGAGGCTTAATATTTTTAGGATATGTAAAAACACGGCATTGCTTGCGCCCCACTTCATGAAACAAATATACTTCCCACAACACATTTCCTATCAGCACACAGGGAAAATAAATTTACTTTAATCTCAATTTCTTTAACATTAACCTTTTCCTCTCTTTCCTCCCCTTGGTTCTCTGATATCGTTTCTGTTGCATAGGCGATACTTGAGGCAAGTCACTTCTTGTTTCTTTTACACATTTGCTTGTTTCATCCCCTCTGGTCCTCCAGAAAAGCATTTCCATTATATAGCGTTTTTCCTTTATCAGACCATTTACAGAATGTCAACTAGCTTCTGAGCACTGATTGGCGAACTAAGACCCACAGGCCAAATCCTGCCCACAGCCTGTGTTTGTAAATAAAGTTTCATTGGGATACAGCCAATCCCATTCAATCATGTATTATCTGTGGCTCTTTTTGCAACTTAGCAGCACATTTGAGTCTTTGCAATAGGGACTCTCAAAGCCTAGAATGTTTACTCTACCTGGTCTCATTCAGAAAAGGTTTGTCAACCCTTGGTCTAGCAGAAGAAAAATACATGTTGTACTGCATATTATTAACCAGTACTCTATCCATCTTTGGGTGATGCTTTAAATAGAGGTCAATGCAAAGTGTTCTGGGGAGCACCATTAGATTTTAAATGGTCCCATATACATGGTTTACAGCTGCCATCTATATGAAGTTGAGGCTTCATATTGCAAATAATAAACTATTCAAGCTATATTTAGTCAAAAAGAATTTTTGGGGACTTCCCTGGTGGCACATTGGTTAAGAATCCGCCTGCCAATGCAGGGGACACAGGTTCGATCCCTGGTCCAGGAAGATCCCACATGCCGTGGAGCAACTAAGCCCGTGTGCCACAACTACTGAGCCCTTGCACCACAACTACTGAAGCCAGTGCACAACTACTGAAGCCAGTGCTCTGCAATGAGAGAAGCCACCGCAATGAGAAGTCTGTGCACCACCATGAAGAGTAGCTTCCCGCTCGCGACAACTAGAGAAAGCCCGCACACAGCAACGATGACCCAACGCAGCCAAATGTAAATAAATAAAATAAATAAAATTTAAAAAATAGGCAAACTGAATTATACCATTAAAAAAAAAAAGAATTTTTTATAAAATAATATGACGTTGGTTTCTTCTCTACCAGTCAGAATTCAATTAGGTAACAGAACCACTATCAGTATTATGGAATATAAAATTTACTAAGTTTATTATAGAAATGATATTTTGCACAATTGTGGGAGATGCGGGGGAAGAAAAGGTCTGGAAAAGGAAACTGGAGGACCAGGGGAAAATCACTAACCAGCCTTCCTTTAAGCCTGGCCTGAGGGGACAAGCTGGAACAGAATAAGGAAGCAATGAGGGTACAGAAAAGCTTGTGTCTACTAATGTCTACATTGAAATTGACTGCTATACCTCCTCTCCCTCTCCCTTTATAAAAGTCCCACTTGCACCCATTCAAAGAACAGAAATGCACCCCAAAATTCTACCCTTTGGAGGAGTTACAACCCTTTGCCTTACATTGGAGTGAGAAGGGTCCACATTCAAACTCCCCATCTTTATCCCTTTATGTAAGAAGTGATGATGATATTCAAGTTTTACTTCTCTGCGGGAGTTTCTGTCTCACTCAGAGTAAGTGTTAAGTCTGGACTTTATTGATATCGCAAAACTTCCAGAAAAGTGACTGGGTGAGTGATGGTTTTGAAACATGTTTGCAAGTTCGTTGACACTTCTCCCAGGAGATGTGGAATCTAATTCAACCTCCCCTTGATTATAGATAGGCTGGCCTTGGTGACTTCTTCAAAGGGATAGAATGCAGTAGACATGACACCATGAGATTCCTGTGACCGGGTCATAAAAAGCAATACACTGTCTACTTGGCTTTTCTTCTGTCCTTAGAACATGCACTTCTGGAGCTCTGAGCCATCATATACAAAGTCCAATTACCGTGAAGGCACCATGCTGAAGAGGTTATATAGAGAGACAACAAAGAGATAGAGAAAGGTATCTGATGAGCACTGGTAGACCAGCCCTCGGCTGTTTAAGACTCCTAGCCTAGGCTAGGAGCAGCTTTCAGATGAATCCCCTCTCCAGCCTCCAAGCTGCCCCAGCCCACACCAAGTAGAGCAGAAATGAGCTTTTTCCACCGAGCCCTGTTCACACTGCAGATTTGTGAGCAAGTTAGATGTTGTTGAGGGGTAAAGTCATAATTTGGGGGGTTGTTTATTGTGTAGCCATAGTAACTGAAATAGAATACAAAGCAATTTTCCAAATAAGCTATGGAGTTCTAACTCAGAACAGTTAGGCAGAGCTGCCAAAGATAAAAATGCACATATACCCGTACAGCACTATGGAAGTTTATTCATCCACGTCATTCATCTATCCATCCAACGAATATTCATGAAGCGTCTACTTTGTGTGCTGGGGATTCAGTAGTAAAGACAGAAATGATCTCTGCCCTGATGGAGCATTCAGGCTACTGTGGGTTAAGAGAGACAATGAAGGAGTAATTCATGAGTGTTACAAAAGGGGAAGCCCAGGATGCTTTGTCAGATAATAAGTCAAATGTCTTTTCTGGGAATTTCTTAAAGATACATTCCCCTTAATTAGTAAGAGTCTTTTAGATTCTGGCTCTGTTCCAGACATACAAAGCAAAAGAAAAGATATAAATTTACAGGTTCAGCAAACACAGGCTTCTCTGGGTTACAGGGGGTTTTGGTGGCTGCTTTCAACTGTGGCAGTCAGCTGTCCTTTCTCTGGATCAAACATACATAGACAAGATGCTAATTGTATGCTTTGTTCTGCACCTACTTTGAAATTAGTTATAATGAAACTATATGTCATCTTGTCTAAGAAACATTGCTGTTCAGAGTGGCCATAGTTTGGTTGCAAATCGAAATTACTCACAAGATCTATATCAGAAGCTAAAAGCTTTCTCATCAGGCTGCTGATAATGAAGCTTGCTAACTATCCTGGTGCATAAAGTAGAATTATGAAAACTGATTCAGTCTAATTATCAAAGTGTTGGAGTTTTTCCGCTATTCTCAAAATGTAGCCATTGAAGCGGCTTGAAAACTCGTTGTCCAGAATTTAAATTGCCTATTGCCAAGGCTCAGTGACTGCTCCAGGAGTGAACGAAAGTGCTTAAAATCTCCGGACTGTTTGATTACAGGTACCCATCCATCGTTTGCTCAGTCATGTACAACTGTGTAATTAAAACAAATGGTGGCACATAAAAGGCTGCCTGAGGTAGATCTGGCCTGTGGGCAGAGTGCCAGCCTGTTAGAAGAAAGTGCCAGGCAGAGTGGGGGAAACAGTGAATAAAAAAGACACAGGCCCCCATGCAACATGCATGCCTTCTTGGAGCTCACAGTCTAGTAGGGGAGAAAGACAAGTAAATGGGCATCAGTAACACAATGCCTAAGAGCTGTGTTTCAGAATAGTGTGGGATCAGGGAAAGCTAACCCAGGGATGCAGCCTCTAAGCTGAAGGTTGTGTAGGAGTCAGCAAGGCCAAGGTGGAGGGAACATGGGGAAGAAGAAAACATGGTTCAGGCTGAGTCAGGTACTGCTAAGACACTAGAGAGACAGAATGTCAGAGGAACTAAAAACATTCAGAGTGGTTGAAATATTAGGAGGTAAAATGATGAGAGATAAGGCTGGACAGGTAGGGAAAAGGGTCAGTCAGGTCATGGAGGGCTGTATAAGCCATTTTAAAGAGGTTCAACTTTCTTTTCCCTAGATTTTATTTTTAACACAAAAGAGACATGTTCAACTAGCCTCAGAAATGTTTTTAAGAGATTCACTTTTATGAAGATCTAGAATAATGAGAGAATCAGTTCTTCCCTGGTCTTACATCAAGAAGACAGAGAACATGGAGTTCCCATTCTCATGCTCAAGTGTTTTTCTTCTGAAGACCAGTAGCTATTTACTCATTTACCCACTTAGCCCTGATCTCTCTGCCAGGCAGATTGGAGAGGGAGGGCACAGAGTGAAAAATATCATTGTTCATTCTCAAGAGAGAAAGGATAAGGATTACTGTTTCTAACAAGCACCAGAGGAGGTAAACATTGAGAGTTCAGAATTGTCAAAGATTTTCTTTTTAATGTAAGAAAGATTCCTGTGTAGAACATTTATGCCTTTTCTCCAAGTCTCAGAAAAATCACATATCTTATAGTTTAGTAATGGGCACATGAGACTACACTACCAGCATTTGGTAGTGACCATTTTTACTATAGACGAAGTGGTTACACATATGAAAATTTACTAAGTAATAGAATGACCATCATGTCTAAAAGTTGCCCTGTTTCAGAAGGGACCCAAGCCAAGTATAGGATGTCTCCTAGATTGAGTGCTAGGCATTAAGTATACCCAGCATGGTGCCAGGGGGTGAGAATTAATGAATGAATTATGATGGTTTAAATAATGATGAATTAATGAATGAAATATGATGGATTAATTATGATGAGTTAAATACAAGTTACAGTCTGTTTAAGTTCCAGCACAGGCCTGATGACATGAGGCAGGCAGGGCCTCTAGAGCAAACACAATTCTGTGTTCTGAAAAAACTTCACACTTTCCTGAACCAACCAGGCAAAACTCACAGTTAAGGAACCCCTTAACTTAAAACTGACTAAGCAAAAAGACAAGTGTGTTAGTTTTCTATTGCTGCTATAACAAATTACCACAATCTTAATGGCTTAAAACTACCCAAATTTAGTATCTTACAGTTCTAGAGCTCAGAAATCCAAAATGAGTCTTACAGGCTAAAGTCAAGGTGTCAAGAAGGCTGTGTCCCTTCTGGAGACCCTAGGGGAGCATCCAATCCTTGCCTTTTCCAACTTCTAGAGGCTGCCCACATTCCCTGGCTCATGTCCCCTTCTCATCATTCTGTTCTGTTGTATCATCTCTTTTTCTGACTCTCCTGCTTCCCTCTTTCCCTTATAAGAATGCTTGTAATGACACTGGGCCCACCCAAATAATCCAAGATAATCCCCCCATGGCAAGATCCTTAACTTAATCACGCCACAAAGCCCCGTTCTGCCATGCAGGGTAACACAGTCACAGGTTCCAGGGATTAGGACATGGACATTTTGGGGGGCCCTTATTCTGCCTCCCACAATAAGAAGAAAACAGACTGTAAGATCTGAAGGCCAAATTTCATCTGATTTATTCAACATCATCTCCAGCAGAGTACTGGCTCATCATCAGTACTTAGTCACTAGCTGTTGAATAACTGAGTAAATGAATAAGAAAATATAAATGATGTGCTATTTCTGCAATAACTCCTCATGTGAATAAGGTATGGATGGTTTCAAAATCTGTAATTTGCTGTCTCTTACAAATGAAGGATTGAATGGATACCAAGTTTCAGTTTGGGAAGATGAAAAAGTTCTGGAGATGGACGATGGTGATGGTTGCACAACAATATAAATGTACTCAATACCGATGAACCGTGCAGTTAAAAATTGTGAATGTTACATAATATACATATTTTTACCACAATAAAAGAATCTAAAGGACTAATTCAAAGAGTATATAAGTCAAGAAAAAAGTTATATAATGGCCCTTGACCAGAACCATACATCTGACTTAAATAAATATCCTTCTAATAATAATTCCCCGAAGAGAAAGGTATGGAATATCCTCAGTCTTAGGGCTGAATCCTCTTCTCATTATTTTATTTGCCTCCTAAAGCATTAGAATTTATCACGGGTTATGTTCATTAAGCCAAAATGTTTTCATTATGCTTTTTAAGTTAAACTGATGCAGGAGAGATCAGTCAAGCAAGCAGATGTCTACTTGGGCCTTTGGTTGGTTTATTTTTCTAAGTGTCCTCATTTGTCTGCATCATGGTTTTAAACTCTCTCTAAAACACATTCTAACACACATACATGCACACATGCACACACCTGCATACAAAGTCAGCATCCACATGGTGCCAAAATACTCTGTGGGTTCATAGATGAAATCCAGCCAGACTGCTTGGGCGGGCTTTCCGCAGACTCAACAATCAGGATGTGGAGTGAATCTTTCACTTATTTATCAGTTCATTTGGGCAAACTGTGGACACAGACTCAATCAGATCGCTCTCAGAATAGAAGGTCAACTTTTAACCCAAAGCAACAACTAGGAACCAATTAGAGCCATTCTCTTCAATGGAGCTTATTATTGGTGCTAACCTGTAAATAGAAGAGTCCAATTGTGAGGAAGGTTAGCAACCCCAAATAACACTCCCATAAGGTTTATTAGGCTTCTGCCAACAACCTTCGGGCTGCCTTAATTGCTTCTTCAGGGCTGGTTTCGCACAGAGAATGGAGTCATTTCCAGTGCTCTAGTCTAGTTCTCCCAGCATCAAATGTAGGAGATGGGAAAGAGCACAGAAAACTTGGGTCACTCTACTAAACCTAGAAGAGAGATATTTTTAAGTAACTTACACAATATTACACAACTAAGATCAGTAGAATAGAACCCGGAGCCCAAATCTGTCTTAAAGTCTACCACGTTTCTAGATTCACCACACACTTACCCACAGCTATAGAGGCAGTCCTCAGGAAAAGAACTAGCCAATATTTGTCTTTAACAAATATTGAGCAGTTCTTCCTGTACCCTGCCCTCCTTTCAGCAGCCATGTCTCTCATGCTCTTAAGGGAGTCCAGTCCACACACCACACACCCCTATTAAGGAAGAAAGCATTATGGGGAACAAACTTTCATGTCAACTACAGCTACAATTTACTGGGTGCTTACTCTGTTGCCTGGACCTGTGTCAAATGTCTCACGTGCATTATGACATGAAAAATCTTTTTCTGAGATATGATTGGATGAGGCTGAAGACTGAGAAGTCATTAGCAAAACCAAAGCCTGAACTTATGATGTCAAACTGAGTTCCAGGCCTTTGGGGCCATGACTGCATCTTCCCTACCTTAGTGAATGTCAGTAAGTGGAGTACAATATTGACTTTATCATCTAAACAAAGCAGGGCAGAGAGGCAGTGGGGATAGCAAAAGAACAAGGAGCCCTTAGCCAAGGGAAGAAAGGACTTTTCTACAAACAATGCTCTCTTACATTTTGCTTTCAAAGAATTTCTTTATAGCAGCAAGGACTCTATGAAATACATTTGTGTTGGAAAGCCCAAGAATGCATCAATATTTCTTCTGTGTTTTCTATGCCTTGGGTTGAAGGAGCTTGCTAGAAATTGTTCCTTCCAGGGTAAAGCTAACCCTGATGCTGAGAGATACGGAAGGAAAGACAAATCCAAAGTCAGTCTTCATAGCATCCCAGGGCCCTCTCACTCCTCTAATCACCATCCAACATCTTAGAAAATTAGGCTATATGGTTCCTAAGAGATTTGCTCACAAGAGGTTCATTATTTTTTGAATGAGCGTGGAGTAAAAATCCTCTTGTGAAAACTGCCTTCCCTTGGACAGCTTAATGTTTTTTCCTGTCTCAAGATCTCCAGGGCAGAGAGCACCCCTTTGCAAAGTCAGGGAGGGATGTGGAGTGCAGGGAGAAAAGACTTTTTATAGAGACTCAGGTCAAAGAGCAAGAGAAAATTCAAGCTGGATCTTGATTTTTCTTCTTTTCTTTTTGTTTTTTTCTCAGCCAGTAAAACCATCCAAGACATTGCTGAAATCCTTCTACAGACCAAAAGACTGAAGTTTAAAAGGACGGATTCTACACTCTTAATTTTTAGCTTTCTGAAAAGAAATCTTTTTCTCTGAAATTAAGCAGAGAAGCAAGGTAATGCCACACAAACAGTGCTAAACAACCTTGAAAGAAACTGGGGCAAATCAGTGTGGCAGGGATATTTCTTCTCCTTTGAAAGGGACAGAAAACCATACAGTTGTCAGATAGTAAGTCTCTAGCCTCCAACACAGGACAAGGGAGGAAACTTCTCATGGGTGAAATTAATACAAGAAAATCCCTTGGTGGGCAGTACATACTTTCCAGGGAAGTTGGTGCCTGAGCTTAGAAAGAAGCAGAGTCAAAAGCAATGAACAGCTCCAGGACAGAGCTAAGCTGATCAACAACATGGCTTTTGCTTGAACTTGTAAAATTTAAAGAGTTGAAGAGTTCAGTCTTCCAGTGGCAAGTCTCCTGGAGAGCTTATTTCTGTTCCCCTGCTGGTTACAGCATTTGAAATCCCCCAAGTTGAGTGGTCCTAATGGGATGTGCAAAGAAAATTCCACTTCATCTAACTGACACCAGGCTAAGGTCAAGTTGTGAAGTTAGCCAAAGAGTTATGGTAAGTCTAGAAAATAAGCCACATGGGTTTCCTGCCACCACCTCCACAGGGAAATCAATTCTATACCTTAATTTTCTCCTCTGCAAAATGAGGGTTTGATTAGATCATCTCTAGCATTCCGTTAAACCTTCACAATCTAGGTTTCTAAATTTATCTCTGGTCCCTTTTTATTTCCATTTCAATTCCCTCTCCCCCAGTTTTGTCACTTGCCTACACATTCCAAGGCAAAAGCCTGTTACAGGCACTTCTGTAAATGACAATGTTTGTAAATATTATCCAATTTAAAATACACACACACACACACACACACACACACACAGTCAAAAGGATAAAGATGAGTACCTTCATTTAGTAGATGCAGAAACTGAGATTCAGAGAGATTAAAGCACTTGCCTAAGATCAAAGATCAAGAAGAACTCTTGTGTCTAGATTTGAATCCAGGACAATCTGACTCTTAAACTCACATTGTTGCTACATCGTGCAGTCTCCCTGTGGGCCTGGATCTCTTCTATGAATCCCATGGCAAATGGCTCTTTTACTCAGCTTGAAAACCCTAAGTAGTGAGCCTTTGTTCTCCATCAAAGTTTACTTGTCCTAACTCTCATTTCCTCCAATGCCTATCACTATTGCATTTTCTTTCTAACTGACAGAGGACTTAGCACCTATTCCAATTCACCTATAAAAAAAGAGGAAGAAACCAAAGACAGAGGGGGCAGCTTGCACAATCTCACAGAGTATTTACAGGTACGGCCCAAATATAGCCCATTAAAACCCACCTCTTTTTAAGCTATCACATAAAATCATTGACAACTAAAATATCACTGAATTCTCTTAATGTATTAACTCTCATGGATATTTTCTTTTAACAAAAAAATATGTTTTCTTCTTAATAAAAAGAATATGAGTTTATTTTGGACAATTTTGAAACTAAAGCAAAATAGGACAAGAAAGAAATACATTCATAATTCACCCAGAGAAGAGCACTATTAATTTTATCAAATTTACTTCCAGTACTTTTTCTTTTTCTTGTCCTTGGCATCATTTCAGTTTTATTTGTTTTTAAATAAAATCTATTATTTTATCATGATAAATATGTAGTCCACAATGAGATACCACTACATACCCATCAGAATGGCTAAAATTTTTTAAAAGACTGACACCATCAAATATTGGCAAGGATATGGAGCAACCAGAACTTGCTTACATCGTCGGCAAGAGTACAAAAATAGTACAGCCACTGTAGGAAAATGTCTGGCAGTTTCTTCTTTTTTTTCTTTTGAAAGAGAGATGGGTTTGGGGAGGACCTTTTTTTTTTGTAAATTTTTTGGTTGCGTTGGGTCTTCTGTTGCTGCGCGCAGGCTTTCTTTAGTTGTGGCGAACGGGTGCTACTCTTCATTGCAGTGCATAGGCTTCTCATTGCGGTGGCTTCTCTTGTTGTGGAGCACAGGCTCTAGGCGTGCAAGCTTCAGTAGTTGCAGCACGTAGGCTCAGTTCTTGCAGCACACGGGCCCCAGAGCACGCAGGTTTCATTAGTTGTGGCACATGGGATCAGTAGTTGTGCCGTGTGGGCTCTAGGGCATGCGGACTTCAGAGGTTGTGGCTCAGGGGCTCAGTAGATGTGGCTTACGGGCTCTAGAGCACAGGCTCAGTACTTGTGTGCACGGGCTTAGTTGCTCTGCGGCATGTGGGATCCCGGACCCAGGATCGAACTTGTGTCCCCTGCATTGTCAGGCAGATTCTTAACCACTGCACCACCAGGAAAGTAGTTCTGGCAGTTTCTTACAAAACTAAACATACACCTACCCTATGACCCAGAAATCCTACACCCAGGTATTTATCCAAAAGAAAAACATCTACACAAAAAAGAAAAACTATAACATCTTTATTTATAACAGCCCAAAACTGGAAATAGCCCAGGTGTCCATTAATAGGAGACTGGAAATACAAACAGTGGTGTAGTCATACCATCCCCAGCAACAGAAACAAACTACTGATACATGCAACAGACTGGGCAAATCTCAAAAACGTCATGTTGAATAAAAGAAGCCCTACATAAGACTATATACTATATGATTCCATTTACATGAAATTCTATAGCAAGCAAAATTAATCTATGCTGGAAAGAATTAGAACAAAAGTTGATTTTGGGATAGGGATTGACTAGGAATGAGTGAACTTTCTGGGGTGATGACAATGTTTTTTATCTTGATAAGGATTTGTCAAGTGGATGCATATGTCATCACCCACCCACTGAATGCTACATAGGATTTGTGTATTTCATTGTAAGTGAATCTCATAAGAAAAAAGTACAGAAACAAATATTGAATTTTAACAATATGTATGATGAAGTAGTTGGGAAGAAGTGTACTGATGTCAACAACTTATTGTGAAATACATCAAAAAATAAGATGAATTGGGCTTCCCTGGTGGCACAGTGGTTGAGAGTCCGCCTGTCGATGCAGGGGACACGGGTTCGTGCCCCGGTCCGGGAAGATCCCACATGCCACGGAGCGGCTAGGCCCCTGGGCCATGGCCTCTGAGCCTGCGCGTCCGGAGCCTGTGCTCCGCAATGGGAGAGGCCACAACAGTGAGAGGCCCGCGTACCACAAAAAATAAAAAATAAAAATAAGATGAATTAAATAAAAGACTGGATAGATATGTGATAAAACACATGTAGTAAAACGTTGATTGTAGAATCTAGATGGTGAGTATATGAATACTCACTGTAAAATTTTTCCAAATTTTCTGTAGATTTTGAAATGTTATAATAAAATCTTAGGGAGAAAAGTTTAAAACATTGTAGAAAGTATGGAAAATTTGAAAAGTTCAAAGAAAATGAGACTCTCCCAAAACACTACTGCCCAACAGCAATATTGAAAACAATAGTGAACTGCTTTCCAACCTTTTTTTCTATATTTATGGGTGTGGGTGGGTGTTTCACAAAATTAGTATCAAACAGATTTATATCTTCCTACTACGAAGTAGCGTTTTATCAATGGCCCTTTTCCAGATGATTAAATATTTTTCAAAAGTATTGTATTATAATTTATTTAAACATATTTCAAATATTTTAGGTTATAACACTTGGATGAACACACACAAGTAAATATACATTTTGCCCAGGGCCTGACAGCTACCTAATGCTTTTACCAAAGGAAGTGTTTTTTTAGGTCAGTACAGCGTTGTGGTTTAAAGAGTGCGTATGAGCCCAACTCCCGCACCTACTCCACTGTTACCTTGGGAAATTTGCTAAATGTTTCTAGATCTATTTCTTCTCCTGCTCTCTGAGGTAGTTCGTGGGAAGTGCCTAGCACTGTGCCTGGCACATAGCTCCCAGTAAATGGCAGCTATTATTATTTCACCCAGCCATGTTACTTGTGTACTGTGACAGCTAGTCAAGAATATTTCGGACAAAGGAAATATTTAGGGTTACAAAGAGAACCATAGATATAACAAGGACCATATCTAATTTGACTTAGTATCACTATGCCTTGCATGGTTTCAATCACATAAGAGGTGCTCAATAAATATAAGCTGAATAAATAAAGAATGAATGTATAAATAAGAGGGTAGCTACCTGGCTTTAATTCATCTAGGCATGAGGCCAGCCTCAACCTCCCTTGTAATTTTATCCTGCCCCATCCCCTGGAAGCAGCTGAACACATCTCTCCTTTGTTAGCTGAAATTGTATAATACACAATTAACTAACTGGGAGACCAAGGTTCAAAGTCTTGCTCCATCTCTAACCAGTGGTGTGCCAGTGAACCAAAACATTAGTAACAACATTCCCATTATTCTATTAGACTCTTAAAATAGTCTCCAGTGAGGGAGGGGAAGCAGAGCATGTCATTCTACCCCCTGTTCAGAGGAAGAAACTGAGGCCCAGAGAAGTGAAATGATTTGTCCAAATACCCTCCTCCAGACCAGGAGGCAGTCAGGTAAAAAAATCTCTACTGGCTGGTTTGGCTCTATGGGTCTTAAACTGCAACATTTCCTCTTGACCACCACCTGACTGCAAATAAGTTCCCTGATTGTATTGTCCTTTCTGCTACATCCTTCGTTTTTAACTCCCCTCGGGGCTCCCTTCCCCAAAGCCAGCTGTGCCAAGCTGCGCTAGGGATTTTTGACAGCAGAGGGGGTTGCTGAGCCAAACCGGGCTTTCTCCAAATAAGGAAGCGAAAGAAGTATGCTTGCCGGCTGAGATGCACCCTGACTTCCTCATTCTAACCTGAGTGCTGAGAAGACTCATAGGTCGCAGTAGTACAAAATACTCTAGGGATCTGTAGTACAAAATATAATCCATGAGGAACATGTGCTCTGGTCCTAGCTCTGCCAATAACAATTTGTCACCCCAGGAAAGTCCCTTCATTGAAATGTAAAAAAGTCCTGGCTCAGGGGTTCTCAAACCCTGAGCTGCACATCAGGACCTCCAGGGCTGCTTATTGAAAATACACAATCTGGGGCTCCAAGCCAGACCTACTAAACCAGAATCTTCAGGGGCGGAACCAAGAAATCTATCATTTTACAATTTAAGATCCCGGGATTTTCTAAAGCACAGACATGTTTGGGAACCACTAAACTAGATACATTTGAAGGTTCTTTTTTTATTCTAAAACTAAAAACTCAAAATGTGTTGATCTCTTTCCCACTTCCATAAAACATGACTGCTTTTATTTCTGGTTTATTGGTAATTGACTGCCTAAAGAACTGTCTTAAGAATGATTTGAAAGCAGGACTGTACTCTAGTAATAAAACACGAGCCACAAGTGTGAATACCACATACAATTTTACATTTTTTAGTAACCACTTTAAAAAAGTTTAAAGAAACAGGTAAAATTAATTTTAATAACATATTTTGTTTAACCTAATACATGCAAAATATCATCATTCCAACTTGTAATCAATATAAAAATTATTGAGATATTTTATATTTTTTCTTTTGTGCTAGGTCTTCACGATCTGGTATGAATTTTACCTATAAAACATACGTCTATTTGGACTAGCCACATTTCAAATGTTTGATGGCTGCATGTGACCAGTGGTTACCAAATTAGACAGAGCTGTGAAGCCACATCAATAGGAGAAAGTGGGGCTTCCCTGGTGGCACAGTGGTTGAGAGTCCGCCTGCCGATGCAGGGGACACGGGTTCGTGCCCTGGTCCAGGAAGATCCCACATGCCACGGAGCGGCTGGGCCCGTGAGCCATGGCCGCTGAGCGTGTGCTCCACAACGGGAGAGGCCACAACAGTGAGAGGCCCGCATACCACAAAAAAAATGTTTTAAATAAAAAAAAATAATAGGAGAAAGTGCAATAATCAATTAGAAGCATCCACAATGAGCAGGGAATTGGAGGGGAGGCACTAGTGCCATATCGTTGTCATCGCCGGGTAGTGGACACCAAATGGCCTAATTACTAGTCCTCTGAAGATCAGGAAAAAAAAAAGAAAGATCAGGGGTGACTCGGCCTAAGATTCAATCATGAGGAGGAAACAGGAAATTCCACACTAGTAATTAGTGGTTAGGAGCACTGTAATTGAGTATAACGTTAAAATAAGAAAATGATTTAACCAAAACAAGTGTAGAATAGACCCAAGCACCAGCACTTGAGAATATATGTTGTATTCTTTCTATGAAAATAATCTTCCTGACTGTCAGTGTCAATATAACGGGCCTATTCAAGGGCTAATATTGATTGATTTATGAGGAGCATTCACAGTGTGGTTGAATCTCCACTATGAGAAACAGCCAGCTGATGTACTACAGAAGAAGTAGGGGAGGAGGGTACCTATGGCCATGAAAATAATCATGTAATCAGTAATAATAATAGGTCATATTTAAAATTTATGATTTTAAAAAGCACTTTATCCATTCTCATTTGTTCCTCATGACATATGGGACAGGCAGGTGAGATGCATGCCCCCTTTTAGACTGGGGAACTGAGATTCTGAGTGTTTGCCTAAGTCTCATATACAGAGAATGAGTAGCATAGTTTCTCCACATGAAGCTCTCTGGTCCCTATGGGAATTCAACCTTGCCTTCATTATCAGCGAGCTCTTTCCAGCTACTTACCTGATGCAGCTATAAATATCGTTAATTCACTTTTCAAAGGCCTTTCCTCTTCTAACAGATTAAGTTCCTGTTAGCCTCCTATCCACCCCCTCCTCTGTGTCTGTGTCTGCATCTCCTCTGCCAGTCTCTAATCATATGTGTCCCTGGAAGGTGTAAATGCCTTTGCCTCGGGCAAGGATGCCTTTTCTAAAGCACCATGTGGAGCCACCAGCAAGCTTCTAATGCGGGAGCAGCACTTTTCTCTGATGGCATAGTCCAGATAACGACTTGCAAAGTCACTCAGGAGGCATGGAAGGGTTTCAAGCTTGAAAGTGATGTGATGAGACAGGATGGTGCGTGAGGCAGGTGTGTTCACCTGCCTCACACACCTATATAGCACTAGAGCACTGTTGTTGAAGTGGAAAGAGAGAAATGGAAATAAAAAGAGGAAGAAGAGAATCATATCATCATCATCAATATCGGCTCATCTTTCAGCTCTCAGTTTATATCAGTTCCTCGAGTCCCATCTACCTGTCCAACCTACCTAAAGTAGCCATCCTATCACTCTCTATAAGATCATCATCCTTTACTTTCTGCACAGCATCTGTCACTCTCAGATGTTTTTGTTTGTTATTATCTGTCCCCACTCCAGGTTGACTATCGGGTCCATGAAAGCACGAACTCTGTTTTATTCACTGGTCTTTCCACAGATAATACAACTACACCTGGCCCTAGTAAACACTAATTAAATATTAGTTTAATGAATTAATGAGGGGCTGAGCTAAGTACTTAACATGGTTTACAGGTTATATCACTGAATCCTCACATTAATCCAGGGAATTACGTCTTATCATCTGCACTTTACAGGTTCCTAACCTAAGTGTGAGATAATAGGAGTTTATAATCTGCATACTGTAAAGTCACGAGTAATTGTCTAATCCCCAAATCTAAAATCCTTTTCTCAATGAAGACTTTCCTCATTCATTCCAGCCTTGCTTCAACATTGGAGACTGTCAACCCTAGGTTTCTCCTAGAAAATCTCTTTTGGATTCTACTCATTCCGTCATTCAACAGAAGTTTGTTAAATACCAATTATGTACCAGTCACTATTCTATCGGCTGTGTATGCAAAGTTTTGATGGCCAAGCAGGAATGGGGAAGGGTCCCAATGTGGCGATGCTGCTTTTTTCCCCATCGTTTCTTCTCAACCTCCTCTATTTTTCCTCTATCCCTCAAATGTGAGTGTCCCCAAGGTCCAGCTGTAGGCCTCTCTCTGTGTACATTTCCACCTGTGATGGTGACTTCAATCTACCATAGCCTCTTAAACAGTCACCTATGTGTAAATGCCTCCTAAATCTATAATCTCTAACATGGACCTGTCTCCTAAACTCCAAATCTGCAACTCTTTTCTACCTGGAGATCCCATTACCACCTCATCTCAACTCAACGACCCTAAAATGAAATCTATCCATGTACCTCACCCTCCCAAACTAGCTTGCATTCCTGGCACCTATTCTCTCAGAGAAGTCACAAGAAAGAAACCAAAGGGGCAAACTATCGGTAGGAGTATTGACCTCACAGGATGACAGATTGGGAGAGTCTGAAGTAGAGCGCCCTAGAAATCAGGGCTGTAAGTACAATGGACATATTTTCAGCTACACCTAAGGGTCAGCAAAAGGTCTAAAGGCTTCAGTGTAGAAGGTGGGATCAAGGGCTCCTACAAGAATGTTCAAATCCTTGCAATTAAGTCATTATACACTATTTAAAGCTCCCATTGTATTGATTCCACTTGAATCCGCATGCAGGGATGGGCTAGAGTCAATAAGGAAAACCTTTAACCAAATACACTTTCTTCAAACGTTGCCCAAAGCGTTTGAGTTGCAAAAACAAATGGAAAATATCCTTGGCCTAATGGATCCAGGTGAAAGGAATGCAGAGATTGCATAAGACTTTAGCATAAGAAGTCAACTCAACCCCCATCAGTGGTGGAGGAATTCCCTACACTGCAGAAAAGACAAACTGAATTCATTGAGGACAACCGCTAACCAAAAATCAGTACCTGTGTGCTGCACATTCTTTGAGAAAGAATGCTGTGGTTGATGAATGATTTCTGCCATGGTGGGGAGGAAGACACAAGGTAATAACAGGATTATTTCACATATTTGCCATCTGGGTGGTCAGACAGTTTTTAGACGTATTCTGCTAATCATACTCAACAAACATCAACATTTTCTTTTTGTACAATGCAAAAAAGTAGATTTAATTTTGACCAAACGTGTTTTATTTGAATTAAGCTAAGGAACAGCTGCTAACAATACCATACTTCTAATGTCAAAGCCATGAGTTCAGTCCCTGTGGGCAAGATAACTTTGCTCTATGAGCAATTCCTAATTTCATCCCTTTTCAAAGTCACATATTTACTTATAACTACGCTATTCAGTTATGTAAAAACCAAATCAAAATGAAATGCACTGTTGGTATTTAGACGTAAATTCTCCCCAAATTAACCTATAGATTCAATGCAATCCCAGTCATAAATCCCAGTTTCTTTACAGAAATTGACAGAAGTTGATTTTTAAATCTAAACAGAAATGCAAAGGATAAGCAAAATAATTTTGAAAAAAAAAACCAAAGTAAGGGAACACACACTACCTGATTTCAGGAGTTATTATAAAGCTATCTTAAAAAGAAAATGTGGTATTAATAAAAAGACATACTTACAGATAAGTTGAACAAAACAGAGACTCCAAGAAGAGATCCACACATACAAACTCAATTAACTGATAACCAGAATGTCAAGGCAATTCAAACAGGAAAGGATAATCTTTTCGACAAATGATACAAGGGAATAAACCTCATCCTTCCTTTATACCATACACAAATAATAAGTCAAAAGGAATCTTACAGCTAAATGTAAGAACCAAAACTACAAAACTTCAAGAAGAAAACATAGGAGACTTTGGAGTAAACATTTAACTCAGACCCATGAATACAATCAAAATGAAAAACTTTTACTCTACAAAATAAAAAGAAATTATTAAGAAACTGAAAAGGCAAGTCCCAGACTGGGAGAAAATATCAGCAAAATAGTTACCTGATGAAGGATTGTAACTAAAAAATATAAAAAACACTCAGAACTCAATAATAATAGCTTAAAAATGATAACATATGTAAATATTTGAACAGTCATTTCACCAAAATAAAAGATATACAGATAGCAGATAAGCACACAAAAATGTGCTCATCATTATTAGTAATTAGGAAAATGCAATTTAAACCACAATGGGATGTCATTACACAATTCTTAAAATGGCTAAAATTAAAAAGATTGACACTACCAAGTGTTGATAAAGATGTAACTGAGGGCTTCCCTGGTGGCACAGTGGTTGAGAGTCCGCCTGCCGATGCAGGGGACACAGGTTCGTGCCCTGGTCCGGGAGGATCCCGCATGCTGCGGAGCGGCTGGGCCCGTGAGCCATGGCCGCTGAGCCTGCGCGTCCGGAGCCTGTCCTCCGCAACAGGAGAGGCCACAACAGTGAGAGGCCCGCGTACCACACACACAAAAAAGATGTAACTGAAACTTGCATGCATTGCTGGTAGAAATGCATAATGGTAGGACAACTTTGAAAAAAATTTGACAGTTTTTTTAAAAAGTCAAATATATACCTACCATAAAATTCAGACATTTCTCTCTCCTAGGTATATACCCAAGAGAAAAGAAAGTATATGTCCAAAGAAAGACATATGCAAATGTTCACAGCAGCTTTATTTGTAATAGGCAACTGGAAACAACTCAAATGTCTACCAATATGTGAATGGATAAACAAATTGGAATTCCATACAATGGAATACTACTCAAAAATAGAAATGAACAAACTGTTGATACACATGACAACATGGATGGACCTCAAAATCAAACTGAGTGAAAGAAATCAGACAAAAAAGACTAATACTGTATGATTCCATTTATACAAAATTCTAGAAAATGCAAAATAAACTATAGTAAAAGAAAGCAGATCAATGGTTGCTGGGGAATATAGTAGGGGACATAAAGAAACTTTTGAGAAGTATGAATATGTTCATTACATTGATTTCAGTGATGCTTTCACAGGGGTAGGCATATGTCAAACTCATCAAATTGAGCACTTTATATATGTGCAATTAATTTTATGGCAATTATACTAAACAGTTGTTTTTAAAAGCATGAGAAAAGACTAGAAATTTAAATAAAATGTTTAAGAAATTATATTTGATTACAGAAGTACAGACACTATACATTTTCCTTTGCCCTATTTGTATTTTCCAAAATTCTAATATTTATTAATTTTGAAGGTTTTTTCCCTCAAATATACCTTTATATTTGCTCATTATAACAAAGTTAAACAATAAAGGAGTTTAAAAGGCAAAATCTATTCATCACTCTGACTACCATCATCAAATCCCAATCCCAAATTAACCACCATTAACAATGTGGTGTGAGGCTTTCCAGACTTTTTTTAATGAATGAATTAACATGAATTGTGTGTGTGTGTGTGTGTGTGTGTGTGTGTGTGTGTGTGTGTGCGTACATACACATATATAGATTTTTTCCCACTTCTGTGGGAAGTTAGATCATGTAGTTTTAGAGATTACTGAACTAACACTAATTCTTGGAAATGCATGATGCATGATTCTACCAGTTAAAAAAGGGACTTATGACTCAGGTCCATTTCACAGTGAGTCCAGTGGTTCCTTGATTCCACCCCATGTTAAATACAAAATTTCTTGTGCACCCAAACTTATAAATGTGACTGGATCTGGCATAATATTCCTTTTACCCTCACCCATCCAGATTCATTCCCTAACATATTCCCTGGATTTCCATATATAAAAAATATAGAGAGACAAAATCTTCCACAATTTTTGGCACTTATGATCCTTCCCCATGAGTTACACTTTGTACCTGACCTCCTGGTACCTGCCAAAACTAAGTCTGGGTTAAGTCTATAGGCAATGAGAGTGGTGAGAGGTAGGTATTGAGGAGGATCAGTATTCCACTGTA
Source organism: Pseudorca crassidens (assembly GCF_039906515.1). Classification (NCBI taxonomy): domain Eukaryota; kingdom Metazoa; phylum Chordata; class Mammalia; order Artiodactyla; family Delphinidae; genus Pseudorca; species Pseudorca crassidens. The sequence continues at coordinate 133,401,807 of NC_090298.1, read as the reverse complement.
AAGCTACCACCTCAAGAGAGGCTCTTACAGGTTCTTCAGTCAAGGGAAACTAGACTTCTCCAATATGGAAGGTCACTGCTACTGACCAAAAATGTTCAGCAAAATTTGGAAGTTCAACAAATAACAAATGCTGGCAAGGATATGGAGAATAGGGAACCCTCATACATCGTCAGTGGGAATGTAAATTGTGGAAAACAATATGGAAGTTTCTCAAAAAAACTGAAAATAGAACTACCATATGACCCAACAATTCCACTCCTGGGTATATATCCAAAAAAACAAAAATGCTAATTCGAAAAGATACATACACGCCAATTTTCATAGCAGCATTATTTACAATTGGCAAGATAGGGAAATACCTAAGTGTCCATCCACAGAGGAACCGATAAAGAAGATGTGGTATATATATATAACAGAATACTACTCAGCCATAAAAAAGAATGAAATAATGCCATTTGCAGCAACATGGATGGAACTAGAGATTTTCGTACTAAGTGAAGTAAGTCAGAAAGAGAAAGACAACCACCATATACCACTTATACGTGGAAACTAAAATATGACACAAACGAAATTATCTATGAAATAGAAACAGACTTATAGACATAGAGAACAGACTTGTGGTTGTCAAGGGGGAGGAGGGATGGGGGAAGGAAGGATTGGGAGTGTGGGATTAGCAGATGTAACCTATTATATATAGAATTGATAAACAACAAGGTCCTACTGTATAGCACAGGGAACTATATTCAATATCCTGTAATAAATCATAATGGAAAATAAAATAAAAAGGAATATATATATATGTATATCTACATATAACTGAATCACTTTGCTGTACACCAGAAAGCAACACAACATTGTAAATCAACCATACTTCAATAAATTTTTTTAAAAATTAAATTTTGCCATTTGCAGCAACATGGATGGACTCAGCGGGCATAATGCTAAGTGAAAGTCAGGCAGAGAAAGACAAATACTGTATGATATCACTTATATGTCGAATCTAAAAAATATGGCAAACTAATGAGTATAACAAAAAAGAAGGAGATTTACAGATATAGAGAACAAACTAGTGGTTACAGTGGGGAGGGAGGAAGGGGTACTATGGGGACCGGGGAGTGGGAGGTACAAACTATTGGGTGTAAGATAGGCTCAAGGTTGTATTGTACAACACGGAATATAGCCAATGTTTTTGTAATAACTGTAAGTAGAGTGTAACCTTTAAAATTGTATTTTAAAAATAGTATTGTAGGGCTTCCCTGGTGGTGCAGTGGTTGAGAGTCTGCCTGCCGATGCAGGGGACACAGGTTCGTGCCCTGGTCCGGGAAGATCCCACGTGCCGCAGAGCGGCTGGGCCCGTGAGCCATGGTCGCTGAGCCTGAGCGTCCGGAGCCTGTGCTCCGCAACGGGAGAGGCCACAGCAGTGAGAGGCCCGCGTACCGCAAAAAAAAAAAAAAAAAAAGTATTGTACCAATATAAAAAAAAATTTTGGAGGTTCAAAGTGCTGAGCTTTACTGGAATCTACCCATATATCCCCATCTTAATTTTCAGGATCCCACTCCTGCCAACACGAAGCATAAATTTAACATACGAGACCTTGTGAGACTTGCGAACTCCATTTGTGTTGTAATTCAGCCACTCACAGGATTAGACTTCGGGTCTGATTTTCAAAAACCTAAGCCCATGGCTACAAAAGATAAGCTTTTTTCTTTTTTTCAGAGAAGTCATAGAAGATTTGTGTTTCCTTACTTGGCCTTTGCGCTAAGAATTAAAATCCCTGAGCTTATTATTTTCTTTCTCCAAATTCTCTGGTGACCTTGAAGGAGTTAATCAACTGCAGTCCTTAAATTTTTACTTCCACTACAGTGTTTTATGGTAGCAGCTACTTGGTTATCTTGCCTTCCATAGGCACTTGGCTCCAGGTGACTACAGGTGATCAGTAAAGTAAGTGATTTGCCACTATATACCACATACTATCAGTGACCCATTTACCACTGGCAACAGGCTCATTTATGCCATAAAATCAAATCTGATCAAACAGCTAATTCCAGACTCCAATCTTTATGGTTTGATTTCCTGGAACCATTCCAGTACCAATAACCGTATCAGAGAGGGTTCGGTCGGGGAAGCAAAATCACTCTGAGTATATAAAATAAATACCTTATAAAATAAATACTTTAATATAGAAATCGGATCTTACACAATTGTGAAAGAAATTGTGAAAGAAATAAAGGTCAAGTAGGGAAAACCAGATGATCAGAAGAACCACTAACCTGTTAATCTGGGAAGCCAAGAGCAATCAGCCTCTGAAGTATGACCACAAATAAGAAGCTTGTGGAAAGGTCTATGGAAAGCTGTTGTTTCTGTGTTACTACTGCCTCTGTGGGTCCACAGCCAAGCAACTAGTGCTCAGTCTGGGACCCACAGTTAGGAAGACCTGAGAGCACCAACGACAAACTGGAACCCTACCAGCACCTGTCTGTCACCACAACTGACCACAACAACCCTCTGAGAGTAATGGCCACTTCTTCACTTCCACCTGCCCAATCTCACAAAATCTCCTCTTTCAGCCAACTCTTAACACAGAACCATACAGGGAAGGGAAGTCTGGGAAATGATTCCCAGTTAAACCAAGCTGACCCAGCATAATCTAGCACGTATAGTATACTACAACATAGGCGTATCATGCTTTCTTTGTTCCTTTATTGATTATATGTACTTAAGTTGACTCTATTAGGTGTTTAAAAGTGCTCCAATAAATATCCTTGAGTATATATCTATATCTATATCTATCTATCTATCTATCTATATATCTATCTATATATTTTTTTTAACCAGTATTTTTTTAGGTAAATTCTTAGAATTAAAGTTGCTGGGTCAAAGGACATATGCATTTCAAGTGTTTATGGATGAGTCCAAATTGTCCTCCAAAATGGTTACGTCAATTTATACCCTTTTCTGCCTTCTTTCCTTGTCCACACTGAATATCATTTGCCAATATGATAGAGAAAAATGGCATCTTGCTTTTTTATATCTTTCTATCTTTCATATGTCAAGAGATTTACATTTCTTCTTTCAGTTATGATTATAGTCTTTGCTCTTTTTATACAGAGTTATCTTTTTCTTGTTGATTTTAGGAGTTCTTTTTTAATATATTTTAGGTAAATATTTACAAATATTTTCACTCAGCCTGTAGTTTACATTTTAATTTGGTTTATACTGTTTGACTTTTTGTTTTATTTTGTTTTGGTTAGGATCCTATCACTTAATAATGAAAAATGTCAATGTGTGCTTGTGGGCTTAGTGAAAATATGACTCTATCAGTGTAAAAATTCCCCACTTCAAGAAAAACCACAGATGTATAGATCCAATTGATGGCAGGTTAGAAGCAAAGCTGTCCTAAATGAAGCAAAGAATTATAGCTATTCCTCTGCTCTAAACAACCCAACTGTAATTTTGAGAAAGTTCACAGAATCCCAATTCTGAATACAGAAAATCTCTTTGAATATTTAACAAATAATCGCATTAGGTTTCAGAATTCCAGTTGGAATTTCTTAGAGCCTATTTGACCAAGGGATATTAAAAATGAGGCACCCATGCTATCATCACCACCACCGTCCCTTTTTTTCACCCATGGTAGACAGTGCTAATTGATTATTCTTTCTTTCGGAGCCCAGATGTGTTCTAAAAAGCTTTCTCTATGAAGCGTTCAAGGGAGCTGTTCCAATCAGCCAGATAAAATCTGTTTTGCCACCCTTTTCTAATCTAACCTCCCATTTTTAGAAGAATAAATGGGAGTCCAAGGCAGGGATGTGACTTACAAAAGAACATTCAGCAAGTTAGTTGCAAAGCCAGAGCTCAAAGCTAGCCTTCTGCCTCCCAATCTAACACTCCTTCCATGGGACCACTGTATCTTGCCACCACTAGCAAAAGCCCTTCACGGAGGATTTGGTGAAGACCTTTTCAAAGAATGAACACTACATAAATGGTTAATCACAGCCTATGTGTCAATAGTATCCTGATAGCTTTAGAGCTGGGTTAACAGGGGACTAAGTTGGGCAATTAATAATCTATAAGAGGCACTGAAATACAATGACAAATCAAAGAAAGTGGAGACCTTGTCTCACTAAAAGCTCCACATGGAATTGGTTGAAACATTGAGGATAAGTTGCTTGCAGAGGGCAAAGGGAGCAAGGGTCCCATCAAAGAGCAAGCTCAGTACCAAAAGATCGTCTCTAAACTACTGCTCTAGGGACTTCCCTGATGATCCCGTGGCTAAGACTCCACGCTCCTAATGTAGGGGGCCCAGGTTCCATCCCTAGAACTAGATCCCACATGCTGCAACTAAGAGTTCGAATGCCACAACTAAAGACCCTGCATGCCCATCCTGCATGCTGCAAAGAAGATGCCGCGTGTGACAATTAAGACCCCGTGCAGCCAAATAAACAAGTAAATATTAAAATAAATAAATAAATAAACTAGTGGTGTAATTAACTTTTGTTTTGCAAAGTGGAGCAATAATAAATTGTTGGGGACAATCAAGGAGAGACTAAAGGCTAACAGAAGCCAGCCTCCTCTCTGATCCTCCCCCATGGCATGTTCCACTTCACCTCTGAACTGATCCTGAATAAATATTTAAGGACTATCAATTTAAAGGATCACCATATTATTGGTCTGCTCTGAGCACCAAATCACTGATCCTCAGGAGGCAGTCCCAGGTCTCCAGCTAACTCCGTTTACCCCCGCCCCAAACTATACCCATCCTTGCATCTTAACTACTCTACAAAAGCTTTCCTGATTCCCACCCTGCCCACTGTTATCCATTTCTCCTTTTGCTTATCATCTGCATCTTGATTAGGCCCTGGGAATGTGCCACCTGTTATCAGCAAGTAGCCCTCTATGGAGGGACAACCTGCTTCTTCTTCTCTACCAGGCACAAACTGTGCCTTTTCCTTATTTGTATGCCATGCAGCACCTGGTTGACACAGTCAGTGCTCAAAAACTGTCTGTTGATTAAATGGCAAAAAGGAAAATTCACAGTGACTCCTGGGCTTGACTTTCAAAGGGTCTGTGGAGACTTTGGAAGCACACAGAGTTCCATTTCCTCAAAGGCCTGACTGGGTCCTGTGCCATTTGTGGAAGAGTTCTGCTTGGAGAGGAATGATTTTGAATTGCCTACACTGTTTTTTTGACTGACTCCCATTTTATCATAATACTACACATACAGTAGTAATTTGTTTCTATTTGCTCTCATGCCTAAGTCTAGCAACAATTTGTCGTGAGACCCACAATGTAATTTATGTTATCGTGTATCATAAGGGCTGGAATTAGGGAGAGAGATGAGAAAGAAAGAAAAGTGGGGCAGGAATAAGAAGAGGATGAGGTTGTTGGTAATGTGAGTTCACTGATAAATGCAAATCTTTATCTAGAAGAGTGGCTTTTAACTAGGGGGAGACTGTCCCCCCAGGTAGGTTACCACATTAAATATAGTATCCAGTTAAATTTACACATTCTAAAATTTATTCATTGTTTCTCTGAAATTCAAATTTAACTACGCACCCTGTATTTTTATTTGCTAAATCCGGCAATCCTACCCAGGGGACACGTGGCAATGTCTGGAGGCATTTTTGATTGTCATGACTTAGGGGTTGTTAAAAGATAAACTGAGGCATATTAAAATTCTTAAGAGTTTATTTGAACAAAAATCAATTCGTATTGGGCAGTACCAAATGGGAAGTGATTACGAACCTCCTCCAACAGGAGCTGGGGGCAAGACTTTCAGAGATAAGACCACAGAAGCAACACAAGGAAAGTATTTGATTGGCTATGGCTTAAGTGGTTGCCCTATTTGGGAAAGCCTAGGTTAGCTGTTTGTGCTTGGTTAGCCTTAGGTTTTGATACCTCAACCTTGGGGCACTTACAGCCTTAGTCGTGGTTGCTTACATAGACTAAGTAAGGCATTAGAACCACCTCAGTTTAATGGCTTCCTTGTTTAATTAATTTCACAGGGGGCCACTGGCATCTACTAGGTAGAGGCCTGGGATGCTGCTAAACAGTCCCCCCCATAGCAGAGAACGATCTGGTCCAAAATGTCAACACTGCCACTGCTGAGAAGCCATGATGTAGAAGAATAATTTTCATCCCTAAAAAGTACCTAGTATGGCTAAAATAGCACCGTAGGAAAACAGTATGCATATGTATACATAAGCATATATATATATATATATATATATATATAGTACACAGAAAACATGTATGCAAAGCTTTTCTAATTTAAATCTACAAGCTGTGATGTTCTACAGTTTTATCACAATAACTTCTCCAATTTCTCCCAGGGGAGATAAGACAAAATTCAGATCACATTTGGGGGAAGAATACTTAGAAATAGTAAGTGATTCTCCAGGATCCCACAGAGCCCCAAGGAAAATAGAACTAACGCTCACAACTGCTAAACACACTACTCATTCCAGTAAAGCCAGCCTCTCTGCACCTCCCCTGTTCAGCTCTCACCACGCTCAGAATAAGGCAATTGCAACGGGGTTTTCGTTTCCAAGAGATCAAAAGTTTTCACAACTGATTAGTATCCAAAAAGCAACAGCCTCCTTTAACCTTGAGATGCAAATAGCCCAAGATTGTCAAGGGATCTGAAGAGCTGGAGGATCTGATTAGTTTCACATGCAGAGTCACAGGATGGTCCTGCCTACTCTCCTCGAGCAGGAAAGCTGTAATAAGACTCTGAGCTTTATAAACTTGGACTAATTGGTCTGTATCCATCCAGCAGAGTTCATTATTGTCATCCCCATTTCATAAAACACAGAAGGTGGGTAGAAATCTTTTTACTCCACCACCACTGGGCACGGGCTTCTTTATTTCCCTCTTTGGATCACTATACATAAACTCCAGGTACCAAAGGTGGGGATTGCTCTGCTAATTATTCATACTAGAAGGAAGGAAAGGTCTAGAATTAAGTCAAATCTCATTGCATGTGCCTCTTAACATTCCACTTGAAGGTGAGTCCTGGCCTCAAAAACGTTTAAAACAGTTCACCACTCTTATCTAACAGTTCAGGAAACCAGGGAGGAAATTGCTGTCAATTACAGCCCGGACTTTGGAGCATGAGCTAAACTGATTTTGAAAGACCTGATTGCTGAACCACTTCCCGCACACTGGCGGCCAGGACTGGAGCCACGGCTGACTTCTCCAGACATGCCGTGGCAATCAAGATCCAGCCAGTTGGCCAAGTCCATCCTGCAGCCTGTTGTCACAATGGATTTTCCACTCACATATGTACAGTTATGTCTGCATGTCTTTTGTCATCACCTCGCTCTCTGAAGGGCAGCATGTCAGCCTGCTCCAGGACCATTTAATGGCTGGAGAATCTTCTACCAGGAGACCCTGCCTGACCAACGAGGTTTATGACAATCCCAGACTCTCTAGGGTTTTCACCTTGATGTTTCCCTTCCTCCGGCACTGCTGAGGCTTTATCTTATGCAAGCTGGCAGCTCGCTTTCTCAAATCGGCCAAAGGATACTGGTGGCAAAGACTTGCCCGGAGAGAGTGTGGCCAGCCAAAGATGCTGGTGGTATCCTCGCTGCCAGCATTGACTCTGACTGAACAGCTCGGCACTGACTCCCTCACCCTTTAGGCTTTCCCCTACCTATCAAGAAAAAGGCAAGCCTGATAACAGGAGGTCCAGGCCCTAGAAAGATTTCTGTCCCCCCTTACCTCTCGGGGATGCTTTTAACAGTAAGGTGTGGTGGTTAAGAACAGGGCTCAAGTTTCTGCCACTTTGCTAACCTCATACAAGTTACTTTTTAACTGCCATTTCCTCATCTATAAATAGGGGATAATGATACTGAGACCACAAAGAGTTGTAGGGAGCAATAAATGAACCATGGGCACATGGTAAGGACTCAATAAATATGACCTTGTATAGTGGCGGTGGCGGTGTGGGCTCCCCCTGTCAACCAAAGTCATAGGCAAATTTAAGCCTCAGGCCCACTCTATGACACCCACGAAAATCCATCACTCATGGAAAAAACAAACTCCAAGTGGCCTCATTTTCTTGTTAGCCTGTTACACTCTAAAACCACTCTCTATCCCCACCGAGTCCCAGTGCCCTACTCCTGCCCTGTTTTTAACAGAAATCTACACCACCCTTTGACCTTCACTCAGACAGCCCTTTTACATGCACCCTGGCACACATTAAAATCCTGCTGCCCATTCCATCAAAACTCCTGTTGTCTCCATCACTCTAGTCTCCTCCAGCATCACAGCATACACACTGGGCTGGCCCTGGGCACTGGCAGGTCACACCACTACCTTCAAAGGGTGACTTGAGGAATGTCAGGAGGCCATGCTTGTCCAAGGACCTCCCCGCAGTGGTCAGTCTCAGAGCCTTCCTTCTTTCCTTACTGGCCTAAAAGGCCCAGTGTGAAACTTCTAGTTTAGACAACATCAAGTAACCCATGAGTTACTATGGAGATGTTCATTTATTACATGAGAGGTGAAGGAAAGCCACTTCTCTTACTAGGTACCCAGTAAGTCATTAGTTCACCAAAATTGATCAGATTAGTGCATTGAAAAGAGAGCAGACTGAGAGAGCTGGGCCACAGATGGGGAAGTTTTGCTGGGATCATCGGGGAAAACATTTTACTGTATGAAGAACAGGCAGCTCTGGGGACCATAATTATTGGGGGAAGAATGAGGGCTTGATATCTAGGAACTTAGGAGGTAAGAGGCCCAAGACTGTAGGACAGAGATATAGGAAAGGTCAACTTCTCCCACTTCATGTCCTGTAGCCTGAGTCCTGCCTCCCTGAACCAGAAGGCAACAGCTGACTGGCTGGATATGCATGTTCATGAACCCATGCTGCTGCGGACAGAAAGGCATGAATATTTTAAATCTACATTTTCTGTTTCTGTCAGGAGCTTCAGAAACTTTTGCAATCAAATTGTGGAAGGCAGGAAATCTGAGGGTAGAAGTCATTACCTTATTGGGCTTAAAGAACAATAAACTTTTTTACCTGCAGGGTCTGTTGGGTAACATATCAAAAGAAAGGGGTAGCACAGGGAACTCTACTCAATACTCTGTAATGGCCTATATGGGAAAAGAATCTAAAAAAGAGTGGATATATGTATATGTATAACAGATTCACTTTGTTGTACACCTGAAACTAACACAACATTGTAAATCAACTATACCCCAATAAAAATTAAAAAGAGGGGCTTCCGTGGTGGCACAGTGGTTAAGAATCCGCCTGCCAATGCAGGAGACACGGGTTCGAGCCCTGGTCCGGGAAGATCTCACATGCCACGGAGCAATTAAGCCCATGCGCCACAACTACTGAGCCCGTGTGCCACAACTACTGAAGCCCGTGTGCCTAGAACCCGTGCTCTGCAACAAGAGAAGCCACAGCAATAAGCCTGCGCACCACAACAAAGAGTAGACCCCACTCGCCGCAACTAGAGAAAAGCCTGTGTGCTGCAACAAAGACACAATGCAGCCAAAAATAAATAAAATTAAATAAATTAATTTTTAAAAAATTAAAAAGAAAGGAAGGGAGGGAGGGAGGAAGGAAGGAAGGAAGGAAGGAAGGAAGGAAGGAAGGAAGGAGGGAAGGAAGGAAGGGGTAGGGAGGAACTCCGCACTTCCACTGCAGGAGGCGCAGGTAATATCCCTGTTCAGAGAACTAAGATCCCACCTGCATGCCGTGCAGCGCAAAGAAAGGGTCAGGGGAGGGTGCTCCATGTGGGGCTTTTATCATGTGCCTGTGGTGGGTCACTTTATATGGGAAAAGAATCCAAGAGTAGAAAGAGCAATAATAAATGCAGGTGAGAATAGCACATATTGTAAAACATCTCAATTTATAAAGTCATTACTTTAGGTGACCTGAAACACTTGAAGTATCAAACGTAATTTTTTTGACTTCTACAGATGCCATTAATATTTGGCATCTAACTCCCTGATGTCTGCACACCTAAAACTAGAGGAAAAAAAGTAGGCAGACACAGTAGGGTAAAAACTCTCCCCCCACCTCCCCAAATCTCAGTGATTTGAGAGATAAAGGTTTCTCATTCCCATCACAGTCCAGTGTGGAATGCAGTTCCTCAAGCACCCAGATCCTTCCAGTGAATTCTCTCTTTGGAGCTGGTCAAGAAGGGAGAAGGACAGAGCCCAAAGAAGGCTTCCTTGTGCTTAACCGGCTCAGCCCATAGGTGACTTACATTACTTGAGCTTATATTACATTGGTGGGAACTAGTCACATGGCCCAGACTTAATACAAGGAGCTGGAGAAACATAGTCCAATATATGTGCCCAGGCAGAAGAGAAAACGGATTGGCAAGCACCTAGTCTCTACCATAGCAAGTGACATTAATTTTAGCATCTAGTCAGTTTCACATTTGGTTTTCCCTTCATTAGCACAATATATAGTGCAGATTATGGTTGGGTTGAGCAAGATTCTAATTCAAAGCAGTCAGAGGAATCATCTTTCCCTAGATTGCCACATCCTTGGCAGGTTTGCTGTCACTTCCTATTTCCTGACCATAACAGACATAGCTCATTAATCATGACATTCTTCCCTATAACTCTAGTCACAGCCCCACAATCCTTCTCAGTATAGAACTACAGATATTCAGGACCAATGGATCAGAGGCAGCATGCAATACAAAACGTATTTTCATCAAGAATCATTGGATTCTTTCCACCCCTTACATTTTATAGATGAAGGAACAGAAACTCAGGGAAGTAAAATAACTTCATTCACTGACAAAGTTCTCTTTTGTCCCTACTATATATTAGACATGCTAGGTTTAAACAATACTCCTTCAAACAAGATACAGCCCTGCCTCCAGGAATTTAAAGGACAGTGGGAAGTCAGATGAGAGGAGGGTAATTACAATACAGTGTGACAAGTGCTACAAAAGAGGTAGGGGCAGGATGCTATGGGAGAACGTGACTGACATCTAACCTGCTCTTGATGAGGGTTAGGCAAATCTTGCTAGAGGAAGAGCCATCTACGCTAATCATAAAAATGAACAGACTCTAGCCAAGGAAAGGGTGAAGCTGAAGGATAAGAACATTTCAGGCAGAGGAACCAGCCTGTGCAAAGATCAAAAGGTAAAAATCAGGGCTTCCCTGGTGGCGCAGTAGTTGGGAGTCCGCCTGCCGATGCAGGGGACACAGGTTCGTGCCCCGGTCCGGGAAGATCCCACATGCTGCGGAGCGGCTGGGCCTGTGAGCCAGGGCCTCAGAGCCTGTGCGTCTGGAGCCTGTGCTCCGCAATGGGAGAGGCCACAACAGTGAGAGGCCCGTGTACCACACACACACACAAAAATCAGGATGGCAATATATAGAAAACTGCAAGAAATTTAGCCTGACTGGACCCCACAATACAGAGAGATTAAATTAAGGGTGTATCAATTAGCTGCTGCTGTGTAACAAACCACCCAAAACTTAGTGGCTTAAAATAATAACATCATTATTATTGCTCATGAGTCTGTAGTTCAGCTGAGCTGTTCTTCTAGTCTTGGCTGGCTCATTCATGTATCAGCAGACAGCTGAGAGCTGGGCAGGTAGTCTCTCTCTCGCATGTCTGGGCATTAGCTAGCTGTAGACTGGTTTAGGATAGCCCTGGCTGTGACAGCTGGGCTCTCCTCCAAATAGTCTCTCATCCCCCTGCAGGCTAGCCTGACCTTGTCCACATGGCAGTGGCAGGATTCCAAAAGAAAGAGCAAAAGCACTCCAAGCCACTGATGCCTGGGCTCAGAAATAACACAGTGCCACTTCCAGTGCATTCAGTAAGCCAAAGTGACAAGGACAACTCAGAGTCAAGAGGTGAGAAAACAGACTCTACCTCTTGATGGGAGAAGCTACACAATCTTTTTGCAAAGCATGCGCATACAGGGAGGAAGAATTTAGTTTATTTTTTAAAAAGTCAACCTGCCACAGAGGGAGAGCAGTGGCAAGAGGTAAACCTGCAAAGATAGACAGGTCCAAGACATAAAAAGTCTTGTTTTTCAAACTCAGGTGTTCAGAGAGGCAATGGAGAAACAGGGAAGGGCAGCATGTTCAGATGTGAACTCTAGAAAGGTGTTACTTTAACCCAAAAGATAGTTGATGAAGGCCTGGATCATGGCAGGAGAGATGGATTGCACAGTGATTAGATTCAAGAGAAAACTACAGATACTACCTGTTGTGGGCATGGAAACGAGGGAAGCACCTAAGGTTTTATAGCTGGTGAGCAGAAGAGCTCAGATTAAAGCCAGGCCTTCTACATCTCAATCTCATGTTACTGCCATTCTTCCCACGAGTACAGTATTTTAATTAAGTTCATGGATTTTTCCATCCCTCCCCTACCAGTCACCGTGTTTCCTTGGCTGCTTTCTGAATCCATTACCAGGAAACAGAGGCACCAAGGCCATTCTAAGAAGTAAACCTCATTGAGATATGAAGCCCTGCTTATCAGAGCTAACTATCAGCGGTAGAAAGCCTTTAGAGATAGGGAAATAACAATAGACCCTAATAACAAGGGTGTCCACCTGGTGTGGCCTGGAAAATCATTAACCATTGTTAAAGAAATCCTGCTTATTGCTTACCCAGGAGCATGCTTCTCAAAGTTGCTTATGTGATAAGCAGCTCAGTTGCAAATCAGCACCTGTCATTAGGAGCATTCACCCTTTTGACTTTCAATTTAGGACTCATATTTGAAACCATTTTGTTTTTTTCTCTGCCTACAGCATCTCAGTCCTTTGGCCTGTCTCTCCAGTCAGCAGTCTGCAGGCCTCAGTTCAATCTTAACTGCTCTAAAGAATGGCTTCTTTAGAGAGAGCTCCTCACAAGTGAATCCCATGCATGCCAAATCAATATTGCCCATATTTTGTCTGATCTTTGCAAACATACCCTCCAAACCTGATGAAATCTACCTAATTGATTTTGTAGGTCATGGTGACAAACAGAAACTACTTCTGCTTATTTATAGTGGATAATTGCCCATACACTGCACTTTTCTAGCAAGGGGCTCAAATCAGTTTTTTTTTGTTTCGTTTCGTTTTGTTTTGTTTTTTTGCAGTACGCGGGCCTCTCACTGCTGTGGCCTCTCCCGTTGCGGAGCACAGACTCCGGATGCGCAGGCTCAGCGGCCATGGCTCACGGGCCCAGCCGCTCCGCGGCATGTGGGATCCTCCCAGACCGGGGCACGAACCAGCGTCCCCTGCATCGGCAGGCGGACTCTCAACCACTGTGCCACCAGGGAAGCCCTCAAATCAGTTTTTGAATCTTCTTTCATTTAATATTACACCTTGACAGGTATGAATCAGCTATCATTATTCCTTTCTCTTTTTCAGGTCCATTGTGACAGTTGATCTCCAAAGATGGTCTCAATAATTCTGCCCACCCTTTATATTGCATACCCTTTTTCAGCAATTCCCACCAAGAAGTGGAATCTGTTTCCCCACCTCTTGAATCTGATTTGGCCTCATCACTCACATGAACCAACAGAATATGGCATAAGTGACACTGGGCAACTCAATTGGCCTTGCAGCTTCTGGTGTGGCTCTCCCGGAGCTGCTGCCATGTTAATTAATGGCAGCCTGCCAGATAGCCTGCTAAGCTAGCCAGCTAGCCAGCTGGAGGATTAAACAAGAGAATGTGTACTAAGTCCCTAGCACATAGTAGGTATTCCAGTACATGTGAGTTTCTTGCCTCATTTTCTATAGTAATCAGTTCCTATCTAGGTAAGGCTTGAATTAAATCAGTAATTTCTGCACATTTCTTTTTAAGAGTGGGAGAATGGTTTTTCCCTCTTCCTTGTTCAGAAATGTACTAAGAACCTGGTGTGATCGTGGCCAGTTGAAGCGTGTCAAATATGATTACCATCTGAAGGACAACAGCAGGGTTCTTCAGAAACCCTCTGCCCCTTAGTGAGAGAAAGGGTTCACTTTGTAATATGTTCTCATCAATGAGCACAGAGAGGACTTTGAGTTCTGAATACTAAGTATAGTTCAAAAATCCAACTTATTGGAAAGGAAAAAGGAAAATCACAGGTTTTACAACAAAGTCACCCTTCAGGTTCTCGGAATCAGTTTAAAAGACCAATTCTACTGTTTGCCTGCCAAACCTGAGTATTTTCGTCCTATGGCTGCTAACCGCATAGGTCTCCATGGGTCACCAAGGCCTCAGAGACTGGGCTGCTGTAGCAGGAAAAACCAGTCAAACTGGTGGAGGGCAGTGCAGGAGGTGGCAACTTACCTTGGAGTCCTTTGAGGTTTACAAGGAGAAAGGGGCGTGGGAGGTGGGCGGTGGCAGTGGTGAGGGTAGTGTGACATTTTCTTGCCAAGACTGTGTGACAGCAGCAGTGGCAGAGCTGATAACAGTCCAAAATCTGGAGAGTCATTAAAAGAAAAAAATACAGTGCCTGCTAAAACCTCCTGACCACCAGCAGGAAATACGATCAACCAGGGTCTGTGGTCTTTCAAAAGCACCCATCCAAGACTCCAATGCATGCTCTTCCATTCGCGGAGGCTGTGCCCATATATAGGGTGCTGTGGGTGCTAGGGACTGAGAACAGAGAAGGGAGAAGTGAGAAAGTCAATAAGCCCCACAATCAGGCGGGGAAGGTTACTCCTATGCCAGTCTTCTTTGGCATATGAGTTGATGCTTGCCAATACTTGCAATGAATTGAAGTCTGTATGAAAGTTATTTTAGTGAGTAGAAATTGTGACCCGATTTGAGCAATGTCACATTTTTTTTTAAATAAATAAATTTATTTATTTATTTATTTTTGGCTGCGTTGAATCTTCGTTGCTACATGAGGGCTTTCTCTAGTTGCGGTGAGCAGGGTCTACTCTTTGTTGTGGTGCGCAGGTTTCTCACTGCGGTGGCTTCTCGTTGCTGAGCACAGGTTCTAGGTGCGCAGGCTTCAGTAGTTGTGGCATGTGGGCTCAGCAGTTGTGACTCGCAGGCTCTAGAGCACAGGCTCAGTAGTTGTGGCACACGGGCTTAGTTGCTCCGTGGCACATGGGATCTTCCCGGACCAGGGCTTGAACCCGTGTCCCCTGCATTGGCAGGCGGATTCTTAACTTGCCACCAGGGAAGTCCCAATGTCACATATTTTTATTTTTATAAACCACACAAAATCCACCTTCATGTCCCAGACGACAAGGTCAGTGAGAAGATGACAACTGTCATCAGTCATTTTTGTGGCTTCTCTCTGTCTTGGTTTGTATCAGAGCATGGGTGTGGTGCACTTCTGGAAAAAATGGAGGTAAGAGCTCTGTTCAGTCCCTGCTGGTCACTATCATCACCACTGTGCCTTCTAATATGTGCGCAAGGGTTGAGAGCTGCTCCCTCCATTTGTTGGTACTGGCCACTCTGTGTGCTTACTCCTTCAGCCTTCCTCTCCCTAAGTCCCTAGGCCACAGGGGCTGAGACATTCTTCCCAAGAGCACAGCAGCTACACAACCACCTGCTGGCCAAGGGCCTGTGATTTTTGAAGGGTTTTGTACAAGAGGCAGCCCAGATTTCAGACACCCTACACAGGAGTCTACAATTCCCATCCCGCCCCCGTCTTCAGGACAGAACTTCAGCACAGCGCTCTTATCTGGAAAATAAACAAGGTGGTCAATGCACCCGTGGACCAGGAACCTGAAACTCAAGGCTGCCTGACCTTCCTCAGATGTGAATGGAAAATCTACCTCCTTATTCTTTGGCTCAGAGTCCACCACAATGAATAAAACAAAGCATAAACTAAGTAATTATTAATGACAGCCTCCCTGATGCTGAACCATGGTCATTTCTCTGTCTTTCCACTGTTGGTAAATAACAGTAAACCTTTCCTGATAGACAAAGAAATGCAAAGTCACTTACACAACGTGTCCATGCTTTCTCTGTCCAAGCTACTGTGGTCTCTAAGACAGTCAATTCCCAGGGAGTCATCACCAATTGTTTACTTTCCAGTATAATTACAATATGATGCACAACTAGGCAGTTATGTATAATGATCCCTTCTAATAATCATCATCATCATCATTATCATTATCATATATTATCATTTATTGGGAGATTATTTTGTAATAAGCACTATGTCAAGAGATATACTTGCATTACCTCATTTTATCCTCAGAACAACCCATAGAAGCAGGCATTATTATCCCCATTTTCCAGCTGTGAAAATCAAAGCTCATAAAGATTAAATTGCCCATGATCACTAGCTAATACATACAAGAAGTGGGGTCAAGGATACATTGTCTGACTTGAGAGCCCAAGCTTTGAACCTCTAGGATACGTAGTCTTCCTACCACATACAGGATATGCCCAAGCGTGGCTTACTAAGCCCCCGCCCGCCTCTCCGGACTTTTGTACAGCCACACATGACATTTCAGGTCCAGCAAAGAACATACAACTCCCTGAACACGACCTGCTGTTTTACACCTTGTAGCCTCAGTTTCTATGGATCACTCTGCTAGGATCACCTGCTCCCCACCGCTTTTGCTCATTCATCTCACACAAATCGGCTGAGACGTAAGTTCCCCAGGAAACTTTCCCCAGGCTGGGTTTGTGTCCTCACTCTGTTGTCCCCTAGCACTCTAGGCATTCTTCTGTCATTGTCCTTACCACACCATGTTGTAGTATTATATTTCCTTTTTATTTATCTGTCCTACTAGACTTCAAAAACAGGAGTTATGTAATATATGTTTTTATATACTATATAGTCATATATAATTTATATAATATATATTATATTATATATAATATATATGAGTCCCTTGAGCCACGGTTAACTAAAGCACAGATGAAATGACAAGGTAGCTGTGTCAAAATACTAAAGCATATCTGTATATCAATCAGGTAAATGGTATTTATATATATATACATATGTCCTGTTATATATATTAATGTTATATTTTATGATACATTTGTATTTTATACATATATATATATATATATATTTTTTTTTGCGGTACGCAGGCCTCTCACTGCCGTGGCCTCTCCCGTTGTGGCGCACAGCCTCCGGACGCGCAGGCCCAGCAGCCATGGCTCACGGGCCCAGCCGCTCCGCGGCACGTGGGATCCTCCCGAACCGGGGCACGAACCCGTGTCCCCCGCATCGGCAGGTGGAGTCTCAACCACTGCGCCACCAGGGAAGACCCTATATATATTTGTATATATATATTTTTAATCTCCAACACGTCGTACATTCCCTATTGTGTATGAGATACTCAATAAATATTTGCTGACTTGTACTTCCAACAATGTTAAGTGAGTTTCCAGATGCTTATCTAAAAGTATTACCCACAGCTTTGAAACAATGTTAAAAATGACCACCATTTAATTCAACCAGTATTTATCACAGTCACTAAAAGAGCACAAAGAGACCTTGGAGAAAATTTAGTTCACAATGGCATATAGATGAAAGACTCTGTCTGGAATGGGAAGCAAGGAGCTGAGTTCAAGTCCCTCTTAGCTACTTTCCAGCTCAGGCACTCGTGACCTCCCTGAGCTTTGGTTGGCTCATCTGTGGAACAGGGTGAATCGTACCTTATCTACCATGAGTGGTTGGTGTGAGGATCAATTAGAATATTTATGAATGCTGAAAACATTATATAATTAAATAGCTTTGTTTTGTTTTTGCTTTGCGTAGAGCCTGGGACATAGTAAATGTCCAATAGTTGCCAATAAAAGGAATTAATGATTAAACTGTTCATTCTCTGGTTAAGATATCAGAGGTCAGATTAAATAACTTGCTTAAGTTTCCCCCTAAACTATAAGCTCACAGAAAGCAAGACATTTTTTTTATCCCCAGCACCTAACACCTGGCCCATGGTAGATGCTCCATGCGTTTGTGGAAGGAAGAAAGGGAGGGAAGAGAGAAGGAACATCATACAGCTGGGAGTGACTGAAAAAAGGCCCTTCCGCCTGATTATGGCATTAGGTACTCTAGGTCAGTGGTTCTCAAAGTGTGGTCCTGAGAACCAGCAGCATCAGCATCAAGTAGAAACTTGTTAGAAATGCTCATACTTCATCCTAGACCTTCTGAATCAGAATCTCTGGGGGTGAGTCCCTGCAATCTAGGTTTTAACAAGACCTCCAGGAAATTCTGATGTGTGCCAAAGTTAGACATCATTGCTGGAGGAGAAACTCTTCATCATCCGCTTATATTTGACACTAAATGGACAGAAAAGGGTGAATGTATTTATGGCTTTTAAATAATGTCTTCAAAAACCCTAATGCATATTATTTTCATTGTCATTTCCTTCTGACTTGATATATTTATGATACAAGGGGGGTACATTGCTGGAAAGATTGCATCAATAATGCAATATGTTTTTGGTTAAAAATAACATTTACTGAATTGTTTTCTAAGTATAGAAGACTACATGATCGTTGCTAATAATATGGATAATACTGAAAATTGTAATGATACTTACATAGTGTTACTATATACCAAGCACTATTTTATGCACTTTTCCTATCTTAAATAACTTATTACTCAAAACAATCCCATGAGGCAGGTATAGTTTTTATCATCCTCATTTTACAGAGGGAAAACTGAAGCATGTAGAGGTTATGTAACTTGCCAAACAAAGGTCACATGGCTGGTAGAGCCAGGATTTATATCCATGCGGTCTAGCTCCAAAATTCTTGAGATTAACCATGTTATACCATAAATAACCCATAATTTAGAGATAATCACTGATTATTAATATTTACAGAGAATTCAGAATTTTCCTTGAGGTTTGTAAAATATATATATATACATATATAAATATACACACATATCTGTGCATTTACTTATATGTATATAATATATTGATAAACTATTTACTTATTTATAATTTATTTATTTACATGTAACTAATCGTAATACTTTTTACATTTTTAACTCATTTTTATATTTTTTACAAATACATTTATTTACAATTTAAAAAATAAAACTGGCTACAGATTCAATGCAATCCCTATCAAACTACCACTCCATTTTTCACAGAACTAGAACAAAAAATTTCACAATTTGTATGGAAACACAAAAGACCCCGAATAGCCAAAGCAATCTTGAGAACGAAAAACGGGGCTGGAGGAATCAGGCTCTCTGACTTCAGACTATACTACAAACCTACAGTAATCAAGACAGTATGGTACTGGCACAAAAACAGAAAGATAGATCAATGGAACAGGATAGAAAGGCCAGAGATAAACCCACGCACATATGGTCACCTTATCTTTGATAAAGGAGGCAGGAATGTACAGTGGAGAAAGGACAGCCTCTTCAATAAGTGGTGCTGGGAAAACTGGACAGGTACATGTAAAAGTATGAGATTAGATCACTCCCTAACACCATACACAAAAATAAGCTCAAAATGGATTAAAGACCTAAATGTAAGGCCAGAAACTATCAAACTCTTAGAGGAAAACATAGGCAGAACACTCTATGACATAAATCACAGCAAGGTCCTTTTTGACCCACCTCCTAGAGGAATGGAAATAAAAAGAAAAATAAACAAATGGGACCGAATGAAACTTCAAGGCTTTTGCACAGCAAAGGAAACCATAAACAAGACCAAAAGACAACCCTCAGAATGGGAGAAAATATTTGCAAATGAAGCAACTGACAAAGGATTAATTTCCAAAATTTACAAGCAGCTCATGTAGCTCAATAACAAAAAAACAAACAACCCAATCCATAAATGGGCAGAAGACCTAAATAGACATTTCTCCAAAGAAGATATACAGACTGCCAACAAACACATGAAAGAATGCTCAACATGATTAATCATTAGAGAAATGCAAATCAAAACTACAATGAGATATCATTCACACCAGTCAGATTGGCCATCATCAAAAAATCTAGAAACAATAAATGCTGGAGAGGGTGTGGAGAAAAGGGAACACTCTTGCACTGCTCGTGGGAATGTGAATTGGTTCAGCCACTATGGAGAACAGTACGGAGGTTCCTTAAAAAACTACAAATAGAACTACCATATGACCCAGCAATCCCACTATTGGGCATATACCCTGAGAAAACCAAAATTCAAAAAGAGTCATGTACCAAAATGTTCATTGCAGCTCTATTTACAATAGCCCGGAGATGGAAACAACCTAAGTGCCCATCATCGGATGAATGGATAAAGAAGATGTGGCACATATATACAATGGAATATTACTCAGCCATAAAAAGAAATGAAATTGAGCTTTTGTAATGAGGTGGATAGACCTAGAGTCTGTCATACAGAGTGAAGTAAGTCAGAAAGAGAGAGACAAATACCGTATGCTAACACATATATATGGAATTTAAGAAAAAAAAATGTCATGAAGAACGTAGGGGTAAGACAGGAATAAAGACACAGACCTACTGGAGAACACACTTGAGGATATGGGGAGGGGGAAGGGTGAGCTGTGACAAAGCGAGAGGCATGGACATATATACACTAACAAATGTAAGGTAGATAGCTAGTGGGAAGCAGCCGCATAGCCCAGGGAGATCAGCTCGGTGCTTTGTGACCGCCTGGAGGGGTGCGATAGGGAGGGTGGGAGGGAGGGAGACAGAAGAGGGAAGAGATATGGGAACATATGTATATGTATAACTGATTCACTTTGTTATAAAGCAGAAACTAACACACCATTGTAAAGCAATTATACCCCAATAAAGATGTTAAAAAATAAATAAATAAATAAATAAACTGGGTCATATGCTGCTATAACCTAATTATTTTATTTAATAATATATTGTATACACATTCCAATATTACTACAACTCTACAGTAATTGTAATGGCTGTACTGAATTCTCTTCTAATTTATTTAATCAGTTCTCTATATTGAACAATCAGATCATATCCAGTGTTTTGTATGGTAACACGGTAATGAATATTTCTGAACTTAAAGTGTGACAATCGTGCACTTCAGTTTTGAATCTCTGAATCACTCTTCTTTATTTATTTATTTTATTTTATTTATTTTGGGCTGTGTCGGTCTTAGTTGCAGAATCTTCATTGTGGTGTGGAGGCTTCTCTCTAGTTGAGGCGTATGGGCTCAGTAGTTGTGGTGTGTGGGCTTAGCTGCCCCGTGGCATGTGAGATCTTAGTTCCCGGACCAGGGATTGAACCTGTGTCCCCTGCATTGGAAGGCAGATTCCTTCCCACTGGACCAACAGGGAAGTCCCTGAATCACTCTTAAACATGGGCCCACATAAATAAAGAAAAATAACTCTATCCAAACAGAACATACAGTCCATAAACTTTCTCACTTTAATACTTTATGACAGCAAAATCTAATTATGCCCCACTGCCCAGCAGCAAGACTATCTAATAATTGTACATGTCATTTAAAAATACTCTGAGTGACAATTTTATTAGCTTTATATTAAGGAAACCACAGGCACTATCTTCAGAGATTCACAGATGCAGTAAAGGAAGAACTGAATAGCAATAAAAGGTCAAAATATTTATGAAGGAAAATAAAAGCTCTCCTTGCATCTAGATTCATCCCAAAGGCTAGACAGTGTCTAGAACGTAGCAAATGTTTTGTGAATGAGTATCCATCTAATACCAGTAAGTAGATGAAAACATGAGAGAAACTAGAGAAAAGGAGAAAATAGGCCCTTTTTCCAGACTTCTCTGTAAAAGGCTCTTGATTCCATTGTGGCAAATAATTTGGATATGATTCATACACCAACACTAGAGAGAAATATAAATAGCAAAGTGATTCATTTACATACCACCACATTCCTGGTGCAGACTTCTAGGGCCTCGATGTGTTTGGATTTGGCCTGAGGTTTCTCAAATCCAAACTCCCAAGGAACTTGAGGGAAACCAAAATATTTAAGCCCAGGATGTCTGCTGCAAGCTAGTAATAATAGGATCTCTGGGTCCACACCTGTTACAGTGGGAAGGGGAGATGCAACTCTACTAACCCAGATTTAACTGGAGGATTGGAGAAGAAAAAATAATGATTGAAATAGATGTATACTGCCAGGAGTGAGTCAGTCATTTCAGTGTCAGAACCTACCGAGACCTCGTTTCCCATCATTATCTCATTCATACTTTCTTGCCAAAGTAAAATTTCATACTGTGGAGAGACAGGTTCTTCTGGTATAACTGATCCTTTTGGATCATGTAACTA
Source organism: Pseudorca crassidens (assembly GCF_039906515.1). NCBI lineage: Eukaryota > Metazoa > Chordata > Mammalia > Artiodactyla > Delphinidae > Pseudorca > Pseudorca crassidens. The sequence goes on along the minus strand of NC_090298.1, from coordinate 133,379,692 downwards.
AATTTTAAAGGCATACTGTTGGCTTAAATATTTAAAAAGCTTAAGATGCTGAAGTTGGAAGGACTTTCATGTTCAACAAATCTCAGTCTAGCATTTCTCAGATGAGAAAATTAAAACCTAAAGAGACGAAGAAACTTCCAATACCACAGAGCAAATTAGTCACAGCCAAGATGAGGGCCACAATTTTGATTTCTATTCCCATACCACATGGCCACTACTCCATGCTTGTGGCCTCAGTGTAATGATATTACACTTCCTCAGACCATCAGCCAACAAATTTTATTTTACCCCAATACTGCTTAATTCCTTTGCATTCTTTTATTCAACACCTATTTACTGAACACTTTCTAGATGTCAATGTTCTAAATGCAGGTGAGAAAGTAAGCAGCAAGATGTGTTCTTGCCTTCACAGATTTAGGGGGATACAGACAAGGAGCGAGTAAAGAAGATAATTTCAGGTCATGATAAATGCTATGAAGACAACATAATACTGTGGCAAAGGGTGTCTAGGATTGGAAGAGGCTACTTTATAGAGAGTGGTCAGAGAAGGCTTATCTGAGCAGGTGACAATTGAGTTAAAACCTGAAATATGAGTAGGAGTTGGTCAATCAAAGATCTGGGTGAAAAGCATTTCAAGCAGGGAAGAAAGTAAGTGGAAAATCCCTGAGGCAGGAGTGCCAGTTCCAGGTAAGATGATGTAAGCACATTCTCTCCCAGTAGATATGGCTAGAAAGCCTGAAGTTTTCTTAACTTAAACCGTAGAAGGCAAATTAGAGAAGATCAGAATTTGAAGTACCACCAAACCAGCTGTGAATTTCCCCTTTTTTCCCTGGTATCCCCAACCTGGTTTCTAGACATCCTGATATCCAGAGCTTGTCAGGAGGCAGAGAAAGAGAGGTCCAGGAGAAGTCTTCTAGAGCTGGGCTAATGCTAAGGGAGAATGGAAATTTCTTGGGGGTGGTCCTTTTCTCTGTGCTCTCAAGCACCAGCCCTCAGGCAATCCCACAGTAGCAACGACAGCAACAGTAACAGCAGCCACGACAGCAACAGTAACAGCAGCCAGGGCCTACAGGTGTCTACTTTCTGAGGAGGGGAGCCTTTCTCTCTCATTAGAGGGACTTTGAGCCTAAGGAGTTGGGGAGAACACCTATTGCTTTTTACTTTCTTACTGTTCTCCCACCACTGATGCAGGCACAGCTGTAGGAAATCCAAGGCTGAGTGTTGTACCTAAAGGCCTGAGGACTGAACAGGGGAACACCAGGAACCTGGAAACTACAGGGAGATCATAGAAAGGGAGGAGTCAGAAAGAATTCTTTCATAAAAAAAAGGAAATGCCAATGACTCTTAAACATATGAAAAGATGTCCCATCTTGCTCATAGAGAGAGAAATATAAATTAAAACCATGCTGAGATACCACTTCTTACCTATCAGATGGCAAAAAGTCCAAAAGATTGACCACATATTCTGTGATGTTACTTTGGGGAAACAGAACTTTTCATTCCTTTATGGTGGGAAGGCAAAATGGTACAACCTCTGTGGAGGTTAGTTGGCAATATCTACAAAATTTTCATTTTCTCTTTGACTCAGAAATTCCACTTCCAAGTTTTGATCCCAAAAATACACTTACAAAAATAGGAAAATTTCTGTGTATGCTGTGCCAAGTGCAAATTGCATTACTTGGAACAGAAAAAGACTGGCTACAACTTAAGTGTTCATCGGTAGGAAGCTGTCTGCATAAATAATAGTCCATGCTCACAGTGGAGTTCTCCAAGCTATAAATATGCTATGAAGTGATTTCCAAGGTATAACAATGAGTGAGAAAACAAGACAGAGAAAAGTTATTGCAGTAAGCTCCTGTTTAAATACATATAGGCTTATACATACATGATATCTATGGTATGTATATACACACACACATATTATATATATATTTGCATATATATAAAAGAGATTACATATATTTAAAACAAAATGTTACCTGCTGGGGAGAGAGTGAACAAGATAGAGGGAATAAGATGAGAAACTAGACTCTGCATATAATGTGTTTTATAGATTTGACTTTTAACCACCTAAATGTCTACATGATTAACTAACAAAAATAAAGGCACTTCCTAAGAAATAAAAACAAAATAAAACAAAAACTAACAGTATATTGAAAGGAATTACTTCACATGGTTTTAAAACATAGTACTTTGGCTATGTATCCCTAGTAAAGAAAAGGAACTGCAAAACTATCTTAAAGTATGTTTAGTAATCATATTGTTAGTAATAATATTGCTGTTATTATTCTGAAACTATTATATTCATGGTAGAATAAAGCAAATAAGTAATTGTTAATGTTGTTAGGAACCAAGGTTTTCAGATTAGGAGAAAATAGATACAAATACTATGAAAATCAAAGATATTACATAATACCCTGTAATAATAAATTTGTATTATTATGAACTCATGATGTCTTTCCTTTTTAAAATAAAAAAAGTATTGCCAAGATCTCTCCACTGCAATGTCATAAAAACAATAATAAACCCAATAGAAATGAGCACTGCTAATCTTCAGATCATGGCCTCCAAATACCATTTCCTTGGTAAAATAGTTGACTTGAGGTTGAAGCAGAAAATGTAAAAGACAAGTCTGGATATCGTGTGATAATAAAAAGTGAGGAAGCAGTTAAAGAAGTCTGGTGTTGCGTCAAAAGGACTCAGGAGCCATAGTGAAAAAGTTCCCCTTGGCCAAAGTTGGAATAATCTGAACATTAAATAGAATAACAACTGTAATTAATTCAAACAAGTCAAATGTACTAAACTTCATGAGTTCATTTTAAAAAAGAAGCGTTTCTGAAAGATGCTAGGGAACCAACTCACTATTCTGAATACTGGTGAATACAGAGAAAATCAAGCATTTATTTTTGTTCTCAGAGTTTCCAAACAATTGGTGAAGGAAACATTTCTCTTTAGAAAAACAAATAAATCCCAGTTGAATGAAAAAGTAATGATAGAATTAGAATGTGACCATTTTTGCAAACCCTGAATGAAATAATGGATCTAGTCAATAATCCTTAATGGGGCTTCCCTGGTGGCACAGTGGTTGAGAGTCCGCCTGCCGATGCAGGGGATGTGGGTTCGTGCCCCGGTCCGGAAGATCCCACATGTCGCGGAGCAGCTGGGCCCGTGAGCCATGGCCGCTGAGCCTGTGCGTCCGGAGCCTGTGCTCCGCAACGGGAGAGGCCACAACAGTGAGTGCGAGGCCTGCGTACCGCAAAAAAAAAAAAAAAAAATCCTCAATGATAGCTTATATTGCCATAGAGGGAGACGACCTCTCACTATGTGCCTCGTGATAGAAATTCCCAACACCACCTGTGTTCGTTTTCTAGCCTGGGTGGCTGAAACAAAAGAAATTCATTTTCTCACAGAGGCTAAAAGGCTGAAATCAAGGTGTCAGTAGGGTTGATTTCTTCTAAGGCCCCTCACCTTGCCTTGCAGATGGTCCATCTTCTTGGGTTTTCACTCTGTAACTGTCTGTGTCCAAATTTCCTCTTCTTATAAGGACACCAGCCATACTGGATTAGGGCCCACCCTAATGATATGATTTTAACTAAATTACCTCTTTAAAGATCCTGTCTCCAAGAACAGTTCACATTCTTAGGTACCGGGGATTATGACATCAACATACAAATTTTGGGGAGACACAGTTCAGTCCATAACAACATCCATGACATATTCTTGCCAAAAACTAGAATCTGAATTAGATCACAATTAAACACCAGTTTACAGGGAATCCGGGGCGGGGGGAGGGTGGCAGTGTTGTGGGGGTGAGAAACATGTTAAACAACACAACGGGAATGCAGTCCGCAAAATTCAGAATTTGGAAAACTCCAAACTTCCAAGTGACCTGCTTCTGCAACAGATAAATTGCAAGGACAAAAGAAAAGGTACCCACAGATTATCAGAGACCTAAGAAATACATGGATCAAATGCTATCTATGTGCCTCATGGATCCTAATGAAACCAAGCAATTTTTTAAAAGACATAGTTGTGAGACAATTGGGAAATTTGAACATTAACTGATTCTGAGATTTTTTACATTATTAAGGAATTGTTTTTAGGTGTACTAATGTAGGTTGTGTTTTTAAAACAGTCCTTATCTTTTAGAGATAACATACTAAAATATTTACGTATGGGTGATATGATGTCAGGGATCTATTTAAAAATAATCCAGTGGGGAAGGAGGCAGACAGAGTGCAGATGAAAAAAAGAGTGGCAATGAGTTAATGCTCACAACTAGGTGATGGGTACATTGGGCTTGCTTATACCACGCTCTCTACTTTTGGGTATGGTTGAAGTTTTCCATAATAAAAAGCTTATAAATCAATAAATGAATGAACGAATGGGTGGTCATACCACGCATCCCACTGGGCAAGAGCAAAACAACTGAGATGAAAACAGGGAAGATTAACATACTAAGGGAAGCAATTGGGAATAAAATGTAACTAACACATAATAGCAACTGCCCTTTGTTGAGCAACAGGTAGATTCCAGGACAAGCACCAGGCAACATCATACATCTACACGTATAGTCACAAATCTCTACTGCTTTTCATCTTTATAATGTTCCTGGAGCAGGGGAGAAACTGGGTCATTTTACAAATAGAAAATCCAAGATTCAGAGATGCCTGAAACCATACACTGGTAAGGACCTGAGATAAACCAGCACCCAAGACTTTGGTCTACAATGTGTATCCCCTTTCCCTTATCCCACTGTACCTTGGGGGTTCAAAAGGGAATGAAATAATGGCCAAAACTTGAGTCAAGAGGGAGTGGCTTCAATCTGGAAATAAAACTTTGTTTTCTTTCTTTGTTCTTAAGGAAATTAGTTTTAAGAGCTTTCTTAGCTTTGTCCTCTATTAGTACTCTTCATTTTTTTTTCCAGAAAAAAAAAAAGTACTTTAAATGGTCCTCATCCAACAGAAATGCTTGCAGTCACATTTCTCTGCAGGTTCACTTTTACAGTAATGAATACAAAGCCTTTTCTTCACCCCCATGATGATATATGGAGAGCTATGACACCAACGTGGAAATATAAAGAAAACAGAGATAGTGTGGAAAATATGTGTGCATTTTTTATCTTCTGCTATGAGTTTCTAGGTATTCCTCTCTGCCAAAATAAAACTCTTCAGACATGATTCACAAGCACATGGTATCTCAAATAAAATGTCATCCATCTTTTTCATTTGTAGACTATGTTTTGGTTCTGTTTTTTATTTTCAGTACACTCTTTTTAATAACGTGGGGAAGTAGATTCCATTTTAGAAAGATTTCCATCAAGACAGATGACAGTGAAAGGATCAGCCCATGAAGCTGAAGCCTGGCTCACCTGTGATTCTATACAACCAGCCATTACTCAAGCTACTAGAATGTCAGCTTCTCTCTCCCCTTAGATTTTTATCTTCCTCATGAATGTTAGGGGAAGAGTTGAGGTGGCAGTGGACGTTAATGATTTGTCCCTTCCAGAATCATCTGCTTGACTGCTCCTTCAGGCTACTTGGTCTTTGGCCACTTCTCTCTGCAAAGGTGGTGGGAGGGGTCTGGGGACAGAGGGCCCTTACTTCCCTTTATGAATCTGCCTTGAGCACAAGGATTGGGAGTAGAGGGGTGCAGAGGGGGCTTTTGGTCTGGCCTCCCATTCATGAACGGACTAAAGTTCTCCTGTAAAGATTTTTCTCAACGGGCTTATAAATAAAGATAGGAAGATAAGGTGACAGGACTGGAAGATACTGATGTTTGCCTTGCCTTTCAGCTTTAGGCTTGTATCCTATCCCTGAGCTACAGTGTCCACAGTACGTAATTTGTATACCATTGTAATTACCGCATAAAGAGCGCAGTTTTACTGCTTGTATTTTTCGTGTGTGTGTTGCAAAGCATTAATTTGTCATATATAAATGTTTAAAGCATACCAATATTTTGCAATCATATTTTGTAATTTCCTTATTTGTTAATACACTGGTAGCCTCAAAAAATGGAAGTAGCTCTGGCTACTTTCGCTGTCTGAAAGGCCTTAAGAGGGACTTCCCTGGTACTCCAGTGGTTAAGACTCTGTGCTTCCGATGCAGGGGCCTCAGGTTCGATCCCTGGTCGGGCAACTAAGATCCCACATGCCACATGGTGTGGCCAAATTAAAAAAAAACAAGAAAGGCCTTGAGAAGAGGAAGAGGAGAAGGTATGGTAACAATAGGCACAACAGTGAACATATACTGAGCATTTTTATGGGCCAAGTGCTGCTGGGTATCCTAATTTAACTCGTTAATTAGCACTTTTTAAAAAAAAATAAATTTGTTTTTTTTTTTGGCTTGCTGGGTCTTCGTTGCTGCATGTGGGCTTTCTCCAGTTGTGGCGAGCAGGGGCTACTCTTTGTTGCGGTATGTGGGCTTCTCATTGTGGTGGCTTCTCTTGTTGTGGAGCACAGGCTCTGGGATCACGGGCTTCAGTAGTTGTGGCATGTGGGCTCAGTAGTTGTGGCTCGCAGGCTCTAGAGTGCAGGCTCAGTAGTTGTGGCGCACGGGCTTAGTTGCTCCACAGCATGTGGGATCTGCCCAGACCAGGGCTCGAACCTGTGTCCCCTGCATTGGCAGGTGGATTCTTAACCACTGCGCCACGAGGGAAGCCCTAATTAGCAGATTAATTAACATGTATTAATTTAATCCTCACCTAAGAGGTAGATATTATCTCCATTTTACAGATAAGGAAATTGAGGCACAGCTAATAAGAAGCTGTGTATCAAACTTTACTGAAGGGTTGGAAGAAGCCAAAGGCAATTACAGAGTATGAGGGAAATAGTATACAACTAAATACTAAGTATAACTTTTCGTGGTTAAAAGGAAAAGCACCTAAGAGGTTAAACCCTCCATAAAGGGAATTTCCTTCCTGGAATCCCCCCAGACCCTAACCTTGTTTCTGGACCCTCATATTCTCATATGACAGCACCACCCTCCTCTCTAATCTCTGGAAAATTCTACCCTTTCTCACAAGGACTGTTTTTGCCCCAGCGCCATATCTCTTCCCCAACCAGGGGAGGTGTTTCCCCTAGGGAAAATATCTCAAATTCTGAGTTACTCAGTCTGACATAACACTCAGATATTTGTCGAGGAGGTGCACTGTAGGGGAGGGGGTTGTTGATACTCCAGGTGTCCAGTCCTCTTTTGGTGTCTCTCTTGACATGGTAGGTGACAAAGATCTTCTATCTTGGCCTGTCAATAACTTTTGGACCTACTTGTATCTTCCAAAACTTAACATTAATCATCAAAGGCAGTTAAATCTAAACCAATCCACAGGGATATAGAGAATCATACCCAAATGCTTCATAATTTGCAAATGTATCTTTCTCAACACTGGAGTTAGTGCTCTGGATTACTACGGTTCCTTTATTTGGTTCACTGTCCCCCTCCCCTCAAATAGGGTTCCCTTGAGCAAACTATCTTCCTCCCCATAACTACTTGGGGTGGATGGGAGGTGCGTGGACGAGGGTATGAAGACTTAGGTCTTCCAGCTGCACCACAATGTAAATAAGGTCATCTGAGACTTTTTTTTTAAAACATACTTCCTCCATATTCTAAGTCATCAATAAAAGACTATAGTTGATACTATTCAGTCACATTTTACCCCAGCACCAAAAGTATTCGTTGAGAGTTCCCTGAGAGCTTGGTTGTTAATAAACGCTGTATAACTACTTTCTGTGAGGCAAGTACCAGGGCCTGGCCCTTACCGAGCTAAGTTGTAAGAAATCTCATATTAATGTTTTATTATTGTAAACATCAGTTGGGGCTGGCCCCAAGCACAGGGATAAATTGGTACTATAAACAATTCAAGGGTAGTTTTTAGAATGAAAGCAATGCCTAGAATAAGAAGTTTTCCAAAGCACTTTTACACCTACTGCATTGTTTCAGTCTCAACGATAACTCAGAAAGGTCCTTAAACTTGTCATTATTACCTGCGTTCATAGAACAGGAAATTGAGAGTTTAAGTGATTGGGCAAGGTCACCCAGTTAATTAATCAAAGTGCAAAGCTTGCTTTCGGACAACCTAGTCCAACTTTTGCCAAAGCATTGACATTTGCCTTCTTTATATCTGTAATGCATTTCACAGGATTAAAACTCATTTAATCCTTGTGATGGTTAATTTTATGCATCAACTTGTCTTGGCTAAGGAATGCCCAGATAGCTGGTAAAACAGTGTTTCTGGGTATGTTTCTGAGGGTGTTTCAGAAGCGGTTAGCATTTGAATTGGTGAAACGAGTAGAGCAGATGGCCCTCCTCAATGTGGGTGGACATTATCCAATCTGTTGAGGGCCTGAATAAAACAAAAAGGTAGAGGAAGGGTGAATTCACTCTCTCCCTGTGAGCTGGGACATCTGTCTTCTCCTGCCCTTGACATTATAACTCCTGGTTCTTGGGCTTTCAAACTTGGACTGGGACTTACACCATTGTCCTCCCTCAGCCACCTCCCTTAGTGGGTTCAGCATTGTGTTAATCAAGAATACAAGTCTGGGACTTCCCTGGTGGTGCAGTGGTTAAGAATCTGCCTGCCAATGCAGGGGATACAGGTTCAAGCCCTGGTCCTGGAAGATTCCACGTGCCACAGAGCAACTAAGCCCATGCGCCAAAACTACTGAGCCTGTGCTCTAGAACCTGTGAGCCACAACTACAGAGCCCATGCACCACAACTACTGAAGCTTGCGTGCCACAACTACTGAAGCCCGTGTGCCTAGTGCCTGTGCTCTGCAACAAGAGAAACCACTGCAATGAGAAGCCAGCGAACCGCAATGAAGAGCAGCCCCCACTTGCCACAACTAGAGAAAGCCCGTGTGCAGCAAAGAAGACCCAATGCAGCCAAGAATAAATAAATAAATTAAAAATAAATAAATAAAACAAAATAAAAATTAAAAGGTAGATATGGGGGGAAAAAAAAAGAATACAAGTCTGAGATCCTGGAATGACCTCTGAAACAAAAGTACCCAAATTGAAGGAGACAAAAATTCTTCATGGAAACTAAGAGCCAGCAATAATTCTAGTCATTATTATTGACATTAGGAATAACTTCTGACAGTTATCATCAATCAACTAAAATAATTCATTGGGAAAAGAATAATCTTTTCAACAAATGGTGCTGGGACAACTGGATATTCACAAGCAAAGAATGAAATTCACACCATATACAAAAATTAACTCAAAATGGATCAAGGACCTGAATCTAAGAACTAAAACTACAAAACTCTTAGAAGAAAATATAGAGGTAGATCTCTGTGACCTTGGAATATGCAGTATTTAGGTACGGCACCAAAAGGACAAGTAACCACAGAAAAAAAATTAATAAATTGGACTTGATCAAAATTTTAAAATGTGTGCTTCAGAGGACATTATCAAGAAAGTGAGGGACTTCTCTGGTGGTCCAGTGGGTAAGACTCTGAGTTCCCAATGCAGGGGGCCCAGGTTCAATCCCTGGTCAGGGGACTAGATCCCACATGCACGCCACAAATGAAGAGTTTGCATGCCGCAGCTAAGAATCTGCATGCCAAAACTAATTAGTCTGCATGCCAAAACTAAGAAGTCTGCATGACACAACTAAAAGACCCTGCATGCCACAACTAAGGATCCCACATGCCTCAGCGAAGATCCGGCATGCCTCAATGAAGATCCCACGTGACAGAACTAAGACTCGGTGCAGCTTAAATAAATAAATAAATACGGACTTCCCTGGTGGCGCAGTGGTTAAGAATCTGCCTGCCGATGCAGGAGACATGGGTTCGATCCCTGGTCCGGGAAGATCCCATATGCCACAGAGCAACTAAGCCCATGTGCCACAACTACTGAGCCTGTGCTCTAGAGACCATGAGCCACAACTATGGAAGCCCACACACCCTAGAGCCCCTGCGCTGCAACTACTGAGCCCACACACCACAACTACTGAAGCCCGCGTGCTCTAGGGCCTGCGAGCCACAACTACTGAGCCCGCATGCTTCAACTACTGAAGCCCATGGGCCTAGGGCCCATGCACCGCAACCAAGAGCAGCCCCTGCTTGCCGCAAGTAGAGATAGCCTGCGTGCAGCAATGAAGACCCAACGCAGCCAAAAATAAATAAAGTTAAAAAAAAGGACTCAATTGACTGGTCTTAAATCATTATTATAAATAAATAAATAAATAAATAGGTTTTTCTTTAAATTTTTTTTTTTGATTTTTAACTTTTATTTATGTTTTTTTTTTAACATCTTTATTGGGGTATAATTGCTGTACAATGGTGTGTTAGTTTCTGCTTTATAACAAAGTGAATCAGTTATACATATACATATGTTCCCATATGTCTTCCCTCTTGCGTCTCCCTCCCTCCCACCCTCCCTATCCCACCCCTCCAGGCGGTCACAAAGCACCGAGCCAATATCCCTGTGCCATGCGGCTGCTTCCCACTAGCTATCTACCTTACTACGCTTGTTAGTGTGTATATGTCCATGACACTCTCTCGCCCTGTCACAGCTCACCCTTCCCCCTCCCCATAACCTCAAGTCCGTTCTCTAGGAGGTCTGCGTCTTTATTCCTGCCTTATCCCTAGGTTCTTCATGACATTTTTTTTTCTTAAATTCCATATATATGTGTTAGCATACGGTATTTGTCTCTCTCTTTCTGACTTACTTCACTCTGTATGACAGACTCTAGGTCTATCCACCTCATTACAAATAGCTCAATTTCGTTTCTTTTTATGGCTGAGTAATATTCCATTGTATATATGTGCCACATCTTCTTTATCCATTCATCCGATGATGGACACTTAGGTTGTTTCCATCTCCATGCTATTGTAAATAGAGCTGCAATGAACATTTTGGTACATGACTCTTTCTGAATTATGGTTTTATCACAGTACATGCCCAGTAGTGGGATTGCTAGGTCCTATGGTAGTTCTATTTGTAGTTTTTTAAGGAAACTCCATACTGTTCTCCACAGTGGCTGTATCAATTTACATTCCCACCAACAGTGCAAGAGGGTTCCCTTTTCTCCACACCCTCTCCAGCATTTATTGTTTCTAGATTTTTTGATGATGGCCATTCTGACTGGTGTGAGTGATATCTCATTATAGTTTTGATTTGCATTTCTCTAATGATTAATCATGTTGAGCATTCTTTCATGTGTTTGTTGGCAGTCTGTATATCTTCTTTGGAGAAATGTCTATTTAGGTCTTCTGCCCATTTTTGGATTGGGTTGTTTGTTTTTTTGATATTGAGCTGCTTGTAAATTTTGGAGATTAATCCTTTGTCAGTTGCTTCATTTCCAAATATTTTCTCCCATTCTGAGGGTTGTCTTTTGGTCTTGTTTATGGTTTCCTTTGCTGTGCAAAAGCTTTGAAGTTTCATTAGGTCCCACTTGTTTATTTTTGTTTTTATTTCCATTACTCTAGGAGGTGGGTCAGAAAGAATCTTGCTGTGATTTATGTCATAGAGTGTTCTGCCTATGTTTTCCTCTAAGAGTTTGATAGTTTCTGGCCTTACATTTAGGTCTTTAATCCATTTTGAGCTTATTTTTGTGTATGGTGTTACAGAGTGATCTAATCTCATACTTTTACATGTACCTGTCCAGTTTTCCCAGCACCACTTATTGAAGAGGCTGTCCTTTCTCCACTGTACATTCCTGCCACCTTTATCAAAGATAAGGTGTCCATATGTGCATGGGTTTATCTCTGGGCTTTCTATCCTGTTCCATTGATCTATCTTTCTGTTTTTGTGCCAGTACCATACTGTCTTAATTACTGTAGGTTTGTAATATAGTCTGAAGTCAGGGAGCCTGATTCCTCCAGCTCCATGTTTCTTTCTCAAGATTGCTTTGGCTATTCAGGGTCTTTTGTGTTTCCATACAAATTGTGAAATTTTTTGTTCTACTTCTGTGAAAAATGCCAATGGTAGTTTGATAGGGATTAAATTGAATCTGTAGATTGCTTTGGGTAATAGAGTCATTTTCACAATATTGATTCTTCCAATCAAGAACATGGTATATCTCTCCATCTAATTGTATCATCTTTAATTTCTCTCATCAGTGTCTTATAATTTTCTGCATACAGGTCTTTTGTCTCCGTAGGTAGGTTTATTCCTAGATATTTTATTCTTTTTGTTGCAATGGTAAATGGGAGTGTTTCCTTCATTTCACTTTCAGATTTTTCATCATTAGTGTATAGGAGTGACAGAGATTTCTGTGCATTAATTTTGTATCCTGCTACTTTACTAAATTCATTGATTAGCTCTAGTAGTTTTCTGGTAGCATCTTTAGGATTCTCTATGTATAGTATCATGTCATCTGCAAACAGTGACAGCTTTACTTCTTTTTTTCCAATTTGGATTCCTTTTATTTCCTTTTCTTCTCTGACTGCTGTGGCTAAAACTGCCAAAACTATGTTGAATAAGAGTGGTGAGAGTGGGCAACCTTTTCTTGTTGCTGATCTTAGTGGAAATGCTTTCATTTTTTCACCATTGAGGACGATGTTGGCTGTGGGTTTGTCATATATGGCCTTTATTATGTTGAGGAAAGTTCCCTCTATGCCTACTTTCTGGAGGGTTTTTATCATAAATGGGTGTTGAATTTTGTTGAAAGCTTTCTCTGCATCTATTGAGATGATCATATGGTTTTCCTCCTGCAGTTTGTTAATAAGGTTTATCACATTGATTGATTTGCATATATTAAAGAATCCTTGCATTCCTGGAATAAACCCCACTTGATCATGGTGTATGATCCTTTTAATGTGCTGTTGGATTCTGTTTGCTAGTATTTTGTTGAGGATTTTTGCATCTATGTTCATCAGTGATATTGGCCTGTAGTTTTCTTTCTTTGTGACACCGTTGTCTGGTTTTGGTATCAAGGTGATGTTGGCCTCGGAGAATGAGTTTGGGAGTGTTCCTCCCTCTGCTATATTTTGGAAGAGTTTGAGAATGATAGGTGTTAACTCTTCTCTGAATGTTTGATAGAATTCGCCTGTGAAGCCATCTGGTCCTGGGCTTTTGTTTGTTGGAAGATTTTTAATCACAGTTTCAATTTCAGTGCTTGTGATTGGTCTGTTCATATTTTCTATTTCTTCCTGATTCAGTCTTGGCAGGTTGTGCATTTCTAAGAATTTGTCCATTTCTTCCAGGTTGTGCATTTTATTGGCATAGAGTTGCTTGTAGTAATCTCTCATGAGCTTTTGTATTTCTGCAGTGTCAGTTGTTACTTCTGCTTTTACATTTCTAATTCTATTGATTTGAGTTTTCTCCCTTTTTTTGTTGATGAGTCTGGCTAATGGTTTATCAATTTTGTTTATCTTCTCAAAGAACCAGCTTTTAGTTTTATTTATCTTTGCTATCATTTCCTTCATTTCTTTTTCATTTATTTCTGATCTGATTTTTATGATTTCTTTCATTCTGCTAACTCTGAGGGTTTTTTGTTCTTCTTTCTCTAATTGCTTTAGGTGCAATGTTAGGTTGTTTATTCGAGATGTTTCCTGTTTCTTAAGGTAGGATTGTATTGCTGTAAACTTCCCTCTTAGAACTGCTTTTGCTGCATCCCATAGATTTTGGGTCGTCGTGTCTCCATTGTCATTTGTTTCTAGGTATTTTTTTATTTCCTCTTTGATTTCTTCAGTGATCACTTCGTTATTAAGTAGTGTATTGTTTAGCCTCCATGTGTTTGTATTTTTTACAGATCTTTTCCTGTAATTGATATCTAGTCTCATAGCGTTGTGGTTGGAAAAGATAGTTGAAACAATTTCAATTTTCTTAAATTTACCAAGGCTTCCCTTGTGACCCAAGATATGATCTATCCTGGAGAATGTTCCATGAGCACTTGAGAAGAATGTGTATTCTGTTGTTTTTGGATGGAATGTCCTATAAGAATCATTTAAGTCCATCTTGTTTAATGTATCATTTAAAGCTTGTGTTTCCTTATTTATTTTCATTTTGGATGATCTGTCCATTGGTGAAAATGGGGTGTTAACGTCCCCTACTATGAATGTGTTACTGTCGATTTCCCCTTTTATGGCTGTTAGTATTTGCCTTATGTATTGAGGTGCTCTTATGTTGGGTGCATAAAAATTTACAATGTTATATCTTCTTCTTGGATTGATCCCTTGATCATTATGTAGTGTCGTTCTTTGTCTCTTGTAATAGTCTTTATTTTAAAGTCCATTTTGTCTGATATGAGAATTGCTACTCCAGCTTTCTTTTGTTTTCCATTTGCATGAAATATCTTTTTCCCTCCCCTTACTTTCAGTCTGTATGTGCCTCTAGGTCTGAAGTGGGTCTCTTGTAGACAGCAAATATATGGGTCTTGTATTTGTATCCATTCAGCTAATCTGTGTCTTTTGGTGGGAGCATTTAGTCCATTTACATGTAAGGTAATTATCGATATGTATGTTCCTAGTCCCATTTTCTTAATTGTTTTGGGTTCGTTATTGTAGGTCTTTTCCTTCTCTTGTGCTTCTTGCATAGAGAAGGTCCTTTAGCATTTGCTGTAAAGCTGGTTTGGTGGTGCTGAACTCTCTCAGCTTTTGCTTGTCTGTAAAGGTTTTAATTTCTCCATCAAATCTGAATGAGATCCTTGCTGGGTAGAGCAATCTTGGTTGTAGGTTTTTCTCCTTCATCACTTTAAATATGTCCTGCCAGTCCCTTCTGGCTTGCAGAGTTTCTGCTGAAAGATCAGCTGTTAACCTTATGGGGATTCCGTTGTGTGTTATTTGTTGTTTTTCCCTTGCTGCTTTTAATATGTTTTCTTCGCATTTAATTGTTGACAGTTTGATTAATACGTGTCTTGGCATATTTCTCCTTGGATTTATCCTCTATGGGACCCTCTGTGCTTCCTGGACTTGATTAACTATTTCCTTTCCCATATTAGGGAAGTTTTCAACTATAATCTCTTCAAATATCTTCCCAGTCCCTTTCTTTTTCTCTTCTTCTTCTGGAACCCCTATAATTCGAATGTTGGTGCGTTTAATGTTGTCCCAGAGGTCTCTGAGACTGTCCTCAGTTCTTTTCATTCTTTTTTCTTTATTCTGCTCTGCAGTAGTTATTTCCACTATTCTATCTTCCAGGTCACTTATCCGTTCTTCTGCCTCAGTTATTCTCCTATTGATCCCATCTAGAGTATTTTTAATTTCATTTATTGTGTTGTTCATCGTTGTTTGTTTTATCTTTAGTTCTTCTAGGTCCTTGTTAAATGTTTCCTGTATTTTCTCTATTCTATTTCCAAGGTTTTGGATCATGTTTACTATCATTATTCTGAATTCTTTTTCAGGTAGACTGCCTATTTCCTCTTCATTTGTTAGGTCTGGTGGGTTTTTATCTTGCTCCTTCATCTGCTGTGTTCTTCTGTCTTCTCATTTTGCTTATCTTACTGTGTTTGGGGTCTCCTTTTTGCAGGCTGCAGGCTCATAGTTCCCGTTGTTTTTGGTGTCTGTCCCCAGTGGCTAAGGTTGGTTCAGTGGGTTGTGTTGGCTTCCTGGTGGAGGGGACTAGTGCCTGTGTTCTGGTGGATGAGGCTGGATCTTGTCTTTCTGGTGGGCAGGTCCAGGTTTGGCGGAGTGTTTTGGGGTGTCTGTGGACTTATTATGATTTTAGGCAGCCTCTCTGCTAATGGGTGGGGTTGTGTTCCTGTCTTGCTAGTTGTTTGGCATAGGGTGCCCAGCACTGTAGCTTGCTGGTCGTTGAGTGAAGCTGGGTGCTGGTGTTGCGATAGAGATCTCTGGGAGATTTTCTCCATTTGCTATTATGTGGAGCTGGGAGGTCTCTTGTGGACCAGTGTCCTGAAGTTGGCTCTCCCACCTCAGAGGCACAGCACTGACTCCTGGCTGTAGCACCAAGAGCCTTTCATCCACACAGCTCAGAATAAAAGGAAGAAAAAGTAGAAATAACGAAAGAAAGGAGTTAGGGAGCGAGGGAGGGAGGGAGGGAGGAAGGAAGGAAGGAAGGAGGGAAGGAAGGAGAAAAGAAAGAAAGAAGATAAAGTAAAATAAAATAAAAAAAATATATAATAGTTATTAAAATAAAAAATAATTATTAAGAAAAAAATTTAAAAAAAAATGAAAACAAAAAAACGGACGGATAGAACCCTAGGACAAGTGGTGGAAGCAAAGCTATAGAGACAAAATCTCACACAGAAGCATACACATACACACTCACAAAAAGAGGAAAAGGGGAAAAAATCATAAATCTTGCTCTCAAAGTCCCCCTCCTCAATTTGGGATGATTCGTTGTCTAAAGGAGGGAAGGAAGGAAAGAAAGAAAGAAGATAAAGTAAAATAAAATAAAGGTATTAAAATAAAAAATAATTATTAAGAAAAAAAAATTTTAAAAAACAAACAAAAAACAAACGGACGGATAGAACCCTAGGACAAATGGTGGAAGCAAAGCTATACAGACAAAATCTCACACAGAAGCATACACATACACACTCACAAAAAGAGGAAAAGAGGAAAAAGTCATAAATCTTGCTCTCAAAGTCCACCTCCTCAATTTGGGATGATTCATTGTCTATTCATGAATTCCACAGATGCAGGGTACATCAAGTTGATTGTGGAGCTTTAATCCTCTGCTTCTGAGGCTGCTGGGAGAGATTTCCCTTTCTCTTCTTTGTTCTCACAGCTCTCAGGGGCTCAGCTTTGGATTTGGTCCCGCCTCTAAGTGTAGGTCGCCGGAGGGCGTCTGTTCTTCGCTCAGACAGGACGGGGTTAAAGGAGCCGCTGATTCGGGGGCTCTGGCGCACTCAGGCCGGCGGGGAGGGAGGGGCAGTGTGTGCGGGGCGGGCCTGCGGCGGCAGAGGCCAGCGTGACTTTGTACCAGCCTGAGGCGCGCCGTGCGTTCTCCCGGGGGAGTTGTCCCTGGATCCCGGGACCCTGGCAGTGGCGGGCTGCACAGGCTCCGCGGATGGGGGTGTGGATAGTGACCTGTGCTCGCACACAGGCTTCTTGGTGGCAGCAGCAGCAGCCTTAGCGTAGTATGAGTTCTTTAAATCCCTTGAGTGTTAGAATCATTCAGAGAGCTGTAGTTTTTAACAGCTAAATGTCCTGGATTTTTGAGCAAAATCCATTGTCCCTGGGAGTATACTTGGTACTTTTGGTACTTAACCAGAGTATATATCCTAGATTTGGGTTCATTTATGGCCCTTGAATTTGAGACCCCAATTTATGATGAAATGGCCAGGAAGGGGAAATACCAGGCAATTCTAGAATTCCAGTCTTTGTGAGATATTTAGAACCCTTGCAGTAACCTTTCCAGTTGGCAGGTGTAACCATAGAGTAGAGAAGTGTGGCTTCACTAGGCTTAGATAGCTTGCTGTGAATGTGGTAAGGATTCTTAACATAAACCTGCTCCCTTCCCACCTCCCCACTCCTTTTTTGAAATTATAGAATTTTTTTTGTTTGTTTTTGTTGATATGTCTCCACATCTTTTCCTTACAACTTTATTTATTTATTTTATTGTGAAGAAATTACCATAAAATTAACCATTTTTAAAGGGAAAAAAAATGAGAGAAAGTACTTGCAAATCATATATCTAATAAGGGACTTGTATCTAGAATATATAAAGAAGTCTTACAACTTAACAACAAAGACAAAAAATTCAATTAGAATATGGGCAAAGGACTTGAATATATAATTCTTCAAAAAAGATATACAAATGGCAAATAAGCACATAAAAAGATGTTCAACATCATTATCCACCAGGGAAACACAAATCAAAACCGCAATGAGGTAGCACTCACACCTACTAGAATGGCCATTATCAAGCTCTAAAGAGGATGTGAAGAAACTGGAACCCTCATACATTGCTGTTAGGAATGTATAGTGGTGCAGCCACTTTGGAAAACTCTCTGGCAGTTTCTCAAAAAGGTAAACATAAAAAAAAAAAGTAAGCATAGAAGTATCATACGACCCAGCAATTCCACTCCTAGGTTTATACCCAAAAGAATTAACATATGTCCACACACAAGTTTGTACACAAATGTTCATAGCACTATTTATTCAAGGTAACTGAAAAGCAGAATGAATGTGCATCAACTGATGCACGGATATACAAAATATGGTATATTCATATAAAAGAGTAATATTCAGCCATGAAAGAGAAATGAAGCACTGATGTATGTCACAAATGAATGAACCTTGAAAACATCATGCTTAGTGTAAGAAGCCAGACACAAAATGTCACATATTACATGATTCCATTTATATATATTGTCCACAGTAGGCAAATCTACAGAGACAGAAAGTACATTAGTGGTTGCCAGGGACTGGGAAGACAGGGAGATGGTAAGTGACTGCTAACAAATACAGGTTTAATGATAGTGTTCAGGAATTAGTGCGATGTGAATATGCTAAAACTCACTGAATTCACACTTTAAAAGACTAGTATGATATGTGAATTATATCTCAATTAAAAAAATAAATTCCAGCTTCTTAGAGGTGCTACATTAAGGAAAACAGATAAATCAATTCAGGGCATCTAAGCCCATCATCAGGGAACCCAGTGAGGAAAGAATAATGCTCAGAAAATCACCAGGGAGGTCAGATTGGTTGTTATGACTCTAAAAGTATTCTAGTAGCACTCCATGTCAGTCTCTAGGAAATTTGCATCATGCTTTATACGATGACTAGCCCCAAAGTGAAGCTATGGCCTTAGCTGTTTTCATTTCTCATTAACCTCTATCTTGCCATCTTTCAGGTGTTTCCTCTGCAGTATCAGAAACAAGGACCATCAAGTTTATGACTCTCAGATAACTGAACTCAATTCATTCAACACATTTTATTGAGTACCTGGAAAGTGCCAGGCACTTGCTATACGCAGGGAATCAGATGTGATCAGGATAAATGCTCCCTTCCCTTGATGAAACATATTCTAATATGAAAAATGGATAATAAAATATATGCTGCTTCTCTTCAATGGCTCTCCCATCCCCAACCTATTCAATGGCCTTTTCTGACCTGCTTCTGGGGAGGTAGGGTTCACCTCTGAGAACTGTGTAAACCAGGCTCCCTTTTACTAGCAAGAAATTAGGCAGCAGGAAGAGAGAGATGAGGGTATTTCTTCTCCCTGCCTCAGCCTCTCAGTTCTGGCAGTAAATTTCAACTACTACATCTCCTGTAGGATAGACTTCCTCTATAGCACCAGATCTCACTGGAAATTTTACGTTCTTCCTCTATCTTTTCATACTGAAGCATGTGTGGCAGATTATCTGAAAAGACAGCTACTAATGATTCATTTCAACCTATATGTTCAAGCTGATCCTCCCCTTAAAAAGTAGTATCTAGTTCACCTCCCCTTGAATCTGGACTTGCCTTGTGACTTGGTTTGACCAGAAAAATGTGGCAAATGTGATGCTCTGCCTGTTCTGGGACAAGTCCTTAAGAGGCCCAGCAGCTTCCACTTTGACTTTCCCGGGACCCAGCCACCTAATAAGCGCTCAGGCTAAATTATTAAACAGGGAGAGATCACATGGAAAGAGAGACAAGTCTAGCCCACCACTCACCAGTCCAGCCACCCCAGCACAGAGGTACCAGATGTATGAATGTACCTATCTTGGACCCTCACTCAGCTCCAGTGGAATTTTCCCAGCCAACTCTACCAAGTACAGAGCGGAGATGAGCCATTTCTACCAAGCCCTGCTCAAACTGAATAATCGTGAGCAAATAAATGGTGGTTGCTTTTTTTAAGTCACTAAGTTGTGGGCACCTTGTTACATAGCAATAGAGACCTTAAACTGATGGTAATGGGTCCTCAATGCTGCTTAGTCCCAGATGCCTCGACATCCTTATTAATACCCTTAACCCTGACCTTGGCTCCATGAAGGGTCCACTGGCTTCATTCTCTTCAATTAAACCCTCTTGAGTTCTGTTTTATGTTCTGTTTTGAGTTCTGAGACACTGCCCAACACAACAAGTAAATAAATGAATAAGACAATCACAGATCCTTGTTGGTACCAGGATGAAAATAAGCAGGCTGCACGATAGGCAATGGCAGAACCAACTTCAGGCAGGGTATTCAGAGAAGGCCTTTCTAACTAACTCTGCTTAAGCCAGCTAACATCTGCAGCAAAGAGGCTGAAGGAAATGCAGTGCTAGTGGAAGCAAGGTTGGTGACAAACTCAGCTGAGGAATACACTTCAGGTTCAAGTCACTTTTTCTGGTGTCTCTGTCCTATGCCACAGAGCTAAGGCTTGCAACTGCTTTCATATCTCTGGGTATATCACTCATTTCATTCATCCCATTAGGCTGAATATTTGAACTAGAGGAAAGACAAACAAAAAGAATGGGAATGGCTCCTTCCCTGCCATGCTTGCCTCTCATCTCCCAACATACCTGAAAATACAAGTTTGAAGGGTGTGAGCCATAATGCCTAAGAAGAACCAGGACTAAAAAATGGGAGGGATGTTAAAAAGGACTTTTACATAAGGTATGAAAACATATTTTTTTCCCATAGTTAGGAGTAATTTGAAATTAAGGCAACATATTTTTACCAATACAATTGGCAAAAATTCTAAAGAGCAATAGCATCTAGTGCTGGTGAGGATGTGACAAAATGGGCTTTTCAATATGTTGCTTGGTGAGAGAAAGAACTGCTATCCTCTCTTTGGTATACAATTTGCCAACATCCTTAAATAAAAAAACATATAACATATCTTTCCCTGGTCCCACTTTTGAGAATCTACTCTAAACACCATATGTAAAGATAGATGTGCAAAGATCTATTTTATTGCAATATTGTTCACAGTGGCAAAAATAAAAAGTAGGAACAACCTGATTATCCATCAATAAGAAAATGGTTCAATAAATTATGGTACATTCATATTAAGGAATCACACCAGTATTAAAAAGAATGAATTAGATCTATATTTATTGAACTGGAGGGCTATCCATAATATATTATTAAGCAGGTATTTTAAAAAGCAAGCATCATGTATAGTATGATCCTAAAGCAAAAGTTACATATGTGCACATATATTTGTTTATATTTATAGGAACATGAAGACAGTGTGGAAAAATACATTTGCTTTTAACAGGATTACCATAGAGGGGTGAAAATAAATGGAAAAGGATCAACTTTTCTTTACATATTTTTGTACTGTTTCATTTATTGAAATGAGTGTATATAACTTTCATTTTTAATTCTGCTGTCCCCACCCTTCTTTCCACCTCAGGCAACCAGTTCTGACTTACTTCACCTTAGATTAATTTTAACTGTTCTAGAATTTTATATAAATGGATTCATAATTTTTTGTGTCTGGCTTCTTTTGTTCACTGTTGTGCCTGTGAGATTCATCCAGGTTGTTGTATACATTGGCAGTTCATTCCTTTTTCATTGCTAAGTTGTATTCCATTCAAATGGTGTATCACAATTTGTCCATATCCTGCTGATGGACATTTGGGTTGTTTCCAGATTTTGGCTATTATGAACAAAGCTGCAGTGAACATTCTTGCATGAGAATTTTTTTTTTTAATTGAAGTATAGTTGATTTACAGTGTGTTAATGTCTGCTGTACAGCAAAGTGATTCAGTTATACATATACATACCTCCTTTTTTATATTCTTTTCCATTATGGTTTATCAAAGGATACTGAATATAGTTCTCTATTGCACAAGAATTTTGACATAGATTTCCATTTCTCTTGGATAAATACGTAGGATTTGAATTGTTGGGTCAAAGGGTAGATATATGAGGATGTATGAACATATTTTACTTTTGGTAATTAAAAAAAAAAAAAACAGGCTTCCCTGGTGGCGCAGTGGTTGAGAGTCTGCCTGCCGATGCAGGGGACGCGGGTTCATGCCCCGGTCCGGGAAGATCCTACATGCCGTGGAGCGGCTGGGCCTGTGAGCCATGGCCGCTGAGCCTGCGTGTCCGGAGCCTGTGCTCCGCAATGAGAGAGGCCACAACAGTGAGAGGCCCGCGTACCGCAAAAAAAAAAAAAAAAAAATTTTGAAGGAAGAGGATGAATCTGTACTTCAAAAAGATAATAATCCTTGCTATCTTTTTCTCCATCCTTCCCCTCCCAATAGGTGTTTGCATCTGTCAGTTCTTAGGCTTCCCAGGCCAGATCAGTGACCCACTACTTTTCAGGATGAATCATCAAAGATGGGGAAATTCTAATGTTGTACCTGCCCAACAGGAACTAGGTTTAGATAACGCCCACCAGAAGGCTTAAGATTCAAATGATAATTCAAGAGAACTGCTAACACACAGGAAAAGCGGCTTCTATTGTCGGAAACTTATTGCAAACCAAACAAAACTCATGACACTCCTTTTCTATAATAACAAGTTGTCACCAGAATAGATACTTAGCATGAAAAAGAAGAAACGAGTCAAATCAATACATCAACAAGAGTAGCAGAAGTAACCCTACTGCAAGGGAGGGTTTACAAACAAATTGTGAACCAAACCTTGGCAACTTTCCAAACCTAAACTGACAGTCCAAGATGCTATAAAAATCCAGTCAATACCATGAAGACCTATTCTAGGAAGGATTGGCTGGAATAAACATATTTTTTAAGTGTGTATATATATATATATATATATATATAAATAAACATATTTTTTTAAAAAAGGGGTACTGCCACACTGTCAATGACAGATTTTAGCACCCTTTTTCTCAGAACCGGCCTTGAGTCTTAACCCATAAGAGGGTCACAGTTTCAGTATATCCTCCAGGATACAGCTGTTTAGACCAGGGATGGACCTCAGACAGTTCAAGTTTGGATTCGAAGTGCCATGGGAAGCCAATAAAGTATTTTGTGCAAGTAGTAACATGGTCTGATTTATGATTCAAAAAGATCTTGGAAGAATAAATTAGCAAGCATTTGCAGTAGTTCAGATGAGAAATGATTATGGTTGACGATGGCAGTGGAGAAGGAGAGAAGTCCTAGGCAGCCCCTCAACATCTACAAGCCAGGGAGAGAAACAAAGGGTTTCTGAAGGTGTCGACATGTAGACCTAAAAGACTGTGGGGTCATGAAAGCTAAGAGAGAGGGAGTTTTTGAGAAGGAAGAAGTGATCAGCTGCAGCTTCAGAAGTACTGACGAGGAGCCTGTTTGTGAAGAAGACAGCCTTCTGTTAAAAGGAGCAGAGAAACGGGGCGGTAGCAGGAAGAAGATAAAGTGACAAGGAAGTGACTAAAGCATGTTTGTAGCTTCTTTTGCACTGCAGATAGAAATCTAAAAGGCCATGTTCTTAACTTGCCATACAAGTCCCTCCGTAGCGAAACTACTTTTATCAGTCAGGTTCCCAGTAGCAGACACTGGCACACTCAGAGTTTAGCTGAAGAGAACACCGTAATGGGACAATTTACAGCCATGCAGGCAGGGTGAGGAAACACATCATTTGGGGAAGCACCCAGGTGTTAGCTTCAGGGTGAAAACATTGCCACACAAAGCCTGAAGAGAAAAGGGAAGGAAACTTAGAGCTGGAGCCATGGAAGGGGGGCCACCTGACACCAGCAGTGGCCACAGAGGGCCAGAACCCTGTTGCTAAAGCAGGAAGGAAGGAGAAAGAAATATCTCTCCCCCTGTTTTCTGATCCACCCTCACAACATTGAACCCAACTGGAAACCAGAAGCCATGAGAATGCAGATGATGTACTCCACAGAGGTCAGGAGGGCACAGAGAAAGGCAGAGAAATCCCTGGGAAGTTGATTGAGCAGTTGATTCACCAGCACACCCTTGCTCACCTCCCCAGCTCATCTCTGACCAGTTTCCCTCCCCTCACTCCCACACTGAGCCTTCTTTCACGTCCAGGAACATGCTGAGCTGCATGCTACCTTAGGCCTGGGTACGCGCTGTTCTTTCTATCTGGAATACTATTCCTTTCTCTGCCTTGTTAGCTCAAAATTATCTTTCCACCTTCACTTTAGATGTCACTTTCTCAGAGAGGCCTTTCCCTGCCCTTGTCCCTATCCCATCTTCAGGAAACACCACTGTTACATTCTCTCATAGCACCCTGTTCTTTTTCTTCTACAGCATTCTTCATCGTGTGCAATGATAGCTTTACCGCAGCGTTATTTGTTTAACATCCACCTACTCCCTCAGACTAAACATCATGAGAACAGGAATTAGTGTCTGTTTTCACAGGATGATTTTGGCAGTGGGGTAAATGCCCAAACACATATTTATTTAAAGACTTAATGAACCTGTTATAATACCCTCTCCACGTCACCCATGATCTCTGAACACAAACGGTTTAGCAATGATAACAGATCTTATTTAATCCGTCCTTGTTACATGTCAATCAGTGTGCTAGAAATTTAATGTATGTCATCTCATTCACCACCCACAGCAAAGTCCTAAGAGTCAGGGACTCTTTTCAGCCCCATTTACCCAGAAAGGGCGCCAAGGCATGAGAGGTCAAGGAATTCAGTCAAGGTCACACAGCTATGGGTTGTGAACCAAATCCCACTGATATCACAGCCGGTGCTCTGACCTTCCTCCCCCCACCACCCCCACATTAAACATCTCCCTCTGGTTTTTGCTTGTTTGTTTATAAGTCTATCTTCCATATTAGACTATAAGCCCCTTGGGTAACAACAGGTTTTAGTCAACTATTTAACCCCACTGCACATTGCAGATGCTCTATAAACACTGAACGTCAACTCTTTCCTACCAGAAAAGCATGTCTTGCGCTGACTGACCTCTCCCCTCACCTCCAGTCTTTACCCACATTCATTCTGTTTATTAAAGAACAGTGGTCTCTCAGTCAGACTCTTTTGATGTCCACTGCAGTGAGCTCTTCCACTACAGCACAATTCTTTTAATGAACTGATAGAGTTCAAGGACCAGCAAAGCCTCCTGTGAACTCTGAACACCTGGGGGCTTTCCCAGGACGCTTGCCCTTATGCAGAAAGACCTTGCCTCAGAAACCAGCCAGCCCATCCTTTCTGACATCCACCCAATTCAGCCCTGAATCTCACTTGACAAAGCAGGATCAGTTCCCACAGTCACAGGCTGCCTAGTTGCTTCACTGACGGCAACTTGGATTCCTGTGAATAGAGCTTTCAGAGGCCCAGCCACTAGGAGCAGCACATCTACTCTGGGCTCCCCTGTCGTCAGGGGACAGAAGGAGGGAGAGCATTCCAGGAGGCAGAAAAATGATTCCAAGAGCACTTCTGCCTCCATCTCACCTACTGCCAGCACCTGCGCATTCTTGCAGAAGGACTTGGAATGTGTTAGCCCTTTAGAGAACCTACCAGGCTCTCTGAATAGGTTCACCCAAGCCCTCTAACAGCCCTGAAAGGAGACTGAATTTCAGCCAAGAAGAGCCCAACTGTCAGCAGAACAGAGAGTTAGGGAGGGCATGCCCTCCTACCAGCTTACCTGCTGCACAGTGCTGCGGCTCCACTTAACTCCTTACTTCTTCATCGCTTCTTTTTCTTTTCAATTATCCCCATGGCACTCTTTTCTCTTTTGCTCTCCACAACCCAACTTCTGTGTGATGTGGACCAAAAAAAAAAAAAAAAAAAGTCAGAGCTAGAAAGAACCTTGTGTCATCTAACCCAAGGCATCCCAAGTCCTGGCAAAATCACTTAAGAGGTTTTTTAAAATACAGATTTCTAGACCGTACCTTAGACCTGCAGTAGTAAATAACTATTGCTTTTGTCTGTCGAGGCATGGCTTTCTTCAGCGTTTCTTCAGAGAACTTTTCTTTCCCCAGTCTACATGGTTCTCCTAGGACTAGCAATTCCATAATGCATGGCCCCAAGATAGGTACATGATCCAAACTGGGCTACTCAGTCATTCCCAGTGCTATCAGACTCAGTGGAGGAAAGATTAAAGTGTCCCTTTCCCACTGGTTGCCTAATCGAAAAAAATGCAACCCACTCTCCACACAGTAGTAGCCCTATTTCCTGCCAACTAGAAGAAACTTATCTGCAATGAAGGAAAATGAAAATCAGAGAGAGTTCTGACCATATCTGCTAAGTTCCTGAGGCAAGTTCTATCTCCGAACTCCTCTGTCTCCTGGGTCAACAAATTCTCTTGCTTTGCTTAAGCTAGTTTTGAGAGTTTCTATCATCTGTGACCGAAAGTATAGGGATTAATACATCTACTGAGTCAATAACTCAAAGGTTAAGAAAGAGAATCTGAAATTTTGAAAGATGTGCAGGGATTTCTGATGTATGGCTAGGTTTAGGATATTCTGATAGACCAACCCCTCACCTTATAAGGATAAAAGCTGAGATCCACATAAGGGATTTGATAATAATGATGAGGTAGAATTTAGTGAGCACTTACTACATGCAGGACTCAATGTGAAATGAGTTATATGTATTACTTCATTCAATCCTCAGCACATCACTTTGAATTTAGTATGTTTACCATATCTATTTGCTTGTTTACTGTGTCTGTTTTATCTACAATTATACATCTACCTCCTTACCACCTAGCACAGTGCCTGCAACATAGTAGGAGCTTACTAAATACTTGCAATATTGAATAAATTTTACAGATTAATACAATTACTAGCAGCAGCAGTAGTAGCAGCAAGGTTACTAACATTTACTGAGTGTTTATTTTGTGTTAGATTCTATTCTAAGTTCTTTTTAAACATTAGCTTAATTGTCTGAAAAAGCTTTTAAGGTAGGTTTCTGTTATCCCCATTATGATAAGAAAACTGAGTCACGGAGATGTCAAATAATTTCCCCAAGGTCACATAGCTAGTAAGCAGCAACACTAAGATTCAAACCCAGGCAATCTGGCTCCAGCGTCCCAGTTCACAACCACTATGCTATACTGGTTTAATTAACTTATTCAGAATGGCCAAGCTACTGAATAGCAGATACAGAATTTGGGTCTAGGTTTGTCTGAGTCCAAAATCTGTACTTTTTAACCACTACTTTATACTTCCTGCCTGTGGTTAATTGTCTGACAGTTCATGGTAGTCCACATAAATGGTCCTGGGGTCGTGCAATATACAATCTGCATAGCTCTTGTGGCGACCCTCATAATATGATTCGAAACCAAGTATCCTGACTTCTAGAGAGGAATAGTTAGGTGTGATCAGAAACAGCCCTCGCTGGGCCAAATACTGAAACCAAGGTACAACTGTTTGCCTCTTGTGTCAGTTTGGATACTGCAAGAAGCAAAAGCCAAGATGGAATTAGAAGTATAAGAGATTTATTGAAGGATAAATGGAAGAAGGAACAGGAGTATGTGGGAAGAGTTTCAGACTACAAGGAAGTTCTGTCAAGAGAGACAGGAAAAGGAAGATTGGGTTGGAAGAGAATCTGTCCAGTTGCAGCAAAGCTCCGAGGAAATGTGGGCCAGGTCAGTGGGGAGCCCAAGGCAATGCTGGCCCAGCAGAGGAGTCCTGCTTTGGGCAGAAACAGCCTCACTCCAGAACACCTTGCTCAGTCATTGCTTGGGAGCAGCCCAGTGACAGCACAGCCTTGGCATAAATGCTGTGGCTGATCCCCAAGAAGTGGCTGTCGGAGCTGCTGGTCATCCACACTCCTCTCAACTGGTTCTCTTAAAGATAGATCTGGCCGGAGCCTTCCCATGGCTGCCACAGCCCTGTACTAGGAATCAAACTCCTCTGGAGGAAACACCAAGGAACCAGTCATAGGAGAGAAGCAGTGTTTACAATTGCTCCTGTCACATAAATAACACTGCTGAGTACATTTGCTTTCAAACCTTGTGTTGGTTTGGCCTTACTAAAAGCCCATTTAGTGAAAAATATGTTTTCCTGAAGAGGGGTAGGTGGGACTTTTTCTTGTTTATTTTTCTGTGGACACATTTAAACTGCCACAAAGAAGTTACTATGGAAACTGCTCCCAAACTTGCAAGATAAAGGGTAAAAATGGAACACTTTGTTAAAATGCAAATGATTAGTCTTTAGAGACCAGAGCACTTTTTAACAAACTCTCCTTGTCTGGCTCTTCTGAGTCCATTAAGGGCTCTCTTAAATCAAAGGTAGACAGGCAGGTTTTTTGTGTTATATTCTAGATGGCATTGGTCAACTGTGAAAACACCACAGGTGACGACTCTGGAATAAATCTAGACACTTTCAAACTTGTTGGATCAGGCAAAGTAGATAACAGTATTGTACTCTCTGGGTAACTCTGGTGAAGCTGACTATGAATTACTATGAATGTGCAAACAGGCCGAGGGCAGGGAAGGTGGTTATTTTTATGCCAGGCCCATTCTGCTGGTGTACCCTGAACCCGCTTGTTTGAAAGTTAACTTGCTGAGCTCTTATTTATGGGAAGCAGTTTCCCTTTCTTATCTCCCCAGGCCACATTCCACCCTTTGAATCTTGAGCTGGACAGTCCTTTCAACACGAAACACAAACTTCTCATTCGAAAGCCCCATTTCTCTGCCTATCTCTTTACCTGCCCCTCCCCACCCACTCTCCAACTCACTTTACTTCTGTCTGCCTGAGCAATCCTATCTTGACAAAGCTCTCAGATAGCTTTGTCCTGATTTCTGCTTTTTGTACTTTTCTGCCTGGCAATTCTTTCAACTTGCTTGTCTTGTTGAAATCCCGGAAGTCTTACTGAAACCCTTTTTCAGAGCTGCTTCCAGTTATTAAGTGGATGCAATATGAAGGGGTGATTTGACCTGAAGAACTAACTAAGGGGTCACATGTTCTAGATTCTTGATTTGAGATCATTGTTACCTAGCTTCATGACTAGCAGCAATCAATTTCAGGTCTCCTTTGTGAATCAGAGTCATCATCTGTTCCCTTCACCAGGAATTCTTTTCTTGCAGTTGTTTGTTTTGTTTGTTTGTTTGTTTTTTGCCAGCTCCTTTTTATCATTCAAGTTTCAGCTTAAATAAAATGTCATCAGGGAAATTCCCTGGCCGTCCAGTGGTTATGACTCCAGGCTTCCACTGCAGAGGGCACGGGTTCAATCCCAGGTTGGGGAACTAAGATCCTTCATGCCAAAAAAAAAAAAAAAAAAGTCCTCAAAGAGGCCCTAAATACTCCCTAATGTTATTTTCCTCTAACATCATTCTTCATAACATTATCTTCTGTTTTCTTCAAGCACTTTCTATCTGCAATTATCGTAAATGTTCCCTTGATTACTATGTTTTCCTCCAGAGGACCTTTAAGATCCAAGAGAGCTGAGGCCTTGTCTGTCTTCTTCCCAGCTGTATTCCTCACTCCTGGCACATAGAAAATGCTCTGTAAAAATTTGTAGAATGAAAAAAACTATAAAATTTAAGCAGTTGGACCAAATGAACTTTAAGGTTGCTTGTGGCTTTAACATGAACACTGTCAAAAATGAGTAAGTTAAAAATAAAATGACAACAACCATTTAAATAAAACAATGAATGCAGTGTGGATGTATACTTACGCTTTAAGGATATACACCTGCCAAGTTCTTGGGCCTGTCATAGTGTTGTACTGCTGTTTTTATACAGTTTCCCAGGGAGTATGAACGGAATTTCCGAGCTTTATAATACAGTATTTAACAAGGATATCAAATAGCTGTCTAAATATAAGAGCCCCGTAACACAGAATTAGAGTGGGATAGGTTTTAAAATACAATCTCTTCAATTTACAAGGATGTAAACTAAAGCCCTGGGAAGGAAGTATATTTGGACATTTGGAACCAAATTCAGCGTTGCTTCTGTCAATGAGGAATACATATACCAATCACACTTCCTTATATGTAATCATTATTAATAACATAATAATGCTTTATATTGGAAAAACAAGTTTGTGTGACGAGATTCTATACCGGTGGTTCTGAAATGTGAGCATGGAGGATTTGTTAAGGCACAGACTGCCGACCTCACCCCTAAAGTTTCCGGTTCTGTGGGTCGGGGGCTGGGGAGGGGTGCGGAGAACCCCGAGAGTTTAAGAGGAGCCCTACTAATCTTACCTCAGGAACTCTCTCAGCTTGACTGGCCCGCTTGGCGCGGTGAAAGAACTACAAGTCCCAGCGTGCCCCGCGCGCAGCGGGAGGAAAGTCGGGCACTTCCGCTCCACGCAGAGCCTCTGTCCCCGCGTCTCGACGTGTCACTGGCGGCGCCGCGGCTGTGGCACGATAAGGCGCTGACTGGGGGAGTTTGAGGCGGCGGCGACCCCGGCCTGGATCTGTCCCGGCGCGGAAGGGTTCTGGGGTCCGTGGGGAACAGGAAAGGGAGGTGGCGGCTCAGCCCGCTCGGGGCACGATGTTGAACATGTGGAAGGTGCGGGAGCTGGTGGACAAAGCGTGAGTATCTGGGGTCAGTTGTGGCCGAGGCCCACGCGGGGGAGGGGCGGGGGGAAAGGGGAGCCGGGTCTGCGCGCGGGGTCTCCCGCGTCACGCCCCCCGTCTCGGCCGGCCCCATCATGGCGGCGTCCGGCTGTCTCCTCGGCCCCGGGCCGCGTCCCGAACCGCCAGTCTGGGAAGGGACCCTTCCTCGTTCGAAACATCCTCTTAGCCCCCTTCTCTCCTATGCAGGCCGTCCTCACCCTGCCCCTACCCCCACCCTTCTAGGCACAGACACTTTGGTCGGGGAGGGGGCGGGGTTGTCTAGAGATGGGTCAGTGCCCTGGCCGGAGAGCTGTCTTGGCCCCAGGCTTTGGGCTTTGACACCTGGGCAGCAGCGAAAGCTTGTGGGTGGAGGACTCACTTCACTGGCTCTCTGTGCACCTCAGAGTGTGGTGCAGAGACCTTAGGCCTGTTCGGGAGGTGTTCATTACCTTGCTGGGTTTCTTTTAATTCCTAATGAACCTGAAGTGCTGGAGTGGGTGGTAGGTGTAACAAGTGGCCACTGTGGTCAGAGTGAAGTTGCTCAAGAGGAGACTCATCCTTCGCTTTTCTAACATCAGTGAGAGTAGATCACCACATAGCTTACTGTGATTCTTTTCCTCTGTTTCCTTTTCCACTACACTTCATTTTTGGAGGGCCACTTGTTCCATTTGGTTTAATTAAGAAGTCATTGAATTAACAAGAAATTTCCCCTAAAGAAGGAAACAACCCAGGTTTATATCCTGTTGATCTACTTTTAACTTCCCTGACAGGTAAAATGACTAATATATAGTTGATTTTCTTTAAGATTTAAGTCGTAACTTTAGTATCTTACACTTAATTGAGTGTATCAGATAGATATAACAGTGGTTAAGTAAGGTCTGCTAGGCCAGCAGGAAATAAAGTTTAAGAATTTTCCCCTTCCTCTCGGGTTTTAGTGACGATACAACGTGTGGTGACAAAAACATTTCATTTGTGCCACTCACCCAACCTAAAATCAGGAAGTGTAGATGGCAAATTCTTGAGGCTTTCTTGACCCCAGAAAAAATAATTCATTAAGAGATACAAACTACTAGGTATAAAATAAATTAGATCCAAGGATGTAATGTACAGCACAGGGAATATAGCCAATATTTTATAGTAACTTTCAACAGAGTATAATATATGAAAATATCTAATTGCTGTTGTACACCCGAAGCTAATATTATAAATCAACTATACTTCAATAAGAAAAAAATTCACAGTGGCTTGGGTAATACGTCAGATAGAATTTAGAGTCTGACCATATTTTCAAGTTTTCTGTGCTACCAAGAAGGCAGTAGAGTGCCTAAGGAGCACAGGTTTGTGAACCTGCAGAGCTGGATTCAAGCTCTGTAACCTTGGCAGATTACTTAACCTTGAAGTGCCCCAGTTTTCTCAGGTGCAGTATGAAAATAATGATAGATACTTAGAGTGTTGTTGTGAGAATTAAGGGCTAAGGACTTAGATAGCATATAAAGCCCTTAATACAGTAGGTTTAGATCAGTATGCTTTTGATAACTATAGCAGATGTTCTACATCAAGAGTAAGATTAAACTTAAGAGAGAAGCTCCACGTTTGGAAAGTGATTTGGTGATTTTGGTTTATCAACTATTTATTTGACCGTTAAGTTCTCAGTCCTTTATTTTAGGTTTGTTTTGCTATTTATATAACCTTTGCTTTCCAAAGATAAAATAAAATCATGTTGCTTATTTTTTCAGATCCAGGTTCGTTGGTTTTTTAATATTTGGTGTAAGTCTAGGATACCAGCTTAAATAGTCTTTAAAAATCCAAAAGCCTCTACAAAACTATCTCTTTATTTCTTAGCCAGAGGACAGTGGAAGAAAAACCACTAAAAAAACACGTTCTTATCTTAGGGGACTAAATCTGTAGTACTCAAAAATTTGAAGAGACTGTACATTTTTCAGGAGACAAATCAAGGCAATATTTCTGCTTTAATTGTTCATTTCATATTGTTTTTAACACCTTTGTTACTAATTTTCAAGTGCTTCAGGTTAAATTTGTCAAATAAATAGTTAGCAAGTCAATCTAATGGAAGAGCTGCTGTTGAAAAATAACTTCTCTCTTCCTTTTTACTACCCAATTTAGAATGGAGACTTGAACCAAGTTATTCAAGAACATGTAAGAACGTTGCCACCAAGGACTTTTTAAAGATTTCGTGGGTGTCTGACACATGATATTAGGATTACAACATGAGGTTATTTTACTGATGAATACTCAGAATTTAATTTTCATCTTTCACTGGCAGGAGAGAAGAAATTGTTCCCCCCAAATGAAAGCATTTTACAGAACCAGTACCTGTGGTACTCTGTGCATTTAGACTCTTCACCTTAAATTGCCATAATGAAGGTGAAGCAGATCCATAGAACTGCTGTTCTGATTATCAAGGGGATAAGGTGATGAGGAAACTTGCAAATGAGGAAACAATGAAGTGACTAAGGACTGCTCTGAGAGCTTTGTTGAATAGAAATGAGGCTTTATATGATAGAGCACTGGCTAGAGGTTTAGGAGACCTGGGTTCAGATTCTGATACTGCCTTTTAAATTAGCCGTATGTCTGATCTGAGGCAGACTCATATGACTCTCTAGACCTTGGATTCCTTATCTTTAAATTGATGGGATTGGGCTAGAGTAAGACTTTTGCCAACAATATGCCAATATGCCAACTGGCATATTGGAGGCATGAATTTCTATCAGGGGGCAAAGAAACAGCAGGTATTTCATAAGAGTAGATAAATTTTAGGAAGTCATTATCCTCCAGAGACAGTTTCAGCTGAAAAAGGAATTTTGTTTAAATGTGGCAATCAATAAATGTTATATTTAAATGCTTTATGCAGTAAATAAGTGCAACCCATGACTCTGGAAAATTAGGACTTTCATTTAGCATATATCCCTACCCATTAAGGTTTACTTCAGAAAGAAAAATGTGGTCTTTCAAAATGTGTCCTCTGGAGCTACTGTTAGATCCAGCATGGTGGCAGTTCTTAAGTATAATGATATATTTCAAATACTGGCTTTTGAGATTTTATGGAAGGTTGGGGAGGTATTTTCCACAGTTGTTGCACCTACTGGTGGTATTAAATGGCTCTGTTTTGCAGAACATTGTGGAACTGAGGAAAAGCAGATAAAACCATAGGCCAGCCAGAGCTTGGAGTGCCAGTTTCCTCCCACTTGTACTCGAGTTGCATTAAAGAGAGCTGTGGCAGGAGAGGATAAGTGGCACCACTCCCACCAACTGGGAAAAGCTTGACCATTGTCATCCTTTGACCTGCCTCCCTTTATTTGAGGCTGTAATAAAATTGAACACTTTTATATTTTGTTATCCTGTTTTTGTATATTGTTTATTGTATATTGTATATATATACATTTATTGTATATTGTATATATATACATATACTGTATATATATTGTATATTGTATACAATATACAATTTTGTATATTGTAATTGTTATCCTGTTTATCGTATAAATTTATCGTATAAATTGCTACAGTTCTGTTGTCTTTTTTCTTCAGATTTTGGAAATGCAGTGAAGGTAACCTGGTAGTGGTCAATCAAACTGCTACTTACTGTTCAAGCCCAGTCAATCCTTCTCTTTCATGCAGGGAGTAGTATTAACAGTAAATCTATTTCATCAGTGGCCCCTGTTTTTTTTATGATAGTGATTCAAACAGGGCTGGCCAAGGTCCTAAGGCAACTGCTATAGATACTTCATTTTAAGTTATTCTCTTAAGCATAGCTTGCATTTTTTCCCCCCATAAGTTGATTTTTTTGGTGTTATTTGCATGATTTTAGTTTCTAAATGGTCACATAATGTAATAGAATTGTGGAAACTACTGATCTAGTCTAGCTGACTCCAGAGGGAGGACCCTTTGCTTTACAGAAAATATTTCATTCAGTTATTTCAACAGATAATACATTTATTATTTCTTGGAATAGTACTGTATTTTCTGAACTTGAAAAATACAATACCTGCCTTCAAGAAATTTGCCACTGCAAATTGGTGCACTTGAACTTAT
The DNA here is from genome assembly GCF_039906515.1 of Pseudorca crassidens. Taxonomy (NCBI): domain Eukaryota; kingdom Metazoa; phylum Chordata; class Mammalia; order Artiodactyla; family Delphinidae; genus Pseudorca; species Pseudorca crassidens. Next base: position 133,345,429 of record NC_090298.1, on the reverse strand, counting down.
CATTGGTTTTCCACTTCAGTCCTCGGATGTGTTCCCCCTATTTCCGTATCTTACCAGTAAATCTCTGTTCAGTTTGCTTCTTAGAACTTGAAAACAAAGGTGATTTTCAGCTTTCTAGTTTCCCCCTATCAACTTTTCTTTAAACCAGTTGTTATTGCTGAAACAGTAAATTCATTATCCTTCCTTCCTCTCTTCTAGTAACTGGACACAAGTAGATATTAAGAATTTAATTGCAAAGAAAGATGATTTTATCTTTGCCAGCATTTCTTAGGAGTGATTTTCTGTAGTTCAAATTAGTCTGTTTAGTACCATTGCCAAGGTGCTTTTAAAAAGCTCTTAGCTGCCTCTTACATTTTCCTGTGCCCTTCCTGTTTTCAAGTAGTTTTTCATTTGTTTACTATGCATCCACTCAAAGTATTTGGCCTTTTTAATTTTAAGTACCACTTAATAGTACTCACTCCTAGGTTTTACAGTATGACTCCACAGTTGAACCTTTTTCTATGCTCTTGTATTATTTTCTTACTTATTTCCAATGCTTATTTAATATTTCCTTTAAGAAAAAAAGGAAGAGTATAGGCAGCTTAAATAACTTTTTTTAGTTTTGAAGAAATTTTATTGTTTAATATTTAGATCTGTCTGGTTGGAATTTACTTTTTGGCTTTTATTATGGAAGATTTCAAATATATCCAAAACTGGAGGGACTGTTGTAATGAACCTCTGTGTACACAGACCTAACTTCAACAGTCTGACTAGTCTTGCTTTATCTGTGCCTCTGCCTCCTACCCCCACTCCGTATTATTTTGAAGCAAATTCCTCACACTGTATCATTTCATCTATAAGTATATCAATCTACAAAAAGTAAAGAGTCAACTTCTTTTATCATAACCATAATACCATTATCACACCTTTTAAAAAGGATGATTACTTAATATCAAATGCCCAGTCAGCATTTGTTTCTCATTTGCCTCATGATTCCTCTTTGATGTTTCTGAGTTGGTGGGTATATCTCTTGATTCTTTTAATGTGTAGGCTCAATCTCTGTCTTCTTTTTTTCCCTCTTAAGGTTTACGTGTTAAAGAAACAGTTTTTTGTACTTTCCTCAGTTTGGTTTTTGCTAATTGGATCCCATAGGGTTTTTAAAGTGTTTTTCTAACCTCTGTATTTCCTGCAATTTGGTGATTTTATCTACTCACTTGATAAATTCAAGTTCCAATTTGGGGGGCAGCAAGACTACTTCATAGATTCAAAGTACATTTTTAGTACTTGTAATGGGTCTTATGTATAAAGATTTAGCTCTCTTTAGTCTCAGCTGACATTACTTAACATTCTGGGACAATGTATTTAACTGTTTATTCTTTTTTTTCCTAACGTGTCACTGCATATGAGCTTTCATTGTTTAGTCTAATTATGTGATTGTGTGCATATATATATATATATTTTTAAATATATTTATTTATTTATTTTTGGCTGAATTGGGGCTTTTTTGCTGCGCGCGGACTTCTCATTGCAGTGGATTCTCATATTACAGAGCACGGGCTCTAGACGCGCGAGCTTCAGTAGTTGTGGCACACAGGCTCAGTAGTTGTGGCTTGTGGGCTCTAGAGCACAGGCTCAGGAGTTGTGGCACTGGGGCTTAGTTGTTCTGCAGCATGTGGAATCTTCTCGGACCAGGGCTTGAACCCGTGTGGCCCGCATTGGCAGGTGGATTCTTTTTTTTTTTTTCTGACTGGTGACAGTGTTCTTTATTCTTTTCCTTCTTTTCTACTAATTTTTTTTTTTTGCGGTACGCGGGCCTCTCACTGTTGTGGCCTCTCCCATTGCAGAGCACAGGCTCCGGATGCACAGGCTCAGCGGCCATGGCTCACAGGCCCAGCCACTCCGCAGCATGTGGGATCCTCCCAGACTGGACACGAACCCGTGTCCCCTGCATCGGCAGGAGGACTCTCTACCACTGCGCCACCAGGGAAGCCCTCTACTAATTTTTTTTTTTAACATCTTTATTGGAGTATAATTGCTTTACAATGGTGTGTTAGTTTCTGCTTTATAACAAAGTGAATCACCTATACATATATCCCCATATCTCCTCCCTCTTGCGTCTCCTTCCCACCCTCCCTATACCACCCCTCTAGGGGTCACAAAGTGCCCAGCTGATCTCCCTGTGCTATGCAGCTGCCTCCCACTAGCTATCTGTTTTACATTTGGTAGTATTTGTAAGTCCATGCCACTCTCTCACTTTGTCCCAGCTTACCCTTCCCTCTCCCCGTGTCCTCAAGTCCATCCTCAACGTCTGCATCTTTATTCCTGTCCTGCCTCTGGGTTCTTCATTACCTTTTTTTTCTTAGATTCTATATATATGTATTAGCATACGGTATTTGTTTTTCTCCTTCTGACTGACTTCACTCTGTATGACAGACTTTAGGTCCATCCACCTCACTACAAGAAACTCAATTTTGTTTCTTTTTATGGCTGAGTAATATTCCATTGTATATATGTGCCATATCTTCTTTATCCATTCATCTGTTGATGGACACTTAGGTTACTTCCATGTCCTGGCTGTTGTAAACAGAGCTGCAATGAACATTGTGGTACATGACTCTTTTTGAATTATGGTTTTCTCAGGGTATATGCCCAGTAGTGGGATTGCTGGGTCCTATGGTAGTTCTATTTTTAGTTTTTTGAGGAACCTCCATACTGTTCTCCATAGTGGCTGTATCAATTTACATTCCCACCAACAGTGCAGGATGGTTCCCTTTTCTCCACACCCTCTCCAGCATTTATTGTTTCTAGATTTTTTGATGATGGCCATTCTGACTGGTGTGAGGTGATACCTCATTGTAGTTTTGATTTGCATTTCTCTAACGATTAGCGATATTGAGCTTTCTTTCATATGTTTGTTGGCAATCTGTACATCTGCTTTGGAGAAATGTCTGTTTGGCTCTTCTGCCCATTTTTGGATTGGGTTGGTTGTTTTTTTGACATTGAACTGCATGAGCTGCTTGTAAATTTTGGAGATTAATCCTTTGTCAGTTGCTTCATTTCCAAATATTTTCTCCCATTCTGAGAGTTGTCTTTTGGTCTTGTTTATGGTTTCCTTTGCTGTGCAAAAGTTTTTAAGTTTCATTAGGTTCCATTTGTTTATTTTTGGTTTTATTTCCATTTCTCTAGGAGGTGGGTCCGAAAGGATCTTGCTGTGATTTATGTCATAGAGTGTTCTGCCTATGTTTTCCTCTAAGAGTTTGATAGTGTCTGGCCTTACATTTAGTCTTTAATCCATTTTGAGTTTACTATTGTGTATGGTACTAGGGAGTGTTCTTATTTCATTCTTTTACATGTACCTGTCCAGTTTTCCCAGCACCACTTATTGAAGACGCTTTTTCTGCATTATATGTTCTTGCCTCCTTTATCAAAAATAAGGTGACTATATGTGTGTGAGTTTATCTCTGGGCTTTCTGTCCTGTTCCATTGATCTATATTTCTGTTTTTGTGCCAGTACCATACTGTCTTGATTACTGTAGCTTTGTAGTATAGTCTGAAGTCAAGGAGTCTGATTCCTCCAGCTCCGTTTTTCTTTCTCAAGATTGCTTTGACTATTCGGAGTCTTTTGTGTTTCCATACAAATTATGAAATTTTTTGTTCTAGTTCTGTGAAAAATACCAGTGGTAGTTTGATAGGGATTGCATTGAATCTGTAGATTGCTTTGGGTAGTATAGTCATTTTCACAATGTTGATTCTTTCAATCCAAGAACATGGTATATCTCTCCATCTGTTTGTATCATCTTTAATTTCTTTCATCAGTGTCTTATAGTTTTCTGCATACAGGTCTTTTGTCTCCCTAGGTCAGTTTATTCCTAGGTATCTTATTCTTTTTGTTTCAGTGGTAAATGGGAGTGTTTCCTTGATATCTCTTTCAGATTTTTCATCATTAGAGTACAGGAATGCAAGAGATTTCTGTGCATTAATTTTGTATCCTGCTACTTTCCCAAATTCACTGATTAGCTCCAGTAGTTTTCTGGTAGCATCTTTAGGATTCTCTATGTATAGTATCATGTCATCTGCAAACAGTGACAGACTTACTTTTTCTTTTCTGCTTGGGATTCCTTTTATTTCCTTTTCTTCTCTGATTGCTGTGCCTAAAACTTCCAAAACTACGTTGTATAATAGTGGTGAGAGTGGATAACCTTGTCTTGTTCCTGATCTTAGTGGAAATGGTTTCAGTTTTTCACCATTGAGAATGATGTTGGAATGAGTTTGTCTTATGTGGCCTTTAATATGTTGAGGAAAGTTCCCTCTATGCCTACTTTCTGGAGAGTTTTTATCATAAATGGGTGTTGAATTTTGTCAAAAGCTTTTTCTGCATCTATCGAGATGATCATATGGTGTTTCTCCTTCAATTTGTTAATATGGTGTATCACATTGGTTGATACTAAAGAATCCTTGCATTCCTGGGATAAGGCCCACTTGATCATGGTGTATGATCCTTTTAATGTGCTGCTGGATTCTCTTTCTCAGTATTTTATTGAGGTTTTTTGCATCTATGTTAATCAGTGATATTGGCCTGTAGTTTTCTTTCTCTGTGACATCTTTGTCTGGTTTTGGTATCAGGATGATGGTGACCTCACAGAATGAGTTTGGGAGTGTTCCTCCCTCTGTTATATTTTGGAAGAGTTTGAGAGGGATACATGTTAGCTCTTCTCTGAATGTTTGATATAATTTGCCTGTGAAGCCATCTGGTCCTGGGCTTTTGTTAGTTGCAAGATTTTTAATCAGAGTCTCAGTTTCAGTGCTTGTGATTGGTCTGTTTATATTTTCTATTTCTTCCTGGTTCAGTCTTGGAAGGTTGTGCTTTTGTAAGAATTTGTCCATTTCTTCCAGGTTGTCCATTTTATTGGCATAGTTGCTTGTAGTAATCTCTCATGATCCTTTGTGTTTCTGCAGTGTCAGTTGTTACTTCTCCGTTTACATTTCTAATTCTATTGACTTGAGTCTTTTTCCTGTTTTTCTTGATGACTCTGGCTAATGGTTTATCAATTTTGTTTATCTTCTCAAAGAACCGGCTTTTAGTTTTGTTTATCTTTGCTATTGCTTCTTTCATTTCTTTTTCATTTTAATTTCTGATCTGATCTTTATGATTTCTTTCCTTCTGCCAACTTTGGGTTTTTTTACTTTTTCTTTCTCTAATTGCTTTAGGGGTAAGGTTATTTGAGATGTTTCTTGTTTCTTGAGGAAGGATGTATTGATATAAACTTCCCTCTTAGTACTGCATTTGTTGCATCCTATAGATTTTGGGTCGTTGTGTTCTCGTTATCATTTATTTCTAGGTATTTTTTGATTTCCTCAGTGATCTCTTGGTTATTAAGTAGTGTATTGTTTAGCCTCCATATATTTGTATTTTTTAAAGATATTTTCCTGTAATTGATATTTAATCTCATAGCATTGTGGTCAGAAAAGATAATTGATACTATTGTAGTTTTCTGAAATTTACCAAGGCTTGATTTGTGACCCAGGATATGGTCTATCCTTGAGAATGTTCCACGAGCACTTGAGAAGAAAGTGTATTCTCTTGTTTTTGGATGGAATGTCCTATACACATCAAATAAGTCTGTCTTGTTTAATGTATCATTTAAAGCTTGTGTTTCCTTATTTATTTTCATTTTGGATGATCTGTCCATTGGTGAAAGTGGGGTGTTAAAGTCCCCTACTATGATTGTGTTACTGTTGATTTCCCCTTCTATGGCTGTTAGCATTTGCCTTATGTATTGAGGTGCTCCTATGTTGGGTGCATAAATATTTACGTTGTTATATCTTCTTCTTGGATCAATCCCTTGATCATTATGTAGTGTCCTTCTTTGTCTCTTCTAATAGTCTTTATTTTAAAGTCTGTTTTGTCTGATATGAGAATTGCTACTGCAGCTTTCTTTTGATTTCCATTTGCATGGAATATCTTTTTGCATCCCCTCACTTTCAGTCTGTATGTATCCCTAGGTCTGAAGTGGGTCTCTTGTAGATGGCATATATACGGGTCTTGTTTTTGTATCCATTCAGCCAGTCTGTGTCTTTTGGTTGGAGCATTTAATCCATTTACATTTAAGGTAGTTATTGATATGTGTGTTCTTATTACCATTTTCTTAATTGTTTTGGGTTTGTTATCGTAGGTCTTTTTCTTCTCTTGTGTTTCTTGCCTAGAGAAGTTCCTTTGACATTTGTTGTAAAGCTGGTTTGGTGGTGCTGAATTCTCTTAGCTTTTGCTTGTCTTTAAAAGTTTTAATTTCTCCGTCAAATCTGAATGAGATCCTTGCTGGGTAGAGTAATCTTGGTTGTAGTTTTCTACTTTCATCCCTTTAAATATGTCCTGCCATTCCCTTCTGGCTTGCAGAGTTTCTGCTGAAAGATCAGCTGTTAACCTTATGGGGATTCCCTTGTATGTTATTTGTTGCTTTTCCCTTGCTGCTTTTAATATTTTTTCTTAGTATTTAATTTTTGATAGTTTGATTAATATGTGCCTTGGCGTGCTTCTCCTTGGATTTATCCTGTATGAGAGTCTCTGCGCTTCCTGGACTTTATTGATTATTTCCTTTCCCATACTAGGGAAGTTTTCAACTATAATCTCTTCAAATATTTTCTCAGTCCGTTTCTTTTTCTCTTCTTCTTCTGGGATCCCTATAATTCAAATGTGGGTGCGTTTAATGTTGTCCCAGAGGTCTCTGAGACTGTCCTCGGTTCTTTTCATTCTTTTTTCTTTATTCTGCTCTGCAGTAGTTGTTTCTACTATTTTATCTTCCAGGTCACTTATCCGTTCTTCTGCCTCAGTTATTCTGCTATTGATCCCTTCTAGAGAATTTTTAATTTCATTTATTGTGTTGTTTATCACTGTTTGTTTGCTCTTTAGTTCTTATAGGTCCTTGTTAAATGTTTCTTGTATTTTCTCTATTCTATTTCCAATATTTTGGATCATCTTTACTATCATTATTCTGAATTCTTTTTCAGGTAGACTGCCTATTTTCTCTTCATTTGTCAGGTCTGGTGAGTTTTTACTTTGCTCCTTCATCTGCTGTGTGATTTTCTGTCTTCTCATTTTGCTTAACTTACTGTGTTTGGTGTCTCCTTTTTGCAGGCTGCAGGTTCATAGTTCCCGTTGTTTTTGGTTTCTATCCCCAGTGGCTAAGGTTGGTTCAGTGGGTTGTGTAGGCTTCCTGGTGGAGGGGACTAGTGCCTGTGTTCTGGTGGATGAGGCTGGATCTTGTCTTTCTGGTGGGCAGGTCTATGTCTGGTGGTGTGTTTTGGGGTGTCTGTGGCCTTATTATGATTTTAGGCAGCCTCTGTGCTAATGGATGGGGTTGTGTTCCTGTCTTGCTAGTTGTTTGGCATAGGGTGTCCAGCACTGTAGCTTGCTGTCGTTGAGTGCAGCTTGGTCTTAGCATTGAGATGGAGATCTCTGGGAGAGCTTTGGCCATTTGATATTACGTGGATCCGGGAGGTCTCTTGTGGACCAATGTCCTGAACTTGGCCTTCCACCTCAGAGACACAGGCCTGACACCCAGCTGGAGCACCAAGACGCTGTCAGTCACATGGCTCCGAAGAAAAGGGAGAAAAAAGAAAGAAAATAAATAAAATAAAGTTATTAAAATAAAAAAGAATTATTAAAAATAAAAGAATTTAAAAGTAATTTTTAAAAATGGACAGACAGAACCGTAGGACAAATGGTAAAAGCAAAGCTGTACAGACAAAAATCACACAAAGAAGCATACACATACACACTCACAGAAAGAGAATAAGGAAAAAATATATATATATCTTTTTCCCAAAGTCCACCTCCTCAATTTGGGATGATTCGTTGTCTCTTCAGGTATTCCACAGATGCAGGGTACATCAAGTTGATTGTGGAGATTTAATCCGCTGCTCCTGAGGGTGCTGGGAGAAATTTCTCTTTCTCTTCTTAGTTCGCACAGCTCCTGGGGTTCAGCTTTGGTTTTGGCCCTGCCTCTGCCTGTAGGTCGCCTGAGGGTGTCTGTTCTTCGCTCAGACAGGACGGGGTTAAAGGATCAGCTAATTAGGGGGCTGTGGCTCATTCAAGCTGGGGGGAGGGAGGGGTACAGAATGCGGGGCGAGCCTCTGGCGGCCAAGGCTGGCATGATGATGCAATGGGGCAGGTGGATTCTTAACGACTGTGCCACCAGGAAAGTCCCATCTATATATTTTTATAGTAATTTGCTAGCTATCCACACTTTTTTTATTAAATTTTTTTTGGCTGCTTTGGGTCTTTGTTGCTGCATGCAGGCTTTCTCTAGTTGCGGTGAGCGGGGGCTACTCTTCATTGTGGTGCACAGCCTTCTCATTGTGGTGGCTTCTCTTGTTGCAGAGCACGGGCTCTAGTCCCATGAGCTTCAGTAGTTGTGGCAGGCGGGCTCAGTAGTTGTGGCACACAGGCTTAGTTGCTCTGCGGCATGTGGGATCTTCCTGGACCAGGGCTCGAACCCATGTCTCCTGCATTGGCTGGCAGATTCTTAACCACTGCGCCACCAGGGAAGTCCTATACACACTTTTATATTTAGACACCTCCATGTGATGTTTACTGGATCTGGGAAGAAGTGTGGTTCAGAGATCGGAACTGGATTGAAATCTTAGGTCCACCACTAAGAAATAGTGATCTTGGGGATTGGGACAGTATCTCCAAACTTTCCCATCTATAAAATAGGATGGTATTTATTTTACAGGGTTCTTGTGAGGATTATATTTATGTGAAACACTTAGCATAGCACTTGACATAAAATAAAGTCTTGAAACACTGTCATTATTGTATAATTAAAAAAGTAATTTATAACAATTTATAACGTGTAGAGAAAAGTGAAAGGAATATAGTGTTTGAAGGAGTAAAGAAAATGTCAAAGTAGATTATTTACAAGTATATAAGAGCTGTGTCTTAATCCATAAATCATCATTTTCAATGTATATTCACCTCAATAGACATGTAAGCAATGTATAGGAGAACTTATAAAAATATCTGTAATATGTGCCTTATGTTGTGTTCACCAAATCACAAATGCCTTTAATATTGTAAAGCATATTACAGAAATAACTCTTTCAAAAGACATAAGTAAGGAATAAAGTCTTTGGAAGGACATATTGCATTTCCATCTGCTAATTTTTATTCAGCTTGTTTTGTATTTTCTCAAGATTTTAAAGATGCTGCTAATCTAAAATATTTCTTCTACAATATAAAAAGATATATTTTGTGAGGGCAATTTGAAGTTGACAGTCTATCCTTAAAGAAACTGAACAAAATCAAGAAAAAGAATCCTCTAAAATGTGATATCCAATTCATAATCTCTGATAATGGATGAGCAGTATATATAAGGAAAGCACATTGCAGTGTGCTTTCCAGTTTTTCGGTACACTCTCCCAAACTGGCAAGAAATTCTTTTGGCTTACCAGAGCCCTTTAGCCAGGTAATTTCATACAGGTAAAATAACATAATGCATTCCCATGTATTGATAGCTCCTCATGACTATGACTATAGTAAATATGAGTGATTTTGTTAATGTGCAACAATAGCCAAGAGTGTTTTGTACTTAAGAGAAGTCTAGTTAGCCAATTATTTTGGAGTGTCTTCTCTTGACATACGAATTGTATTTAGTTTAGAAATTCTTAGGAGAGTAAATTCTACCTAATTCTAATATAAATAATTTTTTTATAACTTCCACACAAACTCACCATTATGTGATAAACGTGTATGTATGCATTTAAAAATGTTTCACTCAAAAAAATTCTCGTCCAGATAGGGTTTTTTTTTTTTGGCCATGCCACATGACTTATGCAATCTTAGTTCCCCGACCAGGGCTTGAATGGGACCCTCTCAGTGAAAGCATGGAGTCCTAATCACTAGCCTGCCAGGGAATTCCCTTAGGTAGCTTTTATTTTTATAATAGAAAGAAGACATATATTTAAAATTCAATTTCTTATTTTTCTTGCTATTTGTTTCTATGCAGTTTTAGCAGTTTTAGCAAATCATTAAAGAACAGTGCATATTCATCACTTGTAATTTTTAAAAGTGACTTAAGATTGTATGATTAAAACTTTTTACTTGAAGTTAAACCATAATGGTTAAAAATAATATCCTTAGTTTGATATGTTTGGTTTATAGTTATAAGTTTGGTACTGAATGGGTTTCTGAAGTGTGGCTCATTTCTCATGAAGCCAAATAAAAATTTTAATCCTATAATCTGTTCCGTCTGCTGCCTCTGGGATATAAGCTCGTTGAGGGCGGGGACTTCGTTTTGTTTACTGCTATATTAGTTACTCCAAGTACGGTGTGTGACGTACAGTAGGTGTTCAATAAATATTTTTTTGAATGAGTATGTTAAATTTGGTAAGTTTTATATTACTGAGGAAATCTTTTAAGTACAGATATTTCTAATAAAAACAAATCGTTATTGAGCATTTGTCATGTGCCAAGAACAATAGTGACAACATTATTATTATTCTGAATTTGTGGTTGAGGAAAATGACCACAGAGAAGTCCAGAAACTTGCCCGAAGTAACACATCTAGAAAATAGAGTCTAGATTTAAATCTAGTGTCTGCTTTCAGAACATATATTTAACAGTTTTTGCTAACTTGTACAAGACATTATTCACTGTAATAGAGGTGAATTACTAGTGTATGCTTTAAACAAGTTAAAAATTACTTGAAAAAAGTTTATAATAAGCTTCTGAACCAAATTCAATGAGTATTTATTCCTTTCTTCCGTATATGTACCAGTCATAAAAGAAAATTTTTCTGGCCTCTTTTAATACTCTGAATAATGTAAGTAGGATGCCCCTCAACGATCGAGAAGCAAACAGTTGTAGGTGAAAAAGGAAATCTTTTTTTTCTTGTAATGAACTTGCTCACTGTAATTAATCCTAAAAAAAAATGTCATGACAGTCATGAGCTGTAGTATGTGTTTCAGAATTAGTCCCCTGTAGCCAGCTTCCACAACTTTAATAAGTTTCACACAATTTTTTGATCTTTATATTGTGGTCAGTTAACTGTGCCTGTAGTGCTATGTCTTATTACCCTGATTTATGTACAACTTTTCCCAATTTTTCTTATGCTCAGATTGAATAATTTGGGAATAATTTTCCTTAGTTCGTTATGTACCTATCCAAGGAGTATGTTTTTGGCATAGGTTGTGTTTAAATGGTATATAATAACTGAAAATACATTACTGATACCCTTACTAATCTTCGCCATATCTTATAAGGATCTTTCAGTGAGTGCTTATTAAATATCTACAACAAGCACTGTACAGTACTGTAAACTGACTGACAGACCTTATGGTTCCAATAGCAGCTTATGATTCTGTGAAGTGGATGCACATGACAAGCACATGAAAAAGAATAATATAAGATGATATGATATCTGAATTTGGGGTATAGGTATATATACTGTAGAAATTCAGAGAATGGAAAGAACAATTAAGACAGAGCAAAGGCTTAATGAAAAAGATAGATCCTGGTATTTCAAAATATGTGTTTGCTGAAAGGAAGATAAGGCCAAATAAGGAATCAAACATGGAGTGAAAAATCTTAAACACAGGTCAAACGATGTGGGCTCACTGATAAGAACCTACTCCCAAATGGTTCCAAGCAGAGGATGACATTACTGAATACTGTCTAAGAAGCTGTTCTGTTGCAAAGGGAGGTCCCCCTTCTACCCCAATCACATAGTCCAGATTAAATAATTTAAAGTGTAGATGTTTGGTGGTTTGTGTTTGTTTGAGTTTGAGAGGAAATAAATTATATAGGCTTCAAAATTTTAGTAGTGAGGTTCTGGAAACAATTTCCTTCATGTCAGAAAAATTGAGCCTAGTTTTTGGGATTTGGAAATGCATTTGAGTAAATCTAAGTTTAATTGATCGTGGATGAAAATGGAAAAAAACTATTGCTGACAATATTTTTAAGTTTTAAATTTTATTTAAAATTTTTTAATTATTTGAGTTCACTTACAGGTAGTTTTACAAACTTATCACTGCTGAGGTGCACGATTTCTCATTTTATTATTCTATTGATAGGATTTCTTAGTTATATACTTTCAGTTAGTGTTTGATATTTGGCAGTGCATCTGAACTTAATCACATAGAAGTGAAAACATCTATAAGTGATGTGATCAAACTACAACGTCAAGCATTTGTGTCTACAAAGATGTAGTTTTCACATATTGTCCCAGTGCAGGATGTTTCATAATTTTGTCATTCTCTTAGAAGGGTTTTATGCTTTTTTTTAAGCTTAAGTAATTTTAGTACTTTCTTTTAGATTTTTTTCCTGAAGGAGTCTCATAATACAGTTAATAAACTTACCTTAATAGGGTATTTTAAATAGGGTGCCACATATTTTAAAAGATAATTTGTTATGAGTATGCCCAAGCTGAGCAAACTTCTTTGGGTTTCAGTTTTATTTTTAAATGAGGGGTGGGAGGAGTAATTTGAGGGAAGACATCATAAGTCAAGAGACTTTTTGTGCATTTCTGTATGAAATGGGCATAAGGTCTACCTTCCAGGAATGTTGAGAGAATTAAATGAGTTAATATATTGTGAAAAGGTTTACCATTGTGTTCTCAGTAAATTCTTGTTCTTTTGTTTTGTTTGGTCATTATGAGATAGCTTTAAAAAGGTGTAACCTAAAATTAAAAGATATAGGTGAACAAAAACTGTCATTCCTTAGATTAGTTCTAAAGAGTAGGAATTTAAAAGTTGGCAAATAATTTTAATAAACTTTAAACCCCTTTAACAGTAAAATTTTTACTGTTATTTTAGTAGCTACTGTTTTATTATACCTGTAAAAACTAGAATTGGGATTTATAATGCTAACAATTCTTATGCTATACTCTTTTTTTAATACACTGGGTTATTTGATTTGCTTCTGAAACCAGTTTAACATATGACATCTCTTGATAAGAAAAACATCACACTGTCCTTTCTTTTTTGGAAAAAAAAAATTGATTTACTAAGTAACCTGAGCAAGTGACCTTAAGCAACTGTCAGCAATAGGAAAGATTGTTTCGCAATTAAACTTACACACAAAACAATGCAAGTCTGAAGCTGCTTAAAGTAGAGAAGGACTGTTTCTGGTTGTTGAATAGGAATAATATTCCCATACTTTAAAAAAAATATGGACCTCAGGAGCTTACGCTTTCAAAATTTATTAGAAGTTGCATTTGAGGAACTTGTGCTTGAATTGTTAACGTGTGTCATAAGATATACAGTTGAATTTGAAATGACTGGTATTTCCAGAGCAATTTTCAAATAAATATGTTATGCTAAATATTTAACTAAAAGTTTTTCTAGCAAGTGGGAATGGGTGTCCTAGTTATTTAGAGTCATAAATAGAACATTGCTGTTGTATCTAAATATAACATTTAGCTAGCTTTTATTAACTTTTGTTATTAAAAAAATGGTAATAGATTACTGTTTTTCATGAGAACTTTGTAACTAGAATAATCCTAAGAGAGTCCTTGAGGGTGTGATTGGCCTATTTATAAGTTGTGTGAAATGTTTAACCTTGAGGATTTTTTACTCATATAAGTACTTAACATTGCTTGACATGTTAACGTGGTTTGGGGGGTGTGTGTGGTAGCTGGTGTACCAAAAGAATGATTTGCATATGCTATGCTACTAATTGTTCTTTTTTACTATAATTTAATTATAAAATAGAATGATACTAATTATAAAAAGTCAGGTGAGCCTAAATTTCATAATGCATTTTAACTGTGATAAACTTCCTTTACGTTAAAACTGATGCATTCTATATCTAAAAGCATAATGTATAGTGTTCACTCTATCAAAACTCTTCGATGCTTTAATGGAGGAATGATTGCACTTGAAAAAGCTAGTTACTGCCTAATTTGACACTGAAATAAATGTTCTCCAAATTATAGAATCAAGAAAATGACAGCTTGAAATGAAAAAGAAATAAACCAATCAATCCTTTCATGAAGTTTGACTTTGTTCCAAGTTATTTGTGTTACTTAGAGGGGTAGTTTTAGGGAAAAAAATGTTTTTTATTGCTGTTAAGATTCATATAGCATAAAATTAACCATTTTAAAGTGTTGAATCCAGTAGCGTTTAGCACATTCACAGTGTTGTGCAGTGAGGCAGATTTTTAAATAACTTTTTATTTTGAAATCAAAGTTTTAAGAATAGTAAAGAGAATACCTGTATACCCTTCATCCATATTCACCAATTTTTAAGATTTTGCCATAATTACTTGTCATTTCCCTCCTTTTCTACTCTCTATTTCTCTGCGCACGCACTCTCTCTCTCTCTCTCTCTCTCTCTCTCTCTCTCTCTCTCTCTCACTCACTCACTCACTCATCTGATCCATTTGAAAGTAGGTTACATGACCCCTTTGCCTCAAGTGTGTATTTTCTAAGAACAAGGTTTATTCTCCATATGGCTATGATATAGTTAGCAGATTCAGAAGATTTAACGTTGAAACAATAATTTTATCTCCCTGTAGCCCATATTCCAATATTGCCAGTTATCCCACTCCAGTACAGGATTCTATCCGGGATCATGTATTTAATTGTCATGACTCTTTACTCTCCTTTAATGAAGAGTTCCTTAACCTTTCTTTCCTAACAAAAATGACACTGGCACTTTTGAAGGTTATAGACCAGTTATTTTATAAAATATTCCTCAATTTAAGTTTAGCTGATACTTCCTCGGGTTATGTTTTCTGAGCTGGAAAATTACATTAAGTGATGCTGTGTCCTTTTCAGGGGGAAAACAATTTCTGTATGTTGCTCAATAGTGATGTTAATTTTGGTCACTCAGTCAAGGTGCTGTCTGACTCCTCTACCATATAGTCACTATTTATCTAATTGCAAGTAATAAGCAATCTGTGGGGAGATACTCTGAGACCCCCTCCTCATCAGACTCCCCCCTGGATTTAGCATCTACAGATGATTGCTTGAGCCAGTCTTTACTATAATGGTTAAAAATAGTGATGCTCATCCCTCCCCTTCTCTTCAGAGTTATCAGTTTACTTTAAGCAAGAGCTGTTATTTTTTTTCTTTCCTCCATCCCTCTCTCATGGATTTTCATTTTATTCAGTGGATTGTAATCCATTACTGTCTGCCACTTATTTCAGGACTCAAATTGTCACTGATGTAGCCAGTGAGAGCCCCGTGAAGCTGGCCTGTATCCTTTCGTCATGCCGTTTTATTTTTTTTCGCTCTTTCTGGCACAAGGTGTTTCAAGCTTGTCCTGTATTTTCACTGCTTCAGCCCTGGAGTCAGCCATTTCTGCAAGGACCCCTGGCTTTGGTTCTTTTTAGCAGTGGGACAGATTTTAAAAAGAGATTTTTTGGTAGATTAGAGAGATTTTTGTCATAATTAAGATGTTGCTAGAACTTCTTACATGTAGGAACACCTACAGTACAGAGAGGTGGCACATGGGATAAAGACCTCTTTGGAAATGTGGTGGTGGTATTTTTCTTTTGGATAATTAAAGTTTAACATTTTGTTTTCGTATTTTTAAACCTTAAGAGAATAAGATTTGTGAAGGATGCTGCATTGCTATTCTCTCCTGCTATTCCCACATCCAGCAATGTAATTTGCTTTCAGTGAATCAATTAAGTATGAAAAGACAAAAATCAAAGCACTTGCTATACAAGTATATACATTGTAGATAATCTGATTATGTCAATAAAATGCTGTCACAGAGTACACTTTTCCTAATGGTATTTCATGTTACAACCATCTACCTGTACTTCACATACTTTTTATTATATCTCCTGTTTGGCTTTTGAATTGTTTATACTAGCAGCTGATTACTGAGTAATTTAAGTCTCACTTAATTATGGCAGTACTGTTCTAATTAGAATGCTGGATGTTGGTGCTTTATTTAGCTAGCAAATGTAAAATACTTATGTTTGTGATATTTGTAGAAATAAGTATTGAAGATTAATTTCCTGTAGATAATCTTAGGATGTATAGCTTAAGTGTAGACTTATGCCTACTTTACCCCCAAACCAAATAGATAACTCATTTGGAATATGAAACACTTTTGACTTAAATTGGAAAAAACTGGCCATATGTTGAGAGTCTCATTTTCTGAACAATTAAAAAAATAACTATATATGCATAAATGTTAAAATGCAGCAAAATTACACAATTTTAAATAATTAAATAAAAGTAATTTGAACATTAAGAGTTAGAAGAGCTTGAGAAATTTGCTGGAGATACAACACTGGTGTTTGAATTTAACATAGGTAATATCCCTTTGGTCATGTTGAGATTTATAAGGAATATTTTGAAAATAATAACTACATAATTAACATTCCCTTTAGACTGATAATATTTTTCAGATGAGTTTTTTAGAATAAATGGTGATGATCATCTTTTAATGAATGAATTATATTCTTAATGCTTAGATAATCTCTGATAGAGAAAACTCAAATTATAGGTATGCTTCTCATGTCAGATACCCATACAACAAAGAGAATGAGGTGTTGTACTAAGGATTGCAGGAAGCCACAGGACAACCTGGCTCATTCACTTAATGAATATTTACTGATCATCTGGAACTCTTTCAGATACTTGAAGTATAGTTGTAAGCAAGTTTTGGTGGGGAGAGATAAAAAGAACAAGTAAGCAAAATAATTACGTATTTTTTGAGAGTTATGAAGAAAAGGGGCTGAAGTAGAGAATGATGAATGGGGCTGTTTTAATTAGGGTGGTGAGATGAGACCTGAGAATATGGTATCTACATTAAGACTTAAAGAATTTAGAGCACACAGAGTAAAGGAGGAGTGTTCCAGAGAGAGGGCATTATGGAGTGAGCAAAGACCCAGAGTGGGGAAAGAGCTGGTGAGAAAGTTAGAGAACAATATGGTAAGAGCATGTGGAAGAGAAGTGATAGGCTCAGGGACTTGTAGGCCACTGCATGGAGTTTGGATTTATTTTAAGTGTATAAAGCCAGTGAGGAATTTTGATAAGCAAAGGAGTGAAATGATCTCACTTATGTACCTTACTCTTGGTACTGAGTTGAATAATAGATTGAGGGTGGGGACAAGAGTAGAAGGGGGGCACTGGTTAAAGTCATGATTATAGCATAGCAGTTAGGAGTGTAAGCTCTGGACCTTTATCTCTGGAGTCAGATCATCTAGGTTCAAATACTGAGTCACTAATGGTTGTGTGGCCTAGAGTGAGATAACCTCTTTGTACCTCAGTTTCCTCATCTGTAAGATGGGGATAATAATACTGTCTCATAGAGTTGTTAGGAGAATTAGATGAATTGTTTTTAAAGGGCTTAGACATTGCCTGGCCTGTAGAGTTACATAAGTGTTTAAGAACCAATAAACAAATATATATGGCCATCTTATGGAATAGAATGTGAAGCAGGCAATAAAATGTCCTCATTTAGCTCTGCCATTTGTGTTACTTTGGAAGGAACACACAAGAATTACTGCTATGCAGTCTTTGCTTTGCTCAGTTCTTCTGTGGTAATAGATTGTGCCAAGTGAGGGCCTGGCCCAGTATGTATGAGTTCCAGTTAACAAGGTGCCATGCAAAGGGAGGGCTGCTTGTATATTAGAATTCCAGCATCTAGAGAAGTGAAATTCATGATGCTCTCAAATTCGTAGTTGATACTGAGCATGAGTAGGAAGTTTAAAGTGTTTGAAGTTTTTTGGGGGGTTTTTTTAGCCTTCAATTTCATATTTAGCTCTTTACATGTTTCTGTGGGACACAGAAGTCCTTTGCCAAGGTATCTTAACTTTTTAAGTCTTTGCTAGGGGTCAGTAAGCTAATTTTAAGGGATATAGTAAATTAACAAGTCTTTCTTGCTGTGATTCCCAAAAGCCTGAGATTGAAACATTCTATGTCAGCTTTTTAAAAAAGAAATTTTGTGAGGGTAGTATTTCTTATGTCATTCTCTTTTGTGTATTTGTTGGTCAGTGGGTGTTTATTTTAGTCCTCTCTATTCATATCTTAATCTCAGCTTCCTTATCTTCCATCCGCCCCTCTCTGTTACCAGGAGATCATAGATTTCATTTATGTATTCACCGGTCAGTTATTAAATACCCGTTTTATGTGAGGCATTCATTGTTAGGCACTGAGAGGGAAACAAAAATGCATAACATGGAGTACAGTCAATTCTGATTATTTGAGGTAGTTATGTTTTAAAAAGTCACTGCGAACACTGAACCTTTGTTCATAGGGGAAGTACAGGGTTAGTTTCCTGTAGGCCTCTGGTCACATTTTCATCAACCAATTAGTAACCTTCTTTTATGTGTGTTTCTGTTTAAAGTCACCTTCTCTAATATTGTTGATTCATTGACATTGAACTCAGGGCCAAGTACACTATACTTCATGTCTTATTTAACATAGGTATATTCTCTGTAAGGCACATCATAAGCCTCTTACTTTTAGAAACACTAGACAGCTCTTCAGCAGTCAGCTTGGGGGCCATATTAAACAATGAAATCAAGAAAAATCATAAAGATGTGAAAAAGCAATACTGAATAGACCAGAGAAAGGACGTTTGTTTATAGTACAAGAACTCAAACAAGAAGACAGAGCATCAACTTTTTGACCTCATCTGGGAATGCATGACAGATGACTCTAATGTTTTGCTGCACTCTTCACAAATGACCACAAAAGCACTGTGAATATTGATTTTGGTGTTAAAAATACATTTCAGTGAGCAAATATAAACTAACAAATACAGAGTCCTCAAATAATCAACTCTACTTGCTTTTTAAAAACTTATATTTTATTAAGGGAATTAAGATAAATTCATACATAGCCATTGTACGGGCAGAATGTAATTCATAATGTTTATTTCTTCATAGGAAAGGGAGACTATGGGCTGGAAAGAGTCAGGAAGTCTTCATTTTTGCATCTTTGTTTAATACTAGGCTTGATTTTAACTGAAAGAAGAGGTGGGGATTCCAGGAGTGAACAGTTACTCAGGTAAGAAAGTAAAGGGCATGTTTAAATTCCAACTAGTAATACAGTATGATTATCCTGTAAAGTAAATGAAACAGAAGTAGTGGGAGAAAAGGCTAGACAGATAGGTTGAGTCCAGATTATGTAGGTCCTGATCACCTGCATGATCAACAAGGACTTTTTTTAGTCAGAGGAAAGAAGCTATAAGGATTTCAATCCTTTTGTTTAATTAGTCAATAAATATTTATTAAACATCTGCTGTCACCAAGCCTGTTCCTGGTACTGGGGATTTTAAGTGAGTTAGAAAATTTGTGTCCTCTGGATGTTTTCAGTCTAGAAGGGGAGACAGGCAAGTAAACAAACACGTCCATTATATAGTGCACTGGTTTTAGTTTTAGTTCAAGGTAATAGAAAGCACATAATGTGCTTTGCTGTGTAGAGCACATAGGCAGATCCCCAGAGTTGAAGGAAGATTTCTTGGAAGAAGTAGCATTTAAGCTAAAATCTGATGATAAGGTGGGATTAGGTGGGGGAGATGGGATGTTTGGGCAGAGGATTTAGAAACAGAGGGATAGCATGTGCAGAGACCTGGAGAAAATAACAGTGATGGGACTGAAGAAATAAATTGGTATCTCATATGAAGGAATGTGGACTTCATCTTGAAGGTAATAAGGAAGACTTTGCTGGATTTAAAATGGGAGCTGAGATAGATAGGATTTGTATTTCAGCAAGAGTTCACTTTGTTTCTAGCCTGTTGGAAGATAGAGGGGAAGCAGAGAGACTGGTTACAAGGTTGTTGGCAGGAATCCCTGTGAGAAATGGTGGTCACCCTGGACCAAGGTAGTGGCAGTGTGTGTAGCTGGAAGTGGATGGACATATTTGAGAGATACTTAGAAAATGGGGTTGAAAAGACTTGGGAATGGATTGGATGCTAGCTAGAAGACGGGAGAGAAGTAATCAATAGTGATCTTCAAGCCATAACCCAGGATGGTACTGTTCACTGTACAGGAGGAGGAAGATGTTTCAAGGGGAAGGTGGTAATGAGTTTGTGGTAGACTAACATGATCAACACTAAATATTAGGAAGATGAATCTGATTGTGCTTTGGAGGATGAATAAAAGGAGAATACACCTGAAATGGAGAGATTGTTAAATGCTTTTGTAGGAGTCTAGGCTAGAGGTAGTGCCTGTATTTTTAATGCAGATTGAACAGGTTTTGGAAATTAATGGGAAGTAGACATTGAGGGAAAAGGCTCCTGAAGATGACTCCAGACATCCCAACAACTGCACCCAGCCTGCCCAGCTTTATGATGTGCCCTGAGATTATATATCAGGATGCAAAACAGTGAAGCTACCTTCATGTTGCTACCTCTCAAATACATAGGAACTAACATTTTATTGTTAAAAAGCAGCACTAATATGTAAGAATAATCATTTTTTCCCGCTCTTGGGACTTTCTTTGGGGGTATCTCATATATGTATTTAATTGATCCTTGTGAAAAATGTTAGCTCTGCATGAGGGAGCCTAGAAAAGCAGCTACCAGTGTGAGAGTAAGGGGCCATGGGGAGAGGCCATCCATCGCTTTTCCTGAGCTCTTTGCTGTGGTTCTTCTTGTTCAGCTGTGCATTATAAAATATCATAAAATTAGTAAAATATATAGGAAATAAAGATGTTTAACATATGGTTATTAAATGAGGATTAAGAAATTAAAACTTGAAGCTGAAATAAAGTGAGAACTTTGAAGGGGTTGGAGTAAAGTTTTAAAGTTTTTTAAAACCCAATGCAGAAAGGACTTTACAAAAAGAGTAAAACAGATGAGTCTTAAAATAATATTGAGGGAATTCCCTGGCGGTGCAGTGATTAGGACTCAGTGCTTTCACTGCCAGGGCCTGGGTTCGATCCCTGGTCAGGTAACTAAGATCCTGCAAGTTGCATGGCACAGCCAAATTAAAAAAAAGAAAAAGTATATGTATAACTTAGATCAACAATAAAGTTCAATCAGGAGTTTTTTTTAAGTGTGATAAAAATAAGAAATAAAGCACGGTAAAAGGCTGAAAGCCAGTCAACAGATAAGAGTTTAAAAACATAAAAGGTTTTCATTAGGTTAAAAATGAGAAATAACAGATACTAAAAATAATGGTAAGGTAAAAGGTATCAATTGACAATATTTTTGGAAGTTTGGAAAAAAGGGCCTTTTAAAAAAAATACATCAAAGTGGGTTTCTTGGGACACTTTCAAAATGTCCCAAGGGAAAAGGTGTCTTGTCCCCAAATTTTTAGAAATGTTTAATATAGTCCCTGTTGGAGATTCATAATACACTTGAGAATAGTAAAGCCTCCAACAAGTGTTGCAGTAATAAAGTTGCCTTTGTTTTACATAACATTTCCTAAACCTTACCATGTAACACATTTCTCACACACCTATTAACGTCTCCCAGAGTATTTTTCACAAAACACTAGAGTACTGTTTCAAAAGAAAATAAAAAATGAAAATCTTAACAGTTACAGAGTTATGTGATAAAAAAAAAGGCAGCTGGAAATAAGAAAATGGTTTTGGGTTGGGACTGGCATTCATTCCTTGGGTATGTCTCCTGTTGAGGCAGCAGTGTTCTGCAGGAGCCAGGGGGCAGAGAGCAACCTGATACCTTTACCTTCTGGCCCTCCATCCATAGCTGTTTTCTTAGAAAGCTTTTTATCTGTGCAGACAGAGCATTGCTATAACACACAGGCTGCTGAGGCAGGGGAGTGCAAGCTGATCCTCCTCCAGCCAATGGACACTTACCTAGCAAGTGAAAAGAAGTTTTATATACAAGTACTGTTTTTCTTTTCTTTAAAAAAAGATCATGTTTTTTCATTGTGTAAGTGAAATTTTAAACAAATGTGCCTCCACCCCAACACTTCTTATGGGCTTTTTTCCTTTATGCTTTGTCCACATGCACATGTGTTTTTATATAGTTGGTAGTGGTTAATGTTCATACAATTTTGTGTTGTAAGAGCTTTTTTTCTATGGCCATGAAAGGAAGAATTTCCTAGTGGTGGCTGCCTCTGCCTGTTCTGTTGCTACATTGTTCCAAGCACCATTTCTGCAACATCTTGGGAGCAGCTTTTCATTCTGCTTCCCTGAACCACTCAAAAAGTCTTCCCTTTTTCCAGCCTTCCCAAACCTTACTGCTGCCAGAGTGCCTCTCTGGAAAATAATAACTCCTTAGCATTGTGGGACTAGCCTATGTTGGGACAGCTTTTTTCTAAGCCTATCGTCTGCTGCCCAGGTCATGTTAGCAGTGCTTATGCTAGAGAGACATTAGAAGGGCTTCCATATAAACCATCAAGACCTATGAACATCCAGACATTTCCTAGTATAATGATTTTGCTGTTACAGAGGAAACAGGATAGAGAAACTGGGTGTCATGGCTTTTCTAACATCCTTTGTTCAGCTAGACACCTCATGGAGTGAGTTACATGGGCCTTATTTTTGGTACTTTGAAGCTCAGAATTCTGCAACTTTTTCAGTATCCCCAAATTGTAGATATAAACTTCATGCTAAATATGTTTCTTCTTATAATAGCTTAAAAGTCTTTGTTTTTTGTGTAATTTGCTTTGGGATGTGTGGCTTCAGTAGCTGATATTTATGAGTTAGTTTAGTGAATCCAAAAAAATTAGAGACATTATCAGATGATGTCAGATTACCACTACAGGAGAAATTGCTGCTTAATGTAAAAATAAAAACCTAGCTCATGGTTGGTGGTGTACCAAGATTAAGGAGAGTGAACTTCAAAATACAAACTCTGTTAAGCATAAAATGGCAGTTCTGTGCTAGGGCTTGTATTGATACTTGTCCTGTCTCTTAGTGAAACTCATTTCCAGATCTTTGGCCATTTTTAAATAATAGCCATCCTGCCTTGCTGTATAGTTACAATAATCTTCATTTCAGTGTGCACACCGGGGTCAGATAGGCTGCCAGTTACCATGACTGTAAAGTCCCACAGCAGTGAATGAGATGGGTAAGTAATAAGTATTAATACCAGTGTACTCTAAGGAGCCATATAAAGAATATCTTCAAACTAAAAATGATAAATACTGGCAGAAAAGTAACGATGTGTGCTAAATGCTTTACATGTCATTTCATTTAATCTCTGTAATACATAGGAACTACCTTTCAGATGAGGAAACTGAGACACATCAGTGGTTGATTTGTCCAGGGATCAGAGACAAGATATGGGCCCTATTCATTTCTAATAAATTATTGATCAATTAATATACATATTACTTTGCTTTTCTACAAAATAACCATAAAAGATGAACCAGATCATGAAAATACATAGATGTGCAATGTTTTCCTCTAGTGTGGCCCTTGTGTTTTGGAACAGTTCCTGGAGTCAAGGCTCATTTTAATGTCTGAATAAGGGCTGCTATAAAATGGGTTATGTAATTTGCTATTGCTAACCACTGAAGTTGTAAGGAAAGGGAAATAGTTTTATAGTTTCTCCCACAGGTCATAATTTAGTTGTGGACATCAGGATGTTTTTCTTGGCTTATCTCATCCATGTAGTTTTCCTTTGCACATCTGTTACATAAATTACTAAACTATTTTCTTGAAAAGTTGCCAGTTTAAGTCACACTTAATAGTGATCAAGGGGTTGGTACCTTTTGGAAAAATGAATTAAATGACAGACTTGGAGGGGCAGAAATCCAACTACTATCCCAATTTAAGTATTTTTTTGTTTTGGATCAATTCCTGTATTTTTTGAAAATTGAAATAATTATATGTGGTTTCTAGTGTTTCCCAAAAGACTTTATGTTGGACTATAAATATTTAATGATCTTTCATATAAAATGAGGTATTTTAGTTACTGCTTCTGTAAATTATCTTTCCAGCGATCAATTTATGTATACATTCTAGTCTGGTACAAAGTTTGCCATTTGAAATTAAATTTGGAGTATTGACTTCTTTAATGATTATTCATCTTATGTACCCTTACCTTGAATTCTACATAAACCATAAAATAATGATTTTTCTGGGGGGGTTTTTTGGGGGGGAAAATTCATAAGATTTATTATGTCTGCTAGTTACATGTTAGGACTACTTTATACTTAAATGATGAACAAGTCAGTTAGGAATCTCAGAAATTTTAGATGTGGGTCTGGTTAATTTTGGCTTGTGCAAACTGATACTGAATCAATACTGGAAATTTTCATGGAATGTTTGGTAAACTGTTACATAAGCAAGGGCCCAAGTATTTTTTTAATGCATATTGTGAAATTGTGTAGACTTGGAATGCTGGTTTTTAAGCTTGAAATCTTTAGATAAAGATATCATTTAGAATACTGATAATCTGTAATGGCTGTTTTTAGAGACGGGAAGAGAAAGTACGTTATAAACCGGTGTCAGTTACTGATAAAAGTTCTTAGATAAAATTTTTTTACATTACATTTCCTACTGTGTAACCGTTCTCCTTTCTAAATTACGGTAGAGTCTTGATAGATTTTTCTATTCAGAGTTTTGACTTTTTATAACAGATCTTAGAAGATTTGTTAACAGAAAATAATGTATAATTTTGTCATGATCCAAATCTGACTTGCAGTATGGGAATTAGTCACTTAGCTAATAAGCCAGTCACTGGCATCCACCTTGCAGCTCAGCCCTGTTGTGCTCCAGTTCTGGGGCTGTGGTAACACCTTAACTTTTTGTGTGTGAAAAACGACTCAAAAGAAAGCCAACCTCTGGTACTGGTATTGAATGTGGCAGAGCCTAAGAAAATGATGATTCACAGGCAGAAAACAAGTTTTACGCGTATTTAAAGAGGAACACATTTAAGGGTTTGGTAGTACCTTGGACTGATGACACAATCAAATCCATATGGAATCAGTAAAAGAAATGTATGGAAAGTGTTCTGCCATGCAAAAGTTTCTCACCTAAGAAATAAAATTTAGTGAACCTAAATATTGGTTACCCTGTGTTAAGGAAGTATAATATGCACAGGATACTTTAATTTTTTATTGAATCTGGGAGATTGTCAGGAGTCTACATTAACATTTTTATTTTCACAATTTTAAAGATACACAAAGGTCTTCAGCTCATCTTTCAAGAATGCTAGGGGTTTATTATAGTTCCTTCTACCTGCAGAGTAGTGTTTAGTGTTTATTTTGCTCTCTGTTTGCCTTGCCCCCCCCCAGAATGAAAAATACTTTTATAGAAAACAGTTTTGTACAATTTATCTTTCCACTTTATCTGTAAGTAGTACAAATGCAGTGTAAAATTTTGAGTTAAGATTACGAGAATATTGAGCCATATCTATCAACAGTGTTCAGTAATAGTAAAACATCACAGGTGATTAAAATTCTATAGTTTATTTCTCCACCCCATGATAATACTGGTCTGAACTATTTATTGAAATTGAAAGCCAGCATCACTCAGAATGGATCAAAGAATTTGGTAGTAGAATTGATGTGAGAATAGCTTTTGATTAAGAAAAGAGTATAAAGTCCTTAATTTTCTTACAACTTAAAACAATTAGAATTTCAAAAATAGTTATGTCAGTTAGGAGTACTTTTCATAATAATATGTGGGGAGGGAAAAATTAAAATGGTGTTTTGAACATTAATACATTTTCTGTGGTTTTAATGTCATATTTTAAAAGTTAGAAGCTTTAAAAAGGACTATGGGACCCCCTTCCTCCCTCAATAAAACCTGGCAGCAGATTGCTCTTTAATATTTATTTGGGTTTATTTATTTATTTTTTTACTGTGATAGCTAAAGGAAGAGGTGTAATATTTCAGTGCATATTCTTGTTGATTATTTTTAGAAGTAGCAATTAAATATTGTAGCATTTAGCATTTTAATGTTCCCTCTTGAAAAGTGAAGAAGAAAACAGAAGGTACATAATCCAGCACAGTCCTCCGTGTAAATAGGTGAAGTCATAAATAATATGCACATGAGCATACTACATACCTATAAGTGGATTGAAATAGGGTATTTTCTTTTAAGTAAGCAGGTTATTCTTTTCTGAAATCTTGTTACTGCAGAAGAATGGTTGAGAGCCTCAGGTTTTAGATGTCTTCAATTTCAGTTCTTTCCTATTTAAACTGTTTTCTTTACCTTGCTTTTAAGAATATGTATGTTTAAGAGGGGGTACATTGATTTCCTTCTTTTCAACTGGATAGTTTGTTTTTAATTTTACTAAAACCAAAGAAAATGTAATTTCCATGACCGAGAATATATCTTTTTAAACATTAATTCAGCATTTAGTTCTTTTAGTAGCACAATTTGTGATGTCATCTTATATATTAATTAGTAGACTTTTAGCTCAGATGATACTACTAATTCTCTGATTTTAGAGCATTATGGCATAATAGAAAATGGGCTACATTTAATTAGAATTAGAAAGCCTAACAAAATTTGGACATCTATTGCTATTTACTAGTCATGTGATCCTGAGTGTAAGTTTATTTAAAGTTCTCTACTAAGGAGATGCTATTAAATATTTTTCCCTCTCTCCTCACTCAAATTTTTAAATTATTTATTTTTTGGTAGGGGGGCTTTTGCTAGTAATGGCAGCGTGGTAGCACTAGAGAGAAAGTGGCAAGCATCAGATTTGTTATTTGTTTCTTCTGTACTTATCAATATTTCATTAGTTTTCTTTTTATGATATGGATGGAGTACTGTAGTTTTTTCCTTGCTTTAGCACTGTAGCTATATAACTATGTTACTGTATAATCAAATATGATAACATCTGCTTTAGCAACATTAATTCTTCTACTGAACCATTGCTTGTGTTAAGACATAATTCATTGCTTTGTGTTTCATTTTCAGATCAAGAAAAAGCTTTTTTTTTTGGATGGGTAGCAGTATGAGTATTGAACCTGTAAATGTTCACCTTGCAGATAAGGGTAATGTGGTGAAGACCATCATCCCCTGATGAAAAATGAATGTCACATGGTCCATTATCTAGCTTTTAGAGCAAGTATTCTTAAAACTGTTTCTCTGCTCTTTTGGTTAGAAACATTTTTAAAAAGGAACAGATTTTTCTGGCATAAGTAATTTGTTACCTGAGAAAACTGTCTTTTTCACTGTTCATTTTAAGGGTGTTTTGTTGTTTTTAAAAAGTTTCTTAAAGATTGATATTTTTAGAGGGAGCATAATAGTTTTACCTATATCGTAAAAGTATCTTCTGAAATCTGTGGCATTAAGATCAAGAGGTCACTTTTAAATATAGATTTTAATGTTGGGAATTATTCTTCCCTAATACAGTTTTTTTTTAATCACATTAATTTCAATATTATGTACCTAAGTTGTCCCTGTGGTTTTACACACATAGCATTTGGTATACATATTTTAGTTTGTATACATATATTTTAGTTACTAGTTTGCTACACTTACTAGCCTGATAACAAGACATTGGAAGTACAAATAATACTAATTTGGTCTACCATGATGCTTATTTGCCTATAAATAGTTAAAGTGTTGCTAATGATGATATAGTACTCGATTTGTATTCTTAATGGCATTTTAATACTTTTCCCTTGGTTACAATATAATGTTCATAGGGGAAATTTTGGAAAATATAGAAAAAAAGAAAACACAGTTTGAAGAAAAAAAACACATTATTTAAAGCCATTACTTTGAATGCTGTATTTGTCTCTGTCTCTTGCTGCCTCTGTTTTTCTGACTCTCCTGTGTTTGTAAGTGTGGATGGTTGTATGAAAAAACACAAGTTTAACCATCTAATAGAAAATACTGCTGAATATTTTTTCCTGAGCTCGGAATGAATAAAGTCTTTACAATAACTTTAAAACAAAAAGAAGGGGCTTCCCTGGTGGCGCAGTGGTTGAGAGTCCGCCTGCCGATGCAGGGGACACGGGTTCGTACCCCGGTCCAGGAAGATCCCACATGCTGCGGAGCGGCTGGGCCCTTGAGCCATGCCCGTTGAGCCTGCGCGTCCGGAGCTTGTGCTCCGCAACGGGAGAGGCCACAACAAGTGAGAGGCCCAAATATCGCAAAAAAAAAAACCAAACAAACAAAAAGAAACCATATTAAAAATACAGACCCATTTGATTCCATTTTGTTTAGAAAGAAGTAAAATTTAAAAGGCAGGCTAGGAAAAAGGCTTCTTACTAAATCTGTTTCAATTTTCGTATTCCTTTGTTAGCAGTTAAGACTGGATTATACCTGTACTTTACCTTTTCTCCTGGTCTGTCGTTTTGTTTAGCAAAGCATATTCTTGAACTTTTGGCAGGAAAAAAATACCATAAGACTATTCAAGTTTTTTCTTGTCAGTCATTTTACTGATTATTCTTAATGCAGATTAGAAGAATCACTGACCATCTGTAGGTAAAGCTCCATTTTAGCTTTTACTTTCAACCAATTTTGCCTCTAAAACCTGGACCCAAACTGTTACTGAGTAAAATAACTTGATATTTATCAGTAGTGACCAGTGATACAAGCAGAAAATGGGGAATAAAGAGGAGGGCCCAAATGAACACTAATCATTAACAAATTGAATAATCAACCCTTGACTTATTATATTGGCTGTGTTCATATAGCCATAGAAGCATGTGTACAGGACTTGAGGATGGTAACTTTTAGTAGTTAGCATTAAAAATCCAACTGAGTGCGTAGGTAGTGCAGAGTTAAGTACTCTCTTTGGGGACTCTTAGTCTTGTCCTACCTGCCTGTTGCTGGGGTGCTGTGAGGAGCACATGTGAAGTGTGTGAAAACACTGTGGTTTGATTTTAATTGTGGATTTTATCCTTATAAAAAAGCAGTGGTTCGGGCTTCCCTGGTGGCACAGTGGTTGAGAGTCCACCTGCCGATGCAGGGGACACGGGTTCGTGCCCCGGTCCGGGAGGATCCCACATGCCGCGGAGCGGCTGGGCCCGTGAGCCATGGCTGCTGAGCCTGTGCGTCCGGAGCCTGTGCTCTGCAATGGGAGAGGCCACAACAGTGAGAGGCCTGCGTACCGCAAAAAAAAAAAAAAAAAAAAAGCAGTGGTTCAATATTACTTTAAGGTAAAAATCTTCAGAACATGAGCAGCTTCTCATATTTTTCACTCTGGTCACTCCCTGGTAATTTCCTTTAATTTTGTTTGCAGAACAGATCCTTGACCTTTGTCTGAATTTTGTGTGTTTTAAAAAACTGATGAGAGATCCCCCTCTAGTGTCTGAATTATCCATTTTAAAACATTTGTGTCAATCATAAGAAGTTTTAGGAATTAAGCTGAATGTTTTTTCCTTTCACATCTGGACATAACTTTTTTTTTTTAACTTTTCTTTTTTGGGGGAGAGGGGAGGAGTTATTTTCCTTTCTTAAAAAGGGCACTGGAATTATGGGTAGGGTGTGGATTGAGGGCAGTAGAAAACATGGGAAAGGAAGGATCAAAATGCCATTTCTACCTTTTTAGAAACAGTTATTTTTAAATGACCTGGAATAAGGCCAAACTATACAGTGTTGTTTTGTTTTAGTTTATATTTGTTTCTGAATTAAGTGCAGCTTAAAAATACTTTGTTTTGGAATTCTTTATGCCATCGGATCTCATCTTGAGCATTCCAGTTTCTGGAAAGCAGCGGTATTGTTAGAAAATGGTTTTAAAATAGAGCCTGATACTCTTCATGGAGGTGTTCTAACTTTGTTACTTTTTGTTACTATTGTTGCCATAGTTTTCCATGTTGTTGCCATTTTATATTTTATGTTGTGTGTTTAATGGCAAGTTGTCCTTTTACATAGTTCCCATTGTTTCTCAACCAAGGAAGTAGGGAGATTCTTAAGCAATTGGCTCTCTGCCACCTCTTCCTCTTAAACACACAGCACTCAAACACATATAGGCCTTCAGCTAAGAATCTTGCGAAGGGTTAGGGAAACAGGACCTTTCTCATTTGACCCATGGGTTTTTGTAGCTTGAACAAGGAAAGTAGTGTTCGGAAAGCTACAGCATTTATGAAGGCTCTAGTAAAAATATTTCATGTACATGAGCTAGAGATTAACTCTTCATCTTGTTCTCCAACAAATTAAACAGTGCAAACAATTTCAAGTGCATTCTTGGTCATGAAATGCTTGGATGAATTATAATTCTAATTGCTATTGTTCATTCCCACAGCTACACTTTTAACTGCCTAAGCCGTGCATTCTTCAGCCAGTAAGATAAACAACAGCATTTTGAAATCCATTATTTTGTGGCATCTTAAATTGCAAATGTGTCATTGCCCGCCTTAATTTTATTTTGATTCAGTTGTTAACAAAATTAGAAAAAAAGTTACTATTTCTTTATATTTATACATAAAATTTTTAATAGAATGATTATGGGGTTTTTATAAAAATCCGTTCATTAATAGTCTTAAATTTTGAAGGAAGCAGTGGAGACCAGGGATTTATTTTAGTGCCATGGAAATAATTTGTATTTGTTATCAAACAGTTGATATTTTAGGAGAAAGAAAGTAATAGGATTTCGCTTTTCTACCTTAATAGAACAGTATTCTGAATGTAAATCTAGAAGCCATATTTATTCTGTGATTTGTCAAGTCATATATATGCATAATGGTTCCTTTAAAATTTGAACTGTTTATTAATTGAAGTATTTGTAATAAATTTGAAATTTATATTTGAGAGATTCGAGTGCCAATTATAATCAAACCTTCCTTATTTAAAACAACTTTTTGATGACTGAAAAACCGTACAGCAAAAGTGGGGTAGATATAACTAATAAGAGTTACCGAATTCTTATTTTTTCACTATTTCTAAAACTCAATTTTAAGTGGAAGATTTGAATTACCATATTTACAGGCATCTGTTATAACAATTGTTCAGTAATAATTGGAGTGTTACATGTCAAATGAGTACTACTATAATGTGTCACATTTCCATAGTATGTATTCCTCAGAATGTCTTTGAATTCTTCAATCCATATAAGCATGAGAAATTCTTTTTTAACAACCACACATTTTGCCATCTTATCTCTTAATTGTAAGGTATTCTTTTCAAAGTTAGTTCTTTCTTATAAAAATATTACTTAATATTGATATTTTTAAATTCTAATAGGTGATATTATCTCTAATAATAATAGCTAACTTTTATTGAGCAC
The DNA here is from genome assembly GCF_039906515.1 of Pseudorca crassidens. NCBI lineage: Eukaryota > Metazoa > Chordata > Mammalia > Artiodactyla > Delphinidae > Pseudorca > Pseudorca crassidens. Next base: position 133,314,433 of record NC_090298.1, on the reverse strand, counting down.
TTCCTGTATATGTCAGACACTGTACCATTGTGTATCATTTGATATGTTACCCTTTGAGATAGTAGTAGTTTTCTTCCTTATTCCCATTTTACATTTGAGGAAACATTAAGAGAAGTATTGGGTTGGCCAAAAAGTGCGTTCAGATTTTTCTGCAAGATCTTATGGGAAAAACCCGAACGAATATTTTGGCCAACCCACAAAATAATTTTGCCAAAGATCACAACGTAAGTTAATTGGAGTCAGATCTTTCTGACTCCTAGAATCCATGCTCTTGACCACTGCTGAAGTCTTAAGTGAAAGTTAAATACATTATCATACAGTCTCCGGATGGAATATTATGTAGCCATTAGAAATGAGGGCTGAGACTTCCCTGGCGGTCCAGTGGTTAAGACTCTGCGCTTCTACCACCGCAGGGCCACGGGTTCGGTCCCTGGTTGGGGAACTAAGATCCCACATGCTGTGCAGCACAGCCAAAATATAAATTAATTAATTTTAAAAAAAACAACCACTGAGGGTTACAGTGACTACACAGTGACATAGAAAACACATGTGGTACAGTAAGTGAAAGAAGACAAGGACTACAGTTAAATGTTCATAGTGGTTCTAAACATCTTTAGACTTATCTTTGATTTTTCATTGCTTTTTTTATACAGTATAAATAACATTTAGCTTTTATATAATTTTGCTCATTAAAGAATTTCTGTGAACAGGAAACCTAAGACTGCATGTAAACCAGGTCTGGTCAGCAAAATGACAACTTAGCTTTATAATAGACTGTAGCATGTTCAATTTCCTTTTTAATTTGACCTAAAGCCATTTTTTACTGGACTTACGCCAGCTCTAATGTAATCTCTCATCTGTATTCTTGAAGCCTAATGGAATAGTAAAATCTTCTTAAAGATAACTTAAATGTGTTATATAGTGTCCTCAGGGTAGCTTGGGCACAAAAGATGTTTTCTTTCCCACCCTGTAGAGGTATCTCATTAGGACACCCAGTAGTGTCATTATTAAGTTTTCATGTGTTTCTCAGTTTTGATGCTAATCTTTGTGCGTATGTGCATGCATTTTTTTTCTCTGCAGCACCAATGTGGTTATGAATTATTCAGAGATAGAGTCTAAGGTTCGAGAAGCAACGAATGACGATCCTTGGGGACCTTCTGGGCAACTCATGGGAGAGATTGCCAAGTAAGTGATAATTTGACTCAGCAGTGCAGAAAGAATGCAGCTATCTTCACACAGAAATGTGAAATTTGCTTTCAGTTTTAAACTGTTTAGCTGCCAGATATAAATTTTGCATATAATCATTCATATATTAGTGGGGGAAGTTTTACAGCGGATCCATTCCCCTTAGATATTAGCTCAGAAAAGTAAAACAAAATTTTTCTTTTTCAATGAAGTTTAGACAAACTTTGTTAAAATTTTGACAAATGCATATAAAATGACTTAAAATAAAGCTAGGAAAATTTTTTCCTGATGAACATCTGGACGATTACGCCAGTGAATGAAGGGCTTGTAAAATACGATATTAATTAGTGGGACTTATGAATGTGCTCAATATTGTATAAAATATAAGAAAGACATTTTTAAGGAAGCATATCTAAAGTTTTTTGAATTAAGCTTATTAATTTTTTAAAGCTCTTTAGGAAAACACAGAACAAGCCTGCCATCTACTGTCAGAATTAACACACTGCAAACTCTTAAGGAAAATTATTCTTTTTTCAGGGCTACATTTATGTACGAACAATTTCCAGAACTTATGAACATGCTTTGGTCACGAATGTTAAAAGACAACAAAAAAAATTGGAGAAGAGTTTATAAGGTATGGGTTTTAGTCTGTATTTATTATTTGACATGTTGAAGACAAATGCTTGAAGTTTTAAGGTGTACATACATAAGTGATTATGAAGGACGTTGAATCCTAGAATAGAATATTCTAAAACAGGTAAAAGAAGTATATTTGCTGTTTGTGTTCTGTTTTCTAGTCACCATAAACCACTCTTCATATATTTGTCCATATCGAAAGTAATGAATCTATAGTAGTATGCATGTTTAGTGTATGAGCAATTAAGATGAAAACCACCCTCTAATATGCTTTGTCATCTCTACATAAAAATTTGCCAGTATTATTACAGTATTGTACACCAAAAGTATGTGTTAAATTTAAGTATAACAGGAGATTCTAAAGCATTAAAATTCTAACTTTTTAAAATTTGCAAATATGTACTCTTTTGTTAGATTCCTTTCATTTAATACTGATCTCATCATATAATGTAGAATTCTAAAACAAGATAGTAATCTGTTCTTCCATCCCCACGATATTTTCTTGCTGCTCAGAAAGTTTTTCTGTGCTTTCCAAAATGGTGTTATTATATTTATATTTGAAACTTTGAAAGAAACGTTTCTGGCTTTCAGTATTGAAAATCAATGCTTTATTTAGTTCCATGTTTTTGATGTTGTTTGTCTCTGAAAACATTCACTGTCATTCCTTTAGCTTATACAGTAGTAGTGATGAAATAGTTTAAATTTCTATAAATTAATTTTTTTAAATTAGAGCTTTTTGTTTGTTTTAATAATTCTTGGGTAAACTACTTTTTTAACGAATAAACTCCTGGTAGAATGAGGGTTTTTTGCCCCTCAATTTCTTCAACCTAACTAGATCTAATCATCTTTATGTGAGGTTTGTTCCAAACAAAGTTAAGTTCAGAATTCATAATTCATTGGTTTTTAGTGCATTCACAAAGTTGTGTAGTAGTTACTAATGTCTAAACCAGAACATTTTCATCACTTCAAAAAGAAATCCCGTAAACATTCTTTTCTCATATTTGTTGGCAGCGAGTTTTTTTTTCCTTTGATTCTTTTTTTTTACGTGTCAGCATAAATCACCTTTTTAGCAGAAAATATCTATATTTTCCAAAGCAAGCAGCAAGTTTTTTAAACAAAAGCCACATCATAAACCTCCCAAATTAAATTTTATCTGAGGAAAAATGCTGTGAGGTCATGTAATTACCAAATAATTGTTCTCTTTAAACTGATGCTTCTAACACTAAAACTGAACCAGCTTTCTAAAAAGCTTAGTGTTCATTTATATCATACATTCAGATATTTAACATCTAAGTTTTTTTTTAATCTTTTGACACGTGTATCCAGTGGACAGTTTATAATTACTTAGTACGCTTGGTATAAGAGGAACTTTAAATTGATGATAAGAGTTTTTAAAGGTACTTTTAAAGTCTAATGTAAGGTAAAGAACCCACATACACATACGCACACAAAGATTATTTATTTGCTAATGTTAGAATTTTTTTTTTTTAGCCATTTACCAGAGCTCTACCAGAATTTATTTCATTAAATCTCATTTGGTGCTTTGTATTTTTACAGTCATTGCTGCTCCTAGCTTACCTCATAAGGAATGGATCAGAGCGTGTTGTTACAAGTGCCAGAGAACACATTTATGATTTGCGATCCCTGGAAAATTACCACTTTGTAGGTGAGCAATGGAAAAACCTATAAGCAAATTAAAACAGTAGTTGGAGTTGTCAGTCACCTGAACCAGCTTAGAAGCTTCTCCGCTCTAATTAGAATGTGACTGTTGCTGGTTGTGTGACGAGTGCAGAATCCAAGACGTGGGGCCCTAGAGTATTAATTAGTGAAGACAAGAACTTGCAGAAAATACTGGCTAATAACAACAGAACCAACACAACATGAGTGTTCGGGTTTATATTAAAATATGCACTAGAGACTGGTCCCCTGTGGTGTCCATAAAGGAATAGCTTTAATCATATGGGAAGAAAAGGTTAGAGCTCCAAAACACACACATCTGTTTGAAGCTGGGGGTTTTTTTTCCTCCCACCAAATAATATTTACTGTGCAAAGGCAGCAAGGCCAGAGTGTGTTTTGAATGTGAAAGAGGATACAGAATGAACCACATTTCATTTTGTAGCATACCCCAGTTGAAAGCATTTTAAAAATTCAGTTTTTCAGCTACACTAAATCCTGGTAATTAGTGTTTCCAAACTTGTATTGGGGAGACGAAGGCGTTTGGGTGCTTTTCAGTCATTAAAATATACGTTTCGTTTTGTTTTGTTAAAATACCATAGAAAAAGAAAATAACATTTTTGGATATTAGTCCATTTTGTATGGTTATTGTTAGTAATCCTTTTTAGTGGATCTTTAATTGATTTTGCATAGAACTGTTATCTGTGGTCCTTTTTAGTTCATCTTTGCACTCTCTTATAAGCCAAAATTGCATCTCAAGACTTAGGATTTGATGAGGAAATGACAAAATTCAGTAACACAATTTGCCTCTTTTTATTCACTTTAAAATATTGAACTTGGTTTCTTGTGTTGAAATTTTCATGTCTTTTTTGTGTGTGTTAAAGAGTTTGATACATATTAACTGAATTCTTAAGGTTTTGTTTCTCCCTTACCATCCTCACAGATGAGCATGGCAAGGATCAAGGTATAAATATTCGCCAGAAGGTGAAAGAATTGGTTGAATTTGCCCAGGATGATGACAGGCTTCGTGAAGAGCGAAAGAAAGCAAAGAAGAACAAAGACAAATATGTTGGGGTTTCCTCAGACAGTGTTGGAGGATTCAGATACAGTGAGTATCAAAGACAGACTGGCACCTAAGCATCAGTTTAGCTTCTTGGGTGTATTTTAAGAATCATTGAAATACAGGAGACAAAAATGCTATTTTGAATACATACAATACTGAGATATATGTAATACTCATTTTGGCTCCTGTGGATCTTAGGAATCTTTCTATTTTTTACTTTTGTGTTTCAAGAATATGATTTTAACCATTAAGCATTATTGAATGACGAAACTTTGAGTTGACATACAGAGAATAAAATAGATATATGCCCTTTCCTCTTGGGGTTCCCATTCTAAGAAAAAAAAGGATTTCTGTAACTTACCATGTAGAGCATTAAAAAAAAAGTTTGATGAAGAGATTCATCCTCCTAATTCAAAACCAGTTTAGTTCTATTTTTGGCCAAAAATAGAGCTACAGTTTAGTCCATCCTGAGTCTGTTCCCTTAATTAAGCACTGCATTAATTTGATGTAGAAAAAGGTAACTGACAATACCATCAGTTTTTCATCTAGGCCTACACTGTATTGTTCCTAACATATTTAAGAACAGCTAGAACATTCATCTCTCATGTTTATTTTTAATGTAATAATATGGCTTTCCTAAAATAGATCACTAGGCAGGTGCTTGAAACAGATACAGAAAATAAGAACTCTCTTTCATGTTCCTTTGGACTCGTTCTGTCTTCTCTGAACACTGACAGTCCCTTGTCATTTTGTATATACACAGACAGGCCAATGCCACGTATACTTAGCAGCTGCATATTGGGGATCTCTAACTGCCCCCCAACTATATTCTAAGTTTGTTTATATTTGAATTAGACTGAGATCTCGTAACTCCTTCATTGTAACTGTGTAAAAATTTTCTATTTCTTACCTTGCGAGTATCTATAAAATGTCTTCGCTCCTTTTCTCCTCTGCTTTCTTGCCCTCAAATTAAAAATACTGCACTTAATTGGTTAATGTTTCTAACAGCAGAAAAATTCCTTTTTTTAATGTCCCATATCACATTTAAGTCAGTTCTTGAATTGGGCACAAATGTTTCTCTTAAATAAATCACAAAAATATGTTTTGGAGTTTTTATTTGTTTAGGGGAGTAAGAAGTCTTTCAATTATTTACCCAAGTAAATATTTTATTCTTTAGATTTTTCAAAGTAGCTTTAGCAGTTTAATGTGTTTTTGAGTAGAAAGAGCTGTTTGCCACTCCTTTCCTCATTCTACTTGCTAGTAGTCCTTTTTTTAATCAGCACAATATATAATTAGATAAATTTAGACAATTGAGTAAGTTTTTAGACTTAGAGTGAACTAATTACATCATCTGCATTAGAGATAGAGCTGAATGTCCTGTGCATTGCCTTCTTTTATAAATTATTTTTAATGTTATATATATTATTCAGAGACTTAATCAACTTTAACTATTTTACATGCTTTTTATTTTGACATTAGATAATGTTTTGCCAATATCCAGTATCTCTGGCACTCATTTAGTATGATGTCTACCGTGCTAATTTAGTTTTCACCTGCTTTCATTTATCCTGTAAATTTGTTTCTTTTCAAAGTCTAGTTCATCACATTGTTATTGAAGTGTACATATACATTGTTGGAGAGCCATTCATTTTTATAATACCATCCTGGCTTAAATTTTGTCTAGAAAACATTTTTTTCATGTTCTCTTTAAGTTGGTGGTCACTTTCAGATTTAGTAGACGTATTTTTAAATCCTCAAACTCTCACAGAAAATTTTGGCTTTGCAGTTTTACTGAGTAATTCAGCAAAATGGTTTTGTTCGATCTCCAAAGGGCATGTATGCCATCAGAACTTGTTAACCAAAGTTTAAACAAAAGCTCAGTTATCCACCTTTTGATTATTTTGCTGTTTCTCATTGGTCTTCCTTTTTCTCTGCACCCTGCCTTAATTTTCGGTCTTCTTTTTAACCACGCATGATTTTTCTGCACCTTGTACTCTTGCCTCTTTTGTTGAGTTTGGACATGAAAATGGAAGAGGGTCCATTTAGCGCCTGTAATTCTTGTCTCTTCTTTAGGCCCTCAAAGTCAAGGACTAAAACAAATCTTGACATTTTGGGGCTTTTTTTCACTGCCAGTGATCTACTATCTCCATTATCAAATTCACACAGAGGCAACCTAGGTTTTGCCAGTCCCCGCATAATGTTTGGACTTCGTGTTTGAATAGATCATCACTGTTCTGAACTGCCTGAGCATATTTCATGATTCTAGTCTGTATAGTTTTTGGTAGTTAGAATATTCTTTTCTTTTTAAAATAATTGAAGGATGCTTTCCCATGCCATGAATTACATTTATTTTTCTAGTTTGATGGTAAAGAATGACAGTTATGAGTCTTTACAGTATATTGGGATATGTAGCATTCAGAGTAGTGTTTCCTGTAGTTTGTGTTTTGTAAGAGATTGTTGCTGTCCAGTGCTTTTCTAATAATTGAAAAACCATTAAGAAATGGGAATGAAATATAATGCATTAAGTGACTTTTGTGAAAACAAAAGATTTCCATTTCTCTTTTGCTTATATAGCTCGTGTTGGTTTTTGTGTTTTCCTCTACTCCTTTCAGCAGCCCTTAAGAACTTCCTGATATGCTGTGCTGTGCATTAAGGTTGTGTTAGTTTTCATAAACAAAAGCTTTTGAATCTGCATTCCTGCCACTTAATGACTGGCACTACATGCTGTGCCTTGCTGCAGTTGTGTTGATTCAGCACTGCGGGAGCTTTCTGTTTTCCTTTGAAAACTATTTTATTATGAGGAAAAGTTTCAGAAATAAGGACTATAGACACCTTTTGAATTTAATGTCCTTAGAGTTGCTTCTTTTTTTAATGCTTTATATAGGTGAACGATATGATCCTGAGCCTAAATCAAAATGGGATGAGGACTGGGATAAAAGCAAGAGTGCTTTTCCATTCAGTGATAAATTAGGTGAACTGAGTGATAAAATTGGAAGCACAATTGACGACACCATCAGCAAGTTCCGGAGGAAAGATAGAGAAGACTCTCCAGAAAGATGCAGGTATTATTAACACTTTGTCTCCTGGGTCTCTTGGAAAGGGAACTAAATTGACACAGCTGGGTCTTGGGTTTTTTTATTTGTTTTGGGTGTTGGCATTATCTGAAATTCAGCTTTATTTGTTTGTTTCTTTAATTTATTTTTTAGAGCAATTTTAGCTTCACAGAAAAATTGTGCATAAAGTACAGGGAGTTGCTGCATAACCCCACCTCTCCAAGTGCAAGAATGCATGCACACACACACGGTTTCTCCTGTTATTAACATCTTGCATTAGTGTGGTACATTTATTAACAATTGATAACCAATATTATTAACTAAACTCTTCAGTTTGCATTAGGGTTTACTGTGTTGTATAGTTGACAAATGCATAGTATCCACCATTACAGAACCATACAGAGTAGTTTCACTCCCCTAAAAATGCCTTGTGCAAAAATATGGAAAAATTCATGAATTTGCATGTCAGCCTTGCATGGGGGCAGGCTAATCTAGTTCCCTGACGAGGGATTGAACCGAGACCATGGCAGTGAAAATGCCAAGTCCTAACCACTGGACCGCCAGGGAATTCCCAGGTCATGCGAATTTTCACTGTATTGTTCCATTTTTAGTATATTTGCTGCTGATTTATACATATATATATATAGTGTGTGTGTGTATTTACACACACATATATACAGTGCAGCTGTTTATAAGATGCTGTGTCAGACATTTGCATTTAGTATTGACACACTTTCCTTGTCTGTGTCCCTTTATTTCTAAAATTGATCACATTTCCTGTATGTTTTTATTCAGGCCATTTATTGGAATTTTTTTTCCCAGTAAGAACTTGAATAGCTTATTTTGCAATTGGGCATCTGATGATCCAGGGATCTAAGGTATTGCTGAGGGATAATGAAGTTTATTATTTTATTAGATTTAAACAAAAGTTAGGGGTTTGAAAATTCTTCCTGTGACATTTCATTAAGATTCTGTGTCAGTTTATACCAGAAAAAAAAAACTCCAGATGGATATTTGGACTAAAATGTTTTCGAGTATGACCTGTATTTTCATAGATTACATTTTCTAATGGTGGGGTATTTGTATTTAGTTTTACATAGAACAGTACTAGGAACCTTTTAGCATTCACTTTTTCTTACCTACCAATATAGCTATTAACTAGTTTTTCTGCCAGTTATAAGGGCAATATATGTAGCACTTAATGTGCAAAGCAAGTTTTATAAGATCTTTGTCATTTGTGCCTCACTGTATCTCTATTAGATAGTCTAGAGCAAGGATTTTACCATTATTTTTGGGGAGTAAGAACTGAAGCCCAGTCAGGCTGTGTGGAACTTGCCTAAAGTAACGCAGAGATGCGACCAAAACTTCAAGTGAGTTCTTGTAACTAAGTACCATCTCTTTTTCTCTTCTTAAAAAATCTTAACAGTTCAGATTTAGGGGTCATTAAAAAGAAATAAAAATAATAATTTTGAAACTATTCAGATTCTAAAATATTTTAGTGTCTTCTCATTACGTTTCCATATTTATTAAATCTGTGGAATTCCTGTCTGTTTCTGGAATATGACCTTTGAAGAACCAGAATTTATTTTTAATACTTTGAATATATTTTACAACTATATTTCTAGCTCTTTTATACTGAAGGTGTATGCATATGGTAATAATAAATAACTAAACTATGGAAAACGATGCCTACCTCAAATACTCTGTGCTGTTTTTCCCTCTTTAATGTTCTTGTGGCCTTTGTGTTCACACTTTTGGTTTGACTTAGAAAACATAGTGGCCACATATTCTGTTGCTATTTCCTGAAGAAGTATGGGAATCAGGTAGGTAGGCTGGTTAGAAATCTAACTATGTACCTTCTTGTTTTGTTTTCTCTTCTTTGCCCTCCACCCACAATTTTTCTTTACTTGCTTTGTCTTCCTATTCTTTTTTTCTGTTTCTTCCTTGATTTTTTCTTTTCTACATTTGCCTCTAAGACAGGATCTGCTAGAGTTCCTAAATCTTTTATATATTCAGGTTTAAAAGAGTGAAAATGTAGTGTATGTTATTTGTTTTAGTAACTAAAGAGCAAACCAGGGACTTACATCTTGGAGTATATGTGAGAGAAGAATAGATTTTTAGACAAAGTTGCATGGGACCTATCTGGCATGTTATCAGAATTTTAGACTTAATAGCTCATTATTAGATTCAGGAATTCTTGAACACTGATCATATCTGAAGCTTTCATTTCATTGTGTGCTAGTAAGGTTTATATTCTCACCTTGTAAAGAAATTACCTTGCACTATAATCAAATTGGACATCAGAAAGGTAAGAAGTTTCAGTCTTAGATATAGGACTGATGGTGGTAATTTTTAGGTCATTTGTTGCTGAGAAATTAGTAAGTGACAAGGGGTTTTGAACACTTGATCAGAACTTGTAGATTCCCTAAAATGTTTATAGATAAAAATACGTTTAACCCCTTTGCTCAGTGTGGGAAGCCATTCTTCTTGATTCTTGATTTATACAGGTTCCAAATTGATTTATATTTAAGTAGAAATTGCTTTAGATTAGTCCGAGTTAAATTGCATCAGTAATAATAGTCATAGTTTTAAGGAGAATTTTAAGTATTTTACTTCAGAATATTTATAATTTAAACCACCTACTCTGAAATTAAGAAATAATAGGTAATGGAATGTATTTCAGGCAATTTCTCTCTCTGTCCTACTTGCACCAGAAAAAAAAACCCAATGCGTCATTACTGGAGAGCACACTAGTACTGACATATTTAATTTGGGGCATATGAAAAACACAGTTCTTTTACTCGTTCTGTATTTTTTTCCTTTCGCATGTTAAGAAGAAGAAAAAATCTTTGAATGTGCCTGAAAAGGAATTCTTTTAAAATATTTTAAATATATTTAAATTTTCTGTGAAGCAGTTTTCTTAGTTTTGTGAAAGTTTGATCTCGCGATTCTATATAGTAAAATAGAGCACAGTTCTTGTAAAGTGCATTACCTCATTTTTCTGCATTTACAGATGAGAGTTTAATCATTTGAATGCAGATAGGATAATATTTAAAAGATATCCATCGAAATTATAGTATTATATATTTGCATTAGTATAGGAGAGTCAGTGACAGAATCATGTTATATAAATGGAATTGTAGTTGTTGCACAGTCCATTTCAAGAAAATGGTTATCAAATGCAGCTATTTGAGCTCCTAGACTCTAATCAATTGATTCTGATATGAGAATAACCCTGCTATTTTATTTTTTAATTAAGCTTTAAATCTAGAATAAATAAGCACTTGAATTATTTCAGGCTTTTTTATTTGTACACATTTATGTAAATACTTTTTTGTAGCAGTGTTTTAGACTTACCTGGGGAATTTGATGGGTTCCCACTTCCGCTCCCCAGTGCATACATATGATTATTCAGATAGCTTAGATAACATTCTCTTGATCCCTGTCAAATAGTCAAAGTATGGAATTTTGGAGTTACTACATTTGAAATTCTTTAGCTCAAATCACTGAGGGCTCCATTTTAAAGTAATCCCTAGTCTTATTATTTTCCTTCTTTTTTAATATCTTTTAGTGACAGTGATGAGGAAAAGAAAGCAAGAAGAGGCAGATCTCCCAAAGGTGAATTCAAAGATGAAGAGGAGACTGTGACGACAAAACATATCCATATCACACAGGCCACAGAGACCACCACCACAAGACACAAGCGCACAGCAAATCCTTCCAAAACCATTGATCTTGGAGCAGCAGCACATTACACAGGGGACAAAGCAAGTCCAGATCAGAATGCTTCAGCTCATACACCTCAGTCTTCAGTTAAGGTGGGAATGGCACGAGTTTACACATTATACACAGTTTTATTCTTATAAATTACTTTTAGAATTACTGCATTAGTAGTCTCAGGCATTTCTAGGTAATCATATTAATTATAGATCATCTGGCATGTATTAGTCATTAATAATAAGAAATCTCTTTGGAGGAAGAAACCTGTCCAATTGCTGAATGATTATCTATGTACTTTCTATGAAAATAGTAATAACACTCTTGGTTCATTTGGGAAAGGCTGTGAATCAGAATGTAGTGCATCTGTTTCCTTCTAGACACCACCACTGGTACCAAGTGTGAGATTCACTAAGGAAAACATGGTAGTGTTTGGAAATTGTAAGAAATGACCACTTGTATATATGACAAGTAGTTATATAGCGGAACTGGTCTTGTTTAATACAGAGATCGTTCCTCTGAAAAGGAGGTTTATTTGCCCTGTGGTCAGTATTGATTAGTAGCAGCACTAATTCTTGTAACTGTCTTCACTTTTTATTCCGCACAGAAATGAAATCCACCTGATTGATAGATACCTGGCTGCAAGCTAGTCTTTTGGACAGAAATCTGCCTAAGAGGGAGGTTTGCCCTGAAAGCCTCAATAGTTGTTTTGTTACTCTCCCCCCACTAGTATTCACCTAGCTTGTATCTTTGCATCAAATGTAGCTGAAAGCTAGGGAAAATATTTTTCTAATGTATCTTGCAAATTGCAGGTGACTCTAAAAATAAAGCTAGTCCTACTTAGTGTCAAGAACTGTGTCAAGTTTTCCCACATATCTTCTGGTGTATAATTTCACCCATATTGTGCTCTTTTTAGTTTTGAGGAAAACCTCAAAATTACAACTCAACTTTAGTTGTAGTTAAAAGGGGGAAATGGATGTGTTATTTCCTTGTGGTCTTAGTTTTCCCCTGCTGTGGATACAGTTGCTTACTGATGACTGTCTAAGATCTGGTAGATAGTCATAATTAACACCCAAATAATACATGATGGCTGTTATATGAAGAGTTCATTTATGGTTGCATGGGGAAAATCATCCAACCTGTATAATTTTTTTTAACAGTAAACTGAGACTTTTATATCTTAAAAGGATTTTAAGTATCAATATGTAGTACAGCCTGAATGTATGTCCCTGCCATAAATACTTTAAATTTATAGTGTAAGCTTTTTGACTTTGTTTTTATTACCAAAAAAAATGCATAGAACTCTGAAGTTCTCAGCAAGTTACTCAGCTGCTTCAGATCTCTTTCAACCTCAAGGCCTTTTTGAACCACAGTATATAGTGTTTTAATCTTCAAAGCTCAAATTAACATGCCTAGGAATTTACAGTGTTTTCCTGTTGCCTAGCACTTCTGTTCTAATTTAACATGTATGTATTGAACATTGAGGACCTATGCATTAGGGTACTTAGAACTATGTATAGGAGAAAAATCATATTACAACTCCAGCCCCACAGTTTAGTTTGGGAACTAAATATAAAGCAGATGTCAAGGTATATCAGACCAACATAGAATTATACTGACCTGAGCTAGATAGGATGTTGGCCTCCAGTCCAGTAGATCTCAGACCTTCTTATGCATTGGAATTACTTAAAGGAGCTTTCTAAGACTGTACAGACCAAGATCCCAACCTGGGCAATTATGATTCAGTATGTTGTGATGGAGCTGGGCGTATATATTTCTTTAATGCTTCTCAAGTGATTCTGTGTTAAGATTTGAGTGGGATCTGGAAGGTATGTTTTTTCAGAGTGAAATGCAGTACGAAATGAGAAAGTAACCCAGGAGTAGTGGACATGCCTAATCTTGTCTGATCTCCGAAAAGAAGTGAGTTAGGGAAAAGAGGAGTGTGGATGTTAGGGACTTTTACAATGGTAGGCATTTAAAAATACTATCTCTCCATAAGGATTCAAGGTCACTTCTCTTTTTTCAGAAAAGGAAATCTACCTTTATTAAGATAATTACAGGTATTTGTGTCTCAGTTGGGAATTAAAGATGAGTAGAGCAGATTTTTTTAAAAAAAATAGTAGAAATATGTTTTCTAAGCTTATTTAGTTCTGTGTGTGTTTTCAGACTTCAGTGCCTAGCAGTAAGTCATCTGGTGACCTTGTTGATCTGTTTGATGGCACCAGCCAATCAACAGGTAAGCTTCCATATTGGCTTTTTCTTTTTATCAATAGTATTCTTGGTTTCAGAGTAATTTTTTTTAATGGCAAATAAAAGATGGAATGAAAATTTAAAAAAAAATTTTTTGCATTAGATTTATTTTTAATGTGAAATTAATTCACTTTGAGCATTATTTGGGAGGAAGTGTTTAATTGCCTTAAATAAGGAAGGTGAGCACTTAAATATTTGACTGGTAATTCAGTAATCTCTCTCAATTTCTTTAGCACTGAGTATTTGGGGTCCCTTTGCTTTTTCTATAAGCAAAATGGACTGCTCTGCCCATTTCACTGTCTTTCCATAAATCTTAATTCTGGCTGTCAAACTACCCACGCCTAGAGTTCATTTAAACTTTTCATTCATTTATTCACTAAACATTTATCGAACCAGACACTGGCCTGGGTGCTTGCAGTATAATGCTTAGTAAAACAGTTCTTGCCCTCACGGTAAGGTCAAGTGGAGGAAGTAATCATTAACCAAAGAGTCACAAATACCTAGTTACAAACATACAGAGTGCTTTGGAGGAAAGGGGCATTCTGTGAAAGTGTGACATATTTTAAAGAGGGCTGCAGCAAAAGAATAGTCCATTTACCAAGATTTTCTCACAGAGAAGATTAATGGTTTCTTCAGTTTGATGTCCAGTATGTGCTAGATTTTTTTGAGTAATTCCCTATAAATTGTTTTCAAGAAAATTGATTATTTTAGGTTGCATTTGATGATTATGGAGTCGTAATAAACTGTACTGCAAGTCAAAACAGCTTAAGAAATAAAACTTATGTTTAAAGTTCATTTCACATTAAAATGTAACTGGCGAGATTGGCATAGAAATAATGTCAAAGTAAATCTGTTGTTTCTAGTTGTGTGTAATAATTTTTCAAAATTGAATTGTTTTAAAATTTACATTAGTGTTTATGATGAAAATTACTTCTCACTGATAGTTTAGTACATATGATTAAAGTCTCCTATTATTTTCTCCCTGTCCTTGCCTACTATCATAAAATTAATTCTTAGACTAGGTGTGAACTTACTCGGGTGTCTGGTTCAATCCAATTTCTGAGATTCTTCAGTTCCCACTCCCTTTTTTCTGTAAATGTAACTACGTAAAATTATTCCTTAAACTCTATTGAACTGTCATGCCCAAGTTTGCAAACAACTACATTAGTTGTTTAACAATTTATGTGCTGTCTTTTTGTACATTGAAGATTTTCATAGTAGTATTAACTGGTAGTTAGCATGTAGTCATATAATACAGACTTAGTGTCACAGAATATCAACTATTTTGGATTTCCTGGTATGAAATATTAAAGAGCCCTTTTCATGCATCTGTGAAAATTTTTAATGGAGCAATCAGAGAAGAATTAACTAGGAAGGTCAGATGAGTGAATCTAACTTTTTTCCTTGGTGTTAGCCAGATTGCTTTGAACAGAGAGAATTATTAAATACCAGCATGCTTCCTTTGCTTGGCAAGAAACCTTTGAGTGGTTTTTCTTCTCTAGTGCAAGCAGTAGATTGGCTAATTAAATAGAAGTAGCAATTAATATTAATACAGTAATTGAGACAAAGTCTGAATGAAATTTGGAATATTTCTTGCCTTAATGTTTTTATCTTAATAATTTCTAAAAACCAACCGAAAATGGGTTGACATCATAAATTTTTTTTTAATTGTTCACTGTTTATTATCACGGTCACTCTTTTTTTTTAATTAATTTTTTTTTTTTTTTTTGGCTGCGTTGGGTCTTCGTTGCTGTGCGCGGGCTTTCTCTTGTTGCCACGAGAGGGGGCTGCTCCTTGTTGAGGTGTGCGGGCTTCTCGTTGCATTCTCGTTTAAGGTGGCTTCTCTTGTTGCGGGGCACACGGACTCTGGACGTGCGGGCTTTAGTAGTTGTGGCACAGGGCTCAGTAGTTGTGGCTTGTGGGCTCTAGAGTGCAGGCTCAGTAGTTGTGGCACATGGGCTTAGTTGCTCCGCGGCATGTGGGATCCTTCTGGATCAGGGCTCGAACCCGTGTCCCCTGCATTGGCAGGAGAATTCTTAACCACTGCACCACCAGGGAAGTCCCCATAATTATTTTTTAAAGTTCACTCCTGTTTGAAACAGTTTAACCACTTTGTGTAGAACCCCCTCCAATCAGTAAGATGAATTTCATTACTATGAATTTCTATTTAAATATTTTAGTAGTAATATATTTTAAATTGAATTCAGCAGTGGAAAAAAAAATTGGATGTTAAATCTTTAGCACCTACATGTAAGAAAGTCTAAGAATCTACCATATCAGCATTGCTATTTGGTATGCCATTTGGGTGTCATTTCCAATATGTGCCTATATTTATAATACTGCTGTCATGCAAGTAATATGGACATGAACTGTAAACCTAAGCAGATACAGCTTCTGTACCATTCACCAGATAAATGTCTCCTTGGAGAAAATGCTCAGATTTTCTTTTTTTATGTGTTATTTCATCCTTTTTGTTAGCATCTTCAGAAGTATATGTGGTAAAATCATTGTGGAATATCAACCAAGTTTAAAAGTACACATGTGAAACCCATACATCAAGATTTTCTTGAGACTCTGATGATAAATGTCCCACTCTGGTGATGTTCTTTTAAAATCTGTACTCAAATGATATTTTGGTGACATTTATACATAGTATGTCTCTAAGTAAACATTTTTTAAATGAATAATAATGTATTTAGAAAATAAGCCAGTTACAAATATAATGCCAAGAACCATTCCATTTCATTTTTAGTATATCTCGTCTTCAGAGTTTCCGTTGTCTCCTTTTGTCCCTTTTGTAATTGAGGAATTCAGATCTTGATTAACATACTACTACATAAGTTGTTTCTAGTACAATGAATGAGGTTGAAGAGAAAATATAAAGACTTTACAAGGCTTGCAATATCTTTTGATTTTTTGGTTGTTAAAAAATATCTTTTAAGATTAACGTGTATAAAATCCAAAATGTTCATTACATTTACATTTGAACCTGTTGCCTTGTACTCCGTTATCACTAAAGTTAGTTGAGGATATTTACATGGATGTGAACCACCTTGTTATAGCCAAGTTACTGGTTATTACAACCCAACTTACATATTAGAATTTTCATGGGCGTTGTCTCTAGTTTAACCTAAGTTTACTAAGAATGAAATGTTTTACCATATTCTGTTTTCACTAATATAAAAGTAGTGTGTGCTCATTTTAGAAATTTTATGGAAAAAAAGTAATTCACCGTAACTTAGGTGCATAAAGTTAACTATTAATAATTTTGGTGAATAGTCTTTCTTTAAACATTTTCTATATAATCAGTCAATATATTTTATTTAAGCATTTATTTATTTATTTTTTTTCCACAACTCACACACACTGTATTTTATTTTTACAAGAGATAAATAAACTGACACCAAGCATTGTAAATAAAGCATTTATTATGTTGCAAATCTTTTTCAGGCTTCTAGATAAAGATTTTATTGTTATTATATTTTTTTGTAAACTCTTTTTCATCTAAAATCTCATGACCATTTCCTTATTATAGTTGGTATTTTACAGACCTTTTAATTGCTTTATAATCTTAACATTATGTAAATATGCTGTAATTTACTTGACCAGTCAGCCTCTTATTTTTTGGACATTAGGTTTTGATTTGTTTCCAAACTTCTCTCTGTTATAAAGTAGTGAAGTAGCATCTTTCAAAATCTTCCATTTTGGTAAGGAGAAAATATTTCATTCTATTTTGCATGTGTTTGATGACTGACTTTGAAACTTTTCATGGTTTTATATTGCTAGTTGTAACTTGTCTATTCATGTCCTTTGTCCTTTTTTTTTAAATTGGGGTTGTTTATCCTTATCGATTTTTTAAAAACTTATTTATATTAGTTCTTCATCATATATTTACAATTTTTTGTCATTTCTATTAATTTTGTATTTATTAGAACTCCTTGTGCAAAAGTTTTCATAACGTAATCTAGATTAAATTCTTCATTAAAGAATATTTCCATTTATAGTTAAAGCACTGTCTAGTTCAACTATATTTTTCCTGTTCACAGTGTTGCTTTGGAAAATACATGTTCCCAGCTGGTGATTGTAAATAACCTCCTTGCTTCCCTGAAAAGGCAGATGGAAATGGTTCATTTATAATGACACCTCTCATGTGGGAATCTTGAAGGATAGCTCTTATTGTGAAATTTAGCAGTCTTCCACATGCAGCAATTTTTGGTAGACTCTTGCTTAAATTCCCTTAGATAGAAGTTACCTGGGAAAAATGCTTAAGTATAGAAAATGTCTGTTAAATTTAAGGCATTGGTATGAATAACATCATGCATATAGGTTTGGATAGTCCCTCCTAGGAGGGAGAAACTTTTCCTAAATGAAATAAGAGATTTTTAATTTCTGAGATAGTTTCCAAAGTTGAGGATCACATTATGTAAAACACAGTAGAAGTATAATCTGTGGCACTTCAGAAGATGGAGAAAAGTTAAATCCTTTTCAAGGAAAGGTGGCTTCTATTTGTTAAATTCTTATGTGTGTTTCCACTCTTTTACCTCCAGTGTTCTTAAATTAGTCATGTTTGAAATTAAACTCCCTGCAGTGTGGATGGAAAGAATAATATTTGCTATAGACAAGTTATGAACATAGTATAATTTTAGCTTAGGTGTTAGAATGTAGAGCAATAGAATAACAAAATAATTATTTGAAATGTTAAATTCAGGATAGGACAAAAATAAAATATGTCACCCAGTTTGAAGATGTGATTCACAGTATTCAGTGCTATACTCCACAGCATGAATTTTCTTTGTAGCCCAGACTGGATAAGATTTGAAAATTCCGAACTCATTTGGCATAATAAATTACATATTGATGTTTATTCACTGCTTGGATGAAGAAAATGAAAATAATCCCCTATTTTCAAATCCCTTAATGTTATAATAAAAGATGAACTATCATTCTGTTACCTAACAGTATACTTTGATCAATATTTTTAACATGAAGGAATATTACAGAAGACATACTTATGAATATTAAGCAGCAACTGTTCACACCATTGATTTCCCTGCTAGATTTTATTAATATATGTGCTTGTTTATATAGTTTAAAAATATAGCTCATTGATCTTTTGTACCTGTTGTCACATTTATTATGACATATGTACCTTTAAAGAAGAGAAAAATCACTGTGATATTTTCCTTTGGATAAAGCAAAAGCAGACATATAAGCTGTAGTTGTTGCTAGGAGTAGAGAACCTTGGCCTTGGTGGAAGTTAGTTCACGGTGAGTGAGTATATATGTGAATATGTGCATCTGTAATGAGGTGAAGGAATAAGGAATTTGTTAGGCCTGCTGATAGTTGACTACAGTAAATGTGCATTAAAAAGAAATACCAAGTTCACCTGTGTCAGAAACTGATTTGTTCCTTTTATTACTGCTGGCTATTTATTAAGAAGGGGAGATGGTTCTAGTTTAATTAACCCAGTTGAGTGTAGCAGATGGGACAGAATGTCTTGCAGCGATAAGACAATTCAGAAATGGCACCAGATGTTGGAAGCTGTCCCTGGTGGTATTTGAGTGCAGCCCAGATGTTCCAGTCCCACCTGGCTAGTTTCTAAGCACTGCAGGCTAAGCAGCTGTGATGTAACCTATATAATGTTCACATAACAGTAAAAGCACTATAATTGAACTGCCGCTCTAAATTTCTAAGGTTGTGACTCTTAAGAGGTGAAATCTTTAAGGACAAAAATAAGGACAACTATTTAAGGTTTTATATCCTTTGACTATTGCTGTTTCATTGATAACTGAATTGAGGAGAAGTGGAATATAAAATTTAGCAATGTTACTGTTCAAATTATAGATAAAAGTAAATATTCGTACCTATTTAGTGTTTACAAATGAAAATTTGTATGAGAATGTGATGTTATGCATGCAGATTGATCTGCAGCCTTATGATTTGACTCTCACCCCTTTAAAAACACCAGTCTGGAAGTAGCAAAAAGCTACTGGTTTTTTTTTTCAAGGATTAAAAATGCAAGTATTTTGCAAATATTTGCAAGTAAACAATAGGAAAAAATAGTCCACGTAAATCATTGCATTCATTTTTCTTCCTATAGCTATTAAAACTGATTACTATGCAGATCAACTTCAAGGGTTTTGGGGTTTTTTTTTTCCCCTTTTATTTAAAAAAAAGTCAAACTGCAGAAAATTTGTCACATTTTCTTTGTCTCTCTCTAGTTCTTTTTTGGTTTTGTTTGTTTATTGTGCACCGTTTGAGAGAATTGCAAACATCATGACATTTTGCCCCTAAAATACTTCAGCGTGTATCTCCTTACAACAAGGACATTCTCCTTCACAATCATAATATAATTATCATACTTGGGGAATTTAACAGTAAAACAGTACTGTTGTATAATAGACCATATTCACATTTCCCTGGTGTCTCAATTACGTCATTTCAGTATAGCACTTACTTAAATATCCAGAGTCCAGTCAAGGATCACCCATTTCATTTACTTGCCATGTTTCTTTAGGCTTCTTTAATCTGGAGTGGTCCTAGTCTTTTTCTTTTATGATGACATTTTCTGAAGAGTCTTGAGAGCTGTTTTGCAGAATGTCCCTCAATTTGTATTTGTCTGATTCATTCTTCATGACTGGAGTCAGGTTAAATATTTTTGGGAAGAATTTGGGTGATGATTTCTTTTTTAGTCCCTTTATATTAGAAGACCCATGAGTGCTATTTTGTCCGATTATTAGTGACATTAAGTTTGAGCACTTGTTTAAGGTGGTATCTATCTGATTTCTGCACTGTAAAAGTAGCTTAATCTCTTTTTATTTGTAATCTGTGGAGTGATGATTTGATTACCCAGCAACATTTTACCCAGGTTTTAGCATCCATTGAAGATTCTTATAAAGAGCATAATTGGCCAGATAAACTGCATGCCTACATTATGTTCGTGAAATGTGAGTAAGGGGTAACTGTAACCACAGTTGTAGTGTCTATTATATTACTAGTTATAGAACTGAGGGATACTGTAAGAGCGTCTGTCCTGTGGTAGCTTAAAGGGAACATGGTGACATGAAAAGCTGGATCAACTAACTAGCTGTTATGATGGGTCTTGGGGCTCTAGTATTGGGTATTTTTTGAGTGCAGTGCTAAAATGGCTTCCTAAAAGTGCTATCAGTTGTGCTGTGGTTCTGACAGTTTTTTTTCCTCATACTTAATTTCTAGGAGGATCAGCTGATTTATTTGGAGGCTTTGCTGACTTTGGCTCAGCCGCTGCATCAAGCAATTTCCCTTCCCAAGGTACGATATGATTTGATTGGCCAGAAATCTAGGGGCAGTGGAAATGTTACCAAAACAAAACAACCCTTCACCACCCCACCCCCATCTGCTTCTTTTGGCCATTTTCTACTTGTAGTAGTATTTATAATTCCCAATTCCCAAAGAATTTATTCACAAAGGTACTTTATTGGGCCAGTATCCTAAATGTGCCAGACGAATTAATCTGGTTGCAGACTACTCAGGTACACCTAAATAAAATTGCCCTCACTCATAAGTGACTCTTGTTTTATTTTAGGGGGCGGGGGGGGGCAGGGAGTAGGTGCGTAGGGAGTGTGAATAAGTATAAATCTCGTTTTAGCAGCAAGAATATTATGGTTTATGTTTAGCTTATATGATTTTCTTGAATGAAATTCAGGGACATTGGAGTTGGGCACACCATCTTACCAAAATTCATTTCTTTATAATTTAGACATCTTAAAAGAATTTCTATGAAAAATAACTGAATTTCATTTTGGCATATCCTTAAATGTGAGCAGTTGAACCTCAGGCAAAAAAGAATTCCTCATTCCATGTTAAATTAGAAATTTTAAAATACTCTAGATTTGTTGTGATCATTTCACAATATTTGTAAAGATCAAATCACTATGTTGTCCACCTGAAACTAATATAATGTTATGTGTCAATTAACACCCTCAATTTTTTTAAAATGGCAAAAAAAAAAGCTAACATCCAAGCAGAATATAGGCTTAAACATAATGGACTGAGGTGAAGGGCTTGTGTTTTTCCCCCTTATTATTAATATTTTTTTCTTACTACCTCTGCCATATACTTTGGTAGCTATTTAACTTTATGAAAGCCTCTGAGCCTCCACCTTTCTAAAATTGGGAATAATGCTACTTGTCATGGTTCTTTATAAGGATAGAGTAACGTCTGTAGAGACGTGTAGAATAGGGTCTGAGTTCATTATTAAGTGTCTTTTAGGTTGTAAAGGGGTTGTTTCTAATGTTTTTTTCCATAAAATTTGGTCAGTCTGAAGTTCGAGAGATAATATAAAAAATTTAGCTATAAAAATCATAAACATGAGGTGAGGCAAGGAGGAAATATTTAACTGAATTAGTTTTATTATTCATTTCAAGTAGAGTCATCTATCCCCATTAATTGGATTAAAATTTATATTTAGTACCGTCTAGTTTAGGTTAGTGAGGATTTAGGAAGAAAGACGCATAGGTTTTAATGTGATTTGGGTTATTTGGACCACTTGTGTAAATTCCAAGTATTTCCCAGAAACCAGGATTGTGGAGTAATGAACTGCTTCATTTTAGAAGTGTGGTTATACCTTGTAAGGGTTAATACCTTGCTATAGGCAAATCAAAGTGGAAAATGAACATTGCCCTAATTTTACAGACTGCCTGTGTAATTCTCAAAGTTTTTATGTATATAAAGTTGGCTACTATGCAAATAATTCAAATATGTTAATGTTGCTAAGTGATAACATCTCTTCATCTTATGTGATTAACATAACCTGATCACCATTACGCAAGGGGCTGAAACTGTTGCAACAATGATTAATGATTGCTGAACAATATATGCCTCACTAGAAATCTCTTCCTCCCATGATTAATCATCTCAGATAAAGTTTTCAGATGGGGCAACACATTTTGCCCCAGTTTCCATTCTTATTCTGTTTTCTAGATCAAGCAGATAGAAAATCAGCATAAAGTTTACCTTTATCCAGCAGTCTTCCTTAAATTAGTTTAAATTGTTTAATACATAGAACTAATTGTAAAACTCTTAATTCAGTCTTTTTGTAAAGAAGATCAAAGACATTTTAGCAAAACCCGGAAGTAATGAATATCAGCCCAGTTCTTATATTAAATTGTTGGTAGAACATGGGGTTTCTAAGTGAATTATTTTCTCTTTTGAGGGTGCTTACATTACAAGATGGTAATAGAACATATAATTTTAAAGACTTAATGTTATTGTTCTCTTGATATTTAGCATAATGAGACACAATATCATAGTGGGTGGTTACCTTTTAGGCTAGACAAAATGTATTTCCTAGTTGTAAGTGAACATATAGTGCAAAGAAATTAACTTGAGCTACATACTGTTCGCTTTCAGATGACAGTTTATATGTAGCTCTTTCTTCACCTTTGCTTTTTTCAACTTCCATTAATTCATATTTATCTGTTTGTCCCTTTCTTAAAGCAAGGTTTGTTTACTTAGTATAGCCTAGTTTAAAAAAATTTTTTTGCAAGTATCACTTGCCTTTATATTTATTGTGTTCCAAATAGTTAGTATTATGTATGCAGAATTTATAGAAGCTTGACTTATACTTTTATATGGCATACCTAAAGGAAAGAAAGTGTGATGCTATGCCTCTCCTCTGTCTTCTCACAATTAATCCAAAGTAACAATAAACCTTAAATGGCACTTACTATATATTAAGTTATTCAGTCTTCGTAACTTAGATTTTTTAAAAAGTATGGCACGGGGGACTTCTCTGGAAGTCCAGTGGGTAAGACTCCATGCTTCCACTGCAGGGGCATGGGTTCGATCCCTGGTTGGGGAACTAAGATCCCGCATGCCTCACGGTGTGGCCACATAAATAAATAAAAGCTCTCCTTTAAATAAAATAAAAATACAAAGGCACAGAGAAGGTTAAGTAAGGTCACACAGCCAGTAAAATACAAAATCCGTTCTCTTAAATATTTCAGTCTATTAATCTATTAATTTTTTTTTTTTTTCCCACGGTACACGGGCCTCTCACTGCCATGGCCTCTCCCGTTGCGGAGCACAGGCTCCGGACACGCAGGCTCAGCGGCCATGGCTCAGGGGCCCAGCCGCTCCACGGCATGTGGGATCTTCCCGGACCGGGGCACGAACCCACGTCCCGCACATCTGCAGGCAGACTCCCAACCATTGCGCCACCAGGGAAGCCCTAACCTATTAATTTTTATATTATTAAATGCATTAAATCTTTTCTATGCATTAAATCTTAAACTTGTTATAATTATACTTTGAAGCATAGTGATAGTTTTGTTTCTTTTTTTAAATATTAGCATGAGTTCCCCTCTTAAGACTATACCCCGCTTTTTACTTAAATAGATTGAACAGTCCCATTTGAAGTAAACAATGTACTAAGGTTATATATCATGGCTCTCTGTAGCCTTTGTGTTGTCAGTGGAAGCATGGCCAAATGGGTGAGAACTTCTTACAGAAATTTAGTAATCCTAGTCTTAATTTTATTGAGTTTTTGGGTTTTTCTTTTTAATGAATTTGGGGTTTTATTTACATGAGATGGTATAAATCATAGTCTGATTTCTCTTTGAACCTTTCCAAATAATGATTGAACAAAATGAGCTGAACTGTCTGATTTTACTGAGTTACTCCTTGCATGAAGATTCTGGATCTCCCAGCAAAGAGTTTAACCAGTTTAGAGGTTTTTTTCTTGTTTTTTGGGGCTCTCAGGCTAGTTCATATTTGTTTAGCTAGAAACTTATTTGATATGCGAACTTAGGTTGAAGGAAAGTTTTAGTTTCTGTCATTTCTTTGTGTCACCTCAGACCTGCCAATGCCAAGAGATGGATTTTACTTTATATGTGGAAGTTTTTTTTCTTTGCCACCTTGTTAACACTGGTGGAATATTCATGAGAAAGAATAATGTCCAGATGGAGATGGTACCTGCAGATGTTAATCTGGATGGACACAGATCAGCTCTAATTTGTTTCAGTTGGAAGATTGTGCATTTCAGAAACTTTCTTACCCGTTTTTCTTTCTCAGTAACAGCAGCAAGTGGGAATGGAGACTTTGGTGACTGGAGTGCCTTCAACCAAGCCCCGTCAGGCCCTGTTGCTGCCAGTGGTGAGCTCTTCAGCAGTGCCTCACAGCCAGCTGTAGAGCTTGTCAGTAGCTCACAACCAGCTTTAGGCCCACCTCCAGCTGCCTCAAATTCTTCAGACCTATTTGATCTTATGGGCTCATCGCAGGCAACAATGACATCTTCCCAGAGTATGAATTTCTCTATGATGAGCACTAATACTGTAGGTCTGGGTTTGCCCATGTCAAGATCACAGGTAAGTTGTCTGCCTCCCTTGGAAACTGTGATTCATAATCTTTGAGATGCTCTAACTATCTAATGGCAGATTAGCATAAAACAGAAAAATAAGCAAGTGACACATAGATTACTTTTGTACATTGAGTTTACCTTGTTGTCCCTACCCTGGAATAGTCATTTGGGTTCTCCAGGGCAAGGCCTTCTCACTCTTCTTGCTGTCCATGCAAAGCCAAGTGTGATGCCTTGCACAGAGGAGGCACTTGTTGAAAATTTATTGAACTAATAAATTGGAATTTAATAGTTTAAAAAATTGTTTTTAAGATTAAGGAATAGAGGAGTTCCCTGGTGGCCCAGTGGTTAAGACTCTGCGTTTCCACTGCAGGGCATGTGGGTTCGATTCCTGGTTGGGGAACCAAGATCCCATGTGCTGTGCTGCACGGCCTAAAAATAAAAAATTAAAGACAAATTCAAACAAGTGCAGAATATATGTCTGAGTTGTATCAGGAACTTGCTATTTTTGACTCAGGCTATTCTGAATATTTGTTTATGATGCTAATTATTCATTTTAATATGTAGAATCTCCTATTTTGGGTGTTAGGATGAAGGAAGAGAAGAAAGAAGCAGAAAGGTGACTGATCTGTATAACAGATATTAGACCTAACATTAAGAAAAAGGACATGAAAGCCATACCAGTACCATTAAATTGAACTGAACAAACTCAAGCCAGTTCACTGTTTCTTTCATATGGTCTAAGCATAAAGCCAATCTACTAATTTTCAATCTTAATTGCAACTGTGTTGTGAGTCTTTGCATTGGTCCATTTTAAATTATTCTTCCTATTTGTATTTATTTCCCTTTTTCTGTCCTTGTTACAATTATTCTGGTAGTAACTACCAGGCACCTCTGCTGCTTTTACCTGAATTTCTCCTTTCTTCTGTATTGGTCCGTACTGTACCAAATTCCACTAGTGTTGCTTGCTTTAGGCAATAGAAATATACATGGAGCAGGGATATGTCAGGTTATGTGGAATGTAATTTGCTGTTTTGATGGTTTTGTTTTTTTAACATGAGAAATCATACCCCGAATTCCATTTTGTAAGAATAAATTTCCACTTGTATATTTCCTTAAAGTTGTACTAACCCGAAGTTAATAGTTGCCCCAGGATTGTGGCTTCTAGACTTGGGGTGATGGGAGGATAACTGTTAGTGTACATATGTTTTTTCCCCACCCCAAACATGATTTGGACTTCAGAGGAATATTATGGGAAGCTGGTGATTCAGGATATTGAAGACCTTAATGTAGAACATTTGTTGTTCTTATTGGTTTCAAGAATTTATTACAAAGTCTAGTATATATTTGGAGTTACTATGATTAAATTGCCGTCTGGTAATCTTTATAGAGCAGATGCTTAATTTTTAGAGCATTTTTCTATTTTCCAGCCTTTGCAAAATGTTAGCACAGTGCTGCAGAAGCCTAATCCTCTCTATAATCAGAATACAGATATGGTCCAGAAGTCAGTCAGCAAAACCCTGCCCTCTACTTGGTCTGACCCCAGCGTAAACATCAGCCTAGACAACTTACTACCTGGTATGCAGCCTTCCAAACCCCAGCAGCCATCACTCAATACAATGATTCAACAACAGAGTAAGTTACTGCAAGACATCCCATTTCTTTGTGTATTTGTAATCCTTTGCCCTTATGCCAGGACTACTTCAAGCCATGAAATAAAACTGTACTGAAAGCAACTGTGTATTCACTTAAGATTGTTTTCACATAATACCTGGTATCCCTCCTGGCACATTGAATTGCTTTGTATTCTGCTCTTGACATGTTAACATTTATTGTATGGTGGTGAGTTTGGGGAGCCTGATCACTAAAATAAAAGTATTTGTTGAGAAAAAATTTTTAATATAGGCAGATATGTCAAGAAACAAAAATCATCTGAACTCCATAATCCAGGGATAATCACCATTAATTCATATTTCTTCACAGTCCATCTTTTCTAACCACATTTTTAATACTTGAGATCATTCTGTCTATATTTTGTTTCTTGCAGTTCATATTCAACATTATTGTTTTTTCTGTGTTGAATATTCTTAAAGAAAGAAAGCATGGGGCTTCCCTGGTGGCACAGTGATGGAGAGTCCGCCTGCCGATGCAGGGGATGCGGGTTCGTGCCCCGGTCCGGGAAGATCCCACATGCCGTGGAGCGGCTAGGCCCGTGAGCCATGGCCGCTGAGCCTGCGCGTCCGGAGACTGTGCTCCGCAACGGGAGAGGCCGCAACAGTGAGAGGCCTGCGTACCACACACACAAAAAAAAAGCGTGATTTTTGGATCTTTATAGTTATCCATCATATTAGTGTGCATTTCCTCTCTTGCTGGTTATTTCAGTTGTTTCCAGCTTTTTTCCTATTATAAATAACTCCATGGTTTTGTATAAATCTTTTTACTTGTGATTTTTTCCCTTAATATAATGTTCTAAAAATAGAGGGAGTCAAAGGATATAAACTTTTTAAGGTTTTTGATACACAGTAGCTCTTGACAACTTGTTAGGTCGGATTCAGTAATAGATTTTATAGGAATGGTTTTAAAGTGCCTGATGTTTTCTGCCAGCCCACTCTTACTGTTTCTACATCTTGGGGAAATCAGAGCTAACAGCCACTGAATATTTCTCAAGAGTAAACAATACAAGTTAATTGACTTCTCTTATAAAAAAATCACTATAAAGTAATTTTATTGGAGCTTACAAGTATTGATGGTCAGGAAGATTGTATTATTTTTCTGCTCTGTGAATCTAAGAATTCAGTGTGATAAAGTTCTTTTGTCTCTTTTCTGCTGTTAGATATGCAACAGCCTATGAATGTGATGACCCAAAGTTTCGGAGCTGTAAACCTCAGTTCTCCATCGAACATGCTTCCTGTCCGGCCCCAAACTAACCCTCTGATGGGGGGACCCATGCCTATGAGCATGCCCAGTTTGATGACTGGCACCATGGGAATGGCCCCTCTTGGAAATAGTCCAATGATGAACCAGAGCATGATGGGCATGAACATGAACATAGGGATGTCAACTGCTGGGATGGGCCTGACAGGCACAATGGGAATGGGCATGCCCAACTTAGCCATGACTTCTGGAACTGTGCAACCTAAGCAAGATGCCTTTGCAAATTTCGCCAACTTTAGCAAGTAAGAGATTGTAAAGGAGCAGATTGAATGAAGGATTTTTAGTGGTGCAGATAGGTGATGTTGGGATGGAAAATGCTAGTCAACTCCCCTTTCTTTCATCAATTAATTAAAATAAACCTACATTAAGAACCAAAAAGGTTGTTTTATAAAAGCAAAATATCTAGTATTTCAGATGGCCAGGCAAGGGCGCTTCAGATGAGGCAGTCAGAATCATTTTTCCCAATGAGACTTAGACCACAAATGGGGCAGTGAGACCACTGAAAGCCTTTATAAATTGAGGAGCCCATTTTAATATCATAATATGTGGGAATACTAGAATAGGGCTGAATAAATGTGTTTGAATCTCTAATTTTATACTTTTCTTTTCCTGAAGAACTTGATTTTTCTGTCCCTGAATTGCCTTGTCACAATTGGGTCTGTTCCTTTTACTACCACTCTTGAGTCCATATATGAAATCATTAAAGTTGGATGATCAGTTTTTTATAAAAATATATATTTTTGTCCAAAAAAGGCATACATATGTGATTATGGCTAAATCAAAGGTAACTGGAATGTATATACTTTTGCTAATGTTCCAGCAATACTGCTATTATACTATCCAAATTTTTATTGTAACAAAACCTCTTTAAGCAATTGGTGATAGCTATGGGACTTTTCCCATTTCTTCTGCTATAATTATCCTGTGCAGAACTCGGAAAAATATTTTTTTCAGGACTGCTCTATGGTTTCCTTTAAAAGAAAAGAAAAAACAAACCTCCAGTATTTTTATTTGTTCTTAGCAGTCATTATTTACACTTTGCAGTGATAACTTGGCAAGGCTTCCTTCTGTGTTTATCCCTGTAGCCACCGTGTAATAGTCAGGAACAGTCAAAAAGAAAAATATTTATTTTTTTTTTTGGTGTCTTCAAAAAATTTTTGAAAAGGGTAAAAATCCATTAAGACCTTCAATATAAATGTTAGAATTCAACAATGTTGGCTTTTAGATTTTATACAGTATTGTTTTGGTTTTGAGTGTATATAATATGGCATTAGCAATATGGTTCCAATAGAGAGGAGTTAAATATATATATTATTAAAGGAGACCTGTAGCAGTCAAAGATTTTATCGATTTAATGGCAAATAAAGGAAATTAATTAAATTGTTTTCCTGCTGTAATTCTGCATTAAGGTCACATGAAAATCATGATTCTAGAGTTTGGAATGCAAAATTGTTTCACCCTTAAGCTGGGAATATTTTTTAAAATAAATACTATAATATAGGCATCAAATTATTACCTCCCCACTTTGTGTTGAAATTTTTTTTATTGATAAAACTTTGTTTTCATTGTATTCATAATATAGTTCTGTTATACATAACATTAAAATGTTCATTAAAATCAATGTGGAACTGCTTTTTCTTTCATTATGTTAGACATTAGAGACCGTTTGGGGAAGAAATAATTATAATTTGGGCAAAGTAATTTTTATAAATAATTTAAAATTATTTAATGACTTCTCTATTCCTTCCTATCAGACTGCTGTTAGGAATTAAAAATGAAGCAGCAAAGATATCCTGACCTGCTCCATTCTTGCTAATGTTCCATCTACAACATTTCTAATTAGGCAGAAATTCATGTACTTCAGCTAAGTGGTAATGAAAAGTGATTCATTTGCTGAATAAGAGATGAGAGAGAGTGTAATTAGCTGACTGTGGTTTTTAATCTTTCAACAATTCAATGTGTTTAAATTAGTTTCAAAGAATAGGAGCTTTCAAGTGTTGTTACTTCAGAGCAATCAAGCCAGGCTCTGGTGGCAGTTTGGAGAATATCTTCACTGATATTTAAAACCCGCAATCTTAAATGAATTTTTTCTTTAAATTGAGAGGTATGGCATCACCTTTTCGAATATGTATGGTTCTTAAAGGAAATAAATATTTTGTTTCTAAACTTTCGTGTTTAAAATTTCTTTCTAATAAAACTGATTTATTTCTAAAGCATTTTCTTTACTACTATGCCTTCTTCCGATGTTGTATTCTGAAGACAGAAGGGAACCCCTACCTTAGTTATTACTGTACCTCAACATACAGTCTGCTGTCTTACCAGTGTTTTTTGTTTCAGAGCCCTTGAAAGAAGAAAACAAGAATTGCCTCACTGGGGTTCCATTCAATTTAATGACTTGTCTCTGAAGGGGTTATTAAGTGATACCTAAAGAAAGGTCTGTATACCCCAAAACAGTTTGGAGCTGGCAAGAAAATACTCTTCTTTAATAGTCTTTTGGGCTCCCTTTTGCCCATCCTGTACCTCTTTCCTTTTTCAATAGCTTCTCTGTTGTATCTGTTTTTCATTTTGCCTACTATTTTGTGGAGGGAAGGAATTAGTTACTCTTCTTGCAATTTACATATAATGTGTGAATCTCCCCTGCCATTCCAGATTCATTTTTTTCCCTCTTAAAATGTTTTTTACTTCTCTGATATGATCTTCAGGAACCATAAATAGACACAGTGTTCTTGTACAGTACTTGGGATGTCTACTTTTTTGTTTAAAATAAATTGCGTGAATGATACCCCATAATGCCATTGGTTAGGAGCTAGTCACTAATAAGTTGAGGCCTACAGTTACTTATATTTGGAGGGAAGGCTTAATACCTTTTTCTTCTCAAATATTTTTGAAACACTAGAATAAAGCTAACTGTCCTAAGCACAGAACATACCTTACGGTAAATAGATTTCTGAAATAAACTGGCTTTGTGTTTCAGCTCTCCTGGGAGATAGCACTGCATTGTGGAAAGAGCATGGACTTGGAAGCAGACAGATCTAATCCCATTTCAAGCCCTCACTGTCTGTGTGACACCTTGATCAATTGACCTGACTTTTCTGGGCCCTAATACATTTTTTCTAAAATTAACTTAAAATATGGAAGTGTTGGATAATTAAAATAAGTGAGATCAGCAGCACTGACATATATATGCTGTAAATATTTCTCTGCCTCTCATTTTTATTATTTATGCAAATGTGCTTACATATCAGGAACTTCCTATGTGCCAGTCACTGTGCTAACCGTTTCACATGCACGTCATTTAATCTGCATAGCAAACCCCCAAACCTAATACTCCTAAAAGGAGTGTGTAGTTAAGAAAGCCTGAGAGGGACTTCCCTGGTTGCAGTGGTTAAGAATCCACCTGCCAATGCAGGGGACACGGGTTCAAGCCCTGGTCCAGGAAGATCCCACGTGCTGTACAGCAACTAAGCCCGTGAACCACAACTACTGAGCCTACGCTCTAGAGCCCGTGCGCCACAACTACTGAGCCTGTGCTCTAGAACCCACGAGGCACAAATACTGAGCCCGCATGTCACAACTACTGAAGTCTGCACGCCTAGAGCCCGTGCTCTGCAACAAGAGAAGCCGCCACACCACAATGAAGAGTAACCCCTGCTCGCCGCAACTAGAGAAAGCCTGCGCGCAGCAACGAAGACCCAATGCAGCCAAAAATAAATTAAAAAAAAAAATTTAAAAATAAAAGAGAGACTGTTACTAAGCTGATTTCTAATTGAGGATTTTCCTATCTGCCTGTATTTAATTCTACTTTCTTTTTTTAACCGACAAGCAAATTGTAAACGAACTGCTTTGTGAATGTATTGAGTCACTTATAACTTACCACATTAGTGCAGATGTGAGGGAGAGATCTATGAAAGTGAGCTCTTGACTTGCCACACAAATAACCCTCAGAATGTTCTCAGCTTTTAGAAGCAGTAGAGATCTCAATTTTTCTATTGACTTCTTGCAATTTTCTTGACTAAGATCTTGTTATTCTAATATCCAGAGAAGCAATCTGATATAAAAACTAAAAGAACAAAAACATAAAAGAGGATTATTTTCTTTCTTTTTCTTTTCTTTTCTTTTCTTTTTTTTTTTTTTTTTTTGGCTGCTTGCAGGATCTTAGTTCCCCAACCAGGGATCAAACCCCACACCCCCTGCAGTGGAAGCACAGAGTCCCAACCACTGGACCACCAGGGAAGTCCCTAAAAGAAGATTTTATGTTTACTTTTAACTCATTATGACCTTAATTCTTATGTGTCTTCCTTCTATGAAAATGGCAGCCTTGCTAATGCACTGCTCTCACAGACATAATAAGTAACTCCTAGCACCCCTTCACACTGCACTGGATTACCCCAGTGGGGGAAGAATCAGCATGCAGCCAATTCAGATGCTAAGCTTCCCAGAGATTTTGAATGGATTTGAAAGTCCTGATGGGCAAACATAATTTTCATTTGTTACCCTTTAAAACAAGTGTCAGGAATTCCTTGCAGGTCCAGTGGTTAGGACTCGGCGCTTTCACTGCAATGGCCTGGGGTTCAATCCCTGGTCAGGGAACTAAGATCCTGCAAGCTGTGCAGTGCAGCCAAAAAAATAAAAATCATAAATGTCATTACTTTAAATAACTGAGTTCTGGACTATGGAACCCTACATTTCCATTTGATTTTTCTTAACTGTCCATCTGTGTTCTTTAAATGCTCCAAGCACATTTCTTCCATTTGAGATAAGAGTGCTTAGAGTTGGTATATGGAACAGTTTGACCTCAGGACGCCCTTAATGCCATTAACAACTAATGAGGACCCCAAAGAACTTTTGTTTATGTGGGTCATATCTGTTAATACTAACTGAAATAAAAGGTGAGAAACTTTAAAATTTGAAATAAAAGCTGAGAAACTTTAAAAATATTAATTGGTTTTATAGTAACCAAGCCCATCACCTGCCAAATTACAGTTTTATTAAAAAAAACTTTTTCAAAATAAAAATCTGTGAGAAGAGTGGCATTGTTTTACATTTCTGAAAATCTCTTTATTACCTGGCTTAATAGAATACAGCTGGATTCTCTTACCTGCTTCTGCATTCGATCTGCTGTGCCATGTTGTTTTGGTGGAAATACATGAAAAAAGTCCGGCCTCAGAAATATGTGGTTGGAAAAGGTGGAACCTCGCAGGTCCCCTGAATGGGTCTCAGGGGTCCCCAGTTGTCCTCAGGCCACGGGTAACTGCTCCTGTCGAGAATTAACAGATAAGTATTTCTTAGTAACTATGTATCCATTTACTTGATTTATTCTGTTTATAAGGTGATCTGCTTGAGGTACAAAAAATTTAGTTTTGCCTTTCACTTCAGTCACAAGCAAAATGCCTGTCATGAACTTGCTCTCTGGACCCTGAATATTAAAAATTGGTGACACCAGAGCTCTTGCTCAGTTTTCAACATTATTTCTTCTGATACATAGTGCATATTTACTAGCTTTTTATAATTATGAAGAAGTGAGTTTCTTACCCATTATAGGTTTTTTTAGGAAAGCTTAGCTTGAGAGACTGGGTGTTGAGTGCTTTGTGAATTATAAACCTTTTGAACCTCCTTTTCTATCCTTTGAGAAGGGAGAGTAAAATGGGTCAAACCTGAAGGCCTCTGAGTTATTTGCAAGGGGGCCTGGCAACTTTGTACACTATTCTCTGTCAAATACTTAACAGAAGGATATGGCTATAGAAATAGTGCATCCACATTCATATGCATGTGAATCCTTATGAATCCTAGATAAATTTTATCCCTAACAGAGGAGGAATCCAGCAAAATTTCCATCCTCTTCATGAAATGGCGGTAGCTAGCTCCGTCCTTATATACATCAGCTCCCTTCATTGTCATAACCTATGGAACAATGACCTCCCTCTGATAAATAAAGAACAGGCATGTCAGAAACAAATTAACCAAAAGTAGCTTTGCAAAGATTGTTGTGCAGGGTCCCCAAAACAGATTTCCAGTAACTGATCACCCTGATCAGCCTTCAGTAAGTATGCCTGGCAGAGTTTTTTTTTTTTTTTTTTCTTCACGGTACGCGGGCTTCTCGCTGTTGTGGCCTCTCCCGTTGTGGAGCACAGGCTCCGGATGCGCAGGCTCAGCGGCCATGGCTCACGGGCCCAGCCGCTCCGCAGCATGTGGGATCTTCCCGGACCGGGGCATGAACCTGCGTCCCCTGCATCGGCAGGCGGACCCTCAACCACTGCGCCACCAGGGAAGCCCCTGGCAGAGTTTTAATCATGGAAATAGGAAGGAAATCCTAGGCAGAATTCCCTCCCATATCAGAAGAGCTCTGTTTTAGAAACATGCATACAGTAGTCACAGAATCAGCTTTTGTTAATGAATGAAGTGTTGAAGATTTGATCTTTTGTGTCTGGTAATTTAAAAACCAGTTTTATTGGACTGTATTTTCTAAAATGTAGCTAAAATATTAGGTAGTAGACTGAGTTCCAGTATTCCTAGATTTTTTTCATGATATTTCACTTCTCTGTCATCAAAATTTTAAATCTAGGAAAACAATCACAAAACAGTCATGATAAAAGTGTAGAAAGTCCAAACACTCCCAGCTACGAAACAAGACTACAATGTGGTAATAAGCCACTAAACCAGAGGACCACCACCCACACGTTCTTCCATGTGTTTATGCACGTGGAGATCTGAAGAATGATGAGAAGGAGCCATCCCTGTGAACTACACATGTGAACACCCCAAGTGGACAAGAAACATCAGAAGTTTAGTAGGGTGTGTCCAGAGCTTGATGTAGAAGGAGTGGGACTGGGGAGATAAGCAAGGACATGGTAATAATAGGTGCTTTGGGCAATCTACAGATTTCATGCAATCCTTATCAAATTACCCATGACATTTTTCACAGAACTAGAACAAATAGTCCTAAAATTCATATGGAACCATAAAAGACCCACAAATGCCAAAGCTATTCCTGAAGAAAAAGAACAAAGCAGGAAGCATAACACTCCCAGAGTTCAGCCAATACTACAAAGCTACAGTAATCAAAACAGTGTGGTACTGGCAGAAAACAGACATATGGATCAATGGAACAGAATAGAGAGCCCAGAGATAAACCCACACACCTATGGTCAATTAATCTTCGACAAAGGGGTCAATGGGAAAAAAGTCTCTTCAGCAAGTGGTGTTGGGAAACCTGGACAGCTACCTGTAAATCAGTGAAGTGAGGGCTTCCCTGGTGGCGCAGTGGTTGAGAGTCCACCTGCCGGTGCAGGGGACACCGGTTCGCGCCCCAGTCCAGGAAGATCCCACATGCCACGGAGCGGCTAGGCCCGTGAACCATGGCCACTGAGCCTGCGCGTCTGGAGCCTGTGCTCCGCAATGGGAGAGGCCACAACAGTGAGAGGCCCACGTACCGCAAAAAAAAATAAAAAAATAAAAAAAATAAAAAATAAAAAAATCAGTGAAGTGAGAGCACACTCTCTCACCATACACAAAAATAAACTCAAAATGGCTTAAAGACTTAAACATATTACATGACATCATAAAACTCCTAGAAGAGAACATAGGCAAAACATTCTCTCACATAAATGGTACCGATGTTTTCTTAGGTCAGCCTCCCAAGGCAATAGAAATAAAACAAAAATAAACAAATGGGACCTAATCAAACTTACACGCTTTTGCACAGGAAAGGAAACCATAAACAAAACCAAAATACAACTTACAGAATGGGATAAAATATTTGCAAACAATGCGACGGAC
Organism: Pseudorca crassidens; assembly: GCF_039906515.1. Lineage (NCBI taxonomy): Eukaryota > Metazoa > Chordata > Mammalia > Artiodactyla > Delphinidae > Pseudorca > Pseudorca crassidens. The sequence goes on along the minus strand of NC_090298.1, from coordinate 133,278,810 downwards.
AGAGGCTTAATTTCCAAAATATATAAACAGCTCATACAACTCAACAACAAAAAAACAAACAACCCAATCCAAAAATGGACAGGTGACATAAATAGACATTTCTCCAAAGAAGATATACAGATGGCCAGCAGGCACAAGAAAAGATGCTCAACGTCACTAATTATTAGAGAAATGCAAATCAAAACTACAGTGAGGTAACACCTCACACCAGTCATAATGGCCATTATTAAAACGTCTACAAACAACAAATGCTGGAGAGGGTGTGGAGAAAAGGGAAACTTCCTAACCATTGGTGAGAATGTAAGTTGGTGCAGTCACTGTAGAAAACAGTATGGAGGTTCCTCAGAAACCTAAAATTAGAATTACCATATGATCCGGCAATCCCACTCCTGGGCATATATCTGGATAAATATATAATTCAAAAAGATACATGCACTCCTATGTTCATAACAGCACTATTCACAATAGCCAAGACATGAAAATAACCTAAATGTCCATCAACAGATGAATGGATAAAGAAGATGTGGTACCTATAAACAATGGAATACTATTCACCCATAAAAAAGAACAAAATGATGTCATTTGTAGCAACATGGATGCAACTAGAGATTATCATACTAAGTGAAGTAAGTCAGAAAGATAAAGGCAAATACCCTATAATACCACTTATATGTGGAATCTAAAATATGACACAAATGAACTTATCTATGAAACAGAAACAGAATCACTAACATAGAGAAGAGACTGGTGGTTGCCAAGGGGGAGGGGGTCAGAGGAGTGATGGAGTAGGAGGTTGGGGTTAGCAGATGTAAGCTTTTATATATAGAATGGATAAACAACAAGGTCCTACTGAATAGTACAGAGAACTATATTCAATATCCCATGATAAAACATAATGGAAAAAAATACATATTTTAAAGAAGGAATGTATATATGTGTATAACAGAATCACTTTGCTGTACAGCAGTAATTAACACAACATTGTAAATCAACTATACTTCAATTTTAAAAAAGGAGTCACAGTCCCTCCCTTTAAAAATGCAAACACTTTATACTCTTTTTTTTAAACATCTTTATTGGATTATAATTGCTTTACAATGGTGTGTTACTGCCTTATAACAAAGTGAATCAGCTATACATATACATATATCCCCATATCTCCTCCCTTTAGCGTCTCCCTCGCACCCTCCCTATCCCACCCCTCTAGGCAGTCACAAAGCCCCGAGCTGATCTCTCTATGCTATGCGGCTGCTTCTCACTAGCTATCTATTTTACATTTGGTGTAAAATGTGTATATATGTGTATATATGTCAATGCCACTTTCTCACTTCGTCTCAGCTTACCCTTCCCCCTCCCCATGTCCTCAAGTCCATTCCCTACATCTGTGTCTTTATTCCTGTCCTGTCCTAGGTTCTTCAGGACCTTTTTTTTTTTTTCTGTAGATTCCATATATATGTGTTAGCATATGGTATTTGTTTTTCTCTTTCTGACTTACTTCACTCTGTATGACAGACTCTAGGTCCATCCACCTCACTACAAATAACTCAATTTCGTTTCTTTTTATGGCTGAGTAATATTCCATTGTATATATGTGCCACATCTTCTTTATCCATTCATCTGTCGATGGACACTTAGGTTGCTTCCATGTCATGGCTATTGTAAACAGAGATGCAATGAACATTGTGGTACATGACTCCTTTTGAATTATGGTTTTCTCAGGGTATATGCCCAGTAGTGGGATTGCTGGGTCCTATGATAGTTCTAATTTTTAGGTTTTTAAGGAATCTCCATAGTGGCCATATCAACTTACATTCCCACCAACAGTGCAAGAGGGTTCCCTTTTCTCCACACCCTCTCCAGCATTTGTTGTTTGTAGATTTTTTGATGATGGCCATTCTGACTGGTGTGAGGTGATACCTCATTGTAGTTTTGATTTGCATTTCTCTAATAATTAGTGATGTTGAGCATCCTTTCATGTGTTTGTTGGCAGTCTGTATATCTGCTTTGAAGAAATGTCTATTTAGGTCTTCTGCCCGTTTTTGGATTGGGTTGTTTTTTTTTTTCATACTGAGCTGCTTGTAAATTTTGAAGATTAATCCTTTGTCAGTTGCTTCATTTGCAAATATTTTCTTCCATTCTGAGGGTTGTCTTTTTGTCTTGTTTATAGTTACCTTTGCTGTGCAAAAGCTTTTAAGTATCATTAGGTCCCATTTGTTTATTTTTGTTTTTATTTCCATTTCTCTAGGAGGTGGGTCAAAAAGGACCTTGCTGTGATTTATGTCATAGTGTTCTACCTATGTTTGCCTCTAAGGAGTTTTATACTGTCTGGTCTTACATTTAGATCTTTAGTCCATTTTGAGTTTATTTTTGTGTATGGTATTAGGAAGTGTTCTAATTTCATTCTTTTACACGTAGCTGTCTAGTTTTCCTAGCACCACTTATTGAAGACGCTGTCTTTTCTCCACTGTATATTCTTGCCTCCTTTATCAAAAAATAAGCTGACCATAGGTGCATGGGTTTATCTCTAGGCTTTCTATCCATAGTTTTGTTTTTGTGCCAGTACAATACTGTCTTGATTACTGTAGCTTTGTAGTATAGTCTGAAGTCAGGGAGTCTGATTCCTACAGCTCCGTTTTTCTTTCTCAAGATTGCTTTGGCTATTCGGGGTCTTTTGTGTTTCCATACAAATTGTGAAATTTTTTGTTCTAGTTTTCTGAAAGATGCCATTGGTAGTTTCATAGGGATTGCATGGAATCAGTAGATTGCTTTGGATAGTATAGTCATTTTCACAACGTTGATTGTTCCAATCCAAGAACATGGTATATCTCTCCATCTGTTTGTATCACCTTTAATTTCTTTCATCAGTGTCTTACAGTTTTCTGCATACAGGTCTTTTGTCTCCTTAAGTAGGTTTATTCCTGGGTATTTTATTCTTTTGCTTGCAATGGTAAATGGCAGTGTTTCCTTAATTTCCCTTTCACATTTTTCATCATCAGTGTATGGGAATGCAAGAGATTTCTGTGCATTAATTTTGTATCCTGCTACTTTACCAAATTAATTGATTAGCTCTAGTAGTTTTCTGGTAGCATCTTCAGGATTCTCTATGTATAGTATCATGTCATCTGCAAACAGTGACAGCTTTACTTCTTCTTTTCCAATTTGGATTCCTTTTATTTCTGTTTCTTCTCTGATTGCTGTGGCTAAAACTTCCAAAACTATGTTGAATAAGAGTGGTAAGAGTGGGCAACCTTGTCTTGCTCCTGATCTTTTTTTTTTTTTTTTGCGGTACGCGGGCCTCTCACTGCTGTGGCCTCTCCCGTTGCGGAGCACAGGCTCTGGATGCGCAGGCTCAGCGGCCATGGCTCATGGGCCCAGCTGCTCCGCGGCATGAGGGACCCTCCCAGACCGGGGCACAAACCCCTGCATCGGCAGGTGGACTCTCAACCACTGCACCACCAGGGAAGCCCTTGCTCCTGATCTTAGTGGAAATGGTTTCAGTTTTTCACCATTGAGAACGATGGTGGCTGTGGGTTTGTCATATTTAGCCTTTATTATGTTGAGGAAAGTTCCCTCTATGCCTACTTTCTGGAGGGTTTTTATCATAAATGGGTGTTGAATTTTGTCAAAAGCTTTTTCTGCATCTATTTAGATGATCCTATACGGTTTTTCTCCTTCAATTTGTTAATATGGTTTATCACATTGATTGATTTGCGTATATTGAAGAATCCTTGCATTCCTGGGATAAACCCCACTTGATCATGGTGTATGATCCTTTTAATGTGCTGCTGGATTCTCTTTCTTAGTATTTTGCTGAGGATTTTTGCATCTATGTTCATCAGTGATATGGGCCTATAGTTTTCTTTCTTTGTGACATCTTTGTCTGGTTTTGGTATCAGGGTGATGGTGGCCTCATAGAATGAGTTTGGGAGTGTTCCTCCCTCTGCTATATTTTGGAAGAGTTTGAGAAGGATAGGTGTTAGCTCTTCTCTAAATGTTTGATAGAATTCGCCTGTGAAGCCATCTGGTCCTGGGCTTTTGTTTGTTGGAAGATTTTTAATCACAGTCTCAATTTCAGTGATTGTGATTGGTCTGTTTATATTTTCTATTTCTTCCGGGTCCAGTCTTGGAAGTTTCTAAGAATTTGTCCATTTCTTCCAGGTTGTCCATTTTACTGGCATATAGTTGCTTGTAGTAATCTCTCATGATCCTTTGTATTTCTGCACTGTCAGTTGTTACTTCTACTTTTCCATTTCTAATTCTATTGATTTCAGTAGAATTCTTCTCCCCTTTTTTCCTGATGAGTCTGGCTAATGGTTTATCAATTTTATCTTCTCAAAGAACCAGCTTTTACTTTTATTGATCTCTGCTATTGTTTCCTTCATTTCTTTTTCATTTATTTCTGATCTGATCTTTATGATTTCTTTCCTTCTGCTAACTTTGGGGTTATTTTTATTCTTCTTTCTCTAATTGCTTTAGGTGTAAGGTTAGGTTGTTTGAGATGTTTCTTGTTTCTTGAGGTAGGATTGTATTGCTATAAACTTCCCTTTTAGAACTGCTTTTGCTGCATCCCATGGGTTTTGGGTTGTCATGTTTTCATTGTCATTTGTTTCTAGGTTTTTTTTGATTTCCTCTTTGATTTCTTCAGTGATCTCTTGGTTATTAAATAGTGTATTGTTTAGCCTCCGTATGTTTGTATTTTTTAAAGGTATTTTCCTGTAATTGATATCTAGTCTCATAGCGTTGTGGTCGGAAAAGATAACTGATACGATTTCAATTTTCTTAAATTTACCAAGGCTTGTGACCCAAGATATGATCTAACTTGGAGAATGTTACACGACCACTTGAGAAGAAAGTTTATTCTGTTGTTTTTGGATGGAATATCCTATAAATATCAATTAAGTCCATCTTGTTTAATGTATAATTTAAAGCTTGTGTTTCCTTATTTATTTTCATTTTGGATGATCTGTCAATTAGTGAAAGTGGGGTGTTAAAGTCCCCTACTATGACTGTGTTACTGTCGATTTCTCCTTTTATGGCTGTTAGCATTTGCCTTATGTATTGAGGTGTTCCTATGTTGGGTGCATAAATATTTACAATTGTTATATCTTCTTCTTGGATCGATCCCTTTATGATTATGTAGTGTCCTTCTTTGTCTCATGTAATAATCTTTATTTTAAAGTCTACTTTGTCTCATATGAGAATTGCTAGTCCAGGTTTCTTTTGATTTCCATTTGCATGGAATATCTTTTTCCATACCGACTTTCAATCTCTATGTGTCCCTAGGTCTTAAGTGGGTCTCTCGCAGACAGCATATATATGGGTCTTCGTTTATTTTATTTATTTTTTGTTGCTGTTGTATGCTGGCCTCTCACTGTTGTGGCCTCTCCCGTTGTGGAGCACAGGCTCTGGACGTACAGGCTCAGCGGTCATGGCTCACGGGACCAGCCGCTCCCCGGCATGTGGGATCTTCCTGGACCAGGGCACAAACCCGCGTCCCCTGCATTGGCAGGAGGACTCTCAACCACTGCGCCACCAGGTAAGCCCAGGGTCTTGTTTTTGTATACATTCAGCCAGTCTATGTCTTTTGGTTGGAGGATTTAATCTTTTACATTTAAGGTGATTATCAATATGTATGTTTCTATTACCATTTTCCTAATTGTTTTGGGTTTGTTATTGTGGGTCTTTTCCTTCTCTTTTGTTTCCTGCCTAGAGAAGTTCCTTTAGCATTTGTTGTAAAGCTGGTTTGGTGATGCTGAATTCTCTTAGATTTTGCTTGTCTGTAAAACTTTTAATTTCTCCATCAGATCTGAATGAGATCCTTGCTGGGTAGACTAATCGTGGTTGTAGGTTTTTCCCTTTCATCACTTTAAATATGTCCTGCCACGCCCTTCTGGTTTGCAGAGTTTCTGCTGAGAGATCAGCTGTTAACCTTATGGGGATTCCCTTGTGTGCTATTTGTTTTTTTTCCCTTGCTGCTTTTAATATTTTTTCTTTGTATTTAATTTTTGATAGTTTGATTAATATGTGCCTTGGCGTGTTTCTCCTTGGATTTATGCTGTATGGGACTCTCTGCACTTCCTGGACTTTATTGAATATTTCCTTTCCCATATTAGGGAAGTTTTCAACTATAATCTCTTCAAATATTTCCTCAGTTGCTTTCTTTTTCTCTTCTTCTTCTGGGACCCCTATAATTCGAATGTTGGTGTGTTTAATGTTGTTCCAGAGGTCTCTGAGACTATCTTCAATTCTTTTCATTCTTTTTTCTTTATTCTGCTCTGCAGTAGTTATTTCAACTATTTTATCTTCCAGGTCACTTATCTGTTCTTCTGCCTCAGTTAATCTGCTATTGATTCCTTCTAGAGAATTTTTAATTTCATTTATTGTGGTGTTCATCATTGTTTGTTTGCTGTTTAGTTCTTCTAGGTCCTTGTTAAACGTTTCTTGTATTTTCTCCATTCTATTTCCAAGATTTTGGATCATCTTTGCTATCATTATTCTGAATTCTTTTTCAGGTAGACTGCCTATTTCCTCTTCATTTGTTTGGTCTGGTGGGTTTTTACCTTGCTCCTTCATCTGCTCTGTGTTTCTCTGTCTTCTCATTTTGCTTAACTTACTGTGTTTAGGGTCTCCTTTTCACAGGCTGCAGATTCGTAGTTCCTGTTGTTTTTGGTGTCTGCCCCCAGTGGCTAAGGTTGGTTCAGTGGGTTGTATAGGCTTCCTGGTGGAGGGGACTAGTGCCTGTGTTCTGGTGGATGAGGCTGGATCTTGTCTTTCTGGTGGACAGGACCATGTCTGGTGGAGTGTTTTGGGGTGTCTGTGACCTTATTATGATTTTAGGCAGCCTCTCTGCTAATGGTGGGGTTGTGTTCCTGTCTTGCTAGTTGTTTGGCACAGGGGTCCAGCACTGTAGCTTGCTGGTCATTGAGTGGAGCTGGGTCTTAGCGTCTAGATGGAGATATCTAGGAGAGCTTTCGCCACCTGATATTACGTGGAGCCGGGAGGTCTCTGGTGGACCAATGTCCTAAACTCGTCTCTCTCGCCTCAGAGGCACAGGCCTGACACCGGCTGGAGCACCAAGACCCTGTCAGTCACATGGCTCAGAAGGAAAGGGAGAAAAAAAGAAAGAAAAAAACAAAATAAATTTATTAAAATAAAAAATTAAAAAGTAATAAAAAACAGAAAAAAAAGAGAGCAACCAAACCAATAAAATAATCTACCAATGATAATGAACTCTAAAAACTAAACTAAGATAAACATAAAACCAGAAACAAATTAGATGCAGAAAGCAAACCCCAAGTCTACAGTTGCTCCCAAAGTCCACCGCCTCAGTTTTGGATGATTCGTTGTCTATTCAGGTATTCCAGAGATGCAGGGTCCATCAAGTTGATTGTGGAGATTTAATCCGCTGCTCCTGAGGCTGCTGGGAGAAATTTCCTTTTCTCTTCTCTGTTCGCACAGCTCCTGGGGTTCAGTTTTGGATTTGGCCCCGCCTCAGCATGTAGGTTGCCTGAGGGCATCTGTTCTTCACCCAGACAGGGCGGAGTTAAAGTAGCAGCTGATTAGGGGGCTCTGGCTCACTCAGGCGGGGGGGAGGGAGGGGTATGGAATGTGGGGCGAGCCTGCAGCGGCAGAGGCCAGCGTGATGTTGCAACAGCCTGAGGCGCGCCGTGTGTTCTTCTGGGGACGTTGTCCCTGGATCACGGGACCCTGGCAGTGGCGGGCTGCACGGGCTCCTGGGAGGGGAGGTGTGGATAGTGACCTGTGCTCGCACACAGGCTTCTTGGTGGCTGCAGCAGCAGCCTTAGCATCTCGTGCCTGTCTCTGGTGTCCATGCTGATAGTCACGGCTCATACTGGTCTCTGGAGCTCGTTTAGGCGGTGCTCTGAATCCCCTCTCCTCGCGCACCCCAAAACAATGGTCTCTTGCCTCTTAGGCAGCTCCAGACTTTTTCCCGAATGCCCTCCTGGCTAGCTGCAGTGCACTAGCCCCCTTCAGGCTGTGTTCACGCAGCCAACCCCAGTCCTCTCCCTGGGATTGGACTGAAGCCCGAGCCTCAGCTCCTGGCCCCCACCCGCCCTGGCGGGTGAGCAGACAAGCCTCTTGGGCTGGTGAGTGCCGGTTGGCACCGATCCTCTGTGCGGGAATCTCTCCGCTTTGCTCTCCACACCCCTGTTGCTGTGCTCTCCTCCGTGGCTCCAAAGCTTCCACCCCCTGCCATCTGCAGTCTCCGCCAGTGAAGGGGCTTCCTAGTGTGTGGAGACCTTTCCTCCTTCACAGCTCCCTCCCACTGGTGCAGGTCCCGTTCCTATCCTTTTGTCTCTGTTTTTTCTTTTTTCTTTTGCCCTACCCAGGTACGTGGGGAATTTCTTGCCTTTTGGGAGGTCTGAGGTCTTCTGCCAGCGTTCAGGTGTTCTGTAGGAGTTGTTCCACATGTAGATGTATCTCTGATGTATTCATGGGGAGAAAGGTGATCTCCACATCTTACTCCTCTGCCATCTTGAAGGTCTCCTATACTCTTAATAATTTGTACTAGAGTTTAAAAGCTTAAAAGAAATAATCGCTGCTTTGGGGACTGAGGTAAGTGATTACTCCACTGTCCTCAAAAGTTCCTCAGAGGGAACTGTGACCACCAGAGGTGGTTTGTTCTAAAGGCATTGCTTGCTTTCATTGCCATGGTTGTCATACGGCTCACTTTATTTATTTATATTTAAATTTTTATTGGAGTATATTTGATTACAATGTTGTATTAGTTTCTGCTGTACAGCAAAATGAATCAGTTATACATATACATATATCTATTCTTTTTTAGATTCTTTTCCCATATAGGTCATTACAGAGTATCACAGGGCTCCGTTTAAAAACTTTACTTTGACTTTAAAAACTTGAGTGGAAAATTGTATGGCAAAAGTTTGAGATTTATTGTTGAACCTGAAATACATTAATAGTGAATTTATATGTGAAATATATGAATTTTTGGTATCTAAGGGGCATTTATAAAGACAAGTTGAGTATTTCAAATAGTCATAACTTGCCTTTGCATATTAGTTTACAGAATGGATTCACACTCATTTCCTCCCTGATATTCACAATAGCCCTAAGCTAAGAAGGTAAAACAGTTATTATCCCCCCTTGTTAAAGATGAGGAAACAGGCTCCAAGAGAGCAAAGCTGTCAGTGAAGCCATGTCTCCTAGGATAGGTTTTTGGAATCCAAATCCAGTTTTATTCCACTATCCCTCATTACTCCTCTATTAATATTTCAGACCTTTCAATTTAAAGACTGTACATGCCATACAGATGTACTGTCAGCTTTTTGTTACATATCCCTGATCTCTGACCACACTGTCCCAGATGCCACACATAGTAGACCACTAGTAGATGGTTAATTATTATGTTTTTTAAGTAAGCACTGAATGTTTATGAAGTCTTTTTACATTTTCTAAAGGTTACCAGCTGGAGATGAGCCACAGGGCGAATAAAAACTGATCTATTCTGAAGAGTAAACCTTTGATTTCTTTTGCAGGAATGGTGATATAACTTGCACAGGACATTAACCAAATCTCAAAGTCAGGGATTTCCCTGGAGGTGCAGTGGTTAAGAATCTGTCTGCCAATGTAGGGGACATCGGTTCAATCCCTGGTCCAACATCCCACATGTTGCAGAGCAGCTAAGCCCAGGCACCACAACTACTGAGCCTGCGCTCTAGAGCCTGTGAGCCACAACTACTGAGTCCACGTGCCACAACTACTGAAGCCCGTGCACCTAGAGCCCGTGCTCTACAACAAGAGAAGCCACCACAACGAGAAGCCCACGCACCCCAATGAAGAGTAGCCCCCGCTTGCCACAACTAGAGAAAGCCGTGTGCAGCAATGAAGACCCAACACAGTCAAAAATAAATAAATTAACTAAATAATGTGTAAAAAATCTCAAAGGCAGGGCTTCCCTGGTGGTGCAGTGGTTGGGAGTCTGCCTGCCGATGCAGGGGACACGGGTTCGTGCCCCAGTCCGGGAAGATCCCACATGCCGCGGAGCGGCTGGGCCCGTGAGCCATGGCCGCTGAGCCTGCGCGTCCGGAGCCTGTGCTCCACAACGCAAGAGGCCGCAGCAGCGAGAGGCCCACGTACTGCCAAAAAAAAAAAAAAAAAAAAAAAAACTCAAAGGCAGAAAATTCCAGCAGATTTGGACTAGTGTAATACAATGGCTCCTCAAGGGATGGGAAGACATATTAAGAGCAAGCCACAGTACAGTTGGATGGTATTGGATTACTTGTTTAGGAAATCCATTTTAAAAAGAGTACTGCAATGTTTTCTAAAGATTATGTGCTCTAGGCTATTTTTAATTTGCTCCTGTGATTCTTGCACTTGAGAAATAGAATTGAGATGCCCAGTCACCAAATAAAAGTAGAAGTGGAGATTGTAGATTTAAGGTGCTCTTAAGGGAATATTTGAATTGACATCTTTAGAATAGGATTTTTAAAGGGCATTTAGAGACATTCAGGGGTTAAGATGGCAGAGTAGAAAGACCCTGAGTCTTGGTGTGCTCACCTCCTCTCATGAGCACACCAATATCACAACTATCTGCAGAACAGCCATCGATAAAAAAAGACTGGAACCTCCCAGAAAAGATCTTCTACAACTAAAGACATAAAGAAGGAACCACAATGAGATGTGTAGGAGTGGCAGACTCACAATATAATCAAGTCCCATTCCTCTATGTAAGCAACCCACAAACTGCAGAATAAATATAATTGCAGAGGTTCTCCCACAGGAGTGAGAGTTCTGAGCCCCAAGTCGGGCTCCCCAGACTGGAGGTCGTGCACCAAGAAGATGAGCCCCCAGAGCATTTGGCTTTGAAGGCCAGAGGGGCTTAGTTTGGGGAGTCCAACAGTACTGGTGGAAATAGAGACTTCACTCTTAAAGGGCACATTCAAAATCTCACATGCACTGGGACCCAGGGTAAATGCTGTAATTTGATAGGAGCCTGGGCCAGACCTACCTGCTGGTCTTGAAGAGTGTCCCAGAGAGGCGAGGTGGGGGAGGGTGCTGGTTGCAACTCACCCTGGGGACATAGACACTGATGGCAGCCATATTTGGGGACTATCTACTGCATGGACACTCCTGCTGGTGGCCACTATCTTGAAATCCTCCCTCTAGCTCATTAGCACCAAGACCTGGCCCAACCCAAAAGCCTGTAGGTACTAGTACTGGGATGCTTCAAGCCAAACAACAAAATGTGGGGACACAGCCCCATCCATCAGCAGAGAGGCTGCCTAAAGTCTTCCTGAGCACGCAGCCACCCGTAGACACGCCCCTGCCCACTAGAGGGCCAAGACCCAGCTCCACCCAGCAGCGGGCAGGCACCAGCCCTGCCCTCCAGGAAGCCTGCACTAGCCACTGGACCAGCCTCACCCACCAGGGGGCAGACACCAGGCACAAGAAAACCACAATCCCACAGCCTGTGAACCCAGCTCACCCACAGCAGGCCAGACCCTGCCGTGAGACCAGCTGGGTTCTGGCCCTGCCCACTAGCAGGCCAACGCAAGCTTCAGGACACCCCAGACCCCATACCCAACTGTGTGCCAGGAACCAGACCCCGGCCTCTACTGCAGTGATCTGACACTGGCTCTGGGATCCCTGAGCCTTGTAGCCAGCCAGACTCAAGGACCTAGCTCTGCCAGTAGTCCAGCACTAACCCCAGGACCTGGCTTCACCCACCTGTGGGTGGGCAACAGCCCCAGAGTCTTCTGGACCCTGACTTTGCCGATCAGTGAGCCAGCACTAGCCCCAGGACCTCCTAGGGTTCAACAGTCAGCTGCCTAGTGACCAGGCCCTGCTAGCCAGCAGCCAGCAGCACCCACACAAAGCAGGGCCTGGCAACCACCCAGGCTAGGGGCCAACCAAGCCTACCAGACCACCCACATACTTAGCTTGCCACAACAGAAGGACACACACGGCCCTCTTAGGGGGACCCCATAGAGCATACTGCTTGGGTGTCCAGAGGGGAGTGTACTGCTGGGACACACAGGACGTCTCCTACAGAGGGCCACTTCTCCAAGGTCAAGAAATGTAACTAACCACAGACATAAAAAAACAAATAGCACCTTAGGCAAAATGAGGCAGCAGAGGAACATGTTCCAGACGAAGGAACAAGATAAAACCCCAGAAGAAGAACTAAGTGAAGTGGAGATAGGCAATCTACTTGAAAAAGATTTCAGAGTAATGATCTAAAGATGATCAAAGAACTTGGAGGAAGAATGGACACACAGAGAAGTTAGAAGTTTTTAACAAAGAGTTAGAAAATATAAAAAACAATCAAACAGAGATAAAGAATACAATAACTGAATGCAAAATATACTAGAAAGACTCAACAGTAGACTAAATGATATAAAGGAACGGATCAGCAAGCTGGAAGACAGAGTAGTGGAAGTCACTGCTGCTGAACAGAAAGAAGTAAAAAGAATGAAAAGAAATGAGAACACTTTAAGAGACTTCTGGGACAATATCAAGTACAGTAATATTTGCATTATAGGGGTCCCAGAAGGAGAAGAGAGAGATAAAGGGCCTGAGAAAATATTTGAAGACATAATAGCTGAAAACGTCCCTAACCTGGGACAGGAAACAGTCACTGAAGTCCAGGAAGTAAAGAGAGTCCCATAAAGGATTAACCCAAAGAGGAACACACCAAGATACATTGTAAACAAAATGACAAAAATTAGATAGAGAATATTAAAAGCAGCAAGGGAAAAGCAGCAAATAACATACAAGGGAACTCCCATAAGGCTATCAGCTGATTTTTCAGCAGAAACTCTGCAGTCCAGAAGGGAGTGGTATGATATATTTAAGGTGATGAAAGGGGAAAAGCCGATAACCAAGAATACTCTAACCAGCAAGGCTGTCTTTTAGATTTGATGGAGAGGTCAAAAGATTTACAGACGAGCAAAAGCTAAGAGAGTTCAACACCACCAAACCAGCTTTACAACAAATGTTGAAGAAACTTCTCTAGGCAAAAAAAAAAAAGGCCACAACTAGAAACAAGGAAATTATAAAATTAAAATGCTCACCAGTAAAGGCAAACATACAGGAAAGGTAGGAAATCATCCACACATAAAGCTAGTAGGGAGGTTAAAAGCCAAAACTAGTAAAATTATCTATACAGCAAGTCCCCTACATACAAACCTTCAAGCTGCAAACTTTCAAAGATGGGAACCTGTGTTCTCATGTCCAATCACATAAGTTACTTCCCTTGTTTGGTGTATGTTGTCACGTGCATGCATCTACTATAAGTGGTTGTGCTTTTGTGGACTTTACTGTACTGTACCCTATACAGTATCTTTATTTCAAGCCCAGGATGTCCAGAAGCAAGTGTAAAAGCAGCGGTGATATAGCTGGTACTGCTGAGAAGTGCCAAGTGATAATGATGGAACTTGCTGTGCAACATAAGAAGCTTACTAATGAAGACCTGATGGAACTGGAGGCCCAGAGAAAGGACGAAGAGAGACAAGAGGAAGAACTAACTGAAGAACCAAAGAGATTCACGATGCAGGAAATGGCAAGGGGATTTTCTTTATTTGAGGAGGCACTGTTAGTTTTTGAGGCACAGGACCCGAACGTAGAACAGTACACAAAGGTTGCAGCAGCTGTTCAGAATGCAAACCAGTGCTACTGTGTCATCTATGATGAGAATAAAAGAGCTGCTACCCAGACATCACTGGATCATTTTTTTCAAAAGGGTAGATAGAATTGAATCCAGCAAGGAACCAGAACCTGTGCCATCAACGTCAGGTGTGAGTGAAACTGCAGCTTGCCCTCCATCTCCTATTGCTGATGATCCTCCAGCTCTACCATCTCCCACCTCCTCTCCCTCCTCCAGTCAGTAACTCTTCTTGCCTGTTCACTCAATGTCAGCCCCAGTATGCCAGCTGTTGTACTGTACTACTGTACTTTTCAAGGTACTGTACCATAAAATTAAAAATGTTTTCTTCATTTTCTGTGTTTGTTTTTTATGTACTATTTGTGTGAAAAGTATTATAAACCTATTACAGTACAGTACTATATAGCGATTGTGTTAGTTGGGTACCTAGGCTAACTTTGTTGGACTTATGAACAAATTGAACTTATGAACCCACTCTCAGAACAGAACGTTTGTATGTAGGAGAGTTACTGTATCCACGATAAGCAGTTAAGGGATACACAAAACAATTAGATGTAAAATATGATATCAAAAACAGTAAACATGAAGGGAGGAGAGTTCAAATGCAGGGTTTTTAAATTGCATTTGGGGGACTGCCCTGGTGGCATAGTGATTAAGAATCCACCTGCCAATGCAGGGGACACGGGTTCAATCCCAGATCTGGGAAGATCCCACATGCCGCAGAGCAACTAAGCCCATGCACCACAGCTACTGAGCCTGTGCTCTAGAGCCCGTACTCTGCAACAAGAGAAGCCAGCACAATGAGAAGCCCGTGCACCACAAGAGTAGCCCTTGCTCACAGCAACTAGAGAAAGCCCGTGTGCAGCAACAAAGACCCAATGCAGCCAAAAATAAACAAATAAAATAAAAAATTTTAAAAGTGCATGTGAAATCAACAGATCACCAACATAAAACTATATATATATATATATATATATATATATGTATATATATATATATATATATATATATATGTATATATATATACACACACACACACACACACACACACTGCTATAAAGGGCATTTAGAAATACTTGGCAATTTGAAAATACTAGTTTGATTGCCAGTAATTGAACTATCTTATTTTATTTATTTATTTTTTTGCATTACGCGGGCCTCTCACTGTTGTGGCCTCTCCTGTTGCGGAGCACAGGCTCCAGATGCACAGGCTCAGCGGCCACAGCTCACGGGCCCAGCTGCTCCACAGCACGTGGGATCTTCCCAGACCAGGGCACGAACCCGTGTCCCCTGCATCAGCAGGCGGACTCTCAACCACTGGGCCACCAGGGAAGCCCTGAACTATCTTATTTTTGACAGGGAAAAAATACTAATTTTAATGAAAATATAAAAGTAAGTTTGGGCTCCCTCTTGCAAGAGCAACGGAATCACAACTAACTGCTGAACAATCATTGACAGGAAGACACTGGAATCAAAAGCTTTTCAGACAAGCAAAAGCTAAGAGAATTCAACACAACCAAACCAGCTCTACAACAAATGCTAAAGAGACTTCTCTAGGCAGGAAACACAAAAGAAAAAGGCCCACAAAAACAAACCCAAAACAATTAAGAAAATGGTAATAGGAAAATACATATCGATAACTACCTTAAATGTGAATGGATTAAATGCTCCAACCAAAAGACACAGGCTCGCTGAATGGATACAAAAACAAGACCCATATATATGCTGTCTACAAGAGACCCACTTCAGACCTAGAGACACTAACAGAGTGAAAGTGAGGGGATGGAAAAAGATATTCCATGCAAATGGAAATCAAAAGAAAGCTGGAGTAGCGATACTCATATCAGACAAAATAGACTTTAAAATAAAGAATGTTACAAGAGACAAGGAAGCACGCTACATAATGATCAAGGGATCAATACAAGAAGAAGATATAACAATTATAAATATCTATGCACCCAACATAGAAGCACCTCAATACATAAGGCAGATGCTAACAGCTATAAAAGAGGAAATCGATAGTAACACAATAATAGTGGGAGACTTTAAAACCTGACTTACACCAATGGACAGATCATCCAGACAGAAAATTAATAATGAAACACTAGCTTTAAATGACACAATAGACCAGATAGATTTAATTAATATTTATAGGACATTCCATCCAAAAACAGCAGACTACACTTTCTTCTCAAGTGCACACAGAACATTCTCCAGGATAGATCACATCTTGGGTCACAAATCAAGCCTCAGTAAATTTAAGAAAATTGAAATCATATCAAGCATCTTTTCCGACCACAACGTTATGAGGTTACAAATAAATTACAAGGAAAAAAATGTAAAAAACACAAACACATGGAGGCTAAACAATATGCTACTAAATAACCAAGGGATCAAGGAGGAAATCAAAAAATACCTAGAGACAAATGATAATGAAAACACAACGATCCAAAATGTATGGGATTCAGCAAAAGCAGTTCTAAGAGGGAAGTTTATAGCAATACAATCCTACCTCAAGAAACAAGAAGCATCTCAAATAAACAATCAAACCTTACACCTAAAGGAACTAGAGAAAGAAGAACAAACAAAACCCAAAGTTAGTAGAAGGAAAGAAATTATAGAGATCAGAGCAGAAATAGATGAAAGAGAAACAAAGAAAACAATAGCAAAGATCAATAAAACTAAAAGCTGGTTCTTTGAGAAGATAAAAAAAATTGATAAACCTTTAGCCAGACTCATCAAGAAAAAGAGGGAGAGGACTCAAATCAGTAAAATTAGAAATGAAAAAGGGGAAGTTGCAACAGACACTGCAGAAATACAAAGCATCATAAGAGACTACTACAAGCAACACTATGACAATAAAATGGACAACCTGGAAGAAATGGACAAATTCTTAGAAAGGTATAATAACCTTTGAAGACTGAATCAGGAAGAAATAGAAAATATGAACAGACCAGTCACAAGTAATGAAGTTGAAAATGTGATTAAAAATCTTCCAGCAAACAAAAGTCCAGGACCAGAGGGCTTCACAGGTGAATTCTATCAAACATTTAGAGAAGAGCTAACACCCATCCTTCTCAAACTCTTCCAAAAATTGCAGAGGAAGGAACACTCCCAAACTCATTCTACAAGGCCACCATCACCCTGATACCAAAATGAGAGACACGACGAAAAAAGAAAATTAGAGATCAATATCACTCATGAATATAGATGCAAAAATCCTCAAAAATATACTAGCAAACAGAATCCAACAACACATTAAAAGGATCATACACCATGATCAAGTGGGGTTTATCCCAGGGATGCGTGGTTTCTTCAATATATGCAAATCCATCAATGTGATACACCATATTAACAAATTGAGGAATAAAAACCATATGATCAGCTCAATAGATGCAGGAAAAGCTTTTGACAAAATTCAACACCCATTTATGATAAAAGCTCTCCAGAAAGTAGGCATAGAGGGAACCTACCTCAACATAATAAAGGCCATATATGACAAACCCACAGCAAACATCATTCTCAGTGCTGAAAAACTGAAAGCATTTCCTCTAAGATCAGGAACAGGACAAGGATGTCCACTCTTGCTACTATTATTCAGCATAGTTTTGGAAGTCTTAGCCACAGCAATCAGAGAAGAAAAAGAAATAAAAGGAATACAAATTGGAAAAGAAGAAGGAAAACTGTCACTGTTTGCAGACGACATGATACTGTACATAGAGAATCCTAAAGATGCCACCAGGAAACTACTAGAGCTAATCAATGAATTTGGTAAAGTAGCAGGATACAAAATTAATGCACAGAAATCTCTTGCATTCCTATACACTAGCAACAAAATATCAGCAAAGGAAATTAAGGAAAAAATCCCACTCACCACTGCAACAAAAAGAATAAAATACCTAGGAATAAACCTACCTAAGGAGACAAAAGACCTGTATTCAGAAAACTATAAGACACTGATGAAAGAAATCAAAGATGACACAAACAGATGGAGAGATATACCATGTTCTTGGATTGGAAGAATCAACATTGTGAAAATGACTACACTACCCAAAGCAATCTACAGATTCAATGCAATCCCTATCAAATTACCAGTAGCATTTTTTTACAGAACTGGAACAAAAAATCTTAAAATTTGTATGGAAGCACAAAGACCCTGAATAGCCAAAGCAATCTTGAAGGAAAAAAACGGAGCTGGAGGAATCAGACTCCCTGACTTCAGACTATACTACAAAGCTACAGTAATCAAGACAATATGGTACTGGCACAAAAACAGAAATATAGATCAGTGGAACAGGATAGAAAGCCCAGAGATAAACCCATGCACCTATGGTCAACTAATCTATGACAAAGGAGGCAAAGATATACAATGGAGAAAACACAGTCTCTTCAATAAGTGGTGCTGGGAAAACTGGACAGCTACATGTAAAACAATGAAATTAGAAGACTTCCTAACACCATACACAAAAATAAACTCAAAACAGATTAAAGACCTAAATGCAAGACTGGACACTATAAAACTCTTAGAGGAAAACATAGGAAGAACACTCTTTGACAAAAATCACAGCAAGATCCTTTTTGACCCACCTCTTAGAGGAATGGCAATAAAAACAAAAATAAACAAATGGGACCTAATGAAACTTGAAAGCTTTTGCACAGCAAAGGAAACTATAAACAAGACGAAAAGACAACCCTCAGAATGGGAGAAAACATTTGCAGATGAATCAACAGACAAAGGATTAATCTCCAAAATATATAAACATCTCATGCAGCTCAATATTAAAAAAAACAAACAACCCAATCAAAAAATGAGCAGAAGACCTAAATAGACATTTCTCCAAAGAAGACATACAGATGGCCAAGAGGCACATGAAAAGCTGCTCAACATCACTAATTATTAGAGAAATGCAAATCAAAACTACAGTGAGGTATCACCTCACACTGGTCAGAATGGCCATCATCAGAAAATCTACAAAAAACAAATGCTGGAGAGGGTGTGGAGAAAAGGGAACCCTCTTGCACTGTTGGTGGGAATGTAAATTGATACAGCCACTATGGAGAACAGTATGGAGGTTCCTTAAAAAACTAAAAACAGAATTGCCATATGATTCAACAATCCCACTACTGGGCATATACCCAGAGAAAACCATAATTCAAAAAGACACATGCACCCCAATGTTCATTGCAGCACTATTTACAATAGCCAGGTCATGGAAGCAACCTAAATGCCCATCAACAGACAAATGGATAAAGAAGATGTGGTACATGTATACAATGGAATATTACTCAGCCATAAAAATGGAATGAAATTGCATTATTTGTAGAGATGTGGATGGACATAGAAACTGTCATACAGAGTGAAGTTAGAAGGAGAAAAATAAATATTGTACCTTAACGCATATATGTGGAATCTAGAAAAATGGTACAGATGAACCAGTTTGCAAGGCAGAAATAGAGACACAGATGTAGAGAACAAACGTATGGATGCAAAGGGGGGAAGCGGGGGGGTGGGGGGGATGGTGGTGGTGGTAGGATGAATTGGAGATTGGGATTGATGCATATAAACTAATACGTATAAAATAGATAACTAATAAGAACCTGCTGTATAAAAAATAAATTAATTAAATTAAATTAAAAAGAAGTAAGTTTGAAGCATAAGTTACACAAAAACCCATTTTTAAGTCATCTTTTATAGGAAAGTGATTAAGATTAAAGAAATATTAAAGTAGCTTTAATTAATTTACTAGGTTCATCAGTGTTGTCCTTTGGACCTAATTCCTATAATGAACCAAGGAAAGGATATTGTAGCTGAAATTTTTCAGTTGTTAGGAACGTTTCACTTACTTTTAATTTCTCCAACATGGAAGGGTGTGTATGTATATCTCCACACATACAATATCAGTCTCTATATATTTATAATTATATAATAAAGGTTGGCTCTTAAATATTGTCTCTTTACCAAATTTTTTAGATGTCCCAAGAGCTCTCAAATTTGAATGATAAAAAGGTGCCATAAGGTATCGCTTTAGTAATTAACTGGTTCTTTAATAAGGCCTCAATTACTTTGTTTCATGATAAGGAAAAAAAAAATGTTCCAAGACAGAGTTACATTCGACACCTGGGAACCTCCTAACAGCTGGCTACCTAATGAATATGCATCTGCTTAAGAGGCTGTAGACCATTAATAAACCAATAGATGTAAAGCAGAAACAATCTTTGTCAGCTTCAAATGAGATTGGATGCAATGTGCTGTGAAGTGTCACTGTCACATTGAATCGAGTTTGGGAGGTTAATAATCCACCGTTAGCTACTCAGGTCTTTGTAGCTGTACACTCGTGCTAACACTCTCTCCAAACTGGTGGCCACGTTTCCAGTGTACCACTTCTTTCTCCTGCGCACCTGATTTGAGGCTTACAATGTCTGTGTTTCAAAAATGTCTTCCGTTTTATTCCACTAAACAACACGTTTGCCAAGACTCTTTTAAAACAAAGGAGACTTTTCCAGATGGGAAAGGCAGGAAATATCAGGGTCAAGTTGGTGCAAGATGGACTTGCAGTGAATTAGAAACTATTTAGAATGAAAATTCTGTGTGTCTGCAGGTAACCTGGGTACTGCTGGGTCCCTCTAAGGGAACCCTTCACTCCCCGTGCAGGCAGCGAGTCAGGTATTGATAACCTGTCTGAATGAGACCCTCAAGTAAGTGGTACACCCACCTAATATTAATAGTTGTGTGATCAGGACCATACT
Source organism: Pseudorca crassidens (assembly GCF_039906515.1). NCBI lineage: Eukaryota > Metazoa > Chordata > Mammalia > Artiodactyla > Delphinidae > Pseudorca > Pseudorca crassidens. The sequence goes on along the minus strand of NC_090298.1, from coordinate 133,258,415 downwards.
TCCCCAGTTTATCGATGAGATTTCTTGAGGGACATATTCATGGAAGACTTGTTTGAGACTATATCCTAGATGAGGGGAGATTATACCTAAAAGAGCTTGCACTTTCAAAACTAAATGTGTACCCATAACTCTGTTCTCACTGAAGTACTTGCTTACATATATATTTTGGGAGAACGTTAAGGGCAATGAGGAAAATTGGACATTAATTCTCATAAATTCAATTCAACTACCTTCTCTATTTCACTTGGCTTCTCTTTTTAAATTATGGTAAAAGATACATATTTTATGTGTATAATGTGGTGAATTTATGTGTATAAATGTGGTAAAATAACACAAAAATTACTATTTTCATCATTTTAAAGCATTGGTCCCCAACCTTTTTGGCACCAGGGACCGGTTTCATGGAAGACACTGTTTTCATGGATGGGGGTGGGGGGATGGTTCAGGCAGTAATGCGAGCGATGGGGAGTGATGGGGAGCGGCGGGGAGCGGCAGATGAAGCTTTGCTCACTCGCCCGCTGCTCACCTCCTGCTGTGCGGCCCGGTTCCTAACAGGCTGTGGATTGGTACCCGTTTCCGGCCTGGGGGTTGGGGACCCCTGTTTTAAAGCGTCCAGTTCTGGTAGATACATTCACATTGTTATGCAACCATTACCACCATCCATCTCTAGAACGTTTTCATCTCCCCCAACCAAAACTGTGTACCCATTAAACACTAACTCCCCACTCGCCCCTCCCTCAGCCTCTGGAAACCATCACTCTACTTTCTGCCTGAATTTGACCACTCTAAAGACCTGATATAAATGGATTCGTATCCCATTTGTCCTTTTGCGTCTGGCTTATTTCACTTAGCATATCTCAAAGCTCATCCAAGGTTTAGAGTATGTCAGAATTTCATTTCTTTTAAGGCTGAATAATATTCTATAGTGTGTACATACCACATTTGGTTTATCCATTAGTCTATTTTAAATGTACACTGTTTCCACTTACTGGTTATTGTGAACGTGAACATGGGTGCACAAATACCTGTTTGAATCTCTGCTTTCAATTCTTTTAGGTATACACTCAGAAATGAAATTGCTGGATCATGTAATAATTCTATGTTTTAGGAAGTGTCATTTGGCTTATTTTGGATTTCTGTTCATCTTACCTTGATATGGGGCCCTTAATCAGGTTCCATTTTCTCCCCTTGGTCTTTTCAAGGAAAAAGCCCAATACAACCTTAGGCTTTATTCTTTTTACTTTGATTTTTTTTCTCATTTCATGGCTGGAAAATAAATGAAAATGCACACCATGGGAATAAGTTTAAAAATGGGAATTAAGACACCCCCATTGCCCGCAACAGGAAAATGATTTATTACAAATGTGGTATTCTGTTATAAGCTGAGAATTTTGTTGTCTTTGAAAGAACCCATACATCAAATACAAATGTAAAAGTCTGTAATCTCTCAGTTGTATGAGTGACTCCTTTGTTAAATAAAACATCACCTTGAATTCCTACACAGAAATTATAACATTTTTTGTAGGAATGTAAGATCTATTTCCCCCCAAAACTCTATAAAAATTGACACCACAACTACCACCCCATTTAATATGCTCACATTACAGTTGGAAAGCCAAACACCAAAAATTTCAAATGGTGGACTGGCTCAGTGCTGGATGGAAGTAGTTTTGTAGGGAAGGACAGGTTGTACTGTTCATGTCACTACGACAATATTCTATACCACAAACTAGTAGGAAATCATATATTTGGATATGCAATAATATTCTCTAACTCTGAATGGGAGGGGAGACATTTATTTGAAGGAGTTCCAAGGCCATACTCAGGTTGACACTATTAGGCAGATGCAATCATACCTGTAGCATTTTCAATACAAGTTTTACAAAAATTAAATTTTTGTTTTTAAAGAAAAAAATTTCTTTGAAAATTGTGCTGCATCTTGTATGTACACCTGCATATCTTAAACACTAACAAATAAATGACTTAGACAATGTAAATAATAATATTCATTCACCCCTTGTAACATATTTGCAAGGCAACTTCCTTTTATTATTCTTTTATTCCTCCTTTACCTCACCACGTTACAAAATTATTTGGGAGCAGATAATATGTTCATTTGGTTTCAGTTAGGAGTGTAATCTGAGATGATGGTATTTTTCTCTGCCAAGGTTATATATTATATTCTTATTGTTATATGGCAAGTATGGTCCCCACATTGGGGATTTTTCCATGGGCTTCCCACTTGCATTCTCAGGATTCAGCCATCGGTGCTGGGGTTGGTAAAATTCTTTAGTAATGTTAAGTCATTATTTAAATTCCTATTGTAGCTTTCAAAATTACATATTTATACTTTAAAAGGATTTTTTTAAAATTTGTTATTGTTTGAAAATATGAGAATATATAACTATTTATAGCAAAAAAGAACAATAAAAAATCCAAGATCTGCTCAGTAAATATACAGGATTATAATCGCTCTGAATCAACTAATATCTTTTCCATTCCTTCTGCCATCTCTCGTTTGAGCTCAGAAAGACTTCTCACAAACACCTTGTAACAGCTTCCTAACCGGTTTCCGTGTTTCTAACCTTCACTTTCTAACTTCACTAACCTTCACTTCAGATATCCTGTGCATCTCTCCCCGCTCATAAATCATCAGTGGCTCCCCACTCCCAATTGAATCAAGTCTAGATATTCAAGGCCATCTAACCCCAGGGTACTTTTCCAGATTTTATCCACTGGCTCTGCCCTCATGTGCCAACCAAAGGAAACTGCTCCCCAGTCCTGGCACACTCAGTGCCTGTTCTCCTCCCCATTGCTGCTCCAGGCCACTCCTGAACCAGGACCCTGGAGGCCTTCACCTGGACTCAGTGTCTATCAGCTGAAATACCCATACTTCTCTGAAAAGACTGAGCAACCCCAGGGGAAGTGATTTCTGTCTCTCTTTCCTTAGATAATTATATTAATAATAACCAGGAGGCACTTACAGCTGATATTTCCCTCTCTGGATGGAAAACAATAATAACATTATAATCATGGTTCTATTAACCTTTAGTATTAGCTATGTGTCAGGCACTATGCTAAAAAGTTTATATACATTCTCCTATTGAATTCTCATGATGTCCTGTCAGCTGGTCTTACAATGAAGTTACAGCTCCTGTGGAGGTCTGACTGTAGAAGCAGGAATATGGTAGATGTTGGGTAGGGTCAGAATTGCCCTTGAAAATCCCTTAAATTGTACATGGTTTTGTGTACATAAACCTACATAACTATATATGCATGAACATATAGCGTTATATACAGCATATAATAAACATATGTAAGTGGAGCATAATCCTGACCATGGATTGAAACCAGGCCCTGGCAGCGGAAGCGTGGAGTTCTAACGACTGGACCATCTGGGAATTCCCGGCCCTGCGTCTTTAAACACTAGGACACACTCGAAGTTCACATGAGAGTCAGGTGGAAATTGAACCCAGCAGAGGAAACAGCAGACTTGGGTCTCCCATCATCCCTTCCAGGCCAAACATGCACGAAGAAGAAAGGGCCTTGAAAGAGCCTATACTCTTTCAAGTGCTACTGAAGTAACATGCAAATCCACAGTGTACGCCTTATTTTCCAGATTAGGAGCAAACTGGGGCTCAGCAGGGCTGGAGAAAATGGCTCACGGTCCTGGCAGCCCCCGCAGTTGCACCAGATCTAACTCCCAAGCTCACGCTGCTAACCAGGCTGCTGAAGGTGTGGAGTGTGGCCCCTTCTAGCTGCGCTTGAGTATGTTTCCCACATGCTGCCTTGACTTGTGGCTATCCATCGTCTTTCCTCCACAATACTGAATGTGTGGAGCGTACAGGCCCTGTTGACTTGGCCTGCCACGGCACTCGGGACACAGCTCTGAGGAAATGTGATGGCTGGGCTGCCAGAATTCATGCCTGTCTGGGTGTTTGGGTGTTACGTAGATTGGTTCTTCCGTCACCAGGCAGCATACTTTTTTCTTTTCAAAAAAAAACGGGGCTTCCCTGGTGGCGCAGTGGTTAAGAATCCGCCTGCCAATGCAGGGTACACGGGTTCGAGCCCCGGTCCAGGAAGATCCCACATGCCACGGAGCAACTAAGCCCGTGTGCCACAACTACTGAGCCTGCGTGCCACAGCTACTGAAGCCTGCGCACCTAGAGCCCGTGCTCTGCAACAAGAGAAGCCACTGCAATGAGAAGCCTGTGCACCGCAACAAAGAGTAGCCCCCGCTCACCGCAACTAGAGAAAGCCCGCACGCAGCAACGAAGACCCAACGCAGCCAAAAATAAATAAATAAATAAAATAACATTTTTTTTAAAAAAGGGACTCTTCTGCCCATCATGCTTGTTACCCTAGGCCGACTAGTAAGTTAACTTCCTTTTCCAGAAGGAGAAACTGAGGTCCCATAACGTTCTTAATAGAGCTAGGAGAAAACCTGGGACTAAATATTTCCAGAGAATATACAAGTGAATTCTCAAATATTTAGCACTGCTAACACCAAATGAGATCATTTTTTTAAACAGAAATCTATGATATGGGAGGAGAACCATCGGCATTGACTGAGCTGAGAATATTGACTTCTCAGTGATTCAGATCAGTGAATGGCTGGGGGAAGCGAGGTCCTGCATCACACAGCACGTCAATCAATGGCAGAGCTAGGAGGAGCCTGAGAACTAAATTTTACAGCCTCCAAATGGAAGAGGAAAGCTCCTCATGGAGCTGAGGATATAATCTGTTGCTTGATTACACGTGTCAAGATAGCCAGCAAAACCCTTTAAAGAAGGTCTAACAGATACATTGTTAGTTTTTAAATAGCTTAAGGCAATCTTTCCCAACATGTGGTGCTTTGGGTTTTTTGCTTGTTTGAGTTGGTTTGGTGATTTGGGGTAGCACACGGAAGATTTTTTTTTTGCGGGGGGCATTTTTAAAGCCTTTTCCCCCCAGCTTTATTGAGGTATAACTGACAAAATTGTAAGTTATATAAAGTGTTCATTATGGTGATTTGATACACATATACATTGTGAAAGGATTCTCTCCCATCTAGTTCATTAACACATCCATCACCTCACATATTTAACTTTTTATTTTTTTGGTGAGACCATTTAAGTTCTACTCTCTTAGCAACTTCAATTTTACAATGTTATCAACTACAGACACCATGTTTTACATCAGATCCTCAGACCTTATTCTCCATACAGGCGAAAGTTTATACTCTTTTACCAATCTCTCCCTGTTTCTTGCACCTGTCACTCACTTTTCTACTCTTCGTTTTTATGAGTTTGACTTTTTTTTTTATTCCACATATAAGTGATACCATGCAGTTTTGTCTTCCTCTGTCTGACTTACTTCACTTAGCATAATGTCCTCAAGCTCCATGCATGCTTTCAAAATGGCAGGATTTCCTTCTTTCTTGTGGCTGAATAATATTCCATTGTATATATATTCCACATCTTCTTTATCCATTGATAGACACTTAGGTTGTTTTCATATCTTGGCTATTATGAATAATATTGCAGTGAACATGGGAGCGCAGCTCTCTCTTTAACATCTTATTTTCATTTCCTTTGGGTATATACCAGAAGCAGAATTGCTGGATCATACAGTAGTTCTGTTCTTAATTTTCTGAGGAACCTCCATACTGTTCTCCACAGTGGCTTCACAAATTTATATTCCCGCCAACAGTGCACGAGGGTTCCCTTTCCTCCATACCCTCGACAACACTTGTTATCTCATGTCTTTTTGATAATAGCCACTCTGATAGGTGTGAGGGGACATCTCATTGTGGTTTTAAAACATTTAATAATTACACACTTAGTTGTTTTAAAAAATTTCTTCCTATTTATGGCAAGTAAGGTTGGCATTCCATTTATGGCAGTGATATAAAAAATCTTTTTGAATATATTAAGTGAAAATGAGAAAATTTAAAGACAAGTATTTCTAAAATAATAATACCATGGTACTTTGACAAGGTAAAAATTGTGATGGTAATATGAGCAGGGCAGAACTTGGGGAAACACTGGCATATGAAATAACTGCACATCTCTGAAAGCTTTGACCAGTGATCCCAAAAGAAACTCCAGGGAAGGTCAAAGGCCAGAATGTTCTGTTTAATGCACTTTCCATCCAGATTCTTATGCAAGAAATGCCCCGAATTTTCTTAAGGTGTTCCTAGCAGTAGATCTGTTCCCCATCAACATACGGCACATTTCTTCAAGAACCCTTGGTTATTTACCACAAGTTACATCAATTGTTCAGTGCAGTGATCTTCAAAGGTAGGTTTACACAGGCCCTGGGTGAATGCCAGAGGATCCGCAAGGCATGACAAGGCTGGAATATCTATTTGTATTTTTTTAATCTAAAATACAGGGCTTCCCTGATGGCGCAGTTGTTGAGAGTCCGCCTGTCGATGCAGGGGACGTGGGTTCGTGCCCCGGTCCGGGAGGATCCCATATGCCGCGGAGCGGCTGGGCCCGTGAGCCATGGCCGCTGAGCCTGCGCGTCCGGAGCCTGTGCTCCGCAACGGGAGAGGCCACAGCAGTGAGAGGCCCGCGTACCGCAAAGAAAAAATAAAAAATAAAATAAAATACAGAAAAATAAATTTGCTAATGATTAATACACAGACTGACAATAGAGCAGATGTCTATTTTATAAGTGTACACATTTGGGAGTGGGACACTAAACACCATTTTACAAATAGGACATTCAATCAAAAAGGTATGATTACTACCAGATGTGAGAAAGGGGTTGATTAGATCTAGGACTTGCACTATTGGTGTATTTGCGACCTGTTTTCTCTAGGCAGGCTTGTTCTCTCCCCCCCTATCTATCCCTGAGGAAGGGTGAAGTGAGAGAGGGCAGAAGACCCTGAAGAAGCCACCCTTGAATAAAAGATGTGTGTCCAAGAGGTCACCCTCACATGTGAAGGATCATATGCTGTTTTTTACAGTCCTTTGGAGATCTCAAAACCCAACCATCTTGTTCCAGTTCCAAATTTCAAAAAGGAAAGAAGACCCAAGCCACAAATGGACTGGGTTCCCAAATCTTCTTAGTATTCATCTATAACTCAGAATTAATTTTTCTATAAAAATGGCTTATAGTAATTCATTTTCTTAGAAGAGATCTATTTAATACTCAATATGGCAGAAATAGACATTTGCAATGACAATTTACAGATTATAATGCTGTTACAATACTAGTGATTAATGGAACAAAAATTGAGTAATGTATTTTGAACCATGTTGTAGGTAGAGAAAACCATGAGAATGAAAAATAGAGACTTTCATGAAGACTTGGAAAATGGCTTCTTGTCTCCTTCGAGGACATGAAAGATACACAGAACTGGCTTTTTCTTGTCCAAGTTCACTGCAAAACTCACAGAGCCTCTCTTCCTTAATACTAGAGTATCACTAGTACACTCCTTTCACTTACGTTCATGATTAGCATCCATCTTGGGTTGGTAAAGACGGAAAGAACAAAGATTCATTTGACTCCAACAGAACTTCACCCACCAAAGTAATTATTCATTAATATAAGGGTCTGCTTATATTTAACCTTTTCTTGTCTCATTAAAATATTATGTTCTCAACACACCTCTCAGAGATAATTCAGCTGGTGTTGGGAGTTGGGTATATACTGCTCTTCATGGGTGTTAAAAAAAAAAAAAAGGCCCAATGGTTCACGAGCTAAGGTTCCACTTTACTGGACCACTGTTTAGTTTACAATTGACAGAGATTATGGGGGTCCTTTCTGAGGCTTTCTCTTAAGGACCCAGGCAGGATGATACTTTTTCCACGTATCTGAGGAGCACACACATCAGATTTATTGTTTGGGCTAGGTCGCTTTTCCCAAAGAACTTAGAATCCATGGGACAATGTGGAAATTTATGAATATTTTAAAGTTTCATCAACACATCATGAAGGCGCTAAAACAGATTGGAAATACATAAAACATAGCTGTAACCACTTGCAGAGGATGACAGTGGCAGGAAGACATAAGGGAAGAGAAATAGCTCTCTCTGCAGTTTCTCACGTACACACACTAACAACAAAATGCACACAAGTTCATATTGGGGTCTGATTGCAAAAAAGAGCCCACACTTGCAAAAGAACAGTAATGCTAATGATGGCAGCGTAATGATGCCATCTCCATTTTCTTTCAGTCTCTCTCACCTTCCACTCTCACTCCCACCCTGCCTCCCTGTCTGTCTCCCTGGTTGCCTTCGCCATCCTCCTGCTCTAACATGAACAGGACACAAAGCAGAAAAGAACTGAACAACTGGTGAAATGGGGTGGCTGGGGGGGTGGAAACTCTGAGTTGTTCAAGACTCCCCTGTCTATTTGCCATGTTACTTTCCTCAGAGAGGCCTCCCCTGACGACTCAGTCACAAAGAGCTGCCCCAGTCACCGTCATCACACTCTCCCATTCTCCTGGTTGACTTTTTTCCCTAGCACTTTGCATTGTCTAAAGTAGTTGTTTGTATTTTGTTTTCTCGTGATGTATGATTTTTATTTCTCTTCCCTAATAGAATGTAAACACCATGAGAGCGGGGGATTTGCCTGTCCAGTTCATTCCAAGATCTCCAGTGCCCAGAACAGTGCCTGGTCCCAGGAGGCGCTCAGTTAATAAATGTTGACTCAACAAATACCCTGAAATATCCAACAGATGACATGGGGAACCAACAGTTTCTAGGAAGTAGATAGTAAGGACTCAATACATGGTGGTTATTATGGTTTTATTATTATACTGCTGTTAGCCAGAAAAATTACCTGGCCTCTAGGATTTGACCACATTCTTTCCCAGGCCAGCAAAAGAATCTGGTTCCTCTTGCCTCACCCTGATCCTAGAAATAAAATTTGTCCCCAGGCCTCAGAGCTGCATCCTACCCATCCTCAGCCATAGTCCCAACACCTCTGTGCCCTCAAAAGCAGGCTCACTGCGCGGCCGGGGCCTGTGCTCCGCGACGGGAGAGGCCACAACAGTGAGAGGCCCGCGTACCGCCAAAAAAAAAAAAAAAAAAAAGCAGGCTTAGTGCTACGATCCAGTCTCCTTTGAGAATATTGGGTGAAAAATCCCCACAGCCTTGGCCTCAGCTTTCTTTGTTCACACTGTTTGCTTTGAAGACCTTAACACAGTGCTGAGAAATCAATAAGCAGGGATGCTGCCAACCCTGCGTGTATCTCCTTCTGATTCTCCTCCGGGAGGCTTGGCTCACTCTGACACACTGATAAGTCATGAAGTACCCAGCTTGGTCTGCAAATTAAGCCCCTCATAAGTAATCAAGGAACACCAAGCTTAGTGTGCTGTGGGTTTTCCATCGTGAGTGTCATTGGATGAAATGAAAGTACACAGTACAGGTTTTCGTAATGAACAAGCCTCAAGTCAGGTTTGCTGTGATAGGGTTATCAGTCATTGCACAAATTAATTATTTAGGAAAGCACTTTTTACAGTGGGTTTTCATTTAAGTTTTGCCCCTTGATGTATGTGTATAAAAATGACTAATCCATTGGACACTGCTATTGTACTTGTGCATCTATCACTATCTGGCCTTTTTTTAGTAATTGGTTTATTAATTATAGCATCTTAATGATCTGTTTAAAATAAATAAACCATTTGCACCATTTCAAAGGTATTTTGTGAGGCTCAGCTGATATTAAAATAGCACCAGCCTTATGTGCTTTTTCAGCAAGTGACCTAATTAGTTAATAAAGTAATTGAATATTAAAAAGGATGTTGCAGGTGATTAAAATTTAAGAGTCTTCAGAATGTTATTAAAGCTATAAATCATACATCACTGTTTTAATTTGCATAGCTACAGAATTACTAATGGTCCCACGTGCACATGGGGCTTGGCAATTATTCCTTTAACAAAATGTTGGTGATGCTGAGGTACCAAATTCTTTCAACTTCTGTTGATAGCTGCATAGAAACCTGTTTCTGCCAGATTAAATATCTAACTGTTGAAATTGCTGCTTGCTCCCTTTTGACAGGTACAGACATTCATTCACTCAAGAATGAATTGTCCAAGAATTGTTAGGTGTTGAGTATAATGGTGAGGAAAACAGACATGGTCCTAATGGCGTTTATATTCTGGAGTTAGTTGGGCAGAGACACTAGTCATAAACTTCCCTAAATTCATGTATAATTACAAAGGTAATAAGGAGCTATGAAGGAAAAGTACAGGATTTTGCTGGTGAAATCTGACCTCATCAGCTAGATTAGGGATCAAACACTTAATTCCAGGTGAAGGGGCTGGGACTTCACCCAGCAGGCTGTGAGCTCTTGTTCAAGCAGGAAATCCCTGATGAACCTGCCAGTGGTATGTAGGAAGGACTGGCTGGAAATGCTGGTTGTTTACCCAACAGCCATCACTCTTTCCTGGCTATCAGAATCCCAGTTCTATTTGGGTATAGCACTAGTACTATGCTCAGGGAAAGTAGGCCAAGGCCCAGGGATAAATGATGAGAAGTCCAAATCAATTGTTGTAATCCCATTGCCCTTTGTCTATGATTGGTTTAAGGTAGATGTGTTCTGAGGAACTCAAAGAGGCTTTCTGAAGAATGGAAAAGGAAATATACAAGGAGAACACTCCTTTCCTCTATGCTTTTGGATGTTAGCATGAGTGGTGGTGCTACTTGGAGCTATAGCAGCCATACTGACACCATGAGGGGGAAGACAAAACAAACGAACAAAGCCACACACATACATACACAAACATACTCCCTAAGCCTGAGGCCTAATATTGTTGAATTGCTGAACCAACTCTAGAAACTTTGGATGTCTTAAAATATGAAAGAATAAATTTAAGTTGAATATTCTGTTACGTGCTGCCTAAAGCATCTTAACTGAACCAGAGGAGTCAAAAATGAAGATACTGGAAGCTGAAAGACAAATTAAGAGGCAAATATAACTGTCAGGTGAGCAGTGATAAAATGCTAAGCATGGTAGGGTGGAACAAGACGAATGGAAAGTAAAGTCAAGAATGGAGTTGAGGGGCTTCCCTGGTGGCACAGTGGTTAAGAATCCACCTGCCAATGCAGGGGACACAGGTTCGAGCCCTAGTCTGGGAAGATCCCACATGCCACGGAGCAGCTAAGCCCATGCACCACAACTACTGAGCCTGTGCTCTAGAGCCCGTGAGCCACAACTACTGAGCCCACGTGCCACCACTACTGCAGCCCGGGTGCCTAGAGCCTTTGCTCTGCAACAAAGAGAAGCCAACAAAATGACAAGCCCATGCACCGCAACAAAGAGTAACCCTCGCTCACTGCAACTAGAGAAAGCCCACGCACAGCAACAAAGACCCAACGCAGCCAATAACTAAATAAATAAATAAATTTATCAAAAAATAAAAGAACAGAGCTGAGGCATTGTGGACACAGAATCAACAGAATTTGTCAACTTACTAGTATCCAAGGTACCAGGTAATGGTAACTGCCATTCACTGAGTATTTCCTATGTTCCAGGCATTATTCTGAGCACTTTACATGCAGCATCTCATGTAACCATTTCAACAACTTTATGAAGTACTATTAGTTTTCACCATGGTTGAATCCTGTTTCAGTCATGCCTTGATTTATCAAGTCAAATCCCAATATCCTCTATAGCCACCAGTGGGCAAAAGCAGATGACTTGCTTCAGACTCCTTGGGAAAGCTGCTGGCTAGACTGCTGCTCCTAACATTTTTCATTTCATAGCACACATAGAAAATTATAATATTAAAGCACACACTGGGGTAAATGCGAGGGGACTCAGGCATCTATATGGGGCTTCGCAAAAGCCTTCACTACTCTTTATTATATAATTATAAGAAAATAAAATTCAAAATTTAGGGAAGATATTAAATACTGAATTTGTGTAAAATTTCTAAAAAATAATCTCTTTGATTTTTAATGAAAAATTTGTTTTTTATGAATATAGTTTTTTAATATCAGATTTTATGCTTGAAATAGCAATTCCTGAAGACTTTTAATCCAATCAATACTTACTAATCACGGTCTCTTCAAATTCTTGATAGTCATCACTAACAATAAATTTTGTTCACACAAGTGATATAAATAAAAGTAAAAATTCTTCTGACATCCTTCCAAATTTTTTACAACTTTTGAGTCATATTTAAAGTGTGTGTGTGCACGCGCACGCAGTCGTTCAAAGTAGTTCTTGTGGTTAAAGTAGTCATCAGGTCCACACACAAGGGAAGAAAGCTGATACAACTGCATTCCCACTTCTTAACATTTTGATTTTCTAATCTGAGTAAGTCTTCTGGCACTTATAAAATGGTCTGGCCCTTTTGTTACTAATTCATGGCTTTCCAAGGATGAGAAAGCTACAAAAGTGGGATAACCCAAGGAGCACTGAAACAACAGGAGTTATTCTTGTGGGCTGTTCTTGTGCAGCAAGAACCCACAAGGTAAGGGAGACATGAAAAGAAAAGGAAAAACTATTCACCTGCTGACACTTCTACGGCCCTGACAACTTCGTGTTTCCATACCGCTAAAACGTTACACTCTGCCTTATGGTATACTTGAATCCAGATTCCTATATAAGACAATTTTCCTGGTTGGGGCGCATCTCTGGACCTGGAAGCAGGGAGAGAGGACTCTTTGGACTTCACATTCACAAACACCTCACATACAGACTGTGGCTCTACCTCCAAATGAGGCTATGCACCCACTCACAGGTACACAGTGAGGATTGGAAGCTGTACGTCATTCAGCCTGAATTTTACAAATACACCACATTTATGCCTCTTTGACATTTCTTCACTATTTTCATGTATTGCAAGCCTCAAATAATGGAAATGGCCAGGCTCTCTCTCTACCCTGAAGAGGCCCGTGTGTGTCTCTGTGTGTGTCTTTTTATGTGTATTTGTCCTCCAGTGCACATTTTCATAAGTGGATTGGATGTAACATGTTCAATTAATTAAGGAATACATTTTTATTACCAACACCACTAACGGTTATATCTTGATCTCCATAAGGAACTGGCCAACTGGGGAGATTAGCGTGCACTGGCTCATGACTGGAGGGGAACAAAGATGTGTGGTCAACACATCTGCTTTGCACGTTTGTGCTTTGTTTATCATAAAATGGGCGATAATGATAAGGATGTGTAAGAAGCACAGTGTTAATGACAGTGCCGATGGAGAGTGTGAACAAAAGCCATGACTTCTGAGAAAGCTGGATGTAAATTAAACCCCAGATTTGTTCAGACTATAGGTTTTATAGCTACACGTTTATGGCTATTAGAAAGATCTTTGGTGTTGAAATTCCTGCAAGAATAATTTCATCACTTCAAGTGTGAAACTCCCTAGTCACTGATTCCAACTTCTCCCATGGAAGCAACTGCTTTAGAATATTGTTTTTGCTGACGTGACCATTTTATTACAGAACATAGTGTGTATTACGTAACACATGCAGCTTATATCCATGCATTTCATAACACACAGGAGGACACTGACCACTTGTGGCTCAGGAGGTCTTTGCCTATAGTCTGAAGATAAACATTTTAATTTCAATAGTTGCCTATTTATTTTCATGTATACTTTCAATTTAAGGCAAATTTCCCTATTTTGCACTGATGGTAGTGATGCATAGCTTCTTTTTAAGTGTTAGCTAAAAAGTGAGTCAATGTATAAAACATATCAAATAAATAAAAATGCAGTGGTCTATTTGGGATAAGGCAAAAATCACGGAGATGCTCTGCAAATGACCCAAGTCTTGGAAACCATGGGCTAGGTAATAATAAGAAGGAAGATGTAGGCTTTGGGTTGCGTTTCTGATAGCGATGATGGCCACACATTCATCCTGGAGACCAGTGCCATACACACGTAAAGCTGCTGCCTGATGCCCCAGGAGCGTGCTTTTCCACGTGACACTAATTGGCCCACACAGGAGTGAAACCATGACCCTTCCCTCATTAGCCACATGCTCAGACCAGCTGAGCTAGCTCGCTCTGGGTCACTGGGGTCCCATGTAGGAAATTACCATTCCAGTGCCCTGTGGTCCTCTCGTAACCCCAACTAATGAATGTCCCGTGGAGCCTAATGTCATTCCTGGGGGAGCACATAGCTCTCCCAGCAGTGAAGAAGTTGATGACATGCTGAAGTTTTAACCTAGGGAGAACCAACTGAGGCGGCACGGAGAGCTCAGGAAGCCTGGGAACAATCTTTCAAACATCTGTGTGTTAGAAAAAGGCCTGGCCTCAGGACATGAAATGCAAGCACAGGGAAGTGAAGAAAGCAGCTGAGCATCACACAGCAAGTTTATCATAGCAAAAATGACAGTAAGTGCTTGCTGTCTGGGCTGAGTACTTCCTGTCACCAACCCTATAAGGTAGGTGGTATTATCCCTATTTTAGAGATCAGGAAACCGAGGCTCAGAAGTCACTAGTAAGCATCTAAGATAGGCACTCCTCCTAGGATTGCCATATTGTGGAAATTAATACATCACCAAGTAGAAGGGAAATATTACCAGACAGACAGCTTGCCAAACCTTTCTGCTTGTGCCCCCTTTTAGGTCTCAGGGTAAAGACTGTAGGCCTTCAGGTAATCTTTATTTTTCTGTTGCTTTAGCACATCCACAGTGTAGCCTTTAGAAGAGTTTTTTTTTTAATAAGATGAATAATAAGATTAAGAAGGCAAGGCCTAGGGAAAGCATTCTTGCCAGGTGTTGGAGAACACTGGAAAGAAAGGGATGGCAGTAGCCTTTCTATATGCATTCTGAAGACCTGGGAAAGCCCACTAGCCACTCCCCCTGCTTTTTTAACAAGACTATTGGATCGATACCCCTTCCAGGGCCAAACTAACTGCTGGGTGAAATGAAATACCAAGTGGCCCTCACTTGGCAGCCACTCTTACCAGAGCCGCAGCTGGCCCACTGCCCTGGGGCTGCCCACTGCCACAGTCCTTTCTGGGAGCCATGAAGGCCCATGTGAGTGTCCACTTCCAGCCGAAGATCAGGGCAAAAGGAACTAGAGACACTTGGCACAAAACAAAAGCCCTAGTTTAACTCAGCCCTCTGTTTTCTGATTAGTCTAAGGGGATGACTCAGCTTGTCCTCAAAGCTTCCTACTCAATGCCTGTGAAATTTGATATTTTTAAGGTGCAACTGGCTAACAATCAACAGATAGATAGATATCTAATCAATAGATAGAGACAGAGTCCCAAATTTGACATTTATTAGCAGGAGAGATGTTGGTAAGTTATTTAACCTGTTTCAGTTCCCTCACATATATACTGGGGATAAAATCTTCCCCTCACAGTGGCTGTATCTGAACAAGGCAATGTGTGTAATACACTTGGCACACAGGGCTCTAATGCTCAAGAATGACAGTACTTCTTATCGCATCCTCTGTCCTCTGCCCCCTCACGGAGCGCAACTGAGTGAAATGTGATGCAAGTTGTCATGGTCCAAAAAGGCATGAAATAAAACTCCTTATTATCATCTTATTTTTAGTTGTTCATTTGAAGACCAGCGTCTAGTTATTTCACATACTGTATTCCTCTTCACCATAGGCTGCTGGGAAATTATTCCTTGACATAGAGAGGGGAAGGTCTTTTGAAGGCCTTGATGTGAAGCGCTTAGAAGACTTACCAGCACTGCCCACCCACCCCTCCTGCCCCCAGTGCCCAGCCTAAAACAACATACTTTTCTGTGTCTATTAGAAACTTTTCTTGCTTGCAGCCTTGGAGTGGAGGCTTAATTCTGGTCACAGAATTGTGAGAGAACTGCAACCTCTCTCATAAATGGGCTCTCAGGCATCAACACTGGAGGAAACTGAATTGTTTCCAAAAGCGAGACAGCGGCTAAGAAATAAGGGTATCAAGACTGTTTTCCTGGAGTAATCTCCTACCCAGTGGGAAGAGGCCAGGCGGAGCAGACAGTATTCTGAGAAGAAATGAGGAGCCCACAATGTGAGAACAGCAACAGACTCCCTAACATAGTGGACAGCGGGCCATCTCTCTCTTCACTCTTCCGCGGGCACGTTGGCTGGCTGATTGCCATCGGTCAGGCTTCCTTAACTTCACATTATGTAAATTCAGTAGTGGTAAGAGATGTTTATATTGCCACTTGGGTTGACTATAGTTTGTTTTTCTTGATTATCTCAGTCCAGACTGGTGAGCATTTAACAATAAATTGTAGCAGTGCCTGGAGATCTGGAGACTCAGATCCCCCCCTGGGACTCTGTAGTTAAACAGTTCTCTTTAAACCACTGCCACCTAGTGGTAACTGAGCAGACTGAAATGTGCTTCACTTATGTCCAACGAGAGAATGGGGATGGGCAAAAAGGAACTTGTTTTTTCCCTGCCACCCTACCCAGGAAGCATAGGGAAAGAAGTGACAGAAGATGAATCTCATTCCACTGGCCTCCACTCCCTGCCAATGTTTAACCATCACTGAACATTTTATATGTCAAGCTAGCGGACTCTTCTGACTTTATTTTGACTAATGAGGACATTTTCATTTAATCACAAGCCTTTGAGATATAAAACAAACAAGCAAGGGCCAGAACTGGAGCACCTGGGTCTTGCCTCCCTTTCCTCTACCGTGGTGGTTAGAAACTTCCTGATGTCAGCTGCGCCCAACTTAATGTGTTCTTTGAAAGTAGGGAATTGGGTCTTGACAATTAACTTGAGGGTTCCCCCTCTAAGAATCAACGTCATTTTTGCTTCTCCACCTTACTCAGGTGACTCAGCGCTAGAAGCACACAGAGGAGATCAAGTAATCAATGTGGCAAATCTCTGCAGAGCAATTTCCTGTACATGCACAGAGGAGCTGGTGGCAAATTCAGATATTCCTGGAAGCATATGAGGATCAACGAGTCAAACGCAGTAAAATCCTCCGAGGTGAGCAGAGTCAATGGTGATCTCAGCAGGTTGTGAAGAGAGTGGATTAATGCCAGTGAGCTATTAGGTAGAATAAATTCACAGAGCAATTACCACTGCTTGGGGCTTAGAGGAGATAATTCACAACGTGGACCAATTTCCTTTTCTAAGCGTGAACTTCAAATAAACTTGGAACAACAAAGCAAGCTCAAGGATAGTGATGTAGGTGTGTGAGCTCTGGTAAAGAGAAGGCACAAGGTTACAACAATGAGACTGCAGAAAGCCTGAGATGTTTCAGCTTTCTAGATCAGTGTCCTCCCTTGGTAACAGACTCCTCTGCCTCCTTCTCTGCACCCACCCCTCTCCAATCAGCAGACACAAAGCAGCCAGTATATTGTATTAATCATATTTATTACAGTTTCCAGACTCCCATATGACAAATACCTAAAGCAGAAGAACACTGCAAGCTGACGTTACTAGCAGCAACCCACCTAAACCCTTCCTGGGAGGAAGGGTTTAGGTGAATTTAACAATGAGGAGTAATTTCAAGACAAGAATAAAAGTCATGTTTTTTCTTTTAGCAGCTGGTATATGAACAGTGAAACTATAAATACAGAGAGTCATCCAGGTTTAGCCTTGTCTAAAAAACATTAATAAGTCACGGTGCAGAGGGGTATCCCCAGGATTGCCAAACAGAAGGCTAATGCCTTTAGATGTCAGTATGAAATAAGCAAATCACTTTTTAAGACACTGCTTACTATCTGCTTTGCTGTCAGGACAACAGAAAAAGAACTGGACTGCTGCCCTAGAACTTAGCTCACACATAATTCAGCCAGACAATCATTGTTTCAATCACCCCTAAATTTTTTAAAAACACATTCCCCCCCCCCCCCCACCGACAGCTCTAAAAACATAACATCAGACATTTGCTCGGAAGGACTAAAAATCAAAATCAATTGCAGTGTATTCGGAACAGCTTTTACGGCTTTCCTGAGGGACAGTTCCTATCTCTTCAGAGAATGTTTTTAAAGAAGCACTAACTCTGGTAGCTTATCAAACTACTCTTTATTCTAAATAAATAAGACCAGCTGAAGGTCTCAGGTGTACTTCTTCCACACACACCCCCTCCCCCAGATCTCCAAACCATCCAAAGCCATTTCTTGACAGAGAGCTTTCATTTTTATTAGAGGAGTGCAAGAGAACTTACAAACATGTGAAAAATACTCGAAACACCGACAGTAAAGGAGGCCCAACCCTTCCTCAGAGCCCAGAAAACTGTGGCAGGAACCCCAAAGGCTTATCTTAAATCCATCAACTCAATTTGCCAGAAAGTCATGACAGACCACTCACCATTGCCACACAGGCCTAGATGGGATTTTCCTTCTTTACAATCACTAAGAAAAGCCTTCTGGGAGTTATTGCCCAGAAGAACACAGGCTGATGAACAGAAGCTACTGAAAAGGGGTCGACTGCATTCTGTATCTGGCACAGGAAAAGGAAAATTAAAACATCTGGAAACCATTACATTTATACCATGATACTCTTAGGTGAATCTTTACCTTCCCTCAGCAACCATTTCTTTCATAAAAAATACACAAAGGCTTAGAAAGCTTTGGGGCAGCACCAGTGACAGCTAGCTGTCTTTGAATAATTTTAATTTTTTCCTAAAGGCAAAATTAAGAGAAACTTAAAGAAGTAATTTACAGAACAGATTCTATTTCATGGTTTTGCCCATGCCAGCTGCTATGGAAACAGTACAAACAGAAATACAAATAGCCACTCTACATCAAGTTAGGTTTCCATTTTTTCTCAAGGGATAGAAGCAGTACACCTAGGTTTCTGTAAGCCTTCTGAGGATGAAGGGCAGCTCATAGCTCAGGGCCTGACAATCTCTAAAAGTACTCCTGGACTATTTCACCATGAGGATAGGTAAAGCCCTTCTTCATTCGCTAACGACTCTAGCAAGGATTCTACGCACCTAGACTTTAACGCTAATGGTTTCTAGGCTTTCTGACTTGACATGCGCCATGCACGGAGAGCAAGGAACCAACCAGTCCAAGGCCACCTGCCTTAGACACTGATAACTCCAGCTAACCATCGCACAAACGGCCCACCTGTTGTAAATGGTCTCTCAGAGGAAGCAGAAATACTTCCCAAATACTAGCACAAACAACCTAAAGTACAGTCTCTCCTAGTGGTGAAGCAGTAGAACCATCTCTGTGTACAAAGAATGGCTCATGAAATCGTTCTGGGGGTGCAGCCACACTTTCCATTTCTCGATCCCTTGTTACTTCCTAACAAAGCTGGATACTCCTGAGAAGACCTCAACAAGTGTACAGGTCTGCCCTGTGAACTGCCCTGAAAACACACTGCCATGTCTAGAGATTACTTTGAAGAATCAAAGTTGAATGTTCAAAAATAAGTACTAGTGTCTCAAGCCCAAATCCCTAGAGAATACCAGAAGCCAGTTTTGCTGTGTTTTGGCTGCTTAGGACACCCTCGACGAGTTGATGGGGGCCCTCCAGAAATCTACCATTCTGGCTTTTACTTTCCCCTTTTCTTTTCTTGCCTTCTGAGGAAGACTTCAGCTATTTCCATAGCAACTTATTTAAATGTCCTAGATGACCACATTTTTGAGCAGCATATACATTTTTAGGACATATTTTTCATTCCTTTTGAACAATTTCTCCCATAATAAAGAAAAAGCAATAATTAAAAAAATTACTTCTCTAAAAATATGGTTATCATGCTTTGTACACAACAGCACATTTACTAGATAATACTCATTCCAGAATCACTGTCCAAACCAAACAAATAAATGGGGGTATATGGGCACATAAGACAGATGACACACAGTTTTGTTTTTTTTTGGTTTTTTGCGGTACGCGGGCCTCTCACTGCTGTGGCCACTCCCGTTGCGGAGCACAGGCTCTGGACGCGCAGGCTCAGCGGCCATGGCTCACGGGCCCAGCGGCTCCACGGCATGTGGGATCTTCCCGGACCGGGGCACGAACCCGCGTCCCCTGCATCGGCAGGCGGACTCTCAACCACTGCGCCACCAGGGAAGCCCGACACACAGTTTTAAAATAATTTTCAGATCCAGAATTAGTAACTTGGGCAGAAAAGCAATAAATCAATCCTTATATGGATACATGAAAATTAAATGCAAACTAGAAAACGAGCATGTGTTTAAAATAAATCAGGTTAGATTTAATCAGGCACTACAATGAATGGAAATTGATTATATTCCTTTTGATTCCAAATTTCCACTTTATTGGGAAAATCTAGTAACCATTACAGCTTCTAGCTGAGGGACAAGAGGACAGACAGATGGCAACTGCCAAACAGGGAGGACTGGTAAAGAGGTAGAGGCAGGGATGCCTGATGATTAAACAAGACAACTACTAATTGGGGAACTGAGATTTTAGCCATACTGTTTAGAAGAGATTTAGACTGGCAGATTCCAAAGATAATTGTTCACGAGCGTTTGTAACCTAGAACTTCTCTAAATGTATAGTGCACCTAATCTGGCTCTAAAGAGTATATTTAAAATGCATTTTGAAACAAAATCAAATAAACAAAACAAAACAACTTCCACAGATGCCTCTTTGGGGATGCGTTGTTTTTAGGTGCGCATCCTTCCTTCGGTGCTGTCATATAAACCCCTCAGAAAGTGCAGTGGAATTCCCTCTCATCCTGACCAGCAGAGGGTGGGGGCTGGGATACGGGGGGGGGGGGCAGCAACGAAACGCCCCTCTTCCTTTACTGAAGATACTCTTCTGAACACTTCCATTGTCCCTTAGGAGGAAGGAACGGAACATGGAAAACAGTTCCTGAAGATATCACTGCTTTTTGATAACAAGATCGTAACTGTGACACCTATGGAGATTACTCTCTGATATTATATAGCACCTACCTTGCTCATGAAACACTGAACTTTTACCAGGCTATGAAACAGGGTGAGTAAAAATCACTCATGGCACTTACACGTGTTAAAAGACTTTAAAATGCCTTCCCCAAATTCTTTTACTCAGTGCCCCTGTGAGGTAGGTGTCTGGTGGGAAAAAACTGAGGCACAGAGGGGTTAGTCTGCTCTCCTCTCACTACATGATGAGCCAGAGTCCCAGCTCCTTGAACTTGATTCACCAGCTTCTCAGAAGGCTTATTTAAGTAACACGACAAATACAGCAGAGGAAGTTTTTCTTTTCAAACGTTTTAACTAGTTAGCTATTTATCATTCTCACTTTGAACCTAAGTTATCTAAAATAAAACCAAATAATGTATAAACTAACAAAACAAAAGGTCAACGTTGCCTAACAGTCTGTGTCAAGATATAGCCTATTTTGCACTGGTGATTGGAAAAGCATATGGTTCAAGTAGAAGTAGTAGCAGGTGGTCTAGTGTTCCTGTTACTCAAGCCAGGCTGAGTAAAGTGTCCCTTACAGACACCACCGCTGTACTTTGTGAGAACCTCTTTGGTCTGAAACAAGGGAATAAAACTCCACCCCTGTTTCATGGAAACCATCCTACAAGATACTCTAGACAGGGGCCAGCCCTGCCTGGAAAGAGTACTCTCGGCCACATAATGAGTGTGTATTATTGAGTCCACGCAGAACTCTTTGAAGCCAGACATGAAGGTCACAGTCTCCTGACATAAAGCTCACAGGACAGGTCACACTATATACAGAGGGGCAATACACAGGGTACATGCACTAGCACCATGCCACAGAAGTGAAAGAGAAGGACAAGAGCATCTTATAGTCCCATCTGGTACACCATTTGCAGAAGCTATCTCTGGCAAGAGGAAGACCAACAACGAGGTCCCATATTTCTTTCCATAAAGTGGAGAGGCATAAAAACACAGCATTCATTGCTAGATGCTTTGAGCATACCACCTACCCAAATTTCACTCTTACATAAATTGGTGGGCTTCTTATATCTTATAGATATTAAAAGATAACAAATTACATTTCTTGATCAAGAGAGAATGGTGTAGAGCAAAATTCAAAGGTCAGTTACAAGATGTGGGTTCAGGGCTCAGGGTGATTTATACTGCTACTCTTAGAAACAAATTTATGAGTACTCAGGGCACTAGCTTTTAGAAATGAGATCATTCTTTTTGAGGTGTTTTTTTCCTTCACCGTGCTATAGTGTCTGTGGAGTGAATTCAATTCATACCATGCTCCCTAATTCAAATCTAGTATTTGGTTTGAGTGTCTGAAGTAGACCACGATACCAAATAAGATGCATGTACCTCTGTACAGCTTTTGCCTTGATATTAATGCACACACCCACCCACCCTCTCAAGGCCTATTTCCCCTTCAGGGACCTCATCTCCCAGAAGGCCCGAGCCTGGCTCTATGCTCTGCACATGGCAGACCAGAGGGAATCATTCCAACTCATAGCTTCACTGGGATACTAGGATATAGCATAGCAGCGATTCATGCATTTTATTTCGAAAAACCAAAGCTCAAGTGAGGCCGAGCTGGTCACTGTGCAAGATGAACCAGCAGGACATTCTCGCCTCGAATGAAAATCTGATTTATGTGTCGAGTGAATACCTGCTGGTAATCCACTTTGGGCTTTCGCTTTTTCTTACGGGGCTGGCCCCTGGAAAGGGTGGTGGCCCTGGAAAAGGTACCTCCCGCACTCGACCCTTCTGTCTGTGTAGTCCTCCCTGACAGCTCTGACCTGGACTCCTCCCTTGCCGATGCCTGCAGGGAAGAAGGGACGGAGCGGGAACGCTTGCGTGAACCCCGGTCAGTGTCTCCTCGTCCCCACACTGAAGCCACC
This sequence comes from Pseudorca crassidens, assembly GCF_039906515.1. Classification (NCBI taxonomy): domain Eukaryota; kingdom Metazoa; phylum Chordata; class Mammalia; order Artiodactyla; family Delphinidae; genus Pseudorca; species Pseudorca crassidens. Next base: position 133,235,791 of record NC_090298.1, on the reverse strand, counting down.
TTCCAGGTGGATGTCTGGGAGTATCTGGACAGAGTGGAGTCTTCAACTGCAGACTTGGAATCTGTTTCCTTCTTGGAGGAATCCTGCAGTTTTAGTCGATCAAAGAGCTATAAGGAAAGCAATGACAAGTATTAGCCTTCCCTTTAGCTTACAACATCCCTCTTTCAATATGTAGAAGAAAGACTAGATTCCTTTATCATGCTCTGTGGACTGCTTGCTTTGCAATTTTTAAAAATTTAGTGGGCTTCCCTGGTGGCGCAGTGGTTGACAGTCCGCCTGCCAATGCAGGGGACACGGTTTCGTGCCCCGGTCCGGGAAGATCCCACATGCCGCGGAGCGGCTGGGCCCGTGAGCCATGGCCGCTGAGCCTGCGCGTCTGGAGCCTGTGCTCCACAACGGGAGAGGCCACAGCAGTGAGAGGCCCATGTACCACAAAAAAAAAAAAAAAAAGTTAGTAACGAATTTTCTATTTCTAGCCGTAACTCAGATGAATCAATGAATATGTCAAGAGAAAAGGCACCCACTTTTTCTATGGTATAAAACTGAAAGACTTTTAAACCTTATAAGAGGTAACTTGTTGTTCAAACAATATGCAAGTAAGAAGCACAGACTCATTTTTGATTCGCTGGATGCATGGGAAGAGACTAATGAAGACCGTGGTCCAGGCACACCTGGTTGATAGCAATAGGGCTTTTCCACTTGGAAACCCTGGTCCCTGGGCTCAGTGATCTTAATTCCTAAGCTTGAAAGCATGTTGGGTACTCAGAAAGTCAGGGGAAACTGCCTACCCTAGTGAGAGTCAATGAAGAATCCCGTTCATATGCTTTGCCTAGAACAGGTTTTCGGTAGGTCTCATCCACATCAGTAAGTGCCTAGAGAAAAACAGACCAAAGTGGGGAAAATAAGGTAGCATTCAAATATTATTTTTATAGCTTTCAGGAAAAAATTTAAAAGGCAGAATAACATCTAATTATAGCAGAACTAACCTTAACAGGTGACTCAGCTCTTGGGCAGAAACAAATGGTTATACGTGGCACCCTCTGAATAGGAATTCCAAGCGGCTATGACCATGTAAGATGGGTTTCCCCTATGGTAAGGTGACTTTACCAACGCAGGGTAGAGGTTCATAAATTTCAGGGAGCATGAATATCTAGGAAGTTTATTAAAATACAAATCTAAGGCTATCCTCCTAGAGATTCTTCATCCTGGGATGAAGCCCAGGAACTTTCTACTTGAACCAAAAACCCCATGATTCTGATGCAGGACAGCCTCAGACCACACGTTAAGAAACACTACTGCTGCTTTTCCCTTTTCAGTCTTATGACAGCAATTAATAGAGATTAACCAGGGTAACACATAGAATTGCTGGTGAATTCTTGTTGTGGAGAGATCAACCTCACAGGAGAGCTATTAGGATCAAATCAGATCAGGTATGAGAAATTACTTTGAAAAGTGTGAATCACCCTACAAATATAAGCTGACAGTATTATGATTACCACCACTGTTATCAAATATATTCTTTTAAATCTTTTCCTTCAAAGGTAAAATTATAATAAAATATTTTCCCTACACTTTAGAGATGAGAAAACTGAGGCTCAGAGAAATTACTTGGCCTAGAGTCACACAGCTACCAAATGGTGAAGCTAGGATTCAAATCAAGGTTTTCTGATTCCATACAGCTTAAAACATGGTCTCCGCAGCCAGAAAGGATAAAGTCATGGTCCTTTCACTTACTAACAGTGTGATCTGGGACCAATCTTCCAAAATCGCTAGCCTCAATTGCTTCATTTGTGAAATAAAACAGTGATAGACCCACAACTTATGCATTGAGATAGTATATATAAAGCCCTTAGTACAGTATCTGGCACATAGCAAGGGCTTAATAAGTATTAGCAGCTATTATTATTATCAAAGTTATTTTAACTGCCTCCTATCATAGTTGTGCTATAATATATCCCTTCTCTCCTACAAATGTTTAGTAAATAGACAGTAAGCCTCTAGAAGACTGAGGGCACGTGGTACGCTCCTTCACAAGGAAACACTATGCAAAGTGTCCGGCGTATTAATATGTCTGCTTCCCCTCTATCCACATCTGTCTTTCCGAAAGCTGTAGAGTAAAAGTTCCTTTCTGAAATTTCTGTACCTAGCACTGTGCCCAGCCAAAGTAGGAAGTCAGCAAATATTTTTAAATGAATGAAAAATAGTTGGTAGGAAATCAACATAAAATTACTAAAAGATGAAATAAGTAATTATTCCTTAAGGCTAGATTGCTCAACCCTGGCACTAATAACATTTTAGACCAGATAATTCTTTGTTGTTGGGCAGGGCGGCGGGGGGTGGGGGGGGGTTGTTTTGTGTACTGTTGGATGTGCAGCAGCAGCAGCCCTGGCCTCTACCCACTAGATGCCAGTAGTACCCCATCCCACAGTCGTGACAATCGAAACAAATGACATTGCCAAATGTCCCTGGGAAGGAGGAATGGGCAAAATCACTCCAGGTGAAAGCCTCTGCCTTTGGGAAAAGCAATAAAAAGAACTTTTTTGTTATTGCCCAAGAGAGTGCAAAGATTCTAGCTCCTCTGGAAGTTATTCTGGAGGTTTTGCTGAATAAGGTCCTTGAGATATATGAAAAATTTAATCCCTAGAAGGTTCTCCAGCCCCTTGAGAAAGGTTTAATTACCATATTCCAGAACTTGTCAAATGCAACAAGGAAGCCCGTACAGACGCCCCGAAGTCCCTTGAAAGTGCGGATGTGAACATTCACCTTCACCCCCTCCCGGATACAACGATGGAGTTCACCCAGAGGGCTGCCTTCGTGCACTGAAACAAGAAGAACAGTCAGCACAGCATGAACACCTGCTCTCATTCCCAGAATTAACAACCAAGACCACCCAACCATCTCCAGCAACACAAGGCAACACGGTGTAGTGTCAGCCACACCACAGGAGCAGGAAGGCCCAGTGGGCAAAATGGCTAGCGTAGGCAATGCACACTGAATCGAAACAAGATTACCTGGAACGTGGATAAACGAGCTGTATGGCTACCATCCAAATGTTTCACTACCTCTCTACCCTATTTCTATGATGTCACTGATTCTAAGAGGCACCATCATTTTAAAACTTTTTTGGGAAAAAAAGAAATACTACATTAAATGTGTGCATCAGCAGCTAGATTCTTCTCAGTTCTATGCCCTGTTAAGACAACCTTTTTCAGGATAAAGCTCATGAACCACATATCCAGCTTGAGCCTTCCAAAGAACAAAAACCCTCGTCATAGGTTTAAAGGAAATGAACCATGTAACTCATTTGCCCTGAAACACATGCAATCGTCTAAGAAATAATGGCCTTTCGGCCTCTCAAGTCTGAGCTACTTCATGCACAAGCTCTCTGGGGCCACTAGTGTTTCAGTGTATATCATCTTTACACTAGGAGGAAGAGGCCTGGTTGTATTCCAAGCCTTGCTGGTATAAAGGCACCTGCTGAGCATCTGACTCTTATGACATTGCTGATAAGCATCATACAAAAAGAGCAGTATGACAACTCATGGGAGGAATGCTGGGATTATAAACTGCAGCTTTTACTATGATGGACTCTTATTTTCAGAGCTTGGGAGCAAGGCTGAATTTTATTTTTATTATTTCATGTTAACTTAGCCTTCAAAATATGCTGGCTATACTACATAAAATCTCCCTAAAGAAAACTGCGTGAGCACACGCGTGCACACACACACACACTCTCTCTCTCACAGTCACATTCACACTCACACATACACAGTCTCATTCTTCCCCCCAAGTTTGCAAGGCACAATTCTTTGGAAGTTATTGTCATTGACAGTAAACAAACAAAAAATCTCTGTTTTGTTTCTAGTGGCATAAAAGAGAACAAAAGTCTTGCACTTCAACTTGGATAACTAAGGTGGTTACTCTTAACCTCCTTACCCCTCACTCATAGATTGGCTTATAAATGATGGCAGTGATAAATTAACACAAGAAGATATGCTTGGATTAAGTGACTTGGCACCCTCAGATTGAGGGTTCAGCAAGAAGGCACAGTTGGAGGCAGAGTGACAGAAACAGTGGCCTTGGAAAGGAACATGAGAACCTTGGTCTGATCTTCATCACCTATCCCTCCTCTAGCCATCTTTTAAAATTCTTTGAACCTATGACATATAAAGATGTATGTACATATATCTGGATATGTGTTATAGACAGTGTCAAATCAAGCACTGTAAACAAATTTTAGGTCATTATAACTAGTTGTGTGAACTTGGCGAACAACTTTTTCTCTATAAGCCCAAATTTCCTCATTCATAAAATGAGGTTAGACTAGTTAACTTCTAGAGTCATGTAAGGAATAAGCCTTTATAGTTCAATTTCTTAGAAACTGATCACAATGCCTGGATTATTCCGTTTACCTATACACATTCACTCCCCTTTCTCACCATACACGTATATGTTCCACAAAGGGTGGAAAGACCACTCTTTTTCTAACTTGAAAGAAAACAGGGGCACCACTTCTCCCCATGCACCCCTAAATCAGAGAGGAAGGACAGGCATGTATCTTAACAACTGTCTCATTCTAATTAAATGGCAAACTCAGGTTTTCCACCCTCACATGTGTGCTTTTCTTTTGATTTTTTTTCTTCCAAAGATTTAATAAGGTGTAATTCCAGGGAGTATTTCTCTCCTTATGTGATCAAAAATACAACACTAGCACCACCTATCAGAGCAAAACGCCAAGACAAAAATGAACTTCACTATCTGAATCAGAAGGCACAGTCTGAATCTCTTCGCAGCAGTGTCTGTGACAAACTCCAAATGGATATGAACCAGGCTTCTATATATATAGATAGATAGATACACACACAGACACACACACACACATATATACACATACACATATGCCTTATCTTTGAAAAAGTTATTCTTCCAAATCCCACTCTCCATTGCCATTACTCTTGGGCCACACACTTCCAAATCCAGGTCATTTTTAACCCCACTCTTATTTTTCCCTGCTTGTAGCCAATACTAAGTCCAAACACTAGATTCTCAATAACTAAGACCTGCCCTTTCTTTTCTCTTTCCACAACTAACAATACAGTCCAGGGCCCATCAGACGACTGGTTTGCTTCAAGAGTCTCCTAGCTCCCCTCCTTCACATCAGCAACAGCATCATCATCACTGTCACCAACATTATCACCAATTACTGAGCCCTCAGTATGGGCCAGGCCCTATGGTAAGTTTAACTTTATACACATTATTTAATCCTCACAACTCAAACAGGTTTAAATAATTTGCTCAAAGTTACTTACCTAGTAAACAGCTGAGCCAACAGTCAATACTGGCAGGTTATATGCATTCTGACCTGGGCCTTTTAATTATGAGAGTCTAAAACTAATAATAACCACAACAACAATCTACAACAATAAAAACAGTGACATTTAACACTCACTGAGTATTTCCCTACATGCTAGGCCACATTACAATTGTAAACCTTTAAATGTGTTAACTAATTTAAACTTCACAACTAGATTCTATTATTGTCCTCACTTCACTTATGAGGAAACTGAGGCCCCAAAGAGTTTAATTAACTTGCTTAAAGTAAAACCGTTGGAAAGTGGAGGAGCAAGTATTCAAACCTAGGCAGTCAAGCCGCTGAGGCTGTGCTCTACTCTACCTCCCCAAACACATTTTACTACTAGAAACTCAGCAATCAGAAACATTTGCCCTACAAAGCCTTTTGCTTAAGAATATACACCATGGTTCCCACTCTCTCTCATAACAAAGTCAAAGAAAAACTCTTTGGTCTTCAAAACATTCTGGCTACCAATCCCTTTCTGGACCCAAATTCAGTTTTCATTGATCTGGACACAAACCACATATGCAGCATCTTCCACCCACCAAAAAAAAAAAAGCAAGGAAGGAAACATTAGAATGTATTCTTCCTCTCCTGAGACTAGCATAATGGTTAAGCATATAGCCCCTGGACTGGGACAACCCAGGATGAGCGGCAAACTGACTAGTCACGTGATGCTGGGCAAGAAGTTGAACTCAATGAGTGTCAGTTTCCTCATCTATAAAAGTGGATCCAAGGGTAAAATGAGATGCAATGCATCTAAAGGGCTTAACACTGTGTATAGCACATACTGGCTCAATAATAGCAGCTATAATTAACAACAATAAAGTTACCACCTGACTTACAAAGGGGCATGAGGAAACTTTCTGGTGCGGATTTGCTCTGTATCTTGATTGTGGTGGTGATTTCACGACCATACACTTGTCAAAACTCACTTTAAAAGAGTGAATTTTGCTATGTGTAAATTATACCTCAATAGTCTGATTTTAAAATAATTGCTGTTATCTTCAACCATGCCCTTCCTTAACTTCAAGACCTAAAGCTGACCTCATACATGAACTATTTCTTGAAAAAATCTAATCCTCACCCACGCTTCTGTACTTTTTTCGCTTTCTGAAGGTCATCAACTCTTTGTGCTATCTACTCATCTTTACCATGTACACCCAAGTGTTTCCAGTGGTGGGATTAAAATTTTCAGTGCCGAGGGCACATTCTGAGACTTTGATTCCAGGCATATATTTATCATGGGAAGTCAATAAAGTTGGCTTTCACACACTTTCATACCAATAATATAGCAAAGTGCTCCACAGGTAAAGGCAAAACCACCCACCACATAGAAATATTTCTTTTCTCTTGAAAATCTTGGAAGCAAAGCAATGATTGGCAAAATGGAAATAAATGTTACAATCTGAGACTTGGAGTGCATTTCAAAGATCTGATAGTGGCAAAAAGTATGGGCAAAATAAGGTCCCCCAAACTGCTCTTAATTTAGGAACATGCATAATCTATCTTTGTGCCACTGCTGGGCAAGCAAACTGGAATAAACCCTAGCTCAGGCAGGGATTCTCCAGCATAGTAAATCATCCGACAAAGCCACCCCTAACGGCACTCAGCCTTTCAGGATGTTTCTCTCATAACAAACACATTTCTAGAAATGAAACAAAATATTCCTTTGCTTAGCACAACCCTCCATTCCAAAGGCAGTGATTTAATAATGCCAAGATTTAGCTATCAGTATACAGATGCTCTGAATGGCTAAGTAGGTCATTGTGTCCATGGGGCAGATGTCAGAACTGCTTGCCAGATGACAAAGATATAACCCTGGGCTGTTTTTTATTCCATTTATACAAGACCTAACACACATTAGCAACTTCTGCTGTTTACAGCTTTACTCTAAGGATCTGTTAGGAGGCTGCAAGAAATTCCCTTGTGCCATTTACACCTTCAGAACATGAAATAACCTGTGCATATGGTAGTATGAGCCTGACAGACACAGTCCTGCACTCAGCCTGGCAGAGGGGCCGTAAAATAGCGTCTGTGCTTCACTGGCATTTTGTGCCTGCTGCATTCCAGGACTTGTGACTTGCTAATGTGAACATAGGTATATCAGCACCCTGCAGCCCTTCTCCTGCTTACAGCACTGAGAACGAGCTGTCACTTAATGTGCAGGGGTTGTGGGATCATGTCTCCTGTGCTACCTGAACAGATTTCCTCACACTGCATCCCAACATCCCCAGATCTCAATGACCAAGCACTCTCCCACCCCTAATATTGGCTATGCCGTCCCTCCCCGCACCGTGCGTGGTCCCAAGACCTCAACACCTCTGCAAACCCTACCTGTGAGGTCCGGTTTCCAGGCCCACCACCTCTCCGGACCCCCCATCACTCCTGCAGATCCTTTCTGCAGGCTCCTCATCACCTCTGTAGGCAGTTCCGTGGACCCCATCACCTTTACTCACGTTATCCAAGCAGACACTCCCCACGACTATTTATTACCTCCACAGCCTTACCACTCTTCCCCCGCAGCTCAGACATACCCTTCACTCCTCAAGCTGACCCTCCCCACAGTCGCTGATTATCTCAATATACCAAGACCCTCCCCCGATACACGTAGACCCGCACCAAGCCGCTATCACCCCGCAAACGCCTCCAGGGCCGCCGCCTTCTCGACAGCTGGCCCGGCCCCAGCCCCGCCCGCCGGACTCACAGGGCATTCTCGTGAGCACGTTGCGCGGCGCCTTCCTGCTCCGACCCGGACCCCGCCGCCGCGCCCCGGCGGCCCCGTCCCCTTCCTCCTTGGCCACCATGAGGCGGCGGAGGCGCTGGATGCGCTCGGGGTCCGGGGCGGGGATGTCCGGGCGGCGGCGGGTCCTGCCCAAGGGCCCGGCGGCGGCGGTGGCGGGGTCCCCAGAGCCCGCGGCCGCGCCCCGCGGCCGTCCGCGCCCGCCGCCCCGGCACCCGGTCCTGAGGAAGCTCTCGTACTCGGCCAGGTTGTTGAAGCAGGGCGCGTTGGGGTAGGGGATGGGAGGCAGGCGAGGCGCGTACAGGGCCAGCAGTGGGTCGAAGCTGTCAGAGCTGACATCCAGCCGCGGGCTGGGCGGGCGCGCAGGGCTGCCGGCGCGAGCCGACCTCGCCCCCCTCTCCCGCTCCTCCATGTTTGAAAGGCCCGCAAGCTGAGGCCGATGGGAAGGAGAGGGGGCCGCCAGAGGGCGGCACTGCGCAGCCGCGACGCCGGTCTCTCTGCGCCGGCCTGGCCGCCAGGGGACAGCATCTGCCCGCGCTCTGCGTCTCCGGGGGTGTGGCGAGCGGCTGCGACCCGCCCGGTCTTCGCAGCGCATCAGCGTTGGGGAAGAGGTTAATTTGCTCTAACGCAGTGTTTCCCCCTCTATATCATTATCACTTTGGGTGTTTCCTAGTGGTGCGGATTCCCTGGGGGTGGAGCCCGGGCCCGGCAGCTTAACAAGCTCCCCAGGTGTTTCTCTGCTCTCTGGAACCGCGCTCTACTCCTAGCTTGCGCTGGCGGGAAGCAGTGGGAAAGAGGGCAAGGAATGCCCTAGTTTGCTCTCATGCCGAGTACCACTGGGGTTTAGCTTAGGTGGGCTCCAACTATTTAGCTTCTCTGGCTCTTTACATTCTCATCTGAGATGTAGAAATGGTCGCCTACCTCACAGAATTGTCCAAAGAATGAAGAGATACTGCATATAGAGCGCATAATAAATGCTCTGTGAATGTTAACTAATATTGGTTAAGTGTACAATGAAACTGAAGGATGATGGGTGGACCCTGGTACTGCATTTCCTACACCCTCTGCAAAAAGAAATTTACGCATACACCAGAAAGACGCTAGTATTAAGGCAAATTCACTATCACTGATCCTGTAAGCATTGCTTAGCACCTGGAGGAAATGAGGATGCCGCGATCGGAGGACAAGATAACAAGATTTTCAAAACCTGGTTGTACTTTGGAGCCTCTGTTCAGCGGAATATTTTTGTTTTTTGATATTAAAATAATAGTCTACTCTACACCAAAGGCCCAGATATTACCCCCTCATCCAGCAGAGCCAAGGTGTTTCCAGTCACCTACAGGCCACACAAATCACTTTCCTAACTGCCACCACTCTCCCAAACTGCTATCAACTGGTATTAATTCTATACTAGTTGCTTTTGTGCATATTTTAAAGTTTCCTTAAGACCTGGAAAGGAAGCCCCAGAGAATACTATTCTCTTAGAGAGCAGGATGAAAATATACAGCTGTGAAGTATACTTTAGAATACATGATGCAAAATAAAAAAGATAACATAAAAACTACCAACAATGCTTCTGATAGCACTACATAACTCAATAGGTAAACCCGGGTCATTCCTTTGCTCAAAACCCCTGCCCCAACACAAACGTCAAACCTGCAAACTGCTGGCAATTCAACGAGCAAGTGCACATCCCCGTCTTGTAACAAAATCAAGTGATAGCCTTTGTGGTATCACATAGCACCCACAGAAAACACAAAACTTCCGTGGGTAGTTGTCTTAAAAATTTGTACTAATACCTTATATTTGTTTTGATATAAAATGCTATAATTTACTTACAATTAAGTTAAATTTGCCAATCAAGAGCTACATTCTTATTGCCTTACTTGGCCTATCACAGTGTACTAGCCTAGGTATATCATATTTGGGTCTTGTTACACAAAGTGTGGTACATTGACCATTATCCACCAAAAGCCTTTGAACCCCAAAATCTTCATGCGGAAAGCTTAGAACTGGCATTTTAAATGAGTATTTCAAGTAAATTTGTTGCATTCAGAAGTCTGTGAACCACCACTGTGATGAAGGGATGTGAGCCTGGCTTATGTAAAGACATACACACATGAAAGTTGGACTCATACTGCGTTTGTATGAAAAAAAACAAATGAAAAATTAGGCCAAGGGAGTTGAAAGCTTTATTTTTTTCTCTCAAAGAAATCTTATCAATTACCAAACATGAGCCATGTCTCCTATTCCCACGAAGCGAAGAGAACAGGAAGGGAAAAAAAGGCATTGACAGATGGGGTGTCAATTGGTGAGGGATGAGACCAGCCGTTGCCCTTTCAAAAATACATTTTCTTCTTGGCTGTAAATTCTACAGTGCAAGACCAGGCACAGGGATGTGGGCTGTCTCTTAGTTAATTCTTTATAGAGCCAAATTAATCTTCTTCCTCTACAACATGAAATGAGGACAAGAGGAGACATGAGTTCTCGACCACCTACCCTCACTGCCTCCCCCCTTCAGAGGCCAACGGCTTGGCGACACGCAGTTCCTGCTGCTCCTCACCCAACTCCACTGGCCCGTCGGCAGGCAGAACTATTAGGACTCCTCTGCCACCTGCTACCTGTGACCCCAAGATGAGGGTTGGTCCCTCTGTTCTCCAACTCAAATGTCACTGTTCCGATTATCCAGAGGCTACCTGAGAATCTTTTTCAGAAGTCCACAGGAAGGTGGCTTTCAAAACTGAAGTGTCTAGAGGACAGAGAGTAAATGTTTCTTCCTCCTCGTTCATTCATTCTCGCTGTTTTCTTTCTCCCACATAAACAGGTAATTCTCTTTCTTCTTAGAAAGAGGTTAAGTGGCCTTGTAATCATTGCCCCTGGCAAGATGATCGTGATGATCAGGCTGCCAACTCCACAAAATCAATCTAGGGAATGTTTACACAAAGACATCCAAACTACAACTCATTTGTTCAGCTCAAGTTGCCAATCTGGAGATTGGCACAAAGCCCTGAGTTTGCCCTGGAATTCCTGAATTCAGAGGCATCAGGCAGGCATCAACCCATATTAACTCCAGGTCTGCCCAAGATGAATGCAAGTAGATAAGTGGGCAAGGTGACCAAGGTCACTGGATTCTGTGGTTAAGAATAAGTGGGTGACTGGGCATATACCCTGAGAAAACCAAAATTCAAAAAGAGTCATGTACCAGAATGTTCATTGCAGCTCTATTTACAATAGCCCGGAGATGGAAACAACCTAAGTGCCCATCATCGGATGAATGGATAATAAAGAAGATGTGGCACATATATACAATGGAATATTACTCAGCCATAAAAAGAAACGAAATTGAGCTATTTGTAATGAGGTGGATAGACCTAGAGTCTGTCATACAGAGTGAAGTAAGTCAGAAAGAAAAAGACAAATACCGTATGCTAACACATATATATGGAATTTAAGAAAAAAAAATGTCATGAAGAACCTAGGGATAAGGCAGGAATAAAGACGCAGACCTACTAGAGAACGGACTTGAGGTTATGGGGAGGGGGAAGGGTGAGCTGTGACAGGGCGAGAGAGTGTCATGGACATATACACACTAACAAACGTAGTAAGGTAGATAGCTAGTGGGAATCAGCCGCATGGCACAGGGATATTGGCTCGGTGCTTTGTGACAGCCTGGAGGGGTGGGATAGGGAGGGTGGGAGGGAGGGAGACGCAAAAGGGAAGACATATGGGAACATATGTGTATGTATAACTGATTCACTTTGTTATAAAGCAGAAACTAACACACCATTGTAAAGCAATTATACCCCAATAAAGATGTTAAAAAAAAAAAAAGAATAAGTGGGTGAGAGTGAAGTTTGGGCTCATCTTCTATCATAGGTGAAAAGAGCTTGACAAGTTTTTATAAGGCTTACGCCACAATCTAAAAATGATTCATTTTGCAAGGCATAAAATAGTTCTTGCTTTATAAAAATAGTACCACGATTTTTAAAAAACTGTACTTCTACCAAAGGAACCATGTTTCAACACCGAAAAATAGGTGTTCCACTTAAAGCAGAACAAGATACACCACCCACATTCATCCCTTCTTTCTCTGTTCCCCTCCCAACCAGAGTCATGTCACTCCCAGGGCACTGTTCTGCATGGCACAGATGCTAGGGCCACCTAAGGCCAGGAGACTTGGGGGACCCTGCATGGTCAAGCACACCGGTAATGAAAAGCGAAGGGTCAGCTGTCTTCATGTAGGATTTCTGGATGTTCCTTCCAGAAAGCATCCCCAATGACATCGCAGTGTAAGGGCACCGCCTTAGTCCTGGTCCGGGTCACCACCATCTTTCTTCCTTCCATTTCTGCTGGCAGCCTAACTTCTTTTGTCGTGACTTCATCCACCTATAGGTAAAGTTAAAATATTGACACATTAACTAGAGAGTCGGTTTGGGAGAGAAGAGGGAGAAGTGGGGGAAGTTTACTTTTTTACTTTATATACTTCTGACAAATACGTATTTTCAGGCATATATATATATATATGTATATATATGAACATATATATACATATATATATATATCAGAGATATATGTATATCTCTCACCATACATGAATTTCTTTACAACTAAAATACTTTTTAAAAAAGTTATGTTGCTATATTTTGAAAGGAGACCTTAGGAACAAAGAAGGGATTCTGTGTTCCTTGTTAGCAATAACCATAAAATTAAAGACATTTCTGCTCTCCCACCTGCATTAAGAAGGATCCGAGTCTGTGCCAAACAAATGTTTTAAAAATACTAATAAAAGAGCTGAAGCTGCCAGTGGGATACCTAATACCCCTTAATACTTGAAAACATTCATTTCAGAAAAAAATACTTTAGACAGAAGGAAAGAAATTTAGAGACTTCATTATGCCCAGGAGCTGGAACAGAGCAAAAATATTGGTAGAATTAAGGATACAGGTGAATGCACAGACAGAATATTAAGTTAAGTATGAATGTCTAGGGAAGCCCTCAAACATTCTGCAAGGGACAGAACCCTCACATGCAACATCAGTTCCTTATATTACAGTTCTCATGGGATGGATGGACCATTTAATGGAATTATCCAGTGTGGGAGAAATTATTTTTTTAAATGTTCTCTGAATGCAAAAATTCTCATATCTGCACTTACCTGTTTAAAGGGGTTTGATGAGATTTGGGGAGAGCTTATGACATGGAAAAGTGTAATAATTCTAAAATTCTGTGATTCTACTTACAGAACGGGGGAGTCCAGATCACAATGTTCACTGACAAACTGAGCATCCATAATAATAATCTATGGCATCTCATTTTGGAAAGGGTCTAATTTGTGCTAGTGACTGGAGTCACATCAGCATACAGGCAGCAGGCAAGACAAAGCCTGGGATGGGCACAGGCTTTCCTTCTGACCTCCGTTTTTCCTCAGACGTAACAGCATTACCTTCTGCCATATCAACACAGTTCCCTTCCTATACATCAGTGGCTCATTATTGTAGTTGATGTTGAATTCAGAAAATAAAATCTCATTCTTGTCTGCTGTAAGAGTTCCCTGAAGAAATAAAAACACATATAAAAAGCTTTGTAGGTCTTTTCTCTCCCCTAACCCCACCTATCCATTCCACTCTCTACCTAAACTTCCACAACAAATCAAGAAGTGGAAGCATTTCATCAAACGTCATATAGGTGTTAATGAATTTTCATCTTAAAAGCAGTTCAAATCTTATTTAAATATCAAAATTCATAAAATTCTCTTTTGTAGCAAATAACTGCCTTTACAAGTCACTACTGTGATGGGGTGAGAGGAACTAATAGTAAGAGTACCGATTCTGTACTGGATAGCTTTTGTATTATTTGACCCTCATAATCATCTCCATTTTAGAGATGAGAGCTCTGAAGCTTAGAAAGATTATATAAATTTTCCGAGACAAAAAGTGCTCTTATTCGTATAAGAATCAAAATCTGATCTCAGCACTTCCAAACTCTGGCTAGATCTACCAGTCTTCCTATTACTGCTACATATGCAACTTTATCATGATTGTTAATAATGACAACCATTTACTGCGTCATTTTAAAGTCCCAGGCATTGTATTAGGAGCTAATACAACACATCATCTCATTTCACGGTTAGTTTTCCTACAAGTAGCATGGTCATCTAATGATACAAGCCAGTATTTATTAAGTACTTACAGTGTGCCCTGTACTAGCCTTTATGTGTTTTACATGCATCATGCCATTTAATTCTCACCAGAAACCTATGAGGTAGGAACTACTATCTTCTACATTTTACCTATTAAAAACTAAGGCAGAGATGATAAAATTAAACAAAAGCCTCTGAGTACAATTATTTGACCCCCAGAGCCTAAACTCTTAATGATACACAGGAGTCCTAACCCCAAGGAACTCCAGGTCCCCAGCAGGGATTGACAATCATGAAGCAGCCAGGTGGGGCTGACAAAAAAAGAAGAGCATGTGCCCTTTATAGGGGGGCAGCCTATACACAGCTCCAGCTAAGCACTACCATGTGGGAGTGTAGAGCCATTATTAATTCCATTTTCCAGCTGAGGACACTGAGGCTCAGGGAGTAGTAACAACTGATCCACAGTCACAAAGCAAGCAAGCAGCAGACCTGCTACTAGTATGATCTTTCTATCTTTTCAAAACAAAACCATAAAAATTTAAGAGCTTAAAAAGAAGGCCAAATGTCATGAGAGGGCGTAAACTGTCCCCCCTTAAGTATTAATGCAGTAAGATCTTTATACCTGTAATCTCTCTTGGGCTTGTATTGGTGTTAATCCAGACTGCTGTACAAGTGCCCAGAAAACTGTATTATAAAGATTATTGATGTGACCTGTAAGGAAAACATAGTTGGCACTGTGTACGCACATAGAATCTTTATTCAATATTCACCCTTCAAAGAGTACTGGAACCCCACCTCTCTCCCGCAGAGACATATAATTACTTGCGCAAAGCCATACACAGGGAACACAGGGGGAAGTGGTCAAGCAGAAAAAACTTATTTCCTAACAGTTTTATCCTGTCATTTCAGTTGTGCTTTACACAAATCTGTTAACTCGTGCATTAAGCTAAGGAATACTTTCCAAGTTATTTGATTTATATTATTCCCACCTCTCTTCCAGTTCTCCTGGCAAAATCAAGACACACCAAATGAATAAAAGTCTAACAAACATTTCACCATAGTCATGTAAGGAAGGGTCACAACTTGAATACCCACTAAAGCCAGCACAAACATAGGCGTGTAAAGCAGAGTTCCCAGGGGAACAACAGGGAATGGTAGAGGCTGAGGCACACTGGCTCCTATGTGCATGAATGTGTGCCTGCGTGTGTGTGTTTATGTGTGTGTGTGTCTGTGTGTATAAAGGCAGTAGTCACTACGCAGGTTCTGACCAATACTAAGTGGGAATATAGACCTAGTATTGCCAGATCTGATTTTTCCAAAAAAAAAAAAAAGTTGGAAATAGGTAGTATTTACATAAAACCTTCCAATTTTTCAAGTATTTTCAACTAATTTAAAAAACTTGAAATACTGCATTCCAAACAAAATACATGGGCCAAAAATGTATCAGATCATCACCTCTAATATAAGGAATCAGTAGTTTAACTACATCTGTTTATTTGGTTTCACTTACAATCTGCTTGCCGCCAGCTGAGATAGTCCTTTAAGGTCTGGTTGCTAGGATACACCACGACTCTTCCATCAAAGCCTGGGGGATACAGAAGGGGCTGGTCCTCAAAGTAATCCCTCCAGTAAAACACATAGCTGGAGGCGAACTGGGAGACCACGTGAGTCATAAACTTACTTGCAAAAGGCACAGTGGGTGGAGCAAGAAAAGAGAAAATACATGATATTAATTCAACACCATGACAGGGTCTGTGGGTGTAACAGAGAGATAACACAAACTGTCTAGCAAGCCAAGAGTGATGGGTCAAGAAAAACTATTTTAGTATTTCAGTTATATATTTAAAATGCAGCCTGTCTCTCCTTCTAGTCCTATAAGTAATTTACTAATGTCAAATGTTCTTCCATAGCGTGTGACGTGAACTTATGGTTCAAGAGGTTTTTTTTCAAGTCTTGGAAGGAGGGGAACCATTGTTTTAAAAACATCCCAATTCATTACGTGATCTGTTTCCTGTGAGAGTTTCAATATACTGCCAAATCAAATATCAGATCTGTCTAATTTGTACTGAGATCCTCCTTAACTAAAACTTTAGTTTCTCTTTCTAGTTTTAATGTTCAATGCCAGATCAGTCTAGAAGCTAAGGTGATGGCGAATACAGAGAAAAACTTAAAGAGGTATACAGAATGCTCAGGTATCAGATGGCAGTACAACAGTCTAACCTGTTATATACATACATTCTGCAGTTGCAAATACTACAGTCTGTAAGTTTGTGATTAAGATAAGCAGAAGCCAAATGCTGGTAGGAAATATTCTGAAGGAGCTAGGCCACAAAATTACCTGGCTCTTCTTTTAAACCAATTACTTTTCCGCTTGAACACAAAGCTGTACTCATCACTCTGCCCATATGCAATCACAATATCCTCCAGTTCTTCCATTACGGTTTGGGCACATTTAGTCATTAGATGGAGAGCACGGCTGTCATTAGGTTTTGCAAAGTTGTGCTTCTCAGCAAACCTTCATAAGGGAAAAAGAAGAGGGAAAAGGGTATGGGTGGAAGAGAGCTTGTCATTAATACCACAGATCAAAGGGGCTACTCAAAGAGCGCTGTGAGTGTGCTGTGAGTCCAGACATTCCAGTAGCCACAACCTGATCCATTTCGTTAAGAACTCTAGTTTTTCTTGCTCTAACCAACTGAGAAAAAGTAACATAAATACTAAGCCTCCATTCCCTTTTCAGTGAAATGGGGATAAATTTACTTCATAGGATTCTCCTGAAGATGAGAGGGAGATAAATATAACTATGCCTGGCTCCTTGGAAGCGTTCAATAAATGTTAACTACAATAAGCATTACTAAAGTAACACTTTTAAGACTTAAATTCCCATCTTCCTGCTACACTTTTCTTTTTTTCTGACTTTTTCCCTCCTGAATCCAGTCCATGTGTTCTGCTACTTATAATGAAACAACATACTCTACAGTGGTGCCCACAGCGAGGCCAGAACGGGCCGCAAAACACTCAGCCCTCAAAGATACCTACCAAAATAGCTTGTCAATTTGTTGAAGAGCTGAAATAATGGGCCCGAGAGTGACTTTTTCCACCACAGTCTTGCTAACGGACACCCCAAGCCAGCTTCTCACTAGGGGAGCACCGTGTCTCATTTACCCCACCCAGCTCGCGTTCAAGCCAGTTGTAGCCAGCACGCAGAGTGATGCTCAGTGCCGCGCGCTCACTGGCTGCCGAGTTACCCCGGTAACCATGAGCTCGGGGCTGCGACAAATGCGTCGCATTCTCTGGAAGCACTGGCGAACCACGCAGCCCTGAGCCCAGCTCACTCACCGATGGAAATTCCTGCCGTCCAGCCGCACCACCACCCAGCAGTGGGCAAGGCATGTGTCGTCAGCCTCGAAGTCCCGCACGTACTCGAACTTGCTCTTTGCCATTGCCGCTCCCAATTTCAAGCACCGTCTCAAAGTGACGGAAAAGGCAGCCAAGCAACCGCTAACTTTCACGGCGCCAGCAACCCACATTTCCCCCACGGAAATGAAAACACCACAGAGCTCCGCCCCGGAAGTTCCTGTGTCTTCTCACGGTTGCTCTAGCCGTAGTGGAGGCCAGCATCTCTCTCGCCTCTCCTTGTAGTTCTTAATGGACTTCCGGGCCTGGAAGGAGGGTTCCATGCTTCCCTTAGTACTACTCATGGCTGCTCGCCTGTCTCCTTCCGTCCTGCAACAAATCATTCTCACGAAATTTTAAAAAATTCATCTCTGGCCAAGTTTGAAGGTTTGTGATTTTTTTCTTTCCAAATAGTATTTGTTGTAGAAAATGTGGGATATTTCGAAAAATATAATTAAGAAAATTAACACTTCATGCCTCCCCTCTCCCCGTCAAAGCACTGTGGAAGGTTCCTTACGGTCTGTTTTTATATATGTATGTTTACACAAGGAATACGCAAAATTGGAATCAGACACCTGTGCAATTTTTGTATTTTTTCCACTCACCTCGAGTATTTGCCAACGTCATTAAATATTTCAAAGAGTGACTTAAATAAATTAATTAAAAGGACTCATTCTAACATACGTAGTACTAAATTAAGTCATTCAACTTTTTCACAAAGACTCATGCTTGAGATCTTGTTGCTGGTAGATACTAGTAACAGTAAAACCCTCATATTTGTACGATGCTGTATGATTTATAAAGCTTTTTTGAATTCATTACCTTCATATATATATATATCCCTAAAAAAATATCATTCAAACAGTATAAAAGTATATATGGTGAAAAGTAAACCTCTCACTGACTCCTAACTCCCTACTTTAAGCAATCACTGTTACCAGTTTCTTGCATATCTATTCAGGGAGAGATATAGAAATAGAGACAGGGATGAACATAGAGATAGAGATGTGTTTTGTTTTGGGCCAAATTATGCTCAGAGACTGTCTTTGCTAATATTTTATTTACCATAGGTTCACTGTGGGAATTATAATTTCACAAGCCAATAGCATACTGGATATGTCTCTTAATAAGCCAATAAAGAAATAACATACTCCAGATGATAGATTGCTTACACTATTGTTCCAGGCAAGGGGAGATAAGAGAAAGTCCAAATTCAGTTGAGGTGTATCTTTCCTATGTGGTTGGTTCTCAGGAGACTTGGCTTAGCCAACCACAAGTTGATGTCCAGCTGCCAGCTAAACGAAAGTGGAAAGTCCCCTGTTGCTAGAGTATGTTGTTAGGGAATGAAGCCTGGTGTTGAGGTGCAATATGATCTTTGCTGGGTCCCTGCACAGCTTTCGCCAGTGCTGGTAAAAGAGTCACTTTTACCAGCAGAAGCTTATGCTCCAAGGGTCTTCAGAGAGCTGTTAGGTCAGCAAAGAGTCACCTTGCCCAGTTCAAAACTCTCGGATAGTCCTCACAAACTCCTCACCACAGTTGCTTCTTAGTCTGTTTTTATTGATAAGCCCCCAGTGGGGCCCCTCAGCAGTTGAGCTGCTGGGTGCTTATCGATGACAACAGATGAGATAATGACATCCTGACACAACTTACTTCATTCTTATAGCAAAACAACTTTATTTCTTTAGTTTTTTTTTTAAAGAAAGATTCTTAAATGTATTTATTTATTTATGGCTGCGTTGGGTCTTTGTTGCTGCGTGTGGGGTTTCTTTAATTGCGGCGAGCCAGGGCTACTCTTTGTTGCGGTGCACAGGCTTCCCACTCCAGTGGCTTCTCTTGTTGCGGAGCACAGGCTCTAGGCACGCAGGCTCCGTAGTTGTGGCTCGTGGTCTCTAGACCGTAGGCTCAGTAGTTGTGGCCCACAGGCTTAGCTGCTCCACAGCATGTGGGATCTTCCCGGACCAGAGCTCAAACCCGTGTCCCCTGCATTGGCAGGTGGATTCTAAACCACTGAGCCCCCAGGGAAGCCCGAAACAACTTTATTTCTAAAAACAGCTTTTTTTTGCCTTTGCCATAAACAAGTGGATTAAAACAACTTCACTTTAGTCATAAACAAGTGGATCTGAAATCATATCAAACCACTTGGAGGTTTCTGGAGCAGCCTAGCCCAGTAGATGAGAAGGAGCAGTGATGTGCAGTAGCTGAGGAAAGGATGGGGATACCTCACTGCAGTCCCCCTCAGCCTTTGGGGCCTAGAAAAGATCATTATCATTATCAGTCCCATAAGAAGGATCTCAGAGGTTGGTGGGGGGCAGGAGCTGGGAATTGCCTCTGGGGCCACTGGGCAAGTAAAGTCACCCCTCCTGGAGACGATATGGAGACAGACAGAACTCGAAGGGCCAAAGGGAGCTATGGCTGCTTCTCTTCAAGGGATCCTTGGAGGATCAGGCTGGTGCTAAAAACATGGCCCCAGGCACCATGCCAACTCAGGAAGAGAGGACTTCCCACCACCCAGCCAATTACGTAGAAGGCCACTGCCTTGTCTACAGCCTAGTTCAGCCCTCAATTGGAATTAAGCCTTGAAAAGAGGGGAGTGATGCAGAGAATCTCAGAGCCAGAATGTGCCTCCCACCTCCTTCCAGGTTGTTGGAGTGGGAGCAGAGTGAAAGAGCAGACCCTGGACCTCCCACTCCAAGCCCTTTCAACTAAGAGGCCAGGCCTGCACTGGGGCTTTGAGGGAGGGGACACTTTTCACAAAAAGACAAATACTGTATGATTCTGGAAACTTGATGAGGTGCTTAGAGAAGTCAAATTCATACAGACAGAAAGTAGAATGATGGTTGCTAGGGGATGGGGGCAGTGGGGGAAGGGGAGTTGTTGATGAGTATAGAATTTCTATTTTGTAAGATGAAAAGAGGCCTGGGGAATGGGTGCAGAATAATGTGAATATACTTAAAACCACTGAACCGTACTTAAAAATGGTTAAAATGGTAAATTTTTTGTTATGTGTATTTTACCAAAATTAAAAAAAATTCTGCACATAGATATTTATGACCTAACTGCATGCTGACCTCTATTTTTCAAAAATTCTATTACTTAGAAGATCATTTACTCACTAAGACTGACAGAAAGAAAAGTTGCCTTTGGTATGGAAGTCACGTTTCAGTTTGTCTTCCCCAATGCTGACTCATTTCATTTATACTAAGAACTGCATTATGTAAATGAAATTTAGGGTGGAGGCGGGTAAGAAGGAATAATTTGTCTCTGAAGTCTCCTTCCCTGCTCTGAACCACTGTAATCAAATTTGTGGCTGGGAGTAATGCATATGCTTCCAGGAATGAACTGCCTAGTTCTGTCACAGTTTTGAGGCAGAGAGAAGCATTAGGACATACTAGGACACACACAGGTATAAAATTTAGAACTATTATTCTAGAGTAAATTAATGATTACACATCTTGTAATTGCCATAATACATTTATTCTGAATTTTTGAGACGTAGCTTGCATGGGTCAGAGTGAATGGATTTTATTTCTGAATAGTCATTGATTGTGTGTCCTTAAAGGGACATGCTTAGTCAACTACCCATTCTTTCTCTACTTAGCAGCAGTTCTGTAAGTCATGAGGACATGGTCCCTGGAGGGCTTGGAAAAAAATATTAGGAGAGGGACTTCCCTGGTGGTCCAGTGGTTAAGAATCTGCCTTCCAATGCAGGGGACGTGGGTTCGATCCCTGGTCAGGGAACTAAGATCCCACATGCCACGGGCGGGGTAATTAAGCCCATGTACTGCAACTACTGAGCCCGCGTGCAACTAAGATCCCACGCAGACAAATAAATAAATAAGTAAATATTTTTTTAAAAATTAGGAGAACAGAAAGGGGAAATTAGATGTATGTTTCCTAGTCCACTTGACCTTGTTCCACTTAATCTCATGAATTTACTCATTCATTGAACAAATGTTTCTTAATTTCCTACTATGTACCATGCACAACAGGATACAACATCAAACAATACAGCCATGGTGCCTGCACAATGGAGTTCATGGCCAATGATGGAGACAGGCATTAAACAAGAATTTCACAAGTAACCATTAAACTAGAATTGTGTTAAGTGTTGTGAAACAGGTTGGAGGCCCTGCCCTGATTGGGGGACTGGGGATGAACGATGAAGTTTCCCCTGAGGAAGTAATACTTAAATTGAGATCTGAATGATGAGGTCAAAAGATAGCTTGCTCTGCATGTTCCTAGTGTCGTTGAATTTTAATGTTGAATGAATATTTCACCAAAACATTTTGCTTGTACAAAGTTTTGGAAAAGGACCCAGAGTGACATGAGTTTCCATATCATGGATCAGGCAATTAATAAATACCTAATGGGAGCCTTCAATGTGTAAGGGCACTGGGCAAGATACTGACTGGAAAAATGTAATAAATAATCATAATACCTTCCAGATGTAAGAAACTTACAATTTTCAAACCATATTCTCATTTACTATCTCATTTTCCCTTTCAATGAGTGTGTGGAGGAGGCAGAAAAATAATTCTATTTTTCAAGAAAGGAAACAAACTCTGTGGGAGCTGGTTAAGTGATATGCCCAATATCCCACGGCTTCCACAACCAGAATTAGAACCCAGTCCTTCTGATGCCAAGTCCAAGTTTTCTCTACTCTATGACCTTGCCTTTCTATGTTTTAAAGGAATGAAGTGGATAGCTGTTTTTTTGCCTACTCAACATCCCTTTTACTGTCTTTTGCCAAAGGCACCCCACTGTCCTTTTCCCACCCTCAGACCATTTGGTTTATGTGGGGATAACCCTATCCCACCTTTGCTCCATGGTGAGCACTTGACTAAAACCACTGTGGTGTCACAGTGTGAATTAGAAAAATGCACCCTCTGCAGCAGATATAGTTCTGCACGAGGCAAAAACATGGTGTGCCCTGCACTGGACCTCAGCTCCTGCTTGTTCTCTTTGCAGTGAATAACCTGCACAAACACTTGTGGCGGCCTCACTAATAACTGAGATCTGTCTAATCAGGTTCAGAGATATGCACCTAGCCCAAGCCACGGCAATGAGACAGTCTAGCGTTGTGCTACAATGACTGGGAAAATGAGACTGTCTTCCTATTAGAGTTGCTACACTGGTAGCCACAAAGCTTCAAGCAGGAAGAGCCCATCCCTGCTCCAAATTAAGCCTGCACAAAAGGAAAAAGTCTGAAAGATGCAGAAAAAATTTTCTGATGACACTGATCACAATGCCTGGAGCCAGTGCTACTCCTAGACTCTTATAAGTTCCAGGAAAGCAGGGACCTTGTTTAATATTTTTCAAAGCTGTATCGCCCTTACCTAGAACAGTGTCTGGCACAAGGGAAGCAATCAATAAATATTTGTTGAGAGATTAAGCCAATAAGTTCCTTTTTTATTTATGAAATTGGGTTTTTAGATGTCTCAATTCATTGGGGTATATAAATAAATAATAACTTCATTTTTTCCCCTAATAACTGCTCTCTCTTGTTCTCCTTTGTTGTTGGTTAGCAATTTCCTTAAAGAATCTTGTCCAAAACCATACCTTCCCAGTTAGTAAAATGTATTAGTGTTGGTGTTCAAATACTGGTCAAGAGCACAGTGCTCCCCTGGAGGGTAGGCAACTCTCCCTCTCTGCCCTATTCCTCTATCAAGTCAGGATGGGGAGGTGGTTGATATAGCAGATCTGGTTTTGGTATCAGGGTGATGCTGGCCTTGTAGAATAAGTTTGGAAACATTTCTTCTTCCATTTTTTGGAATAGTTTGAGAAGGATAGGTGTTAACTCTTCTTTAAATGTTTGATAGAATTCATTTGTGAAGTGATCTGATCTTGGACTGTTGTTTGTTGCGAGTTTTTAAAATTATTGATTCAATGTCATTACTGGTATAGGTGTGTTCATATTTTGTTATTTCTTCCTGATTCAGTATTGGGAGATTGTGTGTTTCTAGGAATTTATCCATTCTTCTAGATTGCCCATTTTATTGGCATACAATTGTTTATAATAATCTCTTATGATCCTATTTCTATGGTGTTGGTTGTAATTTCTCTTTCATTTCTGATTTTATTTATTTGGGCTCTTTTTTTTTTTCTTGATGAGTCTGGCTGGCTAAAGGTTTATCAATTTTGTTTATCCTTTCAAGGAACCAGCTCTTAGTTTCATTGATCTTTTCTATTTTTTTTCTTTTTTTGGTCTTTATTTCTGCTCTGATCTTTATTATTTCTCTCCCTTTACCAACTTTGGGTTTTGTTTGCTCTTCTTTTTTTAGTCCTTTAGATTTAAGGCTAATTTATTTGTAATTTTTCTTATTCCCAGAGCTAGACTTGTATCACAATAAACTTCTGTCTTAAAACTGCTTTTGCTGCATCCCATAGATTTTTTGGATCGTTTTTTCCATTTTCATTTGTCTTTAGGTATTTCTTGATTTCCTCTTTGATTTCTACAGTGACAAATTTGTTGTTTAGCAGCATTTTGTTTAGCCTCCATACGTTTGTTTGTACTTTTTGTTTTTTTTCTTGTAGTTCATTTCTAATTTCATAATATTGTGGTTGGAAAAGATGCTTGGTATGATTTCAGTCTTAAGCTAACTGAGACTTGTTTTGTAGTCTAGCATGTGATCTATCCCAAAGACTGTTGCATGTGCACTTGAAAAGATGTGTATTCTGCTGCTTTTGATGGAATGATCTATATGTACATCTATTAATTCCATCTGGTTTAATGTATCATTTAAGGTCTGTGATTCCTTATTGATTTTCTCTTTGAATGATTTGTCCATTGATAACAGTGGGGTGTTAAAATCTCCTGCTGGTATTATGTTGCTGTCAATTTCTCCCTTTATGTTTTTCCATATTTGCTTTATGTATTTAGGTGCTCGTATGTTGGATGCATATATATTTACAATTATTATATCATCACAAAACTTTGTTTTGAACTCTATTTTGTCTGATATAGGTATTGCTACCCCAACTTTCTTTCTGTTTCCATCTGCACAGGATACCTTTTTCCATCCTCTCATTTTCAGTCCATGTGTGCCTTTAGATCTGAAGTGAGTCTCTTGTAGGCCACATATAGATGGGTCTTGTTTGTTTTCTTTCTTTATCCATTCAGCCACTCTATGATTTTTGAATGCAACATTTAGTATATTTACATTTGCAGTAATTGTTGATAGGTATGTACTTATTGCCATTTTGTTAATTGTTTTGCGGTTGTTTTTGTAGTTATTTTTTGTTCCTTTTTTCTTCTTTTGCTCTCTTCCCTTGTGATTTGATGACTATCTTTTTTTTTTCTTCTTCGGTACGCAGGCCTCTCACTGTTGTGGCCTCTCCCATTGCGGAGCACAGGCTCCGGACATGCAGGCCCAGTGGCCATGGCTCAAGGGCCCAGCCGCTCCGCGGCATGTGGGATCTTCCTGGACCGGGGCATGAACCTGTGTCCCCTCCATCAGCAGGTGGGCTCTCAACCACTGCGCCGCCAGGGAAGCTCCTGATGACTATCTTTAGTGTTATGTTTGGATTCCTTTTTCTTTTTTGAGTGTGTAGCTATTATAGGTTTTTGGTTTGTGGTTACTGTGATGATCATATTACTATATATATATTATTATTATTATAAAATATAGTTATATTAAGTTAATAATCTCTTAAGTTCAAATGCATTCTAACAAGTCTGCATTTTTTTAGACCTATTATTTCAGCTTTACTGAGGTATAATTGACATAAAATTATAAGACGTTTAAAATGTACATTGTGGTGATTTGATGTATGTGAACATTGTGAAAGGATTCCACCCATCTCGTTAATTAACACATCCATCACTTCACATATTTATCCTTTTGGGGGGGAGGTAAGAACATTTAAGTTCTACTCTTTCAGCAAATTTCAATTATACAATACAGTGTTATCACTAGTTGCCATGTTTTTCGTTAGATGCTCAGACCTTATTCATCTTATAACTGAAACTTTGTACCCTATTACCAACCTCTCCTTATTTCCCCTAACTACCACCCTGGCAACCACTTTTCTGCTCTGTTTCTAGCCTTCGACTTTTTTTTTTTTTTTTTTTAAGATTTCACATATAAGTGATTCTATGCAGTATTTGTCTTCCTCTGCCTGGCTTATTTTAGATTAATTACATTTAAAAAGTACTCCAACCCATGTCCTCAAAAGCTGTATAATCTTCCTTTACAAATAAGAGTTTTCATTTAAATTGTATAAAACCCATATATGGTTTGCATTTTTTTCTTATTAGTCATCAATTTTATACACATAAGTGTATACATGTCAATCCCAATCGCCCAATTCATCACACCTCCACCACCACCACCCCCTGCCGCTTACCCCTCTTGGTGTCCATATGTTTGTTCTCTACATCTGTGTCTCAAGTTCACCCTGCAAACCGGTTCATCTGTACCATTTTTCTAGGTTCCACATATATGTGTTAATATACGATATTTGTTTTCCTCTTTCTGACTTACTTCACTGTGTATGAGAGTCTCTAGATCCATCCGCATCTCAACAAATGACCCAATTTAGTTCCTTTTTATGGCTGAGTAATATTCCATTGTATATATGTACCACATCTTCTTTATCCATTCGTCTGTTGATGGGTATTTAGGTTGCTTCCATGACCTGGCTATTGTAAATAGTGCTGCAATGAACATTGGGGTGCATGTGTCTTTTTGAATTATGGTTTTCTCTGGGTATATGCCCAGTAGTGGGATTGCTGGATGATATGGTAATTCTATTTTTAGTTTTTTAAGGAACCTCCATACTGTTCTCCATAGTGGCTGTATCAATTTACATTCCCACCAACAGTGCAAGAGGGTTCCCTTTCCTCCACACCCTCTCCAGCATTTGTTGTTTCTAGATTTTCTGATGATGCCCATTCTAACTGGTGTGAGGTGATACCTCATCGTAGTTTTGATTTGCATTTCTCTAATAATTAGTGATGTTGAGCAGCTTTTCATGTGCTTCTTGGCCACCTGTATGTCTTCTTTGGAGAAATGTCTATTTAGGTCTTCTGCCCATTTTTGGACTGGGTTGTTTGGTTTTCTAATATTGAGCTGCATGAGCTGTTTATATATGTTGGAGATTAATCCTTTGTCCGTTGATTCGTTGGCAAATATTTTCTCCCATTCTGAAGGTTGTCTTTTTGTCTTATTTATGGTTTTCTTTGCTATGCAAAAGCTTTTAAGTTTCATTAGGTCCCATTTGTTTATCTTTGTTTTTATTACCATTACTCTAGGAGGTGGATCAAAAAAGATCTTGCTGTGATTTATGTCAAAGAGTGTTCTTCCTGTGTTTTCCCCTAAGAGTTTTGTAGTGTCCTGTCTTACATTTAGGTCTCTAATCCATTTTGAGTTTATTTTTGTGTATGGTGTTAGGGAGTGTTCTAATTTCATTGTCTTACATGTAGCTGTCCAGTTTTCCCAGCACCACTTATTGAGGAGACTGTCTTTTCTCCATTGTATATCCTTGCCTCCTTTGTCATAGATTAGTTGACCATAGGTGCGTGGGTTTATCTCTGGGCTTTCTATCTTGTTCCATTTTTCTATGTTTCTGGTTTTTTGTTTGTTTGTTTGTTTTTTTGCGGTACGCGGGGCTCTCACTGCTGTGGCCTCTCCCGTTGCAGAGCACTGGCTCCAGACGCGCAGGCCCAGTGGCCATAGCCCATGGGCCCAGCCGCTCCACGGCACGTGGGATCCTCCCAGACCGGGTCACGAACCAGCGTCCCCTGCATCGGCAGGCGGACTCTCAACCACTGCGCAACCAGGGAAGCCCTATGTTTCTGTTTTTGTGCCAGTACCATATTTTCTTGATTACTGTAGCTTCGTAGTATAGTCTGAATTCAGGGAGTCTGATTCCTCCAGCTCCGTTTTTTTCTCCTGCTTTGGCTATTCAGGGTCTTTTGTGTCACCATACAAATTTAAAATTTTTTGTTCTAGTTCTGTAAAAAATGCCATTGGTAATTTGATAGGGATTGCATTGAATCTGTAGATTGCTTTGGGTAGTATAGTCATTTTCACAGTGTTGATTCTTCCAATCCAAGAACGTGGTATATCTCTCCATTTGTTGGTATCATCTTTAATTTCTTTCATCAGTGTCTTATAGTTTTCTGCATACAGGTCTTTTGTCTCCCTAGGTAGGTTTATTCCTAGGTATTTTATTCTTTTTGTTGCAATGGTAAATGGGAGTGTTTCCTTAATTTCTCTTTCAGATTTTTCATCATTCATTAGTGTATAGGAAGGCAAGAGATTTCTGTGCATTAATTTTGTATCCTGCAACTTTACCAAACTCATTGATTAGCTCTAGTAGTTTTCTGGTGGCATCTTTAGAATTCTCTATGTATAGTATCATGTCATCTGCAAACAGTGACAGTTTTCCTTCTTCTTTTCCAATTTGTATTCCTTTTATTTCCTTTTCTTCTCTGATTGCCATAGCTAGGACTTCCAAAACTATGTTGAATAATAGTGGTGAGAGTGGACATCCTTGTCTTGTTCCTGATCTTAGAGGAAATGCTTTCAGTTTTTCACCATTGAGAATGATGTTTGCTGTGGGTTTTGTCGTATATGGCCTTTATTATGTTGAGGTAAGTTCCCTCTATGCCTACTTTCTGGAGAGTTTTTATCATAAATGGGTGTTGAATTTTGTCAGAAGCTTTTCCTGCATCTATTGAGATGATCATATGGTTTTTATCCTTCAATTTGTTAATATGGTGTATCACATTGATTGATTTGTGTATATTGAAGAATCCTTGCATCCCTGGGATAAATCCCACTTGATCATGGTGTATGATCCTTTTAATGTGCTGTTGGATTCTGTTTGCTAGTATTTTGTTGAGGATTTTTGATCTATATTCATCAGTGATATTGGTCTGTATTTTTCTTTTTTTGTAGTATCTTTGTCTGGTTTTGGTATCAGGGTGATGGTCGCCTCATAGAATGAGTTTGGGAGTGTTCCTTCCTCTGCAATTTTTGGAAGAGTTTGAGAAGGATGGGTGTTAGCTCTTCTCTAAATGTTTGATAGAGTTCACCTGTGAAGCCATCTGGTCCTGGACTTTTGTTTGTTGGAAGATTTTTAATCACAGTTTCAACTTCATTACTTGTGCTTGGTCTGTTCATATTTTCTATTTCTTCCTGGTTCAGTCTTGGAAGGTTATACCTTTCTAAGAATTTGTCCATTTCTTCCAAGTTGTTCATTTTATTGGCATAGAGTTGCTTGTAGTAGTCTCTTAGGATGCTTTGTATTTCTGTGGTGTCTGTTGTAACTTCTTTTTCATTTCTAAGTTTATTGATTTGAGTCCTCTCCCTCTTTTTCTTGATGAGTCTGGCTAATGGTTTATCAATTTTGTTTATCTTCTCAAAGAACCAGCTTTTAGTTTTATTGATCTTTGCTATTGTTTTCTTTGTTTCTATTTCATTTATTTCTGCTCTGATCTTTATGATTTCTTTCCTTCTGCTAACTTTGGGTTTTGTTTGTTCTTCTTTCTGTAGTTCCTTTAGGCGTAAGATTAGATTGTTTATTTGAGATTTTTCGTGTTTCTTGAGGTAGACTTGTATAGCTATAAACTTCCCTCTTAGAACTGCTTTTGCTGCATCCCATAGGTTTTGGATCATCGTGTTTTCATTGTCATTTGTCTCTAGGTATTTTTTGATTTCCTCTTTGATTTCTTCAGTGATCTCTTGGTTATTTAGTAACATATTGTTTAGCTTCCATGTGTTTGTGTTTTTATGCTTTTTTCCCTGTAATTCATTTCTAATCTCATAGCGTTGTGGTCAGAAAAGACACTTGATATGATTTCAATTTTCTTAAATTTACCAAGGTGATTTGTGACCCAAGATGTGATCTATCCTGGAGAATGTTCCGTGCACACTTGAGAAGAAAGTGTAATCTGTTCTTGGATGGAATGTCCTATAAATATCAATTAAATCTATATGGTCTATTGTGTCATTTAAAGCTTCTGTTTCCTTCTTTATTTTCATTTTGGATGATCTGTCCATTGGTGTAAGTGAGGTGTCAAAGTCCCCCACTATTATTGTGCTACTG
Source organism: Pseudorca crassidens (assembly GCF_039906515.1). Lineage (NCBI taxonomy): Eukaryota > Metazoa > Chordata > Mammalia > Artiodactyla > Delphinidae > Pseudorca > Pseudorca crassidens. The sequence continues at coordinate 133,206,109 of NC_090298.1, read as the reverse complement.
TTGATTTCCTCTTTTATAGCTGTTAGCAGTTGCCTTATGTATTGAGGTGCTCCTAAGTTGGGTGCATATATACTTATAATTGGTATATCTTCTTTCTGGATTTATCCCTTGATCACTATGTAGTGTCCTTCCTTGTCTCTTGTAACATTCTTTATTTTAATGTCTATTTTATATGATATGAGTATTGCTACTCCAGCTTTCTTTTGACTTCCATGCAGTGGAATATCTTTTTCCATCCCATCACTTTCAGTCTGTATGTGTCCCTAGGTCTGAAGTGGGTCTCTTGTAGACAGCATATATATGGGTCTTGTTTTTGTATCCATTCAACAAACCTGTGTCTTTTGGTTGGAGCATGTAATCCATTCACATTTAAGGTAATTATCAATATGTATGTTCCTATGACCATTTTCTTAGTTGTTTTGGGTTTGTTTTTGTAAGTCCATTTTTTCTCTTGTATTTCCCACTTACAGAAGTTCCTTTAGCATTTGCTGTAGAGCTGGTTTGGTGGTGCTGGATTCTCTTAGCTTTTGCTTGTCTGTAAAGTTTTTGATTTCTCCATCGAATCTGAATGAGATCCTTGCCGGGTAGAGTAATCTTGGTTGTAGGTTCTTCCCTTTCATCACTTTAAGTATATCATGCAACTCCCTTCTGGCTTGTAGAGTTTCTGCTGAGAAATCAGCTGTTATCCTTACGGGAGTTCCCTTGTATGTTATTTGTCTTTTTTCCCTTGCTACTTTCAGTAATTTTTCTTTGTCTTTAATTTTTGCCAATTTGATTACTATGTGTCTCGGCATGTGTCTCCTTGGGTTTATCCTGTATGGGACTCTCTGCACTTCCTGGACTTGGGTGGCTATTTCCTTTCCCATGTTAGGGAAGTCTTCGACTATAATCTCTTCAAATATTTTCTCAAGTCCTTTCTCTCTCTCTTCTCCTTTTGGGACCCCTATAATGCGAATGTTGTTGCGTTTAATGTTGTCCCAGAGGTCTCTTAGGCTGTCTTCATTTCTTTTCATTGTTTTTTCTTTATTCTGTTCTGCAGCACGAATTCCATCATTCTGTCTTCCAGGTCACTTATCCATTCTTCTGCCTCAGTTATTCTGCTATTGATTCCTTCTATTGTAGTTTTCATTTCAGTTATTGTATTGTTCATCTTTGTTTGTTTGTTCTTTAATTCTTCTAGGTCTTTGTTAAACATTTCTTGCATCTTCTCGATCTTTGCCTCCATTCTTTATCCGGGGTTCTGAATCATTTTCACTATCACTATTCTGAATTCTTTTTCTGGAAGGCTGCCTATCTCCACTTCATTTAATTGTTTTTCTGGGGTTTTATCTTGTTCCTTCATCTGGTACATAGCCCTCTGCCTTTTCATCTTGTATATCTTTCTGTGAAGGTAGTTTTTGTTCCACAGGCTGCAGCTGTAGTTCTTCTTGCTTCTGCTGTCTGCCCTCTGGTGGATGAGGCTATCTAAGAGGCTCGTGCAAGTTTCCTGATGGGAGGGACTGTTGGTGGGTAGAGCTGACTGTTGCTCTGGTGGGCAGAGCTCAGTAAAACTTTAATCCTTTTGACTGCTGATGGGTGGGGCTGGGTTCCCTCCCTGTTGGTTGTTTGGCCTGAGGCAACCCAACACTGGAGACTACCTGAGCTCTTTGGTGGGGCTAATGGCAGACTCTGGGAGGGCTCACGTCAGGGAGTATTTCCCAGAACTTCTGCTGCCAGTGTCCTTGTCCCCATGGTGAGCAACAGCCACCCCTGCCTCTGCAGGAGACCCTCCAACACTAGCAGGTAGGTCTGGTTCAGTCTACCCTGGGGTCACTGCTCCTTCCCCTGGGTCCCAATGCGCACACTACTTTGTGTCTGCCCTCCAAGAGTGGAGTCTCTATTTCCCCCAGTCCTGTCGAAGTCCTGTAATCAAATCCCACTAGCCTTCAAAGTCTGATTCTCTAGGAATTCCTCCTCCCATTGCCAGACCTCCAGGTTGGGAAGCCTGATGTGGCGCTCAGAACCTTAACTCCAGTGGGTGGACTTCTATGGTATAAGTGTTCTCCAGTCTGTGAGTCACCCACCCAGCAGTTATGGGATTTGATTTTACTGTGATTGCGCCCCTCCTACCATCTCTTTGTGGCTTCTCCTTTGTCTTTGGATGTGGGGTATCTTTTTTGGTGAGTTCCAGTGTCTTCCTGTCGATGACTGTCCAGCAGCTAGTTGTGATTCTGGTGTTCTCAGAAGAGGGAGTGAGAGCATGTCCTTCTACTCCACCATCTTGGTTCCCAACTCTGCATTTTTACTTCCCCCCTACACATTTAATGTTTTTGACATCATATGTTACATCATTTTATTTTGTGCATCCCCAAATACTTATTGTGGATATAGAGGATTTTTACTATTTTTGTCTTTTAACCTTCCAAATAACTTTATAAATGGTTGATCTACTACCTTTACTATATGATTGCCTTTACTAATGAGATTTTTCCTTTCATAATTTTCATATTTCCAGTTGTGGTCTTTTCTTTTCCACTTAGAGAAGTCCCTTTAATGCTTCTTTTAAAGCTGGTTTGGTGGTGCTGAACTCTTTTAGCTTTTGCTTATCAGTAAAACTCTTTATCTCTCCTTTAAATCTGAAGCAGATCTGCCTTGCTGGGTATGGTATTCTTGGTTGTAGACTTTTTCCTTTCATCACTTTGAATATATGATGCCATTCCCTTCTGGCTTGCAAAGTTTCTGATGAAAAGTCAGCTGAGAGTCTTATGGGAGTTCTCATGCATGTAACTAGTTGCTTTTCTCTGCTGCTTTTATGATTCTTTATTTTTTGTCATTTTAATTATTATGTATCTTGGGGTAGACCTCTTTGGGTTGGGTTCATCTTGTTTGTGACTCTGTTTTCCTGAACCCTAATATCTGTTTACTTTCCTACGTTAGGAAGGTTTTCAGCTATCATTTCTTCAAATAAGTTCTCTGCCCCTTTCTCACTCTCTTCTCTTCTGGGACCCAACGTTAGTACACTTGATGTTAGTACACTTGATGTTGTCCCAAAGGTCTCTTAAAATTGTAGAGACCTGATTTTTAAAAATTCATTTTTCTTTTTTTCTGTGCAGCTTGGGTGATTTCCACTATTCTCTCTTCCAGTTTGGTGATCTGTTCCATCTAATCTACAGTTGATTCCTTCTAGTATATTCTTCAGTTATTATTTGGTTCTTCTTTATATTTTATAATTCTTTGTTAAACTTCTCACTGTTTTCATATATTTTTCTCCTGGGTTCATTGAGCATCTATATGATCATTTACCTTGAGCTCTTTATCAGGTAGATTGCTTTTCTCAAATTCTCTTAGCTCTTCTTCTGGGGTTTTGTTCCTTTGTTTTGAACATATTCCTCTGTCTCCTCATTTTGCCTAATTCTCTGTTTGTTCCCGTGTTTTTGGTAAGTTGGTTATGATTCCTGACCTTGGAGAAGTGACCCTGTGTAGGAGATGTCCTGTGGGGCCCAGTGATACATTCCCCTCTGATCACCAGAGCTATATGCTCTGGGGTGCCCCCTATGTGGGCTGCATGGGCCCTTCTTGTGGTGGGAGTGGCCCCCAGCTTGGTTGGCTGTTAGGCCTTGCCTCATAAGGTGGCTGCTGGTCTACTGGTGGGCAGGTTCAGACCCCAAAATGGCCAGCTGTGGGACCCTTGGGGCCCAGAGCTGGTGCTGGCCTGCTGGTGGGCAGGTAAGTCCCTGGTGCTAAAAGGCTGGAATGAGGCTCCAAAATGGTGCTTTCCAGCACCAGCGTCCTTGTGGTAGAAAGAGTTCCCAAAAATGGCTGCCACCAGTAACTATGTCCCCAGGCGGAGTCCTAGCTGCCTCCCGCCCCTTTGGGAGGTTCTCCAAGATCAGCAAGTGGGTCTGACCCAGGCTTCTTTTATTTTTAATTAATTAATTTATTTTTGGCTGCATTGGGTCTTTGTTGCTGCACGTGGGCTTTCTCTAGGTGCTGTGAGTGGGGCTACTCTTCGTTGCGGTGCATGGGCTTCTCATTGCGGTGGCTTCTCTTGTTGCGGAGCATGGGCTCTAGGCGCGCGGGCTTCAGTAGTTGTGGCTCACAGGCTCTAGAGCACAGGCTCAGTAGTTGTGGTGCACGGGCTTAGTTGCTCCGTGGCATGTGGGATATTCCTGGACCAGGGCTCGAACCTGTGTCCCCTGCGTTGGCAGGCGGATTCTTAACCACTGTGCCAACAGGGACGTCCCCCAGGTTCCTTTTAAACTGCTGCCTCTGCACTAGGATTCAGAGCATGTGAATTTTGTATGCAGTCTTTAAGAGGGGAGTATCTGTTTCCTATAGCCATCTGGCTCTCCTGCATGCAAGCCCTGCTGGGCTTCAAAGCCAGACATTCTGGGGGCTCATCTTCCTGGTACAAAACCCCTGGGCTGGGAAGACTGATGTGGGCCTCAGATCCCTTGCTCCTTGGGGAGAGCCTCTGTAATAGTTATTTCATCCCATTTATGGGTTGCCTATCCTGGGGATATGGGTCTTCACTCTACTGCATCTCCACCCCTCCTACCCGTCTCATTGTGATTCCTTCTTTATATTTTTAGTTGTGGAAAACCTTTTCTGCTAGTCTCCAGGTCATTCTCTTAGACATTTGCTCTGTAAATAGTTGTAATTTTGGTGTGCCCATGGCAGGAGGTGAGCTCGGGGTCTTCCTACGCTGCCATCTTAGTCACACCTCCTCCATGTTTGACTTTTATTACTGGTTCTGACTAGCTGGGGAACAAAAGTGGTTGAATGCTAATACACAGAATTTCCCCTCTAAATATTTCCAGCATAGCTTTCCTCTGTTTCCGTGAAGAAACATCAACTTGGGAAGAGAATTCAAGGGATTTCAGAGACTAAACCACATCACATCACTGATACTGCATGAATTTACACCATTTAAGGAAATCTTTTCTCTCTGTAATATTTTGTTTTTGAAGATCACTACTTGAGAACACATTTTTAGGCAGAATCTCAGAAACTACTACCTCCTTGGATTTGACTCATCATGGATGCAATCTGGAAGTTATCCTCCTCTTTAAATTACTATATTTAAAAGTACAATTCTGTGATTATAGAATTTCAGGATGAGTAACTGCAATTAAATCAGAATCTAAGCAGAGTAACTCTCTCTATATCCAAAATGTCTTTACTCTCTAATTATATTTAGGCTTTGTTTTACATATGTCTGAAGATGAACATCATCTTTTCCATTTCCACACTGAATTTTGGCCCAGCTTATCTTTATTTTCCCAGTTAACCAGGCTTGAAAATTTGGAATCATTGTTGGCTCTTCTCTATTTTTCTCTAATAATAATGGCTAACGTGTTCAGTGTTTGTTACTTGTGAAATTCTGTATTGGGCCCTTTATATAGAATATTTAATATCCTCACAACAATTCTTTTAGGTATATAGTATTATTACACCCATTTCATAGCTGAGGAAACAGCTTTATAGAAATTAAGTGACTTGCCCAAGGTCACATAGCTAGTAAGTGGTATAGCCAGGGTTGGAAGCCGGAAATGTAATACGTGAGGTTATGCTCTTAGCCATTTTTTCTATACTGCCTCCTAATAACATCATCACATTGATTTCCAGATTTATCCATTCATTTATTATTTATTCATTGCACAAACACTTCTTAAGCAATCATTCTAAATCAGAGACTATAGAAGGAGCTAGGAATTGATTAAGACAAGGTCCCTACTCTGACAATTTAGGGAGAGAAGCATGTTAACAAAACATTCAGGCATATTACAAGTGTTTAATTAATGTTGTTTTTGTTTCCCTTTCTATCAATTTGCATGCTTTGGGATGAAAATAACTTGGAACCTGACTTACAAAAACTTAAACAACGTGGGAAATTTACTTACATCACAGAAAAGTTTGGAGTTTGGCAGTTCCATGGTCCATTCAGTGGCTCAGTGATGCCAAGGATTGGAACACTTTTAATTCTTCTGCTTCACTATCCACACAATATATATGAGAGCTCTCTCCTCGTGTTCTGAAAATGACTGCCATGGTACCAGACATAACATCCTCACACTATAACATCTAAAGCAGAGGGAAGGAAATGAACAGAAAAGAGCTTTTTTGTATATCTGCTCTTTTACAGGGAAAAAAATTTCCCTCCAGAAGCATCCAACATACTGCTCTTTATGTCTCAGTGGACAGAGCTTGGGTCACATGCCCACCACTATACCAATCTCTGACTATGGGGAACAGTACTTGGCACAGTGCCTTCTGAACAAAAGCAGGGTTCTGTTAGCAAGGAAGAATATGGAGGATAGGCAACCAATAGTATTGCCATATCCCCTTTCCAATATGAGTGCCAAAACAGAGGTATACAGAAAGTGCTGTGAAAGCATTTATTAGATAAAGAAATGTTTCACTCTGGCTAGAACTACTGGCTTTTTTAAAAATTGAAGTATAGTTTATATATAAGTTATAGGTATACAATATAGTGATTCACAATTTTAAAAGATTATGTTCCATTTATAGTTATTATAAAATATTGGCTATATTCCCCTCTAGGAGCTTTATGGTATTTGGTCTTACACTTAGGGGTCTTTAATCCACTTTGAGTTTATTTTTGTATATGGTGTTAGAGAATGCTCTAATTTCATTCTTTTACATGTAGCTGTCCAGTTTTCCCAGCACCACTTATTGAAGAGACTGTATTTTCTCCATGGTATATTCTTGCCTCCTCTATTGCAGATTGATTGGCCACAAGTGCATGGGTTTATTTCCGGGTTCTCTATTCTGTTCCACTGATCCATATGTCTCTTTTTGTGCCAGTACCATACTGTTTTGATGACTGTAGCTTTGTAGTATAGTCTGAAGTCAGGGAGTGTGATTCCTCCATCTCTGTTCTTCTTTCTCAAAATTGTTTTGGATATTCAGGGTCTTTTATGTTTCCATATACATTTTAAAATTATTTGTTCTAGTTCTGTGAAAAATGCCATTGGTATTTTGATAGGGATTGCATTGAATGTGTAGATTGCTTTGGGTACTATGGTCATCTTAATATTAATTCTCCCAATCCAAGAACATGAGATATCTTTCCATCTGTTTGTGTCATCTTCAATTTGTTTCATCAGTGTCTTATAGTTTTCTGAATAGAGGTTTTTTAATCTCCTTAGGTAGGTTTATTCCTAGGTATTTTATTCTTTCTGACGCAGTGGTAAATGGTATTGTTTCCTTAGTTTCCTTCCTGATAGTTCACTGTAAGTGTATCGAAATGCAACAGATTTCTGTACATTAATTTTATATCCTGCAACTTTACCAGATTCATTGATGAGCTCTAGTAGTTTTCTAGTGGCATATTTAGGATTTTCTACGTATAGTATCATGTTATCTGCAAACAGTTTACTTCTTTCTTTCGAATTTGGACTCCTTTTATTTATTTTTCTTCTCTGATTGCTGTGGCTAGAACTTCCAAAACTATATTGAATAAAAGTGGCAAGAGTGGGCATCCTTGTCTTGTTCCTGATCTTAGAGGAAATGCTTTCAGCTTTTCACTGTTGACTATGATGTTAGCTGTGGGTTTGTCATATATGGCCTTTATTACGTTGAGGTATGTAGAACTAATGACTTTTTGAGGACTGGTACATTTAAGCTGAGTCTTGAAGGGTAGATAGGAGTTTACCAGGCAAAGGATGAATATCTCAGAACACTAGGGATGATGGACCTTAAAGAGTATTTAGTGCAAACTCCATTCAACACATGCATTTCCTTCACAGTATTTTCCAAATCTGCCTCATTCCTTTCTATGACCTATGCCTCCAGCCAAGTCAAAGCCAACAGTGCTTTGGCCTCCTCAATTTGGTCAACAGTGATTATATGTAGTAAGAGGTCCAAGATAAAATAAATGCGATAACCACATTTTTGCCAGCTGACCAAATACTCTTTTGATGAAAATAAGGTAATAAAGGACATAATAGGCACACTGTAAGGGGCCTTAAATATTTGTTCCTTTCTCAGCTTCTTTCCTCTCTTTTCCCATCTTTCCCATTTATTAACTATCTTACACTCTTAGGGAACACCAAAATTGAAAAGCTATCACTTACTTTTATTCCTCTGATAGAAACGAAATAGAAAGTGAAGGGCACCATATAATAGAGACCAAAGAGCTCTACTTACTCGTTATTCAGTATTAAAACTATATTAGTTATCCTCTGCTGTGTTACAAATTATCCCCAAAACCTAGTGGTTTAAAACAATAATAAACATTTATTATCTCACATAGTTTCTGTAAGTCAGAAGTTCAGTAGATTAGCTGGGTGCTTTCAGCTCATGGTCTTTCATGAGGTTGTAATTAAGATGTCAGCTGGGTGTATAGTCATTTGAAGGCTTGAATGGGGCTAGAGGATCTACTTCAAATATGGTTCACTTACATGACTGTTGGCAAGAAGCTTAAGTCCTCTCCATGTGATCTCTTCATAGGGATCTTTGATACATAGAAGCAGGGTAAATTAGCAGAGAAAACATGAATCATTAGATGGTGTTAGTATAACTAGATTACTGTGTGAAATTAACTTGGATCCCTATTTTATATCACATAAAAGTTCCATATAGATTAAAGGCCTAACTATAAAGGTAAAATTATAGAACTAATGGAAGAAAATATAATAGAATTTCTTTGAGAAATTTGGGATGGAAAAATATTTCTTAAACAAGACCCTGTAAGCCTAAAATATAAGGTGAAAAAATGATGGATGCAACCACGTTAAATTAAGGATTTCTGTTCAACAGAGGATGTCAGAGACAAATGAACAGATGAGTCACAGATAAGATATTTTCAATGTTTGAATATCTGTAATAAACAAGGGACTCATGCATATCAACAAGGAAAAAGTGGAAAACACAATAATGAAGTGGCAAAGGGTCTTAATGTACACATCATTGATGGGGAAAGGTGAAAGACTAATAAGTTTATGAAGAGATGCTCAACCTATCTAAAAATCAGAGAAGTGCAAATTAAAACAATTGGATGCTTCTATACACTGATGAGGTGGGCAAAATTTATTGAACAAAACCAAATGTTGGTAAGGAAGTTGGAAAAAGGAAATCCTTATGTACTGCTGTTAGAAGTTTGAAGTGGAATAGCCACCTGGGAGAGCAATCTGTTAGTGAAGAGTGGGTATATCTGCAGAGCAACTGCTGTATAGGTTTATGAGGTCTTGTCCACAGCAACACTGCTTGTGGTAGGAGCTCACTAGAGGCACCCAAGAGTCCACCATTACAGGAATGGAGAAGTAAAAAGTGATGCACAGAATGCATAATTCAGAAGCTCAGAACCAGATATACCTATACGACAGGGGTAAACTGTTTAAACTTGTGCTTCATAAGGGCAGAAAGTAGATCAGTGGTTTCCAGGGCCTGGGAAAAGGGGAATGGGGAGTAACTACTAATGGGTTTGAGGTTTACTTCTGGGATGATGAAACTATTCTGGAATCAGATAATGGTGATTGTTGCACAATGTTTTGAACATACTAAAACCCATTAAATTACACACTTAAAAAAACACTAAAAAAAAAAAATCAGGGCTTCCCTGGTGGTGCAGTGGTTAAGAATCCGCCTGCCAATGCAGGGGACACGGGTTAAAGCCCTCGTCCAGGAAGATCCCACATGCTGTGAAGCAACTAAACCCATGCACCACAACTACTGAGCCTGCGCTCTAGAGCCCGCGAACCACAACTACTGAGCCCATGTGCCTAGATCCCATGCTCCGCAAAAAGAGAAGCCACAATGAGAAGCCCACACGCAACAACGAAGACCCAACACAGCCAAAAATAAAAACAAATAAAAGTTTTTTTAAAAATCAGTGAACATATCCACTGTAGAAAATACAGATAAGCAAAAAAATTTCCAAAAAGTGAAAAAAAAAGGAAACAAACTGAGTCTATATCTAGGATGACATGTGTAAATTAAAAAACAAATACATGTATACACAAAACATCGTATATCACTAAATGGTACATATATAACCAAGGTTCCATTAAGTATTTTAAAGGGGATGGGGGCTTCCCTGGTGGTACAGTGGTTAAGAATCCATCTGCCAATGCAGGGGACACAGGTTCGAGCCCTGGTCCGGGAAGATCCCACATGCCGCAGAGCAACTAAGCCCCTGTGTCACAACTACTGAGCCTGCGCTCTAGAGCCTGTGAGCTACAACTACTGAGCCTGCGTGCCACAACTACTGAAGCCTGTGCACCTAGAGCCTGTGCTCTGCAACAAGAGATGCCACTGCAATGAGAAGCCCGTGCACTGCAACAAAGAGTAGCCTCTGCTCCCTGCAACTAGAGAAAGTCCACATGCAGCAACAAAGACCCAACACAGCCAAAAATAAATATCTAAATTAATAAATTTATTTAAAAAATAATAAAGTGGGTGCCTGGGGGATGGAGGTGAGGGAGAGTGGAACTGGAATGGGAATAGAAATGGTGAATGAAGGAGAAGTGTCATAAAAAAATGACATGATATGACATGACATAAAATAAAACAGGAATGAGGACTGCAGCAGGTAGAATAATAGCACCTCCAAAGATGTCCATGTCCTAATCCTAGGAATGAGTGAATGTTTTACCTTATATGACAAAAGAGATTCTGCAAATGTGATTAGGGATTTTAAAATAGTGAGACTATTCTAGATTATCTGGGTGGGTCCAATGTAATCACAAGGTTATGTAAAAGATGGAAAGGGAAATAAATGAGCCAGAGAAGATGAGGTAGTGATGGAAGCAGGGTCGGAGCGATCCAACTGTTAGCTTTGAAGATAGAAGAGGTTCATGAGCCAGGAAATGTGGGCAGCCTCTAGAAAGAGGAAAAGTTAAGGAATGGATTCTTTCCTAGAGCCTCCAGAAAGAATGCAGCCTTCATGACATCTTGGTTTTAGTCCCATGTGACCCATTTCGAAATTCTTACCTAAAGAACTATGTATGTGTTGTTTTAAGCCACTACATTTGTGGTGATTTGCTACAACAGCAATAGGGAACTAATACAGGGACTTGTACAAACCAAAAATAATAATCTGCTGGTCTATGGAAAACAGTTAACTCAATTCTCTGCACTGAAAGCCTCCCCACCAAAGTCTATCTTCCCCCATAAACAATTAGCACTTGGTTCATTCTATGTCTGTTCTAAGAATTACCGTGGCACCTATAATATGAAATTTCTAAAATGTAAGTTCAATTAAACTCATAATTTTTAAAAGATAAAAATACACCTTTTCCACTAATTTCCATGGATATTTGGTTCCTGTTTGTATTAATCTGCTTAGGCTGCCCTAACAAAATACCACAAACTGCCTTGCTTAAACAACAGACATTTATTTTCTCACAATTATGGAGGCTGAAAGTGCCAGATCAACATCCGGTAGAGGTGGTTCCTGGTAAGAGCTCTCTTCTCGGCTTGCAGATGGTCATCTTCTCACTATGTCCACATATGGACTTTCCTCAGTGTGTTCTTGAGGTGATCATAGGAATGGAAAGAGTTCTCAGGTGTCTCTTCTCATAAAGATACTAATCCTGTCAGTTCAGGACCTCACCATTATGACCGCATTTAACCTTAATTACTTCCTTAGAGATCCCATCTCTAAATATAGACACACTGTGGGTGGGGGTGTAGGGTTTCAGCACAGAAATTTGGGGGGCCTCAAACATTCTGTCCACAACATTGTTTTATTCGATTCATTTTAAGTAACCTTCTTTGAGGACACTGTTGTGACCCTGAACAGTTTTGGTATGAATTTAAAATTTCTCTTAAAAACGTAAGTTGTGTAAGGGAAGAGGAATCATTTGTCTTATTCTCTGTTATATTCCTAGTGCCTAGCACAGAGCTTGTCACATTCTAGGGGTTCAGTAAATATTCATGGAATGAATAAATCAGTCAGTCAGCGAATGGAAATTCTCTAAGCCTTCCTTAGTCAATGGAAAAGAACCAATCCCAGAACTTTCTGTAACACATTACCTATTAAGAAAAGAAAACGGAATATATTAGTTTCCAAGGGCTGTTATAACAAAGTATCACAAACTAGGTGGCTTAAAACAACAGACATTTATTCTCTCACAGTTCTGGAGACTAGCACATTCAAATCAAGACTGATTCCTTCTGGAAGCTCTGAGGGAAAATCTGTTCAATGCCTCTTCCTAGCTACTGGTGGCTCTCAGCAATCCTTGGCATTTCTTGGCTTGTAAATGCATCCCTCCAATCTCTGCCTCCATCTTTATATCATCTTCTCTGTGTCCTCTCCTCTTCTTATGACACTAGTCATTGGATTTAAGGTTCACCCAAATCCAGTATGATTTCATCTCACTTGTTAAGTAATTACATCTCCAAAGACCGTATTTCCAAATAAGGTCACATTGTGAAGTTCTGAACACTACAAGGAATCTGATGGCAGATAGATTTCCATCATTAAGTAAATAAATAAATAACACTTCGTGCTATGCCTTATATAAACTGTCAAGGAACCAACTACTGAAATTAATATTTTATGTTATTTGACAATTATTATTGATGCCCTTCCATGAGAGATAAGAGAAGAGAGCAAGAGTCTATCAGATCCATTAGCAAATCAAAAGATAGCTTTCTGTGAATAGAAACTTACTGTATGTGAGTGGGATTCAGATATTGAATTTAGCAGGTAAAAACTTCAAAGGAGCTGTTAAGAATATGTTCAAAGAATTATAGAAAAGTATGATAATAGGAAATCAACAACTAGAAGTTATTAAAATTTGGAATTCTAGAGTTAAAAAGTACTACAATTAAAATGAAAATTTCACTGGACACCTCAAAAGTAGAATTGAGATGGCTGAAGGAAGAATCAGCAAGCCTGAAGATTAGATTAGATCAATAGAAATGATCTAATCCAAAGAATACAGATAAAAAGGACTGAAGAAAGATGAACAGAGCATCAGAGACTTACAGGATAATGGTAAGGGTCCCAACATGTGTTAATGGGAGTCCTCAAAGGAGAAGAGAAAGCCAATGGGTAGAAAAAAAATACATGAAGAAATAATGGTTAAAACTTTTCCAAATATGATTTAAGAGAAAACAAAACATACAATCCAAATGTCAACAAATCCCAAGTAGGATAAAAATAAAGAGAACCACACCTAAACTTATTACACTCAGACTCCTGAAAACCAAAAACAAAGAGAAAACTGTGAAAGCTGCAAAAGAAAAATGACTCACTATGTATGGAAAAAACAAAAGTATAATTACTGGCTGACTTCTCAGAAACAGGAGCATAGTGGAATGACATATTCAAGGTGTTGAAAGAAAAACAAGTCAACCATGAATTCTACATCCAATTAAACTAGCCTTCAAAGATGAAGGTGAAATAAAAATATTTGCAGATAAACAAAAATGAGAGAAGTTGTTGCTAGCACACCTGCCTTCCAAAAAATACTAAAGGAAATGATGCTTGACAATAACTTGGATCTGTGGGAAGGAAAGAAGAACGTGGGAAATAGTAAATGTGTGGGTAAATATAAAAGACTACATAATTTTTCTCTTATTTTCTTTGAAAACCACAAGTTCGTTTAAGGCAATAAATATATTACTCTATTATTTGGTTTATAATATATATTATAATAGCATAAAGGAAGGAGGAGGAAATGGAGTTCTACTGGTGAAATAGTGCAATATTTTATCAGAATCAAGTCAGTATAGGAAGACTGTAGAAGACTCTGATAGGTTAAAGATGAATATTGTAATCTAAAGAGCATGCACATTTGTGTGCACACATATACTCTCATACACACACACTAAACCTCATAAACTCATCTAAAAAAATCAACAGAGGAATTAAAATTGTAAGCTAAAAATATTTAACCAAAGGAAAGCAGTATAGGAGAAACCAAAGAACAAAAAGCACAGAGAAAACAAATTCCAGAACAACAGACACAATTCTAAGCATATCAATAATTACATTAAATTGTACTGGACTAAAAACTCCAATTAATAGGCAGAACAATCAGATGGGATTAAAAAGCATATTCTGTTTACAGGAGAAATACTTTATATTTAAAATACAACACATCAAATGTAATAGGATGGGAAAAGGTATACCAAGCAAACAGTAACCATAAGAAAACTGGAGAGGCTATATTAGAATAGATTTTAATAACAAAAATATCGCTACAGACAGAGAGGGATATTTCATAATGACAAAAAGGTTAGTTCATCAAAAAGTTACAACAATTACAAATATACTTGCACCTAACAAGAGAGCCCCAAAATATATGAAGCAAAATTTGACAAAATCAAAGGAGAAATAGACCATTCAGTAACTATAGTTGATATTTCAATATTTCTCTCTCAATAATTGATAATAGATATAGATATGACAAGAAGCATATAGATATGACAAGAAGCAAATCAGAAAGGATACAGAATACTTGAATATTATTAAACAGCTAGAATGCTCTACCCAACAACAGTAGAATATACATTCTTCTCAAGTACACATGAAACATTCTATAGAATAGACCATATGCAAGGTGATAGAACAAGTCACAATACATTTATAAGGACTGAAATCATACAAAGAACATTCTTTGACCACAGTAGAATTAAATTAGAAATAAAGAGCAGAAGGAAATCTGGAACATCTCCATAGAGTTGGAAATTAAACAGTACACTTCTAAATAAATCATAGGTCAAAGAAGAAATCACCAGAGATATTAGAAAATATCTTCTACTGAATGAACACAAAATCATGCCATAGCAAAAGTAATGGAAAGCAGGTAAAGCGGTGCATAGAGAGAAACTTATAGCTTTAAATGCTTCTATTAGAAAAGAAATGATTTAAAATCAATAACTTAAAAAATCAACTAACTAAGCTTTCATCTTCAGAAATTAGAAAAAGAAGAGCAAATCAAACCCCAAGTAAGTAGAATGAACAAAATAATAGTGCCCACAGCAGAAATTAAAAGAAAAAAACTAGCAGAACAATAGAGAAAAGTCAGTGAAACTGATGGTTGGTTCTTTGAAAAGACCTATGGAATTGACAAAACTTTAGTAAAATGACCAAGAAAAAAGAGAAAAGATACAGATTACCAAAATTAGGAATGAAAAGGAAACATCCTGAACTCTACAGAAATTTAAAAGATTATGAAGAAATATTATGAACAACCTTATGCCAACAATTTGACAACTTAGCTGAAATGGGCAAATTCATAGATAGAAATTATCAAATTGACTCGAGAAGAAATATAAAATCTGAATAGACCTATATCAAAGACATTAAATTATCTGACTTACTAAAAAATCTTCCTACAAAGGAAAGTCCAGGCCCAGATGGCTTTACTGGTGAACTCTATCAACATTTAAGGAATTGATAATACCAATACAACACAAATCCTTTCAAAACTAGAAGCGAATGGAACACTTTCCAGCTCATTTTACTGATACCAAAGTTTCAAAGATATCACAAGAAAACTACAGACCAATATCCATCATGAATATAAATGCTAAAATTCTTAGAATAGTAACTGTGTATAATACTGTATAAAAAAGATTATACATTATGACCAAATAGGTGTATCCACTAAGGCAGGCTAGTTTAACATCTGACTATCAATTAATGTAATACATGTAGTAGTAACAGACTAAAGCAGGGGTCAGCAAACCACAGCTCAGAGACCAAATCTGGCATGACTTTTGTTTTTTTAAATAAAGTTTGATTGGAAAACAATCATGCCCACTCATTTACACGTGCTCTATAATTGCTTCCATTCTACAATAAAACAGAGTTGATCGGTTGCAACAAAGATCATATAGCTCACAAAACCAAAAATATTTACTATATGGCCGTTTCTGGAAAATGTTGCTGACCCCTAGACTAAAGGGGAGTATGACAATCTCAAAATATGTAGAAAAAGCTTTCGATAAAGTATCAATATTTACAATACATCAGAAATCAAATCATTTGCAACTGTGTAAATTTAAAATGAAAAAATTTAGATGTGAATTTAAAAAAAGAAAAAGCATTTGATAAAATGCAACAAACATTCATGATAAAGCTCTCAACAAACTAGGAAAGAGAGAAAGAAACATCTTTAATTTGATAAAAGGCAGCTACATAAAACCTACAACTAACATCACGCTTAAATAAAAGACATTGCTCTTCCCCTGACACTAGGTACAAAGCAAAGATGTTCACTCTCACTACTTGTATTCTACACTAGACTGGAGCTTCTAGCCAGTGCAGTAAGGCAATGAATACAAAATCAGTACATAACCAACTAGAAATGAAATTAAGAAAACAATTACATTCATAATAGCATCAAAAATTAAAGTATTTAGAATGAAGTTAACAAAAGAAGTGCAGAACTGTACACTGAATATTATACATTGTCAAGAAAAATTAAAGACTGAAATAAATGGACATATATCCCATGCCTGCAAACTGAAGACTCAATATTGCTTAGAAGTCCACTTTTCCGAAATTGATCTATAGATCCAGTGCAGGCTACCTAAATCAGCAGGCTTGTTTTTGGTGAAAATTGATAAGCTGATACTAAAATTTATATGAAAATCTAAAGGATCAAGACTAGCCAATATGATTTTGAAAAAGAGCTAAGTTTGAAAACTTATATGACATAATCCCCAAATTTACCATAAAGATATAGTAATCAAGACAATGTGGTATTAGCATAAAGACAGACATAGATCAGAGGAACCGAACAGAGTTCAGAAATAAAGTCATGCATATATTGTCAATTAATTTTCAACAAAAGAAAGTAATTCAATGGGAAAAGGATAGTTTTTTCAACAAATGATACTGAAACAACTGTAGAGTGTTAGGTAACGAACTAGTTCTTTCTTTGCATAAAAATTAACTTGAAATGGATCATAGTGCTAAATGTAAGAACTAAAACTAAACTCTTGTAGAGAAAATCACGAGAGAAATATCTTTAATCTTAGGTTAGGCAATGATTTCTTAAATATAATCAATGGCATATTGACAAATTAGACTTCATCAAAGGTAAAAAATGTTGCTCTTCAGAAGACACTACTAGGAATGAAAAAAAAAACAGAACAAAAAGACAAGCCACAGACTGAAAGAAAATATTTGCAAAACATATATCTAATAAAGAACTTATATCCAGAATATATTAAGAATCCTTAAAAATCAAAAATAAGAAAATCAACAACACAATCTAAATAGGCAAAAGAAACTTAAACAGAACTAGGCAATAAAGATATATGAATAGCAACTAAGCACATGAAGAGATGCTCAACATTATTATTCACTGTGAATTATTATTCACTGTTTTAAAACACAATTATTTACTATTATATACTACTACTATAATATATTCTATATATACTATATAGAATGGATAAAATTTTAAAGGCTTTTGACACCAAATATTGGAAAAGAGGTAGAGAAACTGGGACCCTCATATGTTGTAGGTGGAAATGTAAGATGATACATTTTGCAAAGCAGTTTGGCAGTTTTGTAAAATGTTACACATAAACTTACCACATAACCTAGTAAGTCTGCTCCTAGGTGCCTACCCAAGTGAGATGCAAACCTATGTCCCCACACATATTTATACATGAATGGGCATCATATTGATAGCAGCCAAAACTTAGAAATAATCCAAATGCTCATCAGCCAGTCAGTGGATAAACAAAATGAGTGGGAGACATCTTACAATAAAATATCCCTGAATAATTAGGTATTTCCATACTATGGAATACTATGCTGTAATAAAATAATTACTGATACATTAAACTTGGATGAACCTCAAAAACATTATGCTAAGTTAAAGAAGCCAGACATATAAGCCTACACATTATTTGATTCTATTTATATGAAATTTCTAGAAAAGGCAAAATTATAGAGACAGAAAGCATACAAGCGGTTGTTTGGGGTTGAAGGTGGGAGCAAATGGGAACAAGAGGATTTTTAGAGTTAACTTACCCCAACTTTTTTGAGTTTATGAAAATGTTCTGAAACTGGATTGTAGTGATGGTTACACAACTTTAAATATTTATTAAAACACATCAAATTGTACATTTAATTGTAAACATTATATATAAATCAAACCTCAGTAAAAGTTTTTTGTTTTTTAAAAAGATTGCTTTCTGCTTAAAATATACTCCCCATATACTATTTGCACTGCTACCACAGAGGACTGACACATCACGTGCCTTGAATTACTAATTCAGATTGGAATATGTATTAGTCTTGCACAAAATCAACACTAACATGATTTATTCCTTTGCCTCTTTCACTAGCCTTTGTTTTGTCAGTGGTTCTCAAAGTGTGGTTCAGGGACTTACTCAGAGTGTCTGCTAGGTTAACAGTACTTTCATAATAATTCTAAGACAATATTTGCCTTTTTTACTTCATACTCTCATGAGTGCACAGTGAAGCTTTCTAGAGCCTATATGGCATGAATTACAACAAACTGAATGCAGAAGCAGCCGTGAGAATCCAACTTTTTTTTTCCACTAAGACAGTAGATTCACAATTCCACTCTTCTAATTTTGGGGAAAACATAGTTTTATCATGATAATGTGTTATGTTAATATGTAATGGGTTTATTATAGATACTTAAAATGAATTGATAACTATTCATTAATGAATGAATTAAAATGAATTGATAACTATAACTAGTCCTCAGTTTTTATTTATAATATGGCAAATATTGACAGATAAAACCACATAAATAAAAGCTCTCTGGAATCTTCAATCATTTTTGTGGATAAGGGGTTCCTGAGATAAAAATTTGAGAACCACTGCCCTTGACTACCTGCCAGTTGTAAGAACTCCTATTTGCCACATTTGACAACAGGGCATTAGAAAGAGAGTTGGGTCAGGTCTTCTTTGAGAGCTAACTTGTTCTGGTGGCAAAAAATTATCTGCTTCAAGATAAATTTATAGCTTTTAATCAGGACATCACTTAGAAATGTAACAAATGTTAATACAAGATTTCTTCTTTCTCTTGGTGATATTTAATGGAAACAAACACAATACAGTACTAGTAAAAGGAGAGGCATAAGCACGCGAAGGACTTGAAGCAATGCCTAGCATAAAAGTAAGCCCTTAATATAGGTAGTGATTATTACTATTTTATTATCAGACTACGACAGTCTTTATTCATTCAACAGGTATTTACTGAATGTCTACTATACGCCAGGCTCTATGATTGGCATTGGAGATTTACAAAACACAGTCGGCCCTCAAGGAGTATAAGTAAAGTGGAGGAGGCAGCAGAATAATGCCATAAAGAAATATGTAATTACAAATTGTGGTAAGAACTTTAAAAGAGGTGATAGAGGTACGAGTCCATAAAGGAGATTTGACCTGATTTTCAGAGTCAGAGAACACGACTTTGAGGAAGTACTAGTTGAGGTGCAATTCGGAATAGGAGCAGGAGGTGTTAAGGAGACACAAGGGAGAAATACAAGTGAAGTCATATTCAAACATCTTTGAAGTAGGAGAAAGAATGAGGAGAGGCAGTGTAGCTAAAGCTGGGGCTAGAGTGGTAAATAGGAGAACTACAGCCCAAGCCATTTGGGGCCTTACGGACCTTGCCAAGACTTTAAACCTTTACTGAGTGGCCTGAGAAGATTTGTTTTTGGAGAGAGGGTGTGGGAGGACTAGATTTGTATTTTTCAAAGATTCTTGGCAGCTAGAGCGTAGTGAGACAAAAGCGAAAAGCAGGGAGACTATTTACAGAGCTATAGCAGTATCCAGGTGAAAGATCCAGGTGAAAGGTGAAAAAAAGATACTGCTATAGCAGTATCCAGATGTAAGAGCAGAACAGAGTAATGGTGGGAGAAACCGAAAGAGGTGGATGAATTTGGGATGTATTTTGCAAGCAGGGCCCACAGGAGTGGTGATAAATGTAAAGTTTAACTAGCACAGTAATGGCCAAGTCGAACACTCTTCCCATCAAGATCAGCTAAGGGGATTATTGAGAAGTTGCAAAATTTGCCTTCTTTTCCCTTGGCACAAATCCAAAGACCCCGGTGAGAGTCAGGGCCCACAAGGTATTCTGGAATTGCAAACCGCATGTACAAGGCAGGTATGTCCAGCTCTTGTGCAGAACTCACACGGCTTTATCTCCTGGAGGTCAGTGGCGTGGAACCGCTCTGTTTCCTGGGCAACGCCACTGTCGGGCGCTCCGGACTGGGGAGAGGTAACTAAGGACAACGGACTGAAGAGAACACCGGAAGAGAGGGAGAGTCACAGGGGGAAAATGGGCAGCACGTGCCGCGGCCCGGCCGTAGCGGGCGATTCGAGGGCTCGGTACCAGGGGTGCGTGGAGGGCGGGAGGAGCCGGAGAACGTGCCTGTGATTGGCGGACCGCGGGTCGGGGGGTACCAAGACACTTGTGGTTGGGCGAGGCCAAGACCAAGGGCTGCTTTTTGAACCGCGTAGGGTTCTGGGTAGCAAAGGCCGTGGAAGGGTCTTAACTGAAAGGGGGAGGGGAGAAGGTCGCCAACAAACGGCTGAGCTTACAATCCGGGCCGGGAGTAGGCCGGGGCGTCCCCCTCCCCCCATGGAGAGAGCCAGGCCGGAGCCGCCGCCTCAGCCGCGCCAACTGCCGCGGGCGACCCCGCCGCGCCCGCTGCGCCCCGCTCCGCCCCCGGTGGCTGTCGAGGGCGCCTTCTTTCGGGCAGCGGCCGCGGAGCCCTCTGCGTCGCCGCTCGCCCCGTGCGCGGCCGCCATTGTGACGTTAGCCTCGTCGTGCGGGGAGGCTCCGGCGTCGGGCGTACAGCCCGCGGCACGGCGGGTACTGCAGGTGAACCCGGAGCAGGTGTTACTGCTGCCGCCTGGGCCACCACTGCTTCAGGCCCGGGAGGAAGGCGCAGCCGCCTCTCCCGCGCAGGCGCGGCTGCTGCAGCTGAGGCCCGAGCTGCTACTGCTGCCGCCGCCGCCGCCGCCCGAGGGCTCCCCCTGCAGGCCTCAGTTGCACCTGGGGCAGCCCCTGCCGGTGCACGTTAAGGCAGAGAAGCAGGAGCTGGACCCCTGCTTGGATCCGTCAGTGGGACCTCGGAGGGCCGTCAAGGCGGGCCCTAAGGCCTCCAAGGCGGCGAAGGCAGGAGGCCCCGGGCCGGCCATCGACAGCCCCCGAGGGGACGAGAAGGGCAAGATGGAGGAAGAGGAGGAGGTCATGAGCTACACGGCGGCGAAAGGAGGGGAAGGCAAAAGCCTGGCGGCTATCAGCGAAGGAGTCATCAAAACGGAGGAGCCTGAGAGACTCCGCGAGGACTCCAGGCTCGGCACAGAGCCCGCGTCCAGTGGCCTGGTCCATGGCAGCAAGGATGTCATCCTGACCCAGCCGTCCATTGCCTTTGGGCCGCACCAGCAAGACCTCAGGATCCCTTTGACTCTTCCTACCGTGCCCCCTGGAGCCCGGATCCAGTTTCAGGGACCTCCACCTTCAGAGCTGATAGGATTGACCAAGGTCCCCTTGACACCAGTGCCTATTAAAATGCAGTCCTTACTGGAGCCTTCTGTAAAAATTGAAACCAAAGATGTCCCACTCACCGTGCTTCCCTCAGATGCAGGTATTAGACGGCAGGGGAAACAATTTGGTTTTTTAAACTTCGGCTGTTGCCCCGTAGCTGACATGTCAGCTGTTGAGAAGCATAAACTAGAAAAATAAAATCATGGGTTCAGGGCAAAGTCTGCAAAGATCACTTCTGACTTGTACATATAGCAGTAAAATACGCTAACACGTTCAGGATTCCCAAACATTAAAAATAATTATTTTTTTTAAGGCCCAGTGGAGAATGAGATTTAGATGTGACTAATGTTTATACACAAAAATAGAAATATTCTTGCTAGATAACACAAAGCCCTCAGTTTATATGCTACAGATAATCAACATTTTAAAATATTGTATTATAGTAGCTCAGTATTTTTACATGTATCAAGAAACAAGAAAAAATAGTGTTTAATGAAAAAATAAACAGGAAAGTTTATACTGGATATAGAGGTGATTTATCTTCTTTAAAAATGAGGAGTAAACATTTTCTAGGCGAGAACAGTACATAATTAATTGTAATGGTATTCTAAAAGCTAAGGACTTACAGAAATATAGAAAATGAAAACACTGTAGAATAAGTTGTTTTCAAAGAAATGACCACAGTTACAGTAGTAACAATTACAAGTAGATATTTTATTTCTATCCGTTATTTCCAAATATATAGCTAGAAAATTCTTATTTTAAGATGTAATTCAGACAGAATACTATGGCAGTAAATGTCAATGGAAAGTCATATTAATCTTCAGTTCATATCTTCATTGACTTTTATCTTCATTGTTTTCTTATTTTCTTTACTGATTCTTCCTCCCCACCCCACCCTCTTGCTTTTTTTTTTTCTAAAATTTTATTAGAGTATAGTTGCTTTACAATGTTGTGTTAGTTTCTGCTGTACAACAAAGTGAATCAGCTATATGTATACATATATCCCCTTTTTTGGATTTCCTTCCTATTTAGGTCACCACAGAGCATTGAGTAGAGTTCCCTGTGCTATACAGTAGATTCTCATCAGTTATCTATTTTACACATAGTAGTGTGTATATGTCAATCCCAATTCCCAATTCATCCCACCCTCCCCTTCCCCACCGTGGTACCCGTATGTTTGTTCTCTCTACATCTGTGTCTCTATTTCTGCTTTGCAAATAAGTTCATCTGTACCCCATACTCTTGCTTTTTATCATCAGTAATTTTTAAACTTTGTTTTCATTTTCTAAAGGAGAGAAAGGGGAAGCTTTCTTTATAATACTTATTTCATCCTTTGTGCATTTTAAAATTTTATATATCAAGTAACCCTAAAATAAAGAGAAACAGTATATGAAGTGTATAGGCAGTGGTTTTTGATGAATTATGTAAGAGATGTGAATTTAAACAACTTCCTTTATTGTAATTTCAGCTGTCTCTGTGATTTTCAAAAAGTCACCTTTCTAATTTTCCTCTTATTTTTTCTCCTGGGACATGGAACTAGTGTTAGTGACCCACCTTGGCAGGTGCTTCACCTTCATGACAAAATATAAATAATATAGTATATTAATATTATAAGTATTTTTGCTTGAATGGGCACTCCAGTGGCATGTAAATGAATTCCTTTGAACATTTAGGGTACACCCACCTAGCGCTGGGATTATAGTCATTAATAAGTCCTAATTCCTGTCCCCCAGTACTAGAATATTTTAATGGGAAATAAACTAAATGTTAATTATTGTTAGAGATATTAATATAGCTCAAAGAAGTAGTAAGCCAGCAGTTTACTGTGTCTTCAACGTTATTACTTCCACAGTATCTTCAACAATATTATTCTTTTTGAGGAAGAGAAGAGTCTTTCTAAGCCACAGTTTAGAATGCAGAGTTCAGGGGTTATGAGGAATTCTGGAACACTGGCAGTTCCTTGGCTATATTGAAGTGTATATTTTCTCCAGATATTTAAAAAGTAAATATAGGTGGAAGTGCACTTCACTTTAAAATTGTGTGTGTGTGTGGCACATTAATTTAGTCTCTTAATTTTTGTCATGTAGGAATACCAGACACTCCCTTCAGTAAGGACAGAAATGGTCATGTGAAGCGACCCATGAATGCATTTATGGTTTGGGCAAGGATCCACCGGCCAGCACTAGCCAAAGCTAACCCAGCAGCCAACAATGCAGAAATCAGTGTCCAGCTCGGGTTAGAGTGGAACAAACTTAGTGAAGAACAAAAGAAACCCTATTATGATGAAGCACAAAAGATTAAAGAAAAGCACAGAGAGGAATTTCCTGGTAATCAAATGAAATGAACAAAGCCTCTTTCTAATTTCTTTAAATTTATTTAGGTAAAGAATAGGTTAGTTTGAGACTGAAATACAAAAATGTAATTTTTTTCTAATCTGATATGTACAATAGAGAAAATACTGGCTAATATTACAGTAATGATTTAATTGATACTGGGCATAAGTTTCCTTAAACAGCACAAAGTAGAGGGATATCTGGTCTCATATTTGCCAACTAATGCAAACCTGGGGACAAACAGTTTTACTGTCGTTTTGATTAAATATATAAATATAAACGTAATGAAGGTAAAGCTCCAGAGTTCTAGGCTATAATTTTTCAAATATGCTAGAAAATGTAGTTCAGATCAGAGCAACAGAGAAAATATGCAGGGCATGCTACAGTTATTAACACCATGCTCCATTTTAATATTATATGATTATCAGAATATAGTGCTGCCTTCTGATGGATAAATTTATCCTCATCATGATGTAGTTTGAAATAAATTCTGATTCTCTCCCCAGCAGTGAGGAAATTGATATTAAGCTTGGTAAAAGCACAGTGTATGGCCAACATATTGTGCATGGTGGGAAAAGAATAACTATTTTTCTAAAGTAGTAGGAGAAAGGTTCTAGGGGGGAATCGTCAGAGCAGTGGTTACAGGGAACCAGTGATTCTCTTGGTTATGCAGTGGCTACAACTGCCCTAACTCCACTTTTCTGAGTTTGGAAGGAAATTGGGTGGTTTGTGGACTTGGAGACTGCCAAGTCTAAGAGAGTGACTCTTTCTGAAGAAGGCATAAAAATAGTGACTGGTCATTAGTAACCACTTCATCGTAAGATATAGATAATTGTGTCTTATAGAAAGTGAGGAAACAGGAGGAGACAAATAGTATCTTACTGGGGCATTGTTTTATGGGTAGAGGAAAAGCTTTGGGATTCAAACTCAGTGCCTTTAATGTTGATTTTACTATAAATTCATTATGTGTCTTTGGATAAAAGACATTTGCCCTTCCTCTTCCTTTGTATTATGGGTTACAACATTGGCCACTACTTAGGAGCCATATGGATATATATGCTAAAATGCACAGAAATGGTATCATAGAGCTGGAAAAGATACTTTAGACAATGAAGACTTAGAAGTGTTTTGGACTTCTAATGTGCAAAGAACTATTTAAAGGCTAAATAGGATCTATATGTTCAAATTAAAAATAGTTTATCTTCTCTAGGTTGGATTTATCAGCCTCGTCCAGGGAAGCGAAAACGCTTCCCTCTAAGCGTTTCCAATGTACTTTCTGGTACCACACAGAATATCATCTCTACAAATTCAACAACAGTTTATCCTTATTGCTCACCTACCTACTCTGTGGTAATTCCCAGCCTACAGAACCCCATCACTCATTCAGTTGGTGAGTTGATTTTATTGTAGATTACAAATTTTTTAATGGCTATGTGATCATTTTACCTCTTAACTTGAAATTTTGTTTCTGTTAGCTTAAGAGTTTAGGACAACAATGTTAAGAAAAAATCAAAAATAGAGTGAAAACATTAAATCAGGGAAAGAAAGATTTCAGTAGACATCAAAACCCTTGGTTTGCTAGAGTAGCAAATATTCTGTGTCAGACCTTTTAAGCAAATCAGGATGAGTCCATAGATTATGCAGATAATGCAGGAAATGACTGAGGTAATGCAATAGGAAATAGGAATATGTTTTTACTATTAGCATAAAAGAATGCCTTGCTGATGGGGTATGAGGCATCCTGTCCTGGAATATAGTAGTAGTGACTGATCTCTTAAGACCATTTTTTTTTTTTGCTGCCCTAGAAAAGCAATGGAAGTTATCTTCTACCAGATATTTCGTTCATTACATTGTCTTTCCCTAAATTTCTCCTCTGTTATCAGTTCTTCACAACATTCCTGTCTTTTGCTTTTAAGAACCCAAAATTGAGAATCTAGTATCTTAAGAACTTGTTATAGGTCTATCCATCATTAGTTTGTTCTTCCAGAGCCTATTTTAGTCACCTCTTAGGCAGAGCTTTGTACGTTCACTACTTGCTATCACTTGTCCTGAAACTACTGTTCTTTCCAGTTTCTGCCTCCTCATATCTATGTGATGAGAGGTTTAGATATCTTGAAAATTAACTTATTAGGATCTTAGACATTTTCAGTTTTTTTCCTGTGTATCATTGTAGCAATGGATACCAACAAAGCCACTTTCAGGGTATCTAGGCTCAAGGCAAAGAAAGCTGATCCTATCACCCTGTCCTCTCCCAGAACAGGCAGGCACTTTCACCCTTTGCTATTTGGTAGTATCTCTTTTAATCCTGTATTTCAATCTAGGCTTAATTGTGCTTTTTTTAAAAACTTACCTTGTTTTATCTGTTATTTATGATTTACACTTTTATCATCTGTTTCTTCTTTTTACCCCTTTTTCTAAGACCCCTCTTCCATGTCATTCTATCCACAGTTAAATGCTGTATGTTTTCTCTCCCCAGAAATATATTTATCAGTGTTCTTACTTGAGACAGCTGACAGTTTTATACAATATATTAATTTTATGCAATTCTGAGCAAAGATTTGGGGAGATAGAAAGTGGTAGAGCTCTCGCATCCATGATGTTTTATTTAAGTATGAGAAGCAGAATTATAGGAAGCATTTCAGAGCCATATGCAAAGTAATCAAATCTAAGGAAAATGAGCTTTTGTTTGCTTTTTTCTTTTTAAATTTCTCTTATTTCTAGTAATATGTAGTGTCAGTAAAGATTTAATTGGATCTCAAATGATTAAAAAAATCATTATCTTTTAAGTATAAAATTTGGGAATTATTTTCCCAGATATGTAAAGTTATATGTATAATAATTATGATATATATATATATTTAATAGTTATATAATAGTTATGATGAGATTTATTGGCTACTCTGCTGCCCAATCATACAACTTTTGAAATATGTTCTTTTAGTTTGTACTCATCAGTGTGGCATTATATTACTTGGAGGAGTTGTTATCAGTTGCAAATTTGGAAATTTCACTATATATTTTATATTCTAAATCATTTATAAAATTGTTAAATAAGAACAAATTATAGCACAAATCCCTAAGAGAATCTACTTTTAATTGCTTATTACCTACAGATACAAATTTTTACACCACCCCTTTTTTTGTTTCTTTCAATTAATTTTATATTATATTCTAAACCTAAAGTCATGGTAATTGTGTTTTTCAAACTTGTTTTGTTTATTCCCATGGAAGAAAGATATCAAGTTAGTGAGGAGTGAGGTATAATTTATCTCTTATCAGAAAAAATTTGCTCTTTTTTCCTAGCAACCTTTATACACTAATACATTGTATAGATTTCATCAGCTTTTTAAGTGTAGAAAATAGACTTACCAAACTATAGTTCTCAAGTTCACTACTTCCAATAACAAGTTCACTACTTCCAATAACTTGGAAAATGCTCTGGCATAGCATTTTTGGCAGAGAGACCATTTGTATTTACTTCATCTCATATTTTCTCAGCTCTAACTTTGAGTTTCTCTAAAGTTCTTCAGTGAATGCTACCTAAGATCTTGTGATATTTTGATCTTGTGAGCTTGTCTCCTGTTTCTAGTTTCTGAAAGTACTTACAGCCAGATAGTCCAGAATACTTTTTAGATACTTTCTTTTATCATATGTCTTTGATGCCAGTTATGCCAGCATTTTCATTTTACATTAAGTGGTCAAATTTATTTTAAAGGATTCTGGAAGTTTGGTAGAAGCTATATTTATTTTAGCCTGGCTTTTAAATGCCAGTTTTATATATTTAGGAATTTTCTGGTGAGATTATTTCATTTTCTACATTTTATTTCTCAAACCTGAAATGGGTTTTCCTTATTACATTCAAACTCAGTTGACATCTTTCATTCTTCTGAATTCATACATTTTCTCTAAATTTTTACTTTAAAAATGTTTACTACTATTTTAATTTTTTGGTAGTAAACATGTGATGTGATTTTGGTTTACCCATCTGTTCTTATTTAACAGAAACAGAACAAAAAAAACCCTCCAATGTTCTGATACTGTTATTATAATGCAAAAAAATCTGGTCTTGTCCCTGACTTAAGATCAGTTCTAGCAAAGTTTTTTTTTTTTTTTTTTTGCGGTACGCGGGCCTCTCACTGTTGTGGCCTCTCCTGTTGCGGAGCACAGGCTCCGGACGCGCAGGCTCAGCGGTCATGGCTCACGGGCCCAGCCGCACCGCGGCATGTGGGATCTTCCCGCACCGGAGCACGAACCCATGTCCCCTGCATCGGCAGGTGGACTCTCAACCACTGCGCCACCAGGGAAGTCCCCTAGCAAAGTTTTATATCCATAAGAAACAAAGATATGGCTTGAAAATTCCTTGAAAAGTGATGTAGCTCATTATTGTAGGTTTTCTTATGAGGCAAGGAAGATGGAATCTTATGGTTCAAACTATAGTAAGTCTTCTTAGGTTCCTCATTACCATTTCTGTCCCCAAAGTCCCATCTTTCTTAGCAGTTGTCTAACTGTTCTTCCCAAGTCTCCATTTCCCATCTCTGTCTCTATGTCTCTGCTCTTACTCTATTTCTCTCTGTCCTCTCCTCCTCTCTCTGCCTCTGTTTCTCTCTCCTCAGCCATATGCTCGTCCTCCTGTTCTTCTTTCTACCTCTATACAACTTTTTCTTGTAGAGAAATTTGGTCTGTCCTCAGTTTATGCCATTCTCTACTCCTTCCTGTTTATCCCAGTCACACAACAAAAGCCTGGTTGCATCCTTCATCCATTCAACACAGGCAGTAGAGTCTTCCTCTTTAGGAGTGGGTGGGAGAGATTTGCCAGAATTGTTGAAAGTTATTAATAACTTTAAATTTTTTCTTCTCATATTGTACTATAGATCTAAAATTCTGCTCTGTACCTCATGTAACAATTAGATAATGCTAGCTGCTTCAACACTCATCTAAACATAACGGTTTAAACAGAATCATGGTTTACTTTTTTACGCATGTAAAGTGCAAAATAAGTATTTCTGGCTTTCTTCCAAGGGATTCATGGACACAGTTTTCTTCTAACCTATGGCTCTTCCATCTTTGATATGTAGCATCCAAGTGTGCATGACCTGTGGAAGGGAAAAGAGCATGGAGGATCATGCATGAGAGTTTTTTATGGGCCAGTTTCAGAAGTGGTGCATATCACTTCTTCTTACATTCCATTGGTTAGCCTGAGCCACAGGACCACTCCTAACTGCAAGGGAGGCTGAGAAATGTAACCTAGCTGTATACTAGAAGGAGAGAAACCAGGTGACTGGCTGGTCTTTTCCATACTTTATCTACAGTGTGATACATTAGATCTCTGCCCGTTCCACAAGTCTTCCCTATTCACTGACAGTAAATCAGTGATGACTAGGTGTTGCAGACTTTAACCTCTTGTTTAGCAACATGAATTTTGACATTTAGGACATCTTCATTATACTACCATATAACTCTCTATGCACCTGATTTATCTGATTTTTTACCTCAGGCCAAAATGGTGCTTGACACATGTTAGTTGCTAAGTGAATATTTGTTTAGTTAAATAGATGCATGATTTTATCACCTCATGCCTCACTGGTACCCCTTATTTTATAAAAATATCTTTGGTAGAAAAGAACATTTGTATCAGCTAAAGGATGAGTCCCTTCCTTCTTCAATAACTGAAATAATATCATTGTTCTCTATGGCTCCTATAATTTGTGTTTCCTTTGCCTAAAATGACCATACTTCTTTTCTGAGGACTAAGAGCCTCTTGTACTGTACAGGGAAAAGAAATCTGCATCAGAGTAGATTTTAGGAGCAGATGTCTTGAGTGCAGTGATAATTCAGTGAATAAAACTGAGAGATTTTACAGGTCAGCCTGGCTTCATAGTTGCATAGAGGAGGAGATTTTCCTTATACCAGATGAGTGGTAGAGGTTCTGTCAGCTATAGGTTTATTTGTTAGTTTGTTTTTTCTTTCATCTAGTCATACCTTTCTTAACTATTATTAACCAAGTTCTGTGCCAGGTAATGGGGATACAAACATGAATTAAACTGTTCCTGCTCTTGAGCTCCCAGTTTTGTGATTGTGGTAAGGGTGGCAGACCTGCAAATTTACACTATTTTGTGATGTTTGATAGATTTATAGGTTCTGAGGGAACCTGAAGAGGGAAATTATGTTTGATTAATCAGGAAAGGCCTAAGGCCTGTGCCTCACAGATTGGAGGGCTAGTCCATGTAACCCCATTAACTGAGCATCAGTACCGCTTCATCTACACCCTGCTCCTGTGTTGCCTCTACTTCACTGGGTCAGAGGCCAACTTGAAACAGATATACCCCTTAATTCCCTACCTCCAGGTTTAAGGGGGAGGAGGGGTAGTTATTTGACTTATCTGGAGAGAAGGAAGGAGAGGAAGGTGTTACCTGGCCAAGGCTGAGAGAAGATTCACAATCCTTTTGGCCTCTGACAGAAACATTTCTAACCACAGGGTCTGTTCTTGGACTGCATCTTCTATATTAATAGAGACCTAACTGCATGGAAATAAACTAGATCATGAATCTATTGCTTTGGCTTCTCTCTGTATTTCTGTGGAAAACTTGAGTTAAATTTAGGCTAAGTGTGTCATTTGGATAACTCAGCAACTCGGTCAGCAGTCCTCTCTTCTTCAGGATCAAAAAGATCAAATACATGATTATTTCACTTGCCTCTAAAAATTCTGCTATATCCAGCATGCCCTGCTGCGATAATATTCCTTTCTTATCTGTCACAAATTGCTGACCTATGGCAAGTCTTAGTCTCACTTGGGAATTTCCTTATGTATTCATATTGAATGCAATAAAGCAAAATAATTTTACTGATTGTTTCTTTAGTTTTTTCCAATTAAAAAATTAAATGTCAATTATAATTTAGTTTAATATAGAGAAGTATACAAAATAAAAGAAAAATGACCCATACCACTAGGATGAAACCTCTATTAATATGTAAAATAAAATTGATATATTTAGAGAATAGAAAGTTCAAATAGTACCAATAGGTATAAAATGAAAGTCTGGCGTCCCACGGCCCTGTCCCCTATTCCAGATGACCACCTTTTAAAAGTAACCACTATCAGTAGTTTCATATTATTTCTTTTAGAAACATTTTTATATATGTGCCAGCATTTGTGTGTATTTGTCTTTCACTCAATCACTCAATCATTTTATTCATTTATTTATTAATCCAAAAAATATTTTTTAAGGGCCTATTCTGTGCCAGGCAGAATTTTGAGGCCTGGGGATACAGTAGTGAGCAAAACAGAAAAGGTCTCTCCTCTTATGGCACTTAGAATCTAGGTGGGAAAGAGAGACAAGAATGTAAAATTAATGAACAAGACGGCTTCAGTTTGTTCAAGATGGTAAAATAGAGTGGTGATGTTCTTAGGTAAGGTGGTTAGTGAAGGCTTCTGGTTGTATAGTTTATTAAGTTCTGCTGAAAAAAGAAAAATATGGAGTGACTCAGTTCATGCCTGACCCATGCTATTTTTATTTCCAAAGATGAAGCTCCACCTGCCATCCCGCTGCCCACACCTGCAGTCCAGCGCCCAAGCCCCATCACAGTCTTCCAGCCAAGCATCTCCAGTACTGCCCAGGTGGCTGTCCAGGCTCCAAGTTTGCCCCTCTGTCCACCACTCCTACCCCAGTGCTTTGCTGGGCCCTCCGAAACGGACACTCATCAGCTGCATTCTGGAGCCAGTCACTCTGTGAAGAGACCCACTCCTGTCTTTCTGGAGAGCACCAGCAGGATTCCAACTAGTGCAAGTACTGCCCACGCCAGATTTGCAGCCTCTACCATCCAGCCTCCCGAGGAGTATCCCAGCATCTCCACTTGTCCCAGAAGTGCTCCAATCCCCCAAGCTCCTCCTATTCCACACTCACACGTCTGCCAGCCCCCTCCCCTTGGCCATGCAGCCACATTATTTGGGACGCCACCGCGATTCGCTTTTCATCACCCTTACTTCCTACCTGGACCTCACTACTTCCCATCAAGGTAAATGAACAATTTATTTCCTTTCACGTAAAACTGCTTATAGCTAATGAATTTTTACCTCTGAAGGCCTCTCTTATTTACTGAAAAAGGAACTTCCTCATTACTGCTTGGGATCTATATAATTTAGATTAGTGGCTAAATAGGGGGCAAGCAGTTAATATAAATACATGGAGGGGCCAGATGAGGACTGGGGAAGCCAAGGAGAGTGCATGCCCCATCTTATGAGGCAGCTGCTACTCAGTTCCAGCCTACTGTTGCCGCATGAGAATACAGGCGCCAGTGTTGTCAGATCTGATTTTTCTCTTGAAAAAATAATCAGTTATACGTGACCTTAATTTAAGATCATTTAGTCAAACCCCCTGATTGTATAGAGGTGTGGTTCTGAAACTTTCATATATATATATATAAACCACATGTGATCTTGTTAAAATGAAGACTCTTGAGTCAGCAGGTCTGGGGTATAGTAGTTTCCTATACTGAGTTATAGTAAGCATAATATTCTGCATGTCTAACAAGCTCCCAAGTGATGTCAGTTCTGCTGATTGTGGACCACACTTTGAGTAGCAGGGATATAGAGAGCACTTGATCTAAGAGGTTAAATGACTTGTCTGAAGTTATATACCCTCTCAGTGCCCTTTTTAACAAACCAAAACGTTTCTTACGTAAATTACCAGTAAAGGAATTTATTTTCACAGGGAAGTATCTAGGGAAAACAAATTTGTAACTTTTCATTTTGGAGTGATAGAATTTAACTTCTTTGCAAGCATTCTAATAAAGTGGCATTAACCTCTACTTTTCAGTTGCTGTTAAGTGTGTAGACAGAGATGGTTTCTGTTGAGAATGGAGTGTTACGTGTTTAACACAATCTTTTATGGTTACTTACTTAGAAAGTAAAACTACTCCCCACTTGGGTACCAAGGCCTCAAAGAACTTTTGAGGTATATATTATGTTGCTTCAATTCATAATGGGATTGCTTGCTTTCAAGTCCTTAGCCCAGAACTGGAAGAAAGTGGAACTAGGGGATCAGATCAGGAGAAAGGGAGATTTTGCTATTTGTTGTTTTGTTTTTCGCAATAGGCTCTTCTTTAATAGCTTTCAGAAGTCTTTTAGTTCAAGAAATCAAACTTCAAGAGACTCCTAAGGACAGGGGTTGATAATCTCTTCTCATTGCTATTTCCTAGGATCTGAGATGTTGCAGGAATTTTAGAGAATTTTACAGTGTTTTTTTTTAGTTATAAGAAGAGTGCTAGGACATAGCTGGAATTTAATAAGTGAGTAGGTTTGAGAAGATCAGCCTTAGTTAGAACCTCGAGGTCCACAAACTAAAACTGAGGAAATTTTATCTTTGTTACATAATTCATTTTGTAATAAAGGAAAGACTTAGACAGTATTTACTCACATTAAAGGAGAAAAAGAGGCATCTAGAACAGGTTGTGTACCACAATCTCACTCTAGTTGTTATTGTTTTTTTCTTTTTAGCATTTTGAGAACTTGGCATTTTTATCTATAATTCTCACAACAATCCTTTGTTTTAGGCATAGTAATCCCTTTACTTTTTCAGATAAAGAAACTGATCAGCTGTTAAATAGCTTTGTTAAGGTCACACAACTAGTAAATGGCAGAGCCAGTAGTCAAACTTAGATTTGCTATCCGATTTTGAATTCCATGTTTGTTTTTTTCACTGTATCAGTAAAGGCTTCTCAATATAATGGCTTCTCTTGATTGGTAGCTGTTAGTTGCTAGCAGAGAATCACATGGAAAATACATACTGTATTTTTGAATGGAAAAATCATGTAGTCAAGTAGACTTTTGGGCAGGAAATGTTTCCTTATATAATAAATAGATAAAATCATAGGAAATTTCTCTTCCTTACTCATGACAAGACTTATGGGATTTAACTGTTAATGTACAAATCATCTGATAGTTTAAAGAACATTTTGAAAGGAAACTCTGAAAAGTATGTCCTTAGAAGACAAACACTATACCTTTATCTTTACTACCATTATTGCTAATTAATAATAATGCTATTGGGCTTCCCTGGTGGCGCAGTGGTTGAGAGTCCACCTGCCGATGCAGGAGACACGGGTTCGTGCCCCGGTCCGGGAGGATCCCACATGCCGCGGAGCGGCTGGGCCCATGAGCCATGGCCGCTGAGCCTGCGTGTCTGGAGCCTGTGCTCTGCAATGGGAGAGGCCACAACAGTGAGAGGCCTGCGTACCGCAAAAAAACAAAACAAAAAAACAAAAAAAAAAACAATGCTATTAAAGGAACCAAATGAAGTGAGTTGGTAGTTTTATACGGAATTTTATTTCATGTAAGAATTTCAAACAAGTATGTCAGCTTTAAATATTAAGTTGCTCCTAACTTCTACCTGTATGTGTGTGATGATAATTTTCCCAAGGATATGGATGATCTTATTTATGCTTATTTAGATAGTATATTTCAGTAAAATCCAGCCTGGCTAAATAACAAAATTAATTGATTTCCTCTCAATTTTTCTATTGTCTCTTCTCCCAACTAATAATAGTCTTCTATAAAGAATATTTCCTCCCTAATCTATTCCATTTACGTGTGAATTATTCAACCATTTCAATACCATAATTGTAATGACTTTTGATATATATATTAAATATATACCAAATATACATATTTGATATTTTGCCCTGTGTATCTAGAGTAAAAATCAAGGAGGTTAGGCAGTTTAATCAAGGAGTCACTTTATGAAACAGATGGACACTTAGAAATGCTGATCCCTAGCTGTGAGGGCTAATATCCTCCTACCTTCAAATATTAACCATCTTCATACTGTGCTTATTGAGACACTCTCTTTCTGTACTATATTAATTTCTTAGTTATTCTTTTCACTCCCCACCTTTTCTTCTTTTTATTTATTTATTTATTTATTTATTTATTTATTTTTGGCTGTGTTAGGTCTTCGTTTCCGTGCAAGGGCTTTCTCTAGTTGCAGCGAGCAGGGGCCACTCTTCATCGCAGTGCGCGGGCCTCTCACTGTCACAGCCTCTCCTGTTGCGGAGCACAAGCTCCAGACGTGCAGGCTCAGTAGTTGTGGCTCATGGGCCTAGTTGCTAGTTGCATGTGGGATCTTCCCTGACCAGGGCTCGAACCTGTGTCCCCTGCATTGGCAGGCACACTCAGCTACTGCACCACCAGGGAAGCCCCACCTTTTCTTCTATACCTCCGCCTTCTTGTAGTATTTATACTTTCATATGCACAAGAGATATCTAGGATCTTCATTCTGTTGGCCATTGAGTAAATAAATGTGTTCAAAAAGTGTATTGCAGGGACTTCCCTGGTGGCACAGTGGTTAAGAATCTGCCTGCTAAGGCAGGGGACACGGGTTTGAGGCCTGGTCCAGGAAAATCCCACATGCCATGGAGCAACTAAGCCAGTGCGCCACAACTACTGAGCCTGCGCTCTTAGCCCGCGAGCCACAACTACTGAGCCCACGTGCCACAACTACTGGAGCCTGTGCCCCTAGAGCCTGTGCTCCGCAACAAGAGGAGCCACTGCAATGAGAAGCCCGCACACTGCAATGAAGAGTAGCCCCTGCTCGCCGCAACTAGAGAAAGCCCACGCGCAGCAACAAAGACCCAATGCAGCCAAAAATATAAACAAATTAATTAATTAATTTTAAAAAAGGGTATTGCAGTTAGGGATATAGAAAAGATACGAATGATAAATGGGAATTTATTAGCTTGAAATGTATAAAAAAATATAATCAGACATAGCTATATCTATGTATCTATTAGGGAAGGTAAGTCCAAAGAATTCTAAATTTGTGGGATTATATAGCATCTTAACTGTAAAATTTTAGACAAACAGATCTAAAGTTAAAAGCAATTATCCTTAACCCTTGTTTGGTTTGTAGACGTATTTAAGAATTTAATTGAAGTTTTGGACCTATTTTCTGTAATAATGCACATCTACATACATACACAATATTTTGCCTAATCCTTATTGGAGGATAGAATTTATAGTCCCAAAACATGATAGATTTAGCTAATATGGAATACCTTCTGCTGTAACTATCTATAACTGTTGAATTTATATATGAACAATTTAATACCTAGCTGAAATCACAAGAAAGGAAAATAAATCCCCCTTCGTCAAAATGACAAACGAGCTGAAAACTAGTACAGTGGTCTTGGGGGTAGTTTGCAGGTTCATATAGTCTCAGCATTTATAAACTTGGGTTTTAATGCCTACATAAGGAGAGGATATGAGGTCATGACTCTGCTCAAGGTGAGGAGCTGAAACTAAAACCTCTTCATAAAGCTAAGACCCTAGAGGACTTCCCTGGTGGCCCAGTGGTTAAGAATCTGCCTGGCAATGCAGAGGACATGGGTTTGACCCCTGGTCCGGGAAGAACCCACATGCTGCAGAGCAACTAAGCCCGTGCACCATAACTACTGAGCCTGCGTTCTAGAGCCCACAAGCCACAACTACTGAGCCCACACACCAAATCTACTGAAGCCTGTGTGCCTAGAGCCCGTGCTCCATAACAAGAGAAGCCACCACAATGAGAAGCCCATGCACTGCAATGAAGAGTAGCCCCCGCTTGCTGCAGCTAGAGAAAGCCCACACACAGCAATGAAGACCCAGTGCAGCCTAAATAAATAAATAAATGACTTTTAAAAAAAGCTAAGACCCTAGAAAGGCCTCTCAACCCTGATAAAGTAATAGAAGATTTTTATCATTGACCCAGAGAAAGCACAAAGGAAACTTGTTTTTATTCAGGGCTATATATGGAAAAAAGTCTTCTGTTAGAAATCAAAACCCTAGATTATACTGCACACTGGTTGAGAATCTGAAATCAACCTATCCACTTGATAAACTGAGAAGTTAGGGATTTCCCTGGAGGTCCTGTGGTAAAGAATCCACCTTACAATGCAGGGGACATGGGTTCAATCCCTGGTCAGGGAACTAAGATCCCACATGCTGTGGGGCAACTAAGCCCACGTGCCACAACTACTGAGCTCACATGCCTCAACTAGAGAGCCCATGTGCCACAAAGTACAGAGCCCACATGCTCTGAAACCTGCGTGCCACAGCTACAGAGCCCACGTGCCCTGGAGCCTGTGCACTACAACTAGAAAAGAGAAAAAACCCACATGCCACAACTAGAGAGACGCCTGGGCACCACAACGAAAGATCCCTCATGCCTCAACAAAGATCCCACGTGCCACAACTAAGACCCGATGCAGCCCCCCCATAAAATAAATATTAAAAAATAATTAAAAAAATAAACTGAGAAATGAACATAGAAATTAGTTCTTGGATGACTTACCTGGGACAACTATTCTAGAGGAACATTTCCACCATTCAAGCCACTTGGAATTTCCAAAGGGAGGAAATTGTTATTAAAGGTGAACTTTAGAAAATTATGGAACACGAGGAAAGTATTCATTAAGAACAAGAGTCAGTAGATGGTACAAATAGGAGAATTAACGCCCCAAGAATTTGAAATAACTGAAAATCAGGGAGAGACTAAAAATCAATATTTCAAATGTTTAAAGAGGACTTCTGTACCAGCCAAGATGCAATATAAGGAACTGTATCTACCCTCATCTGAAATGATAAAAAACAGACAAAATATATGAAGATATGGTTTTCAAGACACTATTTACCAGGCAATGAATATGAAGATCCCTGAGAGACAGAAAATAAATGAGGTAAGCCTTGCAATCTAACCAGCTTACTGACCTGGAAACCGTGGCACAAGCAGATCCTTGCAGACACCCTGAGTTGAGGAGATGGAGCTGAGAGACCAGTGAAACCAAGTCAGTTAGAATTCTCAGGATAGAGTAGTGGAGAGAAGAAAGCTGCACAGTGCAAGAACTCTGGATCTCTGCATAGGTTCCATCTTGAGTATTCAGCTGAATACTGATCAGTGTATGCCTGTGAGGAAAATTACCCAAGGCTAATGGAAAAACTACCTGAAAAATCAGAAACAACAGTTCCCAGCAATCACACCAGGCTGGAAATAGTTCCTGTTCTCACCAAACAGATTGGAAAACCTTGATGGGGTATTAAATACTTAGAGAGTCTTGTTTCAGCTAGGCCTAGACTAAAAATTTCTAATCAATTTTTATCTAAAAAATTTTATCTAAAAATTTGTAAGATCTGAAATGATCAAACTGTTTTCAAGTAATTAACTGCATCCAAAACAAAGCTCAAGGATATTAATAGAAATAGTATGATTAAAAAGATAAGTGAGAGGGAGTTTCATTTCTGAGGTGGCAGCATGAGGAGCTCTGTGAAGCTGCTCCCAAGCAAACAAGCATGACTCGTGAAAACTATTTTAAAAAACTAACTGCTTAAATTCTCTGGGCAGTGTCCTAAGGGCATACAGCAAATGAAGAAACATTTATTCATGAAAACATCCTAAAACTTGGTGAGAACAGCAAGAGTCTATGACCCTTGAGCCATGACAAATACCGTCCCTCACTCCCACCCTCAGTTCATCTGGATGGAATGCCAACTCTGGGTGGGTATGGCCAAAAAGGTAGCTCTCACTCCCCTCAGCTCCTAATCAAGGGATACAATATCTTACAGAGAATGGTAGCATTTCTCATCCTCTCCAGCTCTTGAGTTAAAGAAACTAAGTTGATGGTGAGTGTGACCAAGAGGTTGGGGGTTCCTTTTCTTCGCTCAGCCCCTACTAACAGGATAGCCACTCAACTCTAAGGATGACAGGCAGAGAATACTGCAACCCTGAACACGCTTGACCCAGGTCACTTGTAGAAGAGATGTTCTATGCTGGCAGAGGCAAGCCAAGAAGACCAGAGATTTTGCCATAAGCACAGAGAGCTCAGAAGCTTTCCCCCAAAGGAATTTGACTTTATCTGAAACAGTGTGGGGAAGTTCAACCCTAAGGACACTCTTGAAAACAATGAGATTTTGGTGATAAGCAAATAAAAAGAGACTCCTCTTAATTGAGACCAAGCAGCTACTGTATGCCAGCTAGTACACCAAAGAGAACTAGGGAAAGAAACAGCTAAGAAGAGCCCTCCTGCAGTCAGAACAAACCTCAAAGACTCCTCAAAATTTACCCCTTCTGAATTTAATTGGATCAGACTGTGGAACAATCTCTGCCCCAAGGCATTTCGAAAACAGAGCAATCAACCAGCAATTAGTGGAATCTTAACAGCTGTATGTGATAACAAATGAGTCAGAGAGCTTAACACAAAAATCAGGGAAAGAGATAGTCAAAGAGAGTCCTGCTAAAACCAATATCATCCTAGGGTGACTGTATTCATGTCCAAGTCTGTGCCCTCTGAGGAGTGACACTCAAGGTTCACACTGCAGAGGAAATAGACTTCACTAAAATAGTCTGTCCCTGGTGGTCCATTGGGTAAGACCCTGTGCTCCCAATGCAGGGGGCCTGGGTTTGACCCCTGGTCTGGGAACTAGATCCCGCTTGCATGCCACAACTAAGAGTCTGCATGCTGCAACTAAGAAGTCTGCATGCCTCAACCAAGACCCGGTATAGCCAAAATAAATAAATAAATAAATAAATAAATAAATAAATAAATAAATAAATAAATATTTTTTAAAATAAAAAATAAAATAGTCTAGTCAAGTCAGTAAACAAAAAACAAGCAAAAAAACCCAAAAAAAGTAGCCCTGGAGAAGTGAAAGAGTCATTGTCCAGAGTTCCTACAGTATATTACCTAAAACGTCCAGACTTCAACCAAAAATTATGACATGCACAGAAACAGGAAAGCACGATTTGTACATGGGGGAGAAAAACAGGCAAAAGAAACTACCTGTGGTAGGGCCCAGATTTCAAATTTGACAAAGGCTTCCAAGCCATTATAAATATATTCAAACAATTAAAGGAAACCATTCTTAAAGAAGTAAAGGAAGTTATGATGATGATGTCTCTTCATAGAGATAATATCAATAAAGACATAGAAATTATAAAAATAGCCAAATGGAAATTCTGGAGTTGAAAAGTACAATAACCAAAATGAAAAATTCACTAGAGGGGCTCAACAGTAAAATTGAACGAACACAAGAATGAATCAGAAAACTTGAAAATAGACTGGTAGTGATTATACAATCTGAAGAATAGAGCGGAAAAAGAATGAAGAAAAATGAACAGAGCCTCAGAACACAGTAATCATTAAGTGTACCAGTGTATCTATAAAAGGAGTATCAGAAGGAGAGAGGAGAGAGAAAGAAGCAGAAAAAAGTACTTGAAGACCTAATAGCTGAAAACTTCCCAGATATGATGAAAAATATTACACATTTAAGAAATTTAATGAATTATGAGTAGTGTAAAAGCCAAGAGATCCACAGCAAGACACATCATAGTAAAATACTGAAATCCAAAGCCAAAGAGAAAACCAAAGTGAGAGAGACAGACAGACAGACAGACACTCATCATGTACAAGGAAACCCCAGTAAAATGAACACCTGACATCCCATGAGAAACAATGGAGGCCAGAATACATATTTAAAGTACTGAAAAAAACCTGTCAACTCACATTTAGTGAAGCCATGTTTCAAAAATGAAGCCAAAGTAAAGAGATTCTCAGATAATCCAAAACTGAGATTGCTAGCACACTTGCATTGTGAGAAATACTAAAGGGAGTTCTTCAGGCTGAAAGTAAGTGATCACTAATGGTAGTTGGAATACAAACAAACAAAATGCCAAAGAGCCCAGTAAAGGTAAAAATGCAATTATAAAAGATAGTATAGGAAATCTAAAA
Source organism: Pseudorca crassidens (assembly GCF_039906515.1). Taxonomy (NCBI): domain Eukaryota; kingdom Metazoa; phylum Chordata; class Mammalia; order Artiodactyla; family Delphinidae; genus Pseudorca; species Pseudorca crassidens. The sequence goes on along the minus strand of NC_090298.1, from coordinate 133,165,569 downwards.
AAGAGTGGATATATGTAATGTATACGTATAACCAATTCACTTTACTGTACAGCAGAAACTAATACAACATTGTAAAGCAACTATACTCCAATAAAAATAAAAAAATAAATAAAAGATAGTATAAAAAAGACAGTATAAATCTTCTTTTGACTGGTTTTAAAAGCAGTTGTATAAAACAATATGCAAATAATTGTTTTGGGGGACCTATAACATATAGAAATGTAATATATTTGATAATAAAAGCATAAGGAAGTAGGTGGAGGCAAAGTTGTTTTAGAGTAAGGAAATGATGGCAGATGGTAACTTGAATCCACAGGAACAAATGAAGAGAACCAGCAGTAGTGAATAAAAAGGTTAATATAACAAACTTCAAAGTATATACTTGCTCTCCTTTCTCTTCTCAGCTTATTTAATAGGCATAAAATTATATAAATTAATAATCATACCAATAGATTGCTGGTTTGATAACATATAGCTATAATTTATATAACAATAGTAGTACAAAAAGGGGGAAGAAGGAGTAGAGCTATATACAAGCAACATTTCTATATTTTGGGACTTCCCTGGTGGTCCAGTGGGTAAGACTCCACGCTCCCAACGCAGGGGGTCTGGGTTCAATCCCTGGTCAGGGAACTAGATCCCGCATGCATGCCACAACTAAAGATCTTGCATGCTGCAATGAAGATCCTGTATGCTGCAACTAAGACCCAGTGCAGCCAAAATAAATACATATTTTTAAAAAATTTCTATATTTTACTGGAATTAAGTTAGTAAAAATCTGAAGTTGATTCAGGTAAGGTAAGATTATATGATTAGCCCTAGAGCAACCACTAAGAAAATAACGAAAAAATAGTGGCAAAGTTGTTAAAGGAACTAAAAAGTTGTTTAGAAAATATTTACTTCATGCAAAAGAAAGCAGTAAAGAAGGAATAGAAGGCCACAAGGAAAATACAAGACACATAGAAAACAAAAAATAAAATGGCAGACATGAATCCAGCTGTTTCAATAATCACATTAACTGTTAATGATTAAACAATCAAAAGGCAGATATTGTATAACTGGATAAAAATCAAGATCTTAACTATATGTTGTCTACAGTAGACACACTTCATAGTCAGACTGTTCCGAAAAATGGGAGGGCCTCATTCCATGAGGGCAGTATTGCTCTGCTACCAAAACCAGAGAAAGACAACATAAGAAGGAAAAACTGCAGGTCAATATCTCTAATGAATACAGAGACAAAAATCCTCAACAAAATACTAGCAAACTGAATTCAGCAGCATAACAAAAGGATTATACACTGTAACCAACTTGGATTTATTCCAGGAATGTGAGTTGTTTAACATTTGAAAATCGATTAATGTAGTATAGGATAAGGGACAAAAACCACAAAATCATCTCAATAAACCCAGAAAAAAAGCATTTGACAAAACTGAGCACTTCTTCTTGTTGAACATGAAGTATTCCAGCAAACTAGGAATACAAAGAAACTTCCTCAACTAGTTAAAGGGCATCTAACAAAAAAACCCTAACTAACATTACACTTAATGGCAAAGACTGGAGATCAGCAAGACCCACTTAAGATCAAGAATAAGACACGGATGTACATTTTTACCACTTCTATTCAACATTTTATTGGAGGTTTAATCCAGGACAATTAGACATGAAAAGTAAATAAAAGGTATCTAGATTGTAAAGGAAGAAATAAAACTATATTTATATATTGCACAGTCTTATATATAGAAAATCCTGAGGAATCCACAAAAAAAGCTATTATAAGTAACAAATGAATTCAGCAAGTTTTCAGGATATAAGACTAATATATATAAAACAGTTGCATTTCTGTACAGTAGCAGTGAATAAATAGAAAATGAAATTGAGAAAACAATTCCATCTACAATAAAATAGAATTTAAAACCTTAGGAATCAGTTTAACACAATAAGTGCAAAACTTATATTCTGAAAAGTACAAAACACCACTGAGGTAGAATGTCACTGAGACTTACAGAATAGGGAGCCCCAAGAATCTCTCTCTCCACTGAAGCAATAATTAAGCTGGCAAAACCTGTCAGAATCAGCTGGAGGGGTGTTTAATGAAGAAAGGAGCTGCTAAATTCTGATAAGAGAGCACTGTGGTATTTTTGCCACAGCCATCTCACATTTTCTACTTCAGTGATGGCCAAGGGGATGGTGACCCATGTTCCTGGTGTGACTTGTTGCTATTAGAGGAGGCAGTACAGACCTTGTTCTTAAAGCATTATGGTTGTGCATTTTTGACCTGTCTGGTGACTTCCTGAGGAATTGGCTCAGGGGCTTACCTTAGTTTGACTCTCCCAAGCATTCCCTTAGAGTTGGAGTGGCCTCACAGCTAGTGTTTGTGGAAAATATTTAAAGGTATGTACTGTCCACAGCTGCCTGGGTTAAGGGACAACAGACAGGACAAGCAGCAGACAGACTGAAAAGCCTAGAAGAGACTGGGAAAGGAGATATATGGGGAATAGAGTCTTTGAAAATCTCCCATGTATACTGAGGAATCAGTACACAAGGGCACAAACATATCCAGAGCTAAACACATGTTCAGCAAACACTGGAGAAAACCCTAAGCTTTCACCTCTGACTGCTTTTTAGGCTCTATGTAAATAGGAAATCAAGGCTGAAGAAGACTTGTAAATAGCTTGACCCAAAACTTCCAAAATTTAAAGAAAGATAGGAATCCAAGACGCTCAATGAACACTAAGTAGGGTAAATTCAAAGAGATGCATTATAATCATCTGTCAAAGCCAAAGAAGGAGAGAATCTTGAAAACAGCAAGAGGGAAGTGACTAATCTTGTACAGGAGATTCTCAATAAGGTCAACAGCCAGTTTCTCATCAGAAACCAGGGAAGTCAAAAGACAGTGGCATAGCATAGTGCTGAAAGAAAAGAAACCATCAACCAAGAATTCTATAACCAACAAAATTACCCTTCAGAAATGAAGGAGGGCTTCCCTGGTGGTGCAGTGGATAAGAATCTGCCTGCCAATGCAGGGGACACGGGTTCGATCACTGGTCTGGGAAGATCCCACATGCTGTGGAGCAACTAAGCCCATGCACCACAACTACTGAAGCCTGTGTGCCTAGAGCCTGTGCTCTGCAATAAGAGAAGCCACTGCAGTGAGAAGCCCACGCACCACAACGAAGAGTAGCCCCCACTCACTACAACTAGAGAAAGCCTGTGTCCAGCAACAAAGACCCAACACAGCCAAAAATTTAAAAAAAAAGAAAGAAAGAAAGAAAAGAAATGAAGGAGAGGGAATTCCCTGGCAGTCCAGTGGTTAGGACTCGGCACTTTCACTGCCAGGGCTCCAGATATGATATCTGGTTGGGAAACTAAGATCCCACAAGCCACGCAGTGTGGCCAAAAAAAAAAAAAAAAGTAGAGGAAGTTCATCACCAGTAAACCTACCCTACAAGTTCATCACCAGTAAACCTACCCTACAGTAAACCTACCCTACAAAAAAAAAAGTAGAGGAAGTTCATCACCAGTAAAACTACCCACCACCAGTAAACCTACCCTACTAGGAATGCTAAAGGAATGCTAAAGGAAGTATTTCAGAATAAAATGAAAAGGCAGTAGACAGTAACTCAAAGCCAGACAAAGAAATAAAGAACACTGGTAAAAGTTACTAAAATAACAGATAGAAAAGCCAAGTATCTTTTTTCTTTTGTTTTTTTGGCCTCGCCAGAGACATGCAGGATCTTAGTTCCCCCGACCAGGGATCAAAGCCATGCCCCCTATAGTGGAAGCACAGAGTCTTCACCACTAGACCACCAGGGAAGTCCTTCTTTTGTTTTTAAAAGCCAAGTATATTGTATTTTTGGTTAACAATTTTTTTCTGTGTGATTTAAAAAGCAAATGCATAAAACATCTATTATAAAATCTGTTAATAGATATAAAATGTATGACAGTAGCAATACGAAGGAAGGAAGGCACTGTATACAAGCAGAATTTTGATATGCTAATGAAGGTAACTTAGTATCAGTTCAAACGAGATTGGTATAAATTTAAGATGTTAATTATAATCCCCATGGTAACCACTTAAGAAAATAACTTAAAAATATTTGAGGAAATTCCCTGGCGGTGGTGGATAGGACTCCATGCTTCCACTGCACCCCTGCACCCCAGCTCAGGAACTAAGATCCCACATGCCACGTGGTACAGCCAAAAAATAGAAAAAAGGCAGAGTAAGTATTTCCTTATCAGTAATCCCCTTAAATGGATTAAATTAAAAGGTAGATTGGCAGAATGAATTTAAAAAATAATCACACTAAATCTTGTCTCTAAGAGCCTCACTTTATTTATTTTAAAAAATAAACATGATATTCACTGAGCAGATTTTTTTTTTTTTTTTGGCTGCACCATGTGGCTTGTGGACATCTTAGTTACCTGACCAGGGATCAAGCCTGTGTCCCCTGCAATGGAAGTGCAGAGCCCTAACCACTGGACCACCAGGGAATTCCCACAAGAGACTCACTTTAGATCCAATGACACAAATAGGCTGAAGTGAAAAAATAAAAACAGATATTCCTTACAAGTAGTAACCAAAAGAGAGCTGAGGTGGCTATAATAGTATTTAACAAAATAGGTTTTATGTCACAATTGTTACAAGAGACAAAGACATTACATATTTTATTTATTTATTGGCCACGCTACATAACATGTAGGATCTCAGTTCCCTGGCCAGGGATTGAACCCGGGCCACAGCAGTGAAAGCCTGGAATCCTAATCACTAGGCCACCAGGGAACTCCCACATATCTATTTTAAAATGTTAAGAAAGGACTTCCCTGGTGGCACAGTGGTTAAGAATTCGCTTGCCAATGCAGGGGATGGGTTTGATCCCTGGTCTGGGAAGATCCCACATGCCATGGAGCAGCTAAGCCTGTGCGCCACAACTACTGAGCCCAGGCGCTGCAACTACTGAAGCCCACGTGCTCTAGGGCCCATGTGCCACAACTACTGAGCCTGCATGCTGCAACTACTGAAACCTGTGCACCTAGAGCCCATGTGCCGCAACTACTGAGCCCACATGCTGCAGCTACTGAAGCCCGCGTGCCTAGAGCCCATGCTCTGCAGCAAGGGAAGCCACCACAACGAGAAGCCCGCGCACCACAATGAAGAGTAGCCCCCACTTGCTGCAACTAGAGAAAGCTTGCGCGCAGCAACGAGGACCTAACGCAGCCAAAAATAATAATAAAATATTAAGAAGGTATAGCAATTATAATCACACACATATATAACAACAGTACCCCAAAATATATGAAGCAAAAATTGACAGAATTGAAAGGAGAAATACTCAGTTATGCAATAATTGTTGAAGACTTCACTACTTAATTTTATTTATTTTTTATTTAGATATAATTGACATATAACATTATATTAGTCTCAGTATACAACATAATTCTTTTCTTGTGATGAGAACTTTTAAGATTTAATCTCTTAGAAACTTTCAAAAAAACAATACAGTATTATTAACTATAGTCACTATGCTGTACATTACATCCTGAGGACTTACTTATTTTATAAATAAGAAGTTTGTATATTTTGACCACTTTTATCCATTTTTCTCACCTCTCACTCCCAATCTCTGGCAACCACAAACTGTTCTCTGTATCTATGATTTGGTTTTCTTTGTTTTTTGTTTGTTTGTTTTTAGACTCCTCATGTAAGTGAACCCATATGGTATTTGTCTTTCTCTGACTTATTTCACTTAGCATAATGTCCTCAGGGTCCATCCATGTTGTTGCAAATGGTAGCAATGATATCATTGTGGTTTTAATGTGTATTTCCCTGATAATTGTGAGCACCTTTTTTTTTTGGCTGCATTGGGTCTTCATTGCTGCGCATGGCCTTTCTCTAGTTGTGACGAGCAGGTGCTACTCTTCATTGAGGTGTGTGGGCTTCTCATTGTGGTGGCTTCTCTTGTTGTGGAGCACAGGTTCTAGGTACACAGGCTTCAGTAGTTGCAGCACGCAGGCTCAGTTGTTGTGGCACATGGGCTCTAGGGTGCGTGGGCTTCAGTAGTCGTAGTGCGCAGGCTCAGTAGTTGTGGCTCGCGGGGTCTAGACCGCAGGCTCAGTAGTGGTGAGTGGTGCACAGGCTTAGTTGCTCCACGGCATGTGTGATCTTCCCAGGCCAGGGGTTGAACCCATGTCCCCTGCATTGGTAGGTGAATTCTTAATCACTGTACCACTAGGGAAGTTCTTGAGCACCTTTTCATGTACCTGTTGGCCATCTGTATGTCGTCTTTGGGAAGAAAATATCTGTTTAGCTCCTCTGCCCATTTTTAAATCAGATTTTTTTTTTTTTGCTATTGAGTTATATGAATTCTTTATGTATTTTGTATATTAATTGTTTATCAGATGTATGATTTGCAAATATTTTCTCCCATTCGGTAGGTTGCCTTTTCATTTTGTTGATGGTTTCCTTTACAGTACAGAAGCTTTTCAGTTTGATGTAGTCCCACTTGTTTATTTTTGCTTTTGTTGCCTTTGCTTTTGGTGTCAAATAAAAAAAAAAAAAAACCAAGAAAAAGAACTTGCCAATTCAGTTGTCAAGGAGCTTATTGCCTATGTTTTCTTCTAGGAGTTTTAAAGCTCTGGGTCTTATGTTTAAGTCTTTAATCCATTTTGACTTGATTTTTGTATATGATGTAAGATGGGGTCCAGTTTCATTCTTTTGCATGTGGCTGTCCAGTTTTTCCAACACCATTTATTGAAGCTACTATCTTCTCCCAATTGTCTATTTTTGTTAATTAATAGCCATGAATTAATTAGCCACATATGCATGGGCTTTTTTATAGCTCTGTTTTCTGTTCCATTGATCTATGTGTCTGTTTTTATGCCAATACCATACTGTTTTGGTTACTATAGTTTTGTAATATAGTTTGAAATCAGAGAGTAAAATGCCTCCAGCTTTGTTCTTCTTTCTCAAGATTGCTATGACTATTCACTGTCTTTCATGTTTCCAGAAAGCATTTGGGATTGTTTGTTCTATTTCTGTGAAAAATGCCATTGGATTTTGATAGGTATTTCACTGAATCTGTAGATAGCTTTGGGTAGTACGGATATCTTAACAATATTATTTCTTCCAATCCATGAGCACAGAATATCTTTCCATTTATTTGTGTTTTCTTCAATTTTTTTCATCAGTGTCTTATAGTTTCCAGTGTACAGGTCTTTCACATCCTTGGTTAAATTTATTCCTAGGTATTTTATTCTTTTTGGTGCAATTGTAAATAGAATTGTTTTTCTTAATTTCTTTTTCTGACAGTTTGCTGTTAGTGTATAGAAATGCAACTGATTTTTGCATATTGAATTTGTATCCTGCAACTTTACTGAGTTCACTGACTAATTCTAACAGTTTTTTTGGTTGAGTTTTTAGGTTTTCCTAGATATATTATTATGTCATTTGCAAATAGAGACCGTTTTACTTCTTTCTTTCCAATTTCGATGCCTTGTATTTCTTTTACTTGCCTAATTGCTGTGGCTAGGGCTCCCAGTACTATGTTGAATAAGTGGCAAGAGTGGGCATCCTTGTTCTGTTCTTTATCTTAGAGGAAAACCTTTAAACTTTTTACCATTGAGTATGATATTAGCTGTGGATACTTTAAATAATGAATGGAAGACCATCCATCCAAAAATGATGAAGATCAAAAATGAAATAGAAGACTGTATGATACTTTAAACCAACTAGATCTAACAGAAATACATGATCTCCACCCAACAACAGGATATAGATTCTTCTCAAGTGAAAATGTATATTCTGTAGGATAGACCATATGTTAGATCACAAAATGAGTCTCAGGAATTTTGAAAAGATTGGAACCATACAAAGTTTCTTCTCTAACCATGATGGAATGAAACTAGTCATCAATAACAGAAAGAAAAACTGGAAAGTTCACACATATTGGAAATTAAACAACACACTCTTAACCAATGGGTCAAATAATACATCACGAGGAAAACTAGAAAATACTTGGAGATGAATGAAAGTGAAAACACAACATACCCAAACTTAAGGAATTATATAGCGAAAGCAGTGCTGATAGAGGAATTCATAGCTGCCCTAGCCTACATTTAAAAAGAAAGATGTCAAATTACAACCTAACTTTATACCTTAAGGAACTAGAAAAAGAAGAGCAAATAAAACCCAAAGCTAGCAGAAGGAAGGAAATAATAAAGATTAGAATAGAGATAAATGAAATAAAGAATAGAAAAACAATAGAGAGTTTAATGAAATAGAGAAAAAAAGGTCAACAAAAGTTGACTTTTTGAAAAGATCAACAAAATTGACAAACTTTTATAGCTAAGCTAAGAAAAAAAAGAGAGAAGACATAAATTACTAAAATCAGATATGAAACTGGGTACATTACTCTGACCTCATAGAAAAATGATTATAGGATAATAATAAATAATTGTACACCAACAAGTTAGATAACCTAGATGAAATGCACAAATACTTGAATTACCAATACTGCCTCAAGAAGAAATAGGAAATCTGAATAAGTATATATCAAGAGATTGAATCAGTAATTAAAAACCTCCCAACAAAGTAAAGCCCTGGACTAGATAGCTTCACTGGTGAATTCTACCAAACTTTTAAAGAAGAATTAACACTAATCCTTCTCACAGTCTTCCAAAATATATAAGAGGGAACGATTCTAAAGCCAGCATTACTCTGTTACCAAAGCTAGAAAAAGATATCACAAGAAAGAAAATTACAGAATCAACAAAATACTAGCAAACTGAATCGAGCAGCATATTAAAAGGATTATACACCAAGACCAAGTGGGATTTTCCCCAGGAATTGTAAGTGTGGTTCAACATCAGGAAATCAATCAGGGTAATACATTTCATTAAAAGAATGAAGGAACAAAACCACGTGATCATTTCAATTGATGCCGAAAAAGCATTTGATAAAATCCAACACCTTTTCATGATAAAAATCAATTCCTGATTTCAAAACTTAGCAAACTAGGAGTAGAAGGGAACTTCTTCTACCTGATAAAAGGCATTTATCAAAAACCGACAGTTAACATCATACTCAATGGCAAAGGACCAAAAGCTTTCCCCCTAAGACTGGGAACAAGACAAGGATGTCTGCTTTCACCACTGCTGTTCAACATTGTACTAGAAGTTCCAGCCAGAGCAATTAGGCAAGAAAAAAAGACATCTAAAATGGAAAAGAAGTAGAATTACCTCTTTTCACACATGATACTATATATGGAAAATCCTATATATAGAAAATCCTAAAGAATCCACAAAAATTTATTAGAGTGAATGAATGAATGCAGCAAAGTTGAAGGGTATAAGATCAATATACAAAATTCACTTGTATTTCTGTACACAAGCAATAAGCACTCAAAAAAGGAAATTGAGAATACAATTCTTTTTACAATAGCATCAAAAAGAGTAAAATACTTAGGAATAAATCTAACCAAGGAGATGCAAAACTTGTAACCTGAAAACTATAAAACATTGCTGAAATAAATTAAAGAAGACTGAAATAAATGGAAAGGTATTCGTGTATATGCATTGGCAGACTTATTATTAAGATGGCAATACTTCCCAAAGGGATTTACAAAATCAATATAATCCTTTTCAAAATCCCAGCAGCTTTTTTGCAGAAATGGAAAAGCTGATCCTAAAATTTACATAGAATTTTAAGTGACCTGGAATAGTTAAAACAATTTTGAAAAAGGTAAACAAAGTTGGAGCACTCACAATTCATGACCTCAAACTTACTACAAAGCTACTTTGTATCAAAAAACATGGTATCAAGAGAAAGAGGAGACAAGCCACAGACTAGGAGAAAATATTTTTAAAAGATGTATCTGATAAAGGACTGTTACCCAAATACACAAAGAACTCTGAAAATTCAGTAATAAGAAAATGAACAACCCGGTTAAAAATGGACAAAAGACCTGATCAGATACCTCACCAGAGAACATATACAGATGACAATTAAGCATATGAAAAGATTCTCCATATCATATATCATTAGGGAATTGCAACTTTAAACAACATTGCAATATCACTACACACCCATCAGGATTGCTTTTCCCACTACACCATGATGCTTCTGTAGGTATTCATTTTCATCCATGTAACCTTTTAGGATTACTCTTTTTTTTTTTTTTTCAATAAATTTATTTATTTATTTTTGGCTGTGTTGGGTCTTTGTTGCTACATGCGGGCTTTCTCTAGTTGTGGCAAGCAGGGGCTACTCTTCGATGTGGTGCGCGGGCTTCTCATAGGGGTGACTTCTCTTGTTGTGGAGCACTGGCTCTAGGCACATGGGCTTCAGTAGTTGTGGCATGCCGGGTCAGTAGTTGTGGCTCGTAGGCTCTAGAGTGCAGGTTCAGTAGTTGTGGCACACGGGCTTATTTGCTCCACGGCATGTGAGATCTTCCCAGACCAGGGCTTGAACCTATGTCTCCTGTATTGGCAGGCGGATTCTTAACCACTATGCCACCCGGGAAGTCCAGGATTACTCTTATCTTTACTGATCTTTTTGTTCTCCAGATATAACACTAACTTGTTTTTACCACACCAATATAGCTGTGTGATGTTTGCATTATAGCACACTTTAGCACATATCAAGTATATACTACCTGGATTTTAGATTTTTTTTAAATTAAATTCTCCACCAAACCTTGTGTAATATCTTGCCTATATTGAGTCCTAAAAGAACAGTTAGTAGGTGAATTGTTCCTAGCTGAAGAGAAGAAGGCTTTGTGAAGGAAGTAGATTTGAGCACACCCTTGAAGTATTTGTGGAATCCAATGGATGAAGAGATCTAAAGGTGGAAGAGCTACCGAGCAAAGTCATAGTAGCTGCAAGTACAATGCATTCAGGATGTATGTATTAAAGTAAAAATGCCTGAATAAGGATGTGGCAGTAGGAATGGAAACCTGAAACGTTTCAGAAACTAGGTCTCATATTTGTGATATTGAACACGGGCAAGGTCCCTAGCACTTGGAGATTTGGGGGTAGGACACCAACCACTGAAGAAACCCTATATTTACAAAGAATTTGAGATGATAGTCTATTATGTCAATCATACTTATATTTTTAAAGGGAAGGAAACAAAGTTGACCTTTTAAAAAAAATGTGGGAGCATGAAATGAAACACCCAACTTGTCTTGGGTTTTGCTAATGAGCCTGGTTATTATGCTTATATTATCTGTCACTAGATGGAGTCCATGAGTCCAGGCAACTTTTGGTTGGACTTTTCTACATAACTCTTCCAATGATTCCTGTTCTGTGCCTTTGAAAACTGGAGTAATACTTTTTTAAAAAAATTGACAAATGGGTTTGAATGGCAGAATTTTTAGATTTGCCTTACAAGAAAAACCATTAGTTTATAAAACAGCAAAGTGATCTTTTCAATTCTTCACATTCCCACACTCCAAATTTTTTTTTGGAAAAGATCTCTAAAAACCACAGTTTAATATCAGTTCTAAATCTTTCTGGTATTGAGTGTTTTAATATAATTAATTATTGAAAGTGAGTTTAAAAATTAAGTTGTTATCCTCTGTTCGAGTGCCCTCCCCCATCCCCAAGAGCTCTTGATTTCAACCCAGTTACACATTTCCCCCCACCTCCTGTAAACTTTGCTTCAAATACTAGTAAGAACAATTGTTACACTGCTTACTAAGTGTCAATATTTAGCACAGCACAGCAGGTATCTGCATTTCTAAAACCTTACATGGCATAAGGCATCATGAGAGAAAGGCCCAGATAAGTAATTTTTCTTTATTAAGGCTGCCAAAGGTAAGAAACCTGAGGCTGATAATAGGTAATAGTTATAAGCTTACTTTGCTTTATGTTGTTTACTTTGTTTTATGTTGGGACTAGGCAACATGTGGATGAGTACATGAAGTAGTTGCAGAAAGTTATCTTGGGAGCTCTCTAGGCCCCAGTTAAACTTGCTCAGTTAGTCTGTATACAAGGCAACATGTGGACAAGTTATGATCGAATTCCTTTTTTGTCTTTCTGATACAGCACGTGCCCTTATAGTCGGCCTCCTTTTGGCTATGGAAATTTTCCAAGTGCAGTGCCAGAATGCCTTGGTTATTATGAAGACAGATGCCAGAACCATGAGGCTATGTTTTCAGCTTTAAATAGAGACTATCCTTATGGAGACTACCCAGATGAACGTGCTCACAGCGAAGATTTTTGGAGTTGTGAGAGCATGGATGGGACCTCTTACTGTAACAGCCATAGCCACAGTGGGGAAGAATACTTAAATCTCGTGCCTCAGCTGGACACTGGAGCCTTGGAAAGTGTCTTCACAACCCCGACATCAACTCCCTCTAACATCCAGCAAGTCAATGTCACTGACAGTGATGATGAGGAAGAAGAAAAAGTGCTCAAGAATTTATAATTATAAAACAAATATGTGCAGAAAATAAATATTTCTTAAAATATATTCTGGGTCACTTGATGTGAAAAAAAGAGCCTAGAATGCTTTGCTGAGAGTTTTCAGCTGTGATCTGAGGAGTCAAAACCAAATGCAATTTATGCCTTCATAAACTTTTGATTAGTGAAACTGGAATCCTGATGTTTCATCGTAGGAATATTTAAGATATGAAGTAGTTTATTTTTATGGCTGAAATTTGCATCAGCGTATATTATCATCACTTTATCTTGGAACGTGCAAAACACTGAATCCTCACAATTATATGTGAGGGGAAAGGGGGTGTGTAATCTGGCATGACAAGTGTGATTTGTATTTTATCTCAGGATACATTTATTTTTCTTTATATGATGTTTTGTTTGGTGTTTATGTAATACTTATGGATGTTTCACTTTTTATGTAACATTTTGAAAATATTTTGATAACTTTTAGTAGTAAATTGGGACTCAGTTACTAAATTTAATTTACACTAATAACCAATTATAAGTTGCAAATATGTCTTAATGGAACCTGAGTAATTCCTTCAGCTAAATTAGTCATTTCTGTTCCTAAACATTTTCATCATCTTTTTTGGATATCTTTTTACATTTGGTATGCATTGTTCTACTTTTTTTATAATTAAATAAACATAGAGAAAATTGTTCTTGTTGGATGTTTTCTGTTTGGGAGACAGAAATAAGCAAAATGAGTATTGCTCAAATGAGAATGGGTTCCATACCACATGCGATATTCATTTTAACTTAATAGTCTCTAGAATTGTACAGATCCTATTAGCTTACTTGAAACTATATCAACAAAGATGGTGTACACATATTATGATGCCATTTCCAAACTCTTTACAGATGTGTACCTATGACTTAAACACTCCCTAAATGGAAGAGCTCTTCCAGATTTGGTTCAAGCAGCTGTCTTTAAAACCATGGAGTTCATTTAAGAGCACCTGGAATTTGTTTAATTCATAATGAGCAAAAAAATCCTATTTGCGATGTGGCCTCTGGGTAAATGCCCACTTATGGATGGAGAGAACCATATTAGAACAGGATCAGAACCACCAGAGTTGGGATCAGGGTAAAAGAGATCTACAAGACACAACGTGAACTGATGATCAGAAATCACCACAAACCAATACACTTTTCTCTCAATGATCTGTATAATTTATGCAAATTGAGATCTTTTACTTAAAACTGCTTGGAAGTTATGTATGGAAACCTATACTAAGCTTCCAACTTCTTCCTTTACTAAACCTGTTCCTTAAGCAAAGGCTGTTACTGTATGATACATTTCATCAACCATATACTTAATTGTATGTAACATTTCCTCTTCCCAATAAAATTTTTATTTTCACATTTTATATTTATTATTACTCTGTGCAATATCATCTGAATGTGGTTAAAGACCAAAACTTGAATTTCTTGGTAGAGAACAAACATGTAACTTCACATTGGAGCTACAGCACATTTGATGTCTACACCATGACAGATGTCTACACCGTTGTATGTGACAGTTTGAGCCATTTTATCCCATTTCATTTTAATTGCACCTTAGTGACTGAACTGGGTTTTGATCACAGACCTTATTCTTTTTTTTACTGAAGTATAGCTCATTTACAATTTATATTAGTTTCAGGTGTAAACAGTGATTCAATGTTTTTATAGATTATACTCCATTTAAAGTTATTATGAAATACTGGCTATATTCCCTGTGCTGTACACTATATCCTCGTAGCTTGTTTTATACATAGTAGTTTGTACCTCTTAATCCCCTATCCCTATCTTGCCCCTCTCCCATTCCCTCTACTCACTGGTAATCACTAGTTTGTTCTTTATCCTGTGAGTCTGTTTCTGTTTTGCTATAGTTGTTTGTTTTATTTTTTAGATTCCTCATATAAGTGAAAATATACAGTATTTGTCTTTCTCTGTCTGACTTATTTCATTAAGCATAATAGGGAATTTCCTGGCGGTTCAGTGGTTAGGACTCTGTGCTTCCACTGCAGGGGACATGGGTCCCTCATGGTCGGGGAACTAAGATCCTGTGCTGTGTGATGCTGTGTGATGTGGCCAAAAAAAAAAGGCATAATACCCTCCAGCTCCATCCATGTTGTTGCAAATGGCAAAATTTCATTCTTTTTATGGCTGAGTAATATTCCATCGTGTGTGTGTGTGTGTCTTTGTCCATTCATCTATTGATGGACACTTAGTTTGCTTCCACATCTTGTATTTCCCAAAATTATTTGACCGAATATTGTCAGAATATCTAAAAGGCTTGGGTTCCAACTAACACCTTTAGAGAAAGACTGCTCTTGACTTTCTAAATTTGATAATTCAGCTACTTGAAAGTTGGGACTAAATCTATTTTCAGTCTATTTGCAGTGAAAAGAATAATGCTGCTGTGAACATTGGGGTGTGTATATCTTTTCGAATTAATGTTTTCCTTTTCTTTGGATATATACCCAGGAGTGGAATTGCTGGATCATATGATGGCTCTACTTTTAGTTTTTTGAGGAACCTTCATGCTGTTTTCCGTAGTGGCTTCACCAGTTTACATTTCTAAAAACAGTGTACTAGGGTTCCCTTTTCTCCACGTCTGTGCCAACATTTGTTATTTGTAGACTTTTTGGTTATAGCCATTCTGAGAGGTGTGAGGCAATATCTCCAACGGACCTTGTTCTTATAGACAAATTCACTGGGGGAATCCCTTTGTAAGGCAGTGGAATAATATAGAGGATAGTTCAGTGTGTCCTAACTAACTGTCTTCAGGCTAGTCCTTCCCCAATCTTCATTTTAATGGCTGTTGAGTCAGGGCTACTCTTTTAATCTTCTTCCTTCTCTCCCTTAATGCTGGGATCAGAAGTCAGTTTAGATTGTTTACAGATCCACAATATAATTTGGGCTGGGAAATATGGGTCTCTCTTAGGTGAAACAATATCCAGTAGCAGTTAAGCATGCCTAGCTGCAAATGCCCATATCTGCTCATTTATAGCTCTTCAAACCACTGTTAGCTCTGAGTAGAGACCTATAGACTAAACAAAACCCTGCCCTATTGGAATGAATTCATTTGCCTCTCCAAGTCATCAAAGTGAAATTCTCTAAGCTTGAAACCACAAGCACTTTCTAATAGGTTTCAAGGCCTTATTTGTTCTTATTGTAAATTGGAGGTATCCATATTTGTGATAAGAATGACTTCCTTTCAAAGTGTGTTGAATGTCACTCAGACTGTTCTGTGCTTTGGACAAATCTGCCCTTCTTATTTGCAAATAAAAATTCTTTTCACTGCAAATAGACTGAAAATAGATTTAGTCCCAACTTCAAGTAGTTGAATCATCAAATTTAGAAAGTCAAGAGCAGTCTTTTTCTAAGGGTGTTAGTTGGAACCCAAGCCTTTTAGATATTCTGACAATATTTGGTCAAATAATTTTGGGAAATATATGCTGTGTTCCCACCTTGGAGAGTGCCAATGCCTATTGTCTTTACAAAGCTCAAAAATCTTGACATGACATGTTGAGCTCTGTTTATCTCAGTGCTCCCCTACCTGAGTGTGAGTATCCTTTTTTCTTTTAACATAATGTCTACTAACAGAATTCACTCTGGAAAATGCTGCTTATGGCTGTTGCTTCGGTTTTCATTCATTGGCTTCACATATGGTTTTCTGCATTGATCGGAAAAATCCTTAAATCATTTACTGAAAGAAGGTGGTGACTAATTAACCTGTATTCTGCATTAAGTATCTGATGGTCTTAAAAGACAGAAGAACTGAAACCTAGAGTTGTTATAAATTTTGATTGTCCACTAAACTGACTTTTTAATGAAAGTTGATATTGCACCCAAGAATTTGAGTGGGCAAATGTGCTAAATTCCCATATAAGTGTATTTTTCACAGTGAAAACCAGCTGTCAGAGGATTATTCCTGAGCCAAAAATACAAGCTACTTTTGAAAGTTCCATTTTGGAAATGATTTCAAAATGAAATTCTGGGGATTCTATGTTACTTGCAATATTTTAAAATAGTATAATTTTGATGTGAACAACGTAATTCTGAAAAATCTGTCCTACATGTTAGAACAGACTCTGCTGAGGAACATCCTGTTCCAGCTTTCTGAATCATCTTAACTTTTTAGGATTTTAGAGAAATTCCAAGAGTTTCACAATAAAACTACTTTTCTGAAAACAAGTGTGGAAGGAGTTACTTTCTAATTCTACTTGATGAAAAATTCCACATCCTCTAGACAGATTTACCCTTTATCTCTGCTTTCCTCATTCTAACTGCCTGACCG
The DNA here is from genome assembly GCF_039906515.1 of Pseudorca crassidens. NCBI lineage: Eukaryota > Metazoa > Chordata > Mammalia > Artiodactyla > Delphinidae > Pseudorca > Pseudorca crassidens. The sequence goes on along the minus strand of NC_090298.1, from coordinate 133,148,840 downwards.
AACCCTACATGTCTCTTTTCTGATGGGTAACACACACAAATCTTAGTAAACTTTTCATTAAATGATGAATGCTTGCAGGAAAAAGGGGGAGATGGAGATGTAGGAGGAGGACCATTTGCTGCACCTTAAATCCCTGGCTCCTCTGAAACCACTTCAGGGAAATGTTTTATTTCTAACAAATAATGAACAGCATTTTATATGTATTCTTTTTCAGAGGAAGATCTTCCAAAAGCTATGTTCGTGCCTGGATTCCCTGGGACACTGTCTGTGGAGGCTGATAACCCCTCCTGGAAAGGATCTTTTAAGCTGTGCGTAATTACATGGGTCACAGGCAATGGAAAGGTATGGGGGTGACCAACCGTCCTGGTTTGCCCAGTACTGAGGGGTTGCAGGGGTGGAGGTCATGGGACCTAGGACCAGTGATAAAACCAGAAAATTCCTGGGCAAACTAAGATAAACTGATCATTCTAGTGAATACAGTGAGTACAGAATCAACTGGATCTATGCAGATCTATGCTTATGCACATTGTGCAATGCAGATGTCGAATTTGAAATGACTGAGCTTCACTCACGAAGGCAGATTATAGCTGAACTTGTGTTGGGCCTATTAGAAAGGCATGGAGTAAGTTACAGGATACATGGGGACTGTCAGAGAACTGGAGATACATAACTGTTAGTGCCTGGGTTGCTTTTATTAGGTAGCTTCAAGTTTGCTTAAAGACAAAAGAAAAATTATCAAAGCTGTACCTTTTAGTGATATTTCACTATATAAACCAGGGAGAGAAAACATTTTTGTGAATATGGAGTCTTTGTTTTAAACTTTCTTACTGTTTCCCCAACAATGATAGTGGAATATTGGCCAGAGTCCTTAGGACAATGCAAAGTTGGGCTGTCTTGGCACACATAATATTCCAACTCTATACACTTTTAAGTGTCTCTGAGACACTAGATATGGTGGTGTTTTTCAGATGTGGTCAGTGCACTGCTTCCAACAAAATGACCTGGGATACTTGTTAAAAATGCAGCCATTCCCTAGATCTATAGGATTAGAATCTCTCTGGCTAGAGCCTGGGAATATGCATTTTAATAAGCTCCTCAGGTGATTCTTAAGCACTCCTACCTTTGACACCATGTAAAGTTTGCAAGACATTTAAATTTTTGTTATGAAAACAATATAACTGTACTAAAGGGAATCTTCAGAGAAGAAAAAACCTGTAATCCATCCAATAATTGTTTTTATTTTATGATGGTCTTTCTATATTTGCCCATATACACACATTTTTCACACAGTTGTAATCACAACACATACACAATTCTGCATATACACAAATTTGCATTTCCTCAATATTTTATCACGAGCTGTTTTTCATACTCTGTAGCTTCCTAAGTGATGACTTTTCTTTTTTTTTTTTCTTTTTTCGGTGGGTGGGCCTCTCACTGTTGTGGCCTCTCCCGTTGCAGAGCACAGGCTCTGGACGTGCAGGCTCAGTGGCCATGGCTCACGGGCCCAGCCGCTCCGCGGCATGTGGGATCTTCCCGGACCAGGGCAAGAACCCATGTCCCCTGCATCGGCATCGGCAGGCAGACTCTCAACCACTGCACCAGCAGGGAAGCCCCTAAGTGATGACTTTTCATGTTTGCATAATATGGCTTCAGGCAGATGTGCCGTAATTAATCATATGAAAGTGTTAAGTTTGCAGTTTCAGTAATTTGTCCTAGTAAATTTCAATGATGAGATTTCAGAGTGAGCACTTGTACAGACTAGAAGCTTTTATATGAGAGAAAAGTAAATTTTTAACTAGTTTAATCCACTATAATTTTGTGTTTTCTGTCACATGCAGCTGGAGCAGATTCTAACTCATTCAGAATTCTTCCCCTCCAGAAAGTTTTCTCTAACCCTCAAAGACTTAGTTGTTCCTGCTCTGTATTCCCACAGCACCTTCATTTATATCTCCCACTACATTCTAAGTTCCTTGAGGGCCAACCAGGGCAAGTATTTGAGAAATTAGAAAAATAAATATATGGTGGCCAGCAGACTAACAGACACAGCTCTGTATTCTCAGCTTCAATGACTAATGGAATTCATAAGTTGCCTGACAAGCACTGCTTCCCATGATTGATTGCCCATAAGAATTACCAGTGAACTTAAAAAAAAAAAAGCAACAACAACAAAAATTCCTGGATCTCCAGAATCTGAATATTTGAGGATGGGAATTAGGAGTCTGTATCTTTTTTTTTTCTTTTAATAAATTTTATTTATTTATTTATTTATTTTTGGCTGTGTTGGGTCTTTGTTGCTGTGCGCGGGCTTTCTCTAGTTGTGGTGAGTGGGGGCTACTCTTAGTTGCAGTGTGCGGGCTTCTCATTGCGGTGGCTTCCCTCATTGTGGAGCGTGGGCTCTAGGTGCGCGGGCTTCAGTAGTTGTGGCACATGGGCTCAGTAGTTCTGGCTCACGGGCTCTAGAGCACGGGCTCAGTAGTTGCGGCGCACGGGCTTAGCCGCTTCGCGGCATGTGGGATCTTCCTGGACCAGGGATTGAACCCGTGTCCCCTGCATTGGCAGGCGGATTCTCAACCACTGTGCCACCAGGGAAGCCCCGGGAGTCTGTATCTTTAAAATGCTCCCCAGGTAATTCTGAATCCCACCAGGCAATGATTCACAAATGGCATCTGGGAGCTATGGTAGAGCTTCAGGATTTTCCTCTCACCAACATTTCATTTTTCTCTCTGTCTTCTTCATGTCGCTTTAAGAGTCAATAGTTCAGTGAATTTCCAAGCTCAGTTAAAGTCATTGTTGAGCTCTCTTTAATTTGAGAGTGGCTCCTAAAACATAAAGGAGTAGAGAGAGATTGACCAGGAAGGTTTTTACACTAATAGTAAATATAACCACAGAAATAATTTTCTTTTCAAAGCACTTATCACCAAATGTAATTATCTCATTTATTTGTTTCCTTGTTTATTTTCTCCCCACCAACCATGGCTAGAAGCTTCAAGAGAACAGGGACATTGTGTTTCTTGCTTGACGAATTATCCCTAATACCTAGCACTGTGCCTGCAGTGTATTGCATGCTCAATAAATATTTGTTGGATTAATTAATAGATAGGCGCTACACTTTACTGAACACCTACTATGTGCAACTGTATCTGGTATGTTATGGGATTATCTCAGTCTTCATAACAAGCTTGTAAATAGTTGTTTTCTTTATTTAACCAATGAAAAAACTGAGAACTTAAAGAAGTGAAGTGACTTATCCAAGGCCACCCACCAAGTGAGTGGAAGAAACTGAGACTCAGGAACAATTGACTTGTCCCACATCAAACATCTCCTCTGTGGAGGAACAGAACTCAGGTCTGCCAGGGAACTGTTCAACTTTGTACAGAAATAGAGTGCATAAATTGGTAGTTATGACGTATTCAAACATTTTCTTAAAATATCTGTGATATTATGATTTATAACAATAAATGCAGATTTGGTCTTTGTCTCTGGCACAGAGTTTCTAAAACCCTTGGAATCTCCAAAGTGATCAGAGAACTAGGAACATCTTTTTTTCTAATAGTTGGTCTTTGACCCTGGTTCCTGATGCAGGGCTCTTGAAACCCTTGTAGTTTTCTGGGTGATAGGAGCGTCTTTGTTCTGATGAGGTGACTCTGGGTGGGCTCCTGGATGACGGCTGGATGAGTGCTGGTCAGCCACCAGAAAGACCAAGCCATGATTAGAAGCTTGGAATTTTCGGCCCCGCCCCCCATTCTCTTGAGAAGGGAGAAGGGCTGAAAATGGAGTTAATGATCTATCATGCCTATGTGATGAAGCCTCCATAAAAATCCCCAAAGTATGAGGTTCAGAGAGCGTCCAGGTTGAATATATGAAGCTGCTGGGAGAGTAGCATACCTGGAGAGGGCATGGAAGCTTCATGCCCTTTTTCCTATACCTTGTCCTGATGCATGTCTTCATCTGGATGGTCCTGACTTATATCCGTTTATTACCATTTATAATAAACTGGTAATCTAATAAATAAAATGTTTCTCTGAGTTCTGTGAGCCACTCTAACAAATTGGTTGAATCCTAGCAGAGGGTCACTGGGAAGCTTCATTCTCTACCTGGTCAGTCGGAAACACAGGTGGTAACCTGGGGATATGACTGGTGTCTGAAGTAGGGTGGAAACAGTCTTGTGGGACTGAGTCCTTCACCTGTAGGGTCTGACATTATCTCCAGGTGGATGGTGTCAGAATTGAGCTACATTGTAGAATACCCAGCCAGTGTCATGGAGAATTGCCTGTTGGTGGTGTGGGAAAGGCCCCCCTGCCCCAGGTTGGAATTGGTGATCAGAACCATTTCAGTGCCCTAAAATGAAGCCAACTTTTCTTTGTTTTAAATTTCTTTTTATAAGAAATTTTACTCTTTTCAGTGAATTAGGAAAACACAGGAAAGCCCCAAATCCTAGAAGACTATCCTCCCATAACTTTTCTGTGCAAATATAGTTATGCATATATTTTTTCTAATTTTAAATATATTCATTGTTATTTCATGCTTATATATGAGTAATAATGATTATTATAAAAATTTATAGCAGTGAACACACTAAAAAAGTATAATCACTGTAATTCAGTCATTCAGAATTAATCATAGTTCATCAGTCATTTTGGTTCATATATTTTTGCAGACTTTTTCACACATACACAGAGTTACAAAAATGAGATCATAATAGTACTTAAGATACAACTCCCTCTTTCTTTTAATGTAATATGCCATAAACAGTTTTCCATGACACAAGATTTCTTCCACAACATGATTTCCAAAAACTTTTTATTATGAAAAATTTCAAACTATATAAAAGTAGCATAAGACTTCCCTGGTGGCGCAGTGGTTAAGAATCTGCCTGCCAATGCTGGAGACATGAGTTCAAGCCCTGGTCCGGGAAGATCCCACATGCTGCGGAGCAACTAAGCCCATGCACCACAACTACTGAGCCTGCACTCTAGAGCTTGCGAGCCACAACTACTGAGCACACGAGTCACAACTACTGAGCCTGCATGCCACAACTACCGAAGCCTGGGTGCCTAGAGCACACGCTCCGCAACAAGAGGAGCCACCGCAATGAGAAGCCCGTGCACGGCAACGAAGAGCAGCCCCCACTCACCACAACTAGAGAAAGCCCACGTGCAGCAACGAAGACCCAACACAGCCAAAAATAAATAAATAAATAAAATTATTAAAAAGAAGCGTAAATACTATCATAAAATTTCTGTACCTATCACTCACATTTGACAATCACCAATTCTATACTTTCCTACCCTCCCGCCCCCACCCCCCATGGAGTTTTAAAAAGCAAATTGCAAATATTATTATTTTTTTTTTTTTTTTTTTTGCGGTACGCGGGCATCTCACTGTTGTGGCCTCTCCCATTGTGGAGCACAGGCTCCGGACGCGCAGGCTCAGCGGCCATGGCTCAAGGGCCCAGCCAGTCCGTGGCATGTGAGATCTTTCCGGACTGGGGCACTAACCCATGTCCCCTGCGTTGGCAGGCGGACTCTCAACCACTGCGCCACCAGGGAAGCCCTGCAACTGTATGTTTGAGTCAGGATTCAAGAAAGGTCTTCCCATTGCATTTGGTTCAGATATATCCTAAGTCTCTTTCTCTGTATGTTCCCATTTTGTCTTTTATTTTTCTTGTATATTTTATTGTTGAAGAAGAAACTAGGTTTGTTTTGTAGAGTAGTTGCATTCTGAATTTTCCTGATTGCATTCCCTTGCTGTCATTTAACATGCTTCTCTGTCCTCTGAATTTTCTATAAATTGGTGGTTAGATCTAGAGTTTTGATCAGAAAACTTCTTGGTGGTGGGTTGTACTTCTACCAGGAAGAACTAATCTAGAATACAACTTTTAATGGTTTACTTGTATTGATATAACATAATCCCTTTAATCAATCCCTTTCTATTGGAATTTAAATTATTTCTGACATATATTGTGATTACCAACATGGAGAGGACAACAAATTCTTTTGTTTAGAATAGATTCCTGTAAGTAAATTCAGTGCCAGAGCTTAAAAAGTTTGACCTTGTAAAAGTTTCCATGGAGTTAAACTTTATTTTTTTATATATATATATAAATTTATTTATTGGCTGCATTGGGTCTCCGTTGCTGTGCGCAGGCTTTCCCTAGTTGCAGTGAGCAGGGGCTACTCTTTGTTGCGGTGCACAGGCTTCTCATTGCAGTGGCTTCTCTTGTTGTGGAGCATGGGCTCTAGGCATGCAGGCTTCAGTAGTTGTGGCACACAGGCTTAGTTGCTCTGCGGCATGTGGGATCTTCCCGGACTGGGGCTCAAACCCGTGTCTCCTGCATTGGCAGGCGTATTCTTAATCACTGCGCCACCAGGGAAGTCCCGGAGTTAAACTTTCTAAGAGGCTCTCTTATTTCCTCTGAGCTAGGCCAGAGCACAAAGGCTGGTTGTGTCTGGGAATAACTGAGAAGATGTGCCATTCTACTGAGGTCGCTCTCACTTTGGTTCACTGTTGCCAATGCCAGCGAGCAGGGCAGAGGCTGCACATAGAACCAGGGCTCCATGATGGCAGATGCAGCCACTCTCCACCTCAACCCCAGACCTCACTTTGTCTCAGGCCAGCAGCCCACACATCTCAGTCTCAGCCCCTTCTTCACACTGAGTGAAGAGACTCAGCATGTGGAGTGAAGGGTCTGCCAGGCCAGAGGAGTGCTTGTTCCCTTGAATCCTTTATTAGGTTTATAATGCCTGGATTCTGGGTTCATGACTTCTGGTGACACCCCAGGTACTTAGCTTAGCTCCTCCCACATGATAACTTGTTTGCCATTGGGCCTAGTCAAGGGATCAGTGCAGCAGGCCAGCCTAAGTCTCCCACACAGCTTTTGTTGGGAACCAAGACATCTGAATCATTCTGAAACCTCTAAAAGCTCAGTTCTTCACCAGAAGATGAAGCAGCCCCTTCTCCACTCTGGTTTGTAGGAGAATGGAGGGGCAATCCCACCCCACTTCCAGCCTGGGAGTGTTGAACTCTTGTCATATAATGGTGCAAGCCTGTAACAGGCAAGATAGAGCAGGTCAACTTCTGACTCCCCTTGGCCTGGGAAGACAGTCCAAAGCACTGATGAAGACAGAAGCACTTCACACTTGCAAGGGATCTTACTGAGAAAGCAAGAAGACCAAGCAGGTGACTTTAAGGAGCTGGGAGAAGTGACTCGAGCAGAGGCCCTGTGCTCCGGTTGCCCCAGTCTCGGGTGAGACCACACCTTGCAACAAATGGGCAGAGGTCGGAGTAGATCTGGAAGTAGGTAAAGATGCTGAATATAAACAAAAATGATAATAGAGCCTACTGATTCAGGACACTGAATTCTGCTGCCTTGAGAGGAACTTTGTAACAACATTCCAGCCTTGTTTAGCTTATCAAACCTGGATGGAGCAAAAGCCCCAGGATCCACCCGCTCCATCAGAAACAAGTCTGAATAAGCCAGGCACTGTCCATCAGATACCCAGGCATTCTGATGGTTCAGTTCTGACTGCCAGCCAAATGTAGATCGAGAGCTCCAAGTCATCCATCATGCTTTAGCACGCGTGAGGTTAATACCCTGTCTTTGAGAAGCACACAAAGGGCCATTTGAGTAGGAAAGTCCCACCTAATCCCACTGAAACACATAGCCCACATTTGGATCATCTTTCCGAACAACGTTTTGGTTTGGAAGGCACAGCTGTCGCTGAGATGCCTGAATACAGCCTGCTGTTCTCTGTGGAAGTGAGGGTAGACTAGCGTGGTTAACTTGAGCTGCACTAAAGCCCTCCAGACTGCCCCTTCCTCCAAATAGCCAGGCTGCTGGGAGCCAGATGCTGGTGTTTGCCATAGTGTTCATCTCTGCTTGCCAGTGGGCAAAGCTGGGTAGTAGCTGAACTTTTCGTAGGACTTTAGGAATATCAGCACCCCTCTCAGGGGTTTGGTTCCACTGAACCAAGGCACAAACGGGCTCTGCTTCACGCTGGAAAGTCCCCTCAGGAATAAGCACTCAGCACTTCTGTTTTCTGGGAGGCTGGTGGTTAGGAGAAGCGGCCTTCTCTGACTCAACCCCCAGAGCGTGGCTTTTGGTGAGTTCCATGAAACATGAGACGTGGATCAAGGACAAAGCCAGAATCAGGTTTATGCCTCTAACAGCTGTGGTTTTCAAATTGTTTCAGATTGCAGAAGTTCAAACAACAGCTGCAGATTTATTCCTTCTTCTTGGGATGGGAGGTGATGGGTGCAAATACAATGGAAACACAACTGCCGTGACTATTTTCTATGTCAGTAAATCCCAAGTCATGCCTTGGGTTCTGTGAAATAAGATGGAAAATTAGTGATCTGCTACAGCCTAACTAAACTGAATACATGGAGTTAGGTACCCCTAACCCCTATGACTTTCCAAATTCAGATTAATATTTTCACTTAAAGATGCCCCAGACTCCTGGGGCTCTAAGAGACCTTAAAGTTTTCTAGTCTACATACAGAAATGGCATGGTCCTCCTGTGTCAGTCCTCCATGACAGACAGATTGCTTTCTTAAGGACAAACACATTTTAAACGCTTTTGACACACACTGACAAATTCCTCTCCAATAAAGCTCAAAGCAGGGGGCCAGCAGTATCTGAAAGGCTAAATTGCACGTTTCTTAGCAACTTCACTAACGTGAGATTTCATTACTTCTGTTGTTCTTTTATTCTCCTGCCTGTATGTTTTGAGTGTCAAAATGGAATATAGAATTCCCAAAGGCAAAACCACACTTTTGCAGTCCCCATGGTAAGAGGCATGAGTGAACACATAATAATAATGAATCAGCATTTACTGAGTATTTACTAAGTGCCAGACATTAGGCATTAGCTCACAGGGTTCACAATGACCCATTCTGTAGAGGAAGCACAGAAGGGCTGAGCAACTTGCCTTATGCAACACAGGGACCAAGCTCAGATCAGTCTGATAAGAGTCTGCAGATCAGCCCATTGCCATGCTGCTTCCACATGGTCACTACAAATAAATATTTATACATAGGTTGATTAATTGGTTGTTTTCTTCTGGTAGGACAGACCTGAGCAGCTCAGAAGGGAACAGCCATAAGAATGGGCTAAAAATGCAATCCTAATTCTCCCAGTCAGTCCTGACTGGAATAGTCCCAACGGATTTCAACAATGCTGAGCTGGGTTTGAGGGTACGACCTGAGGTAGTATTTTTATTAAGGATTTCTTATGACTGGAAACTCTAAGAAGGAAGCTTGAATTATCCCATATAAAAATACAGCCATCTAAGATCATCAGTGGCATTTCCTTTTTATAGTGTGTGGTGCTAATAATAACCCCAAACTCCTCAACCCAACTTTCCAGCTTTTTAAAAGAACAGTACTTATGAGAATGTTTGAATGCTTGTGATTGGCGGGATTTATTCCATCCAATGTGTCCTGTGGCTTCCCTGAAGGAGAAGGTAAAGGGTTCAGAGTTGATGGCTATTGCAGTCTCTGTTCTGCCCAAGGACCTGTGAGGGGCCCCTGGCTGCTGAGTGAGAGCTAGAGACAGAGACAAGCCCTCTAAGGAAGTGAGGCAGAGATGTGAGCCCAGAGGAGGAGCAAGGCCGTGAGGGTTTTTGTGGGGAACTCAGAACTAAGTCAGATGATGTGTCCTAGGTTCAGGGAGGTACCTGGAAAAAACAGTCCCCTTTCTCCATATTGTTGTCCTTTGGGCAGCCCTGCTCCTGCCGGCCCAGCACTCCATGTCTGACAGGACCTGAGGAGGGACTGCAACTTCTAAGAGTGTGAAAGGTCTTGGCAAGGTGGAGAGTGACTTATAAACTAAATAATTTCTGGAAGGTTTCCCGCCCATGCCAACTCCACGTCTTCCACAACAAGTCTACCTGAGGAGGCCCTCTCCCCGCCGCAGAGCCTGTGGAACAATTCGCCATGTTTTAAGGTTCTTTTAAAAACTATTTCTGGAGGTAGAGTTTACATACAGTGATATGTGCCCATTTTAAATGTACAAATAGCTCAATAAATTTTGACAGAAGTGTGCACCAATACAACCACCACCACAATCAAGATTTAGAAAATTCTTACCTGCCCCTTCCAAGCAATGCCCACCCCCCAACTCCCCACCCCAGGCCACCACCGATGTATCTTCTGCCGCTGCAGCTTAGATTTGCCTTTTCCAGAATGTCTTTTACATCGAACCACGGAGAATGTAGTATTTTGTTCCCGGCTTCATTCGGCAGAAATTTTGTGAGATTCATCAGTGTTGTTGTATATATGAATAGTTCTTTTTTGTTGCTGAGTAATATACTATTCTATGGATGTACAATGATCTGTTTAGCCTTTGAGTTCGCCATTTTTTGATTATTATGAATGAAGGTTCTGTGCACATTCATGTAAAACTCTCTTTGTATGTGCACTTATTTCTCTTGGGCAAATACCTAGGAGTGAAATTGCTGTGTCATAGAATAAGTATATATATTTTTAAAATATTTATTTATTTATTTGGTGGCTGTGTTGGGTCCTAGTTGCAGCATGCAGGATCTTTTATTGCGCCGTGTGGGCTCTTCGCTGTGGCGCGCGGGCTCCAGAGCACGTGGGCTCTGTAGTTGTGGCACTTGGGCTCTCAAGTTGTGACGCAACGGGCTTAGTTGCCCTGCAGCATGTGGGATCTTAGTTCCCCGACCAGGGATTGAACCAGTGTCCCCTGCATCGCAAGACGGATTCTTAACCACTGGACCACCAGGGAAGTCCTGTATATTTTCAACTTGATAAGAAACTGCCAAACTGTTTTCCAAAGTGGAATATCTGAAAGTTCCAGGTGCTTCATCACATCCTCCCCAATGCTTGGTATTGTCAGTCATTTTAAATTTAGTCATTCTCAGGGGTATAAAGTGGTATCTCACAGTGGTCTTAATTTGCATTTCCCTGATAACTAATCATGTTGAACATCTTTTCTTGTGCTTGTTATCCATTCATGTATCATCTTTTACAAACCTTCTGTCCTTTTTAAAAGATTGAGTTACCTTCTTTTTATTCTGGTTGCAAGCCCTTTATCTGATATTTACATTGCAAATATTTTCTTCCAAATTGTGGCTTGCTGTTTCTGCATTCTTTCGAAATGCAGAAGTTTGGTGGCTTTTTTTTGAAGTCTAATTTATCATTTTTTTCTCCTATGGTTTATACTTTTGTATTCTGTCCATGAAATCTTTGCCTACCTCAGGTTGTGAATATATTCTCCTGTGATTTCTTCTAGAAATTTGTAGTTTTAGCTTTACTTTTAGCTGTATGATTTATTTCAAGGTAATTTTTGTATACAACGTGAGGTAAAGGCCAGGATTCCCTTTTCTTCGTACAGATATCCAGTTGTTCCAGTACCACTTATTGAAAATATAATTTTTTTCTCCTTCTGTCAACAATCTGCTAAACATAAATGTGCATTTACTTCTGGCTCTGCTACTCACCAGCCTCATGACCTTACAGAAGGACTTAGCCTCTCTGAGGTTCCATTGCCTTATCTGTAAAATGGGATAATAGCACCTACTTCTAGGGTACTTTTTTTCCTTCAAAGAATATGTATAAAAGATTTGCCACTGTGCCTGGAACAGTAGGTCCTCCATAACTGTGGACTGAACACTAACATCAGTTATATATACAAAGCTGTTTACCATTGCTAAAGCACTTTTGAATATATTATTTGGTATGATCTTGTCTGATTCTTCTGTCTCATGCTTTAAAACCCTCTAAGAGAAAGAACTGCAAGATAGTCATCCTTGCACTTCATCTGTGCTCAGTAGAAGTTGTAGGTGTAATTTCCTGAAGGTCAGAGGTCGTGTTTACTCTACTTTGCATTCTCTCCTGGTGCCTAGGCAGTGCTCAGCCACACACACTAGGTGCTCGGTGGTAGTGTGATTTCGTTTAGTGGGACAAGAATTTATCTAAGTTCTTCTTGAAATCAGTCATATTTCCAGTCTTTTCTCTCATCTCTCTTTCCCTCCCTAGAGATGTCATGGGTTCTGAACCATCTTTGATGATCAGCCTGTGACTCCCACATCCTACCCTCTGCCTGGCTTGCTTCCATCCTCCCTTGCGTTTCCAGCACCCTCACACTCAATATGTCTGAAACCACATGCGTTGGCAGTATCTGAATCAAAGCTCTTTTGGCTGCAAGAAGCAGAAACTCACTCAAATTAACTCAAGTAGAAAGCAGTGTTTATTGAAAGGCTGCAGTAGGACTGTCTCACAAATGAAGGGCGGGGGGCTTACAGGAGAGCTTCCTTGACTTGAGTGATCAAGGACAGTCTCATAGAATAACAGCATTTGAAACAAAGTCAGGCCATATTTGAAGAAGTGAACATGGTGTGAGACATCTTTTCCAGTAGATGGAACAGCTTGGATAAATTCAAGAAGATAGGAATGTGATACTCATTCTTGAATACTGCTTGGTACTGTGGTTATTTGGGAATCCAGCTTATTTTTCCAACTGGAATCTGAGTATTAACCTGATCTTATATCTCTTCATATTGCCTTAGGACAAAATAATAAAGGTTATCACAACCACCATCATCATCATTATCACCATTACTACCACAACTATTTATCTAACACATGATGTGCCAGGTACAGCACTACATTCTTTTCCACATTTTTTTTCCAATCCTCAGAGTACCTTTGAATTTTTATAGCTGAGATATTTGAGGCTTAGAGAGGTATGTTCTTTAACTTGACCAAAGTGATTACTTAAAAGGTATAGGGGAGAGAATGGAATCCAACCCAGGTCTTGCTCCCAAAGTCCCTTAATCTTGAACCTTAGCTTTCAAACATTGTCTTAACTCTTGGCTTGCTTTTTTTTTTTTTTATAAATGTATTTATTTTATTTATTTATTTTTGGCTGCATTGGGTCTTCATTGCTGCACACAGGCTTTCTGTAGTTGCAGCTAGCAGGGCTACTCTTTGTTGCGGTGCACGGACTTCTCATTGCAGTGGCTTCTTTTGTTGTGGAGCATGGGCTCTAGGTGCGTCGGCTTCAGTAGTTGTGGCGCATGGGCTCAGTAGTTGTGGCTTGAGAGCTCAGTAGTTGTGGCTCGCAGGCTCTACACTGTAGGCTCTGTAGCTGTGGCGCACGGGCTTAGCTGCTCCACGGCATGTGGGATCTTCCCGGACCAGGGCTCAAACCCGTGTCCCCTGCATTGGCAGGCGGATTCTTAACCACTGTGCCACTAGGGAAGCCCTTGGCTTGCTTTTTGAATGAAAAAGGCTCTATGTGATTGCTATTGGAAATTCCCCCCACAGTCATCTATAACTATTAAATTATTGTTAGTGCAGTCCTGAACTAAAGATCTTTAATGATGACTTCATTCATCACAAAAGATTCTGGCTCTTTGAAAATGACAGAAAATCATTATTTCTTCTGACCAGCCCTTCTTCAAATGGGATTCTAATCCTTAAACCTTGCAGGAATATTGACACTGGGGGGAAGTAATTTCTCAGCCCCAGTTAGCATTGCTAATATTTGGGCAAACAACTCCTTTTAGAGTTGTTTCCTTGGCTTGGCTTTTTGCTTAGAGAACTTTGGTTACAGAGAATGCAAGAGAAGGGCTTTGCAAATGATACTGGTCAATAAGCTTCAAGAGGCAGGGAGGATATGATGGGTTTAAGTGGTCCCTGGCTACCCTCCCTGAGCCAAACGCACTTTCAAGGTATCTAAAGCAGTGGCTTTTTAAAACCCAGGTCCCCTAATCAGTGAAGAAGACTACCTTGTGCATTTGATGCACTCTCTTTGAGAGGGAATCTTCAAACCCTCTCATCTCCAGTCTCTGAATCATGGTCTCAGTATGCCACTGAAATTACTCACGGTCTGTTAAAGAGGAAGTGGGGCTATGAAGGGGGACCCTGGCCCAGGAAGTACTATGAATCATTCCAGTGGGGTGTATGGGGCACCACCCACTGTTGGCATTATATCCAAATTCTACTCTGCCCTCAGCATCCCCTCCCCCTGCCTGCTCTGGTGATCTAACATACAGCCTCATAAATCCAGCTCTGAGTTGGATGCTAACAGCAATTGTTTGTATCTGTATAACTCTTTGTAGTTTGCAACGCATTTTGAATCATTTATCGAACGTCCATCTATTCATTCATTCAGTAAATACATACTTAGTAATAATAGTAATATTATGGGCCCACCATAGGACAAGTATTGTGCCAGATATAGAGGCTATAGTGATAATCAAAAGAGTCATACATTTTTGTCACTGCCATCGTGAATTTGATAGTCTAGGGAAGTGTTTTTCTTTTTTAAAACATAATTCAGTTGAATTCTGTTGTAAAAGGTATTTCTTACTGAGGATCATGGTCAAAAACATGGAAACACACTGGTTTAGCGGAGTCTATTATAAAAGATTCCTCAAAGTATCCTCCTCACAGTCACTGGAGAGTTCATGAAGGCTAGTGCAGGAGAGAGAAAATATTATTAACTATTCTTGCTTATAGTAGTATGCATCGGGTATTGTACCTTGCAAGGTAAGCAAAGGTGATCAAACACATTGGTCCTTGCCTTCAGTTCTTTTGGGACACCCCATTATCCTCAGGATGAAGGCTCAGATACCTTAGCCTGATACAGAAACCACTTTTGGATGATCTGGTCTCTATCTATCTCTCTGGCTCCCTTCACCTCTGTTCATATCACTCCCTCCCTCCTCCTCAGATGCCCTCCTGACCCCAGATACCTGGAAACACCTCTTCACCTTGGAACATTCAGCCTAAGCATCACTTCCTCTGTGCCTTTGCCGTGCTCCTCCAGGCAAAATTGACTGCTTCTTGTCTTGTCATTCACTGTCACCTTTCTCATCCCGCTTCTGTTCATGGTACTCTCTTTCCTTTGGGAAGATTCCCCCCCAACTCTCCATGTGGTGCTGATGACAGGCAAGGCTCATAGAGTGACCTCATGATCCTGGCCTAGAACCCCATATTCTAGCAATTGCAGTTGGTCCAACTATGTTACTTAACCCAAGCAGGGCCAATCACAGCCCATGAGCCTTTTGTGTTAAGATGCTGCATCTCTAAATGGTCCTGAACATACAATCTCTAACTTTATATGCCCTTGTTTGTCTGTAGTCTGTCTCCTTCTACCACCCTGTAAATTCCTCAAGGCAGGGACTTTTCTTTGATTTAAATAATATGCGTGTATGAATTTGTGTGTATAAAAGTAGTATGTTCTCTTTGTAGGAAATTTGTAGGCAATTTCTCTATAGAAAATTTTAAAAACACACAAAAAGATTGTTAAACACTTGTAATCCTTCCTCTCCCAAACACACTTTAACACCAGTTTTACAATTCAGATACACACAAGACTCACACTTTAACACCATTTTTATAATGCAGATACACACAAAACTCACACTTTAACACCATTTTTATAATGCAGATACACACAAAACTCACCTTTTACACAATTAGGATATAATTGAACATACGATTTTATAACTCATTTTTTTCACTTAATTATATATTGTGGAAACTTTCCCATGTAATTAGCTATTTTTCCACGTGATTTTTATTGGCCATCTATTATTCTGTCAAGTGGATAAAATGTATCATGATCTATTCATCAAAAATCTATTAGAAATTTAGGTGGCTTCTACTTATTATTATAAAAAATGCTGTGTCTGATTTATGCCAGAGGTGACACTGCAAAGAATGGTATTTTCATTAAATGAGGCTGGTCAATGTGATATCCACATGGCGAGTGTATTAGTTACCTATTGCCATGTAACAATATTACCACAAACTTGCACTTTAACACAACACACACTTATTATCTTATTTTTTGCTTTTGTTTCTGGCTGTGCCACGTGGCACATGGGATCTTAGTTCCCTGACCAGGGATCGAACCCGTGCCCCATGCAGTGGAAGCTCAGAGTCTTAACCACTGGACTGCCAGGGAATTCCCAACACACATTTATTATCTTTTTAAAAAAATTAATTAATTTATTTATTTTGGCTGCATTGGGTCTTTGTTGCTGCGTGCGGGGTTTCTCTAGTTACAGAGAGCGGGGGCTACTCTTTGTTGTGGTGCAAAGGCTTCTCATTGCGGTGGCTTCTCTTGTTGCGAAGCATGGGCTCTAGGCACGCGGGCTTTAGTAGTTGTGGCTCACGGGCTTAGTTGCTCCTCGCTGTGTCGGATCTTCCTGCACTGGGGATTGAACCTGTGTACCCTGCATTGGCAGGCAGATTCTTAACCATTGCGCCACCAGGGAAGTCCCCACACTTTTTTTTTTTTTTTTTTTTTTTAATTGGCTCTGTTGGGTCTTTGATGCCGCGCGTGGGCTTTCTGTAGTTGCGGAGAGCGGGGGCTACTCTTCGTTGCGGTGTGCGGGCTTCTCATTGCAATGGCTTCTCTTGTTGCGGAGCACGGGCTCTAGGCACGCGGGCTTCGGTAGTTGTGGCATGCAGGCTATAGAGCGCAGGCTCAGTAGTTGTGTCCCATGGGGCTTAGTTGCTCCGCAGCATGTGGGATCTTCCCGGATCAGGAATCAAACCCATGTCCCCTGCACTGGCAGGAAGATTCTTATCCACTGCACCACCAGGGAAGCCCCCCCATACTTACTATCTTAAAGTTTCTGTAGACAGTAGTTTGGGCATGGCTTAACTAATCCCTCTGCTTCAGGGTCTCACAAAGTTGCAATCAGGATGTTGGCTAGGGCTGCAGTCTCATCAGAGGTTCAACTAGGGAAGGATCTACAAGCAAACTCATGTGGTTATAGGCAGAATTCGATTTCTTGCAGGCTGCCAAACTCAGGACCTGTTTTTTGCTGCTGAGAACCTGAGCCCGCCCTCACCTCCTTGCTGCATGGTTCTCTCTATGGAGTAGCTCACAAAATGACAGGTTGCTTCTTCAAAGCCAAGGAGGGAGAGAGAGAGAGAGAGAGAGAGAGAGAGAGACCTTTGAAGTTGAGTGTTACAATTTTAAGTAACATAATCACGTACACATAATCACATATATCTTATCACTTTTGCCATATTTTATTGGTTAGAAGCAAGTCACCAGTACCATGTACACTCATGAGGAGGGGATCACACAGAACATAAACACCAGGGTGGGAATCCTGGGACTGCTCTAGGCTCTGCCTCAGTGAGGGTCCCGAACTTTCTTGATGCATGGAACATTTAATGGCTTAGTCATTTTTTTCATGGCACCTCTAGGCCCAAATACAAATACCTAATAATTCTGTTTATTAAGTAGCTAGATCCAAACAACTTAGTATTTATATAATACACATAAATTAAAAGAAAAAATAACATTTTATTTTACTTTTAAGCAACCACAATATTTGCTAATGGACTTGTGCTCCTATTGGGCACTGCAGAGCTTATCATGTGTTAGAATCAGATTGAACACCATTACTCTCATCTCCTGATTTCACGTGATATTTATTTTATGTCACGGCAACTTTGAAAAACGCAGCTTTGCAAAAATATGATGTCATTGAAAGGAACATAGTACAATTTAATGATGAAACTGTGAACTACTTCAGGTTAATAGTTTATATGGTACCCAACAGATGTCACTGTGCTGCCTTCAAAAATGTAAAATATCCCATGACACCCCTGTGAATTCACTGTGGCACCCAAGGTACCACTGTGTACTTGGTACACAGTTTGAGAGCCATGGCCATATGGAAAAAATTTCCTTGACCTCTACTTCACACTATAAACAAAATGAATTTCAGATAAATTGTAGATCTAAATATAAAATAAAAACAGTAAAGTTTTAGAGGAGAACATTTTTCTGATCCTGGGGTAGGACACAGTTTCTTGAATAGGACTCAAAAAGTACTAACCATAAAAAAGATTGATAAATTTGGGTATATTAGTATTATATTAAGAATTTCTTTTCACCAAAAGTGAGTGAAAAGGCACTTCATAAAGTGGAAGCAGATATCTGCATACATATATCCGACCAAGGGCTTATAGACGAGATGTTTAAAGAACTCCTGCAAACCAATAAGAAAAAAAAAGACTACTCAGTAGAAAAATGGGGAATAGACTTGAATAGACTTTTCAGAAAAGAGGATGTCCAGTGGCCAATAATCATATGAAGAAGTTTCAACCTTGTTAATCATTAGGGAAATGAAAATTGGAACCGCAATTCGATACCACTACCAGATGGCTACAGTTTTTTAAAAGGGGAACTATCAAGTGTTATCAAGGATCTGAAGAAACCCGAACTCTCTTACAAAACTGGTGGGAGTGTACATTGGTGGAATCATTTTGCTAAACTGTTTAGCAATATCTGCTAAAGTGTATCATATACTCTGACCCAACATTCTATGGCCCAGCAATGTCTCTCCTAAGCATATACCCCAAATAAATGCAGACCTACATTAACTAAAAGAATGTTCACAACAGTATTATTTATAATAGTCTCAGTCTAGGAACTATCCATATGTCTATAAATTGCAGAATAGATAAATAATTTGTGGGACATTCCAGTAATGGAATATTATACAGAATGAGCAATCTATAACTACATGAACAATACAGTGAATCTGACAAACACAATGTTAAGCAAAAGAAGACAGGGCATCCCAACTACCCCAACCCCGCCACCCAACTGCAAATCACATACTGTGTTATTCCATTTATATAAAGTATAAACAGAGGCAAAATTAATCTATACTGTTAGAAGTCAGGCTAACATTTACCCTTGGTGGGAAGGGGACTTGTAACTAGAAGGGGGCAAAAGGGGGCTTCTGGAGTTCTGGTCTCATATTCTTTTTCTTGATTTGCATACGAATTATATAGGTGTATCTAGGTTGTGAAAATAGTTGAATTGTATATTTATGATATGTGCACTTAACACATGTATGTATGTTGTACTTCAACAAAAAGTTGAAAAAATAAGTAATTCTGTAATGAACATCCTTGTAACTATATCTTTTCAGACATTCCTGTTTTTTTTTTCTTTTGACTAAATTCCTAGAATTGAATGGTTTGAACATTTTTACATCTTTCAATGTATCTTGCCAACTTGTCAGGGACTGCTTTTATTTCCCTTTGTCTCCCAGTGCCTAGCACCATGTCACTGCCTACTAGATGTCTGTTGAATAGATGAACAGATGAACAAATGAAGACCTTCCTTCAGTCCTTGAATGAATCAAGCCCTTTGAAGCCTAAAAGCAGTTCCTGTTTGCTCTGCCCAGAAGTCTTTTCCCTCTGTTCTTCTTATTGCTGACTCTCAGCTTAAAATACACTCAACCGAGAGCCTTTCCCAACCATGCTAAGTAGTCCTCCTTTCTTATTCTCTTTCTTAGCTCCTTTTATTTACAAATCCCAGTGTGTAATTATTATATTTTATTTATTTGTGTAGTTGCTTGCTTATTGCCATTCTCCCACTGGACTCTAAGTACCACGAAGATAGGAATGACATGTGTCTTGTCCACTATTGTAATCCCAGCACCTTGCACAGTGCCTAGGATGGAGAAGGCCTTTATGTTAGTGAGACATTTTCAGCCACAAAGGACAGACTCCTAACTCAGACAAGCTTAAGAAAATTTTGGCTCAGTAATTGAGAAGTTCCGGGGGTAGGTTCACTTCAGACATGGTTGCATCCACAGGTTCAAATAATATTATTAACACCCCCACCCACCCTCTCTTTTTCTATCTTTTGCCACTATTTGGCTTAATTTTCAGACAGATTCTTTCCTGACGGGGTAGTAAAAGGACCACCCACAGCTCCAAATTTACTCTGCTCACCACCTCAGAAGAAAAGAAAGCAACTTTTTGGTAGGGTTGTCAAGAGTCTTGGGGAGGATGCTCATTGGTCCAGCTTAGAACCACATACCCATCAATGAGCCAAACACAGTGGGTCTGGGGATGGAGTTGTACATACCCAGGTCTCGGTTCCTTGACCATCTCTGAGAGGGTTAACGTTAAGTGTGGGGTGGCTGCAGAATCAGCCACATGATTTGCAGGTCCTTCTGCAAAATGAAATTGCAGTTTCCTTGGTCCAAGAATTATTAAGAATTTCAAGATAGCAAGAGCAAGGTATTAAGCCAAGTATGGGGACCTTTTGAGACAGGGGTCCTGTGCAGACTGCCTGAGTCATACTTCTGTGAAGCCAGCCCTGGGTGTCTGAATTAATCAGAGAGGATTAACCAGCTATGCTCATGCCCCTCCTCAGAAGTGGGCCTTATGTCTCTACCATGTTTTACAGGAATAGCAAAATCGAATGCCTATAACATAAATGAGTGATGTGGGCTAGGGGTGGTGGTGACCGTGGGAGAATGTAGGTTGACTATTGCCCAACCTTCTAACTTTTCAAGAGAAGCCAGGATCAAGACTTTAAAAAAAAAAAAAAAAAGCTAACTCCTGATTTTTTTTTTTGTGGTTACAAAAAGTTTATTATCTTGTACACCCATACAAGTAATATGTACTCATTTATACCAAATTAACAACATGAACATATTGGTGGGTGACATGTGATCACACACAGGCACTGGGCAAAGTGCTTTATATACATTTTCTCGTGTATACTCACTGCACGTATCGATGGATGAGGAAACCAAGGCACAAAGAGATTGAATAACTTACCTAAGTTTGCACAACTTGGAGCTGAGATTTGGACTCAAGTCTGACACCAGAGCCTACGCTCTGAACTTCTACCCCATTTCGGCTGCCTGCATGCCAGCCAATCTGAACTCCTGCAGTTCCCTGATTGGTCCAGAGGCTGGCAGTTAGTGGGAACTCAGTAAAGGTTGGTTGCGTAAATTTTGTTTTAATGAAGAGGGATTCACACCACTATGCTTTTATAAATACTGCTTTCTCTTCCTGAAACATTCTTCACTCACAACTATTTTGTCTACCTGGAAAATATCTACTAATTCTTCAAGATTTATCTTAGTCATTACATAGCATCATGAAAAGACTTTATAGAACAGTCCCCTTCCCGCATCCAGTGGACAGTCTTAATCATTTCCTTCACATTTTAAAATATCTTTTTAATGGCATGCTTCTTTATGTATCGACAACTTTTTTAATATAAAGAAATTTGCTCTGAAATAAAGTTTCAGGGGTACAACATAGTGTCACAATTTTAAAGGTTATACTCCATTTATAGTTATTATAAAATATTGGCTATATTCCCTGTGCTGTACAATATACCCTTGTAGCTTACTTATTTTATACATGGTAGTTTGTACCTCTTAATCCCCTACTCCTATCTTATCCCTCCCCTGCTTTCCACTCCCCACTGGTAACCACTAGTTTGTTCTCTATATCTGTGAGTCTGTTTCTGTTTTCTTATATTCACTAGTTTGTTTTGTCTTATAGATTCCACATATAAATTTTATTATACAGTATTTGTCTTTCTCTGTCTGACATATTTTACTGAGCATAATACCCTCTAAGTCCATCTATGCTGTTACAAATGGCAAAATTTCAGTCTTTTTCTGGACGAGTAGTATTCCATTGTACATATATATACCACATCTTCTTTACCCATTCATCTGTTGATGGACACTTAGGTTGTTTCCGTATCTTGGCTATTGTAAATAGTGCTGCTATGAACATTGGGGTGCATATATCTTTTAGAATAAATGTTTTTGTTTTCTTTGGGTATATACCCAAGAGTGGAATTGCTGGATCATATGGTAGTTCTATTTTTAGTTTTTTGAGGAACCTCCATACTGTTTTCCACAGTGGCTTCACCAATTTACATTCCCATCAACAGTATACAATGGTTCCCTTTCCTTCACATCCTCACCAACACTTGTTATTTGTGTTCTTTTTCATGATAGCTATTCTGACCAGTGAGAGGCGACAGCTTATTATGGTTTTGACTTGCATTTCTCTGATGATTAATGATGTTGAGCATCTTTTCATGTGCCTTTTGGCCATCTGTATGTTCTCTTTGGGAAAATGTCTATTCAGGTCTTCTGCCCATTTTTAAATCAGGTTGTATTCTTGATGTTGTGTTATATGAGCTGTTTATATATTTTGGATATAAGCCCCTTATCGGTCACGTCATTTGCAAATATTTTCTCCCATTCATTAGGTTGTCCTTTCATTTGTTGATGGTTTCCTTTCCTGTGCAAAAGTTTTTAAGTTTAATTATGTCCCATTTGTTTAGCTTTGCTTTTATTTTTTTTGCCTTAGGAGACAGATCCAAAAACATATTGCTATGATTTATGTCAGAGTGTTCTGCCTATTTTTAATGTTCTGATTTTTTAAATGTTGATAAAAATTATCCAAAAATTGGAAATGAGGGAAGAGGATTACTACAGTTTCTTTCAATGACATTCAAAAGCAGTGGCTCTCAAAATGTGCTCCTGTCAACAGCATCAGCATCACCTGAGAACAAAACATCAGAGCATATATATATGTGTGTGTGTGTGTGTGTGTGTGTGTGAAATGAATGAAAGCAATGATACAAGGGAGGAATTAGGATTATTCTGTTATTATAATGTACTCATACTACCTGTGAAGTGGTGGAGTGTTATTTGAAAGTAGACTTGGATTAGCTGTAAATGTGTGTTGTGAACTCTAGGGGGACCACTAAGAAAAGTAAAAAAAAAGTATAACTGATATGCTAAGAAAAGAGAGAAAATGGAATCATATATGGTGTTCAAGTAAAACCACAAAAGGCAGAAAAGAGTGGAAGACAAAAACAAAAATCACAAAAACAAAACAAAAAAAAAACCCAAAAGCAATGAACAAAGGCAACAGATAGAAAACAGTAGCAAATATGATAGGTATTAATCCAAGTATATCAATAACTACTTTGAATGTCAATGGTCTAAATGTACCAATTAAAAAAAAAGAGATCATCAGAGTGGATCAAAAAACAAGACCAATTACATGTGTACAAGAAACCCTATACGTATATACATATATATGTATGTATATATGTGTGTGTATATACATATATATGTGTATATATATGTATATAAATTAAATGGATGGAGAAAAATATACCATTCTAACACTATCCAAAAGAAATCAGGAGGGGCTTCCCTGGTGGTGCAGTGGTTGAGAGCCCGCCTGCCGATGCAGGGGACACGGGTTCGTGCCCCGGTCTGGGAGGATCCCACATGCCGTGGAGCAGCTGGGCCCGTGAGCCATGGCTGCTGAGCCTGCGCGTCCGGAGCCTGTGCTCCGCAACGGGAGAGGCCACAGCAGTGAGAGGCCCGCGTACCGCAAAAAAAAAAAAAAAAAAAAAAAAAAAGAAATCAGGAGGAGCTATATTAATTTTAGATGGAGAAGACGTCAAAGCAAGGAAATTTCACGGATGAAGAAGCGGGGAGGTTGTGCATGTGTGGGGAAGTATAAGGAATTCTCTCTACCTTCTGTTAAATTTTGTGGCAAACCTAAATCTGCTCTAAAATAAATAAAGTTTGTTAAATAAAAAATATATTTCTTTTAGAGTCTAGTGAGAGCAAACAAATATCAATGCCTCTTTCCTGGCTATGGGGTCACTACCCTGATGGAAGTGCACCTGAGGATGGCCTGGATTCAGCCCAATTTCCAGAGTGACAAGCAGGTGATGAGGAAAAAAAGGCAGTTTGGCCAGGAATCTGAAGCTAGGATGCCCTACAAATTTGGTCATGGTAGATCCCACAGTCACCTCAGGCAACTTCACCTCTTCACTCAGTTTGCTCTTCTGTAATAATCCCAGAGTATACGTGGATACGTATGGATACGGACCACTATGGCTTCAGTGGCTCTGAAGTTCCCCACATTTCAGTTTGAATTCAGGCTTTGTCTCCAACTTAGCAGCTGCATGATTGTGCTTAAGTTACCTTTCCACCACCGCTTCCAGACTCAGCTGCATCATCTATAAAGTGGGAATATCAGTAGTACCCACCATAGAGGGTTATCCTGAGGATAAAATGAATAATGCACTGGGCACATTGTAAGCCTTGCGCAGTCAATTACAACTATTATTTATTAGGTTGAACCATATTACACTGACAAAGTTTGACTCTTTATGACCTATAAAATCAATAATTTCATATGGTTTGACCTAGTATCTCTTATGGGACTGTTACGAGAACTACATGAGATAATATAGGCGTGGTGCTTAATTAAGCACCATTTGAGGTGCTTAATGGTGATGATGATGATGATAATGATGATGATGGTCCACAATCCTGGAGACATTACCTGGTGTTGGGAAATCAAGAGACCCAAGTCACACATCAAGAAACTTGATCACTGTCTGTAACTAGCCCTTTAATTTACTTGTCAGTTCTACCTCCTTCACTCTTTCCCCCACCTCCTCCTGCCCTAATTGTTATAGTGGAGATCTTATCTTAGAAATCTTTGTATTGATAGATTCTAGCAAAGGCCAGGCCTATAATAAATGCTGTTGGTTGAATGAGTGATTCCAAGAGCTTTATGGGTTTCCCATGGGTTAGGGAGATTTGCTTTTTCTGTGGGTAAAAACTCAAAATTAAAGACTAAAATCTTGAATATAACCAAGAGACTTGGGTAAAAGATCCTCTTTAGACTTTAATTCCTTCTGTCAAAATGGATCCAGTAATACTAACCTGCTACCTCAAGGAGTATTTGAAGAGCAAGAACATTGTTGGGGAGCTGCACATCTATTAGAATGGCTAAAATTAAAAGACTGACGGGATTGTGGCCGGGATGCAGAGCAGCTGGAACTCTGATACATTGCTGGTGGGAAAGCAAAATCATACAGCCACTTTGGAAAATATTTTTTGTAGTTTCTTATGAAGTTAAACATATATTTAACCACAAGACCTAGGAAGTCCATTCTGAATTATTTACCCTAGAGAAATGAAAATTTACATTCACATGAAACTTGAATATTTATAGTGACTTCATTCATAATCGTCAAAAACTGGAACCATCTAAATGCCCTTCAGCTGGTGAATGGGTAAACAACTAGGGTATAATCACACAATGGAATACTACTGAACAATAAAAAGGAAGAAGTATCGGGAGTTCCCTGGAGGTCCAGTGGTTAGGACTCAGCACTTTCACTGCCGGGGACAGTGGATACGGGTTCAATCCCTGGTCAGGGAACTAAGATCTCACAAGCCGCACGCGGCCAAAATAAAAAGGGAAAGAAGTATTGATACATGCAGCATCCTGGCTGAGTCTTAAATGCATTATGCTGAATGAAAGAAGCCAGACTCCAAAGGCTACATTCTGTATGGTTTCATTTATATGACATTCTAGAAAAGGCAGCACTATAGGGACATAAAACAGATAAGTGATTGCCAGGGGTTAGGAGTGACAGGAGACAGGAGGGTGATCTTGATTGTGGAAGTGGTTATTAGATTATATGCATTTGTCAAAACTAATAGCAATGTGTACTAAAAAAAATGGAGGATGTTAATGTATGTAAATCATACTCAAATAAACTGAACTTTAAAAAGAAAGAGCTAGTTGCTGGGAAAATGATTTACAAAGGAAAGCTATCACAGGGCCAACACTATTTTCACAGTAAGGGCCCATGAAGAAAATTCTCCCATGAGCAACTTGGAAGTCTGTGCTGAGCCAGAATGAAAGAATTATTATTAGTTATTTAATTTATAATTAATTTAATTAAACATTTATTGTGCCTTCCAGATGCAGGGGGTGGATGAGAGAAGAAAAAGGTCTAGCTCCTGTTCATGAGGGGCTCACAATGTCGTGAATGTGGGGTAAGAAAAAGACAGTTACAATATAATGTGATCATTATCTTTGATAATAATTAAGGAATCAGTATATAATTAGACTCTTCACACATTACACAACTAAAAGCACAAGTTAAGCATTATGAATATGGTCCCCACCCCCATACTTATTAGCAGTAGAATGAGAATTATTACATTTAGCATGTGTTAACTGCTTACTAAGTGAGAGGTATTATTCTAAGCATCCGTTTAGGCCTCACAAAAACTCTATGATCTAGAACTATCATTATTAGCATCTTTTATAGATGAGGCAACAAAGTCACAGAAAAGTTTATTTGCCTGTTGTCACACAGCTGGTAAAGGACAGAAAAGGGATTTAAACCTGGCAGGGTGGCCACCTCCTAACCATGATATTATACTGTAGCTAGAAGGAACAGTGACCTCGGTCACCTGGACTCCTGAAATTTGGAACTGGTTGCTCTAACTCTGCCTCAGTTTCCCTAACATCAGAGGAGAGAATCAAGCTTGTGTAGAGAGGTCAAGTATGCAAAACTCTCTGCATAAGACACCAGGATAAACCATTATTCCTTTTGTGTTTCTCTCCTGTGTTTACCATTTGTCCACCCACCCCCATTACTAAAGTAACACGTAAGTAGAGAAGTATTGTAGAAAATGGAAGGGGCAAGACAAACAAACAAAAAATGATGAAGAAAAACCAAAAAAAAAAACCAAACAAAAAACCTTCATCCATCCATAGTCTCACCATCCAGAGGTAACTGCCATTAACATTTTGGCACATTTCCTTCTAGTGTTTTTTTTAGTCTTTTATTTACATAGCTGAGATCATACTTACATTTGTAATTTTGGACACTGATTTTTTCCCTTAACCTCAGAGCATAAACTCTTTGCAAACATTATTTTAAATAAATGGCCACATAATAATCCATCATATGAATATTCTATAATTTATTAACTGTTCCTTCACAGTTGGACATCTATGTTGTTTCTAATTTTTCACTATTATAAATAACACCACTATGAACATTGTAGTCCATAAATCTTTGTGTGCATTGCAGATTATTATTATTTTTTAAAAATTATTTATTTATTTATGGCTGCGTTGGGTCCTCGTCGCGGTGCCTGGGCCTCTCATTGCCGTGGTCTCTCCTGCAGCGGATCACAGGCTCTAGGTGCACGGGCTTCAATAGTTGCGGGTCACGGGCTCCAGAGTGCAGGCGTAGTAGTTGTGGCGCACGGGCTTAGGTGCTCCACTGCATGTGGGATCCCCCTGGACCAGGGCCTGAACCCACGTCCCCTACACTGGCAGGCGGATTCCCAACCACTGCGCCACCAGGGAAGCCCTGCAGATTATTTTTTTAGGCTAGTTTTCCAGAAATGTAATTAGTAGATTAAATGTCATGAATATTTTAAAGATTATGTAGAGATGTAGTATTCTTTATAAATAACAAATACATTCTTTACAAATAAATGGGAAGTTTTTGGGGGGTCAAAAGTTGTGTATATGTTTCTGTGTATAAGTGTGGAAGGGCATAGATGAGAGACAGAATTGGGAATCATTTTTTGGTCAGTGCGGAAACCACTGGACTTTTTCTCTTGTGAGCTACTTCCCAATTTTCAGGGGCACATGCCGATTAAATATTGTTCAGCTGAGTGCCAGCAATTGGGAGCAAATTTCAGATACGGAGCTTGGATGCCTTTTGCAAGTAGATTGTCCATAGAATGAGTTAGACTTGATACTTCAATATTTTTTAACTGGCACAGCACTTTCACCACCATTATCTCAACAGCTTCTCACAGCTCCTGAGTGAGATGGATTGGGGTAGCCATTACCATTCCCAGGCCATTGGGTCAGAAACTCAGGCCTAGAAAAGAGAAGTGACTTACCCAAAGTCACAGAGCTGGTTGGAGAGAGCTGGGACTAGAATTCTAGTCTCATGGCTCTAGGGCTAGAGCCCCTGTTCTGTACTAAATTATGTCTTCCCTCCCACCCCAATTCATCTGCTGAAGCCCTAATCCCCAATGTGACTGTATTTGAAGATAGGGCCTATAAAGAGGTAATAAAGGTTAAATGAGGTTATAAGGGTGGAGCCCTGATCTGATAGGATTAGGGTCCTTAAAAGAAGAGGAAGACCAGGGTTTTCTCTCTCTGCATGCTCACACAGAGAAGAGGCCATGTGAGGACACAGCAAAAAGGCAGCTGTTTAGGAGCCAGGAAAAGAAGCCTTACCAGAAAACAACCCTGTCAACACCTTGATCTTGGACTTCCATCCTCCAGAGCTGAGGAAATACATTTCTGTTGTGTAAACCACCCAGTCTATGGTGTTCAGTTATGCAAAGCCCTAGAAGACTAATACAGATTTTGGTACCAAGAGGTGGGGTCCTGCTTTAACAAATGCCTAAAAATGTAGAAGTGGCTTGGGGACTGGGTAATAGGTAGAAGCTGGATAAGCTTTTTTTTTTTTTTTAACATCTTTATTGGAATATAATTGCTTTACAATGGTGTGTTAGTTTCTGCTTTATAACAAAGTGAATCAGCTATACATACACATATATCCCCATATCCCCACCCTCTTGTGTCTCCCTCCCACCCTCCCTGTCCCACCCCTCTAGGTGGACGCAAAGCATGGAGCTGATCTCCTTGTGCTATGTGGCTGCTTCCCATTAGCTATCTGTTTTACATTTGGTAGTGTATATATGTCCATGCCACTCTCTCACTTCATCCCAGCTTACCCTTCCCCTTCCCCGTGTCCTCAAGTCCATTCTCTATGTCTGCATCTTTATTCCTGTCCTGCCCGTAGGTTCTTCAGAACCATTTTTATTTTTAGATTCCATATATATGTGTTAGCATACGGTATTTGTTTTTCTCTTTCTGACTTACTTCACTCTGTATGACAGACTCTAGGTCCATCCACCTCACTACAAATAACTCAATTTCGTTTCTTTTTATGGCTGAGTAATATTCCATTGTATATATGTGCCACATCTGCTTTATCCATTCATCTGTTGATGGACACTTAGGTTGCTTCCATGTCCTGGCTATTGTAAATAGTGAAGCTGGATAAGCTTTGAGGTCCATGCTACAAACAACCTAGATTGCCTTGAAGAGACTATTGGTAGAAATATGATGTTGAAGGCAATTCTGGTGAGGGTTCAGGAAAAAAGAGAAGCACTCTAAAGAAAGCGGCTGTCATTTTTGAGAAGACACATATTGTGAAGACAATGTTGGTAGAGCTGTGAATATTAAAGGTGATTTTGGTGAGGTCTCAGATGAAAAGGTAGAACATGTTACTGGAAACTAGAAGAAAGGTGATCCTTGTTATAAATTGACAAAGAATCTGGTTGAATTGTGTCCTAGTGTTTTGTGGAAAGTAGAAATTCCAAGTTTCGAACTTGGATATTTGGATGGGGAGATTCCTGAGCAAAATGTTAAAGGTGTGACCTGGTTTCTCCTTGTTGCTTATAGTAAAATACAAAAGGAGAGAGATAAATTGAAGGAATTCTAAGCGAAAAGGAACAAGAGCTTGAAGATTTGGAAACTTCTCAGCCCATCTACATTGCAAAAAATGAAAGCACATGTTCTAGAGAAGATGCTGAGGGTGTGGCTGGACAATCACCTGATAATGAGATGACTCAAACCGTTAATCAGCCATCTCTGCAGCTGCCAGAGATAGAGATGGGATTATGCTAGCAGAGACACTGCCAGTTCCAACGAAGGAGAACAGAGATAAGACAAAATAAAGGAAGGCTTTTGAACTGGGATTCTATAGGACAGGACAATAGAGCTATTTGGCTGTGAATGTGCTTTATCCTTTAAGAAAAGGGAAGAACGACCCTGAAGGTGATTCAGAGATCAGCAGGGCTGCCATTCCCAATGTATGCGTAGAGCATACAGGCCCAGAGGGCAAGGCTATTTCTTTCTTGGTTTCAGAGGGTAGGACCCCCTCTTGGTTTCAGGGAGCCAGGCTTCCCCTGCCCAGTGCCTCAGGAGCAGGACTGAAGCAAGAAGCCACAGGGTGGGGCTGCTGCCCAAAGCAGAGGGGGCAGTGCCACTGCCTAGGGATGTGGGGATGACACTACTGCCCCAGTGGGCTGGGAAGGCAGAACATCCAGCCAGAGGATTATTCTAGAGCTTGAAGATCTAATGGAATTTGGACTAGGTTTTGGACTTGCATGGGAAGTCACCCCTTTCTTCTTCCGGATTTCTCTCTTTTGGAATGAGAATGTCCCCCTAAACCTATATTTTGGAAGCATATAACTTGTCTGGTTTCACAGGTTCACAGATGGAGAGGAATTTTGTCTTAGAATGAATCATACCTTGAATCTCACCCATATCTGATTTAGATGAGACCTTGGGCTTGGAATTGATGCTGGCATGGGTTAAGTCTTCGGGGGCTGTTGGGGTGGGGTAATTGCACGCATCAGCTAAAACTTGGCACTTGCCATCTGCCTCTACAAGAAGGAAGTAAGTCACTAGCCACTGCAGTCGCTGACTTTCAACACCTCCTGAATGGAGTTCAGGGTGGAGATCAGGAATGAGGCACTCCGTGCTCTGGGAAAAACTGGCAGAACAGGCCTTTAGATAGTTAGATATCTTCAGGAGAAGATTTTATAAGCCCAAATTCTTGCATCTTCTCACGTCTAGAAAAGCACTAAAGTCATTAACAGTGACATCTGCTCCTCCTGACTAGCAAGCCTCTGCCAAAATGTGTGCTTGATGTATGTAACCCCTTCACTAAAGTCATATATAATTCTGACCTTCCCCCTTACTTCTTTGGAGCAGTTCCTCAGAACTACCTGAGATGCTGTCTCCCAGTCTATAGTCCTCATCTTGCCCGAAATAAACTTAACTCACAACTCTCGCATTGTGCATTTTTTTCAGTTGACACATGTGAGAAGGACATGAACTTTGGGGACCACAGGATAGAATGTTATGGACCGAACTGTGTCCCCACATTCATATGTTGAACCCCTAACCCCCAGTGACTGTATTTGGAGATCGAGCCTATAAAGAGGTAATAAAAATTAAATGAGATCATAAGAGTGGGGCTCTGTCTGATGGAATTAGTGTCCTTAAGAAGAGGAAGACAGCAGAGCTTGCTTTCTTCACACAAGCAGAGAAGAGGCCATGTGAGGCCACAGCAAGAATGCCTTCTACAAGCCAGGAAGAGAGGCCTTGTATGAAACCAACCAAGCCAACACCTTAATCTCAGAACTGTGAAAAAATAACTGTTGTTTGAGCCATCCAGTCTGTGTTTTTTGTTATGACAGCTTGAACAGAATAATACAGCCTCTAAATACATCAATGGCAAGAGCAGTGTCTTTTATGTATGTCCAGTGGTTTCAACAGACATACCTACTAATCTTCAGGAGTGCCTTTTCCTCCCCCCAAACACAGCATCTTGTTTAACTGTACCAACCTGGGTTTGAAGAAGGAGACTCAGTGAAAGGAATAGATGACAAGAGGTCTGAGGCTTTAGAAACAGGCTTTGCCAAAACTTGCTAAGGGATCTTAGGCAAGGCAGTTTTTTCTGATTATCAGTTTACCCATCTGTAAAATAAGGTGTGCTGTAAGAGGCTCTGGAGTTATTCAGATGTGGACTTGAATCCAGACTCTGACTTTAGCTGTGTGACCTTGGGCAAATTACTTAGCCTCTCAGGTTTGGTTTTCTATCTCTAAACCAGGAAACTCTTAGTACTTACCCCAGGGGATAATTGGGCTAATGAAAAGAGATGATGTATAGAGAGTCCCCAGCACATATTAAAGGACAATAAAAGGTAGTTCTTTTCCTAGATTGATTAATTAAATAAGTTGACATGTAAAGTGCTGAAGACAGTGTCTGGCACTTAGGAAGCGCTCTATCAGTCTTAGTTATTATTTTCTTTTTCTAGCAAACAGTAAACCCTCAGTAAGTGACAGTCATTATTATTATTTTCAAGTCTCATCTCCCTCCGTTCCCTCCAAAGCCCTAAATCCTAACCATCCCAAATTCCAGTTTTTCCCCAGTACAGCCCATGGACTTTCCCGCCCTAGTCTGTTTGTCTCGCGTTTTCTGCCTGGTGCTCCATTTCGCCTCCTCCTGAACTCAGACGTCTTCTCCTCTGGGAATCCTCTCTTCACCACCCCATCCCTCCCAGTCAGAAGGAAAGGATCCCTGATTTGTGTCCTGCTAAGAAAACAATTCCATATAGCACTTAGTTCTCTGTGCCAGGTTAACTCTTTCAGAACCTGCGTCCAAGCGTGGCGGCCTCTAGAGGACGGTGCTGGGTGAGTAGCCTCTGAGTGTCACCCAAGGCGTCTAGCCCAGTGCGGGACAGAGGAAATGGGCCGCTGTCCCCAGAGGGGTCCAGCTTAATTCCTACAAACCCAAGCCCCCGACCCTCCTCAGGCCACGCCCACAGTGAATCCCTACCCTTCCTCCGGCTCGGACTCGCCCTCCCCTGATCGCCAGCACCTGAGCACCGCCGAACACCGCCCCCCGCCCCCACCTCGCCTGGCTCCCAGGGGTCGCGCTGGTTCCGCCCCGGTTCCGCCCCTGGCTCCTCCCGCCCCTCCTCCGCGGAGCCGGGGGCGGAGCGTCCCGGCCAATGGCTGGGAGCAGGGCTGGGAGCTGCGGGGCGACTGTGGGTTCCAGAAGCGCCGCGGCCTGGTTAGGGTGCTGGCATGGCCGCGTGCTGGTGAACGCAGAGTGCGCGAGGGGCCAGCTGCCACCATGCCCCGGGGCGTGGGCGCTGCCCAGCTCTGCCTGCTGGCGCTCGCCCTGCCGGGGTGGACCAGAAGTAAGTAGCGGGGCGGGGGACGGGGGGCTTTGGAGGTGGGTGGGTTGGGGGAGCTGGGCAGCTGGGAGTCGCCCCCCGCAACTCCTCGGGGCAGCGCCCCCGCCGGCCCCCAGGCCGGGAGCCCCGGCTTTGTTCCCACGTTGTGCGCCAGGGGAGGTGGTGGAGATGCGGGAGACCCGGAGCAGGCAGAAAACAGTCGGTCCCTCCCTGGCTTGCCTCCCTCTCTCTCCTTTTCCTCGGTTTTTCTGCTTTTGGCTTTTCTTTCCGCTGCTTTCCTAGTCTCTCCTCTTTTCTCCAGTCTTTGTGTGTGTGCCTATAAATATATTTTGGTAAAATTGGAGCCATACCATAGGTACTGTTTTGTGTCTTGCATAAGCCACTTCACATTATGAGCATTTGCCACATCGTTACATTCTCCAAAAACATGGTTTCAATGACTATAAATTCCTTCAAGAAATCGCAGAAGTATAATTTTCAAAAAGTTAAAAACATGACTCTTATACAAATATGGGATGAAAGGTTGGCAAAGATTGATTTGATTCATTAATGAGGCAGTGAATAGAATGGTAAAGCTAGTTCAAAGCATTAGAGGAACAGGAGTGATACAAGCATTGGAGAAAGAATGTTGAAATCCTGTGCTGGGACAGATACACAAGTGGTCAGTGCTCCATGGGGCCAAACAACCATAATTCTTAGTTATCTTTCTACTATACTGAAGTCATTTGCATCTCTACCAGACTGAAAGCTACAGTTAACAGATAATTTCACAGAGTATAGCCTTTAATTAATAGGAAACAAAAAAGTCAAACAAAGGTACACTCCTCTAGATAATTCACTAATATGTGGGAAGGCCCATTAAACAATGCTCCAAATGTGACATTGAAAGGACATCCTGCTTGCTCTTTTTGCCTTATTTCCAAGGTTTGAATAGTTTTTCTTAAGATGTACTGTGTTCCTGTTATTGAGCCTAGCTTTCAATAATTTTTGCAATCATAAAGATCATTTCATTCCTTTGAATGTTCCATTGAATAGCATAATTCCTTTTTGTTGCAGAGAATCTAGATTGATCAGAGCCACTAGATCAGAAACTATGCCTGATTCCCCAGTGAATATCAAGCACCTAGCATAGTATTCGGCATACAGTTAAGCGCTCAGAAAATATGTAATGAGTAAATGAATGAATTGCTTCTCATTTTTACTAATATGATGAAACTAATTCTACTCTAATGAGGTTATTTTTTAGGTTCTATTTTGATTGAGAACACATCATATCAGTAATCTCAAAGGAAAGTTAATCACTCATAATTGGGCCAGTCTAACAGAACAACTATGGCCATCTTCTGTGTCACTCATTGTATGCTATGTGATTGATGTGGTTGGTTTAGAAAGAATAAATTTTGGAGTCCTCACTTCAACCCCAGGAGCCCTGTGGATTTGGCCTATTCTTACGGAGACTAATTTGCCTAGGTCTTGAGCAATTACCACTTTATTAAGATTGCCTGCGACCAATGTTTGAGGTCTGCCCTGCCTGGAACAAGTCTCCTCAAACAGATTTCAATTCACCTTTCTTGAAAAATAGGAATCCTCCTACCTAGCTCCCAGGGTTGTCTTGAGTACAGAGAACTGGGTGGTGAGAATCATTTGGAAAGTAGAAAGTGATATGAAAAAGCAAACTTGCCCTTAGGAAGCTCAGGTTAACGTGATGACGCTTTGCGGATTGGGAAGCACTTTCACAGTAACTCTCCCCAGTAATGCTGTGAGATGGGCAGGTGGGTATCATTGTCTTCATTTTACAGATGAGAAAACTGAAACTCAATGGAAATAATACCCAGGGGCTTGCCCTTCAGATATACCCAGAATCCAAACACTTCATTCCTCTTTACTGATGTCATTCTAGTCTGAGCCACCAGCAACTCTCACTAGGGCTCCTGCAAGTCTCCAGCCTTGCCTTCCTGCTTCTACTTGCACTCCTGCCTCCCTCCCCCACCTCCACCCTCTCCATCTCCACCCAGCGGCAGAAAGATCTTTTAAAAACCAAATACAGATCATATTGCTCTGTGTCTAAACCCTCCAGTGCCTTCCAAGTCTATTTATAATAAAATCCAGACACTTTCCATGCCCTCTGTGATATCAGACCCATGGCTGTCTTGCTGACCATATCTACCAATTTCCCCTCTCGTTTGCTACGTTCTAGCTACCCCTAACTTCTGCTTGTTCCTTAAACAGGCCAAGGCCATTTCTGCTCTTGCTGACCTGTCTCCCTGGGACACCCGTCCCCTAGATCTTTGCAACTTTCTGGTCCCTCAGGTCTCAATTAAATGCCATCCTTGCTGATCATCCTCTCTAAAATAGGTACCTCCTCTTCAGGGTCTCTTTATTTCATGACCCTCTGGTACCATTGGAGAATATTTGTGTTGTCTGCTTCCCATCTCTAGAAGATAAACTTTGTGAAGTATACACAGACCAACCACTATATTATCAGCACCTAGCAGAGTGCCTGACCCATAGTGAGTGCCAAGAGCCTGGAATCCATCAGGTCTCCTGACAACCCAATATGGGTCTTTCCGGTTGGCAGTGCATGCCTGGCTTAGCTAGGGTGCAGAGGTCTGGGATTCCAATGGTGTGCTTCCTGTGTTGGCAGGAGGAAGTGGGGAAGGCAGCCCCCAGCCACAGCATGAACTAATAATACCTCAGTGGAAGACTGCAGAAAGCCCCTTGAGGGAAAAGGTAAGACAAAGAATCTCATTTTCACAGGCAGAAGCTGACAACTCCATTTTGTGAGGCTTGAGGTCACCTACTCAACTTTCCTGGAAGCCCAGTTATCACCACTAGTTCCGTTTCTGGCCCACTCTTTCTGCTCTGTGTTCCAGTTTTGGATATCCCAGATGGGGCTTTCCTTCGTTGTGTGACAACCTACTAGAAACACTTCTAAATGCAAGTAGTTGAGGAAATGAAAATCCACGTTAATGCTGACATAAGCTAAGTGCAAATATGTGTCACAAAAGTCACCGACTCTCAGCTGGGATTGATTAAATTTTGTCATTAGTTTTTGCTCTGCATAATATGTGTTTCACTTCATTTATTTATTTATTTATTGGCCACACTGTGAGGCATGCGGGATCTTAGTTCCCTGACCAGGGATCGAACCCGTGCCCCCTGCATTGGGAGTGCGGAGTCTTCACCACTGGACCGCCAGGGAAGTCCCTGCTTCACTTTATTGATGAGATAATATACTTGGAGAGAAAAATGATAACCCAAACTATTTTTAAAATAAGACGCAGGGTAGAGACCTTGTACTGAGGAATCTGTCTTCAAATCCAATAATCTTAAAATTCAGTAGGCTCCTTGGGCCATGACACCAGCAGAATGCACAGGCTTTATAAAGGGGATTGGGAATAAGACAGAAAACATTATCCTGTTCTTGCAGGAAGGATCTGTGCATCTAGGATAGTCTTTGGTTCTGGTTCTTATAGCTCAAGTGAGACAAGAAAGAACTGGAAAGGAAGATGTGATTGCTGCATGTCAGTAACCAGCTACTGGACCTTTCACTTTCTGAACTCAGTTTCCTCATTTATAAAATAGGGCTTAGATGGGATAAGAAGGAAGAGGGCTGGAGAGGAGGGGTAGTTAACAAGAGCCCTTTGGGTTCAAATGGTCAGTGATTTATTGGGCAACATATGAGAGCCAGATTACGGTAGCAGAGAGAGGAGAGAGCTGTGTCAGGAAAGATTTCAGACTTGTGGTCCTTGAGTCTGGAAAGGTAAATGGAGAGTAGAAATGCCCAGAATACATGAAGTTATGCCTAGAGTAATACAGACATGTCCAAAAATGCTCCAGTTTGGATTTAATAAGGGAATTTACAGCAAAAATACTAGGACAAATGAAAGCAAATAATGTTTTATCCTAAAGACAATAAATGTATGGCGTTCATTTCATCAAAAAGTAGGAGAGACTGAAAATAGCTTCAGGAAAAGTCTAGACAAATTAATGGATGGCCGTCCTAGAGAAGGTTATTTTTAAAAATTAAGATCTTGGATATTCCAACCTATCCATTATTGTCCGAGGAATGGATCTGATACTTTTATAGACGCCTCTCTGTTCCCTCCAGATGTGGGATGCTGGGCATCCTCAGGAAGGGCCTGAGAAACAAAGTGGAGCTCAGATCCTGTCTTTGTTCCCAGCCATTGTCTGCCCAGAATCTGGGTCATTGTATTTTGTAGGAATAGTTAGCACCGTGCCTGGCACCATAAATATTTGTTGAAGAACAAATGAATGAATGTCAAGGGAGGGAGAGGTAGGTCTCACTCAGGCATCTTATTCTCATTTTGTAATTACTTCATTCATCAAACGTTAGTTGAACACTATATGCTAAATATTGTACTATGTCTTAAGGGGGGTACAGATATA
Organism: Pseudorca crassidens; assembly: GCF_039906515.1. NCBI lineage: Eukaryota > Metazoa > Chordata > Mammalia > Artiodactyla > Delphinidae > Pseudorca > Pseudorca crassidens. The sequence continues at coordinate 133,111,986 of NC_090298.1, read as the reverse complement.
TAGGACAGATTTCCAATACCCTGTGGAGCTGAAGATCTGTTTAATCTAGCTCAAAAGAGAAAGGCATTTAACCCTGCCCTGGGGAAGTATAAGCAGTGGGTCAGCTCCTACACTTCCTAGGAGGGGTGATGTTGCCCCTTCCTAGCACAGAGTAGAGTTGCAAGACAAAAACTCAGTGAATCTGGACAGGGAAGCTACATAAATCCTTACAGTGCTATTTCATTGTTTTGCTTGAAATGTCCCCTGGAAACATCATATCTTAAATATCAGTGTCTGAGCATCTTCCAGACTAGAGAAATATTTTTGGATTACCCACTTAAAAATAAATGTTCATACTCATGTTGCAGCTTGTGTCTCTTTGGGGGAGAAGTGAAAGTGCTTTGATCTGTGTCAACTTTCATTTTTTTGTGTGGACTCTTGGCCACCTATCTCTTGGATAAGGGATTGATACAGCTCTGTTGCTGTGCGCTTTTCCTCAAATGCCCACTTGGGACTGTGTCTCTGATGCTTAATGTGATTGGGCAGGGCCCTTGCTCCAGACCCCCCAGAGTGAAGTGGCAAAGGACCAGCGACCAGAAATAGGTATTGGTGGAGCTGAATCAGAAATAGGCATCAGAAACAGAGAAGTGAATTTCTTAGTGAAAGTTATTGGGTAAACATCCCCCTAGCTTCCTCTCCCCATGTTTTTGAAATGTCCCTTGTTAAGAGAAGTGAGTAGGATAAATTAGCAAAAAATAGCAAAGGACAGAGTTGCATAAGCATTCTAGATCACAATGTTCGGATCTCATCAGAGCCCTCAGTGGCACAAAAGTTTCAGGGATGCCCAGGACCCTAATGGGAAGTGGAGTTTGAAGTTGATAAGGAGAGAAACGTGCTTGGAAGAGGCAGGCGCCAACCAGAGGTGGCAAAGCAGGTGACCCACTTTCTCATACATGCCAGAACTAAGCTTTGAGGTCAACCTTAAAAGGGGTAGAAGCTTGGGCTTCCCTGCTGGGCAGTAGTTAAGAATCCGCCTTCCAGTGCGGTGGACACAGGTTCGAGCCCTGGTCCAGGAAGGTTCCACATGCTGTGGAGCAACTAAGCCTGTGCGCCACAACTACCAAGCCTACGCTCCAGAGCCCGCGAGCCACAACTACTGAGCCCTCACGCCACAGCTACTGAAGCCCGCGTGCCTAGAGCTCCACAACAAGAGAAGCCATTGCAGTGAGAAGCTCGTGCACTGCAACGAAGAGTAGCCCCCACTCACTGCAACTAGAGAAAGCCCGTGTGCAGCAGTGAAGACCCAACGCAGTCCAAAAAAAAAAATATATATATATATATATATTTATAAAGACATGGAAAAATGCACAAAATAGAATTAACTCATGTTCTCACTGCTGAGAAGTAACTATGGTAACCTTTTGGTTTATTTCTCTCTACTTTAGTCCCTTTACAAAAGTGTGAATGAATAAAACATACAATGTTATGTTTTAAACCTTTGTGCTTAATCATTATCATATGTACTTTCTTGATAATTTAAAAATTATTGAAAGTCATCATTTTTAGTGACTGTGTAATGTTTTGTCATGTGAATGGATTATCAGTTATTTAACCATTCTCCTATTTTTGGACATTTAGGTTCTATTTCATTAGTCATTATTGTAAGTAATGAGCATCCTTGTGTATAAAGCATTGCCTGTGTTTCCATTTGTTCCCTTCAGGTAGAATCTTCTATTTCTGAGTTAGAGGGCCTAAACATTTTTAAACTCTTGGTCCACACCGACAGATTATTTTCCGGTGAGCCAGTATTGATTGAAATTCTCACTGGTAGGGTGTGAGAGTGCCCATTCTATAGTATACTCCACTGCATTGTGATTTATGGTTTAAAAAAAATCTTTGTTGCTTTGGTTTTTTAAAAGATATCTTAAAAAAATCTTTTTGGGTGAGGGAAAGTTACCAGTGATGCTGAACATGTTTTTTATGCTTATTGGCCATTTGTATGATACTTTAAATGGTCTATTCTGGGTGTGTAGCTACTTCGGCCCTCAGCAAATTTTCTCCTGTGTGTAAAATGTATCTTTCAGACCTTTAAAACCTTAGTAGGAGGTTCTTCTAGTTGTCTCCTCTGAGATGATTGAGGGGTATCCAAACTGAGAGCCAATATAAAATAAAATACGAGACCATGATGAAGAGGCTTTCCCTGGTACTTTAGATAACAGCCAACATGTAACGGGCTTCCTGTATGCCAAGCACTGTAATAAATTCTTTACATTTACCATGTCACTTAGTCTTTACAAGATCCCCATAAAGTTGACTCTTACTCCTCTGTTTTATAAATGAGGAAACTGAGTTGTAGGGAGGTTCGGTAATGTGCCCAATTCACAACTATAGTGTCGGAGCCAGCACTTGAAGCCAGATCTAACTCCACTCAGAATTTGTCTTCCAAGATCGTGTTCTTCAGGGTTTGCCTTTACCAGGCCTGCATGCAGGCGCTTAAAACCACATTTCGGCTTGGAGTTTCTCTCCTTTGTCTTTGAGGAGAATGCAGATGGGGGAGGGGAATTGGGTCCTTCTGGGAGTGAAGATATTTCACGTTTGGGCTGGAAATGAGATTGAGCCTTTTTTGTCGATCCACTTCCTGTGGATCCAGGTCAGAGCCCTGTGCTAGATCGTGCGCCCCTTCCTGGTAGCCTCGTCCCCTGCTTTTAGGAACTGACATTCTTTTGTTGTTGCTTTTAGCATCCACTCAAAGCTGAGCTCAGGGTGATGGCCGAGGGGCGAGAACTGATCCTGGACCTGGAGAAGAATGAGTAAGTGGACTTCTCCTTTGTCTGAAATGAAACAACCCACTTGCATGTCAGTGCCGGACGCAGGTGCCGCTGTTTTGGAAGGAAACAGTTAGCGAAGTGACCCAAGCTCTCAAGCTAGGGTTCCTTTGTGGGGAGCATCTTACAGAGCCAGCATTTCCACAGTCTCTTGACTTGCTGTGAAATTAGTGGACTGTTTAACGTCTTCCTTGAATTTCCTCAGGCTGTATTTCTGGGGCCTCTTAGAATTCACTGCACGTGAGTGTGTGTGAGTGTGTGTATGTGGGAGACATGAAGGGAGGGATGGGCTGGAGGACTTTGGCAGCTGTCTTACTAGCTCCAGCACAGCGCACAGCAGGAAGTGAAGGAGATTAGAGGAAAACAGCAGAAAGGAGAGAGGCAAGGTGGAGTGTTCTGGGATTTGATGCTCACACCCTGGCTGCTCTGTCCATTCTGGGTCAGCTGCATCTGAGCTCCTGCCAATAAGGGCATATGGTCAGCAGTATCCTGGCTTCATCGGGCTGGTTCCTCCATCTTCCTAACCTCACTCCTCTTGGGTGGCTGCCTGGCTCAGAAATATTTCCACATGGATTTGCCATCAAGTGCAGCTGTATCTTGATTCACGTTATCGAGCAGGTGAATAGACATAAGGCACGGCTGTGTCTTTTGCCCATTCTTTGGCCATTCCCAATCTGCTTTGGCCACTGGAGAGCTCTCCTTACTTGGCCGGGGTCCTCTGAGGGCTTCTGATATTTCCCCACCAACAGTCCCACTTACATTCTGCCGCACAGACCTTGCAGATAAGGCTGCATGGCTCTCAGAACTGCCTGTCTCCTCTTGGCAGCCTCCGGAGTCCCTTGGAAGCAGATGAGTAATCACACGCATCCCTGCCAAGAAGGCGATGGATAGGGACCTTCCCATATCCAGGAGGATGGGAATGACTGCTAAGCTTGGGTGGAAAGCAAGAATATAAATTATTCCAAATTTGGGCTTTTTGGACACTCTCAGAGGAGGATGAGTGGTGTCGGAAGTGCAGTAAAAGTATGACTTAAGCAGCCTGTGCAGTAACGGGCTTCATCCGAGTCTTTCCTCTGCCTCCAGAATGTGGTGGCCTTCGGGAAGCCAGAAAGATGGGCATCTCAATCATTTTTGCTACTTTCCTCCTACGTTACTCCTGGAGTAAAACCAGCCCAAGAATGTGTTCCTTTTGTCCCATTTCCCTGGAATAGACCCAGCTGGCTGTGTCTGCAGAGGGTGCAGGCCCAGAAATCTGCCTGGGATTTCTCCTTGTATTGTCTTCCTTTGGTCTTGCAGGAAAGGCCCCCAGAGGGTCTGTTTTTAGTCTCTCTCAGGGGCCTTCTTCAGTTTCTCATGGCCCTAACCCTCTAGCTCTAGTCTGTTGTTCCCTATTGCCACCTCCGTCTAATCTGTCCTATTCTGCCACCAGCTGGGGCATTTGACCCCTCAGCTTCCTCTGGGCTGCCTACGTGATGGGGTTAGTGTCATGGGCAAATCCTTTGGAGTTGGACTAGCCAAGCAGGGATCCCAGGACTCATCTTTCCTTCGTATTTTGGACTCTTTGCAAGAGGTCATAGGAAGTTAGAGCGTGAAGATGCCATAGAAAACACTGAGTGCAGCAGTCTTATGCATGGAAGCAGAAACTTCAACTCAGGGAAGGATAGGCACTTGTCTAAGGCCACACAGCAAGTAAATGAGAGAGGTGAAATGAGGATCATTTGTGTTCTTGGATTTGGAGTCACAGAAACCTAGTTTCAACTTACTAGCCGAGTAACCTGGGGCATATTGCTGCGTCTTTTAGAATCTCAATGTCCCCACTTAAAAATGAGACTAGTAACACCAGCCTCATATGGGTGGTTGTGAGGGCTGAGTACAGTGATGTACACAAAGTGCTTACAGAGAACACAGTAAGTAGTTGACTACTATTGTGATGTTTTACGGTCCCACACTGAGGTTCCAGGGGAGAGCCTGGAGATGGGGTTCTGTTGTCTGTTGCCTGGAGCTCTTTTGTTTCCCAAGGATCAGCAGTGGCCTGGATGTGATTCCTGGCGTCCTTGAATTGGCAGCAGGCAGAAGACTTGACAAAAGTGGAAGCAGCAGAGCCAAGCAATATGACCTCACCAGGTATCCCTGGGGATGGCTTCCTGCTATTTTCGTCTAAATTGGGCTTTTTGTTTTTGAACATGTGTTAGCAAGCGGAACTCCAACTGCACATGACTTCCTAGTGTGTTTACTTCCCAAAAGCCCTCTCATTCATGGTGCGTGCAAGTCTGGATTCAAAACAGCTTGGGGGGTGGTGGTGCTGCTTTTCTGATTTTTCACATTTTATCAAAATTATAAAGTTTTTATAATCCCGTGATATTTGAGGGGGAAACTAGGCCCTGTGCTAAGTGATCCTCAGGCTCTGGTTCTCAGCTTCCTCAGTTGGTTCATTTATCTTTTCCCTCTTGGATGCATCTGTAGCATTCCAGGCACCAGTGCAGGTACTGCAGATATAGTTGTGAATAAAACAGTTCTGCCTTCCTGGATCTTATATTTCAGTGAGGGGAACAATAAATACACAAGTGAATGTGTAGTATGTCCAGTGACAACTGCTGTGGCAGAAACAAAAGGAACATAAGGGCTCTGGAGAGCAGGGGTTCAGGAGGGAGGTGCTGGGAACGGTGGCCAGAGCAGGCCTTGGTGGTGAATTGATATTTGAGTCCAGACCTGAAGGAGGCGAGGAAGTGAGCCACGTGGACAGCGGGGAGATGACAGTTCCAAGGAGCAAGAACAGCCGGGTTCAAAGGTCCTAATAGGTTATGAGGGTTTCCATTCCCTCCCCTTGCCCCCACGTACGTCTCCTCATATATTGGATTCTCAGGCCTCCTAGGAGCTGTGGACAAGGGCTTCTGGGACTCTGAGGGGAGGGAGAGGACATTTAATTTCTTTTTCATCATCCTGAAGTGTCTGGCCTTCTCTCGTCTAATCAAAGCCCATGTGCTAATGCATGGCCCAAAATAGCAGTGAGCAGGCCTCTAATGGAATTCACACATGGAGAGATAGCCAAGCATAGTGAGGATGGAGGAACATGGGGGTTAGGCCAGGAGAGAGGGGCACAGCAAATGGGCCTTCAGCTCAGGCAGCAGACACCCCAAGGTGCCTTAGTTCCATAGCACAGCAGCTGGCAGCCTTCTTCTGCTGTGAAGCAACTCCGGATAAACGGATGACATTCCCGTGGGGGACACACACTCTTTTCTCTGTTGAGTGCAGGTGGAATAGAGTGACATCGTAGGGCTAACCTCAATGCGGCTTTCATGTTGGAGGGTCCTGGTTCAGATCCTGACTCGCCACTTACTAACTGTACGTCCTCTTCAAGCCTCAGTTTCCCTATCTGGGGTATAATAAGAGTCCCACACCGTAGAGCCGCTGGGAGGATGAAATGAGATGGTGCCCGTCAGGGGGTCAGCACAGTGCCTGGTTTGTACTCCATACCCAGTAAATGGCAGCCACTAGTTTTTTCTAGCTTGTGCTTTTTTAAATTGCAAAAGCAGTACGTGCTCATTGTAAAACATGTAGCAATACCAGAATATAATGAGTGAAAGAATGAAAGTCTCCCACCCACAAGGAGAGTCCCCTGTGAACAGTTGGTGAGCCTGCCATGGACCTTTTCTCTGCGTGTGAGAGCACGCACGTAGATACTCATCGGCACAATCACACAGAAGCACACCAGGCTGCTGTTTTTGTGCTGAGGGAGGAGCAGAAATGAGATTATACTCTACATGTTGCTCCACACGTGTTTTTGTAGACTCACCTGTATGTGATGAAGGTAGTACTCTGCTCTGATATGTTCCCTAGTCTTACATTTACTCACACCTATCCATCATTTGCCACTGTTGGTACATAGCTGTCGTTAGGAGAACCTGACTTGTGATTAGGGCTGTGTGGTACAGTGGAGAGAGTACTGAGCTCAGAGACAGACAATGTGGAATTGGTCAACAAGCCAGTTGGCCCTCCTGGGCCTCAACTTTCTCATCTGTCGAATGAGGGTTTTGTCCCAGTTGGGTTCTAAAAGCCTTTCCTGTGCTACCTATTGAAAGGATACCACATAAGTGGAAAATGGAAAAGAGGTCCCTGCCTCAGGGCATTTATTCTCCAGTTCTGTAGACATTCCTGGAAATAGGGGACAGTGGAATAAAGGCAAATACCCCCAAAACCACAGACCTTGAAGTTGGGGATGAACTGATAGCTCAGGACCCACCGTTTAGGCAACGTAAGCACGAGAAGGGAAATTACAGGGAAGAAATTATAGGCTGCTATTTCCACAACCCACAATTTTGAGGTATAAATCCATAATATTTTTTTCTCCACGTAATTTCCCCCAGGCTCTGAGGACTGCCTCATCAATCCAGAAACCCTATTGGACAACAGTTTGTTTGCTGAAATCAAATGGAATCTTCCTTAGCTGTAGGCATCTGGGGAGTTGGTCGCCTCCAGGGAGATGTAGGCCCTGGCTCTCTCCCTTCTCCACTTTCTCCCAAGAGGAGGGCACACTGAACTGTTGAACCTGCTTGCAGGATGCTCACTGGCTCAATTACTACATTACAAGATCACCTTCAAAAGCAAATGAGCAGCTCAGCCAGTGGGCGCTGTGCCCAGAGGATCTCTGGCCATCTATATACTTCTCTCTGCTAGTCTCTGAAGCACATTCTGCAACTCTCATCTCTTCAGTAGACTTCCTTCCTTGAGTCCAAATGATGCCAGATTTAGGTTTTGGCTTGGGAAAAGGAGAGATGTCCTTTGGTCTCACCCCATTCATTGTGCTCCAGCTCAGCGAAAGAGAAATCCTGTTTGTATAAGGCTAGCTAATAAGAATGGATATTTGTTTTCTTTTGTGTGCATATCTACCTCCAGACCTCATGGGGAATAGTAATGGTCAAGGCAGAATTTAGGCATTTGGAGGTTTACTGATGATTGTACCTACCACTACTTCCGACTTTCATCTCACTTCATATCTCTAACTTCTTACCAGTCCCTCAGAGATATCTTAGGGGTGGAGACTGCTTTTGTTGTCTTGGAAATCAAGCAACAAAATTAATTGTCCTGGAAAATTAACATTCACTGCTAATGGAGTGATCTAGCTCCTGGGCTTTTCCCCCTTCATTCCTATTTGAGTTGTATAATACTGGAGGACCCAAGAAGGGGAGAAATAGGCAGAAGAGGAGTGTTTTCAGCAGTAGACGGGGTAGGTTACCACCGCTTGCTGCCGCACCTCTCTTCCAAGGAGGCCTGGTGGAATTGTGTAGCTGATCTGGAGCAAAACTCTGCATATCACCCAGGCTGTGGAGTTCTCCCCGGCTTCCTCCTGGGTGAGGAATAGATTTTAACATCTTATCTAGGATAAAGGACAGCTCTCTTAGCCCCTCTCTTGTCAGGAGCTTCATTTGTCGTTGGCAGAATTCAATTTCCTGGATCAAAGAGAAGCTTAAGAAAGGCTTAGACATATCCCAGCGCTCTTGGTGAACCATGCTTCACTGAAGTGCATTTAAATGAGTCACAGACATATGGATTACATTTCACTTAAAATACACACGGCTTAAGAAATTAGAGGATATCGTTCTTTGACCAAGTATTTGGCAGAGCTAAAGTATTCAGAATGTTTTCTCCAAACTCTGCACACAGCTGGGCTCCCCATTCCCCGCAGCCGATGTTGTATAACCCGAGGAGACCGGTGCCGAGGAAACGGTTGGATGGATGGGTGGGGACATGAGAATTTGAAGAGAGCTCCCTGTGAGTGTCTGAAATTTTCTTCAAACGTTTTTTTGAAGTATCAGGAACTGGAATTAACCCTGCTGCGTTGACTCTGAGGCAGCGAATGCCTAGGTGGATTTAAATTCTAAGTGCTGGGCTAGGCACCTTGCCCCAGAGAGACCTCATGGTCCTGTTTGAAATGCAGTTTCCAATTGTAGCTTTGTAGGTGGAGATGGATTTCGGTTATAATTCCCATATTGTCCAGAACCCCTGGAGTTGCAGACCAAATGGATTGCCAGCCAATCTGATGTGATTTTGTACAAGCCAAACTCTTAACCGCACCCCTGCATAAGCAGGGTCTCCAGTATTTCTAAATCATTGGAAACATGATATTGCTTTCTTAGGGTAGACTGTGTAAACTCAGTCCCAGTAACTAGAAGTGGTGATCTGAAGGGATGCAGCTGTACAGTAGCCGGAAGAGAGTATGAAGTAGCATCCACAATTGAAATAACCTAGATGTGTTGCCTCTTAAGGCTGTGAGCACATAAGCCCGAAATGCCTAATCCATAGGGTAGAACATGCTTGGGCTTTGGTGCCAGAGAGACCCAGATTCAGCTCCAGGCACTGACACTTTCTGGTTAGGTGGCCTTCGGCAAGTCACTTGCCTTCTGAATGTTGTTTATTCATTTGTGTTCACGATAACGCTCACTCCTTAGTGAGCATTTACTGAGAGCCAGGCACTGTGCAGAGGCACTTCACATGCCATCTTATTTAATCCGCATAGCAACTCTTTTTAGAAGATATTAGTATTCATATTTTATAAATGGGGAGACTCAAGTGTGAGGAATTTGAGTAATTCACTCAATGTCAGGCAGATCCAGGAGTCACACTCAGGTCTGTCTGTTTCATACTATACTCTATGTCCTGCATAGAAAATGGGAAATAACTTCATTGCGGGATGAGGCAGGCTGAAAAATGTTCCCCACCCTCCCAGAGACCCACATTCTAATTCCTGGAACCTGAGACTATGCTGTCTTACGTGGCAGAAAAGAATCTTTGTAAGTGTGACTATATTAAGGATTTTGAGAAGGGGAGATAATTCTGGATTTTCTGGGTGGGCTGTAAATTCAATCACAAGTATATCTGTAAGAGGAAGGCAGAGGGAGATTTGCTGACAGACAGAAGAGGAGAAGGCAGTGTGACCACAGAGATGGGAGTAATGTAGCCACAAGCGGAGGAATACAGGCAGCCGCTGGAAGCTGGGAGAGGCCAGGAATGGAATCTCTTAGACTGAGTGCAGCCTTGCTAACACCTTAACTTCACTCTCTTGACCTCCAGAACCATGAAAGAATAGCTTTCTGTTGTTTTGAGCCACCTAGTTTGTGGTAATTTGTTACACATCAGGCACAGGAAACAAATACACCAGGTTTGTGAGCCTTAGCAATAATGTATTTAAAAATATATATTTATTTATTTACTTCTTTGGTTGGGCCGGGTCTTAGTTGCAGCAGGTGGGCCCCTTAGTTTTGGCTCACCAGCTCCTTAGTTGAGGCACAGGGGCTTCTTAGATGTGGCATGTGAACTCTTAGTTGTGGCATGCATGTGGGATCTAGTTCCCTGACCAGGGATCGAACCTAGGCTCCCTGCATTGGGAGCGTGGAGTCTTAACCACTGCACCACCAGGGAAGTCCCAGCGATAATGTATTACGCTGTGCATAGTATCACTCGTGGCACGTAAATAAGCTGGTTTTCAGTACATGCTAAGTTTCATTAATGCAGAGTCAAGAACGGATGTTTTCTAAAGTGTCTTGGTGACGCAAAGCATTGCATGTGGCCCCTGTGACTGTCTTCAAGTAAGAGTAGCAAGAGAAAAACATATTGAGACATAGCATGTGTGGTTACCGTTCATCAGCGTTTCCTAAGTTCCAGCTCGTGTTGTCTGATGCACAGTCTGCCTTCAGGCGGCTTCTGGCTGAGGAATGATGGTCAGATAGGAAGAATGATATCGTCAACCGTAGTAATAGCTACAACATAGGAGATGCCTATGTAGCAGGCTCTGTTGTGCAATCTCTAATTGAATCATCCCAGCAACCCTGTGAGGTGTAGGTACCTGTGTTAGTCCTGTTTGGCAGATGGGGACCCTGAGGCATGGAGCCGTGTGACTTGTTCAAGGACATCTGGGTGGGAAGGGCACTCCAAGCCCGGGGTCTTAGCTGTGGCCTCATACTGCCTCTTGGATGCCCTGTCCTTACTTGGTATGCTCTTCTTCGATGAACACTGGTGTTACTTCTCTGTTACTCTGCCCTACTTCTTCCTTTTCCTCCTGCCTTTCCCTAGGCCTAGGTTAGAATTTGGATTTCAGTGGACTGTAGTGCTGCAATCCAGGCACATAGGAGTCAGGCTGGCTCCTTGCACCTCCTGGAGGCGTAAGCTTTGGCAAGTTGCTTACCTATGCAAGTCTCAGTTTCCTCATCCACATCATGGGGCTCGTAATAGTGGCCACCTCATCAGGTGTCATGTGATATTCAGTAACACAGTTCTCTTAAAGGACACTGTGCCTGGTGCACTGTGAGAGCCCAATAAATAGTTGCTATTATTTGTATTTTGCAGGATGGGAAAAACATTTAAGAATGAAGTAAGAGGGAATTCCCCTGAGCTGGTTTCCAAATGTAATTAGGAAGATGACCTTAAAACCCATTGCCCCTGGGAGGAAACTCAATTCTGCTCCCCTGCCGTGCCCAGTTTGACCTAACTGTATCTCGAGAATACAGCTGTGCAGTGTTCTCCAGGCGGCCAAACTGTACCTCTTGTCTCTGCCTGCAGAATCAGTGCCTGGGCACTCCCTTGGCAAGGTTCTGAGCTGTCTGATAAGGAGGTTGGGATTTGTTCACCAGTTCCGGCTCTATCTCCTTTCAGGGACCCGCCGCCAGGGCTGCCTGTGTAGCCAGGAAGGATGTCCATGGTTTTCTTTTGTCTCAAGCTTATTTCTCCTGGCGGCCCTTCAGCAGGAGCACAGGGTAAAATGAATGGGAGGAAGCTGTCAGCTGCCCTGTTGGCCTTAGATGGACCCTTGTCAGAGCGAAGGGAAGCTGTGTACTTGGAGGAAGTCGAGAGTTGATTCTTGAGTTTGAGGAACCCTTGACCATCAGGCTGTTTACCTTAAGATAACAACGATAGCTGGCATCCAGTGAGTGAACATTTACCCTGAACATACTGTTTCATATGGATTTTTATTTTAACCCTGTATAAATTTCCATGTAAGTTTATCCAAATGGGGTTATACTATATCCTAAGTTTTATTACCTATTTTTTTTTTCATTTGGAAATATAACATGGGCAATCATCAATTATTTTTAAAAATTTACAGAAGAACTTTTGGAGTGTTTGAAACTTTGATAATAAAATTCTAGCAAAAAATTACATAAGTAATAGAGTTTTAAAATAAATGAGATCATACTTTATGTACCATTCTATAATTTGCTTTTTTATTTTATCTCTTCAATATCTTTCCACATTAGCATAATTATAGACCTATTTCATTCTTCTTAATGATGACATAGGATTCCACTGAATGGATGAACCGGAATTTAAAAATTTGCCTATTAATAGACAGTTTTCTAATTTCTTGCTATTACAAATAATGCTGCAGTAATAGGTTTATACATAATCTTTGAGTACATTTGCAAGTATTTCTGTAGGATTAATACCTAGCAATAGAGTTGCAAGGTCATATAGCATATATGTCTAAAATGTTTTAAATTTTGACAAATTGTACCTCCCATTCCACAGATTCCTTCCCAAAGGCTGTACCATTTTACGTTCATACAACACAGTATGGGAGTATATTTTGGATACATTTCCATGTAAATTTTTGAGATCATACGGCTATATGATGGTACATTGTATGCATATGCCATAATTAACTTTTAGAACTTCGTATAATGGAAAATTATCAAATGCACATAGAAGTAGAGAGAATGATATAATGAATCCCTTATACCCATCACTCAGATTCAGTAATAATCAAGATGTCATGATCAATTTAATCACCCCATATTGATGGGCATTCAAACTATTTTTTTTCTTTTCTTTTTTTTTTTCATTTTTACAAATAGTGCTGGAGTGGACACCTTCATGTTCTTTGAGAGGTACTTCTAGAGAATCACCTCCTAGATGTGAATCACTGGGTCACAGGGAATTTACACAGAACAGGTAGATAAAGGCACTTTGCCTTTGGCTTCTCTGTAAGTTAAATCCACCACCTGTGTTGAGAGAATTTGTTTCACACACTCTCACCAATGGGTTGGTTATTGAGCTTGGGCAGAATCTTTAAACCCAACTCTCCTGCTTTTTTTTTTTAACAGCTTTATTGAGATGTAACTTACATACCATACAGCTGATCCATTTATATAAATATGCCATTCAATGTTTTTTAGTATATTTACAGAGTTGTGCAACCATCATCATATTCTAATTTTTGAACATTTTCATCACCCCAAAAAGAAGCCATTAGCAGTGTTATGGATTGAATATGTCCCCCCCCCCCAAAATTCATATGTCAAAGTCCTAACCCCTTGTATTGATACCTCAGAGTGTCCTTATTTGGAGATAGTCATTGTGGATGTAGTTAGTTGGGATGAGGTCATCCTGGAGTAGGATTGCACCTAATCCAATATGACTGGTGTCCTTATAAATAGGGGAAATTTGGACACAGACACGCACAGAGGGAGAATGCCATATGAAGATTAGAGTTATGTGGCCACAAGCCAAGGAAATGCCAGAAGCTAGGAGAGAGGCCTGGAACAGATCCTTCCCTAGTACTTCAAAGGGAGCATGGCCCTGCCAACACCTTAATCTTAGGCTTAACTTTTAGAACTGTGAGACAATAAATTCCTGTTTTTTAAACCTCTCAGTTTGTGGCACTTTGTTAAGGCAGCCTTAGCAAACTAATATGACTGGTTACCCACAACGTTCCCCCAACGCCATCAGCTCTAGGCAACCATTAATCTGCTATCTGTCACTATAGATTTGCTTATTCTGGGTATTTCATATAAATGGGATTATACAATATTGGTTTTTTGTGACTGGTTTCTTTCACTGTGTAATGTTTTTGAGATTTATCCAAGTTGTATAGCATGCATCTGTACCTCATTACTTTTTATTGCTTTATAATATTCCACTGTATAGATGTACCACATTGTGTTTATCTGTTCATCAGTTGATGGATCTCCTGCCTTATAAACCAGAGCTAACTTGACTCCACTCTACAAGTTTGATTTCAGCAGATTTTTTAAAAAATTGAAATATAGTTGATTTACAGTGTTGTATTAATTACTGCTGTACAGCAAAGTGGTTCAGTTATACATATATGCATTCTTTTTTTTTAATATTCCTTCCCATTGTGACTTATTATAGGATATTGAATATAGTTCTCTGTGCTATACAGTAGGACCTTGTTGTTTATCCATTCTATAAAAGCTTACATCTGCTAACCCCAACCTCCCACTCCATCCCTCCCCCGACCCCCCCTCCCCTTGGCAGCCACCAGTCTGTTCTCTATGTCTGTGAGTCTGTTTCTGTTTCATAGATAGGTTCATTTGTGTTATATTTTAGATTTCACATATAAGTGATATCATATGGCAGTTGTCTTTCTCTGTCTGACTTGCTTCACTTAGTATGATAATCTCTAGGTGCACCCATGTTGCTGCAAATGGCATTATTTTGTTCTTTTTTATGGCTGAGTAGTATTCCATTGTGTGTGTGTGTGTGTGTGTGTGTGTGTGTGTGTATGCCACATCTTTTTTTTAATGTTATTAACGTTTACTGACATATAGTTCTTTTTAAATTTTTTTTTAATTTTTAATTTTTTTTACAGTAGGCCCTTGTTGGCTATCTATTTTAAAAATAGCAGTGTGTACCACATCTTCTTTATCCATTCATCTATCAGTGGACATTTAGGTTGTTTCCATGTCTTGGCTATTGTGAATAGCGCTACTATGAACATAGGGATGCATGTATCTTTCTGAATTATAGTTTTGTCTGGATATATGCCCAGGAGTGGAATTGCTGGATCATAGGATAATTCTATTTTTAGTTTTCTGAAGAACCTCCATACTGTTTTCCACAGTGGCTGCACCAACTTATATTCCTACCAACAGTGTAGGAGGGTTCCCTTTTTTCCACATTCTCTCCAGCATTTGTTATTTGTAGACTTTTTAATGATGGCCATTCTGACTGGTGTGAGGTGATACCTCCTTGTAGTTTTGATTTGCATTTCTCTAATAATTAGTGATGTTGAGCATCTTTTCATGTGCCTGTTGGCCATCTGTATGTCTTCTTAGGAGAAATGTCTGTTTAGGTCTTCTGTGCATTTCTGGATAGGGTTGTTTGGTTTTTTTGTTGTTGCGTTGTATGAGCTGTTTGTATATTTTGGAAATTAAGCCCTTGTCAGTTGCATCATTTGCAAATATTTTCTCCCATTTTGAAGGTTGTCTTTTCATTTTGTTTATGGTTTCCTTTGCTGTGCAAAAGCTTGTAAGTTTGATTAGGTCCCATTTGTTTATTTTTGCTTTTAATTTCTATTGCCTTGGGAGACTGACCTAAGAAAACATTGGTACAATTTATGTCAGAGAATGTTTTGCCTATGTTCTCTTGTAGGAGTTTATAGTGTCAGGTCTTATGTTTAAGTCTTTAAGCCATTTTGAGTTTATTATTGTGTATGGTGAGAGGGTGTGTTATAACTTCATTGGTTTACATGTGGCTGTCCAAGTTTCCCAACACCACTTGCTGAAGATACCGTCTTTTTCCCATTGTATATTCTTGCCTCCTTTGTCGAAGATTAATTAACCGTAGGTGTGTGGGTTTATTTCTGGGCTCTCTATTCTGTTCCATTGATCCATATGTCTGTTTTGTGCCAACACCATGCTATTTTGATTACTGTAGCTTTGTAGTGTTGATTTCAACAAATATTGATTGAGCACCTGTGTGTAAAGTCCTATGCTTGGTGCTGTAGGGAGCAGATGCAAAGACCATATCCTTGCCCTCTGGCCGTTTACTCTCTAAGGGAGAGAAAATGCTCAAACAGCATAATCCGAGGTTGGTTACAAATTTACTTAATACCGTTAAAAGTAAAGTGCTGAGGAGGTGATAAGGAAGGGGGAATTTCTCCCTGGGGGTTAGAGAAAACTTCCCTCAGGAGGGTACCTTGGAGCTCTGTCTTGTGGGAGCAAGGAGGGGAGGCTTCGGATGAGGGAGGGAAGAGAGATGAGTGGAAGAACGAGAAAGGAATTCAGACTGAGAAATTAATATATAAATATTTGGTCTGGATCTAGGGGAACCAAAACTGGAGTGCTAATAAGCTCTTAGGAATTCAGGATTCCAGCTAGCCAAATCATTGTAATTCAGAAGAGTGGTATGTGGCAGTGGGAAAGGGGTTTCTCTCCCTTCCACAGCTGGGCTACCTGAGGATTTGAGTGGCTTAGAGTTCAAATTTTTTTGTTCTCTTATTTTTGACTTTGAGTTGGGCTTTCTCTTGCCTCTGGTAAAACCATATTGTCAGAGAGGTAGATGGGGTATTTTTAGGAAAGAGGCTTGAGGTGCAATTTAAAGCTGAGCTGTGTTTTCTGCACCTCGGATGAGAAGAAGTTCTTCCCCAACCCCTCGCCGTCGAAGGGAAATTTGGGCTGAGCCCAGTGGGTGGAGGTGTACCTGGCGGATGGAGCCGTGGACTGCAAGGGGCTGAGCCCAAGGCAAAGATGGCTTCTTCATAACTCGGGGAGTTGGGAGAGTCTCCTGAGAAGCAGGGTCTGGTGGGCGGGACGGATCTACATTAGGACTTGGGAGATGTGCTGGAAGTCCCACCTTCCAGACCTCTGTTTTCACCTTCAAGGATGTGCCTAGGCTCTTCATGCAGACTCCCTGGAAGCTGGATTTCTACTCTCCAACCTTGGTGCTTAGGACATGGGGCAGGATCATCCCCGGGGAAATGTCTACAGGAGGAGGCCAGTTCTGAGGCCTCTGGACTGGTTCTGTCCTGAGAATGAAGCCACGTTTACATTTTGCCCAGGAGATACTCTGATTTTAAGAATGTAACCTTTACTCTTTCTCTGTTTAGAACTCAGTGACATACACAGACCTTTGGCTGATACCTTGGATGCTAAATGAATAGGCTTTTGGGCTCCCTGGAGCAAGTTGCAGGTCTTGCTCAAACTCAACTGGGAGTAGGTATTGGGTCAGAGAACCCGTGGTTTTTCTGACGAGAGTCTCCAGTGTATTGAGTCTCCAGGGCTTGAGCTCTGGGTTACTCGTTGGGAATTCTTAACTTCCTTTCTCTCTTACCTTCTCTTCCTTCATTTAGCAAATATTGTGCGTGCCAGTTTGGTGGCTGGCATTGGGCTAGGTCCTGAGTATTCCTGGAAGAGTAACGGCAAGCAAACACAGCTTGCCATCATGAGGCTTAGAGCTTGGTGGAGGAGAGAGATAATCCAACCATTACTGAGCAGTCTGGGACAGGCTATGTTGGGGGAAGTAGAAGGTACCATGGGAGCATGGGGAAGGGGAACCTACCCTGGATTGAGGGCCTGCGAAGGCTTCTAGGAGGAAGCGAAGTAAAAGGAGAAGTAGGGTGGTGGTAGAGTTGTGGCTTATACGAGGGGGATGGGCTCCACGCAGGGCAAGTAGCAGGAACAAAGGCTCTAAGGCCTTTGTTGATGATGAAAAGATGTTCTTTGTGGTTAGAGCAGAGAGCAAGAAGAAGAAGGAAACGGTGAGAGAAGAGGTTGTCCAGGTAGGCAGGGGCGAGTCCTCGAAGGGCCTTGTAGGCTCCTTAAAAGGATTGGGTGTGTATCTTGAGGACAATGGGGAGCCGATGAAGAAATTTTAAAAGCCAGATAGTGACAGCATCCAAAGTGCATGTGAGAAAAATTACTTAGACTACAGTGTGGAGGATGGATTGGAAAGGGCAAGACTGGCGATAGTAATAAGACCCATTCTAAAGCTTTATTTTAATCTGAGGGGGTAATTATGGTGATCTAATATAGGGAAGTGGTTGCAGATATGGAGAGAAGGGGACAGATTCCAGAGATACTTATAGGGTGGAATCATGGAGACTGGGAGATGGGTTGGATATGAGCTGAGGAAGGGGATGGATTCAGAGGCCAATCTGAGGTTCCAGGCTTGAGTAAGTAGCAGGACAGTGGTACAAGTCCCCGTGTTTGTCCTTAGTTTGTGGTGGGACCTCGGATAAGCCACTTCTCAGATCTTTAGTTTTCTCATTAGTTGAAGGTAATAATCTCCAGTCATCAGCTCTGGTGGTGGGGAATCCACTGATAAAATCTATGTGACAAGTAGCATCCTATACTCTTTCCGTGACCCTAAAAGTCCTGGCAGAAGCGAAGTGTGTCCTTACCCTGGTTATCTCTGTAATTTGCACCCTTACATAGACTTCCCCCCTTATCTACAATTCTGAGCACTTGATTGATCTCCCAGGAACTGGTGAGGCCTCGCTGGGGGTCTCCCTTCGGGTTCTCAAACCAGCTTTTGTTGAAAACAATGATATCATTGAGTGGGTGGAGCTGGGCCAGGCTTTCCTGAGCCAGTTTAAGGAGAAATGGGTCTTTATGACTTCTGTACTTATGGCTCCCTTCCAGTCCTCTCCATGGCTCCCATGTGCCCCACTGCCCGCTTTTCCTCCTTCTTTTACCCCCGAGGTTACGGGTTTGCAGGAAACTGGCAGCCCCCACGTTTTCTCCTCTTGCATCAGTCTCCCTGGAGAGAGGTCTAGATGGGCCAAAGGGGCTATAATGACTGCATTATATCAGGCTTGGTTTCTTTTTCCAAGGCCGCCCCCCTGCCCCCCTTCCCAGGAAAGGAAGGACAAGTCGTGGAAAGGGATTCCTTTGGAGGAAGACTGGAGTGCTAGAGAAGGAGGAGATCTAAGTGTTGGGAAAGATGTCAGACCCCTTGTATTCTAGAAACTCGTGATCTCTTATCGATGCTGGCTTTGGGGCTTGGGTAAGAATGCGAAGGTTAAACTGGCCTTTCAGTTATGTGGTGATAGGAATATGGCTGTGGAAAAGGAGATCAGCAGTGTTGAGGATACTGAGTCCCTGATCCCTAGGCGGCCCTTTTTCTCTGTGCTCAACATACGCGCGCGCGCGCGCGCGCGCGCGCACACACACACACACACACACACACACACACACACACACACACACACACACTCTCTCTCTCTCTCTCTCTCTCTCTCTCTCTCTCTCTCTCTCTCTCTCTCTCTCTCTCTCTCTCTCTCTCTCTCTCTCTCTCTCTCTCTCTCTCTCTCTCTCTCTCTCTCTCTCTCTCTCTCTCTCTCTCTCTCATACTCATGCACAGGCACCCCTCCTCCGACGCTGTGTAGGCAGCTTGTTAGGGGAAATTGGAAGTTGATTGCAGCTGTGGTTTGCAGCAGTTCTAGGAAGGAAGGAAGATAGGTTGTAATATAGAGACTTGGTTTCTAGGGATCAAAGAGTAATACCTACCTTCTGTGTGGCCTGTGAGTGTTTGCAAAGTACTTTCACAGATGACTTTGGAAAGGAGGAAATAATTTTCTGTCTTCCTTTCTAAGTTCTCGGCTGGATACCCTGTAACAAAAGAGAAACAAACAGAAGTTTATTAACATGTATACATGGGAGATACCCAGAGAAAAATGAGTGACACAGAATTGAGGCTTCTGTAGCATCTTTAACAAAGAACAATAAGTTTGTAGAGAAATGGTAGGAAAAAGGAAAGAGGTTTTAGGCTTCTAAAGGCCGTACACTGTGGGAAGGTAAATATTTGGGAAATGATAGATAAAGGCTAGTTTTTAAAGTTTGTTGTGTGGATTCCTCTGGTGCCGTCTCCAGGCTGACGGGGTCTAAAGTTGTCTCTGGTGATTAACTTTTGTCCTTCCTGGTAGAGAGAGGAGGAGGGACACCTTTGAGAACTGATGACCCGCTTTTAGGCAAATAGGAGGGCAAGGAGCTTTTCTTGTATCTGCTTCTTCTCAGCTGCCTTCAGCTCAGAATGATCCTTATGCTAAAGTGGCATGTCTGGGGTGGCATAAGCTGCCGCCCTTCAGCCTCCTCTCATCTTCATGAACGAGATGCCATGCGCAGGGCAGGAAAGCTATGCTTGCCTCCTTCACGTCCCCCAGCACAGTGCCTGGCACATGATTGGCCTCAATTAAATATTTGTGGAGTGGGTGTTCCGAAGAGGCACTGCAGCTTGGCCAAGAATCCAGAGCAAATACGTGATGAATTCAAGCCAGGAGGAACTTGGTCTTCCCGAGGCCACGTGCCCCGCAGTTTGTACCATATTATGCTGCTTAAAAAGCGTTCATTGATGAGTTTGCATGAACATCCTTCCTCTCTGCCTTTTGGGAGTGTCTGGATGGCCTAAGTCTTGGCTTATCTACTGCTGATGCTGATGTTTAGGTAGCTTTCGTTCATTTAGACTGACGAGTTTAGAAGCCAAATATAATTCTGTGATGTTGGGAAGTTGCTTTTGCTCTTTTTCCAATTTTTCATCCATGAGAATGGAATGGGGGTAAGCACTGAACAGAGAGGGTGACATGTAAAGATCTTTTGTTGCAGTAGACTCTGCCATTTATTCAGCAGTCCCCCTCCCCTCCAAAAAAACTTTATGGGAAGCGTATGAGGCAACACATAGAGTGAGGGAAAAGTTGAAGGACTAGGGCTTGAAAAGGACAGGGTCTAGGAATTCATAGAGAGTCTCTTTGAAACCGAGCAGGACCCTGTGGGGCTCCCGGGCACGGAGGCCTTTTTGTTCCCCATTTCTTGTAGGCCAGACTCCAGCCTCCATGACCTTCCCTGAGTTCCAAAAGGCAGATTCGAACAGCTGCTAATCAAGGGAGGAGCAGCCCAGAAACTGCCTGAGGCGAGATTAAAGGGACCCAAGAAGCTCATCAAGATTAGGAGACCTGAGACCTGGGATTAAGGGAGTGCAGGCCTGTGTGTACACCCTGATCTTGTCAGCGACCCCACCCTTGAACCACTGTTATAAAACCCCTCATCAAATCCAGGTTGGGGACTTCTCTGGTGGCGCAGTGGTCAACAATCTGCCTGCCGATGCAGAGGACATGGGTTTGAGCCCTGGTCCGGGAAGATCCCACATGCCGTGGAGCAACTGAGCCCGTGTGCCACAACTACTGAGCCTGCGCTCTAGCGCCTGTGAGCCACAACTACTGAGCCCACGTGCCTAGAGCCCGTGCTCCGCAACAAGAGAAGCCACCGCAATGAGAAGCCTGCGCACCACAAGGAAGAGTAGCCCCCCACGAGCTGCAACTAGAGAAAGCCTGTGCGCAGCAACGAAGACCCAAAGCAGCCAAAAAAAAAAAAAAAAAAAAAAAAAATCCATCCGGATTGGGATACATGGTTTTCAAGTGTAGGAGCCTGCTGTGGTCCCCTTTGCCTGGCACAGCAGTAACACTGTTCTTTCTACTTCACCCGAAACTCTGTCTCTGAGGTTCAATTCAGCATCAGTAAGCAGAGGCTGAGATTTCAACATCATCTTCAGGCACCACCAATGGTGTGTCTCAGCTCCAGCCATTTTTACCGGTGTCACTCATCTAGAAATTCAGTGAAATGAGACCTGATTGTCCTGACTTGTTATGACTGACTCCAGGTGGGCCCAGTAAGCATGCAGCAAGAGGGGAACATTTCTCTAAATGTAAATTTGGCACTGTTTTCCCAAGAAAGTGGCAGGGCTGCTGGGCAGTGCAGGACAACGTATGTCCACTATGTTCTAGGAGGACTTTCCAAGTTCTAACTTTCCTGACTTGTGCATTCACTGTGATTTGTGCTTTAGGATGCTAAGAAACATTGGTCAAGGTTTATCAGAGTTACTGGGAGCCTAAAAGGGACCAAGAACCCACCTTTAGGGCAGGTTGGTTTGTGGTCTTTGCTTTTTCTTTGTTTGATTTTATTCATGGGATAGCCCACCTACTCCCCTTTTTCTAAGCATATTTTCATAAGTCCTGTGATCTTAGAGATTTCTTTTCTTCACTTTTCCTGTGTCTTATCCCCAAAGTTTATCTGTACAACTGAACCATTGCCTCTTGCATTGGCCCTTCCCTTCACGTTAATCTGATAACTGTGGTGATTTACCAGAAACTTGTTGCTATCGGAAATGGGTTTGGTTGCTCGTGGTAACTGGTTTCCACTTCTTTATTTTTCTCAGAAGTAGTAAACATAGTACCCCATTTCCCTGAACTGTTCTTATCCAATTCCAATAAGTGCCTGTAATGGGTACTTTACAGGACACTGCAAAACAAACCCGTAAACTCTTCTTGGGTGAGCCATTTGGAGGGCCTCTCGGGTCCCTGACAGTTAAGCATCTTGATCCCAAGAGGTCAGCCCTATTTGCACAGAGAGGTTACTCCATCTTCGTGGAGGCAGCCAAGAGCGAGGCCTGAAGAGGATTAAATAAAGACCCTGCTGGTCAAAGGAGTAAACAGTGCTCATCCAAACATCCTTTGGTCGACAACACAAAAGCAAAACACAGGACCAGGGCCTGGTCGGAAGGGTGCCAGGTCTCGTGGGGACTGGGAGAAGATGTAATGGGATGCGTTTGGTGACAAGGAGTGTTGATTTAATGCATTGTTTGGACACTTCCTTAATAGAAGATTAAAGACAACATGCTTCGACTTTATGCCAGGCTTGTGGGTGGCACCATCTTGCTTTGCGGCATTGCTTCTGGACCTGGGCCTCTAGCAGCGATGATGCTTGCTCAAGTGAGTCCTTGGAGTAGGAGGAGATCTCCTACTCTTTACATCAGGAGCAACCTTTAAAGTTCCCCCTTCCTTAAACTTTCTGTTCCCTCAAAAAGGAATGCCTCTGCCTGTGGGCCCCTTATTTGGCTTTAGGGCCATGCCTTTGGCATGTTGGTTTGTTTCCATTCCTTTGGAGTCAGAGGTGGAGTGAGCACTGCTTTGGAAATCTTGGTTCTGAGACAGCTTGAGCTGTCTCTTCTCCCCTTTTCTTTCTTGCTCTTTGAAAACAAAAGACAACAAAACACTACTTATTGAATTTGTTATTTTGTCCCAAATATGGACAGGCACTAGCCATTACATTAGAATATCATTCTCTGCTTTTCAAAAGCTCTTCCCAATGTCTGCCTGTCCTGGGCATCACCATTTCCAACTGATAGAAAGGGAAACTGAGGTTGAATAGCTTGTGATGTGTATAGTATCACCTTGCTAGTTAAGAAATATGAATATTAAAATTTCTGAATATACCCAAAAGGAGAGAGACTAGTATTATGAACTCTCAGAAGCCCATTATCTTGGTTAACAATTACCGAGTTTTACCACATGTGCACATAGATAGTCCCGGAGAAAATGTTAACTGATATTTGTAGAAAGAAATACTTTATACTTTGCAAAGATTTCTTTCACATTTATTCATTTTATTTAGCAAATACTCATAGTCAGACACTCTCCTAACATTGTCTAGCAACCCTATGAAGTAGATTCTATTATTTCCCCCATTTTATAGATGAGAAAACTGAGGCACAGAGAGGCTAGCCGATTTGCCCAAGTTCACAGAACTCATAAACGTCCTAGCTAGTATTTGAATGTATTTTCTCATTTGATCCTCTCAGTGGGGCTGTGAGATCATAATTATCACCCTGTTCATTTTCAGTCTAGGAAAAAAAAACAGAATTTATGTGGCTCAAGTGAAAACAGTTCTCATACAAATACAGATAGTGAGCGTTTGTCAAAGTTTTGTTTAATTAATGGGGAACCAACAAAATGATAAAACTGGTTTAAAAATTGGATAGATAAAGGAAACATATATATTTTTTCAATAGTGAGGAAGGAATGCTGAGATAACATTGCTAAATTACATACAAAACTGGTTAATATTCTATGGGCAATAAAATCATAACCTTGAGAGTTATCTTTTCTGCTAGATGGAAATCATTTGTATCTCTATTGTATCTTATTAGGGTTTTACAAGTTAACATCTGATTTTACAGAGTTTTACAAGAGCTGCCCTAATTAGTTGTAAATAGTCTTTCAAAGCTACATTTCCCCCCATGGAGTCCAAAGAACCTTAGAGCTCCCAGAGCCTGTGATTTGACGGTGCTCTTGTATGACCTTGAAAGGCATTACGGTGATCTTTTGCCTCATTTGCAGGGTTTGAAATGACAGTCATGTAGAGAGTAATGCAGCTGGTGCTCGAACCAAACCTTTCTGAGCCCGGGACTTTCCCTCTAGGCTGTGCTGATATCATCTTTAGATTTTGACTGGGTGCTTAGGAGGCTAGAACTAAGAAAAAGAATTAAAAATGTTAAAATTGGTACAGCGGAGACTTCCCAGAGACTGAAAAAGTATCACCTGGAAAAACTATTAAAAATATAGATTTCTGAGTCCTTCTCTAGAGAATGTAATTCTCAGTGGGGCTGGGATGGGGCCTGGGATTTTATATTTTTTAACAGCATTTCCGGGTGTGGTGTTACTGGGCTGAGTCCCGTTATGACAGCATTGTAAGTATAAGTGAGAAATGAAAGAGCCTTATGTTATCACCTGCATGGATGGACAGGGTGAGGGTGAGGCTCCTCCAGAGAAGATAAGAGGGACCAGCAAGGCTGTACCTCCCAAGCATCACCAGTGTATAAGTGCCCCCAATACTCCTGAAAGAGCTAGATATGGAGCAAGACCTGGGAGAAGGAGGAGTCAGTAAACATAGCCGCTGGGATGAGCAGAGTGCTGTTTGTTTATGCTGAGCATATCTGGGTAGGGTTGTTTTTCAAGGTAGTTTGGAAATTTTGACTTTGTCTTCACGCATTTGCTTATCTGAAGCAGCATGCTGGATGGGGCGATTGGACTCCGGAAGATGTTTTGCAAATTTTAGTCCTGCTGCTTCTCTCTCCCTAGAGGGGGTTTTAGAGAAGCTTAGAGAAGCATTTGAAATTAGTCTGACAGTGCGTAGTCCTTAAAGGGACGGTTCTGGATTCAAAGGCTGTGAGCCTTAGGAAAGGTGGGTCAGGGCTGTTGGAGCTGCAGTGTGTTTTGGGGGGTGTGGCTGCGTGTACAGTTACCAGGCCACCAAGGGCAATTCTGTTGTCCCTCCCTGAAGAGTGACCTTATGTTTTATGTCCAATATTTGGGGGACAGCTTATTTTCCCAGCTGGGATGCAGAAGATACAAAGATTCAGAAGATTGCTCGAGGACTTTGGGGTCTGGGCAACCTGAGTTTCACCCAAAGGGAGCACTGCAGTGCCGGCTGCTATTAGCATTGGGATGATGTGTGATCTCTGCTTGCCTGTGGGCTTGGGAGCCTTGAGGGCACGGGTGGGAGGCACTTCTTCAGAAATTGCTTTTCCATCAAAGCCAGAAAAAGGAGGGGGCAGGGTGGGAAATCTTGGACAGTTCTTCTCTCTTCCTGGATGCACATCACTCACAACTCGTTTCCTGAAAATCCTAGCACACTCCAGTGGTGAGAGACAGCTTCCTGCAGATCTGCTGAGCCAGCCCCTTGTCAGAGAGGAGATGAGAACAAGATGTGGTTGGAGAAGGGGTGGCTGGGCTGAGCTGGGCTGCTCAGTGGCCCTGCAGCCCTGTCTCTGAGGGGATAGTGTCTTTGGTGCCGAGAGCAGCGCCAAGGCACCACCAGGGACTGGAGGCATAGATGGGCCTGGCTTGGGGCGATGGGGAGCGTGTGAAAGCAGTGTCTTGTGAATCGGTACAATTGCACAGATAGTGGTGATGGAACATGACCCTTCCTTTTGCTTTTAGAAGGAAGGATGACCCTCCTGGTCAACATCCGCAACCGCATTTGGGGAAAGGGTTGTTATTAAAAAAAAGAAACAACCCCCCCCCCCAAAAAACGACCCCTGACGTCCTTACATGTCTATCCTCTTTATCTTGCCCTGTGCTTTGCTTACCCCTACGGCTCTTCTCTGCATGTATTCACATCTAAGACCCAGGAGCCTCCTTTTTGTGGCATCACATGTTCTCAAGGCTGCTGTCATCACCGTCAAATTGTGCTTTGGACTACTGCTGGCAGTGCTTGAGTTTTATGCTTCTACCTTCTAATAGAGACGGAGCAGAGAACTGCTTAAAAAGTATGGTCTGGCCCAACAGACTTGGCTTTGAAACCCGGCTCTGACACTGTGCCATGACAGCTTGGACAAGTTACAGTTCCGAGGTTGCAGTGTCCTCCTAGGCATGTTGTGAAGGTGAAATGCTTTCTCACTTAAAGGCATGTGAACTGTTTTGATGGCAACTTTTCAGGGTTTCTTAAGCTCAGAATGATCCAGGGTGTGGTGGAGGTAGAAGGGTGATGGAGGCTTGGGTAGTGAGACAAGTGGATATTTCTGAAGTTTGCCTGCTTTAAAAGTATGTTGAGAACTCGTGGTCTAGGGTGGTGGTTCTGCCCGAGACTCACTCAGAGAGTTATTACAACAACAGATGGTTGGGCTCCAACCACAGAGTTTCTGTGTGCAAGGATGTTTGCAGTGGGGCCTGGCAATCTGCATATATATATATATATATATATATATATATATATATATATTTTTACAATCTGCATTTTTAACTAGTTCCTAGGTGACGCTACTGCTGCTGGTCCTGAAAAGGGCAGTTAGGTGGAAGAGGGAGCAGACTGTTTCTTGTAGATTCAGCAGACAAGAATGAGGCCAGTGGGTGCAGGTTACAGAGAGAGGTAGTTTTTGGTTCAGTGTAAGAACTTTCTCTAACTATTTTATGTGGGTGCTCTCAGGAGCTCCCTGTCACTGGAGATGTCCAGTGCCGAATGGCCATCTGGCAGATTCCTACACAAGGTAGAAGATTCATTCATTCGTTCATTTATTCATTCATCCACTTTTTCCACAGAATAAACCTGCCTGGTACTAGGAGCTGGGGAGAAGCATTGAACAAGGCAGCCGTGCTCCCTGCTCTTAGGGAGTCCACAGTCTAGTGAGTTTGGCTTAATGATTCCTGAGGTCCCTCTCAGCACTGAGGCTCTGAGAGTCCTATGATGACAGTGGCAGAACTCCTGAATAAGAAGGTGCAGAAAGATGCTTACCCTTCTGAGGATGTGTGGCCAAGAAACGACCAAGAATGTGGACTCCTCTGAGGTTCAGTCTGGATTGCTCTCTTTGGAGCATCTTGGTGTCACTGGATGAATATTCCCCCCCCCCCCCGACTAAGGCTCAGAAGAGGCTGGGAGTGTATTTTCCAGGAGTGCATTACTGTGGGAAAACTCACGTCTCCCTACTGTCATCCAGGATGGACTGTTAAATTCTGAACTCCTGACTCGCCGTCCATTATGCAGTCTGTGAAAGCAGACCAAGGAAATGGGCTGCAGGAATGAGCTCATTGTTTTTTCACCTCTCTCAAGTGATATACTGGGGAGTTAATGGCTGGGGGGAATTGAAAGGAAATAGGTAAATTCCACCAGTTTTTCTGGGTTCTTCCCATCATAATCCCTGTTGAAAGCAATAATGATAATCACTAACCTTTACTGAGCTCCACTCTGAGCCAGGACTGGTTTTAAGCTCTTTTCATGCATTATGTTATTTTACTCAGATGACAACCCTGTCAAGTAGAAGGGATTTTGCAGAAGAGGAAACAAAGGTTTGGAGAGGTAAAACAACTCGCTCATGGCCATAGAGACAGTACATGTCAGAACTGGCACTGAAACTTAGTCTCTCAGACTCCAGACCATGTTCTAAGCTCCTAGTATGCTCAACGACTCACTCATTCATTCATTCAGTAAGTAGTTAACACATTCTTTCACTGAGTACATGTTAAACACCAGTATATACTGGTGAGCAAAACAGCTTGGCCTCTGTCCTCCTGGGGCTTACAGTTTATCTCGCTCAGACAAATGGGTGACTCTTCCCTTCGATCCCTGACTGGTTAGATGCTACGGAGGAAGAGAAAGGGAGACAGAATCTGGCAAGTTAGCTACTGACCCAAGCTTTCCATGTGAATTGGAGTTTCTCTACACAAGCTGGGTTTTCTGTTTTGCTTTGTTTTTACATCTCCCTGTTGGGTTTCTTTTCTTCTCGTCCAAGCCAGCACGTTGAAGGGCTTGACATAGTGCAAGAGACAACCCTTGTGGCATTTGCCTTCCGACTGCACTCTTTGGGTGGAGGGGAATCTGAGAGTCTGGGGTCCCGGAACTTAGAGCTGGAAGTGACTCCGAGAGACTCTGGAGATCCTCTTCAATGACCCTCTCTTGTGGGAAATGTCACCTCTTACAAAACCAGGGTGGTCCCTGCAGGTCCCTTTGGCTTTCTATGCTGGCCTCAGCTTGTATCTTCTTATTTAAAAAGCAGTTTCAAATTAGATTTTCTGTTTTCAGAATAAAAACATGATAATTATTCTTTAAGATCAACCAGTTTTTCAGAAATATTATACAGCTTACATTGTGAACATCTTCCATAATTCCCTGAGATAACCACCATTAAAGACGGGCGTGCCCTCCTCCAGCTGTTGTTGATGCATGCACTAGTGTGTACTGCTGTTACTTTTTCATTAAAAGGGATTTAAAAAGTACATACTTTCCTGAAATTTATTGTCTTTATCTAACTCCATTTTAGACATCTTTCCACATTAGTAGATATAGATCCACTTAATTCTTTTTTGTTAGATTTCAATTTTTACTGGTGCCTTCCATTACAAACTTTGCCCCCTGACCACGATTTTCTTTAGATTCGTTCTGCTTTTAACGTGGCTGAGCTAGTTGAAGCGTCCATTTGGCTCTTTTGTCTTTTAACTTTCAGGGAAATTCTAAAAGCCTTATTTGAGCTCACCTTGCCTTTGGTGAGGGATTCTTCTTTTTTCTTTTCTTTTTTTTTTTTTTTTTTTCTTTTTTGCGGTACGGGGGCCTCTCACTGCTGTGGCCTCTCCTGTTGCGGAGCACAGGCTCCAGACGCGCAGGCTCAGCGGCCATGGCTCACGGGCCCAGCCGCTCCATAGCACGTGGGATCTTCCCGGACCGGGGCAAGAACCAGTGTCCCCTGTATCGGCAGGTGGACTCTCAACTACTGCGCCACCAGGGAAGCCCTGGTGAGGGATTCTTAACCCCAGCTGCAAGAGGTCTGTGGCAAGAGAGAAACCAATTTCCAATTTTAGGAAAGAAAAAACAATATTGGAAGGGTAACACGTAAAACTACCAGGTCTCAGGGGATCTGAACCACTAGGTCTCAGAAAAGATGGGCAAAGGAAACTCCTGGAACCCATGCAGCAGGAACAGGAGCAGATGAATAGCTCCCATTTGTTAAGTTCTTGCAGCATTGCTCCATTGGCTTGGCTCGCGCCGAGGGCCACCCTTGGCCAAGGCCAGGTAGGATATCTTGACTGACAGTCTTACCAAAACATGCAACAGGGAATAGGGGTTCCCTTAAAGAAAAATTGGTGTGCTGATACCAAAAGTTGGTGGATACGTTGGAGAAATAATCAGTCAAGGTACACAATAGGGTCCATAGACCCTGGGAAATTTTGTGAATGTGTTTGCACATGTATTTTCCCAGGACCCAGAACGAGTTAAGATCTGAGATAACTGCTTTTGTGGTCAACTCTATCTGGTTGTGGCTGACTTAAGCGATGATCCCAATGAACACAAAGTTCATAACAAACTTCACTCTGTTTTTCTTTTTATTCCTTGAGCCGTTCCATAGGACTGCCTAGTTCCTTCTGTGTGGAGACGCTTGGGGTGGCTCTACCAAGTTTAGTTAGAATCACTGGCTGCTGTTCCCAGGACCGTGAAGTCCATCATCTAAGGAGACAAATGCCTGTTTTTATTCTTTTCAGGCACCTTTTTGCTCCAGCCTACACAGAAACCCAATATACTCCAAGTGGCAACCCTCGAACTACCACCCTGAAATCCGAGGTAAGTTCAGGTCAATATCTGTCAAGCAGATGCCCTATCCCAGACCCACCCCTAGGAAGTGAGGAGATGCTCAGTGGAGACAGTCCCTCCCCTGAAGAAATTGTTTCCCTGACTGAGACCCAGGGAGTGAGCAGGAGACACGAAATATGAATTTGTTGTTTCGTAAGCGTACCCTCCCGTTTGCTGGCTAAAATGGTGAAACAAACAATATTTTAAGCAAGTTGCATCTGATTAAAGTTGATATAAATCATCGTGAAGCATACATTTTCTTTGCTTTATGTTAATTACCCACATACTAACAAAAGTTTAAGTAAGAGAAATGATTTACTGGTAATCCTGTCATCTCACCCAGTCGGGTGTTTGTTTTTTTTTCATATGGACATGTAAGGTTTTGTACTCTGCCTTTTTTTTTTTTAAGATGTTGGGGGTAGGAGTTTATTAATTATTTTTTATTATTTATTTTTGCTGTGTTGGGTCTTCGTTTCTGTGCGAGGGCTTTCTCTGGTTGTGGCAAGCGGGGGCCACTCTTCATCGCAGTGCGCGGACCTCTCACTATCGCGGCCTCCCCCGTTGCGGGGCACAGGCTCCAGTCACGCAGCCTCAGTAGTTGTGGCTCACAGGCTTAGTTGCTCCGCGGCATGTGTGATCCTCCCAGACCAGGGCTCGAACCCGTGTCCCCTGCATTAGCAGGCAGATTCTCAACCACTGCGCCACCAGGGAAGCCCTGTACTCTGCCTTTTTAATGTGGTTTTAGGATGTGAAGATTTTCTTATTTTGCTGCTATCTTCATATTGGGTATTTTTCCCCTCCAAGTTGAGTTTGGCTGTTTGCACGGAGATTTGTCATTTAAAAAATGGTGTTTCAGTTTTAGTCTTTTAGTTTGCTCCACCACACCATTTGGTCACTGGTGGACATTTAAGGTCATGAATCATACACATTTCATGGTTTGCTAGCTTTTCCTACAGGGCACCTTTTAGAATTTGTAGGATTAGAGTGGTGGTTCTCCACTAGGAGTGATTTTGGTTTAAATCATTTCTTTTCCTTAAATTTTTGTTAAATATGTTGGTAATGAACATAAAGCAAAGGAAATATGCTTCGTGATGATTTATACCAATTTTAATCAGGTGCAATTACCCTAAAATATTCTATTTGTCTCTTTGACTGTTTTAGCCAACAAAGGAGGGGACCCTTGGCAATTTGTAGGCACAATTTGGGTTATCATGACTGGGAGGTGGATGCTACTGGCATCTGGTGGGTAGGGATGCTGCCAATTACCCTACAATGCACAGGCCAGTCCTCCACAGCAGAGAATTATCTGGCCTCAAATGTCAATAGTGCCCAAGCTGAGACATTCTGGACTTGAGTGACCCTTCTGAGACTCTGTGCCAAAGAGCAGGGGTGCAGGAGAAGGGAAGACAGACTCCAGCAGAAGGAGCAGTCTTTTGCCTTTGGGGCTGGATGTCATGGGCTTTTGTGGTGTGCGTATCTGGGGGGTGTGGTGTGTAGGCAGCACGATGGGCTCCTCCCACAGCTTCCCATGACCCTGAGGTTCCCACGTGATCCAGTCTCTACAGTAGCCCTGCCGGAATGCAAAAGCCTAGAAGACAATGACAGCCACTAACAGTTGTTAGCAGCACAGATGAGTTTATCAGATCACCCCTGAATGAGGAGAGGGACACAGGACAGTTAGGTTTCGATGGGTCTAAGAGGTCTGTGGTAACTCGGTAGCTGAGGGGTTATGTTGGACTGTTGGGTGTGAAGATCAGGGCTGCCTTCTTCACCAAGACCTTCCTGGGGTGGGGGGAGTGGCTGGTGCCCACGGGAGGCAAGTAGGCTCTGTCTTCTCATCTCTGGGAAGGCTGGCCAGCTGTGGCTCCACACCTTCTTCAAGGCCCCTTGGTTGAAACTTCTTCCTCCCTTGAGACTTCTGTTCTCTGTCTCCAGCTCGGTGGGGAAGGGACAGACATGCCTCAAAAGCCCCTCGCCATTATGACCTCACAAAGCACCCTCCTCTGGGCTTGGCTTCTGCACTTCTGTGCTGAAGAATGGGTCTCAGTGCTCTGAGTTTGCCATGAGCTCATGCTTCCTGCTACGAAAGCCCCCTCAGGGTGGCCCCCTCAGGCTGAGAAGCTGGGAAGGAATGCGATGACTTCATGGCTGTTGTGTACTTGTTCTTTGTGCTCTCAGGGTTAGGCAGAGATGTTGTGAGGGCCTTTGAGAAACAGAGGACAGTGAGAGAACTTCCCCTCCCTCCCAGAGAGCCCCTCCTTCCTGAAGGTCTCGTTGACTGAAGCACAGAAGCACATCTCGCCTGAAGCTTGGGATGCCTCTTTGTTTTCTTACATCCCCTGCTCCTGGGCTCTTGCAAAGCCCCCCACCCAGCCCCAGGGGGCTTCCAGTCAGCTTTCTTACTTGGGAGCTGAAGACTCCAAGAGAAATGGGAATGGAATAAACCACTTAGCCTCGCTTGACCCAAATGTTGCGGATCACACTCTCCTACCAAACTTGGCCAGGGGTAGTGGGATTTGTGGGAACCTTATCCAACCCATTGCTGGGCCTGTGGGCTCCAGCCCTGATCTAGGTCAGATCACTGGGGGAATGGTCTGTGAGTGTGTTCCAGTAGAACGAGTTGCAGAGTTTGGGGTCTGAAGCCAGGGTTTTAGTCTTGGCTTTAACTAGCTGTGTGACCTGAAAAACCCTTTTGACCACACTAGTGTTGAGTTTCCTCATCTGAAAATTGGATATACTAAGATCTGACTCTCAGGGCTGTGGAAGGGTAAGATGAATCACTGATTTTTATGGGAATTTATAAACATCTCTTCCAACGCCACATCTTACATATGAGGAAATTGAGGGGAGAAGAGAAAAAGGAACATGCCGAAGTCGAGATAACCAGTGAGAGGCAAGGCTTAGACTAGTACCTCAGTCTCCGTTGGTGCTGGAAGATAATAGAGCTTTGACAAACTAAGTTCCATGCACTTTGCTGGGTCTGCTTTTGCTAAGAGAGACAGAGCATGGAGTCTGAAGTCAGGCTGCTGGGGTTTGAATCTCCACTTTGCCGTGTGGCCCTGTGAATGACCTAAAACCTCTCCAACTTTTAGTTCCCCCTTTTAAAAAATGAGAATAAGAGTATCTACCTCATAAGGCTGTGGTCAGAATTAAAGGGAAAAAAATCATGTAAATTGTTTATCCAGGAGCAAGAGCTGGGTGGATGTTAGCTCTTACTGTTAATAACAGTAAATGGCAGGCATTATCATCACGTGCGGTGATGTGTGTGACAGCCCTTTGTAAAGTGTGCTGCACTATACTCATGCCTAGAGCTGAGCAGAGGGTGGAACCAGAGAATGTAGCCGAATGGGTTAGCTGTCTCCTGGGTCACATGCTTGCCTGCTGGGGACCAAGGAACAACCACAATCAAGTGTGGTCCTGGTGATGGGTCGCTCGGACTGTTGTTATGTAGGTGAATGCCAGAGATTCCCAATTGGCCCTGCTCAGGCCCAGGACGTTGGTGGGGAAAGAGAAAGCTTCTGTGTCTGCAACTACGCAGTTTACATCCTTCTTAAGCCCTTTTTAAGAACCTGGCTCTGCCCTGGAGACTTTACCTTCTTTCTCTTCGGACCAGCTTATCTCTTTTGACCTTTTGGGAAGAAGCTTGTAGGAATGTGTCCCTTGTTATCACCCGTTGGTGTGCTGGGAACAGTCCTGGTTTGTGTCCGTCTGTCTGGTTTAGCACTTTATCACTCTCAGCGGGGTCCTGGTTTGCCTCATAAATGCTCTGGCTACCCTACTTATCAAACACTCTGCTGGCACCTTGAACTTTATTTCAAGCCCTTCTTCATGATTTGTAATTTATCTTTGTATGGCTTTTAAACTAATATTGGCTCTCACAAGACCCTAAGTCCTACGAAGGCTGGAGCTGTGTCTGTTGCTCGCTGTTGTGTCTCGGGGCCTAGTCCTGGGCCTAGCACAGAGTGGTTTGTAGCCATGAGGAATCCAGCCGGGTTCAGAAGACCAGATGGCCGTGAGATGCCCTGGCCAGAGAGCAGCAGCAGACCTGCAAGCGTCCATGGACACAGGTGCCAAATCAAGTCTGCTCCAGGCGGGTAGGGATTCAAGGGGAGCAGGGAGGATGGGGGATAGACCAGTGCCATCAACTTGGAGGTTTAAAACAACAGAAATGTGTTCTCTCGTAGTTCTGAAGGCTAGAAGCCCAAAATCAAGGTTATGCTCCCTCTGTCGTCTCTAGGGAAGGATCCTTCCTCGCCTCTTCCAGCTTCTAGTGGCTCCTGGCCATGCCTGGTGCTTCTTGGCTTCTAGTTTTGTCTAATCTCTGCCTCCGTCTGTACATGGCCTTTCTCTTTGTGTGTGTGTGTCTCTCTGTGTCCTCTCTTCTTTTTATAAGAATACTAGTTCAGTATTGCCTCATCTTAATTTAATTACATCTGCAAAGACCCTATTCCAAATAAGATCACATTCTGAGGTTCTGGGTAGACATGAATTTTGCGGGGGACAGTGTTCAGTCCTTACCGGGGGGTCAAAGATGTGAGTCTAGTGGGGAGGCAGGCTTTTGAGAAGCCAGTGTTTCCTGTGGCCAGCATCGTGTCATAGAAAGACATCTGAGGGACTTCCCTGGTGGTGCAGTGGTTAAGAATCTGCCTGCCAATGCAGGGGACAGGTTCGAGCCCTGCTCCGGGAAGATCCCACATGCCGCAGAGCAACTAAGCCCATGCACCACAACTACTGAGCCCGTGATCTAGAGCCTGCGAGCCACAACTACTGAGCCCACGTGCCACAACTACTGAAGCCCACGTGCCTAGAGCCTGTGCTCCACAACAAGAGAAACCAGCGCAATGAGAAGCCCGTGCAATGCAACGAAGAGTAGCCCTCGCTCGCTACAACTAGAGAAAGCCCGCGCGCAGCAACGAAGACCCAACGCAGCCAAAAATAAATAAAGAAACTGTTTCTCTGCAAAAAAAAAAAAAGAGATCTGAAATCCTGGGTTCCGCAACTAGCAGTGAGACCTGCGACAAATCTCTTTGCTCCTCTGAGCCTTAGCTTCTTCATTTTTTCAGTGAGGATGATGGCATCCGCCCTGTCCCACCACCCAGGAACATTGCGAGGGTCAAACAAAACGGTGGCTTAGAAAGCTCTTTGCAGACTGTAAGCTTAGGGTAGGCATATAATCATCCCTGACTTTCACGAGACGCTAACATTGCTGTGCTTACCAGTATCCTGTGGTCTGACCACCCGCTTTCTCCACGCTAGGATCACTGCTTTTACCATGGGACAGTGAGGAAGGCAGAACAGTCCAGTGTCACGCTCAGCACCTGCCGGGGAATGAGGTAAGAGGCCCTGACAGTGCTGGGTGGGGCGCACCTGAGACTCTCCCCAGCAATGGAATTTTTTAAGCTAAGCGGGGCTGGCCTTGGGCAGGGACTTTGAGAAGCTGTCTATTGAGAATGTATGCAAGCCAGCTCTGAGAAGGGCTGAGCTTGGGAGGGACAAGGGAAGTAATCCTTTGATGATGGTGACGGTAAAAATAATAATGTTAATAATAGATAACCCACAGATTCACTGGGGATTGAGCATACTCTTTCCTGAGGAGCTTGAGGTTTTATTATTATTTAGGTATGGTGAAGCCCACAGAGCAGGAGACAACTGCCGTTGAAAAGACACTTTATTGTACTCAAGATCCCAGGAGGAGGGGCACGCCATGCTGGGGCTGGGGCACAGGGCAGCACAGGGGTCAGTCAGGAGGCAGAGAGGGGAGAGGGAACGTGGGCAAGAGTCTTTATTGTGGTTTCTGTGGAAAGGAACAGGAAAGGCAGGGTAAGCAGGCTTAGGATTGGCTAGTTTGAATAATTTTGGTGGGATCTGGGGCATGGGGCTGTCCCTAGTTGTCTGGTACCTGGCCCTGGGGTGAACAGGCCCGGGGAGGTGGGCAGCCCAGAGAGTGAGAAGCCCATTGGAAAGGCATGCTGTGCTCACTGGTGAGTTACCATCTGTAGGAATTGGCTAACCCTGGGGGCAGGAGCAAGGTCCCAGTGTCAAAGCACCAGGATATAGGAAATAGAAGACATGGTTCATACACTTGAAATTGATGAATTTGAGCATTTATTCCCACTTCTCCTTTGTTCTTCTCTGGTAGAAGTGCTTATAGGCGGCAAAAAAGGAAATGGGCAGCTAGTGAAAAGAGCAGGAAGAGAAGGGAGAAGCAGGGATAATCTTCAAGACAGAAAATGAACTGAAAAGTTCCAACGAGGGGGCGTGTTGGAAAGAGAGTGACTTCATTCTCTGAGCCAGACGACCTGGCTTTGAGCAAGTAGCAGTTGACCAGAGGGGTGACCTTGGACCTTGATGGTCTCTTTTGTAAAATATATATCTGTCGTGTTGTGAGGATTGCACGTGCTAATAGATATCTAACGTTTAGAACTGGCCAGTATATACAAGCACTCAGTCACCTCCCAGACCCGTGCTTCCTGGGCGGGGCCCGCAGCGGGGCACCATCAGTATCACCTGGGAGCTTGTTCGAAATGTAGTATCTTAGGTCCCACCCAGACCTACTGGATTGTAACCTGTATTTTTACCAAGATCCCCAGGTGATATGTGTGCACGTTATAGTTTATACTTGAGAATATGTGTTCCTTGAGAATGTGAATTCTATCTCAATATCTGTTTCTCTCCTCCAGCCTACCCTGGTGCTTTGCATATAGTAAGATCTATACATGTATGTTGGAGTAATAAAAATCATTTATTTAGACTCTTCCCACCCTCCCCTCCTTTTGGAAAAGAGATGATGATCTGAAAAACCTGCGTTCTAATTGCCTATACTAATTGCCTGGGTTTTAATTGCCTATACTATGTGGTACCTATACCCAGTGTGTTGATAACCTAGCTCTATGAAAACAAAAAGAAAAAAAAACCACTGATATGTAGCATCTGCCAGTATGCTGGTAAAAATATTCCCACCATGACCAATTCGAAGCTATCAACATGATGTTACTGAAGGCAGCATTGGGCAGATATGCACACGTTGGCCCTCATGAGCCAGTAGGAGGTGTTTCCACTGTGTACCCTTCCTCTCTCTTGATCGATTGAGCCAATGATTGTTTCTTTCATTCAGCAAATTAACAGTGGGTGTCTGCTCTATGCCCATGTCCTACACGGGTGGAGGGAAGACAGGCATATAAAAGTAATTTCCTGAGCCCTCAGTTTCTCATCTGTAAAGTGGGCATGGATGATAGGCATGGTAGAGAATGTTAAGTGCTGTGTTAACGCCACAGCATGCAGACGGGATTATTATCATCTTATAACAGTGAAACCATGCTAAGACTCACCCAGGCTCGCATGCCAACGTGAGGCCCATCATGCTGCCGATCCCACGTGTTTGTTTATAAATTGAGCCATGTCTCATCTGTAAGGCTTCATGGTGAGCTGGCCGGAGGGGATTAGGCAGGAAACAAGCTTTGGCTGGGAGGCCATAACAGAGACCCCAAATCCCCTGCTCAAGTGACCTGATTGAGCCTAGCCAACTGGCCTTCCAGTGGTGTTTACGGGCCCAGTCGTCTGCAGTCTGCAAGTGAACAGCATCTGTCCCAAGAAGGAGGAAAGGGAACATGCGGGTGTGACTTGCTTCTCTCTGCCTATTCCTCTGTCCTCTTGGTCTGGGGCAGTGGGAATTTGGCTTGGCCTCTTGTACATCGTTCCCACAGCTGTGCTGATAGGGGGGAACTGGGTGAGCCGTCCATGTGTTTCTATTTTGCACGCTTCCCTTTTATGGGGTCCACCCGCCTTATTTTCCCAGCCTTCTCACTACACACCTTAAGAAACCGAGGGTGTCTGTGGGCCCGACTGATTTAAGAGCTGGAGACGCCTGGCAGATGGCTCGATTCAGACTCTGGAGTAGGAGCAGCTGTAGCAGCAGCAGGCTTCAAACCCACGGAACGCGGAACACTCCAGTCGCCCCCCACTAAGGCTCATAAAGCGATGCTGCAATGGAAAATCTCCATAGCGATTGTGCTTCTCTCCTGGAAACATGCTCTTTGTGATTGGAGAAAATAGGTAGGATTTATACCAAGTGGGCTCTTCTGGCTGATGATACAAATACAGAGGAATCCAGCTGAGTTTCTAGATTGTTGCTGGGCGTCCTCTTCTCTCCAAAGCAGTTCTTTAGGCTAATTTAATTGAAGAGGTAATACGGGATCATAGTAAAAATACATTCAAATAATACAAGAGCGTACAATGAAAGAGTACGCTTCCTGTTTCCCGAATCCCCCCTCCCCAGAGGCAGCCATTGTTACCAGTTTCTTGTGTATCCTTTTAGAAATCTTCCTTCCAAAAAGGAACAGGGGTATGTAATATAATGCTCTGTAATCTTGTTTAGGCCCCTGACCCCTTCGAGAATAGAGTGGCAGCTCTGGATATTTATAAGCTACACCAATGAAACGATGTGGCACACCATTTCCTAGGGGTGTTTAGTGTCCATACTCCCCAAGCCTGTCTCCTATGAAGGACTCATCTAAATGTCCTATACGATGTCTTGTGTGCACAAATGCTTTGCAAATTAACATAAAGTATAAATTTTAGGAGCAACGATTAGTTGTGAAGAAATCTAGACATTACTGGGTTGAGGTGTCCTTGACTGAACCTGTGGGATTTGGCAGACACTGGGCGTGCATGTACGTGTGTGTGTGTGTGCGCGTGCGCACATGTGTGTCCAACTCACTGTCTATCAGCAGGAGAGGTATTGATTGCAGTAAAAACATTTTTTAAACCTGATTGGTCACTTTGTTTGTAAAGAAAGTGCTTGAAGATTATCATTACGTAACTAATGAGTGTGCTAAACATCCAAATAATACTGGAGCATAAAACTAAAAGAAGTGAAAATTCTTTATCCTGTCCTGCCCTTTCAATCCATCTCATTCCCCATCTGTAATCTGTTGGGGAGTATACATAATTGAAATACAAAATTATGTGTATATATGATTTTTTAATCCAAGGGAGATTGGTTATAGAGTTATACATACCATTCTGTAATTTGTTTTTTTCTTTTTCCAGTTTAACATTATGTCATAGGCACACATAGATCTAGCTCATTCTTTTAATGGCTGTATAGTATCTTAAGTACTAATGTCTGGCAAGTTTAATTACATAGAAAGTCTTTCAAAGACATACAGTAGATCACCTGTAGTCATCTATTTGATGCATCACTCTTTTTTTTTTTTTTTTTTGTGGTATGCAGGCCTCTCACTGTTGTGGCCTCTCCCGTTGCGGAGCACAGGCTCCGGACGCGCAGGTTCAGCGGCCATGGCTCACAGGCCCGGCCGCTCCGCGGCATGTGGGATCTTCCCGGACCGGGGCACGAACCCGTGTCTCCTGCATCGGCAGGCGGACTCTCAACCACTGCGCCACCAGGGAAGCCCTGATGCATCACTCTTATAGCAGATCTGTCCTCAAAACCCTGGGGCCCATACTCACTGTGGTTATACCTTACCCCAGGTCCCTGGACTCAGACTTTGTGGGAGAGAGAGGGAGAGAGAGGATATGAAATTAAGAGTGTGCACAGGAGGATGTGTGTGAACGTTATGTGATGGCTTAGAAGGAGCTCACAATTTAGAGTCAAGCGACCTGAGTTTCAGATCTAGCTCCATACCTCCCGGCTGTGTGATCTCTGAGCTTTCCTCCCCGTTTCATTTCATTTCCTCCTTGTCTTTGCCTTGGCCAGCTCAGCTCTCTAGATGATGCCCACGGTGCAGGGGGCTGCTGAGTCCTGGGTGGGAGGCTGAGGGTCGTGTCATGGCTCCGCCCATGAGTAAGGAGCCTGGATGTCAGGAGACCTGGGATCTGCCCCCAGCTCTAACAGTAGGTCACTAGGTGACCTTGGGCAAGTTCCTACTTCTCTGGGCTTTGGTTCCTCTGATCTGAGAAAGCAGGGTAGACAAGACCATGGAAAGGACTCTTCAGTGTAGAAATGTCTGTGCTGCAGAGAGAGTGGGCAGAGTTTCCAGGAGGTGGGGCGCCTGGGACAGAAGGAGCCAGTCCATGCCTATCTGCCCTTTTGCCAAGGAGAGGCGTGGCCCTTTCCCATTTGAATACCTGGCCTTCCTTCTGCAGAACAGATAAGAAATGCTACCTCTGTGTCAAGCATAGAGTAAGCGCTCACAGGGCAGCATCAAGTTTTGTCAGGTGTAGATTCTGGGGCCAGGCAGTTCCTGGTATAAAACCTGACAGGTTGCTTCAGTTCCCTAGCATCAGTTTTCTCACCTGTAAAATGGGAGCAACAATAGTGACATCATTGGTGGATTT
Source organism: Pseudorca crassidens (assembly GCF_039906515.1). Lineage (NCBI taxonomy): Eukaryota > Metazoa > Chordata > Mammalia > Artiodactyla > Delphinidae > Pseudorca > Pseudorca crassidens. Next base: position 133,072,268 of record NC_090298.1, on the reverse strand, counting down.
ACATGAGGTGATGAGTGCAACTTCCTTGAGATCAGGGACTTTTTTTTGTTTTCCTATCACGCTGCATCCCCGGTGCCTAGAACTGTTCCTGTCACATGGTACGTGCTCAATACATATGTGCTGAATGGCTACTGAATAAGATGCCTTGTACCCTGCCTTGTGTATCATACATGCTCAATGACTATTAGCTATCCTTTTTAAATATTACCCTAATTATTAGTAAACATTGCCTCTTACTTCAGTCAACTGTCATAGCAGCCCTGTGAGAGGGGAAGCTTTGTTGAGTAACTTAGCCCAAAGCTAGCAGACAGCAGAGCCAGAATTTGAATCCAGGTGTGTCCCACTCCCGAGCCCATGCTCTCCACTTGTGGCTTGCCACCCCATCCCAGAGGGACCACATCACCCGTGTGACCACGTCACCTCTGTGCTGCCTTTGAAGCTCCCTGTAACTCCTTCTCGCTTGCATGCAGATTTTGGGGGAAGGAAAGAAGTGTGACAGAGTGATTACCTCTTAGGGCAGCTCTGGATGGAGGCATGTAGGGTGTGTCCCCTTGGGTTCAGCTCTGAATGGACAAATTCCTAAGAAGCAGTTCTTGCCTAGTTCCTGGAAGGATGCATTTGAGCGAGTCTTGTAGTCATTCAGGGGTTAAACCTGCTGCCTGCCTGGCCTGCCCTGCCAGGGTTCCTCTGTACAATTTCATTTGTATCAAGCTCTCAACAATGAATAGCGTGTGAGGTCCTGGCCACCCAACCTCATGGGTCCCCCTCCCGCGCACCCCACCCCACCCCCAGCCCCCGCTAAGCTCTGCCAGTGCTTACATTTAGCAAATTAGATCAACTGAGACACTTAGAAGGAGAAATGACTGGTGAGTTCAGGGGAGGGCAGCTAGCAGGGCTTGGGATTGGTGACAGTGAAGGGCCCTGGGAAGTAGATTCTCACAAATCCCCCCACTTTCAAAGCTGGGCTTCGCTGTGACACGCTAGGGCTTGCGCCAGCCTGTTCTCCATCCCCTGGCAGTCGGGAAGGGGGCAACTGTGACACAGGCGTGTTACCAGCAGCCGCAGCAGGGGCAGGGGAGGGGAGCGGCTGCAGAGTCCTATTGCTGGAAGGACCTTCAATGTCCTTCTGAGCTTGTGTTTCTCCAGTTATAATCTGCCCACTCCCTGGAACAGAATTGCTTAGAGCTCTGTGAAAAGACAGGGCCCTGCCAGAGGCTGGGCTCCAGGTCAAGGTTCCTGAGTGTGGCTGTGCAGGACATTCCTATGGGACTTGTTCACTTGCTCAGGCCTACAGAACCTGCATCTCCTAGGTGGGGCCTGGACATCTCCATTTCTAGTACACCCTGGAGAATATTCTAATGGATAGATCTGGGAGATTTGATCCTAAGATCTCTGACCCCTAGGTTTGGAACTCACTGATAGAGGCAGATAGCATAGAAGTTAAGGGCATGGGGTCCAGAGTCTGCCGGACCTTAAATCTTTGGCCCCAGAATACCCATGAGAGCTTGTTATTTAATCTCTCTGGAGCTCAGTTTCCTTATCTATCAAATGGGACCCATAATGGTGCTTTACAGCATTGATGTAAGAATGACAGTTATAAGCACAGGGCCTGGCATATAGTTAACTCTCAAAAAATGGTGTCTAAAAATGAGAAGTGGACTGACTGCCTCTCCCAGCTGGGGTCTTACTTCAGACAGGCCAGTTGGGTAATGGCTGATCACGCCTCAGAGGAGAGTTGCTGATTCTTGTCACTTATAGCTACTCTACAGGGCTCTGGTGACAGAGGCAGTGTGAGGTCATGGTTAAGGTCTTGGGACCTAGAGCCAGACTACTTAGGTTTTTACTGCCTGTGTGACTTTGGTCAGTTGATTAACCTCGCTGAGCCTTAGTTTTCTCGTTTGTAAAATGAGGATAATATTTGTAAGGATCATAGAAGTTGATGTGAATAATAAAATACTCAGCACAGTGCCTGGTCCATAGTAAAGACTCAATAGTTTATAACCACCATGATTGTTGTTCACTGTGCACCAAACTTCTGTGTTGTCTCTGTCCTATTCGGCCTAGAGGCTTATTCAAGTGATGCCTGGTCAGCTACACTGGAACTTTCCACCCACTGGGTGTTATCTCCACAGCCACAACCCAGTGCACACAAAGCCATCGGCTGGTTTGTAGTGTTTGTAGCCATTGGGGGAAACTGAGGTGACGGGGAGGGGCCTTGGTCAACCAAGATGAGAAGATAGCTTGAGAACAGGATGCCCACAGCAGCTCTGCCCTCTGCCCTTTCCCGTCCGGACTCAGGAGCGGATGTGACCCTTGCTGTTTGTTCCACTCTCACCCCCAGCTGCACAGGCAGCCCATTGGGCGTCCCGCTGGGGGGCTGGTCTGGGATTGCTGCGTCAGCCTGGATGAGGTAGCCGGGAAGTCGTCAGGCTCCCTGGCACAGGAATGAGGTCAACCAGGGATGGATTCCAGGAAGGACTGCTGCTGATCAGGGCCTGCCGCTGTCTCTCCTGAGAGCATCACAGGCTCTTCCCAAAGGGCAAAACCTGGGCGGGGATCCGGAGTTGTTAGGGGCAGGGATGGAAGCCGAGACAGCCGAAGAGAGGTCCTGCCAGTTTGGAGTGGCAAAGACTGACTTGGCTACACTTTACCTTTTGAAATTTCTGGATGGATAGAGCCTGAGGTTTCGGAGCACACGAAATGCTGTGGGGTCCCTGGGGTACATTGCTGGGACCTTCCTTCCCCAGGGCCCTGATAACATTCCCTTGCTCTAGTTTTCATCTCACGGTGTCAAGGATGGCAAATACCTGCTACGGGGGCCTCTGCTGTCCCTTCCATTGATTATTGGTGATAGCGATTGGTGATAAGCTGTGCACTCTTTCTCACCGAGTCCAGATAAAGCGCCCAGAAGCCTCATTGATGCAGCACCCCAGGCCGCAGCATCCAACATCAGTGTTAAGGGCGATGAAAGCTTTTTGCCTTTTCTGTTAACATACTGTAGTGATTTATTCCCATGTTCAGACTCTAAGCTCCGTGAGGGCAGGCATCTTGTCTGTCCTGTTCACTAGTCCGTCCTCAGCAACTAGCACGATGCCTGGCACATAGCAGCAGCTCAGGAAGTGTTTGTGGAAAGAATGTCTGTCCTCCAATGGAATGTGAATTACACAAGGGCAGGGATTATGTCTAGATTACATCTAATACAGAGTAAGGGTTCAGTGAATGAAAAAATATAATGAATGAACACACATATTTATTCTGAGTTCAAGGCTAGTATCTGTAACCCAGAGAAAAGAGTAGTCACACATGCTTGGTTGTGGGTGTCACCTCACCGCAGAGCTGCCTTGCTGACACAGGGAAATTGGGGCTGGTAGGCATGCCATCAGTGATGTCTCTAGCTTTGGTTTCCAAGAGCAAGGACACTTGTCTTTCCGTTTAATCATCCCAAGAGTCCTGTGAAGTTAGAAAATTATCATTTGCATTTACACTTGGGGAAACTGAGGCTTGGAGTGATTGAAGAGGTTTGTTGAAGAGCATTTGGCAATTTAATGTTGGAGCTAAGATTAGAACTTGGGTCTCCTCATCCTCAGGCCAGCATTCTTCCTCCAGTCACCAGACTGTCTTTTTCTCCGTCTATCAAGTTTTGACCTGTGATCTGTTGTATGCTATGTTTGGGTTTGGGAGGCTTTTTGGAATCCTAGTCCTGCCATCCTTTATGAGTATGAACTGTCCCTGGTCCAGCCCTTTTAGAACCTTCAAGCTTCTCTGTGATATGCTTTTGTACCCTGAAACCGTGCACCACATCTCACGTACATGTGCATTTCTCTGGAGAGGAAGTCTGAGTTTGCGTCAGATTCTCACCAAGGAGTGCACGACCCCATAATAAGATTAAGAAGCAATGATCAAAACCAACTGTGAAATTTTTTATAGGGGGAAACTGAGGCCTGAGCAAGGGACTTTTCCAGGACCATAATCTTTGACCAGAGATTCTATTTCTCCCGTCAACAGAGGACTGATTATGGTGAGCAGTAACCTCAGCTACATCATCGAGCCCCTCCCTGACAGCGAGGGCTACCACCTTATTTACAGATCCGAACATCTCAAGCTTCCCCCCAGGAACTGTGGGTTCGAGCACTCCAAGCCCACCGCCAGGGACTGGGTCCCTCAGTTTACAAACCAGACCAAGAAGCGACCTCGCAGGGTGAGTTTTTCTTAGCACAGGAGTTAGCCTGGGGATAGGCTTGTCCCTTCTGAGGACCCTTACCTTGGATCCAGGAGTATTTCTAAATTAAAGGGAGATGGCGAAGAAGGAGGAAATAGCTTTTTCCTCTTAGTCTAAGTCATTGTTGAGTGTGAGAAACCCTTGTTTTCGACAGAATAACAGCTTTGGGGGAAAACATTACTACCTTTAAAATAAGGTGCTGACTTCAGAAACTTTAAAATGTGAGAAAAAAATATACGCCTCCCTTTTTGGAATAGCCACTTAACCATGTGCACAAAATGCTTGTATTTATTTATACCGAAAATAGAGGTATGTCGTTTAAATGTCTTTTGGGAACTTGACTGTCAGCATGTTCCCTCACGGTATGTCAGCCTCTGTTCTGTCTGCACTAGGCAGCCAGCTCGTTATTTCTGGAGACTAAAGGACTGGACCCACTGTCCCAGAGCAGCCTCCCGCGATAACCAAGATGGCGGGCGGAAGGTGTAGTGAGGGTGATGATGAAGCGACCATAGCTGGGGTTGTCTCTAGATCCCAGGTACAAATTTAGGAAGGAGGGCCGCTGCTTATTAACTGCACCATTTCTGAGCAGTTTTTTGAAATGAGGTCAAGTCCACCATTTCTATAGCTCTGATCTGCTTATGTCTCTTTCTTAGATGAAAAGGGAAGATTTACACTCCATGAAGTATGTGGAGCTTTACCTTGTGGCTGATTATGAAGAGGTAAGGGGGAGGCAATGGGTTTTAGCAGAAAAATTGCTCTCTTGATAGCTTCCATTCCAGCCTTCAAACTGCTTTGGGGAAATACTAAAGCATTCCTCTTTTTCCGGTTTGTCATGTGATTTTGACCTTAAATCTGACCAAGGGCTCTTTTTGCTATTTTAAACATAGTTGGGAAAAAAACAAGGAGAAGTCTCTTCCAGCTCAGTGCATTAATCAGAACATCAGGATAAAGGATGTTATTTGGGTTAACATTTCTTAGACTGGGTCTGAAGACCCTTAGGTTTTGGTGCTTATTCTTTGGGAGAATAGAGATAGACCTGCCCCTCACATCACAGGGTTTACAGTAGCAGCACAAAAACTCTCCAGTTCCAAGTGTGATGACTGCTATAGGATGGTTCATTGTAGAGGATTAGAGTGCAGATAATGAATTGGGAAAAGCTTCCCAAGGCAGTGGTGTTGAAGCTGACTCCTAAAGAATGGATTCAGGCCCTACGGCCCATATTTGCCTAAATTAGCCATATTTTACCTCATTCTCACTTTATGTAGTGGCTCAACCACAGAACTGACATATCTTCTGGGCATGGAAGGTCAGATGAGCTGAGCACTCCCCACGTTCTCACACTGCACCTCGCCTGGGGCTCCCTTTCTGACAGAACTCATCACAGTTCCCATCTGTCACATACCATCCAAATGGGTTAGTGAGCGGCTCCCCCAGAGGAGCAATCCCACAGCACAGATCCTGGAGGCAGTGCAGGGAAGGGGGAAGAATACTAGACTTCGCGCTGGAAGAGCTGCCTTCCAGTGTTAGTGGCAGGAGGAGGTGGCCCTTGAGTGTCTGAAAGGACACGGAGTCGTTAACTGCGCAGAGACGCGGAGGTGAAGGGCTTTCCCAGGCCGAGGAAACATCTTTTTTTTTTTTATATATATATATATATATTTCAATTTTATTTATTTATTTATTTTTGGCTGCGTTGGGTCTTCGTTGCTGCGTGTGGGCTTTCTCTAGTTGCCACGAGTGGTGGCTACTCTTCGTTGTGGTGCGCGGGCTTCTCACTGCAGTGGCTTCTCTTGTTGCAGAGCACGGGCTCTAGAGTGCAGGCTTCAGTAGTTGTGGCGTGGGCTCAGTAGTTGTGGCCTGTGGGCTCTAGAGTGCAGGCTTCAGTAGTTGTGGTGCACGGGCTCAGTAGTTGTGGCTTGTGGGCCCTAGAGTGCAGGCTTCAGTAGTTGTGGCATGCAGGCTCAGTAGTTGTGGTTAGTGGGCTCTAGAGCACAGGCTCAGTCATTGTGGCACACGGGCTTAGTTGCTCCGCGGCATGTGGGATCCTCCCGGACCAGGGCTCGAACCCGTGTGCCCTGCATTGGCAGGCGGATTCTTAACCACTGCGCCACCAGGGAAGCCCCGAGGAAACATCTTGTTCTGCTTTGAGAGGAGTTTTGCTTTTTAATTGGTGTCGGTATTGGTTTTTCCAGCAGCCTTTCTTTCTTTCTTTTTTTTTTTTCCTTTTGTTTTCCTTTCCAAAGACTGGTGTGTGTGTAGGATGGGGGAGTGGTGTGGGGAGCAAAATCCTAAGTGATTTAAAAGCCGCAGCTGCGCAGTCATGGGGGATGCTAATGGCGCTGGCCCCTGCCTAACAGAACTGCCATAGTGGGCGGGTTGCTGGAAGAGAGCTGAGCTTCCCCGGCTCTGGGACATCTTGAGATCCTCTAATACAGTGGTCTCGAACCTTTTTTTGTGTGTGCTGCAGAATCCTTTGTTCAGATGAAAGCTCCTGGGACCCCGATAGTTAAGCATATAGAAACACAGCTGCTCTAATGGAAAGGTGGGGTGATGCTCCCCCTCGGCCTTGCACTCTCACCAGAGGACTCCTGGTGTGGGGATTTAAAACCCACTGGGTGTGAGCCTGAAAGCTGGAGAAGTGGGGGTGGGGTGAGGATCGGACATCTTCAGTCTCCTGACCTCCAGGGTCACAGCAAACCCCCAGAAGGAAAAGTGTGCGCCCAAGGTGCCTCCAGAACTGTGCTGTGCATAGAGCCGTCTTCCTGTTCTAGAGGGAGGGTCTCCAGCAGCGCCCCATAGGTGCTGCCCACAGGCCATGATTCATGCAGCTCAGTGGATGGTGGATGGGGAATGTGCTCACTACTCAGGTCCTGGGCAGGGGTGGGTGGGGAAGTAATAGGCCAGGCCGGGCTCACAGGCTCACAAATCCCTGCCCCCCTCACCACCTCCTCCCCCACTCCCTCTCCAAGCGGCCTCTCATCCTCCGCGGGCAGAAATGTATGCCTGACAATTAATTAATCTGAGAGGACGGCAGACAGGGAAGAGGAGGGCGCCTTATCTGTGATTTATAACCTGGTGTTGAGACAGGCCAGGCTTCGCCTCTGATTTCTGGACTCAGCACAGGGAGCAGAGACGTGGATGGGGTTGCTGCCTGGAGAGAGGGTTTTCAGCAGTAAAAATGACCATGCAGCTCCCTGGGCCTAGGTGGGAGCACCTGGGGGTGGTTCTCAGTTTATTCATTCCTTAGGTGAAATGGGAGATCCAGGTGGGGGAAGAGCAAGATGGGATTTGGAGGAGGAGACAGGGCAGCTGTGAGAACAGGTATGCCAAGGACTTTTCAAGATACAGACAGAATGTGGGGCAGCTGGGAAAGACCAGGTGATGCACCGTGTTTTAAGGCCTGTGTCAGCCCAGAAAGTGTAAGTGGGAGATGCTCTTTTCTTTACATCAGAGGTCTGTAAACTATAGCCCATGGTCAAATCCAGCCCACTCCGGGTTTTTATAAATAAAGTTTTACTGGAACGTATCCATGCCTACCGCTGCATGTGTTGTCCGTGGCTGCTTTTGAGCTACAATGGCAGAGTTGAGTAGTTGTGGTAGAGACTTTATGGCTGCAAAGCCTAAAATATTTACCGTCTGGCCATTTGCAGAAAGTTTGCTGACTCTTGCCTGAGGCTCTTCAGGATAGCATGGTACATTCCTTAAAACTATGGTGGTATTATCGGGCAGCTGTTTGAAGATAGGATTAATATATCTGAAAGACAATGAAGTCCGACTCTGATGTTCTAATAAATACGCCCTAAATGCTGCAGCACTTTCTGTGCCTGTGAGACAAGTTTAGAAATGGGATGACTGAGTAAAGAGAAACTTCAGGATTAACACCTTGGAAAGGTCTAAGTCCCAGGATCTTACAATGAATTTAACTCCGTAGAAAGCAATGGTGAAAGTGAGACGATTGCAGTTCTGATGAGTCACGGTTCCCAGGAGGCCCAGGAAGGTCCAGAAGCAGTGGGAGAATAGGAAACGGTGCGTTTCTCCCCCTATCGTGGCTGAGACACACCCCCATCTGGACAAATATCCCAGGGTGTTTTATTTGGCTGTTCTTTTCATTTCTTTCTTGTATATTCTTGTGGGATGCAGTGGAGGAAGGACGTGAAGGTTTGGACTGAAGTAACATATATCGTGTGTACACAAGGTAAATCAGATAGGTACCCAGGTTCTGTGTAACAATGGCAGCATATAGGACGTACCCATCATTTTCAAATTTAGGTTTCAGTTGTAGCAAGTTTTATGTTTATGCTGTGAAGCCTTCCTTCATCATTGCAGCTGAAAGTGATCTACCCTTTTTTTTTTTTTTTTTTTTTTTTTTTTTTGCGGTACGCGGGCCTCTCACTGTTGTGGCCTCTTCCGTTGCGGAGCACAGGCTCCGGACGCGCAGGCTCAGCGGCCATGGCTCACGGGCCCAGCTGCTCCGCGGCACGTGGGATCCTCCCGGACCGGGGCACGACCCCGTGTCCCCTTCATCAGCAGGCGGACTCTCAACCACTGCGCCACCAGGGAAGCCCGTGATCTACCCTTTTGAAGCAGGCGTGATTAAGTGAGGCTACCTACAGAAATGTGCCCCTCCTGCTGCCCACGGCAGATATTTCTGATGGAGCACAGCACTTTTTGCTGCCGAGCCCCTTGCAGTCTTAGAATTCTTCTCACTGTGGAAGGCATTGCTAGTTGATCTGAGTAGCGTGCCTAGATAAAGCCTATTTCCCAAGGTTTTATGATCCTCATTGCCAGCACTCATTTTGTGTCATTCACACAGCCTCCTGTTGCAGTTATTTCTGTGCAGGTTTTCTCAGCCCGTTTCTATTTCATACTCCTTAAATATAGTATCTGCATTGTTGTTATTTCTGGTCCGCTCTGTGTTTTAACTGAAGCTCCTTCAAGGCTAGGACCAGGACCACACACTTTGTATCCTACCCAGCACCAAGTGCAGTGCCTTGCACACTGCAGTTGTTCAGCAACAATTTGACCATGTTGACTGATCACGTGCACGGAGGCCTTGTGAGATCCCTGTGATGGCGGCTCCATGCTGGGGTGATGACCGAGGCAAGGATTGGATTGGTCCCTCTTCTAAGCCCCAGTGGAAGTTTGCAGGAGGCCTTGTAATTAGGAGGACAGGAGAACAAGGTTGACTTCACAGGCTGGAGGAAGACAATTCAGTTCACTGCACAACTGTTAACATGCCTACCGTGTGCCTGGAACTGAGCTAGTAGTTGGAGGTACCAAGATGGATGTGACCCACGTTCTGCCCTCCCAAGCTGACACTATGTGTCAGGGAGATAGTCGTCACAGAAGACGGAAGAAAATGAAAAGGAATTCAAAGACCAGTAATGGGGCACACGAGGGGTCCTGGGAAGGGTTCTGGGGTCTCACCTAGTTCTGCTTGCCCCATTTAGTTTCAGAAGAATCGACGAGACCAGGACGCCACCAAACACAAGCTCATGGAGATCGCCAATTACGTTGATAAGGTGAGACCAGGTGTGTCCTTGTGGGAAAGGTGCCAGCACCTTAGAGGAGCTGCAGGACAGGAGATCACACCTGACTTGCCTCTTGCTCGACTGGCCGCCCCACCAGCTTCTGGGAGGCAGTAGCGATGCAGCCGAAGCTCAGTGGTCACGACAAGACCGTCAACTGCATGGACCTAGCCAAGTAACTTGTCTTGTTTGGGTTGCTGTTTTGTTTTGTTTTTTAATTTACAAAATGAGGGGTTGATTTAAATCAAGAGCTTTGGATTGTTTTTGTTTTTCTGATGGAATCCTTTTTCCAATGTCTAATATAGAAGTCCGATGACAACAGGCTCCTCTAAGCTGAAGCAGGGGCGAGGACCCAGAGTGCTGTCCTCTGACCCCCTTCCCCTGCCTTAAAAGTTGAGGAGTGGGTGGTTTGGGGTCAATCTGTATAATCTCCGTCTGTAAAACAGTTCTAAAATCATTTGGTTTCGTCTCTTAGAAAAGCCATGCAGTTGGTTAACTTTCCTAGGTCAGGCTCTTTTAAACAAGCTCTTAGGAAATACCCAGATTCTTGAATTTTACTAGAATAGGCTGGTCTGGGACTTGGAAATACTTTGTTTATATGAAAGAGTGCAAAATGCAGAAGAGGTAACCTAGAATGACAGTGGCCTCTTGATAGGCGAGTGGTAAATAGTTTTAAAAAGTAGATTTTAATGTTTGGGATCGCAGGTCTCTGAGAATCTGATCACATTTATTGTACAGTTTCAGGGCACTCACAAAACTTCTGAACCTTAACTCTGGGCCTGCTAGGGATTCCTGGATCCCAGGTCTCAAGGGGGAATATATATATATATTTTTTAAAAAAATATTAGAGGATAAGGAAGAGAACAAATATTTTTAGGGATTTACAAGCAAATTTGGTAGTGTACTGAAGTCATTGGATGGGCAGGTCTATGCCCTGTGTTTTTGCCGTAGATGACTCTGGAAACGCTGGTCAGTGTTTGGTGCCTGGTGAAAGTCAAACACTGGCATTTCCTGGAAGGAAGGACTCCAGGGACACAGTCCAGTCCTCTCTCTAGCCTTCAGTTCACTCAGCAATAACATCTAAATGATCCCACAACCCAAACACTCAGCATCTGGGAAAACAAGAAAAGCTTGTTTCCCTGGGGGTAGACCATGTTATCCCCCATGTGACATCTATTGTTCTGGAGATGCTGCAGGTGGGAGACTTGGCTGGGTCTCCGCTATGTAGATTCTGCAGCTGGTCTGGGTGATCGAACCAGTGGTGCTGGTGAAAAGTGGAAGGAGAAGAGAGGCGTTAGCAAACCACATCCTTGCTGGAAGGCCCCCAGCCTTGCCAGCTGGTCTGCTCTGTGAAGCAGTCTCGGTTATCTCATCTGCAGCTGAGGTTAGTCACTCCCGGCTGGGGTTAGGGAAGGCAAACTCACTTCTCTGAGGCTTGCTGACCCACCTACTTGAACTGAACTATTATGGAACTAAAACTGGAATGCACTGCACTAATCAGCTGAATCATGAACCCAATCAAAAATGTTTTTCCTTAACTGTGAAAAAAGCCAAGTTTAAGTCCTCAAAAAGCTCCCTAGTGAAGCAAGTTCAACTTGAAATCCAAACCCTTTATTTTCTGTAATGATTGACCTAGCATAAAACAGGAAAATCAAAATTTCCATTGAAATCAACTGATACTCTGCTGAATCTGGAGCCCATTTACATCACAGTTTCTTGGGGGCAAGTTGATTCTCTGGATGTGTAAATATGGTAGCACTTCAGCAGTGTAGTGTCGTCATGATTAGACTCTGAGGTCTAGTAATCCGGGCCTTAACCCTGGCTCTGCCAGCTTCCTGCTGAGACTTTAGCAAGTTACTGAACTTCTCTAGGCCTCAGTGCTTAATACATAGAAAGCACTTGATAAGCATTGGTGCTATGATTGTTATAATTACCTTGGGGCAGTACCTGCCACTTTCGGATTAAGATGGCATCTCCTGCTCACATGACCTAGGTTTACCTGCAATTTTTTTTTTTTTAAGTTGCTGTCTCAGTATTCTCTAGGATAAGCCAGTCAAAGAATTCCTTGTACCTACGCCTTCCAGTACTTCGCTTTAAGGAAAACCCTCTTCTTGCTTGCTATGTGTGTGTGAGAGGAAATATACTGTGTCATGAAAGTTAGGCGTAGCTCTAGCCTTAAGGAGCCCAAGGATCAAGGCTCGTGTATAGAATTTCAGGATCTCTGGGTTGGACAAAATCCTGAAGATTATCTGGGACCTTTGCAACCTAAAGCTTGCAACCTGCTTATGGCATCCTTCACAAAACCCAAAAACCCCCAGTGATGGGGAAGGACATTTTCAAAGTAAGCACATCTATCTACCTGTATTTCATTTACACCCATTTACTTCCAAAATGAGTCGGAGACGTCTTCCAATAAATCCATTAATATATCCGCACAATGGACTACTAGTCAGCAATAAAAAGGAATGGCAGCCTGATACAGGCTACAAGATGGATGAATCTCAGAAACATGCTAAATGAAAGAAATAACAAAAGACTACATATTGTATAATTTCATTTATAGAATATGTCTGGAAAAGGCAAATCTGTGGAGACAGAAAGTGGATTAGTGATTGCCCAGGTCTGGGGGTGAAAATGGGCAATGATGGTAAGTGGACATAAGGGGTCTTGGTGTGATGAAAATAGTCTAACATTGGATTATGGTGATCACTTTACAACTTGGTAAGTTTACTAAAAAATATTGAGCTGTACACCTAAAATGGGTGGATTCTGTGATATGTAAATTATACCTCAATAAAGTTGTTTTGAAAATGCATATACAAGAGAACTTTTTAGACATGTATAAAAATGATAAGGGCCGTAAAGGAATTGGGAGGGATAATTGTACCAGACACCTGGGCCAAAGGTCCTTATTATAGATGACAGTGTGGCTTAGCTCACTTTGAAAGCTTTTTTCCTGTTTGAAATGAAATGTCTTCCTGTCTTTTTTACCTATAGACTGAGCCCCGCTTTAGACTTATGTGCAAAAATGCTGATCCTTTCTCCACATGAGAACCCCGTGCATGTTTGAAAACAACTCTGTGTCCTATCTCAGTCTTCATTTCTCTAAGCTAAGTCACGCCAGCTCTGCCACCAGGGACAGAGCCTCTCTTAGGATGTCGTGCCTGTCTCAGGATGTCCCCCTTCTGAGAAGGTGAAGAGCAACACGTGTTCCCTCTTCCCCTTGGAGGCATGTATAGAAGGGAAATCTGGAATCTGTGCTCTGAGCGCTTGGGCTAGGAAGGGGCTCATAACCTCAAGTGGTGTTGACAGATGATGCTGTGACTCTCTTCTCTGTGTGTTTTCAGTTTTACCGATCCTTGAATATCCGGATTGCCCTCGTGGGCTTGGAAGTGTGGACTCATGGAAATATGTGTGAAGTTTCGGAGAACCCGTACTCTACCCTCTGGTCCTTTCTTAGCTGGAGGCGCAAGCTGCTCGCCTGGAAGAACCATGACAATGCACAGTTAATCACGTAAATAGCCTTTTCCGTATGTGTTGCCTTGGCCTTGGCTGCAAAGCCCCTGCCTGCAGTGCGTGTGCTGTTTGCCCTTTTCTCCCCAGTGCTGAAGGTTGGCTGGACTAAGCCATCCTTACTCTCCAGTCCAGGTAACGAAGTGTTCCTCAGGCGTGTGCTCCGTACCCAGTATATGCAGGAAAATATTAAAAAGCCTGAGTCATAGCAATCCCAAGAAGTGTTTACAGCCCAAATAAGACAATTAGCCTTAGACATATTTAGTTGAGTCTCTGAAACAGTTGGGTGTGTATTTGGGAAGTGAGTGACTGTTGGTCATGGCTGCTTTGAAATAGACTTTCTAAGGGGCTCACCTTGATCTTTGTGGCGCTTTGTTCTAGAACAGGTGTTAATCGCCCAAAGCAGGCACAGGAGAGGGGCCTCCTCTGCTTGTCGTTCACGTCATTCCCAGGGGCTCAGGGTCGACTGCGAGACAGTCAAGTGGCAGGTGGTGCAGGAATAATGTGTTTGGGGGGAGAGAGACGTGGGGGGAGAGGGCGGATGTGTTGGAGTTTGTTCAATCCCCAGAGAGAAAAGAGCAGAAACTGATGGGGGTCGCGGTGGCCCGTGAGAGTCCCCCGTGGTGATTATCTAGTATTTATTAGTGTTGACTTCCAAAGGTATTCTCAGGAAGTTACAACAAAAGGCACATACATAATAAAACCAATTTCTTTTTCCTGTTTCCTAAATATCTCTGAAACAACAATCATTTAAACCTTTGTTTACTCTTTAAAAGAGACCGGGGAAATAGCCGTACCACAAACCCAAGTGCTTACTTCATGATAGCACATTTACCTAGGAAGAGTCTTTGGTTACCAAAACTTTGGCCTGATCTTTGAAAGCCTGGAGTTCTGCTTTGGGCAAGACCTTGAATCCAATTTCCAGTAGGACTTCCTCGGAGCCCTGTGTGAGTTTATCAGATAACCAGTAGGGCGTCATAGAGCTTTGCATGTTTTTTTTGTTTGTTTGTTTGTTTTGTTTTTGCGGTACACGGGCCCTTCACCGTTGTGGCCTCTCCCGGCGCGCAGGCTCAGCGGCCGTGGCTCACGGGCCCAGCTGCTCCGCAGCAACGTGGGATCCTCCCGGACCAGGGCACGAACCCGTGTCCCCTGCATCGGCAGGCGGACTCTCAACCACTGCGCCACCAGGGAAGCCCTGCATGTATTTTTTTTGCAGAGTGTTTCTCTGAAGATAAGTGTGCCTTGAATTCAACAAGCATGTATTAAGCACCCACTACGTGTCTGATTCTTTGCTAAGTTCTAATGACCCCAAAATACATGAGATAGCCTTGACTCTCTAAGATATCATGGTCTAAGTAAGAAGACAAACACAGAGATACAAAAGCATGATGTAATGAACGTCCATGTAGATGCTTTAAATAAATTTCATGTTTGTGGTATGCACGAAAACACTGGTATTTTATTCATTCCCTTGCCCCTGCCCTGGATGCGTACAGCTGAGAAAAGCGTGTATTAAACTGGGGGAATGTAGCTGGCTGTTGGCAGGTTAAGAGCACAGTTGCAAAACAAAGGCAGAAACAGTTCATCCTTGCACCCAGCTGCACTTTGTGAGGCTCCTGATGGGACACATCTGTTTCCTTGGCCCCAGAGTGATGCAGGAATGAAGCATCAGCCCCCACAGCTGCTGCCCTGACCCCCCCTCCCCATACACATACCACAGAGCCAGGGATATGGCAGGGCACCCTGGCAGCTGGCGGAAGTGGGCATGATTCACTTCAGCCTCAGAACCTGTGCCACCCTTCCCTCATCCCCACCCTCTGACCTTTTCCTCTGCAGCAGGAATGGGATGCAGCTTTGCAAGCCCTGCCCATTTCCTTCCAGGGAATGGGGCTACGGGCATATTGTGGGAAGAAGTGAACTTTTGCTCTCTCTTCTGTTTCTCTGGAGCAGTGAGAGAGTAGGTGAGAGGAAGTGAGAGGGGTGGTGACCTGGAAGTTGTCCAGCTGGCCTAGAGTAGTGGGATCTGTCCCCTTGGGAATGATCTGGGAATGTCAGCAGAGCCAGGGAATGCCGTGATGGCCACCCACTCCTGGGCACATGGAAACAGCCCTCTCGGTCCCCACTCCAGTCACCCTCTCTCCTTCCCTCCTGCAGGGGCATGTCTTTCCACGGCACCACCATCGGCCTGGCCCCCCTCATGGCCATGTGCTCTGTGTACCAGTCTGGAGGGGTCAACATGGTGAGTCTCAGCCAATATATTGATGCTGCAGAAGGCGGAGGACTGCCCCACAAGACAGGAGGTCATCTTATAAAGAATAATTTTGTATTAATTGTTGCGGGAAAAAAGAGATTGAACATAAAGAAGGGCCGTTGTTTAAAATGAAGGCATTACGTTCTAAGAGGTGGAGGTACTCAGGGATGAATTTTCATTTATTGTAATTTATTCCCAATTTTCAAGCTCAGGAGACACCTTGAAGCAATTACGTTAATCATACATCACTAGATGTCTTATATGTTCCAGATCAGGGGTTGAGAAATTGTAAGATACAGAGATGAAATGTTTTTTTTTTTATCTGAAGTCTCGTGTTGTTCTGTATATCTTTATGGAGCAAGAGCCTGTCTCAGAGTCACAGGAAATTATTGCCCTCTTTTGAAGTGCTCTCTGACTTTGTGGGAGTGTTTGGACTACTCATGTCTGACCTGTGAAGTAGACAGCAAGGAGGCTGCTGTCCATTTATTTGTCCACCCCTCCATCCACCTGTATTTATTGACAGATGCAGCAGGGTAGTTAAGAGCACGGGCTTTAGTCACCGAGCCTGTACGCACAGCAATTGTACAATCAGTGGAGGACTGTGAGGCTTGGCTAAAGGAGAGGCAGGGCTGTAGTGGGGAGATGTCCTTGACCTGAACTGTCTCCCTGAGCAGGACCACTCTGAGAATGCCATTGGCGTGGCTGCCACGATGGCCCACGAGATGGGCCACAACTTCGGCATGAGCCATGATTCTGCGGATTGCTGCTCCGCCAGCGCGGCGGATGGTGGGTGCATCATGGCAGCCGCCACCGGGTGAGTCAAGCAGGAAGGTGAGGACGGGGAGGACGGCAGAGCACGAGAGGCCAGCATGGCCCCCGTGTTGCTCCCGGCCCAGGGAGCCTCTGTTATACTAACGGGGGCATTGAAGAAAAAGGGGGTTTTGACAACAAAAGCATTGGAAGAAGACCAAGAAAACAATCGTGTGGAAGGAGCACAGGTTTCTAGCAGGTGTGGTGTAACCTTAGATATACTTAGTTTCTGTCTTGGGGTTCTTTAGCTATAAAATTGGCATAACCACGTGTATCTTTTCCACTTCATGAATTTTTGCTGAGAACCCATTTATAACAGCCACAGTCCTTAATCCCTCCATGTGAACGAAGTGTGATCAGTGCTGTTATGCCTCGGGCCAGATTGAACGTGCTGAGGTGGCCTCCAGAACAAGGAAAGGGAAGGGGAGCATCCACACCCCCCCAGTGACTCCTCAGGGAATTTACAGGCTGTGTTTACCACAAGGAATAAGGACAAGGCAGCTCCATCTCCCTGTAGCTGTGAGGGGTCTTTAAACCAGAGCCTTTGAAGAGACTTCTGGAGTTGCTTAAAAGTCAGTGCCTGGACTCAGACAGAAGAACACTGGGTTCTTCTGGGACCCTAGTCACTCTTCAGAAGGCACCATGGTGGGAGCTTGTGTTCCTCCCACCCCAAACCATTAGGGTCTGCTTATGCTTCTTAAGGAATGGTGTGTCTCCAAGAGGAGATGCAGGGGCTTCCCTGGTGGCGCAGTGGTTAAGAATCCGTCTGCCAATGCGGGGGACACGGGTTTGAGCCCTGGTCCGGGAAGATCCCACATGCCACAGAGCAACTAAGTCCGTGCGCCACAACTACTGAAGCCCGTGCGCCTAGAGCCTGTGCTCTGCAACAAGAGAAGCCACCGCAGTGAGAAGCCTGCGTACTGCTACGAAGAGTAGCCCCCGCTTGCCGCAACTAGAGAAAGCCTGCACACAGCAGTGAAGATCCAACGCAGCCTAAATACATAAGTAGATTAGATAGATAGATAGGTAGGTAGATAGATAGATAGATAGATAGATAGGAGATGCAGCTTTCTTGGAGCTCCAGTGTCCATTGCTTTCTCCTCACTTCTCAGAGAAAGTGACACACAAAGGATGATGTTGACATGCAGGGGACAACTCCATGGGTCACGCTCAAATCCCTGTGAGCTCACCATTAAGTCCACCTCTTTCTCTCTCAATCTAAAAAGCATATCTGTAGACAAATGGTTGAGAGAGTTATATTTGTTTTTAAGCTGTTCACAAAATTTAGTAGTTTAACAGTTATTGTTAAACAATAGTTTAACAATTATTAGTAACAAGTTCTTTGTGACATTCCTGACAACTGAAGAAAACCCTCCAGTGTTTAACCTTTAGTTGGTTTAGAGAATTGGGATCAGGATAACTCTTCCCTTACAGACCCAAATTGTGGTACGGACCTGCCGCCAGAGAGTGTGCGGCTTTTGATTCTTTTTCCCAATAGCGGGATCCAGGACCTTTTATATTCTTGTGATTAAAGACCATGTGTTTGTGAGTTAGCTGGTTGAGTTTGGAGTGCTGCCTGCATCCTTAGAACAGAGATCAGATCACTGGCCCAACAAAGAAATTAAACCCTTGAACTTGGCCTTTTTTGGCCTGGTCTTCTGTTCTAAGAAAATCTCCATCTAATATCAGCTTCAGGAAGAGTTTGGGTTGGCTGGTATTTTATTCAGCTCTAAGGCTCAAGAGACCTATTGTGACACACTAGTTATCCTTTATTTATTGCAACTCCTTCATGAAAACGGCTGAAATTGTTGCTTCAAATTCTCAAGTAAATCCTCCATGGGGCGTGAGAAAAAAAAGCATTATGGGGTGGTTAATATTTCTTAATTCTTAGAATATTAATGTACAGGTGATGTTCTAGGGGGGCAGAATATATGTGCATATGGGACTATAGGGGTCTGAGTCCAGCTGGAATCAGCCTCATGGGCGGCAGGATTGATGCTGTTCTGGCTGCTTGATGCTCAGACTCCCAGCTAATTCCAACCTTGTTCTTCTCCCAGGCACCCCTTTCCCAGAGTGTTCAATAGATGCAACAGGAAGGAGCTGGACAGGTATCTGCAGTCAGGCGGAGGGATGTGTCTCTCCAACATGCCGGACACCAGGACGCTGTATGGAGGCCAGAGATGTGGAAATGGGTACCTGGAAGATGGGGAAGAGTGTGACTGTGGAGAGGAGGAGGTAAGCTGTTGTGCTGGTGCTAGTGGGAGGGGAAGACTTTGCATTGGCTTCAAATCTCAAGGTTAAAGAGAATGCAAGCGAAAAATTAGTCATAGGCATTTCCTGCACACACGTGGCTATCAAAGACCCCGTCACAAATAAGATGTGGGGGGTAAGCCTTAAATATGGACCATGTCTATGGACTCTCCCGGTTTGAAGTTGACATTGTTTATGTTCAGATTGTGAGCATCAGGTCTACCCAGAAACCACAGTCTTTGCCAGTGAAGCCACAGGTGGCCTCCTTGGCCCTCCAGCTGCACTGAATTTATTCTGAGGCCATGCAGCCAGATATATGAACTTGAACCTGGGCCTTACAAGGATGCTTAAAGTAACAAGCTCATGCTGTTTGGCCTGGAGAAGAGATGATTGAAAGGAAGGGGATGTAGGAAGTACTGGCAAGTCTGAAAGGGGCTTCTAGGAGGAAGAAGGAGCAGAACTCTTGGTGTACAAGCTCTTTCCTTCCTTATAATCTTCAGAATGAGAGTGGTGGGCGTACAGCATAGCTCTCTCACTTTTAACAGATGCTCGCTGTTCTGCAGAAAGCAGAACTGAATAGTTTCATATCTGTTTTTTGAAGGATGAAAATATGTACGTTAACATGCAAAATAATTTGTGGGAGAATGCGTGAGTATTCTATGTATTCAGAATAAACTATGTGGGTGAGATTGAGGGTCTGTATATGTGGGATAAGACTCTTTGATTTTCTAATCCTCTCCATGGTTTGACTTTTTTTTAATGCCAGCACGTAACTTTCGTAATAAAACAAGGACTAGGTAAAGGCTCACCATCCACACCACGAGTTCAGAGAGATCAGCCCAGACCCTTCAGAAAGGAGAGAGTTGTATTATCACGGCGGGCCCGGTGGGGTTGAAGAGCAGACTGTGAGCGGGCTTGGCCAGTTGGCTTATATTCAGAGGAGCGTCTCATTCAACAAATATTTACTGAGTATGTGGTACTATGTCATGTGCCAGGGATAGGAAAATAGATAGGCAGAAAAAATAGACATGGTCCTTGTCCTTATGGAGGGTATAGTCCAGTGGGGGAAACACACATTGACCAAATAATTGCAAAAATGTATAAATACAACTGTGGTAAGTGCTAGGAAGGCCAATGGCATGATGCTAGGAGTATATGTAATGTGAGGGGAACTGCCCTACTCGGGTGGGAGTGTGACCTCTGACCCCATAGCCGAAGGCTGAGGGAGGCGTTAGCGAGGAGCGCTGGGAGTCCAAGGCACATTTCAGCTAGAGGAGGAACCGTGCCTTAGGGTGAGAAGAAACATGGTGTGCTAGAAGGGAAGGAACACAGGTCTACCTGCAGCCCAGGGTGGTAGGAGATTCATGGAAACAAAGTGCCCTTATTCCTTCTCTGAGGGGGAGACAGGTGGATGAGTATCTGTAGTCAGGCGGTGGCATGTGTCTCTCCAACAAGCCAGACCTGGACAGTGATGGTTATGATATGGTTAATAAGCACGAGGTGGGCCCCAGGCAGACATGGCTTGAATTCGGCTCCAACACTTGCCAGGTACGTGCCTTGAGCAGCCACTGGACTTGTCTGAGTTGCGGTTTCCCCTTTTGTGAAATGGGCATAATTGTGCCTCATAATCCTGCTGTGAGGGACCCATGGATGGGCCTGTGTCTATAGTAGGGGTGTGATAGGGACATTTGGAGTCACTGGGCATCTCATCATCTTTTTTTTTTTTTTTCCTATTTTACTGGGGTACAGTTGATTTACGATGTTGTGTTAGTTTCAGGTATACAGCAAAGTGAATCAGTTATATGTATACATATATCCAGTCTTTTTTAGATTCCTTTCCCATATAGGCTGTTACAGAGTGTTGAGTAGAGTTCCCTGTGCTATACAGTAGGTTCTTATTAGTTATCTATTTTATATAGAGAGTAGTGTGTATATGTCAATCCCAATCTCCCTATTTATCCTACCCCTTACCTGCTGGTAACCATAAGTTTGTTTTCTACATCTGTAACTCTATTTCTGTTTTGTAGATAAAAGTCATCTTTTTTAAAAAATTAATTAATTTTTTGGCTGCGTTGGGTCTTCATTGCAGCGTGCGGGCTTTCTCTAGTTGCAGCAAGTGGGCTCAGTCGTTGAGGTGCATGGGCTTCTCATTGCGGTGTCTTCTCTTGTTGCAGAGCACAGGCGCTAGGCCCATAGGCATCAGTAGTTGCAGCATGCGGGCTCAGTAGTTGCAGCATGCAGGCCCTAGCATGTTTGGGCTTCAGTAGTTGCAGCGCATGGGCTCTGTTGTTGCGGCGCATGGGCTCTAGGGCACGTGGGCTTCAGTAGTTGTGGTGTGTGGGCTCAGTAGTTGTGGCTCACGGGCTCTAGAGCGCAGGCTCAGTCGTTGTGGTGCGTGGGCTTAGTTGCTACATGGCATGTGGGGTCTTCCCAGACCAGGGCTTGAACCCACGTCCCCTGCATTGGCAGACGGATTCTTAACCACTGTGCCACCAGGGGAGTCCTGTCCTCTTTTTAAATCTCATTCTGTATGTCAGCAAATCAGGACCCGTAGGGCAGGAAGGAAGAGAGGAGAGCATGGAACCCCTAGAGAAGGGTCCAGGCCAGTGAGGGTTGAGGAGGAGCAGCAGATGGCAAGACAAGTCTGGGGAAGCAGGCCCGGGGGCTGACATAAATTGTTCAGGAGTTGTTCCAGCATGCCCTGACTCCTGATGGCCTCTTTTTATCAGATAGTAAGGTTTAGGAGTGTGGGGGGCACAGCAGTAGAAGACATGGTCTCTGGATGTTGTGTTGGGGATGAGAAAACCAAATCACAGAATTTCCATATAATGTAATACTATGCTAAAAACCATGTTTTAGAAGAATCCATGATTACAAGGAGAAATGGGCATATTATGTTAAAAGCAGTATGGGGCTTCCCTGGTGGCGCAGTGGTTGAGAGTCCGCCTGCCGATGCAGGGGACACGGGTTCGGGCCCCGGTCCGGGAAGATCCCAGGTGCCGCGGAGCGGCTGGGCCCGTGAGCCATGGCCGCTGAGCCTGCGCGTCTGGAGCCTGTGCTCCGCAACGGGAGAGGCCACAACAGTGAGAGGCCTGCTTACCAAAAAATAAAAAAATAAAGTAAAAAATAAAAAAAGCAGTATGGATACTATGATTTTATAAAATGAGTATATGTCTGTGTGTATATAGGAAAGTGCTTAGAAAAATACAAAATGTAGTTGTGTCAAGTTGTGTGTTACTGATGATTATGCATATGTGTGTTTTTACAATGTATACGTATTACCTTAATGATAAAGCTATAAAGTGATTTTTTGGTGGAGACTTCCCAGGGGCCTGTGGGGCAGGGTAGGGGGTAAAGGCCCTCACCCTGCCTAGTCCCCTGTATCCCTGCCCTGCTGCCCCAGAGGCTCACGCCCCCTCCCACTGCCTCCCCAGGAATGTGATAACCCCTGCTGCAATGCCTCTAATTGCACCTTGAGAGAGGGGGCAGAGTGTGCCCATGGCTCCTGCTGTCACCGGTGTAAGGTAAGTGGCCCTTTCCTCCCTGCCCAGGGTTCTGACCTAACAGTCCAAGAGTCTGCTGGGGGGTAATGGCCAGGATTCAGCCTCTATCCTGGGGAAGTGGTGGCATCAAAGTTTCAGAAACATGGAGCTAGAAAGGGCCCTTGAACAAAGTTTACCTTTTTTCTATATTGGGCCTCACTGAGTTCAGATCGTCCCAGAGGGCTGTGTGTGCCTCCTGGAAGATGGGAGATTAAAAAAAGAAAAGTGTCCAGAAAGAGTAGGCTTGATTTTATTTGGAACTCATAATGGTCTTCATCACAGTTTTGATTAACATTAATGAATTGCTTATTAGGTGCCAGGCATGGTACAGAGAATTTTATATATGTCATCTCATTCAATCCTTATAAAAGCCCCATGAGATGTGTATTAATATCCTCAATTTAAGATGAGAAAACTGGGGCTCAGAAGGGATAAGTGGCTTCTCTGGGGTCACACAGCAGGAGGAGGCTGAACCAGGCTGACCTGACTCTGGAGCCCACTCTCTTAATATTGATGTGAAAGATCACATCATTTTTACCACTAATATTACTATAGGTCTACAGTCTCTTATCTATAATTCTGAAATTTAGGAAGTTCTGAAAACTCAAAAAAATTTTTTTAACTTATTGGTGGCAAAATTTGACCTGAATTGACATGAGTCTAATTATAGTCTTAAAAAAAATCATACTTAAAGTGAATATTATATTTCATTGCAGAAATATTAATGTGTGTGATTAAAAAGTATAATCCTAGGCCTTGCTGGTGGGTTATGTAACATACATATGTAATGTGTACGTGTGTGTGTATATATATATATATATATATATACACACACACATACACACATATGTATGTACATCAGTGTAGTGTCTGCTTTCTAAAATCTGTAAAGTCTGAAGCCCATCTGATCCCAGGGTTTTGGATAGGATTGTGGACTGTGCTTCCACCTACCACTTGCTGAGGGCTCATGATGTTCTGCGTACTGTTCAAGTACTTTATTAGAACATTCCTTCTAGCATGACCTTCTAGCAATAACCACGAGAGGGTTATTACCCTCACGGGTGCATAAACATAAGGTCCTACTGCTGGTTAAGGAGCTGGGATTTGAACCCAGGCAGGCTGGCTCCATGGTGGGTCCTCTTCCCCTCCATCTTGCTCTCAGGTGGAGAGATGCATCCTGAGGCCACCCTTGAACTGAGACTGTCAGAAAGCTGCTTAGCTGGTCCATTCTTGCCTTCTGTCTTGGGAGGGCCTTGTGGGTGGCGTGGAGTCACCCGGGAGTGTGGAGGGGTGCTGTTCTCAGACGTAGCTCTCCTTGCCTGGCTCAGGGGAACTCCCACGCCATCTGGTTTGACTCTAGGATGCACCCGGCGTCCCCCAGGGAGGCTGTGCTAGCTGGGGTCAGGTCCTCAAGTCTCAGGCTGAGGCCTGAGAGTGAGTGTGGAGAGCGCCCATCTCCCAGTCCCAGGATATCAGCTTGGATCTTGAAAAGGAGTTCCTGGAGAGAAGTGTGTGGGAAAAGATGAGGCTTGGAGTCTGAGGCCTTCAATTCAAGCCCTCTGTGTGATTTGGGGCAGCCGATTACCCATCCAAGCCTAGGTTCTTTATCTGTAAGACGGGAAGAGTACTAATAACTCTGACCACCCTGGGAGGCTGGAAGACTCAAGTGGAAACTCAGTGTTTACCAGTTGCCCAAGGTGTGCTATTGATCAGGTTATTTCATCTGCAGAATGAGGCAAATAGCAGTATATGTAGCTCATGGATATTGTGAGGATCTCACGACTTGAGTAGGTGTAACATACTTAGCCTGGCGCTTGGCTCAGTAACGGGGATGTATCATTGCCAGAGTGCTTTGTAAATTCAAAGATGTATGAATGAAAAAAAAAAAGACGTATGAATGCTACTCTGTGTGTGTGTGTGTGTGTGTGTGTATCTCTACATATGTATTACTGGGCTTGGCTCTTCTGCCACTTACTAACCATGAGACTTTGGAGACATTATTTAACCTCTTTCGCCTCAGATTTCATAATCTGTGAAATAGGGATAATTATATTACATAGGACTATCATGAAAACTAAATGAAGTAATATTTGTACTGCACTTAAATGGGAGCTCCATAAAGTAGCTGTGATTACTAAAGCACTTAGTAAACTGTAAATTGTTGCATAAATATTATTTTTTACCTACTTCTTAAGACTGCTATGCAGAGTTAGCATTTGTGAAAACACCTCGAAACCCTAAGTCACTATTCATATTAGATGAATGATGGTGATTTGAGCTAATGAGGTCATGTAAAAAGCACTCCGAAATAATGGTAATGGGAAATTCTGCTCCACGAGAGTGATGCTCATGAGCCCTTGCTGGGAGGGTTGAGGGCAGGTGGCAGATTGACCTTTTTTTCTGCTCTCGTTCCTCGGCTCAGCTGCTGGCCCCTGGCACACTGTGCCGTGAGCAGGCGCGGCAGTGTGACCTCCCGGAGTTCTGCACGGGCAAGTCCCCCCATTGCCCCACCAACTTCTACCAGATGGACGGCACCCCCTGCGAGGGTGGCCAGGCCTACTGCTACAATGGCATGTGCCTTACCTACCAGGAGCAGTGCCAGCAGCTGTGGGGTCCTGGTAAGGCTCTCCTGGGGGGAATGGCCCTCCTCCCACCCCACTGCTTCCTAGCCAGCCTCCCCCTTCAGGCACTCTGGGTAGCTTAGAATCCTTGGCTTTAAAACAACATTTCCAGATATTACCTTTTTTCAAACCCCTTGCCTCAGGGTAGACTTTCAGGGAGAGGCAGTAGGCAGTGTTCTTCCTTGTTCTTTGATGCTTTAAATTCTCAGAGTGGGTGAGTGGATAAGAATAATCCAACAGAAATGGCAGAGGATGGAGACAGAAAAGGAAATGCAAATGGCCTTAAGCTATAAGCAAATTATAACAACTGAGGGATGGGATTTTTTTCATGTATCATATTGGCAAAGACTGAAGAATTAATATAATAAGGTAATAATACTGTAACAACAAGAACAATAATAATATAGTTGTGGAGGGTGTGGGAAAACAGGTAGGTACAAACCCAATGGAAAGCTGTTTGGAGATACCAGAATTTTAAGTGCACCTGTCACTGGGCTCATCCATACTGCTCCTTGGGGATGTATCCTACATTTGCACTTGCACGTTTATGTGAAGATAGATTTACAACGATATTCATTGCAACATTGTTAGTGATACCAATAACAACCTATAAATCCTTCAGTAGGGACCAATTAAAGTAATTCTGGTACCTCCACACTATACAGCTGAATAAAAGGAGGCAGCTCTGTATGTACTGAATTAAAAAAAAAATCTCTCGTGATAAATTAAGTGAAAAATGCAAGACGCAGACCAGTGAATAGACTATGCTGCCATTCTTTATTGGATAGATTATCTCTAGAAGATACACAAGAATTGTATCTAGACGGTAGAGATAAAATTATCTTTAGAAGATACACTGTTAATTAAGATTGCTTCACCAGGTTGTAGGAAAGTAGGAGCTGGAACGACTAGGTAGAAAAAACTGAAAGACATGCTTTATTCTTTAAAATGTTGTGCAGGTATTACCTTTAGTAAAAAACCTGAAGTGGGACAGGCCTTCTTCATTAGAGAGAAGGCTTAGCACACAAACCTCCCACAGATATAAAACCCCAATAAGGTATAAAGAACTGATGTAAAACCTTTTTCTATGAGTAGGTCTTGAGGAGGTGGGGGTCGAATAACTGATAGGGGTAAAGAAAGAACAGGCTGAGAATTCCCTCCCCTAAAACTTTCTTAACCTTCTGATTTTGCCCTTTGGGGGCTTCTGGCTTCTGCTAACGTTGGCTAGTGTACTGATAAATGTTTCTTGCCCACCCAGGAGCCCGGCCCGCTCCAGATCTCTGCTTCGAGAAGGTTAATGTGGCAGGGGACACCTTTGGAAACTGTGGGAAGGACATGAATGGGAAACACAAGAAGTGCAACATGAGGTGATGACCATAGGGTAGACCCCATGAGATGAGGGTGACAAAGCAATTCCTGCTCCGTCCTCACTCCCGCCCTCTCAGCAGCTTGGCTGGCCCCAAACTGGGCCTTTACATAAATCTGTTCCAGGCCCTTTTGGCAATGTGCCATTCAGCCCCAAGGGAGTCCGAGGGAGGGCACAGATGGCAATGCTTCCTAGAAAGCTGGTCCAACCTCCTTCTGGGGCCTTCTTACAGTAGGGTGGGGCATCAGCCCTCTTGGGTCATTTCCACAGGGTACGAATTATACCCTCATCTGAACAGCCTGTTATTCACCCATTCATTCATTCATTTCAAACATCTATCCATCCACCCACCCACCCATCCACTATCTATTGTGGCTCTACCATGTGCCAGATACTGTGCTGAGTACATGGAACATAACAATACGGTGTAATAATGGAAGTGTTAGTGGGTTGAGGTGGTCTCCCAAAGGAAGTTATGCCTAAGCTGAGATTTGGAGAAATTATCCAGTTGAACAGGATGGGGAATGGCGCTGGTACCTGGGAGAGTGTACCAGGCAGAGAGATGAGTAGAGAAAATCCTTGGTAGGAAGAACTGATAACAATTTGATATAGTTAAAGTATAAGGTTGGGGTGCAGTGGGGAGGGGGCTTCTGAGAAATGAGCATAGCTAGTTAAGCAGGGACCAGATCATGAGAAGCCTCGAATGCATGGCTAGGGGAGTTTGGACTTTGGCTTGAGAGCAGTTTGGAAATTAGACTCTTATAGGGCAAGACTGGAGGCAGGGAGACAGATTCCTGGTGTCCAGGTGAGGAAGGATGGTGGTGTGAATTAGAGTAGGTATATAGGAGGGAGGGAGTATGGGAAGTCGGGGATGACACCAGGCTTCTGGCTGCAGCACTCGAGTGCATGGGGGTGCAAGGAGCATAAGGGGGCAGGTTGCTCAGGTCAGGCACTTGTCCTTGCAGTAAAGAGGACTTTCCAAGGCCAGCTCTCTGGCCTCGATCTGCTTGGGGATAAAGATCTAGCATCCTATCCTTGATCTCAGTCCACATGGGGTCTTTCCTGCTGAGTCCCTACAGCACACTCATTGCCCTTTTGCCTCTCCCCCATCCAAGCCTGCTGTCCTGGTCAAGAAAGATTGAAGCTCTTTGGTGCCCCAGCTCTTCCCCTGCCTCTGATTCCATCTCCTTCCCTCCTTCTCTCTCGGGCCCAGAGATGCCAAGTGTGGGAAGATCCAGTGTCAGAGTTCTGAGGCCCGGCCCCTGGAGTCCAATGCAGTGCCCATCGACACCACCATCATCATGAACGGGAGGCAGATCCGATGTCGGGGCACCCACGTCTACCGAGGTCCCGAGGAGGAGGGTGACATGCTGGACCCAGGCCTGGTGATGACCGGGACCAAATGTGGCCATAACCACGTGAGTCCCTTTCTCCAGCCTCACTCAGTCGCTGGGTTGCAGTGACTAAAGTGTGAATCTGGAGCGAGGGTGCCTGGGCTCAAGTCCCGGCTTCCCCAACCTCTCTGGCCCTGTGGTTTGCTTCCTTTGTTAAATAAGCATGTTAGTAAGAGCAAGACCCACCTCATAGAATTGTTACAAGGGTTAAACGAGATAATCCCTGTAAACCATTTAGAAGGCTGGCTATTATCTCTTTTGTCCTTATCATTAATTATCTTATGAATTGAGAAGTGGACTAGACTAGGAGTCAGGGAAGCCTGGGGAAAATAATGGCCGCGTCTCAGAGTTTACTATGAGAATGATGTTGTAAAAAACATTTGAAGCACTTGGTATACTACCTGGCACAAAGCAGACAGCTGTCACCATGGTCATTATTTTTAAGTATAATATTTCAATTAGTGCATATTAATATACAGTTAAGTAATTAACATATCACCAACATATAGTAATATAGAGTGGAATAACACATATTTATTAAAAATATAATATTTGGTTTTTTCTCCCTAATCACACAAGTGATAGCAGAATTTAGTTAACTGCCATCCTGTCCTTGGCTCTTTAGGTTGTTTTTAATTTTTCACAGTAATACCCTGAAGTAGGCTGCCTTTTTGAGTCCTGTAAGTTCTGAGTGCAAAACCCCGGTCTCCTAATTGCCAACCAGTGTCCCTTCCGCTGTACTGAGTGGCTTCTTCCTCATTACAGATTTGCTTCGAGGGGCAGTGCAGGAACACCTCGTTCTTCGAAACAGAAGGCTGTGGGAAGAAGTGTCACGGCCACGGGGTATGCGTGCCTGGGGTTTTGGGGCTCCTCTGCCATGACTGAGGGGGCAGGCCCTATGGGAGGCCAGAGCTCTCCAGGGTGCTGACGCCTCTGCCCTGCCCTTGCTCCAGGTTTGCAACAACAATCAGAACTGCCATTGCTTCCGGGGCTGGGCCCCGCCCTTCTGCAACACACCGGGCCAAGGGGGCAGCATCGACAGCGGGCCCATGCCCCCCGAGAGTGAGTGCCTGGCCTGTGTGGGCCTCTGCCCACCTTTGTGAGGAGGGGTGGGTGCCATGGGGGCGGGTGGCATGATGCAGAGAGAGGACGAGTCAGCATCACTATCCTGATTTTGTAGATGAGAGAACAAGAGGGACCGAGTGGGAGGAGTGGCCCAGGCTAGCAGCCTGGTGTGGGGCTCAGCCTCAGTTGGTCTTCCTCTGTCCCTTCTATTGAGGGGCATGGTTCTGCTTAGAGAGAGATTCAGACAGACCACAGGTTACTGAATAATCACATTCTTTCTGGGGGGCGGTGGAGGCGACTACCCCTTCTCGGCCACTTAAAAATAATCACGAACCTAGGGCACGTTATAGTGGCTCAGATCTCCTTGGATGAACAAAGCTTCAAATGAGGAACCAGAAACTCAGAAAATGTTACAGTTTTTTTTAGTGGAAATCTAAGGGATTCTAGCTCTTTGGTTTCCAAGCTTTTAAAAAGTAATAGAGAACTTTTTTTTTTTTTGTTAAGGAAGAAACCTCAACATGTAAAACATAAAAGTAGTGGGTCACTGGTCTATATATATTTTGTGCATTTAGATTTATCATTTGTGAGAACATTGAGGCAGTTTGGTGAAACCCAATGTGAAATTGTGGATTATGTGTGAAAGTTCTAATCTTACGTCAATCTATGACTCTCAGTGTTTTGTGTTGGTTGCTTTGTGTCCAGGAACATCATGATTCAGGCTGAAAACTAGTGGTAAATAATAATAGAGCTGAAACTCCTTGCCTTAAAAGGCACTCTCTTCAATTAGGCAAAGTGGCCGGAGAAGCTTCATTATGAGATCTGTGCCAAGCAAGTTGACCTGGTTGTTTAAGCTAATAATAGTGGCTTCCCAGTGGGACATAATGTGTGTTTTTTTATTACAGTTTTTAAGTTAAAGTAAGTAATACAATGTAAATGAAGATCAAATATCTGAAGAGTGTCAGGAATACAGTATTTGAAATCCACAGCTAAAGCTCAGACCGCTTCTAAGTCTTTCACTTGGGTTCTATTTCTGGAAGGTGCTGGTCCTGTGGTAGCCGGTGTGTTTTCGGCCATCTTTGCGCTGGCGGTCCTCATGCTGATGTACCGCTGCTGTAAACAGAACAACAAACTGGGCTACCTCAAGCCCCTAGCCCTCCCTTCCAAGTTGAGGCAACAGTTCAGGTATGACGGGGTACCGTGAAGGATTTGGGGTCCACTTGGAGATCACAGAGCTTTCCATAAGCAGTACCTGGTGAAGAAGTTGGTGGTGGTGGGTCTAATTCGGGGAAGACAAATGCCAGGTACACGCCGCTCTCTCCGCTGCTGCCATGCTCCTTGACCGTGGCAGACATTACTAGCTGATTTTTATTAATAAGTAAGCTTGGCTGAGCCTGGTCATCACTTCAGAATCCTTCTCAGCAGAATGCCCCCACCAATTCAAGTCGGAATAGAAATGAAACCTCTTTGCTAGCGTGTATCTATCTAATTGATTTGCTCCCCATTTTAAAGGGCAGGAAACTGAGGCAGGCAACAGAGAAAAACTGACTAGCTCGTCAATCACAGGGGTGGCTGGACATCAGCTCAAGACAGAGTAATTTTTTTTCCTAAGCAGTTCATTCCTTTGAATATTGAAGGTGTATAGTCTCTGAGTCCTCTATTAGATGACACTTTTTCCGGAGGGGATTTTAAATCCCAGGTCCTCCTGGCACGACGCCTGAGGGAGATTGGTTGATGGCTGGTGACATCCTCGTCTTCTTGGGGGAGAAAGGTCTTAAAAGGGTGAAGGAAAGGTGCTGAGGAACACTCTGCTTTGTATGAGGCCAATTGTCTTTCCTTGGGAGTTTTCCATTGGCCACCGTGTCCATGCCTAGGGAGCTGGGCTTCAGGAGGACCCATCCCACTTCCACCAGAGCAGACTTGGGATGACTGAGCTGCTCACTGCCATGCCTCGGTCAGAGGGATGTCAGGCACTGATCCTCAATGAACAACACCCCCTTTACTCTTCCTCTCTCCTTCCTTGTTACTAGTTGTCCCTTCAGGGTGTCTCAGAACAGTGGAACTGGCCACGCCAACCCAACGTTCAAGTTGCAGACACCCCAGGGCAAGCGAAAGGTAAGGGCTTTGCACCATGAACTTTGCCACTTTAACTTTGTCCCTCAGGACTCTGCTAGATTTTCCTAAGCGCCTCTGTGGGCCCACGGGATTGGTGATAAGACACTTTCTTGGCTTGAGAGATGGTCAGCTGGTTCTGCCATCCCCTAATGACTTTAAACGTTGCATCTGACCTCTGGGATCCTAGGCCTCTGTGCATGTCAGTGAGACACACAAGACCACCCCTGACTTTTTAAGTGCATTAAGGGTTCCTGTGTCTCAGGCATTCCTCGTCTTATGCATACAGGTGACCAACACCCCTGAAACCCTACGGAAGCCCTCCCAGCCTCCTCCCAGGCCCCCTGCGGACTATCTGCATGGTGGGTCCCCACCTGCGCCATTGCCAGCGCACCTCAGCAGGACTGCTAGGAACTCCCCAGGGGCCGGACCCCCAGTAGAGAGGAAAGAATCATCCAGGAGGCCTCCCCCAAGCCGGCCAGTGCCCCCCGCACCAAAGTGCATCCTCTCCCAGGTAAGTGGTTTCTCAGCAACCCTGGGCCGGAAGCATCACTTTTCAGGCCATCAGCCATGAGGAATGACAGAGGCTGGGAAGAGGGAGCTTGCTGACTCATGGGCTGGCTGCCTTTTCTGCATTCTGGTAGATACAGGGCACACAGAGCGTGAGGGTGATGAGCATGAGGAAATACACTACCAAGGACTTCCTTCCTGGTTGGCCTCTTCTGTGACAAGCCACTACCCACCTTCCACCCCAAATGTTAATGTTCAGTTAATGTTTCAGTTCCCCATGGTCTTTTTTCTCTCCTCTAGGCCTTTGCAAATGCTGTTTCTTCTGCCACATATACTTCCTTTTGCACGGCCAGCTCTTGTTCATCCTTAGGTCTCCTCTTAGATGCCACTTCCTCTAAGAAGCCTCCTCTGACCCCCAAGCCTGAGTTTGGTGCCTCTGTACTTCTCTCATCATAGTACTTATTCCACCAAATTGTGCCTCTTGGTATCTTGCACTAGTCGGGAAGTCTTACTGAGGGACATACGGTGGTGATGCCTCGCTCGTCTGGGAGGCTGGTCAAGGGGCCGGGCCTCTGGGAGGGCTGAGTAGGGGCTGGGCTATCCCCCCACCACTGGTGTTCTTTGGAAGCAGAGCTGCCTGCCCAGCAGTCTGTTCACCCGGTGTGTCTGATGGCTCCAGCTCTACCTTCTGGCAGAAGTTCCTGTAGCACAGACACAGATGTTTCCAGGACGGTGGCCAGGCGTGGTGCCTTCCAGAGCGGCCTGTGCTTTTTGGTGTGGAGCCCCTCAGGTGGGGTAGGGGACTTGCCCATTTTCCTCCTGGGACTGCTGTTCTTGGGCATGGTCCAGAGGGCTCCATGGGGCCCAGGCTGTCTCTGCCCCTAAGGACTGTGGTTGGCTCCGGGTCTTGGGGGGGTCCCTGGGACATGGCAGTGTCATGGTTTAGCAGAGCCGAGAGCATCAGTTTTGGTTCTCTGATGATGCGAAGCTGCTACTATCCCACTTTTCTCATCTGGGGCAGCGGGGGGATAGAAAATTCCATGCAGAAAGGGAAAGGAAAGACTGACAGGGAGAGAAGAGGGAAGGAGAAAGGGAAAAGAGCAAGAGGAGTAGAGGAGGGACGAGGAGACGGAGGGTGCGTTAGCCTCCTTGGGTGGCCAAAACAGCACAGACCGGGTGGTGTAAACAACAGGAAGTTATCTTCTGATGGTTCTGGAGGCTGGAAGTCCAGTAGGCTAGTTGCTTCTGAGGCCTGTCTCCTTGGCTTGCAGATGACTGCATTCTGCCGTGTCCTCATATGGTCCTTCCTTTGTGTACGTGCACCCTGATGTCTCTCTGTGTCTACATTTCCTCTTATAAGGACGCCAGTCAGACCGGATTAGGGCCCACTCTAACGGCCTCATTTCAACATAGTCACCTCTTTAAAGGCCCTGTCTCCAAATACAGTCACATTCTGAGGTACTGGGGGTTAGAGCGGAAACGTATGAATTTTGGCGGGGCACAGTTCAGCCCATAACAGAAGGAAAGAGGAGAGAAAGGGAGGAAGAGGGGAGAAAGCAGCCACGTGCAGACAGGGGTATGGGAAGAACAGAGGTGTAGGAGGAGGGAGCAGTCCATTGAAACCACTGGTCCTAAAAAACCCACACTGGAGGCCTGTTCAGTGGAGATGGTGTCAGCCTCACCCCAAGGTGCCGTGCAGTAGGTTGGGGGAGGGGTCTCCAGGGGCAGTGGACTCCAGCTGGGGGGACGGGAAGCCTGGAGGCTCCATGTCCTGCCCTGACTCCCACTTTCCCTGGTGGCTGCTGGCAGGAATCCAGAGCTCAGAGGGCCACCTGGCCGGTGGAAGTTATCCCAAAACACATGCCAAGCATGGCTTCTGCTGGGCCCGGGCCCAGATGGGGGTTTCTCAAGGGCAGGGAGTGGGAGGCAGCTTCTCTGAGCAGGCGGCGGGGATTAAATCGGGGCGCCGCCCCCTTCCTCAGAACCATTCCAAGAAGAGAGTTTCTGCTGCCCTCATTTTCGGTGTTGGGTAGCTGTGTCTCATGGAGTTGAAGGGGCTACCCCAAGGTGGCGGTTTGTAAGTGGAGTAGCCAGGACTTGCACCCAGGGCTGACTCCAAACCCTTCACCACCCTGTGGGTCAGGTCCTGGCTTAGGCCCTGGAGCCCAGAGCTGAGATACCACTTGCCCTGGGGGAATTCACGCTCTCCAGATCTCAGCTCCACCACCTCCTAGCTTGGTGACATGGACCACTCTGGAGAGGTGGAGGGTGAAGCTTCGTAACCTCTTCTATTCTGTCTACTAATGTGTATGAACTTCTACTCTGTACTAGGCAGTGGTTAGCAAAGCAGATGCCATCTCCACCTCACAGAGCTCACAGCTTGCTGGGGACGAGACTGGTATACATGTAGTGACAGTAGTGGTAAGTGCTATGAAGGAGAGGTTCAGCATTCTTACAAAGAGAGTTATGGGGGACTTGACTTAGCCTGGGAAATCTGGGAAGGCTTCCGTGAGGAGGTGACATTTGAGCTGAGACCTGCGGGGTGAGCAGGCTGTGAGGGGTGGGAGAGGTTCTTGGACCAGGGACCTGATGGTAGGGAAGCTTTGTGATGGAGAGAGCCCACAGATGGAAGGAACTTCAAGGCCCCTTTGCCTGGGGCCCATGGAGCTATGATGAAAGGCTGGAGAGCCAGGGGAAGCCAGACTGTGCCACAGGCACGGACTAGGAATTTGGTCTGCATTTGATGGGAACAGGGCAGTGGTGGAGCATGGGTGACATCTACAGGGATTTCCATCTACAGGGAAATTTCCCTACAGATTTGCCATCTACAGGGATCTCACTTTGGGCTACATTTAGGCAAGAGGGAGGCACAGTGCCTGGGGGGGTGCCCAGAGATGCTTCTGAGACTATTAATCTTCCATTGTTTGACCTGGGTGAGGATTACATAGGTGTGTTCACTCTGATGATTCATCTGCTTGTATGACTCATTTCTTTTTATGTATATTATACTTTAATTAAAAAATTAGTTTTAAAGAATGAAAGGCTCACTGTAGCGGCATTGTGATCCGAGGGATGAGACTGGGTGCAGGGGTTACAAGTTTAAACAGCGTCCAGAGGAAAGGTGATGGTAGCTTGGAGCAGGGGGGGTGACAGCGGTGATGGGGTGAAGCTGATGAGGGATGTGTAGAAGAGAAAAGACAGGGGAACAGTTGCTGATGAGGGATGTGTAGAAGAGAAAAGACAGGGGAACAGTTGCTGATGAGGGTTGGGAGGGGATGACAACCCGCCCCCCCCAAAACCCCCCCCCCACACAACTGCCCAGTGTCTGGTTTGTGCAGCTTGACTGATGGAGGTGCCACCCGCTGAGGACAGGAGCAGTGGGCCAGAGCGGTTCAAGGACAGTTTCTGCCTCTAGAAAACAGTGCTGGGTGAGGCCCCTGGTAGAGCCGAGCTGGGTCAAAGCCGACGTGGCCAGTGCATGACCCTGCTCTGGGAGGCCCAGTGTTGCCATGCTGATGAGGCTTCTGCCCAGATGACCCGCCCTGCGTGTGCACTTGCACACACACAAATTGTTCGTTTGGCACAGAAAGCAGCCAAGGGAGCACAGCATTTCCCCACGGCATCCTGACATCTGCCCCCAGCTGTTGCTTCCCCCAGAAGGTCTCTGTCCTGGCCTCCAGCAGCCACTGATTTGACAGCTTTCTGGGCTGGAAGCGTGTGGGATCGCATTGTCCTTCCGGGAAGGGATGGCGCTGGACAACGGGGCGCTTTGGTCATGAGAATCTGCTGCTCTTTTTCATTTCTGCTCTCACTTTTCTGCTGGCTGAGAAGCTGCTTTCAGAAGATCTCTGATTTACTCCCATTCTCTCCTCATGCTTGCCTTTGAGCCATTTTTATGCTTGCTAGTGATCTTCTCAGGAAGGGGAGCGATCCAGGACAGTAGGCACTGGAACTCTCACCCGTGGAATCAGCTTCTCTCTTGCACCCCACCAGCTTGGGGATCTGTGGGTGGTGGCATGAGATCCATTCTTTGACCCTTAAAATTTTTTTTTGGATCACAGAATAAATATAGTTATTTAAATTTTTTTGACGGGTGCAGAGTTTTATTATTTTTTCAGCTAATACGTGTTGAGTGCTTACTGTATAGTAGGCACTGTTCTAAAGCTTGAGCTGTGTCACTGAATCAAACAGAAAAGGACCCCTGCCCCTGTTTCTTATATAGTGGGGGATGGAGAGGCAGAAAATAAAAAATAAGTAAGTTGTATAGTATGGTGGAATGGGATAAGTGATATATACCAAAAAAGAAAAAGTAGATTAGGATAAACGGGTCTGGGAATGCTGACTGGGGGAGTGTTGCAATTTTTAAAAATTGAAGTATAGCTGGTTTACAGTGTTGTGTTAGATTCTGATGTGTAGGAAAATGATTCAGATATATATATATATATATATATTTTCTCTTTCACATTCTTTCTGTTGTAGGTTATTACAAGATACTGAATGTAGTTCTCTGTGCTATAGAGTAGGTCCTTGTTGTTTATCTCTTTTATATATAGTAGTGTGTATCTATTAATTCCAAGCTCCTAATTTATCCCTCCTGCCTCTTCCCCTTTGGTAACCATAAGTTTGTTTTCTAAGTCTGTGAGTCTGTTTCTGTTTTGTAAATAAGTTCATTTGTATCATTTTTTAGATTCCACACATATAAGTGGGATCATGTGATAGTCGTCTTTCTCTGTCTGACTTACTTCACTTAGTGTAATAATCTCTAGGTCCATCCATGTTGCTGCAAATGGCACATTTGCTTGTATATATGTACCACACCTTCTTTATCCATTCATCTATCGATGGACACTTAGATTGCTTCCATGTCTTGGCTATTGTAAATAGTGCGACTATGAACATTGGGGTGCGTGTATCTTTTTGAATTAAGACATGACACCATAAAACTCTGGGTATATGCTCAGGAGTGGGATTGCTGGATCATACGGTAGCTCTATTTTTAGCTTTTTCAGGAACCTCCATACTGTTTTCCATAGTGGCTGCACCAATTTACATTCTCACCCACAGTATAGGAGGGTTCCCTCTTCTACACACCCTCTCCAGCATTTATTGTTTGCAGGCTTTTTGAAGATGGCCATACTGACCGGTGTGAGATGATACTTCATTGTAGTTTTGATTTGCATTTCTCTAATAATTAGTGATGTTGAGCATCTTTTCATGTGCTTTTTGGCTGTCTGTATGTCTTCTTTGCAGAAATGTCTATTTAGGTCTTCTGCCCATTTTTTTGATTGGGTTGTTTGTTTTTTGATATTGAGCTGTTTGTATATTTGGGGAATTAAGCCCTTGTCAGTCACATTATTTGCAGATATTTTCTCCCATTTCATAGGTGTCTTTTCATTTTGTTTATGGTTTCGTTTGCTGTGCAAAAGCTTGTAAGTTTGATTAGGCCCCATCTGTTTATTTTTACTTTTATTTCTTTTGCCTTAGGAGACTAACCTAAGAAAACATTGCTACGACTTATGTCAAAGCATGTTTTGCCTATGTTCTCTTTTAGGAGTGTTATGGTGTCATGTCTTACATTTAAGACTTTAAGACATTTCGAGTTTATTTTTGTGTATGGTGTGAGAGAGTGTTCTAAATATTGATTTACATGTGGCTGTCCAGCTTTCCAACACCACTTGCTGAAGAGACTGTCTTTTCTCCATTGTATATTTTGGCCTCCTTTGTTGAGATTAATTGACCATAGGTGTGTGGGTTTATTTCTGGGCTCTCTATTCTGTCCCATTGATCCATATGTCTGCTTTTGTGCCAATAACACACTGTTTGATAACTGTAGCTTTGTAGTATTGTCTGAAGTCTGGGAGGGTTATGCCTCCAGCTTTGTTCTTTTTCCTCAGGATCGTTTGGCAACTCTGGGTCTTTTGTGGTTCCATATAAATTTTATGATTATTTGCCCTAGTTCTGTGAAAAATGTCATGGGTAATTTGATAGGGGTTGCATTACATCTGTAGATTGCTCTGGTTAGTATGGCCATTTTAACAATATTAATTCTTCCAATCCAAGAGCATCTTTCCATTTCTTTGAATTATCTTCAGTTTCCTTTGCCAATGTTTTTTATAATTCTCAGCATATCAGTCTTTCACTTCCTTCATCAGATTTATTCCTAAGTATTTTTATTTTGGATACAATTTTTAAAGGGATTGTATTTTTACTTCTCTTTCTGATAATTTTATTATTAGTGTAAAGAAATGCAACAGATTTCTGTATGTTAATCTTGTATCCTGCTACCTTGCTGAATTCATTTATCAGTTTTAGTAGTTTTTTTTTTTTGGCTGTGCTGCACAGAATGTGGGATCTTAGTTACCTGACCAGGGATCAAACCCACACCGCCTGCATTGGAAACACGGAGTCTTAACCACTGGACTGCCAGGGAAGTCCCAGTTGTAGTAGTTTTTGTGTGAGTCTTTAGGGTTTTCTTTGTATAGTATGTCATCTGCATATAATGACAATTTTACCTCTTCCTTTCCAATTTCCTTTTATTTCTTTTTCTTGTCTGATTGCTTTGTCTAGGACTTCCAATACTATGTTGAATAGAAGTGATGAGAATGGGCATCCTTTTCTTGTTCCACATTTTAGCAGGAAGGCTTTCAGCTTTTCATTGTTGAGTATTATGTTGGCTGTGAGTTTGTCATAAATATCCTTTATTATGCTGAGATATGTTCCGTCTATACCCACTTTGGTGAGAGTTTTTATTATGAGTTGATGTTGAATTTTATCAAATGCTCTTTCTGCATCTGTTGAGGTGATCATGTGAGTTTTGTCTTTTGTTGATGTGGTGTTTCCCATTGACTGAGTTGCATGTGTTGAACCATTCTCGTGACCCTAGGATGAATCCAACTTGGTCATGGTATATGGTCTTTTTTATACGTTGTTGGATTCAGTCTGCTAATATTTTGTTGAGGATTTTTGCATCTATATTCATCAAAGATATTGGTCTGTAGTTTTCTTTTTTGTTAGTGTCTTTGTCTAGTTTTAGTATCAGGGTGATGGTGGCTTCATAGCATGACTTAGGGAGTGTTCCCTCCACTTCAATCTTTTGGAAGTGTTTGAGAAGGATTGGTGTAAGCTCTTCTTTGTATGTTTGGTAGAATTCCTCAGTGAAGCCATCCTGGAAGCCACTCCCTTTGGTTTGCAGGGAGTTTTGTTTTGTTTTGTTTTTTTAACAGATTCCACTTCACTTCTAGTGATCATTCTGTTCAAATTATCTGTTTCTTCTTGATTCAGTTACGGTGGGCTGTGTGTTTCTAGAAACTTGTCCATTTCTTCTAGGTTGTCCAATTCGTTGGCATGTAATGGTTCATAGTATTCTCTTATGATTTTTTATATTTCTGCAGTGTTAGTAGTTATTTCTTCTCTTTCATTTCTTATTTTATTTGGGTCCTCTTCCTTCTTCTTGGTGAGCCTGACCAGAGGTTTGTCGATTTTATTTATCCTTTCAGAAAACCAGCTCTTGGTTTTATTGATTTTTTTTTTCTATTTTTTTAAATCTATTTTATTTATTTCCTCTCTGATCTTCCTTCTGCTGACTTTATGTTTTGTTTGTTCTGCTTTTTCTAATTCTTTTAGGTGGTAGGTTAGGTTGTTTATTTGAGATTTTCCTTGTTTTTTGAGGAAGGCCTGTATTGCTATGAACTTCTCTCTTAGGCTGCTTTTGCTGCATCCTGTTGATGGTGTATTGTTGTGTTTGGGGGTGTTATAGTTTTAAATAAGGTCATCAGGGAAGACCTTATTGAGAAGGGGGCAAAACATGAAGGTAATGTAAAAGCACAAAGGAAAGACTGTGCCACCCATAGACAAACAATACGGAAAATATGATTTCTTCTTTTTACAATTTTTATTTTTATTTGCACAAGTAATACACATATATGCTTTGTTAAAAAAACTGAATGTTCACTTGGACGACCCCTCTCCTTATGCACAGCCCACTCTGAACCTCTGACCTCTGTTATCAATTTGGTCTTCATCCTTCCTGACTTTCCTCTGTACCTCTGCATTTACATTGGTGGGGGGTAGTGGGGTGACTTATTTTCTCTAAACTATCCTGTATAGCTTGTACTGCAGCTTGCCATGACTCTTGACCATCTTTCCACCTCAGCACGTTATCAACCTACTTCCTTCTTTTGAAATGCTGCTTTATATATCACTGTATAATTTTAGTAATTTGTTGATGGAAATTTTAGTTATTTATAGTTTATTTTAGCTGTCACATACAGTGCTGCAAGGAACATCCTTGCAATTTCATTTTTGTGCACCTGTGCAAATAGTTCTCAGAGGGAATGAAATTATGTATTAGGTCAGAGAATGATCATTTCTAATCTTAATAGATACTGCTAAATTGCTCTCCAAAAAGGCTTTTTCCTGAGCATGTAAACATGTATGTACACAATTTCTTTTTAAATGGGACCATTCTTTTTATTTTTTATTTTTATTTATTTATTTATTTATTTGCGGTACGCGGGCCTCTCACGGTTGTGGCCTCTCCCATTGCGGAGCACAGGCTCCGGAGGGACCATTCTTTTTAAATATTATATCCCTTTTCTCATCTGCTTTTGACCTGTAAAATATTGAGAACATTTTCTTTCGAACAGGCCCCTCTGGCCTTTGAGTGAGGCTTGTGGCTTTCTCCCCAGGATTTCTCCAGGCCTCGGCCGCCCCAGAAGGCACTCCCGGCTAACCCGGTGCCAGGCCGCAAGAGTCTCCCCAGGCCAGGTGGTGTCTCCATTCTGTGGCCCCCTGCCTCTAGACCTCAGCAGACCCGGCCCCTGGCTGTGCTTACCCCAAAGGTGAGTCTTCAGAAACACTCGAGGTGGAAGCTGGGGCAGAGGGATCCAGGGGACAAAAATAAGAGTTGAGAAAACAGACCAGTTCATGCTTCTTGATGTAGTGCTGAACTTCCAGAACAAAAGCAAAGGACAGAAGCTTAGCATTTCTTGGTGCCTGCATAACTGTCCCTTAAATTGGTGAGACCCTTGCACACCCCCTTTTTTGGTTTCATGTGAAAGGTGATGTTTAGGAGGCTGAGCTATGGTAGCTTCAAACCTGGGTCTGCAACTGATGAGCTGAGCTGAGCGGCCCTGAGCAAATCACTCTCTTGAGTCTCCGTTTCCTTATCTAGAAAGAGGTTTTACGAAGCAGAAATAGCCAACCCCATCGGGTTACTGTGAAGGTCAAGGCAGTTAATTTACATTAACCGCTGGCCTACGGTAGGCTGTGCACAAATGGCCCCTCTTAATACATCTTCCCTGGGACTTAGTCCTGGGACTTAGTCTTAGTCCTGGGAGTTGGGGCAGAGGGGAGCAGGTGAGGAAGCTGGCTCACTTCCCTGTGTTCCTACGAGGCCCTGGGAACTCTGCAGACTGAGCTGCAGCTTTGCTGGGAGGGAGGAGGGGAATGGCTTGTCAGCTGGGGGTTGGGGGCTGCCACCATGCCTCTTACTGCAGAGTTGATGGTCTGGACGAGCAGACATGTGGACAGACTTCTGCGGAAACCCTTCTTCTCAGGTGACAGTCTGCCACTCATGCCCACCTGTCACAAGCCAGAGGACAGCTCCCCGCTGATAGCACGGAGCTGATGTCTCTCTCCCTCTCTTTTTTCCCTGCAGTTTCCTGAATACAGGTCACAGAGGGCTGTGGGGATGGCTAGCTCGAAAATCTAGACCCGTCTGAAGGCGCTTCTCCCTTCCTGTGAGGACTCTGAACACCACAGAGGAGCCGTGGCCACGGAATCTGGAGGAAGCATGCCTGGCCACCTCTGAGCCCCCCCTCCCCCCCTCCCCTCCTCCTGGAACGACTGCATCTCTGAAAAATCTCCTCCTTGACTCAGTGCCACCTCGGCTTCCACAGAGGCCCAGAGTGCCTACCATCAACGGCATCCAAGTGTTGTTTTGTGCAATATTCAGCCCCAGGTAGGGAGGGCAGAGCCGAAGAGGTTGAATGGCTGCTCGTCCCCTATCCGCCCTTCAGCTGGCCCCTCACCCCAGAGGTGACAGTCGAGCTGGTGCAGGCTGTCCGAGCTGGCGAGCCCAGCTGGGAAAAGTCTGTTTAGCCCTTGAGGCCAGGACTCAGCTTGGAGAAGCCATCCATCCACGTCCTATGGAGGAGGGTACGCATGAGAGCTTTCCTTTGCTTCCATCTTCCTCAGAGGTCCCAGGCTGGACAGAGGCTGGGCACTTACTGTCCCTTTTAGCTTTACTGATCAGGAGGGGTCACTCCAGCCAGGGCTTGGTTGAGGTCACAGCTCCTGGCTCTGTGGCCATATGTGAACACGTCAAGTTCCCTCCTCACGCCGCCCCCCTCCCCCCACCAAAGCCCCCGCATCCCCTTACTCCCAAGGGTCACTCTGACTCAGACAG
The DNA here is from genome assembly GCF_039906515.1 of Pseudorca crassidens. Taxonomy (NCBI): domain Eukaryota; kingdom Metazoa; phylum Chordata; class Mammalia; order Artiodactyla; family Delphinidae; genus Pseudorca; species Pseudorca crassidens. The sequence continues at coordinate 133,030,685 of NC_090298.1, read as the reverse complement.
GTACTATTTGCAGGCAGTGTAGACAGCAGGGGGAGCACAGCCCCGGCCCCCTCTGAGCCGTCAAGCCAAAGGTTTCGACTCCGCTCGCCACTGTTCTTGAGTGCTCCTTGTTTTCTCTTCTGCATTTTCCAAGTGCCTCACGCTTCTGAGTTCTCCTTCTCTGCTGGGACCCGCCTAATGTGTGGTGCTGTGAAGAGTGAATCCCCAGCAGTCCCGACTTCCTGGGACTTGGTGCTGTGACCTGCAAGTCAGGGTCCTGCCTGCAGGTTGGCCACGGGATCTCCTATGTTGGTTCTCAAGAGTGTTGACCCGGGTAGACTCAGGCCATGGCTGTGGGGTCGTAGCTTTACTTTCCATGGTGTGTGGTGACCTCAGCAGAGTGTGGGTCTTCCTTTTACTCCCTGACCTGAATCTGAGTAAGGTCCTCAGGGACAGTGGTGGGTGCAGGGAGGAGAGTGGACATCCTGGGAGCCCCAGCCTGTCTCCAGACCTGGTCACTGGCTTGAGGCAGGGCCGTTGTCTTCTGAGCAGAGAGCAGACCTGTCTCTAGAGATCCCTAGAGAAGCAGCAGCCTTGACGGAACAGAGTCTGTGCCGGGACCAGCCAGACATTTTCTCATCCTCTTCCTTGTGTTCTTTCCTTTGGTCCTGTCCTCCCCGCAGCAGGGAATGGGGACTGTGTGGTGCTCTGCTAGCTGGGAGGATTTTCAGAGAACCATAGGAGATGTAGTCTGGGATGGTCTCCCACCCCAGAAAGGTGCCGGGCAGCTTGGGGCCTCCCCGCCTCCTGCAGTGAACAGACGTTTGCTCTTGAAAACCTCAGTGCAAGGAAGAGGCTTGAGTTTTCACTCCCAACCACTACCCTGGGGCCCCCTTATCGTTCTCTGTATACAATAGGTGCTCACTAGATATTCTTGGGTTTGTAGACAAGTGGGATATTCAGGCTGTGCACCTGCGGGGGGACACTTGGGATAGATTTAGAAAGAGCTCAGGAAAATGAAGTTCTCTTTCCTCAGGTAGTCAGGTTGTGTTATTGGTGATGTTCACACCCCTGTCTTGCTGACAAGGGCCCTGGTTGCTCCCCACAGCCGATGTCCACCATCCTTGCTGCCTCATGAGGTCAGGGGACGGCCTTCCATGTAAGTGTGCTACTCGAAACGCCCCAGGCCTTGAGGCTGGGCCCCAGAAAATTAACGGTGAAAACACCTCTCCACTGAAATCACCCTTAAACTCAACCCCCTGCCTCACTGACATTCCTGTGGCCTGTCCAGCTTTTCTCCCCAACGTCAGGAGGTTGAAGGCTCTGAAGTGAAAATGCCCCAGCCACTGTGGCTGCATGAGCCTTTTGAACCTGAAATCCACCCTCCCTGGAACCATACCAGAAAGAGACCTGGATTGTTGCTCTCCTGTTTGTTTCCGTTTTTGTTTTCAATTTTTTTAATACCACCTCCATCCCATAAACATTGTACTGTGAACTGGAAAATGGTTGAATTTTCTAAATTTGGTAAGACTTTCAGCAGCCGGTTCTATTTACTGTTTGACTCCTGGCTGTGTTCCGGCAGGCCGGCGGGGAGTCTGCCCAGGAGCAAGCCTGGCTGTCATAGCCCGTTCTTCCCCTCCTGTGTCCATGTGCTGCGTTGAGGTGATGGAAACCAATATGGACTTAGGGAAAGAGGCACTTTATTCTCAAGGATTACTGCAAGACTGGGGAAGGGAGTGTTGCGATAGGGGCAGGGGGCAGTTGCATTAGGAGAATGCTCAGGTGAGCTGAGCAGCTACAAGATCTGTGAGCATCCCACAGCTCAGACGGAAGGGGCCTTTTATAGGAAGGAGTGAGCATAGCTGGAAAAAACCACATTCAGGGACCATCTCTGTGGTCAGCCTTTGGGGGAGGGGCTGTATGCTGGCTCTGGCCAAGGGTGAGTCCATGCTCAGGGTCTGGGGGGTAGGAGGGGAGCCTAACTGAGGCTTGGTGGAGTGACTTAACCAGCCTTCTGTTCAGGTGGAGACTATGTAAATCTTTTTAGAAGCTAACTTAGCCTCCTGCCAGTTTTTCAACCCTAGGTGTGTTTTTTCGTTTGTTCGTTTGGTTTTTTTTTTTTTTTTGGTAGGTGTGTTTTCCTTAAGAGCCTAGGAGGCATCTCTGAAATGTAAACCTCAAGGGACATCAAGGGGGATTGCACCCTCTTTCCCTGTCTCAGTGGGAGTTTTAGCCCCGGCACCAGGCTCCAGTGGTAACTGCCTGCTTGCCGTGGGTTCTTTTTAGCCTTATTGACTTCTCCCTATGAAAGAAAAGCTCCTTTCTGCCCCAGCTCTGAGAGGTTCGCAGATCTTAGGGTCTCACTGTAGACCTTACAGTACTGTCATAGCCCCATCCCCCTGTGGCCATGGCCCCTCGCCATCTCTTGCAATAATCCTTTTGAACAAAGCCTCCCCTTACCTATGTCAGAATTTGTTCTTATTTGGCCGAGGGTATGGAAAACTTGCGCGTTTTAAATTGGGGACCAGTTCTAAAGTCGGTGATGGCGTTAAATGTGTATGTAACAGCTCTGCTGGACACGCAAGAAAGTCAAGAGTATGCCAACTGGAAAGGTGCTCCACCCATCCTTAGGGAACCGTGCAAAGGAGAGGTTCTGCAGAACCCAAGCCAAGTGCCCCCAACGTCACCCTTCCATGCATCCTCTCTTACCATCCACTGTGTGTATGTACGTGTGCGTCTGGGATCCAGGGCAATGTGAATTTTCTTTTTATTTGGGAGATTGTTCACAGAAAACAGATCCTCTTTTCTCTCGTCCACCTATTAATTGTTTACAATATTTGTATATCTATGCAAAATACTTGAATGGGCTGTGGTGCCTTTTTTCCTTGTTTGTATTTAATTAAATTGTCATTTGAAATGTTGTCCGGTTTGGCAACTCTTGTTTGTTTCTTTGTTTTAACGTTGCACTGGCCAGCCTGGATAGGATCCATCACCGAGGACTCCTCAGAAGAGTTCCTACAGAGACCGTCTGTCCAGCCTGTGAGGCCACCACGGAAGATCTTGAGCCACAGAAAAGCCCTGGGTTTTCCCATGACCAGTCGAGGGAGCTGTTTGTCTTTGCACCTGGACACAGGCCAGTCTAGTTTTAATAGGTCTGGGGGTCACTCACGGCATGAATAATATAGATCGACTTGAGGATTTGTGAGAGCTTAAAAGTATTCACATGGGGCTTCCCTGGTGGCGCAGTGGTTGAGAGTCCGCCTGCCGATGCAGGGGACACAGGTTCGTGCCCTGGTCTGAGAGGATCCCACATGCCGCGGAGCGGCTGGGCCCGTGAGCCATGGCTGCTGAGCCTGCGCGTCCGGAGCCTGTGCTCCGCAACGGGCGAGGCCACAACAGTGAGAGGCCCGCGTGCAGCAAAAAAAAAAAAGTATTCACGTGAAGCTCTTAGCACTGTGGTTGGCTTCTCGTAAGGGCTCAGGCATGGGATGGGTGTCTTCCACTGACGCTATTCCCCAAACAGCCTTTCCCTCTCTAGTGAAGGCGTGGCTGTAGAAGGCACTGGAGGGACTTCCTTGGCAGCCAGAACTCTCCAGAGATTGGGGACTGGCCCCCCGGCACTAGAGGAACCACTTTAATTGTTCCGTGTCCAAGGAAAGCCAAGATGTAAGTATCAAGTAAACACACTCAGAGGTCTTTATTCCTGACCCTGCAGACCACGCTCTCAGGGCCTTCAGATTACAGTCATTCTCAAGATCCAACATGTTGCATTGATTTTAGTTACAGAGAGAAATCCACATTCATTAAAAACTGTGGCTTTGAGGCTGGCGGTGCAGGAAGCCAGTCTGTTCCTTGGAGCTACCAGGCCAGCAACAGTTTGGCCTGGGCTTGGCTATGCTTAGGGCACAGGACGTAAACACAGGCACAGGTGTGGAGTTACACAGGGGAGGCTCTGCACCAGCTTGGGGGCTGAGGGCCAGGTCTTCCTTCTTTATAGATATACTGGCTCCCTTACCTCCCTGTCAATGGTCCTCATATCAACTCTCACATTCTTGCTGCTGGAGAGAAGACAGGAAGGGAGGGGATATTAATTATGTCTCTCTCCAGCTGCTCTTGTTTTTTGACTGCCTCTGGTCAAATGTGAGGGGACCAAAGGCAGTCCCCAAAGCAGGTGGTGGTGGAGCAGTCGTGACACACTGCTTCCCAGTGTGGGCAGCTCATCAGTGGAGCTGGGGACTTGGTGGTGATCTGGTCAACAGCCAGATTGCACCCCGTGCCGAGCTTACACCCCCCGACTTGGCCACTGAAGTTCAAAGCTGATCCCACTGGCCAAGCCTCTAAGGCTTCAGCCCAGAAGTTACCCAGAGGGGACTTCCCTGGCGGTCCAGTGGTTCAGAGTCTGCACTTCCACTTCAGGGGGTGCGGGTTCAGTCCCTGGTCAGGGAACTAATAAGATCCCACGTGCCGCGCAGTGTGTCCAAAAAAAAAAAACAAGTTACCCAGAGCCTTTTCCACCTGGGTTCTTGGTTCACCACCAGAGTAAACACAAAAGTTAGCCCCTGGTTTCCAGAGAGCCTGTGTCTGCTTTCCTGACTGCCCCTTACTCTTCTCCCCATCTCCCCAAATCATATTGGTTTACTCCTTGAGGAAAAGGAAAGTGCATTCTGCTCGACAGCCAGGCGACTGTTAAGAGCAGTGCAATCGCTGTTCTCTTTGGAGAGTGAGGCAAAATGAAACCCTGGGCTTGACCAGCAGAGCTTGGCTGGGAAGCCAGCACCTTTTGTTGTTGTTGTGTTGTTTTGAGTTCTCAGATAACTGCCTGAATGTCTCCATGACTGACTCCTTAGGATCTGTCTAGAGAGGGAAGGGTGGGGAAGGGGTCGGGCGGATGGAAACAGATGCTGACCTCCAGGCTGGCTGCTCCCGGGAACGGGGCTGGTGGAAGTGTTTCCCTGAGACGTCAGGTGGCTTTCACAGTAAGCAGGTCAGCTGAGGTTCTCGCCTCTGTCTCCGAAGATGAGGTGGCAAATGCAACAAGACATTTTACAGTAATTGTGTGTCTGTTGGTTCCGGGTGGGAGGCACGGCGAGTTGCTCTCTGGGCCTCGGAGGGCCAGCTGCACTTCAGTCTTGGGCTCAGGAACGGTGAATCCGTCTCAGGAGGAGAACCAGTGCGAAGGATTTCCTGATGACCAACGTTTCAGGGAAGTTCTTGGCTTGTGCTACATTCAGCGGATCAAATCCTATCTTCTTCCCAACAGCACAGAGGTGGCACCGAGGAAACGAGGAGGACGGGAGGGCCGGGGACCTGCTGGCACCAACGTGTAGTAGGGTATTTGGTCACTGAGGCTGTGTTTCCAGGAGGTTCTGCCGCCACTGCTCACTGGGTAGGGACTTTTCTCCCGGAAACAGCGGTGAGGTATAAATGAACGTCTCAAGAAAAGAGAGCCCACTGGTAAGAGCTGTGTTGAAAATAACCAGGTGGCTCTGAAATTGAGCAGTCAGGCTGTACCACAGGGCTCACCCTCTCACTCATGTATTCCAAGCTTTACGAATGGATTATAAATACTTCGGGCTTCTTTGGTGATGGGGCGCTGGAGAGTTCTATGTTGTCCACAAGAACATTCTTGTCTTCGAGTCTAACGATGCTGGGCTCTGGGGCGGGAGGCGGGGTTGGGTTTTTGTGCATGTGGGGCAGGCTGGTCCGGCTGACGTCCAGGTCTTTGAAAGCGTGAAGCGTGAACACACCCAGGATGATGGTGACAAAGCCAGAGAGGGTGCCCACAATGTCCACGGCCGACATGCTGTGCCACTCCTTGAAGAGGACGACGGAGGAGGTCACCACCATCGAGGTGAAGAACACGTAGTAGATGGGGAACACCAGGGAGGTATTAAAGATGTCCAGCGCCTTGTTGAGGAAATTGACCTGAGTGCTGAGCGAAAGGGCCAGCACGAGGGACAGGATGTAGGGGAGAGGGTGCCGCACAACTGGCAGCCCCTGGAAGAAGTTCTTAATGGTGATGCCCAGACCCTTGACGGCGGTCACGGAGAAGGCCCCGATCACAGAGCAGATGACGATGTAGATGAGGACATTCCTTTGTCCATAACGTGGGGCGATGACGAAGATGAGGATGAGGCAGGACACCAGCAGAAGCACAGCAAACACGATGTACCCTTTGTGGGGGATGGAGACAGGTAACCTGACCTGGGAGGATGCCAGTAGCCTCTAGAGCCCTCCACTCATGGCAATGGGATGTCTCATTAAGAACCTAGGCTTGGGGCTTCCCTGGTGGCGCAGTGGTTAAAAATCTGCCTGCCGATGCAGGGGACACGGGTTCGTGCCCCGGTCTGGGAAGATCCCACATGCCGCGGAGCGGCTGGGCCCGTGAGCCATGGCCGCTGAGCCTGTGCTCCACAACGGGAGAGGCCACAACAGTGAGAGGCCCGTGTACCGCAAAAATAAATAAAGCAAGAACCTAGGCTTGGGACTTCCCTGGCGGTCCAGTGGTTAGGACTCCGTGCTTCCGACAGGGGGTGCTGGTTTGATCCCTGGTCAGGGAACTAAGATCCCACATGCCACCACCTGGTGTGGCCAAAAAATTAAAAAAAAGAGAACGTGGGCTCTGGAGTCAAACATGGGTCCCAGTTCCAGCAACACAACTTTTTAATAACTTGTACAAGTTATTAAAGCCCCAAGACCTCAGTTTCCTCTTTGTAAAATAGGATTAATATTAGGACCTTCCTCATAGGAGCTTTTTTGTAGGATTAAATTAATACACGCAATTGACGGAATGCCACCCCCCCCCCCCATTTACATGTTGAGTGCTAATCCCAAATGGGATGGTATTCGGAGGTGACGTCTTTGGGAGGTGATTCAGGCATGAGGGTAGAGCCCTCAGGAAGGGAATACTGCCCTTATAAAAGGGGCTCCACAGAGCTCCTTTGCCCTCTACACCAGATGAGGACACAGCGAGAAGCTGGCCATCTATGAACAAAATCTATCGGGCCTTGATCTAGGACTTGATCGTGATCCCCGGAACTGTGAAACGTAAGTGTCTGTTGGTTATAAGCCACCCGATCTATGATATTCTGTTAAAACAACCTGAACTAAGACAATGCAAACAAGGCATTTAGACCAGTACCTGGCACATAACAAATACATAATAATAGCATCCCTACCTATCAGACTGGGAACCTGTAAGCTAGCCTCAGTACCAGCCCATCAGCTTTCCTCCCTGAGCTTGCTGCCTCCTCCTCCACATGGCAGCACCTGAGATGGCCAGAACCCAGTCAGACCTCTAACATGGTTCACGCCCAGTGCCTTCCTGCTCACTGGGAGCCTGGAGCCTACCTGTGTCTTTCATCTTGGCAGCCATCTCCACGATGGTGGTGATCTTCTCTTCCTCGGGGGCGTGTATCACCATCACTGTGCTGCCGGCCACACAGATCACACAGCCCAGCTTCCCCAACAGGTTCAGACTCTCTCCCAGGAAATATGAGGAAAGGATGGTACTGCATGTGAAAGTGGAGAAAGGGATTACAGCAGCCAGCCCAGTCCCAGCATCCTGGAGAAAAGTGAGGGCTGAGCAAGGGCTCACTACTCTCACACGTGGAAGCTTTTCTAGACCCCCCCCTAGGAAATGTGTGAAATAGAAACTTATTTAGGGGAGGGTTACAGTGTGGGCTGGAGGAATCGACGACATACATGTGAATTTCTTTCATTTTAGAGACGGACAATATCCCCAAAGAGAAGAGTTGGAAGAGCCCTTCAAAGCACTCTTGTCTAACTTCCTACCCAATGAGCACATCTTCTCTTAACATTGCAAACAGAAGGCTTTCAGCCTTGGCTTGTATACCTCTGGTGGCAAGCAGCTCCCCCCTTCACAAGGCAAATGAATCCCTTGTAGGTTCATTCTGTTATTAACCCAAAATATGGTAGTTTCTACTCATCCCATATCTATTCCTTGAGCCATACAAAACAAATCCATTCCTTCTTCCATTTGTATATGCCAATATAAACCACCACAGTGACACTTGGGCACACTTTACATACTAGATATTGTGCTAAGAACTTCCCATTTATTATCTCACTAACATCTTGCAACTCTGAGAAGTAAAATATGTCCATTTTATAGAGGAGAAAACTGAGTCCCATAGAAGCTTAAATGATGGCAAGATCATACAACTGGTAAGACACGAGCCAGGATTTGAACTCAAGTTCTGTCTAATTATAAAGCCTATGGTTTTTCCTCTACACCTCACTGAGAAGAATTCTCCTGACTTCCTTGAGTCTTTTCTGGACAAAACACCTCCAGTTCCTTGCTGTTCCTTGGTGATGTGACTTTCATTCCCGTCACATCCTCCAAATGAGCCAGCAAAGGTGAAGGAAGAAGGGTGGTGAGACGAGACAGGTACAATTGCTGGGGCATGCTTCTGTTTCTTTAAACAGGTGGCATTAGTTTAGGGCAAAGACCTGTTGGCTGACCTAAGGTAACCCAATGAGCCTCATGAGTCCTGCTTAAAGGTATCAGGAAAGAGGGGATTGATGTCTAACCTCCTTTGAATGTCTCCCATCTCTCCTCTAAATCTCCCAAAACCATTTTACCCACAATGCCTGTTCATCAGCGCCCAGTAGCATTAGCAAAGGCAGAGGTCACACAGTGGAGGATCCCCTGCCGCTCCCAACTTCCTGGGATGGGAATCTGTAAACTAATCAGATACGCAATACTGGTATCTCAGCTACATCAGCCAACCGTGCCATGTGAGTCACGGCTCTATCTGGTTTTTGACTGCATAAATGCTGCAAAATTGTCATCAAGCTGGTAAAACAAAACAGGAAATTACAGGTACTGGGTGTGGTGGGCTAGGGACTTACCGGGGCTCCAAGGTTAGGGTGACAATCAGAGCCAGCTTCAAATGGGGCTCAGGACCCCCACAGGGGAACTGTGTTTGTAGCTTGGGAGGAACGGGGCAATGGGAAGCACACACATTTAATATCAGCTATCTTTAATACCATCAAACATCTTCCAGGCCATGGGGCCTAGTGGTGAAGCACCCAGACTCTGAAATTAGACTGCCTGGGAGGGAATCCTGGCCCAGCCTCCTGGGACCTGGGTGACCTCGGCCAAGATGCTTAACCCCTCTTGGCCTCAGGTCTCCCCTCCTTTCTAATTAGTAGGGATGCTGTGAGGATTAAATGAGGGAATACATTTAGAACATTTAGCGCAGAGTAAACCCTCAATCTATGTTAGCTGTGGTTATTCTTCAGCGCCTGTTCTGTACTAGGCACTTTCTGTCCGTCATCTCATTTAGTCCTTAAATCAGTGCCTTCAGGCAGGTATTATGAACATCCCCACTTAGCAGATGGGAAATTGAGGCTCAGAGTAGTTAAGTGACCTGCCATGTAACTACGAAGTGGCAGAGATAAGGTTAGATAGAACCCAGGGAGGGTTCATCTAGGGCTTGTACTTTCAACTTGTGTGCTTCTCCTATTGGGGCACCAAAACACTGACATGAGACATTCAGCCTTGCGGCAGGGGAAGCCCTTCCACCTGGTTTGGGCTTGGCCTGCCCCTTCACCGCCCAGGCAGCAAACCATCCAAGGGTGCGGAGCTCTGAACAGCACACTGCCTCCTTCTGGAAGCTGAGACTGACCCAGGTCCTTGACTGCAAGTAGCAATTGACCCCATGTGCAGTTCCGGACATCAACAAACTGAAAATAGGAAGAGACAGCAAGAGAGGTGACAACAACCTTATGAGGATACTCAGCACTCCCAGTGGTGTGACGACTGTCGCAGGAGCAAACGCATAGGCCCCAAAGTTGGCAACTTCTCCGGCAGCCACTAGGAAATTAAGGGGGAAGAGAGGTCACAGTGGCTCTGATGCGCCATCTCCAGCCCAAATGAATCTGGGTGGAGACGGCTTCATTCAGTGTTCAATCACTCACAGAATCCCAGACCAGCATTCCTTAAAATCCCCACCCTTATGCTGTCTCCCTGCAGAATCTGATCTGAAGGTCAGGCCCAGATGATCCTGACCAAATCCTCCCATGTTAAAGATAGGGAGGTGGCCTGGAGTCCAGGGTCACATGGTGCTCTCTGGTTCTTGAGGTCCCTTGGCTTCTAGCCTAGGCACGGTTAAGTGTATCTCAGGGACTGCGAATGATTGGTCTGTATCTTCAAGGTAAGCCCTAGAAAGTGTTAATTATCAAATAAAGACACAGCTACAGTTACTGATTCTCCAGGCACCAAATGGTCCACGGAGCCGTCTTTCCCAGAGGAGTTATGGATGGTCTAGACTGACAGGCGGGTGGTTAGAAAGTCAGACATTCCCAAAGGGCCTACCTCTCCCCATATGAGTTTCCAGTTTGCAGACTCCTGCAAGTGCCTCTTCTGTCTCCCTGCTCGTAGGGAATGACCTGGGTCTGCCCTTTGAAAGCAGATGATGAATGTGATAACTCTGGCTAAGACAGGGATCAAAACCTGACTTAGGGGATTACAAATCGAAAGCTGGCTAATTTTCTGTCCCAAAGAATTAGGGTTTGAAAGCCAGAGAGGGTGGGTGGAAAGGAATGTGTGAATGTGAAAATGCGGGCAAACCTTAGGTGGCAGACCAGCCATGTTCTAAGTGAGCCAACAATTGCCTGTGGAATGGGGCAGCTGACTTAGGAGTCCCAGGCTGTGCCCTGCAGGAGTCCAGAAGATTCCAGCGGGCAGTCATAGCTCCCTGAATTTCAGGGGAAGTTGAGAAATTACACCTTATCACTACCAGCTCTGTACAAGCCTCTCTGGGGACAGATGCTTTATGGATGAAAGACTGACTTTGGATGGAGAGAGTGACCTGAGATGCAGGTAAAATGTTCTACCTGCAAAGACTGTTTAGATTCTCCCCCTAGAAATCTGGGCCTTGGATTCATATTTTGCACAAGAGAGACAGAAATGCCCCGTCCACCCCTCCTTTCATCTCTGCCTCTGTCATCAATAGGGCACTGTCCTTAGTAGCAAAGATCCCACTTACTGGTGAGAAATCCAGCCCACCACATTGCATCCTTCAGGTAGCCGTAGCCTCCGTCCACTGTAGAAAGGAATGGGCATGAAGTTAGAGGTTGGCCGTACTTTCTCAGGACCTCTCCTTCTCTACCTTCACTCGCCAGTCTCTAAGGGTTCAGTATATGTCAGCTGTGGTGAGTCCTCCAGGCCTGCTTCTGGGCCCTGTCCTGGGTGAGTTCATCCCTTCCAAAGTTTTAAATTCCATCTAGATACCCTATGTCATATATGCACCCTGATCCTTTCTTCTTAGCCCTGATGTATATCCAGTTGCTTACTTGACAACTCTTGGGTCTCGCACAGGCATCTCAAACTCTGTCCCGAATGGAACTCTTGATTTTTAAATGCTCCCTACCCACCAAATGAAGCTCAGTAAGCGGCACCTCCGTGTACCTAGTTGCTTAAGCCAGAAACCAGGGAATCACACCTGACCCTCCCACTACTCCACCTTCTGCATCCATTCCATCCTGCTGATTCTGTCTCCAAAATGCATTTCACGTGTGTCCACTCCACTGCCACCCCACCACCCAACTCCCAGGCACTATCACCTCTGGTCTGGGTTGGGGCAACTGCCTCCTAGGACTCCTCTGGTTCTTCTCTTGTCCCTTATAATCCATTCCTTTCATAGTACCCAGGAGTCTTTTTTTTTTTTTTTGCGGTACGCGGGCCTCTCACTGTTGTGGCATCTCCCGTTGCGGAGCACAGGCTCCAGACGCACAGGCTCAGCGGCCATGGCTCACGGGCCCAGCCGCTCCGCGGCATGTGGGATCTTCCCGGACCGGGGCACGAACCCATGTCTCCCGCATCGGCAGGCAGACTCTCAACCACTGCGCCACCAGGGAAGCCCAGCCAGGAGTCTTTTAAGAATTATGTCACACCTCAGCGTCTAGCTGGCCAGTGGCTTTGAAATGCTCTTAGGATAAAGACCAGAATCCCTAACAAGCCTGTTCATAGTGTTGACCCTGCTCACTTCTCCAAAGGCTTCTCCTGCCACACTTCCTACTACAGTCTAGCTGCTCAGGCTGTCTTTGAGTTCTTCAAAAATGATGAGCTCTTTTTGGCCTTAAGGGCTTTGCATGTGCTTTTCCCTGTTTGGAATAGTCTTCTTAACAATATTTGCCTATAACTACACTTACTCTACAGGTCTCTGCTTGAATGCTGCTTCCACTAAAATGCCCTCCCCGGTCCCCTTATCTTTATTGTTTCCTCGGGATTCTCTCTCGTCACACTCAGTTCTCCTTAATGACACTTGTCATTTATAATTTGATCTATTTATTTTCTGAAATTTCCCCCACTAAAATGGAAGCTCCATGTAGCCAAGAATTGTGTCTGCTTTGTTCACATGATGGACTCAGAGCCTGGCACATGGTCAATACTCGGTATTAGCAATGAGGATGATGATGATTAGGGTGGGTTTTAGACAGTTTTGTGAAAATCCCAAAGTTGTATGTTGCTTTTTGTGAATGCCCTTTTTTCTAAGATGGTCTTTAACTTTCCTCAGGTTCCGCAAGCAGTCAGAATCTCCCATAAAAGTGCTCTGAGAGCATTTTACTCTGAGTTGAAATCTCAGAGAAGATATTGAAAGAGCAGATGGGAGAAAAAATGGATTCTGGGGAAGCTGCCTTTCTGAATGGTCAGTGATACTTGCTCTGCTCTCTCCTGAGTGGAAGCAGCTATTTTTCTGGCACTCTGGGAGGTCTCTGGCCTTTCAAACCCTTGTCCAGAAGAAGAGATAGAGCAGCAATGACCACTGATCCTGACTTCATGCCCACACCTCACATCTCTCCATTTTAGAGCACACCCGGCTCTAGTCCTGGGTATCCAACTATCTGTCAGGCTCTCCCACTTAGATCACAGTAAAACTAATACTGGTGCTTACTCCATGCTAAGCATCCTTCTAAACATACTACATATCTTCACAACAAGATATAGCTGGAACTATTCCTATCCCCATTTTTTCAGATGAGGAAACTGAGGCAGAAAAACTAGTTTTCTTGCCCAGGATCATATCACCTGGAATTGAGGAGCTAGAATTGGAACACAAATAGTCTGCTTCCAAAGCTCAGTGTCCCATAGAACATTAAACTGAACACGTCCAAACCTGAACACATCATCTTCCTATAAACCTGCTCCTCCTGCTTTCTTTGTCTCAGAAAATCGCACCATCATCTCCCCAGTTGCTCAAAGCAGAGCGCTCTGAGTCACCTTGACTCATTTTTTCATCCTCCCCTTGGGGCCAGGCAACACCAAACCCAAACCCAGTAAGTCCTACCTTCAAAATCTATCTCTGGACTTCGCCACTTGTCTCCATTCCCACTGCAATTTCCTGGCCCAAGTTCTGTTGTTTTTCTCCCCAAATTGGTCTCCCACCCTCCAGTCTTGTCTCCTAATCCACTCTGCACCCAGCAACCAAAATTAACGATTTTCAAATCGTAAATCGAACTATGTCTCTCCCCTGCCTAAAACCTTTGTCACTTACAATTACACTCAAACTCTGGAGCCCGGTTTACAAGACATTTCATGAGCTGGCCCTCACCCCATCTCTTACCCCTCCATGCTCTAGCCATCCTGAGACAGTTTCAGCTTCTAATATCACTCATGCTCTCTCACCCCTGGGCCTTTGCACATGCTCTTCTTTCTGCCTGGAATACTACTTCTTTCTCTTTTCCCCTCACCTTGTTATCTCCACATCATGTAGGTCTCAGCTTCTAAATCAACTCTTACAGAAAACCTCCCCTACCCCTCAAGCCTGGCTTTACATGGCCCTCCAAAATATTGCCATAACATTCTTCATTTTCCCCATGATAGCATTTAACATGCTACAGAACAACTGTTTATCGACTTGCCTGTCTCTTCCACTCAACTCAATGCCCCACAAGGGCACTGTGTCCCCAGGTCTAGCACGGCACCTGGCACACAGCTGGTACACAATGAATGATGATTAAATGAACACATTTTTTAACATAGGAGTCCTTTTCTCAACAATCGTTTCATGGATACACGTCTTATTTTTCAAACAAGCAAATCCCTGTGGACAGAGACTCAGTAATTCTTTTGTAGCCTATAAAGGAGCTCAGATTGATAGTACGTGAGGACGCACCAGTGTCTGACATTGTTCTGGGCAAAGGTATTATATTCCCATTTTGTAGGGAGACTGTGACTTGCCTGTGATGACACAACTGGTAAGAAATAAAACCAGGACTAGACCCGGGGTTTCTGATTCTTGGCCCTGAGACTTTTCCCTGTCTTCACCCCAATTAACTGATCATGTAGTTCTCAGGAACTACTGGATTACAAAGGAAGGTCTCCTGTTGTGGGTGGATCGGCCTCCCAACGGGACTGACAATGAGCCTTTTGTGCCTATCTAGGACAGGTTCTCAAGCCGCTACAGTGGACCCCGTGAAGGGAGGTTCACGGGGCTGGCCGAGGGCTCGCCACCCAGCGCCCCATCCAGCCCCGCCCCCCAGGAGCCTACCAGCCCGCGTGGCACCAGAGGCCACCAGTCGCTGGAGACCCTTCTTCTTGAGGATGACGCTGCTGCCGATGAGGAAGCTGGACAGGATGGCCAGCCCCAGGCCGACGTAGAAGCTGTAGTTCTGCCTGAACCCCTCCTGCCAGCTGCTGGAGATGACACTGCTGGGCACCTGGGGGCTGAGGTCGCCGACGATCTGGCACAGGACTTGTTGGGAGGAGCAGTACAGGCTGATCAGGGAACCTAGGGAAGACCACGGTGAGAGTCACGCTGGGGACATTTGCATGCAGGCTAGGGACCTTCGTGAACTCATCAAGTGCTTCCAACCATGTGTCAGATAAGTGCTGTCTTTGATTCCCACTTCATATATGTGGAAATGGAGGCCTTGCCTAAGAACACAGGCTGTCTGACTCCAGAACTCCAGCACCTCACCACTAAGTCAGACTGATGCCCCCCCACCACCACATAGGGCCCCACAGCTCTCAGGCCTCATCAAATCCAACCTCCCGGCCTCCACAGGAATCCCCTCCCAGCTTCTGGGCACATGGGCCTCCAACAGCTCAGGATCATACAGGGATTCTCCCCTCCCAGAGGCCTCTTCACTTACGTATCCCTAACTGCAGCCCTAGTGCAGAGTCCTGACAGGTAACAGGAGGGCGTGAGGCTGGAGTCCACAGCCCCTCCTAGGCCTGAAGATGATGAAATACGAGCATCCTTGCTTGTCAGAACCGACCATCCCCAGGCCTTACTTCGAAGACCTCTGGTGCTGTGGTCAGGGCTGAGGCCTCCTTCAGGCCTCAGAGAGATCAGTGTCCCTGCCACCCCATGCAGGATCTGTCTTTAGCTCTCCTTCCAAGTCCTAGAGTCCATGAGAGTCAATCAGTTCTCACGCCCTTGAGCCAGCACACCCTTGCTGGCTCTTCTGGCACAAATACCAAGGACAACAGGACAAACTTGGGCATGCGGGGCAGACCCTCAGTCAGAAGAACTAAGCTGCCCAAGTTCAAGGAGACAGTACAAAGCACGGCAATAATCCTCTGGTACTCCCAGGGCCCACCACCCTGGGGCTTCTCAGGAGCATCCCTTATCATGGAAACGGCAGAGTGGTCATGCCCAGGGTTTTAGCTGAAGAAACTGGGGCCCTGATAAGCTTGGTAACCTGCCTAAGGCTACACTGGTGGTAAGTGGTAAAGCCAGAATTGCTTCCCTAGCCCATATCATACCAAAGTTCATGCTCTCAGTCACCAGCGCCCCCCGCCCCCACACACACAACACACACACACAGACACAGCAGGTGGCAAGGGGGATGGGGTGTCATTTAGCCTCTTGAAGGCTACCTTAAAACATGAGCTCCCTGATAACATTTAAAAATCAGGAGATTTCCCATGAAAGTCCAGCTTCAGGGCTGCCTTTGCTTACTCTGCTGGGCACACGGTCCCATAGGCAACAGTAAGCTGTGGCTCAGCAGTGGTTTTACCCCTAGAGAGGATGTGCTCTTTGCGATTCCCCTGAGTCCACACGCGGCTCCCTTCAGTCATTTTTGTTATGTGTTCGGCCCCTATAAGCATCTGACTTTGTGACCTTTGGTAGTAGAAGGTCTTTTTCAAACTGTGGGTCACAAAGACCCAGGCTCGTGTGCCAAGGATGTAGGCCCGGGCCAGGCACTTCTCCTTGAACCAAGCTAGATCTCTAGGCCTGCACTAGAAGGGCCCAAAGTCCAAAAGGCCAGGCAGCTTTAGCTTTGGCATAGCTAGAGCACAGAGTGGCATTTTGGCGTAACGAAGGAAGGGCACTGTTGACCTTTCTTCCACGGCACAGGAGCATGGAACAGCAGAGCGGCAAGAGCCCTTAGAAGGCATCCTGTCTAACCCTCTTTCTTTTCAGCTGGGGAAACTGAGGCCCTGAGATGGGGAAGGATTTGCTTGAGTCTCATAAAAGCCTGGTGGCAGAGCTGGGTCTGGAACCCACCAGGGGACGCCCATGTGTCTTCTGCAGTGGGAGACCTCTCTTTCCAACACCTGTGTCACAATCCAGAGAAGATGAGACGAGAAACCATCTGGGTCCCTAATCAAACTTGTTCTGACTGCTCACTCCTGTTCCTCAGTTAGGGCAAGAGTCAAATCCTGGGAGTTCCCTGAGTTCAGGAAAAGAGCCAGAACCTGGGAGGATGTGGGCCAAGGAGGGCGACTCCCAAGAGGAAGGCCAAGCCCATTTCCACCCCCTTCCCCCGCCCTCCTGAAGGTTCACCTCCAGCAGGTGGAGCCAAAGGGTGGGCCTGGCTCTTTGGGGGAGGCTTGAGGCATCCAAGGGGCACAGTGCCCTCCATCGAGTCAAGTCCTCCCACAGGGGTAAAAAGAAAAGGAGAGAGGGCTGATGGCCAAAGGAAATCCAGTTCTGAGAAGCGTGCTCATCTTGGCAAATGGGTGTTGGGCCAGATGATTCCTGCTTCTCTTCCTGAATATGCTAAGACTGGGGAACATGTTTTTCCCCAGGGGAAGACGAGGCTGAAAATGGACCGCATCACTGTTCAGAAAACCAAGGCCAGCTAACACCCAACAGGCCCGCTTTGAAAGCTTCACTGGAGAGGAGAAGTTAGAAAAACAGGTATATCCCACAGGCTGCATACCAAGACCAGGTAGGAAAATGGAGAAATACCAAGAAAGGAGATGAGCACAGTACAGGTTTTAGAATCCAAGAGCCCTGGTTCTATATTCCATTTCCCCACTGTACTACCTTGAGCAAGTTCATCAGACTTTTCAGAGCCTCATTTTCCCTACTTCCAGAATGGTGACAGGAAGGTAATAATATCTACCTGCCTTCTAGAGTTGTGTTAAGGATTAACTGGGATAATGCAGGTAAAGAGCCTAGTCCACTACCCAGGTTCATAATAAGAACTTGAGCATAAAGCCCAGAATCTTTCCTTATCCTTTCCTGGGTTGTTCTTTCCCTCCTTTTCCTAAAAGGTGGATGTGGGTTTGGGGGTGGTGAGTCTCTGCGCCCTCTACCCTGTCTTTGATGAGCCCCAGGGGGACAGACCTGGGCAGGTACTAAAATCTGAAGCAACTATACATAAAAGACACCCCCCCCCCCCCCCACACCTCTTGGTAGACCCGCTCCAATCGATAAATCCCGCCTCTTCCCTCCCACGCACGTCCCCCTTTCTCCCATTCCCCCCTCAGCTACCCAGCTCCAAAGAGGGGGAAAGTCAGCCAGAACCCTGCTCCCTCCCAAGACGGGCCTGAGAACTGGGTGGGGGACGACGCATGCGGACCCCCTCCCCGTTTCGGTCCCCCTGGCAGGAGAGGACGCAGAGGAAAGGAGCAGCAGGGAGGGAAGGCGAAGCGCAGAGCGCACGGGGTCCCCGCTGGCCTCACGCACCGTTCTCGCAGCTGGTGTTGCTGGCCGGCAGCTCCATGGGGCGGACGGTGCCCCGGCTCCCCGGCTCCGGAGCAGGTGGCTGAGATTTGTCCCCCGCGTGGCCGGCGTGCGAGGAGCAGCCGGGGTCGGACCCGGGGGTGGGGAGAATGACGCGCCCCAGAGGGGGAGGGTCCCCGGGGAGGAGCCGCCCGGCCTCTTAGGCAACTCCGTGGGCCTGGGGCCCTGTGCTCGAGTTGCCCGCGGAGGGGCGCATGCCCTCCGGGGGCGCGGAGGCTGCCTGGATCCCGGAGCGGGCGTCAGAGGGGGCGGGTCCCCGGGCGCCGCCTCTCCTCGAGACGCCGGACCAGCACCTAGACAGCTGATGGGCTCCAGGGTGGCTGGAGAGGGTTCAATTTTCTGGCTGAGGTAGAAGTGGGAACGTGGGGACTAAAAGGGGGAACTGCTGCCAGTTGGGGCTCTCTCGGGCCATGGGCATCCAGGACATTCGGTTTTTTTCCCTTCCTGCCTACCTTCCTGGCTTCCTACCTCCCTGCCTTATTTATTCATTTAACGTAGGTCTGATCTGCACTGGGGCACTAATATGTAACAGGCACATAGTAGGTGCTCAATAAAGGGCGATACATATATGTGGAATGAATGGGTGATACAAGCTTGGTAAATTGAATGAAAGAAGGAAATGAAGTAACTGGAGACCAAAATGAATCAAACATATTCCCTGTCCCCCAAGAACCTTATATATTATTAATAGGGGAAACAAAATGGGATCAACTATCTAGAGACTGGTGTTTTCCAAATCACCATCAAAAAGAAAAATGGTGGTGGGGCTTCCCTGGTGGCGCAGTGGTTGAGAGTCCTCCTGCCGATGCAGGGGACACGGGTTCGTGCCCCGGTCCGGGAGGATCCCACGTGCCACGGAGCGGCTGGGCCCGTGAGCCATGGCCGCTGAGCCTGCACGTCCGGAGCCTGTGCTCCGCAATGGGAGAGGCTACAACAGTGAGAGGCCCACGTACCGCAAAAAAAAAAAAAAAAAATGGTGGTGATGGAAAGTATATTTGTTACTGTGGGTGCTAGTAAAACGAGTTCGAGAAACACTGAGCTGGACCTTAAAAACACTTGTGTATTGCTTGCTATAGGCCAGGCACAGCTGTTAGTGCTGAAAACTCCCAGTTCATTTAAACCTCATGACAAACTTACTTGTAGCTTTATGATTTATAGAAAGGAAACTGAGGCACAGAGTGATCTAGTAACTTGCCCCGGGGTCCTAGCTAGGAAGCAGAAGAGCCAAGATGAAATGCATGCTCCCAGCAACCACACCAAGCCTGGCATTTTAGGCTGAAATAACTCTGCTCCCAAGGAGTGAGGACTGCCAAGAAAGTAGTGGTGGGTGCCGAGAGGTCACTGGCCTTCTGGAGCAAGTAGCTTTTAAAAGTGGTTATTTACTGAGTCTTCACTCGGGGACAGATACTGTACTAAAGGCTTACAGGCATTATCTCATTTAAGCCTTCTGTGAGGCAGGTGCTAATCTCCATGGTACAGATGAGGGAAAACGGTATTAAAATTTTTTTGATTACGAAGTAATTTTGAATTTACAGAAGAGTTACAAAAATATTTCACAGAGTTCCCATATACCTGTCACCAGCTTCCCCTAATAACATTTTGTATAGGAATAGAAAAAGCCATATTTTAAATACTGATAAACTACCCCCGCCCCATCCCCACAAGGTCCCATAGCCAATAACTGAGGGCGCCAGGAGTAAACAGAGCTGCTATATCCTCACCCTGTCTCCCAAGCCACCACCCTCCACCCTCTGCTGGTGGCCTTCTAGCTGGGCCTCAAAGGGAGGGTCCTCGCAGCATGTGGCTTCCCTTAACTTGCTGGATGACTTTAAAAAGTCACCTTCTCTCCAGAAGGATCAGTTTCCTTATCTGTCAAATAAGACAGCCCTTCCTGCTCGCGTGTGTGTGTGTGTGTGTGTGTGTGTGTGTGTGTGTGTGTCTGTGTGTCTGTGTGTCTGTGTGTGTCTGTGTCTGTGTGTGTCTGTGTGTGTGTGTCTGTGTCTGTGTGTGTCTGTGTGTGTCTGTGTCTGTGAACCACCATGGGGTCCAGGGCGGGGTGGGTAGGGCAGAGGTTAGAAAGGAAAGGGAAGCCACAGGTCTTGCCCACATACCAGATCCAAGTTCATGTACTTTACCCCTAACACCCAGGCCTGTCCCTAACCTTGGAGGGATGTGGCACCAGAGTTCAAATGGAGGTGAATACTTCCAAGACCAGCATGAGTTCTTTCAAGACACAAAGGAGCCAGAAACCGGAGACTGGCCCTACTGGGAAATGATACTTCATTAGAGAAAAGTGAATGTATCCATGCCACCAGGGAGGGACGACTTGACAAGGAATTTAGTTTGTCTTTTCTCTTACCTAAGCATTTCTGCTGCTCAGATCCCACTTGTGCTATAAAAGAGTGTCCACCTCTGAGGCTGGCCAAGGTACAACCCTCAAACTCTCACTGCATTCAAACTCCATCGCTTTTGTTCCAAGGACATAGGATGAGAGAGATGGAGCGCTTTGCTTTGGCCTGGGCTTTTTAAGTCACAAGAGAAGATGTTCGGTTATAGTTGCCTTGTGCCAGAGATGGGCCTGGATCTTGGGAGACTTTAATACATTAATTGTGTATGTGTTTGTGATCTGTGGAGCTGCTAAAGTTCAGGGTAGGGGGCAGGGGCCTCTTTGCCCCGGTTAAGGACAATACTGAGTTCACCCTGTGACTTGAGACAGGGCTTTTCAGAGTTAGGTGGATTTCATGTTTCAGGGCAGTGGGCTGAGGTGGAGGGAACTGGGATCTACTGGAGGGCCTTCTACACCTTCTCTGGGCCTCAGGGTCCCCATTTGTTCTAGGAGGGGGCGGGGCCTCCCCAGGGCTGGCATCGAGCATCCCAGCATCCCGGGAGTGCAGACATAAAGGGCCCCATTGAACTGCAGGCTCCTCGGCTGCTGTCCTGACAAAGCCCTTTTCTCCCTGAGCCACAAAAGCCCTGTCAGGTAGGCAGCAGGGCCTGCAGCATTGTCTCCCCAGAAAAGAACAACAGGGTTCACTGTCCACCCCGGGCTCAGTCTCCCAGGGGAGGGCGGATAGCTTTGGAAGAGTCTAACTAGCCAGAGACAGATGGGATCTGTCCTTAGCCAGCCAGGGACGGGTGAACCAGCCACATCTCATTTGGTCACTTATTCAGGGATGAGCAGGAAAACAAATTTACCAAAACCCAAATTCCTAAAAATTTGGCTTTTAAGTGCATGTCCAAATGTTTTATGTTCTAGAGCTGCACTGTCCAATATGGTAGCCACCAGCTCCATGTGGCTACTGAGAACTTGGAAAGTGGCGAATCTGAACTGTGCCGTATGTGTAAAATAGGCACTGTTAATGTTTGGGGCCAGATAATCCTCTGTGGGGGGCTTTCCTGTGCACTGCAGGATGTTTAGCATCATCCCTGGTCTCTGCCCTCTAGACGCCGATAGTACACACATACCTCTACCTGCCATCCTCTACCCCTCTTGGGCGTGATGACCAAAAACATCCCAGACAATTGCCCGAATCACCCCAGATCAAGAATCATCCAGATTTCAAACCTTAATAAGAAAAAAGCCGTAAAATATCTCATTAAATAATTTTCTAGTTTTGATTACATGTTGACGTGATTATTTCTTGGATACACTGGGTTAAGTAAAATATATTATTAAAATTAATTTTCTCTACTTCTTTTTACTTTTTATAAAGTGGCTGCTGAACAACTTACAACTACATATAGACTGTGGCTCACATTCTATTTATATTGGACAGTGCTCTTATAGAGGAAGAGACTGAGGGCCAGAGAGGGAAGATGACCAGTGGCGGGTCACAGAGCAACAGAGAGGCAGAGTCAGGGTTCCAATCAGGTTTCCAGACTGGTACTCCAGACCAATGCTACTACTCTCACACACCTTCACAGCTGAAAAGAAATCCCAAAATCAGTGCACTGGGTGTTTCCAGGGTGGTATGGCTGAAAAGCACTGGGGGAGGAATATAGAGTAGAGACATGAGTAACAGGAATGCTATTTATAGAGGGCTTGCTATATATTATATGCATGCTTGTTTAATCTTTGCAACAACCCTAGAAAGCAAAGGTTTATTATTATCCCCTTTTCCAGTCCAGTGAGGACACAGCCTGTTCCGTGAGAAGCCAAGAATCAAATGCAGACACTCTCTTCAATACCACACAAACTGCTTAGAATCCCAAGTCTAGAAACATCCCATGAGACTTGGGTAGGCCACTTCTCCTGGCATCCTACACCAGGTAAAAGGGCTGAAAAAGACGTAGCTTATGGTCCTTTCCAGTCCTAGAGAGCTGGTCTTCTGGGCAGGGAGGGGAAGGACAGAGGGCTCTCTCCTCCTTCAAGCCAACCATGGGATCTGGTCAGTATGAAGAGGCCAGCCTACTCTTCTCTTCCATGTGGTTCCCCAGGATGGCTGCTGTCCTCAAAAAGAACTTTACTGTCTTATGCTCATAAAGAGCGTTAAGAAATAATGCTTGGAATGGACACAAGTGCACTCAGACTGGCCCTAAGAAGAGCACCGTGCCCAGAGATGAGGTCTACACGCAACTGGCATCAATCATGATTATTAAAACAGCACACTGAGTCCTTCCTCTGTATGCTAAGAACTTTGCAGGCATTGGCTCACCTGGTCATTACAATCCCTTACTCTGAGTACCATTTTAAGTCCCATTTTATAGATGAAGGAACTGAGGTTCAGAGAAGTGAAGTGACTTTACCAAGGTCACACACAGTGGTGGGGACAGAACTCCAAGCTGGGTTTGAGCATCCCCAGAGTAGTGCTCTTAACCAAGGCACTGGTTTGAGGAGGCCAGGGTCTTCTTCCCAGACCTGCTCCTCATCCTCCTCTGTATGGGGTAGCTGGGAAGACTGGGACCATCCAGAAACTACATGGAGCGGCCATACGATCTTCTCATCAGCCATCCTTCAGAGTTAGAGCTGGAAGGGCTCAAGGAATCCAACCCTCTTAGTTGGCAGATGGGGAAACTGAGGCACAGACAGGGGTGAGTTCATGCCCAACATCACTCTGCTAATTTGTGGCAGAATCGGTACTTCACTCAAAGTCACTGGAATCCCAATCCAGCACTTTTATCTACTACTATGCTTTCTTTCTAGGCAGAAAGGGGTGACCTTAGGGCAAATAATAAGAGGTATTACTTTTCGGTCACTTTTTAAGGCTGAGCCAGTGCACTGAGAATTTTACACACATTATCCCATTTACTCCTCACAGTAAGCCTATGAGTTAGGTACTGCTATGATTCCTATTTCAGAGATGAGAAAACTGAGGCTCAGGAAGGTTAAGTAACTAGTCTGCAATTAAATAGTGGGACCATGATGAAATTCAGCAGCCTGATTCTGGGGCCATTTTTTGACCGCTCTTCTCAAGCTGATCATACCGTGTTTATGGGATCCTCCATCAGAATATCTGCCTACAGGTGGAAGGAGTTTCACATTACAACGGAGAGCAGAGCTCAATGAGGAATGTATGTGGAAGGGCAGCACTGCTTGGCCTTGGTGTGGGTGTGCAGAGAGCGTAAGGCACTTTGTGTATGGAAAAGAACTTCACATCTTATCTAAAACCAGCTGGAGTTAAAATAATAATACTGATATGAACTCTTACTTGCTGCACAACTTCTGTGCTGCAGGTTCTTTGTGCGTATGAACCTCTAATCCTTACAGCAATCTCATGAGGTACATGAAGTTATCCTAGTTTTACAACTGATGACAGTGACTCTGACAAGTCTGGTGACTTGCTCAAGGTCACTCAGATAAGAAGTGGCTAAGCTGGGACTTGAGCGGGTTCTCAAAGCACTGATGCAGTCTCATCCTCGTTCCTGCCTCTCGCTGGTCAGCAGCCGCAGGGTGGGGGACCGTGGGGATGCTGGTCCTCTACACCTCTTTGGATCTGCAGCATCTGGTATGTAGGAACAGGGAGGGGGCACAGTGAGCTTCACGGCCAGAGGGAAGACTGATCCTAAGATGGGAAGAGTCAACTAAAAAATGGAGGACAAATTTAGGCTGTTTTCCCTTTTGGATTTTAAAAAATAAGCCCATCTTGGACTCTGATGTCTGAGAGGCTGGTATTGAAAAGAGTCAGGCCTGACTTCCCTGGTGGTGCAGTGGTTAAGAATCAGCCTGCAAATGCAGGGGACATGGGTTCGAGCCCTGGTCCAGGAAGATCCCACATGCCGTGGAGCAATTAAGTCCATGAGCCACAACTACTGAGCCCACGTGCCACAACTACTGAAGCCCACGCACCTAACGCCGGTGCTCCACAACAAGAGAAGCCACTGCAATGAGAAGCCCGTGCACCTCAACGAAGAGGAGCCCCCGCTCTCCGCAACTAGAGAAAGCCCGCACACAGCAATGAAGACCCAACGCGCAGTCCAAAAAAAAAAAAAAAAAAAAAAGGAGAGTCAGGCCATGTGAGTTGTGGGCCCCATTCTATCACTAACACTCTGGACCTGAGGCAGGTCTTTCTCACATAGGTCTCAGTTTCCTCACTATGTGCTGTGAAAATGAAGGATTTTTAATGATTTTTTTTCTATTTGATGGTGGGGGGGGGGTAGGCATCAAAACCTTTTTTCCAAAGTTACATCAAAGGACAACACATAAACCTCTTTAAAAAGGAGCTTCTTTCATTGATTCAGGGAAAGAGCCTAGAAACTTGTGCCTCAGCCTCCACGCTGTCTCCCTGCTGGGGAGGGATGCCCGTGGGCTCAGGACCTTGTCAGTTCTCCAGGGCCAGCTGTCAGAGCCCTGGAACACAGGCATGATGCTGCCAAGTGGGTCTGAACACTTCTATGTAAGTGGACCCTCTGGGTCTCAGGGGCAGTGCCCACACACTCCGAAGTGGCATGCAATGAGCAGTGTGAGGTGGGAGAGGCATTTCACTTTCAAGCGTGGAACTAGCTCAGCCTCCTTTGGAGAGGAAGAGTAGGCTTGGGGTGGTGTATGGGCCTCACCTCAGCCACACACAGTAGCTGTGTGGCCTTAGGCAAGTGATTACCTTTCCTGGGCCTGAGTTGTCTTATCTGTAAAATAGAGATAATGATCAAGATAATGATAGTAATAAAGTTACCTCTTACTGAATACTTGCTCTATGCAAGTGCTTCTTAGGTATTATATCAGCAAACCCTCACAATACCCTTTTGAAGTAGGTGTCACATTATCCATTTTGTACATATGGAAACTGAGGCACAGAGAAGTTAGGGGGCTTGCACAAGTTCACATAGTTCCAGCTATCAAATGGCAGAGCTAAGATGAAAACCAAACCCATTTTTGTTTGACTCCAAAGACAGCGTTTTCACCTGCAGTATACCACCTTCTTAAATTAAACCTGCCCCAAAGGGCTGTTCTGAGAATCATGAAAGACAACCTAGGTCACAGTCACAGAACTGGCTTAGTAAATGTGTTTCCTTTCCTGTCTCCACACGAAATGCCCCAAAGGTCCCCTACAGGCCGGAAGGGGGTCCACGAATGTCTACACGTTCCTCTCTTCCCACAAAATGAAAGTAAGGAAAGGGAAGAGAATTCTCTCTGATCTCAGGAAAAACTGCCTTTTCCTTTAAATAAGCATCTCTAATGAGTGCTTCCCAAATTGTATGCCATGAAACACTTCTCTACATTGTTCTGTGTTCAAAAAAGTTTGGGAAATGCTACATCCTCAAACTGCCTCTTAGAGATGCAAATTGCTTATTAGCATATTAAAGTCCCCGAGAAGTCCTGCTATAAAGTATTCTGCTTAACTTGGTTCAACCCAGAGTGTTCCAAATTCCACTGATCATGGAATCCACCCCTCACCCACACAGAACCCACATAATACTATTAACATCTGGTTCTAAGGAACACACTTGGGAAAGAAGCTGATTCTTGTCTGTTTATGCGGATAATACAACTAAGGGGCAGAGAGCTTGCATGGGTTGTCTAGGGTCACACAGCTACCTGGTGGTGGATTCTTTTGTAAATGAAGCCTTCTTCTCAAACTCACCACTGAGATGCAGGACGGAGTCGTGGTTAAAAGCAGGAACCTGGAGTTGGACAGGCTGGGCTTCTATCCTGCTCTACCATTCTCTAGCCAGGTGCTCTCGAGCAGGTTACTGAACCTCCTTGGGCCTTGATGATATGGGGACAATATGGCATATATCTCATCAGGCTAATTGGGGGTGTCAGTGAGTTAATACATGGAACAGCACCTGGCATTAAGAAGTCAGTTAATTACCACTGTCCCTGCTGGAGTTTGTGCAAAACGAAGTTCACCCGAATGACGATGGCACTGCAGGTGAGGTCTGCTCCTTGAGAGAGCCTGCTGCAGGGGGTGGGGGGCAGGGATTGGTTGGTGGCTCTGAGGAGCCCTTTCTCCAGCCAAAGGAGAGGGGTGTTCCTACCACCTGCCCCTGGGGCCAGGCCTCTTGATGCTGCCAGGCCAGACAGTGTCCACATGTCTGCCTCCCTGCCCTCTTGTCTAAGCTCAGAGAAAGTCTTGGAACCGTCAGTCTGTGACTCAGGAGCTGGAGTAAGCAGTAAGCTTCATACAAGAGGCACCAGCTTTGATCCAGACAGTCCTGGCCTCAGACCCAGGCTCTGGACTTCCTACTTGTAGGAGTTTGGCCAAGTCACTTAACTTCTCTGAGTCTCAGTTCCTTCATTTGTAACATGAGGATAATAGTAGGACCTACTGCCTAAGTTTGCTCTGAGGTACCAAATAATGATCACTAATGGTTTTTTTTTTTTAAAGAAGATGTTGGGGGTAGGAGTTTATTAATTAATTAATTAATTATTTTTTTGCTGTGTTGGGTCTTCGTTTCTGTGCGAGGGCTTTCTCTAGTTGGGGCAAGCGGGGGCCACTCTTCATCGCGGTGCGCGGGCCTCTCACTATCGCGGCCTTTCTTGTTGCGGAGCACAGGCTCCAGATGCGCAGCCCCAGGAGTTGTGGCTCACGGGCCTAGTTGCTCCGCAGCATGTGGGATCTTCCCAGACCACGGCTCTAACCCGTGTCCCCTGCATTAGCAGGCAGATTCTCAACCACCACGCCACCAGGGAAGCCCGATCACTAATGTTTAATAGATGCTTACTGCATGTCAGGCACTGTTCAAGCAACCGGGGATAGCTAGTGTCATGGTGGACAAGATCCTACTCTTCCTGGAGCTTACCTTCTAGACACGATAGATGTCCTACAAATATGCAAATAAATTTAAAAGTATTAAATCAGAATGTAATAATGGGTACAAAGAAAATGAAATAGGGTAAGAGGCAGGGAATGACTGATAAAATGGTCTGGGAAGGGCTTACTGAGGTGGTGATGTTTAAAGTGAGATGTGACTGACAAGGAGTGAACCATGGGACTATCTGGGGGGAGAGCCTTCCAGACAGAGGGGATAGCTAATACAAAGGCCCTGAGGTACAAGCAAGCTTGGTTTGTTTGAGGGATAGAAGGAAGGCCCTTTTGACAAGGAGCAGGAGAGTGATACAGGATAAAATCATTCACTCCTAGCACATACCCAAGAGAAGTGAAAACATACGTGCACGTAAAAACTTGTACACAAATGTTCATAGCAGCATTATTCACAATAGCCCCAAAGTGGAAAGACCCTAAATGTTTATCAACTGATAAATGGATAAACAAGGTGTGGTACATCCATTCAGTGGAATATTATTTGGCCATAAAAAGGAATGAGGGCCTGATACCTCCTGGTACAACATGCATGAATCCTGAAAACATTATGCAAGAGGTCACACACTAAAGGCCACATATTACATGATTCCATTTATATGAAAGGTCCAGAAAAGGTCAATCCATAGAGACGAAAAGTAGATGAATGGCTTCCAGGGGTGGGGGCAGAGGGGGAGTTGGGAGTGACTGCCAATGTGTATGGGGTTTCTTTTTTGGGATGATGTAAATGTTTTGGAATTAGATATAGGCGATTGTTGCACAACTTTGTGAACATAAGAAAAACCACTGAATTGTACACTGGAAAAGATAAACTATGGTAAGTGGATTGTATCTCAATCAAAAAAAGGGGGAAAAAGTCAGAGGGCCAGGCGGGAGCCAGCCTAGAAGCTATGTGGAAAAGTTTAGGGTAGATACTCCTGTAACACCCATATTACAGAGGAGGGTCCAAGCACACAGACTGAGTAAGCGACTGGCCCTGGGGCCACACAGCTACAAAGTGACTGAGTTGGGATTCACCCCTAGGCTGTCAGGATCAGAGTCCATTCTTTTATGTAAAGTCTTTATATAGCACAGAGCCTGGCACTCATCCACTAAGCACTCAATACATTCAGTTTCTGCATTCCCGCCCCATGCGGCTTTTACTCTCATTGCTGGCCTCCGTTCTCTGAGCTACACCCCTCCCATTTGCCTCTTACCACGGAGAGAGACAGAGGACCAGATGCCTTGCCCTGCCCCTTTGGATACATCCACTGAGGGGAGCACCCAGTCCTTGTGGGCTGCTTAATTAACGTACTGCCAACACAGTCACACTGGAAATTCTGGTTTGCAAGCTGGGCCTGGAAGAGAGGTTCCAACGGAATCCAGAGAGTGGGTTAAGGTTTCCTCATGGCTTGTCAGGTGGGGCAGGGGGCCAAGCCGCCATTCCACCTTGGAAGACCTCCGCCCTGATGGAGATGGGGATGCGAGGCAGTGGGGGGAAGGAGTGGGGACAGAGCTGTCCAACTCTGGATTGGCTGCAGCCTTTTTAAAATGGAGCTAAAAATCTACTGGAGATAATTATCTGCTTTTTGCTGCCCAAAGAAAAATGTCACTGTTTGTTTTGTGATAGGTCCAATAAATATATTTATGCCTCTCCAATTCCATCCTGCATTTCCAGAATGCCTGGTCTGTACAGAGTGGTCTGACCTTGAGTCAAACCCCAGCAGAGCCATGAGCGAGTGGTCCCCATCTTAGGGAAAGGCTTCACTGGTAATTTTTAACTTTTTAGGGGCCCCACATTGCTTTAAGAACCTAACACAAATTGTGCAACGCTTGACACAGAAAGATGCACACACCTACATACACACACCACTGTGCACTGAATTTCAGGGGGACTCAGGTTAACAATTCTTGGCTTTTGGCCACACAAAAAAAATCCTGAATTTTTAAACGTACATTTTTACTGAGGCAAGACTTCATAAAGAATAGTGCACAAATGTTAAAATGATGTGTGAAGATCGATGTAATTTTACATATGTATACGCCCTTGTAACTGCCATCCTCATAAGAATATAGAACATTTCCAGCCCTCACAATGACTCAAGGAAATTGTGACACCTTGATTTTAGCCTAGCGATTAAATCGGATGACTTTGGTGTTCTGATGTCCATAACTGTAAGAATAAATCTGTGCTGCTGTAAGCCACTAAATTCATGGTAGTTTTTTAAAGCAGCAATAACACAGGGCTATATACCCTCTTTCATTTGCACCGAGAGTAGGAAGGTGCTTGATTCCCCAAAACCCTGTGCTAAGGTAACGCATGCATACTGTCATTTGATTATTGCAGTAACAGCAGAAATAGGTATTATCCCTACTATTACTCTTATCCATAAGGAACCTGACATGAAGAGAGATTAAGAATTTGCTAGTTCCTGGCAGAGCTGGGTTTTCAAGAACCCAACTTTTAATCAGTTACTCCTTTTTGCCCCCTTTCTTGGCTAAGGAGGATCCCAAGAGAGAGAAAACGAACACCACCATGAACTACTCCCAGCAGGCTCTGCCTCCATGCCTGCCCCCAGACTTCACGCCCATCCCTTACTCTGCTCCATTCTGGAGTTTGCCCCAGTCCCTCCTGCCTCTATCCCAACTCCAGGCCTCCCTACCACCCTATATAGTACAACCATCATGGCCGCAGTCAACGCCTGACAATTAGTCCTTTATTCTCTTCTCTTTTATGACAGCTGCTGTTTTAAGGCAGGCTAACTTGACACCAATTACATGGCAAACTTTTTCGAGGAGACAGGGAGATTGATGCCATCAGCAGACACAGATGGAACACTTTCGGTGTGTTACCTGCTGTGTAAGGCACAGGCTCTATGGTGGGTGAGCAAGACAGATGCAATCTCTATAGTCATGGACTGTATTCATGAAATAGTCACACAATGAACGTTGAATTATAATTCTGATAAACGGCAGGAAGGTCAAGTAGAGAATGCACAGAGAGTATTTGAACAGAGCAACTGGGACCTAGGTTTCCAGGAGGAAGGGTGTTTTAAGTGAAGCTTGAAGGATGATGGAAGGCCTGAGTCTGTGAAGGTGGGGAGGTGGAGGTGAGGTAGGGGCGCATTCCTGGCAGACAGGGGCAGGTGTGAGCATCTCGGAAGGGACAAGGGGGCCTGGGACCCCAGGATGAACTGAAAAGAGCCCTTGGTGTGGCTGTTTAACCTGTATTGCTTTCTGAGCCTGGATCTTTGAGTATAGGATGGGAATGTTGATGACAGGGGGAGCAAATTAAAGGAGACTACATGGCAGCTGCGGATGGGCTGAACCCAGGAGATCAGTCCCTTCCCCACTGCAGCCCCGATGAGTCCAGCGAGCTTTCAGCAGCTCAGGGCTGGGCTCCTTGCCAGAAGTGTCTAAGAAATGCCCCAACCAGGGGCTCTTTGATTTCCCCCTTTCCTGTTGGTCTGAAACACCAGAAGGCAGAAATCCCTGGGTTTTATTCTAACTAATGAGGGTGGAGCTTAGGGACCGTATATTTTTAGCTCTGATAGCATCTCACAGCATATTTTCCCAGGGAAACCCTCTGCCTTCCCCATTCTGCCGGAAGCTCCGGGCTGCCCAGACGAGCAGCATCTGGGAACGTGAGGAACAGGCTGAGAGGGGAGCACAGACTGAGGAAATCAGAGTAAATCAAACCAGATGGGGAAGTGGGGACTGGCTTTGGGGGCTGGTTACTCTCCTCTCACCCAGAGGGAAGTGTGTCTTTGTCCCTTCCCACCTCTGGTTTATTCACTTTAGGGGAATTGAAGGCAGGATCTGAGCAGCCCCCTCCCAACGTCTGCAGGGTCAGGGGCAAAAGTACCACATACCAGATGTCTTTAAATAAGTAAGGGTTCTAAATCACACGATTAAACTGTTATGAAATACAGTCTGTCTTCCTAAAGACAAAACACACTTTTATAACACAAAATAAGGTATATATAAAGTCATGGGTTTTATATGGACTATAAGTTGGAAAAAATTCCAAAGATGACTGAATTTAATTACCATTGTGTATTTCTGGGTGTTCTGCTCTTGGGGCAGTGGTATTTGCTTGGCTAAAATAAAGAGATATATAATTCATACGTTAGTATGTATTTATTCTATAAAATTTATTTTTCTTGCCTTCATTTTAACATTATTATGGTTTTATAATCAAGATTCCCACACCCATGCACCTATGGTCAATTAATCTAAACAAAGGAGGTAAGAATACACAACGGAGAAAAGCCAGTCTCTTCAATAAGTGGTGCTGGGAAAACTGGACAATTCCATGTAAAACAGTGAGATTAGAACATTTCCTTACACCATATACAAAAATAAACTCAAAATGGATTAAAGACCTAAATATATATATTTAAGACCTGAAACCATAAAACCTCCTAGAAGAGAACATAGGCAGAACACTCTTTGACATAAGTTGTAGCAGTATCTTTTTGGATCAGCCTCCTAAGGCAAAAGAAACAAAACCAAAAATAAATAAATGGGGCCTAATTAAACTTAAAAGCTTTTGTATAGCACATAAAACTGTCGACAAAACGAAAATACAACCTATGGAACAGAGAAAATACGTGCAAACAATATGACCGACAAGGGGTTAATATCCAAAATATATAAGCAGCTCATACAACTCAATATAAACAAACAAACAACCCAATCAAAAAATGAGCAGAAGACCTGAATAGACATGTTTCCAAAGAAGACATAACAGGTGACTAACAGGCACATTAAAAGATGCTCAACATCAATAATTATTGGAGAAATGCAAATCAAAACCACAGTGAGATATCACCTCACACCTGTCAGAATGGCTATCATCAAAAAGTCTACAAATAACAAATGCTGGTGAGGATGTGGAGAAAAGGGAACGCCTGTACATTGTAGGTGGGAATGTACATTGGTGCAGCCACTACAGAAAACAGTATGCAGGTTCCTCAAAAAACTGAAAATAGAACTACCAGCAATTCCATTTCTGGGTATATATCCAGAAAAAAACGAAAACACTAATTCGAAAAGATACATGCACCCCAATGTTCACAGCAGCACTATTTACAATAGTCAAGATATGGAAGGAACACAAGTGTCCATCAACAGATGAATGGATAAAGATGTGGTACATACATACAATGGACCACTACTCAGCCATAAAAAAGAATGAAATTCTGCCATTTCCAGCAACATGGATAGACCTACAGAATATTATGCTTAGTGACGTAAGTCAGACAGAGAAAGACAGCACTGTATGATATCACTTATATGTGGAATCTAGTAATGAAAACAAACAAATGTATATAGCTAAACAGAAAGAGACTCACAGATACAGGAAAAAAAAAACAAAAAACGGTAGTTACCAATGGGGAGAAGGAAGCAAGGAAGGGCAAAATAGGGTATGGGATTAAGACATATAAAGTACTATGTATAAAATAGATAAGCAACAAGGATATATTGTATAGCACAGGGAATTACAGCCATTAACTTGTAACAACTTTTAATGGAGTATAATGTAAAAATACTGAATCACTATGCTGTAAACCTGAAACTAATATAATATTGTTAATCAACTATACTTCAATTAAAAAAAAAAGATTCCCTCTGTTCCTGCTTTTATTGAGGTACAACTGAAAATAAAATTTTACATATTCAAGGTGTACAAAATGTTTTGATATATGAGTGTACTGTGAAATGATCATCACAGTCAAGTTAATTAACACATCCATTACCTCACATAGTTACCTTTTTTGGGGGGGGTGGGTGTGGTAAGAACACTTAAAATCTACTCTCTATCGTCAAGATTTTTATATAATTTGTATTCTATTGTCAGTAATGTCAAATTAGACAACCTTCCTTGAGTCATTAAAACTCAAACTTTTTAAATTGATTTCAATATGAAGAAATTCTGTTCTGATAAGGGGTAGCACCTGAAATTATCAATAAGGTTTTTAAAGCAACACTTAGATTCAGAAAACGAACTATGCATTTTATACAACTACTCTTGGGGTCATGTGTAATTATTATTACAGAAAATATTACACAACATTCGTATTTTATCAAATAAATTTATTATATAAATAATCCCTTACATTACAGTTTTCATTGCCTTTTAAAGCAGTATCTAGAGGGTACAGTATTTCCTGAATTGTTCTTTCAAATCTTTCAATTCTGGAATATTATGAGAAAACCTTCCTAAAAGCAGTACATGGCTCAGTTTGTTCCGACCTCCCTCAATCAAGACGATACTTTGACCTATAGTGGCCAAAAAGTAGTTTGTAAACAGGTTAGTTTGGAATTATTTGTATGTGAATCATCTTCTTCCTAGTCATGCAAAATATTTTTCTTTCATTGTTTGTGTATCTTTATATTTCATTGGAAGGCCATTCCTGTTGCATATTTCACATGCATTTTCATTTGGGAAAGCCAGTTTCTCTAAAATTTATAAAAATATGTTTTGACCCTCTTAGACAAATTTAGATGCCCTTGATTTTTTGTGATGTTAATAATAGTAAGCAATAGTTCACAGTGAGTGTATAGTGACTGTAAATTCAAAGTTAATTTTATTTCCCCCCAAGACCACAGCTCACTCTTTGAGGACTTCCGTTATCTTACTGAACTCTTTTAGTGCATTTTTTTTTACCTTGTCTAAACTAAATCTAATTACTTTAACAGTATTTTGTCAGCAATTTCATCGAGTGTGTAAAAGCGGTTTTAATGAAAAATCTGATATGTGTTTCATCAAATGTTCTATCTCTGAACAGCTCCATAAAATATTGTACACGACCTTTTTTGTTCCCCCCAAAACTGACATTAGAGACACAGTTGTAACCAAGTTTCCTAGTCACAAATTCAAACTATGTGCTGGATGAGGCACAAAAAAACGTTCATGGGTTTTCAGCTAAAAATGCCAATTCGGGGACTTCCCTGGTGGCGCAGTGGTTAAGCATCCGCCTGCCAACACAGGGGACACGGGTTTGAGCCCTGGCCTGGGTAGATCCCACATGCCGCAGAGCAACTAAGCCCGTGCGCCACAACTACTGAGCCTGCACTCTTGAGCCCGCGAGCCACAACTACTGAAGCCCATGCGCGGAGAGCCCGTGCTCCGCAACAAGAGAAGCCACCGCAATGCGAAGCCCGTGCACCACAGCAAAGAGTAGCCCCTGATCGCCGCAACTAAAAGAAAGCCTGTGCACAGCAACGAAGACCCAACACAGCCAAAAATAAATAAATAAATAAATACATAAATTTATTAAAAAAAAAAAGACAAATCGTAGGCTAGCCGTCTTTTCTCTTCCTACAAGCCTCTATGTGGAGGCTTGAAAATAGTTAGCATTCAAGAAGTGTTTCTCAAGCAATGGCATCCCAGCCTTCAAACAGTCCAGGGCCCCAGACACAGCACCTTTCCCAGATCTATTCTCTTCTCCATTGTTATGGGTTGAATTTCTCTCCCAACTCAACTCATATGTTGAAGCCCTAAATCCCAGTACCTCAGAATGGGATTCTATTTGGAGATAGAGTCTTTAATGAGGAAATTAAGGTAAAAGGAGGTCATATAAATGGGCCCCAATTCAATGTAACTGGTGTCCTTAGGAAATTATGACACAGACACAGAGGAAAGACCATGTAAAGACACAGGGAGAAGACAGCCATCTGTAAGCCAAGGAGAGAGATCTTAGAAGAGACTAACCCTGCTGACACCTTGATCTTGGACTTCTAGCCTCCAGAATGGTAAGAAAATAAATTTCTGTTGTTTCAGCCACCTGGTCTGTGGTATTTCGTTATGGCAACCCTAGCAAGCGAATCCACTCAACTACCCTATGCTCTCCTGTCATGAAAATGCTTCCTCTTTCCACCTGAATTCCTTCAGTACTTTGCCAAGTCCCTGCCTTCCCTAATTGTGCCCAAGGGTCAGGACTGCCCATGTGTAAGTGGTTCTTCTCCTGTGGGAATTTAAAAAACTATCTTAACATGGATTTCCACATCCTCAGTCCAAGAGTTTTCAAAGAATGTTTCATGAGGGAATCATTAGTGGTGCAGAGAAAGGAGTGTCCCAGGTCATAGCCATCTGGGAGACGTGGTGTTAATCCAGGCTGATTAAGCTCTGCAGGACGTCACAGCACTGCTGACCTTCAAGAGGGGAGAGAGCACAATGCATTCCCCCAATTTATTTGAACGTGGAATCTTCTTTTCACTGTGCATTTCTCCAGACTCAGTGCTCAATGGCACTAGATCAAATATACCAGCCCTAATGATGAGAACCTTTTGAGGTGGTGACACATGGCTGAGAAAGATTTTGAGCTTGTGAAGTAGTCAGCCTCCTCAAGGTACACCAGTAGGAAATGACCTAGAATTGGGAAACCAGAGCTTGAAGGGACCTTGGATTATTTTGTCCACCTTGAAGATGAGGAACCTGAGGCCCCAAGAGATTTGAGGGCTTCCCAGGCTGCAGCAGTGGGGGCCACTAATGCCCTAGAACTCATCTCTGTTGGCAGTCTTCAGGAAAGCAGGCGCTGTGTAACACAGGAGGCTCCAAGCACTGGTGCTGGTCTTAAACATATCCTTCTAGTGATCTTCTACTGCCATCCTTTCCGATGAGTGTGAGAGGTCTCCAGGTGCCTTCAGCCTGGGAACTTCCTTGCCACTATGCTGGGTCTCTCCTAATACCAGGCTTAGCTCAATCTTACTGACCCAAAGCCCC
Source organism: Pseudorca crassidens (assembly GCF_039906515.1). Classification (NCBI taxonomy): domain Eukaryota; kingdom Metazoa; phylum Chordata; class Mammalia; order Artiodactyla; family Delphinidae; genus Pseudorca; species Pseudorca crassidens. Next base: position 132,994,845 of record NC_090298.1, on the reverse strand, counting down.
CCAGAAGTCCAGTAATCAAATTCCTAAGTCTAGTTTTGGGGTCCAGACTGGTGGATCAATTTACTATAGTGTAACAGCAAAAGCCCATCCTTTGGAACTGGGTTCATATTCCAGCTTTCACTTAGTAACTGTGTGAAAATAAACACACTGTATAGCCCCTTTGTCAAAGGTGGGATATAACACAAAAAGTGATGGTGGTTGATTCAAAGGAATGGATGGATGAATGGGATTTAGCATGGTGCCCACACACATTAGGCCTCATTAAATATTAGTTCCCATGCTTCCTCTTAAAACTAGGGATATATTGATAAATGATATATATGGAACAGGACAGAAAGCCCAGAAATAAACCCATGCACTTATGGTCAATTCATCTATGACAAAGGAGGCAAGAATATACAATGGAGAAAAGACAGTCTCTTCAGTAAGTGGTGCTGGGAAAACTGGACAGCTACAGGTAAAACGATGAAGTTAGAACATTCTCTAACACCATATACAGACATAAACTCAAAATGGATTAAAGACCTAAATGTAAGACCAATAAACTGCTAGAGGAAAACACAGGCAGAACACTCTTTGACATAAACTGCAGCAATATTTTTTTTGGCTCCGTCTCCTAAAGCAAAGGAAACAAAACCAAAAGTAGACAAATGGGACCTAATTAAACTTATAAGCTTTTGCACAGCAAAGGAAATCATCGACAAAACAAAAAGACAACGTACTGAATGGGAGAAGATATTTGCAAATGATACGACTCATAAGGGGTTAATATCCAACACACCTAAACGGCTCATACAACTCAACATCAAAAAAACAAACAACCCAATTAAAAAATGGGCAGAAGAACTGAACAGACATTTTTCCAAAGAGGACACGCCGATGGCCAACAGGCACATGAAGAGATGCTCAATATCGCTAATCATCAGGGAAATGCAAATCAAAGCCACAATGAGCTATCACCTCACATCTGTCAGAATGGTTATCATCAAAAAGAACACAAATAACATGTTGGCAAGGATGTGGAGAGAAGGGAACCCTCCTATGCTGTTGGTGGAAATGTAAATTGGTGCAGCCAATAAGGAAAACAGTATGGAGTTTCCTTAAAAAACTAAAAATAGAGTTACCATATGATCCAGCAATCTCACTTCTGGGCATATATCCGGAAAAGACAAAAACTCTAATTCGAAAAGACACATGCACCCCAATGTTCACAGCAGCACTATTTATAATCGCCAAGACATGGAAGCAACCTAAATGTCCATCAACAGATGAATGGATAAAAAAGATATTATATGTGTGTGTATATATATATTGGGTTGGCCAAAAAGTTCGTTTGGGTTTTTCACATGATCTGATGGAAAAACCCGAATGAACTTTTTGGCCAACCTTACGCTCACCACCCCCCGCCCCCACACACAAAATGGAATATTACTCAACCGTAAAAAGAACAAAATAGTGCAATTTGCAGCAACATGGATGAACCAAGATATTTTCATACTAAGTGAAGTCAGACAGAGAAAGACAAATATCATATGATTTCACTTATATGTGAAATCTAAAAAAAAGATACAAATGAACTTATTTACAAAACAGAAACAGACTCATAGACATAGAAAACAAATTTATGATTACCAATGTGGGGAGGGAGGAAGGAATAAATTAGGAGTTTGGGATTAACAGATACACACTACCATATATAAAACAGAAAAATAACAAACACCTGTATAGCACAGAGAACTATATTCAATACCTTGTAACACTCTATAATGGAAAAGAATCTGAAAAAGGATATATATGTATAACTGAATCACTTTGCTGTACACCTAAAACTAACACATTGTAAATCAACTACACTTCAATTAAAAAAATAGAAAACAAATAACAACAACAAAAAACCCAAAAAACAAAACTAGGGATATAGTTTGTAGAGTTACACTGTCAGACTATGAATCCCCTAGGCTCAGGCACCATCTCCGATATCTTGCCCAGTGCAAGTCAATTTGTAAAGATTTAATTCCTCCAGTGAGAAAGGAAAACAAGCCATTAGTTTAGGGCGCAATGTGCTTTGTCTTCTTTATCTTTATCTTCCTCCATTCTCTTTCAGGTTGTATCCTTAGTCATCAGTTTTCATGTGGCCTTCCACAGATCAACGACGACTAGAATATGACCCAGAATCAAGACAAGATGCTCATTTCACTAGTTTGGAAGCAGTTTTAATGGAGATGGAAATGTTTATCAACTCAACACAGGTACCCCAAAATACAAAGCAAAATATCATCTTCAGCTGCATAGCAAATATGATTTAAGAATTTAACATCATTATTTGATCACAAGCGTAAATATAAGTCACCATAAATAAATGTAAATTCATTGTACAAAAATCCCCAACAACTCTTAATACAAATATGGTACATTTGACAGTTTCTGAAACAGAATTTATTTTAACCTTTTAAAACCTAAGTTTTTATTTTTCCTGGTTCTTAGATACACAAAAAATCAAAAGTGGGGGTGGGCAGTAACACCAGGAAGGAAAGAATTATTAAACCCTTTCGGTGTTCGTAAATCGATGCTGCTGGTGAGCCAGGGAAATGAACCGTCTCTCCTAAAGGTGAAGACCTCAATTTACTGGGATCAAACCTCTTGAGGATAATAGGATTCTACCCAGAGGGTCAAATTCAGGGCTATGGATGCAGGGTGGGAGGGGTGAACTGTTGAAATAGCAATCTCATCCAACCGGTGATCCAAATCTCCGCAAAGCAATGGTCAAGGATTTAGAATGATCTCCAGGACTTAATAGCCAGACTTAATCTGAGAGAGTGAGCCAGCTACTGTTCCCAGACAGGAGTGAAGACTCGGAAGGCTCTGGAGCTTAGAAATTTTATGTGGGTTTTGAAGGTGAGTTTTACCTGGTGGTTCTCCCATGTCGTGTAATGCCTCACTTTTGCCTTTGGGATACATCTATGGTCATCAAGAAGAAAAAAATGAGAAATCAGAATAGGAAGTGGCAGCTCCAGACAGGAGGATCTGACAGCTTCCACCCTGACTCACTTGCCTTCCCAACAAATATTTTCTTTCATGGCTCAGAGGGAGCTCAAAGCCCAAGGGTAGCAGTGCAGGGGGCCTCTACAGCAGTGGTCCTCAGACTTTCATGTGCAACAGAACAATCCAGCTTGTGGCAAGTGCAGATTTCTTGACCCTGCTCCCAGAGCTGTAGAATCAATGGGTGTGAGATGGGGCCCAGGAATCTGCATTAAACGTGCTAATCTCAGGAGGTCCTGATGTATGTGGCCTTTGGACCATACTTTGGCGAGCCCCACCTCTCCTCCCTGGTGAGCATGAGTGGGTAACACAAACCTCTTGCTATGGACATTTCTTTGCTCTTGCCATGGGGTTGAAGTGGGCCATCTGGTTAATGGCAACCATTTCCATTCATCTGCCCTGAGGGAGGAGATCATTACTGTTCTATTTTCTCTCTTTCTTTTCCTTCCTGGGCCGGGGGAGAAATATCCAATGTCTCACTTTATATGTTCTTACAAGCTCAGGGTCACAGATTCCCTTTGATGATGAGGTGCTCTGCAATGAGAAATTCACTTCCCAAAGGCTTCCATCCTTCTAAACAGTCTCCCCATGCTTGGTAGGAGATTCTGCAGGGAATTTTGGTTCAGGGAAAAGGAAGTAGACACGTCCCTTTGAGATATACCCCATACCTCAAAATCTAAGTTAAGGAACATCAAGGAAGTTGACAGCCAAAGATAAAATGTCTCCGGAATCTTTCAGCTTCTAGGACAACAAAAGTCCTGATTCACTAGAACAGGATTCCTCTTTGGGGTATATTTTGGTATTAAAAGCTCGTTGACAAGTATTATTTATATTCCTTACCTCCTTGACCCCAAGATGTTTCTGGCTTCTATTAAAATAACCCTTTAATATTTTCTTTCTTGTGACAGTTTTCCTTGATGAGAGATTCTGTGCCAAGAAGTGGCCCCTAATTTGGTCGCTGGCTAATGCTGTGGGCAGTGCATGCCTGGCCTGTTCAAAGCTGTAGCCCCAGTGTCCATTACCCTGTGCAACTTGGTGCTCACTAAGCATTTGCTCAATGAATAAAGGACCCTCTCACCATCAAGCAGATGAGGTGGTCTAATAGCTTTCTGTTTTGAACTATGGAATCCCTGGCTGTGTTCTTAAATACTGCTTCTACATAGCGGTTCTGACCATCTTCTTACCCCAATTCTACTCACCCATTCCAGTTGTGAATGCATTTCTGAATTCTCTCTAGGAGTGCCCTGAGAGGGGAGTCAGAATGTGGTTTTGGGAGTCCATGGAAGGTCAAAGGCAACACCACAACACCATCTACCATGGGACCAATACCAGGAACCTCGTCTCCCATTCACCATGGCTCTCAGCGCCTGGTCCAGGAGTATTCTTGGTGGTAGAATCCCTGGCGTCCAGAGCAGAAGAAGATGCCATCTTGGGAAGTGGAGGGAGGGAACCAGAGGACGTGAAGATGCTAGGAAGTGGAAGCATGGCCAGGCTGACATCTTGGGGCATCACCACACTCTTTTCTCCATCTCTAAGACTTCAGTCCTGGGGTGGCACGTGGGCATTGGGTTGGAGGTCTCCATCTGAGGAGGAGGTCTTGGGAAGCAACCACAGATGTAGGGGACCACGAGATGGAGAAAGGGTAAAACTAGGGCTCTTAACACAGCTGAGGGAAAAAAAAGTAAAAAAGAAAAAAGCATACACTGCCCTGTTTCTTTTCTTTTCTTTTTTTTTTTTCCATTTACACTATGGAGAAACCACCATGGAGATGTTGTGGGAGAGCATGCACAGGCCCAGCCCTCAGGAGGTGCAGATGTGTTTGGGGAGGTTCTTGTTTCCTTCCAGGTCCATCCCACACACTGTCCAGTCAGACCCTGTTGCAGGCTGGTTGTGGCTTTCTCTCTCCTGCTTCTCCTCCAGGTCGAGGGTTTGCAGGACCTTCCGCCTAGCAGGTGGTGGCCAGAGACTGGTGGATGGGTGGTTGGAAGCAGCGCACATGCTCCACAGTGGAACTGTCCGTCTCCACGGACTTCATGTACTTATTCAGGATGGCAAAAACCTCATTGTTCAAGATCTGGTACTTCCTGATCCTGTCTGCCATCTTCTTCAGGGGCTGTAGAAGGACAGGGACGTGCAGGTTAGGGATGGGAGGAGGGGACAGAGAAATCAAGAGAAAGGGAAGAATTCAGTTGAGGGTGGGGTCCAGGGTCCTGATGCTTCAATGATCATGCCACTCTCTTGCTTAAAGGCCTTCTATGGGTGCCCAGAGCTTGACAGTGAAATGTGAACTTGACCATAAAACGCTTTGAGTTTCAAAACTTACCACAAAGCTGCAGTAATCAAAACATGTGGTTCTAGCATGAAGACAGACAAATGGACCAATGAAACAGACAGCCCAGATATAAACCCTTTCATATATGGTCAAATGATTTCTGACAAGGGTGCCCACAACATTCAATGGAAAAAGAATGGTCTTCTCAATAGACGGTGCTGGGAAAACTGGATATCCACACACAGAAGAAGTTGGATTCTTACTTTACACCATATACAAAACATTAGCTCAAAATGGATTAAAGACCTAAACATGAGAGTGAAAACTTTAAAACTCTTAGAAGAAAACAGAGGAAAAGCGTTACGACATTGAGTTTGGCAATGATTTCTTGGATATGACACCAAAGCACAGGTAATAAATAATAAATTGGAATACATCAAAATTAAAAACTTATTTGCATTAAAGGACACTATCAACAGAGTGAAAAGGCGACCCAAAGAATGAAAGAAAACATTTTCAAATCATATATCTGATAAGGGATTAATACCCAGAATATAGAAAGAACACCTGCAATTAAATAACAGCAAAACAAACAAACAAAAAAAAACAAGCCAAATGACCCAACTAAAAAGTGAGCAAAACACTTGAATAGACATTCCTCCAAAGAAGATAAACACATAGCCAATAAGCACATGAAAAGATGCTAATATCACTAATTGCTAAGGAAATGTGAATCAAAACCACAATGAGATACCACTTCACACACATTAAAATGGCTATTTCCAAAGATACACAGAAAATAACAAGTGCTGGGGAAGATACAGAGAAATTGGAACTCCTGTGCATTGCTGGTGGGAATGTAAAATGGTGTGGTCACTATGGAAAACAGTATGGTGGTCCTCAAAACATTAAAATCAGAATTACCACATGATCCAGCAATTCCAATTTTAGGTATATACCCCAAAGCAATGAAAGCAGGGTCTTGAACAGTTATTTGTACACTCATGATCACAGCAGCACGATTCACAACAGCCAAAATGCGGGAGCAACTCAAGCGTCCATCGACAGACGAATGGATAAACAAAATGCGGTGTATACGTACAATGGAATATTATTCAGCCTTTAAAGGAAGGAAATACTGACATGCTACAACAGGGTGAGCCTTAAACACATTATGCCGAGTGAGAATTCCACTTATACGAAGTACCTCTAGAGCAGTCAAACTCACAGAGAAAGAAAGTGGAAGGGTGGTTACCAGAGGCTGAGGGGAGGGAGAATGGCGAGTTACTGTTTCCTAGGCACAGAGTTTCAGCTGGGGAAGATGAAAAGTTCTGAAGATGGAGGTGGTGATGGAGTAACAAGGTGAGTGAATTTAATGCAGTAAACAGTTAAAGATAGCTAAAACAGCAAATTTTATGTAACGTATGTTCTACCTCAAAGCAAACAAAAAACCTTTGAGGTGGCTCCTGCCTCTTTCTCCTCTCAGCAGGTCCTGCAGACCCACCCTCTGTTCCAGCCATACATCTTCATGCCTCTGTGCCTTTGCTCTAGCTGTTCCCTCTGCCTAGAACATTCTCCCCACCCCGCACCCCATTTTCTGCCTGGCTATTTGCAGCGGGTCATTCTGGACTTTGCCCAAGCATCGCCTCTAGGGGGAGCCTTCTGAGGCCCCTGCCCAGCCCCTCAGCCTGCTTTAGACAGCCCTTCTTGATGCTCCCGCAGCAGCCCTGCCTACCCGACACACGACAGCGGCGCTCATCCCATCCCCGTAGCTGCACAACTTTCGTGTTCAGTCAGAGTTTGTGCAGATGACGAAGCAGCATTAGCAGAGTCTGACTGGCACAGGGAAGGTGTGTTTCAGGTCTGGAGGCTGGCCCTGCCCTGCGGGGTGACGTGATTCATCCCAGTGGGTTACGAGCCAGTGACTCACGGCTTCTTACGAGAAGGTCACCAGCTGCTGAATGTCTCCGTACCTACCTGCTGCGGTGTGGGGAGCTGGCCTCCATAAGCAGCTCCCCCTCCTCTGCCGATGAAAGACCTGCTGGTCAGGCCTGGCCCCCACTCCCAGGACCCAGCCACGAGCTGCTTACCACATTCTTAATGATTTCATCCTTCCCGTCCTGCCTCTGTACTTTCAGCAGGTGGTAGCAGAAGTCGAACAGGTCGAAGCGACGCTGCTGGCCCAGCAGGACGATGATGGAGCAGCCAGCCCAGTTCAGGCCATCTCCGAAACACTGCCTGGGAGTGGGAGAGGAAGCAGCTGGAGTGAGAAGCAGGAGGCAGAGGGGGAAGGGACCCTCATCTTGGACCAGCAGTACAGCTAGTGAGCTGGCTCACCTCTGGGCCAATTCTCTTAATCTGTAGAAGGGGTACAAGGGAAGCTGTGAGTGTAGACTCATTTGTTCCTGGGACTGTGGTTATATTATAAGCCCTGCTAGCCATAAAGAGGTGTCAGTCTGTCACCCCACTAATGTAAGAAAAATCAGCTTTGAAGAAGACAAATTTGCAAGAAAAAAAATCCAACCAGTCTTTGAGATTTATGTAGCCAGTTAGAATTCTGATGAAGCTCTGTCTTGGCTCTGGAAAGGAACCAGAGAACACCTGGGAGGGGAAGGGTGGTTTCAAACCAGGAGACCAGCTGGCCAGTGTAGGTGGAGAGGGCAGGGACTGGGGGTGGGGGAGGGACACGATGGGGCATGAACAGACGCTGCTGGTGTGCAGGGCTGCCAGTCCTCTTGGGTCTGGTGAAGCCCAGCCTGCACGCCCCCAACTCTCAACAGCCACCTGGGCAATCTGGGAGGCCGTGGGGCATCTCTTGGCTGGATCGCTCGCCCCTGAATGCAGCGCAGCCCACTGGGAAGGTTTCCCAGCTTCCCCACCGCTGTCGCGGAAAGTGCAGCTGCTCTGGAAACAGCCTTCCCGTCCCACTCCCAGCACCACTCTCTCGGGGAGGCCTCTCTGGCCCCTGTGCGTGTTTCCTCCAGAGCTCCTGGCTCCTGGAGGGCAGGCCTTGTCTGCCCTCTTCACCACTCTGCTCTTGCTGTGTAGCTGGGTGAGTGACGGGAGAATGGGGCTCTGCTTCTGTCTTCTCTGAGAACAGGACTGGGTTCCTCTCAAAGGCACCCCTGCTTTTTAGGAGCAGAGGCCTCATGAGCAAGGTGGGGCCCACCTTCTGCCAGGGGAGCCTGTCTCTGTTCTACGACCCCTGGAGCTCTGCTGGGGTGGGCGGTGAGATCTTAATACCAAGCCCTCGCCAGAGCTCCCCCCCCCACCGCCCCTTCCATAGGCCCAGCTTCTAGTCCCGTGAAGACAGGCCCTGAGAGGTCCAAGGCCCTGATGTGCACACACTCCATGTCTGTCTTCAACCACTTGGAGCCTTCCCTGTGGGGTCCCCTTCTCCCCTCTAAGAGCTGAATCCTAAGCAGTGTTCCAGCTCAGCTGTCGTCTGTGAATTAAATTCCTATAATCCACTTGTCTCTCTTCATGGGCATCTGTTGTCCTTCCTGCCCTCGCTGCCAAGGGACCTCATTCGATGCACCTTATATCTATTTTCTAGTCTTCTCTTGGCCCTGTCAACCCCACATACCAGGAACTGTCTACTTTTGCTCTGCACAGATGCATGTCCGGCACCTAGAACCCTGATCGACATACAGCACGTGCTCAACAAACCGTTGTTGGACAACCCCGCCCCTGCCCTCCTTTCTGGCTGACCTCTGGCTGCCCGATGGCTCTTCGGGTGGGGGATGAGCAGGTTGGAGGGGCGACCCCACCTTCCCTGGGGCTACTCACTCAGCTGTGAACTCGTTGGTCCCCACGGGGATGCAGTAGACGAACTGCATGGCACTCCACAGCCGGTGGAACTCCACGCACTCGTCGACGTGCATGACGCCGTTGGTGGGCGGGGGGCCCCGCCAGATGGGGTCCTGCAGGTAGCTCCGGATGCGGGTCAGGATGACCTCGAACATGGACAGGCCGCAGCACAGCCGCTCCTTGGTCAGGAGGTCGCCCTCCCGAGCGATGGCGATTTGCTGGGAACGGGAGAGTACATACACCTGCCAGTCACACCTCAGACCCCATTTTCTACCTCTCACCCGATATTCCCAAACCCCAGAGCTGGCTGCATCTGTAATTCATTCACCAGAACTGAGGTCTTGCCCAGAGCAGGGCACTAGCTTTATAAACCTGAGTTCAATCGCAGGGGGAAGTCTTGGGGTAAGTAAAATCGAGGAGCCATTGCTAGAGGAATAGTATAAAAAAATTTCAATCCACCTATATAATGAAATGCTAGGTAGCCTTTGAAAAGACTGAGATGATGCTACTACTAGTACTATTGCTACTACTGTACTGTTACGACTACTAGCACACACTCACTCTGTGTGTAATACACCAGGCCCTGTTCTATGCATTCGTTAAGTACTTACCTTATTTACTCCTTACATAAACCCCATGAAGAAGATGCCATTATTATCCCCATTTTATTGAAGAAGAAACTGAGGTTCAGAGAGGCAGTCAGTGAGTGGAAAAGTTGGGATTTGAATCCTAGTAGTCTAGAGCTGTGGATTAAATTGTTAAGTGAATAGAGCAAGTTGCAGAAGAGGACGTGTACTACAATCCTATTAAAAGACATCAGTAACACAATCCCACAGGCAGACACACAAAACTGTACGCATGTATGTGTGTGGGGGGGTGAGAGTGTAAAACATTCTAGAAGGATTAACATCAGTTGTGGGAACAGATGGGCTTGGAGAAGCAGGTGGGGTTTTCACTTTTTACTATAAATACTTCTGTACAGTTGAATGTGCTACAATAAGCATATGTTACTCTTAAAAATTTGTCGCTGATTTTACAGGTTATTCCTCCCATTACAAGTTCTCTGACCACTGTTAACAATCTTCCTTAATAATTTAAACTGGCTTCTCATATGGCATCTGGTTACTACATCTCTAATAATCAGCCAGCTAGACTAGTACTTCAAAACACATTACCGTCTGCAGGAGCAGAAAATATCTAGGGGTAGAGGTCTCAAAGCCATGTGCAAGGATAACAGATATTAACATCTAAGGTCCAAGTACAATCTCCAAATCTAGGGACAAAGCTTAAGAGGGCCGGCTTCAGAGACAGAGAGGTTCACAGGGCACTCCTGGGATCAGTTCCCCAGAGGGCGGGCCCGCCCGAGAGCTCAGTGTACAGTGTGGCTGGGTGGAGTCTGCCTGCCTGCTCCCTGCACGCTCCCCACACCCTACAGCCCCTAGAAAGAGGGCGGCCTCAATTAAATTAATCCATGAAGGGAAGTAAATCAGGAAACACCAGAGCTGGAGCCCTTTAGGAATGTGGGTCAGGAGTGTAGCTGTCATGACAGCTATAAACTGAAAGAAGTCTAGGACGAAAAATGTGAATTGGGGAAGAAGAGCTTACGACCTGTGTTTCGAACACAAGAGGGAACCCTGATTCACGGTGACTCATCTTGATTCTGGTGGCAGAGAAAGATCGCTCCAGCGCAGAGAAGCTGCCACAGTTAGCTAGAAATACTTATTTTCAAAAACCCTGACCCCAGTGCTTGACTCTGTTCTCACCAGGCAACTCCCTGTGGTAGTATCTGGACCCTGACAGGGCTCTCCACTTTAGAAAGAGAGTGCCTGGTACAGCGAAGATGCTCAGTAAATAAAGAACCCACGTCTGTTCTAGAGTCATGATTATTCTCCTTCAGAAATTAATACAGAGAGTTCTGGCTTACTAGTTAACCTGTGCATTTAGTTAGTCTGTATCAGTCCTCAGGGCCTGACAACTGTGGGAGGACCTAAAGAATTAGCAACAGGGTTTATAAACCTGCAGACAGATTTTGAACTCTAATGACCCCCCGTCAACCAGAGCCAACCAAAGGGCCTTGACTGAAATGGTTAGGGGCTTTGCCCCTTTCCTGAAAAACTGTTTACCTTTATGGGTTTTCCTATGAGCTACAAGAGTAAAATCTGGAAAAAAAATTGTAAAAATGTTATAAGAAAATAAAAATCTCCCATAAATCCCATCACCCACAGATGAGCTTTCTTAAAATACTTATGTATGATTTATTTGTGTTTATGTATGTGAGCGTGTATATGTATCTATTTTAACACAGTTTGGGTCACACTATCTACATTGTTTTTTTCTCTTAAGATATTGGTACTAAAAAAAAATTTCCTTTAGTATATTCAGTAATATGGTTTTTTAATGGCTACATAAAATGGCCATTGACATACGTCATTTATTTAGTTCTCTATTCCTGTTGGTTATTTTAAATTGCTCGCAAGTTTTCATCATTATAGACAACTCCTAAGTAATTATCCTTATATATTACACTTTTTGAGCTTCTCTCTGGTTATCTTCTTAGGATAAAATCCTAGAACTGTTCAGTCAAAGAGTATAAGCAGTTTTAAAAGGCTTTTGTTACATAGTGACAAATTAGTCCCAAGAAAAGCTGAACCACTGTACACCTGTCTGTGTCAAGTCTGTTCCTTGTGCCTTTAGCAGTTACTTCATTATCATGAAGAAAAGTTCTTAGCCAACTTGCGAAATGAAGAGCTATATCCTTCTCTTTCACGTTTCATTGATCACTGGTAAAGCGGAACACTTTTTCTCCTGTTTGTTGGCATTTATATTTCTTAGGCTGTGAGTTTTCTTTCATGCCCTTTTTCTTTCTTTTTGCTTTTAATTATTTATTTATTTATTTTTGGCTGCATTGGGTCTTCGTTGCTGCACGTGGGCTTTCTCTAGTTGCGGTGAGCGGGGGCTACTCTTCGTTGCGGTGCGTGGGCTTCTCATTGTGGTGGCTTCTCTTGTTGCAGAGCACGGGCTCTAGGCACTCAGGCTTCAGTAGCTGTGGCACGCGGACTCAGTAGTTGTGGCTTGCGGGCTCTAGAGCGCTGGGTCAGTAGTTGCGGCACGTGGGCTTAGTTGCTCCATGGCATATGGGATCTTCCTGGACCAGGGCTCAAACCCGTGTCCCCTGCACTAGCAGGCGTATTCTTAACCACCGCGCCACCAGGGAAGCCCTCTTTTTTCTTTTGATATGAGTGTCCTTCTAATCTGAAAAAGTGCACTAAAGATTGTTTGTTGCAGATACCCTCAATCTGTGACTTTGTGTTTCATTCATACATATATATATATATATATATATATATACATACACACACACACTATGTGTGTATGTTTAACATAAATTTTAGCCATTTCTGTTCCACTCAGTGGGGAATTTTTTTCTCTCTCTTTCTGCCATTCTTTTCTGAGTTAACAAGGGTATAGGAAAAGCATCTGTGAAATCATGTGGAAACATATTTCTGCATGGAGTACTTTGATTACATTTAGGTTACTTTGGAGAAACATATCTCCATGCTCGCTCTTTCCTTTCTGTTTTTTAGAAGCTTTTTACTTATTTGTTTATCACAGTGATTGTGAAAGGCAGCTCAGCTAAAAAGACAAAACAGCTATTCGCCCATTTTATAGATGGGAAAACAAAGACCAAGATATTAAATGTCTAGCACTAGATTATACAACAATTCAGGGGTAAAGCTGGAAAGAGGAGTCCTTCAACTCCCTGACAGAACATTAATTCATGATAGCACTGGGCAACAAACCAGGTCACCTCAATTTTTCCTAGAAACAAATACAAGCAATGCAATACAGTTAAACTCTCCCAACATTAAACATGTAGCAGAATTTCCCTGTCACCGACCTAGAAGTAATGTGAGTTCCCTGAACCCCAGCAAGCTTGGACGTTAATATTTTAAAAATGTTTCTCTGGTCTACAGGAGGACTAAGTTTTGGACTATTTCTTAAGGGCTGGGAGACTTATAAAACTGGCATTTCCTCTCCAGCAGAATGTCTAGGCTTTTGTTTGTTAAACATCAGCATTTGACAAATTGAGATTTCTATCAGTCCCAAGGAAATAGTGTTCATCAGAACAGGGAAGGAATTCACAGACTTCTAAGTGGAAACACATGCCGAAGCCTGGGTGTGAGAGGCCAGATTCTTGTAGGATGACACCAACAGTGGAGCAGACACATTTATATGTCGCTGGCTTGGGGGATTTCTCCCTAGAAGGCAATCTTTAGAGGATCTCCTGTGTTCAGCCCCGGAAGGCCAAAAAAGAAAATGTGCATATTTCACAGTATCTACATTCTCTCTGTGGTGACGAAAGAACCCAAATGTCACTAAATGTTTAGTCACTGTTTTCAGTAGGAGGTGGGTGGCCTGCAGGGGGTGTGGCTGGGGCTGCTCATCAGTGTGACACCTGGGCAGATGGGGCCCTGTCATGGGCTCCAACACTTGCCACGTTTTGCGAGAGAAGAGGCCGCCTTCCGCCCTCTGCGGAGGATGAGAATTCTTCTGATTCATGAGCTTTTGTGATGATAGGAGAGAGGACCTTAGGGATGCTAGTCCAAGAGCGGATCTGAATCCTAAACCTTTTCAACAGTCGGTTTTGGGTTTTGTGGAACAGAACAAGCCATACTGGCTTGTCTCGCTGCAGTGCCCTGTCTTCTCTTCTTCCTGAATTCCTACCCTGATCCGTGCCCTGCCCCACCACCAAATGCTTGATTCAACTTGAATCAACTTGAAAGGAGACAGCACATGCTGTTTGTTTCATCCCTTTCCCCCTCCAAAGTGTCTTCTTTCCTGACTGCCTGCACGGTTTGTGAGTTCTCCAAAGGCAGGGGTCCTGTTTAACTCATCTCCATGTTCAGGTTTGTAAAAATGAGTTTTAATTACAGATTTAACACCTGAGCTCATTCACCTTCAAAAATATTAGAACATTACAGATAAAGCTGCCTTCTTTGATCTCCCCACCCATCTCTGTCCCTTTCATCTTTCTTCAGAGGTTGCCACCATTATGAACTGGGTGTTTTTCATTCCCTAGGAAAAGTTTTACTTAATATGGTTTTTTGATATGTGTTTAAAAAAATACAAATAGCATCACACTCCATGACCTGTAGTGCAACTTGCTTTATTCACCTAACCATGTGTTTATGGTCTGTCCACACTGATGCATCTAGATCTGATTTTTTTCTTTTCATTATTATGTAGCAGGTATTCATCATTTGAATGATTTTACCACATTTTATTTAGTCAACACTCTACTGATTGACATTTAGGTTGTTTCCAGTTTTTTGCTTTAACAAACAATGCCGTGGTAAACATCTTGTGTTCCTGTAAGAGTTTTTTTTTAGCAAAGATACCCAGAGATGAACTGCCGGTTCACAGGGCGTACGGTTCTAATTCTGAGAGATAACTCATCAGAATTCTTAATACCTAACGGGGAGTGACAGATACTTGTCTGACTTCCTTCTTTCTTGGCAGGATAGATGATACTGGGTGCAGGCCTGAGAGTCAGCAAAACTCATTCGAGACCTGCCCTTGCCACTAACAGGCTGTGTGCTGTTAGACTTTCTGTTTCTCTCTCTGGGCCTCAGTTTCCCCATCTGTACAATGAGGAGGTTGGACCAAATGCTCTCTCTCCCTCTAAAGTTCCTTTTGGTTCTCCGAGTCCGTGACAGGAGGATCGTACCTGAGGGGTCCCCAGCCGCTCTATCAGAGGGACCAGGTGAAGTGGCGCGTACTTGGCTTCCAGGCGTTTCATCCGGACCTCCAAACGCTCCCCCTCTGCAAAAGGAACAGTAGGCAGAAAATGAGATCCAGGGCACACCGGGGGAAATGGGGAAGGAAGAGCTCTCAGAGGACCTGGTGACGTATTTGTATTCCAGCACTTGGATGGAGCGTGTAGAACTGTTTTCCCTGGTTCTGGCAAGTGTGATCAGGACTCACTACAAGGAAAATGTTCTATTATCTGTGCCCAACAGTGGAATCATCTACCTCATGGGGTGGTGAGTTCCCCATCACTTGAAGGATTTAGACCAACCAAGCTAGACAGCAACTTACTAGGGATGTTCTAGAAGGACCAAGGCCTGGAGCATTATTTCCAATTCTGTGACTGCCCAATAGCTGTCCAAAGCTCTCACCTTCTCCATTTCTGACTGCACATCTGAGTTTATTGGGATTAAGTGAGCATGAGGTGCAAATTCAGACTGGCCATTCAGCTGCTGTCAGTGGTTTCTTACCTTTGATGTAGACTCTAGGCAAGATGTTTTGGAAGGGTGCAGCATGGAGCAAATCACAGACTTCCTCCTGAGACTGCAGACAGAGAAGGAGGGAAAGAAAGAGAAAACCAGTTCTATTTTAAACCAGAAAGAATTTGCATTACTAAAAGCTTGAACACTGGAGTCAGCCAGACCTGGGTTCAAATCCTAACACTTCTACTTAACTAGCTGTGGGATCTTAAGCACGTTGCTTAACCTCTCTGAGCCTATTCATTTATCTGCAAAATGAGGATGAGAACAGTACCTATTTTAATGGGTTACTGTGAGGATGAAGTGAGAGAACGTATAGCCTCATAGCACAGACCCTGGACATAATGAGTGTGCAGTACATTTTCATTACAATCTTATAAGGAATTTGTTGAAAGAATTCAAAGTGGCAGTGGGATCAAATAGAGATGATGGACCCAGACTATGTTCATCTGGCTGGCTGTGAGGCCTATGGGCTCAAAGCAGGTAGCTAGACCAATCCTCCAATCCAGTAATACAGGATGCCTCTGTGTGAAGGCCTGGGTCTGGTTGCTTTTCTCCACCCCAGACTCCAACTGGTGAGGGAAGAGGGACTAGGACCCAGACAGGCTTTGATGGGGACTCTTTATGCATAAAAGTAAAGGCTAAAAGCAAACGTGTACTACAAAGCCTGGAGGAGAAAGTTTGGGGGAGGACAGGCCTGGAAGATATGGTCAAATGGGCTTACTGTACCAGGACCAGCTCATGATCACTGGATTTCAGTGACGGGGAAGGGGACCTACACGAGCCACCCTCCACGGGTCTTGGTTTCTCTTCTTTAAACTGTGTGGGGATCTGGATTAGGTAAGATCCAGCCTTCATTCAACTCTGATATTCTTGGCTTCTAAAGAATCTTGAGAAAATCAGGATTGTGAGGGCCCTTAGCTGCCTTAACCAGGCATGGGTAGAACATGGCCATCCTGGAAATCTAGCAGGCCAGCTGCTCAAGAAAGAAACCCCTAAACTCCCTCAGTCTTTGAAGTGAGGATGACAGAAGGAGGACAACTGAACTCTCCAGAGAGACCTGCTTGATCTGACTGTCATTCTCAGTTTCTTAGCCAGAGGGGAAATTTCCTCACTTTCTTAATTAATCTGTTCCTCCCCAAACCAGTAAATTAAGTAACTTGGTCTTTACTGCTATGTCTAAGCTTAGATCCTCTGATTCATCATATAATCTGAAAACTTGCCTATTGATTATTCAGGCTACTCTTCATTCATTCATTAACATGAATTACATGGATTGATTTTTTTTTTTAATTTTTTAAATTTATTTTTGGCTGCGTTGGGTCTTCATTGCTGCACGTGGGCTTGCTCTAGTTGCGGCGAGCAGGGGCTACTCTTCATTGTGGTGTGCAGGATTCTCATTGCCGTGGCTTCTCTTGTTGTGCAACACAGGCTCTAGGCACGCGGGCTTCAGTAGTTGTGGTGCGCTGGCTCAGTAGTGTGGCACACAGGCTTAGTTGCTCTGCGGCATGTGGGATCTTCCCGGACCAGGGCTCGAACCTGTGTCCCCTGCATTGGCAGGTGGATTCTTAATCACTGCACCACCAGGGAAGTCCCTATATGGATTGATTTTTGAATGATGAACCAGCGTTGCATTCTTGGGGTAAACTTCACTTGGTTGTGATGCATTATCCTCCTTATGTATTGGTGGATTTTATTTGCTAATATTTTTTGGGGGATTTTTACTCTATATCCATTAGAGACACTGATTTGGAGTTTTCAAGTGTCGTCGGTGTTCGTATTAGGGGGTAATGCCGAACTCATAAGTTGGAAAGAGTTCTATTTTTTCTATTTTCTGGAATTGTTATTATTTCTTCCTTAAATTTTTGGTAGAATTCACAAGTGAAACCAGCTGTATCTGGAGTTTTCTTTGTTGGAAGTCTTTTTTTTTTTTTTTTTTAACTAGGTATACAATTTCTTTAGCACATATAGTACTGTTCAAGTTATCGATTTTTTTTTAAGTGAGTTTTGGGGTTTTCTGTGACTCAAAGACTTGATTCCTTTCATCTAAGTTTAATTTATGGGCTTAGGGTTGCTTGTAGTGTGCCTTTATTATCCTTGTGATGTCTGTGAGATCTATAGTGATATCCCTGTTTCATACCTGATACTGATAATTTGTGTCTTCTCTTTTTTTTTCTTGGTCTGGCTAGAGGTTTATGAATTTTATCGATTTTTTTCCCCAAAGAATCAGCTTTTAGTTTCATTTATATTTCCCTATAGTGTTTCTGCTTTCAATGTTGCTGATTTCTGTTCTTATCTTTATTATGTCCATTCTTCTGATTGCTTTGGGTTTAATTTGCTTTTCTTTCTCCAGTTTCTTATGGTGGAAGCCTAGACTACTGATTGAACACCTTACTCTTTGTTAATATACCATAACATTTAGGCTATTCTTCGATACCTCTAGTAATCAAGAGCTCAGTACTTCTGGAGGCAGCCCAACCCATTTTTGAACAATTCTAATGGTTAGAAAGTTTTAAACCAAGGCAGCCTCCCAGTAGTTTCCATTCAAGATCCTTGTTCAGCTCTTTAGAGTATTACTGAATGTGTTTTTCTAGCCAGATTCTTCAGCTACCCTTCCGTCTTTCTCCTTTCAGGGCCGAGCACCTTACAGGAGCTTTCTACCTCTCTCTCCGTTTCCCAGTCTTCACTTCCCTTCACAGCAAACAAAAATATCACGCCCAGCTATAACACGCCATGGCAATGGTTATGACAAAGATTACTGAAGGCTGCTCTGTCACCAAGTTCAATGGATACCTTTCAGTCCTCGTACTATGGCATCTCTAATGTATTAGGCACTGTCTTCCCTCAGTTACTATGACAATGAGTTCTGTGGTTTCCATTATTTTGATTTCTCCTTTTTAGATTCTTTTGCAGGTTTGGCTTCTAACCACCCTTTAAATGTTGGTTTTCTCCAAGGTCCCTCTTTCTTTTTTTCTCCTCACTTCATTTTACCTACTTTGTCTCACCTACTCCCATGTCTACAAGCACTGCCTTTGATTCACCAGCTCTGTATTTCCAGCCAGGCTTCTCTTTCAAGCTCAAGACTTGGATATCTACCTCCTTACTGCATATTTCCACTGGATATTCCACAGCTCCACATTTCTAAAGCTGACCTTCTTCTCCCCTTCTTATCTGAGGTTCCTTTGCTCCCAGAATGGCACAATAATCTCCTCACCTGCCCAAGTCTAAAACCCGGGGTTCATTTTTCGTCTCTCTTCCTCACGTCCCATGACCAGTAAGTCCTCATGTCTTGGATTCTCTCCACATTTCTCCACGTTGACCACAACACTATGAGCTCCTTAAGGGTAGGGATGCCGCCTCTATTTTTACCTTTTATCCCCAGTGCCTAGGACATGACAGTCTCTCAATAATTATTTATTAATGAATGAATATTTGTTATTTCACGTTTCTTAGATGAATAAATGAATTTTTTTATCCACATGACTATCCTCCATATATGAGAATACTATTACATCCATTCATCCAACAAACATTTATTGAGTACCAGGCATTGTTCTAGGCTTTGCAGATATGATGTTGAACGAGATCGCTGTACTCACGTAAATTACATTGTAGTTGAGAGAGATAAAAACAAGTAAAACACACCAGAAAATTTCAGATAGCGGTAAGACACAATAGGGTACCAGGCTAGAGTGACTGGGAGTGGGGAAGGGACTACTTCAGAGAGCGTGGTTAGGAGAAACCTTTTTGAGGGGGTAGATATTTAAGTAGAGAACAGAATAAAGAAGGAGCCAGCCATGCAGATAGGAGGTGAGTGCAATGGTGCTGAGGCAGAGAGTAAGCTGGAGTATAGTGACGCAGGTAGTCATAGTACAGTCTTAGTTCCTAACAGAAGGGAGGGACCAGATCATGCGAGGTCTCATAGTATGGTATGAAGTCTGGAATTTAAGTGCAGTGAGGAACTACACAAGTATTCCAAGAAAAGGATTGGTACACATAGCCCTACTGCCAAGTTTTCTTATCTTTCTTGTTTACTTTTCTTCCAAAATTTTCAGTTGCACCTAGAAATGTCTTCTTACTAGGAAAGTTGCCCCCTTGCATGAATATCAACTTTCTATTTTGTTAATAAAACTGACCTTAGAAGCCACCTTAGGGGATGGAGAAAGGGGAAGAAGGTTCTGGGCCCCCTACAACAAGACCAATGTTGTTGCTTTATTCATTTTACACGATGAGCTTCCACTTCAGATTTCCTTGGGGGAGACAGGAGTGTTCCATTTAGCCCCCCTCTGCACCCTGCGCCTCCCACTCGAGTTTGCAACCTGCAGGACCAGAGGTTCTTTGGGGGTGCTTCCTGTTGGCATGCTTCCTGTGTATTCTCTACCTTAAAATGCCATTTGTTACTGAAGGTGAAGAAAGAGAAGGATGTGGTTTCCTCATAGAGGTGGGAAAGCATTTGCCTGGAAGGTCCCCAAGGATGAGCTATGTGGCCATTTGCATGATGAGGTGTCTATATACCCTGCAACGCCTTTTGTGGAAGGTGCTTGTTTGGCATTCATGAGCTGAGGCCATGGCGGCTGATAAAAATGTGCAGTTCAGAGCACACAAAAGCCTGTGTCAGGGATCTGAACAGACTTCTCTGTGGGCACGCAGGCTAATGCACACCACCTTCTCATCCAACCTCTATCCTAAAGGATGGCATCTGGCCTTCCACTCTGCTAGGAACCCACCCAGCCCCTAGACTGTGAAGGCCACCTAGAGTGGGTTTCTTCCCCACTCCCTGCCAGCTCTTTCTGCTCCAGCCACAACAGCTTTCTGTTACTTGAATTCACCGTCTGCATATTCATCACTGAATTTCTGCCTTCTCTCTGGAATGCTCCCTAACCTATCTCTCCCACCCCGCCTCCTTTGCTTAGTAAATTCCCACTTTTTTTAAAAAATTAATTTATTTATTTTTGGCTGCATTGAGTCTTCGTTGCTGCACGCGGGCTTTTCTCTAGTTGCGGAGAGCGGGGGCTACTCTTTATTGTGGTGTGCGGTCTTCTCATTGCAGTGGCTTCTCTTGTTGCGGAGCACGGGCTTTAGGCGCACAGGCTTCAGTAATTGTGGCACGCGGGCTTCAGTAGTTGTGGCGCACGGGCTTAGTTGCTCCATGGCATGTGGGATCTTCCTGGACCAGGGCTTGAACCCATGTCCCCTGCATTAGCAGGCGGGTTCTTAACCACTGCACCACCGAAGTCCTCCCACTCTTCTTTCAGATCTCAATTCAAGCATCATTCCTTCCAGGGAAACTTCCTGGACCACTGCAATACCTCCCTGTCCATGCGGTTCCTTTGTTATATGTCCTCAAAGAACCAAGCTCTTTTCCTTTCAGCATTTGAACTCAATTTGTATTATACATGCCCACATGTGACTATTTGATTAATATCTACCTCTCCCTACTGGAATGTAACCTTCAGGAAGGCAGGGACAATGATTATTTTTGACCATATTTTACTCACAAGAGTAAGCACAGTGCCTGGCAGATAGCAAATGCTCAATAAGTATGTGGAATAAAAGTTGAAAGTCTGTGGCACATAAGGGAATTTTGACTTAGGACAGAATCCTTCCTATTTTCGGTTTTCTTATGTAGGCATAGATGTTTCCCCTTATCAATAAAGGAAGTATTTTCTCTTCAATGTACTGATTACCCTGTATGAACACTATGTGAAGTATTTCTAGTAAATGCTCCATAAAGCTGGATTTTCAGGTGTCTTTTCATTTTCTATTCCTCTCCCTCTTCCTTCCTGTTTTTTCCTACTTGTATGTATTTACTACATTTTCTACATTAAATATATATTGCTTCAAAAAATTAATCTGGGAAAAAAATCTGAAAGTAATTCTTCTTAACTTTAAAGTAAGGAGCTTTTGGGGTCTTGATGCTGGAATCAGAGGGAAGGAAACAAAATCCTTGGTCATGACACTTGGCCCAGCAAGGAACAATATTTGCATAGGATTAATAACATGAAAAATACTGTTGTCTTTTTTCTCTTTTTTTTTTAGGCTACACTTAAGGAACAAATCACAGATGCAGAACAAAATATAAATGTTACAAAAAATACAGCTGTGCCAGTATAAAGGTAAAAGGGTAGCTGACAGGAGGTCGGAGGTAAAAGTCTAGGAGTGGAAACTAGGACTGTTAATTTCGAGTCAAAATACTAAATAATGTTACTGAAAGAAGCAACAGAGGTGTAAGTAGATTATCTCTGATTACAAGGGAAAACAACAGAAGTAATAGAACGTAACATAATCAAATACTGAGAGGAAGAGAGGGAACAGATGTAAATGAGCTAAAAGTCTTATCTTTCCAACTAGGGAGAAAATAAGTATTGTTTAAAGTTGCTCATGAAGAAATAGAGGCTAGCCTCATATTACGAAGCGTTATGGAGATAACAACTAAAAGAACTAGAAACAGAAAGGATTAAAGCAGGTTGCCCTGGGGATTGAGATGCAGGCGGGGAGACGCCCAGCGGAGGCAAGAATGATCTTTTTCACCATAAGCTCATCTGTACTATTTGATTTATCGTGTGCAATTAAGAACAGTTTAAATGAAACAAAATGAAGAGGCTGGATTAAATGGTCAGTAAGGGTCCCTCCCCTAGACTCTGTGCCAGGTGCTTTGTACCCGTTGCCTGCTTCACAGCTCTGAGCACCCTGTGACATAGGTCTTACAATTCCCATCCTACCTGTGAGGACGCTGAGACTCTTGGAGAGATGGAGTGTCCCAACCAGGTCCACACAGTGATAAGGAAGCAGCAGGGCTGACACCGAGACCCAGGGCCACCTCACTTCCACACCCACTGCCTTCCCATAGTCACCTATGCAGCCAAAGCCTTGGGAAGCTTGAAATATACCCCCCGCCCCCATTATATATACACTTTATGAAAAACACATTCACTTATTAAAAATAGAGACAGGAGGAAATTACTTTAAAATCTCACTACATGTGAAACGTTTTAGCCTCACTCCTGTCTGATAGGATCACATCATTTGTTGCTTTATTTACTAGGCTTTTGGTCCTATCAACTAACATTCTTTAAACTGAAAAATTGTGACATACATATGCAGTTTGAAGAAGAAAGAAAAGAGTCTTGTGCCATCTTCTAGCTGAAAAACAGGCAATTACTGAAACCTCTGCTCCCCAAACTCCAGAGGTAATTTCTATCCTGAATTTGTGTAGACAATTTCTTCACAAGCAACTAATTTTTGAAGTTCTACTGGTGTGATTGCAAGGTAAATAACCAGACCGCTCATGTGGTCAACCTATCCCTATAAATTCCTTCTTCCTCAACCCTCCCAAACCACATCATTCTTGTCCATCCTGCAAAGCCCCATTCGAGATTCACCTTCTAGGACTCTTCCAAGACCCTTCAGTCTACAGTAGTTTTCTTTTAAAAAACTGATCAGAGCCCTTATTCATTCAGGTCCCTCACCAAGCCGGTTGAGCTCTCTAATCCAGCCCCAGCCCAGGGTGCTTCATCCCATGCAAACACTGATCAAGAGTCTTTTTGGAGGGACTAGCCATACTCAGGACCTGCATTTTACCTGCTATGAAAGGCCAATAAGAGGAATATAGAGAACGTGGGTATAATACTATGTAGAGACCAAACAAGGACGTCCCAAATTCTCAACACTTTCATTCTGACCAGGATATAGCCGGAGCAGAAATTAAGCCATTCATTTATTCATTCAGCAAACAGTACGCATCTGTTATACCAAGTCTCTCTGCAAGGTGCTGGAGATACAGCAGTAAGTGAGGCAGACCTAATGCATGGTCCTTACCAAGATGAGGAGGAAAACAGGCAAAATGGGTAGTTCTAGTTAAGTGTTACAATTGGGGTACTACAGAAATATATAATAGGGGTGATCAATCCAGACTTCTGGGGAGAATGATAGGGAAGACTTTCTGGAGAAGGAAATGCTAAGCTGAGACCTGAACAAGGGCTAAGTGTTGGACAGGTGAGGGTGAACAGCACCTGTGAAAGCAGGAGGGACCACAGTGGGTGAGTGGGTGACAGCTGAATAAGACTGAAGCTTTCAGTGCTGAGGGAAGGTGGCATGAGGTGAGGAAGGAGGCGTGAACAGGAGGCAATAGCAGGATCTTGTAAGCCTTGCGCAGGTGTTTGGACGCTATCCTGATGGTTTTAATCAGGGAAGTGGCATGATCACACCTGCAGTTTCACCTTTTGGCTACAAGAGAGAAAGCACTGGGGGAGGGCAAAAGGGGTGTTGGAATAGGCCAAGCGAGAGTTCGCAGGGCCTGAAGCAGTGGCAAAGGAGACAGAGAGCTGGGAGCAGATATCAAAGACCCAACTACAGACTGGATACGACAGCAGAGGGAGGGAAAGGACACCCATGCTGAGCTGTTCACAGGGTCAGAAGACACAGTGAGTTTGCAGGCAGGAGGAAGCTGAGATCAGATCCTGGCAAGGTGAATTTCTGTGGACATTCAAGAGAAGATGTCTAAAAGGCAACGAGACATAAGGCCTAGGGCCCCCCAGGGTCCACAGAGTGGATCTGAACTTGGGAATCATCAGCACGAGGATGGAAACTGACTCCAGGAAAAAGGAATACACAAGTGCAAGGGTAGATGTGAGTAGGTGCTTCTCCAGGTGACCAGACCTTTCCAGATATTTCAATTCCTCTGACTCTATGAGACCAAAAAAAGACAAGGTGCAAAGTGGTACCTGAGATGAAGGGGAGACTGATAAATTCTGGGCACGTCCATGTCTACCCATACACACCTGAACGGGGGTGGCAGGCCACCTTTCCAGCCAGGTGTGAGGCAGAATGCTACCCCTATGCACTTGATGCTCCCCCTATGCACTTGATGCTCCCTCTTCCTTCCTTCCCTCAGCTCACCAAACATCCACTGAGTGCTTACTGTTTTCTGACTGGAGTGGGGCCTGGATGCTGCAGGAAACATGATGACAGATAAGACTGGAAAAACTAGATTTTAATGAAGTTTATAATATAGTAGGGGAAGAGGGTTAAAGATACCTGTGACTGGGAAATAAACGGAATCACTAGGTGCAAAAGAAGTCTGCAACCAAGGGCTCTAGAGACTTGTAGGAGGGAGAAATAACACCAGGTGTCTTGCAGAGAACAGGCATTCGATAAAGTGTGTGCTGAACATGAGAATTGGGGGGAATGAGGTACTGATGGCCCTGAGATGGGCCTGGGAGGATGGGCAGGAAATGTGCAATCACAGACAGAGGCAAGATAAGATCGGAGATGAGATGGCTGGTGTGTAGAGAGCAGGAAATCATTTGCTCAGCGGGCGAGTAACAGAGGGGTGGGCTGACGGAGCTGCAGGCAGTCAGACCCCTCAGCTTTAGGCGACTTCCAGGGAAGGCGAGTCAAAGCATCCTTGCTGGGCTGTGGGAAGAGGAGGGAGGGGTCTCTGGTAACCTCATTTCACACAAAGGCTCTGGGAAGTAGGGACCTAGCCCCAGCATTTTGGGGCTGTAGAAACTAAGGCTCAGGGATTCAATCATTTCCCCAGAGGCTCACAGCTGTCAAGCACGGAGGTAAGACCTGAATCCAGGATTTCTGAGTCCAAAGATATACCCTTTCCAGGAGAGTACCTGGGAATCGACCTGAAATTGGGCTGAGGGAGCCTGATGTAACACACCCTGGCCTTCCTCTCTGCCTCTTGATGCCTTTTTGGTCTTATTCTGTGTCATCGTCCCTAGACTCAGCAAAACAATTTCTTTAAGTATGAGGCACTGCATATTCTTTTGGATATAGGCAGGGTATACGGTAATACTTATCTAATAAAGAAACGTGTGATAAGCTGTAGCTGAGACCTCTCAGAATTCTCTTGCTGATCTAGGTCTGGCTGACCTGCACTGGGGCTATAGGACAATCATCTTTTCTAAAACCAACCTTACCCTGTTCTTTCATCCTGCTCTGCTGAATGGACATAGGTCTTTCTTGAGAGGGACAAAAGCACGAGGACTTCCCTGTGCCTGTACCAAGTCTCAAGTTGGGAATGCTGATTTAAAAACTCTAAGTGACCAGTTAGAACCTGCTGGGTGGAAGATGTCCTCATCATCTGAGTTCCCCTTACTCGTCATGAAGCCCAGCGGACTGTGCCACCCAGAACACCTCTTCAGAACCACTGGACTGCACACCTCAAATGCTGGGTGTTGGGAGGGAGAGGCTGGGCCTGCCATACGGCCAATGCAACAGCAAAGGCCCCAGGGAACTATGTTCATTGCAAATCACTGGAATGTGAAATTAGCAAATTCATGGACTGGGAAAAACATGGAATTAAGTCTGAGTTTTAATTGGAACAAAGACCCCCAGTCTTCCTTCCATCTTACTGCCCTGAAACGGAAACAGCTGACTGGTTAATAATACCTCGTTAGCGTCCTATGTCTTGCCATATTGCCTTGCTATATGGACTGTACATCTGACCAAGAGGAAGTGGGTACTTTAGTTGCCTCCCAGATACCAAAGTAGGACAAACTCCAGTGCTAGAATGTCAGGACAATGAAGCAGTCTCCAGGGGTCTCAGACCACTCTTTTTTTTTTGGGAGATAAGGATTTGTTTATTTTTTGGGGGGAGATAAGGATTTATTTTTTTTGGGGGGGGAATCTCTAGCAGAGATGACAAAAAAGTATCACCCAAGGCTGCTGTGAATGGTTTATGCAGATAGTGTATTGTTCAAGGGTATCCCATCCTAGGGGGTGCCAAACATATCGTAGACATCAGAGATCGATTGTTTATAATGATTTTCCAGCAGATGTATTTTGTTCCATAAAAACATCAATATATTATGAAAATAATCAAAAGAAGGAGGTAGAAGATCTTGAGAAAGGATGATTTGCCTGAAGGCAACATATGTGCTAATGATGGCCCCGGGGTCATCTCACGTACCAACCATGACCAAGAGGCAGTGGCTGCTTCTGGAGAGGATTCTGACATCATACTTGGGCTCAGCTGGATGGATTATTAATATCTGCTTTGGGTATAATAGGGGCAATGGCACTCAAGCTACAAATTTGTTATCCCTGACTTCTAAGGTCCATCAACAACAACAACATTTTAATCACTTTACATGTGTTATTTGACTTGACATTTGTCATTTTCTTCTGGAAATGCACCCAATACTTAATTCACCCTCTAGGAAAAGACTATCCTTTGAAAAACTATTAATTTAGTGGACACAGCTTTTTTTCCCAGATATACTGAGATCATTGACATATAATATTGCCTAAGTTTAAGGTGTATGACGTGATGATTGATGCCCGTACATACTGCTAAATGACTGCCGCGATAGGTTAGTTGATACATTCTTCACCTCACACAGCTGCCATCTTTGTTCTTATTGTTGCGGTGAGAACATTTAAGATTTACTCTCTTAGCATCTTTCAAGTATATAATACAGTGCTGTTAAGTACAGTCACTGTGCAATGTGTTAGCTATATTTTTAAAACTGTCACTCTAGCCCCTTTCTTTCTGGCTATTTTTGAAAAAATAGAAGATGCAGATACATTTTTGTTTATAAAAGGAAAAATGTATAACCCCATCATCCAGGGGTCATCACTGATAAACTTTTGGGGTTTATCCTACCAGGTTTTTCCATGCATAAAACATTTAAGCATATATTTTAAATAAGAATGGAATATAAAATATTCTTCTTCTGTAATCTATTTCTATCACTTAGTGTATACTATCAACATCTCACCAAGCACAGTACAGAGTTTCTACTTCAGTGTTTTCCTTTGGTTTGTTTTTGTTTTTGCCCGGAGGTCTTTTAGTTCCCCCACACCTTTTCCTGAGTGATCTTCCTACTCCTCAAAACTATTTGACGGACTTCCCTGGTGGTGCAGTGGTTAAGAATCCGCCTGCTAGTGCAGGGGACATGGGTTCCAGCCCTGGTCCGGGAGGATCCCACGTGCCGCGAAGCAACTAAGCCCTTGCACCACAACTACTGAGCCTGCGCTCTAGAGTCCGTGAGCCACAACTACTGAGCCCGTGAGCCATAACTACTGAAGCCCGCGCGCCTAGAGCCCGTGTTCCGCAATGAGAAGCCACTGCAATGAGAAGACTGTGCACCACAATGGAGAGTAGCTTCCCACTTGCCACAACTAGAGAAAGCCCGCACGCAGCAATGAAGATCCAATGCAGCCAAATATAAATAAATAAAATAAATAAAAATTAAAAAAAACACAATTATTTGATAAATGAATACCCACCAATGAACTGGCTTGCACAGCATTATCTTTCTCCCAAACAGTCTCAGCAGACTTTGTATTTTAGCGGGGCTTCTAAAGATCAGATAATATTTCAAATCGACAAATTAAGTCTCTAATAGGAGAATTTCATGTACTGTGATAGAAAGCAGAAGAGATGCTTTTGTTTTGGGGGTGCTCTTGGTGCCCCTTGAATTATAATGCCAAGGGGGTAAATGTGAGCAAGCACTAGGGTAGAAGCCAAGGATAGTAAGATTCAGCCTTGGTCCTGGTGCAGATCTTCAGGGTACCGTGGATTCCTGATCTCTAGCCTGACCTTCAAAGTCGGCCGTGTGCTTGATGTGGTTGGAGCGTGCAGCCAGGGAGAGAGTGCTAATAGAAGATGAAGTCGGAGGAGAAGGTACAGCGGAATAATCTGGGCCTCACAGGCCAAAGCTGGGAGTTAGAATTTTAAGTACAATGACAGCAGAAATTAACAAAAGATTATACATCAACTATACTTGAATGAAATAAATTAAAAGAAAAGATTTTTAAGTACAGTGAGAGGCCACCTGTCAGTTTTAAGCTGGAGAGTTGCATGATCTGATTCACAATGGTACGAAGATCTTTTTTGCTGCTACATGGGCAAATCAGCTGTCTTTTATCCCCTAATGCTTTACCTACTAGTAAATTCCACCCAGAGCAAGAATGGAAAGGCAGTGACCCTCAGAGAAGCTCGATGGAAACATGTCTCTTAAGTTGAGCACAGGGAGAAGGCATTACTGTTTTCTTTTCTCTCAAAGACCTAGAAGCAGAGGGAAGGTCTCCCTACCACGGGCCCCTGGGAGGAGGGCAGCCGACAGTGGTGTCCTGCGTGCTCTCCCAGCAGTGCTCAGAAACCCGAGTGGCCTCCTTCTAATTTGGGCTGGCCAGCTTCCCCAGCTTTGGCTTTCTGTGATCTTGAACTGCTATTTCCTGCTCACAAATAAAACAGATGGGCAGCATGAGAGTCGTGGCTGAGTTCAGCACTAGCAGATGCCTCTATAAATTACAAAAATGAGGTCAGGGCTTCCCTGGTGGTGCACTGGTTGAGAGTCCACCTGCTGATGCAGGGGACACGGGTTCGTGCCCCGGTCCGGGAAGATCCCACATGCCGCGGAGCGGCTGGGCCCGTGAGCCATGGCCGCTGAGCCTGCGTGTCGGGAGCCTGTGCTCCGCAACGGGAGAGGCCACAACAGTGAGAGGCCCGCGTACCGCAAAAAAAAAAAAAAAAAAAAAAAAAATGAGGTCAGAAGTAGCTCTGGGGCATATGTTACCAAGAGTAAATCCCACCAACTAGCGCAAGTAGCTGAAAACAAACAAAAGCCCTCATAACTTTTCTTCCTCTTTATACATCATGTGACCCCTTTTCATCTTAACTTTCCAGATTCCATGATTCAGTTTCCTTCACACACCCCTCAAGTTTGTGTTATGAAAAATGTTAGACGTACAAAATATTTGAAAGAACAATACTCTTGATGTAGAGTCCCAATGAACATTTTGCCATATCTGCTTTGACTCTCTGATTTACTGAATCATCTGAAAGTAAGCTGAAGCCATTGTATCACTCAGCCTTAAACACTTCAGCATGCAATTCCTGAAAACAAGGACATCCTCCTACGTAACCTCAATATTATGATCACCTATATTAAAAAGTTCTTGATATCATATAACATACTAACATTTCCTGGTTGCTCTTAAGCTGTTTCTTTTATAGCCTTTTTTGGGGGATCTAGGATCCAACCACGATGAGTTTTCTAAAGTGTGAAGACGAAGCAATTTCTCTACCAAAAAAGTATTCCAGTGATTCCCTCCTTTGGGAACCGCTGTGTGTGTTCCTGCTTCAGTACAGGGTCCTCCCTGGGAGAAGCTAATGAGTGACAATTGCTACACTTACCAAGTGCCATTTACTATTACTATGGCTTAGGACAATCCCTAACATATTACAATTCTGAGAGTACTAGTTGTTAGAGGATTAGTAAGAGCTAAAATTGCTCTCTGTCAACAGAGCAGGTAAAAATGAAGAGATTTTTGAAGTCAGGATGCAAAAATACTGTATTGTAAGGAACCCACGTAAAAATTCAAGGGATGAGGATTTTATGTTTGTATTGCTTTCAGTCTTAACATTTTCCTTTTCTATCTTACTTAATTTAAAACTGATGAACTATTAGGGATTTCCATGAAATACCACAAAACTTCATGTTCCCAACTCACTCACTCTAGGGGGCTAACTGGGCATTTGACTTCTCTTGGTTAACAGATAGATTCAGGATACATATTTAAAAAAACAGGGTCGGTGTGATCCTACGCGTGTCAGATTCCTGTAGAACAGCATTAGACCCTACCTTTAGGCTCTGTTTCTGGGTGAATGACTACATACCAGTTTTAGCTGATTTCCTAAGGGGAATCATCAAACCATTCTCAAAAACAGTATTTTCTTAAATAACATTCTGAGTCTTGAGGCAACAAAGACAATAACACTAACACTTCTTTTTTTTTTCTTGTCTTTGTCGAGTGAGCGTGGAGAAATGAGCTGGAAAACTAGAGGTGGGGCACCCCACAGGAATCCCCACCCTGGCTTTCCCGCAGGAAGGGGGTGGCGGGGGACAGGGCCTGACCAGAGAGCCCAGCGGTCTAAACATTCCCTTATATGGACGCACATAGATGTCAGTGTCAGTGTTTCCTGCGTACTGATGTTAAGCCCCAAGGATACAGGGCATGTGGAACAGCCATGAAATGAGGCTTCCCACATCCACCACGACCCTCCTTTGCACAGAGGGTACGAGCTGCAGCTTCCAGCCCCTCAGTGGGGACTCCAGGTGCAGTGGAAAGTTCACCCGAGGCATGCTGCATGTGGTCCTGCTCCGTGGGCCCCTCACTTCCAGGAGCTCTCTGTAGCCCTGGCTCAATAAATCAGTACTTTAATTTCCTCTGGGGTGTGTGTGTGTGTGTGTGTGTGTGTGTGTGTGTGTGTGTGTGTGTGTGTGTGTGTGTGTGTGTGTGTGTGTGTGTGTGTGTGTGTGTGTGTGTGTGTGTGTGTGTGTGTGTGTGTGTGTGTGTGTGTGTGTGTGTGTGTGTGTTTTCTTTCCCCACCGATCTGTGCCTCACTTGAATAACGCTATATATTACTTACTATGTCTCACCTCCACCCCCCGAATTGTCAAGGGGAAAATGAATTATTATTCTGGATCAGAATCATGTCTGGTCAACTAGGAAAGATCTACAGCCAAGAAACTGACCTCGAAAGTAGCTTTTCCTTCCCTCAAATGCATGTCTATGTCAACCAAGGTGGGCATTTTCCAAAGGGTGGGAAATGCGGGTACAATGCAATGGAATTTCAGAATAGTGAGTCACAGCGAGAACGTTTTTTCCTTTTCAGTTTCCTATTAATCTTTCTCACAAGTTTAATGAGAAAGTCTCCACTTGGAACCAGCATGTCTTACTACTTCTGTAACATTTGCTGATCTCTGTTTTTAATAGACAGAGAGAGAGTGCAGGCCTCAAGCTCAGGGCCTAGGCACACAGCAACTGGAATTATATCATCGTGTTTTGTTTTCATGGAATTTATTATTCTGGTTGCTTTCTAATGACAGCAAGAGAATATTGTGTTTTAAATGGAAGTGATATGAAGTTTCCTCTTAAAATAAGTTTAAGGTAAAAAGTTACTTTAAATACAAATAGGACCAGTGGTCTGCAGATATGGCAAGAACTGTGACGACAACACGTCAACGACGAAGCTTTGGCAATACTAGTTAAGAAGACGCCTTCTAGAACAGGGGTTCTCCACCCTGGCTGCACATTACAGTCAAGTGTGGAGCTTTTAGGCATTTCAGCCAGGGCCCCACTGGCGAAAATTTTGTTTTCCTTGGAGTAGGATGGGGCTCAGACATCAGGATATTTTAGGAGTTTGAGTGATTTTAACGAGACCATTACACTACCTCCTTGGGTGTTTGAAGATCTGTAACACTTAGTAGAGCAAACTGTACCAAACGACCCCCGAACTCTCAGCTTCTAGGCATTCTGTCCGCTGGGGTCTCATCATAGAAAAGTCATCAATACAGAAGTGAGTAACCAAGGCCCTGATTTTGTGGCAACTACCGGCAAGGTTAATGACATCAGCATAGCATATTCCAAGGACAGAGGTGGCTTTGGACAAAGGTGACTGACCGCCTCTGTTGCCCATTGAATGGCGGTATCTTGAAGATTTTAGAGGACCAACAGGCATGTCTCTACTCATCATCTAGGACAGAGATGACATGTTCCTGCCCCCATTCATTGAGACTATAATTCATGAGCTCTGTATTTGGGGCTGAGGATGCAAAAGGGACCCTCACCTGGGAATCTTTCCTATCACCCCCACCCCTCCTCTGTGTTCCACAGATCAGTGCTTGTTTGATGCCACTTTTCACTCAGTTGTTCTGAAATAGGCTGGTCACTCTCCAAACTTTTTTGACCACACACTTTCATAAGTAAAATTTGAGCAAACACCTCAACTAGCACGTATTTATTTGGTCAACTCTAGACAGCTGTCACTGTTGAGCGCTGTGTTAATAAACAGGAGGGCTGAATTTATTTCCTGTTTTTTTAGTAAGTCAATGGTTAAAGGCCCTGAGATCATCCTGCCCACCCCCCAGAGGGCTAGCCCTCCATATTGAAAGGCAGAGGGTGTAGACGGTGAACAGTGCCGTCCGGGAAGTGATGGTGTCCAGTGATCGGTGAGCCCCGGAGTCCCACACACTGCCTGGCCTGTTGGGGGGTCTCAGTCATGTCTGAAGAACCAAAGACTCTTACTGACAGACCATTTTTGCCAGGAATCTGATGAACCTAACAGGTGTGTTTCCCAGATTATGACAGGTCTGAAAGGATGTAAATATATTTAAAAACTGTAAAGCCACGGAAAGGAAAGGTATTACTGGGAGTCAAGATGCCTCCTTCCCACAAATCCTGGCTCGTCTCCAGTTGAGAAAAACACTGTGTTCTGGGTTTGGGCTGGAGGAACCACTCATACAGTCAGG
The DNA here is from genome assembly GCF_039906515.1 of Pseudorca crassidens. Classification (NCBI taxonomy): domain Eukaryota; kingdom Metazoa; phylum Chordata; class Mammalia; order Artiodactyla; family Delphinidae; genus Pseudorca; species Pseudorca crassidens. The sequence continues at coordinate 132,962,164 of NC_090298.1, read as the reverse complement.
CGGAGGGGAGCCACTTGATGGTGCCTGGGTATGGGGACAGAATTCGTGTTCTGCGTAACTGGGGGCATCTTTTCTCAGGGTGAGGAGCAAAATAACCCTGGATCAAGTATAGGTGGAATATGGAGTGACAGTCTGAGGTGGGTGGTAGAGGGTGGGCTTTTGCTTTAACTTCCCATGCATCAGGGAGCGTGAACATTTGTTCCGCGTGGGAGTATTTCCTCTTAAGGGAAAAAAAAAAAGCAATAAAGGCTTACTGCACTAAATTCAAACAATAATTGAGAGTGCAGAGTAAAAGTAGAAGATTCCTAACCCCTGTCTGTCCCTGTCTCCCTCAGACCCCACAGAGGTAATCATTCTTCTCAGCTTGGTGAATGTTACTTTTCCAACTAAACAAAGTAAAACACACACACACACATATGTATGTATACATGGAAAATTAATATGTTGGAACGTAAACACACTGGAATGTGAACAGTGGTTATCTTGGTGCGGCACTGTGCTTTTTGTTTTCTTCTTTCTGCACCTCTCTGTCTTCTAGCGAAGAATTTATTCCAGTGATGCAATAAGAAAAGCAAAATGAAAGAAAAGGGACTATAAAGTGGAAGCAGGAGATAGAGGGGTCAGACATGGAGCTGGAACTAAAACAAAAATAGAAACAAAAGCCAACAGAGCAATCTGCAAAGCTCAGGAGAGCAGCTCTCTGGCCCTGAGTACGTGAACCGTGAGGATCTTGGGCTCTTGTCTCAGCTCCTGTACTAGCTGAGTAGCTGTAGCTCTGAGAAGGTTATCTCCCTCGGCGGGACTCAGTTTCCTATCTGCTAAATGTGGAACTGGGATTGCACCAGATCAGTGGTACTCAACGGGGGAGGTTTTTATTAGGCAATATCTGGAGACATTTTTGGCTATCATAACTGGGGAGGTACTACTGGTATCTATGGGGCAGAGCCCAGAGATGCTGCTCAGCACCTTGCCACGCACACGACATGCCCCCCCCGCCCCCCCCCCACTACGGAGCATCTGGCCCCAAATGTCAGTGGTGGTGATGTAGAGACACCTGCCCTGGATGGCCTCCGATAGCTCTCCCAAATCTGACCAGCATTCAGTTCTGTGAGTTTGGGCCTGAACTGTCCTCACGTCCTGTAAAGATAAGTAATTCTCTCATGACCAACCACTATAACCATGGCTCACTCTGCTGTACGGAGGAGAAAATAAATAAACAACAGGCCCAAAGGCAGGGAACACTCTCAAGCCCTGCGTGGGAGGCTCTGCAGACTGAAGGGCTGTCTCCACAGGGACTCAGGCCCTCCCTCGCTCCCATGAAAGAACAGGGCCCTCTCCTGGTGTGAGTTGGCATAACAAACAATGGGCTGATGGCTCGAAAACCACACAAAATTTGAACAAAAACCTGGTGATTGTGGAATAGTTCCCTTATGATTTCTCAGGGTAAAAGATACTAGAGGAAATTCTAGTCATTAGGAACAGAATTTCCTTTAAAAACACAACAGCCTTATAAATAGATACCTAACAAATACGGTCCATTTCAGATTCGATTCAACAAGTATCTATTAAAAGCCTGCCATGACCAGCCCTTTGTGGACACTTGATAAATGACAGACACAGCACTACCACTGTGCACAGTGGGGAGAAAGAGGGCTTTTCAATCAGACGTGTGGAGACAACTTGGAAAGTAATGAAACTGAATTTCTACCTCTCACTCAACACAAACATCAATTCCAGGTGAATAATAGACTTAAAGGTCTGTTACGCCTGGAAAGGCTGAACTCTAAAACTCTGAGAAGATAACACATCTTCATGACTTAAGAGTAGGGGACACTTGTTTGAACAAGTCACAAGAGCATCAATCATACAGGAAAAAGAAAAGGTAAATACAATAAACCTGAAGAACTTCTGCTCATCAGAAGACATGCCACAGAAATATATTTGTAATACATGTATCTATAATATATAAATCATGTCTACCAATCAATAAGGAAAAGATAACTCAGTAACAAATAGGCAAAAATACTGAACAACATTTCACAAGAGAGGCTGTCCAAAGGGGAATGCCACATGGAAAGAGGCTCAGCATTATTAGCCATCAGGGAAATCAAAACCAGAGTGAGATATCGCAACATATCCACCAGAACGGCTATGACTGAAAAGACACACAAATCCAACCGGTCATGAGCGTGTGAAGAAAAAACACTCTCATGCATTGCTGAACGGGAGTATGTACTGGTACAACCGCCTCGTATAGCTGTTTGGTGGTATCCACTGAAGCTAAACATATGTCTACACATTGATCCAACCATTCCACTACTAGGTATTGACCCAATAAAAATGAGAGCATACATCCACCAAAAGAAATGTGTAAGAACATTCATAGTATCTTTATTCATAATGGTATCAAGCTGTAAACAATCCAGACATACATCCACAGTAAGATGGATGATTCAACTAGTCTATGTAGTGGGGATACTCCATACGCAGTTGACCCTTGAACACATGGGTTTGAACTGTGTGGGTCCACTTATTCATGGATATTTTTCAGTAGTAAATGCTGCGGTACTACAAGACCCGTGGTTGGTTGAATCTGCAGATTGGAACCATGGATATGGAACGGCAGATATGGAGGGCCGACTGTAAAGTTACACACAGATTTTCAGCTATGCAGAGGGTAGGTACCTCTAACCCCCATGTTGTTCAAGGGTCAACTGTATTACTGTACGCTTGTTAGACCATCATTAAAAACACCAAGCAAACAAACAACCCATCCCATAGGGATATACATGTTTTTCTGTACTGCTATTGCACCCTGAATTTTTTATAAACACCGAACTTAAAGAAGAAAATATATCTTTGTCCAATCAATCTTTTCAATTTATATTCTCTCCATCCACAAATCAATGATATATTAATAATCTGTTAAAAAAAAGGCAAGCCACAGAGTAAGAGAAGGTATTTGTAGCATATATACTGATATGGAACCCACAACAGGACAGAACCCTGCAAACATTAGAAAAAGACAACACGAGTGGGCAAAAGGCTTCTTACTTTGTACTTTTCAGAGTCCTTCCAGTTTTTCTGAAACTATGATATACTACTCATATTTTTTAAATTAATTTTTAGTTCAATGATAATCAATCATGAATTTATTTCCCTTGTAAAAAATTCGACATTCCAGATAAGGCAAAAGTTCCTGTTGACCTCTAATCCTAGCTCCCTCCCTGATACCTAGAGAAAAATGACTGAATTATTTGGGATGATTTTCCTAGATTTTTTTTCCAATGCAGGGTTATTTTGTGAGCTTTATTTTGTTTATTTTACTTTATGGCATCATAATGTGCGCCTTGTGTTGGAACTCACTTTTTTTCCACTCAGTATTATGTCTTTCACCATTTTCTATGTTGTATGTGCAAAGCCACTTTCATTGACTGTTACACAGTCCTCCAGAGCACAGATGTTCCAGTTTAAATCGCCCTTCCTCTACAGACATATATTAAGAGTATCTCCTTCCTCCCTCCCTCCCCTCTTCCTATCGTTTTTTATTAGTCCTCCTATTTAATGAGAACAATCAATATGTCATTTGAATATTTAATTCCAGCTTTATAAATTAAAAAGCTCCTGCCTCATTCTAATCTTGGAAAGCACTGTCTTAGCTTGGGGATTTCCCCAGATGTCTAAGTAGAAAGCAGAGCACACAGCTTTGGGGAGCCCTGATTCTCTCTTTGTCCCCTCCCCACCCCCATCCCCCCAAGGACTGGGATCAGTACCAGAAACCTTCGCTTTTGTTCTTTCACCTCTGCTGCTGATGTGCTGTGTGACCTCAGGCAAGTTGCGCCCTCTCTGGTTCTCCACTTCCTCACTTATGCATAGAGGGGGTTGGGACACATATACTGTTGGAGTCTCTCTCAGCTCTGAAGGTCTTTGATGTGAGTGTCCTGTTGTCCTCCGCGGTATATGCAACTGACCACCTAGGCAGGGATCCCTGAGACAGAATTTTCCTTTCCTAATAGCCTCATCCACAGTCTGCCTCTTGGGGTCTATACAGGGGAAGCTAACTGATGCTCCGCATGAAAGGCGGCGCTGACGAGAGACACTAGGAAGTGAGGCCTCAGGGACCCGCCCTCCCCCACCTCCACGTCTCTTGGTGCTCCTCTTCCTGTGGCCTTGAGCGTTTTCGCCTATGTATCCTTTTTTTTTTTTTTTTTTTTTGCGGTACGCGGGCCTCTCACTGTTGTGGCCTCTCCCGTTGCGGAGCACAGGCTCCGGACGCACAGGCTCAGCGGCCATGGCTCACGGGCCCAGCCACTCCACGGCATGTGGGATCTTCCCGGACCGGGGCACGAACCCGTGTCCCCTGCATCGGCAGGCGGACTCTCAACCACTGTGCCACCAGGGAAGCCCTCGCCTATGTATCTTATCCCTGTGACTCCTGACTGGCTACGTACCATAGCAACCAGGCCCACTGAACCATGTTAAAAACCAGTTAGCGGGAAGAGGAACACTTAGCTGTCTCGAGAGTCCATCTAAAGGGGCACAGAGAGGCTATTACTCCCCACAGAAGAAAAGCAAATCAGGCTGTGTTTCAGAGACTGTCAGGTGGGAAGGGTCTGAGAGAGCAGCTGGTCCACATCCCTGGCTGCAGAGCTCACTCGGTTCGAGGCAGGAATCCTCTTGGACTCTTATTCTAAGATCTTGCTCTTACTCCTTCCTTCCCACCTCTCTCTACCTTTGTTCCACCTCCTTCCGAATTCCTTCCTTCTCCTGCCCTTTCTCCCTGTGCCTCCTGCCTCCAAGACGACCCCTGGACAGAACAGCTACAAATAGCCTTGCCCTTCACTCACCTTCCAGCTGCTTCTTCTCCCAACAGCCAAAGGGCCTTTAAGAAAGTAAATCAGACCCCCCCACTCTCCATCTCACAGCATCCTAAGGTTTCCCGCGGGGCCCACGCGGCCCAGGACTGAGGCCATCCACCTCTCTCACCTCAGCCCCCACCTGGGCGCCATTACCTCTTCACTCCAGCTCACTCCAGGGTTCTCTCCATTTCTGAAAGACCTCAAGCTCCATCCTCTCCAAAAACAACACAGCCTTCCTGGCACCTGTGACTCTCTGTCCTGTTTCTCTGTTTATTCTTTCACAGCACGTACCATCTGCATTCACATCTCTGGTTGTTTACTGCTTCAGTCGCCTCCCTCTCCAGAATAAAAATGGTAATAATTTGTCTCTCTCATTCATGGCCATTTACGCACCACTTAGCACTGCACCTGGCAACGAGCAGGCTCTCAATACCCTTTTGCTGAATGTGTGTGCGGACAGAGGAAGGCAGGAATGGATGCTGAAAGATGCTCCTGCTGCGTCCTGAGGATCAAGCAACACCCCTCTGCATTACCTTCCACTGCGCCGGCTGTACCAGTCACCCCGCGCCTAGAGGGCTGGGCCCACCTGTGGACGCCTCACGGGACCAGAGCCAAGTGGAGAGCGCTGGGAGTGTGTGGAGAACGCAGCCTCTGTGAATAAGCCATGAGGGCTGGCTCGGTGGAAGAGAGTGCGCTGGTTCCGTGTGGTCCCGAGAGGTGGAAGCACAGGGACTCGTGCTTTTTGCCCATTACGCTAACTCCGACCGATTATTTGCTTCTTACTGTACTCACTTTATATGCCTTATCTCCTTTCAGCCTTTAAACTGCGCTGCAGGGTAGAGTCACTGTCTTCCACCACAACAAAAGGAGACAACACTACATGCCCTTCCCTTAGCCTGAAACAGCTGTCTCTAGTTCTCCACCAGGCCAATTCCTGGTCATTTTCCAGGTCATCTCCTCAGAGAAGTCCTCCCTCACCCTCAAGACCACACCAGGTTTTAGGTTCCCAGCGGACCGGACCTGGCACTCATCCCTCACAGCACTTGCTGTGACAGTAAACACATTGTTTCTGTGTAAACACTTGTTCAGTGCAGGTCTGCCCTCCACCATCCAGGACACGAGGTGGGGCCAGCTACCGCTGCATCCCCCAGTGCAGTGCCCAGACTGTGGCAGCCAGGAGTTAACCATGTGTCTAGGGAGTGAATGGAAAACCCAGGCTCCGAAGGACTGCTGAGGCCCTGCCGCTAGCGGAGGGGGTCTGGGATGGAACCCAGGCCTGTCTGACTCCAGGGCCTGCTTCCCCTCAGTGTCCGAATGGTCGGAGTGGTCTGAATGGAATGGAGAGGAGCGTGTGCCCGCCCTGGAAGAGCACAGAACTAAGCTGCAGGGCTCCTGGGCGGGGTGGCTAGAGGGGCCTCGGGCATCTGTTGAGGCGGCGGGGGGGGGGTCCCTTCCATCCTTAAGACATGCCAGTCCCTCGGGGTTCAGGACTCACCAGAGCTTGCTCGATAAGCAGGCAGAACAGGATGGCGTTTCCCACCTCCCTCAGACTCTGGAACACGTCGGTTTTGAGCTCTGCGTACTCGATGATGTCCTTCAGCTGGTGGTGGAAGAACTCCAGGATCCCTGGGAGATGCAGGGGGATGGTCAGCTGGAGGTTCGTGCTAATCACTATCTGCAGGATCTCACGTAATACTCATAACAATACCACGGACTAGGCACAGTTACCCCATTTTCAAATGCGGCTCAGAGAGGGTAAGTGGCGCGTCCACACTCACACAGCTAAGTGGCGCAGCTAGGAACGAAAACTAGAGCTTTCGGCCCCAGCCCTTTCCTACTCTGATTCACACTGACCCAGGGCCGGACATCTTGGTATTCAGAAAAAACCCCTGGGGCCAAACTCATAGTCTCCACCTTTCCCCACCCCTCAGGCCCTAAATTCAGTCCACGTGCTTTCACTATTAGGAAAGGAAAGACTTATTTCTCTGCGCAGAGGTGGAGTGGCAAAAACTCCTATTTCCTGACTTACCTTAGAAATGTCACTTTATGCCACACCTGGGGCACCGGCCTCTTTCAAATAGACACATATGGAGGAAGGAATGTAGACGTGCTGAGCTAAGGAAGGCCTTTACAGCTATACCTCGCTATTCATGATTTAACTGTTCTCTCATTTGTGGACCTCTTCCAGCTTCCGGGCAGTGCTGTGAAGCAGGCCCAGTGGGCATCATTTACTTTCACTGATGGAAGATGATACTGTTACTCAGGGGGATTAAAAATGGTCCAAGGTGATTCAGTGGCAGAGGTAGGGTGTAAACCCAGTGCTCTGACAGCTTGCTGCCATGTTAGAGAAGCAAATACTTCAAGGTAGATGGCCAGACTCTCCTTCCACAGTGGGATGGGTCTGGACTATTTTCCTATCACCGCACCCGGCTCCTGGTTCCCCTGGTCACCAACCTGGGGAGCCGTACTCATGCCGGGGCAGGCGGCATATCTTGGGCATGACCTCGATCAGTGTTTTCACATATTGGAGAATGGTCCCTTGGAGCTGACAAAAGAAGAGGACAAGATGAGTGAAATAATCCACCGCTGCTGCATACGTGTATCTTGGGGCTGAACGCTGGGCTACTGGGGCATATGGAGGTTCTGTTGAGACCCGTGGGTAAGTGCTATGGACTGAATATTTGTATTCCCCCCAAATTCATATGTTGAAACCCTAATCCCCAGTGTGATGGTATTTGGAGATGGGGCCTTTGGGAAGTAATTAGGTCATGAGGGTGGAGTCCCCATGATGGGATTAATGCCCTTATAAGAAGAGAGGGGAGAGAGAGACATCTCTCTCCCTCTGCCATGTGAGGACACAGGAGAAGGCAGCTGGCTGTGAAGTAGGAGGACGGTCCTCACATGTTGCCACTGTGATCTTGGACTTCCAGCCTCCAGAACTGTGGACAATAAACATTTGTGGATGAAGCCAAATGGTATATTTGTCACAGCAGCCCGAGCTGCCTAAGACAGCAGGGCACTGCTCCCTGAGAGGAGAGGCAGGCTCTCTCCCAAAGGTGGGGGGCAGCCTCCTTGCCCTTTGTAAGGAAACATGGGCCTTTGTAAGACAGAAAAGGGAATGCTCTCAGTGTTACCTTGGGCTTATAGACTTCAAGGAGGGCAATTTCTAGGCATGGGGTCCCTTCTGGGGTTGGAGTACTTACATGAGATCCAAACTAAGATCTAAAATGAAATGGGGCCAGGGAGCTATGAAGACTGAGACAATATCTAATTTAAGCATGGAAAATTCATGGCACATTCATCCCTCCTGTGTCCCAGGCAGACATCGTTAATCAATGACCATATCTTCCTTCTTAAATTTAGCTTCACAACCTGGAACAACTCCTGGTTATACACAGCTGCTACCAGAGGACTGGAGTTAAGAGGTGAATCCTGTTTGCTATTCCTGACATGGATATGCATTAATCTGTTTCTCTTTTGTCATCTCAAAATTTTAAGAAAATTTGTTGAAATGTTTCAGCCTTGCTGCAGCAGTGTCCTGGGGAATTACATGAAAGTTCAGATGGCCATACTTGGGGTGGACATAGAATGGTGGCAAAGGTCTATGGAATTCCCTCGAGGCCAGCGGAGTATTGGTAGCACCAGTCATCAAGAAATTCCAAGGGGGAGAAGCCTGCTGCTTTATTAGAGATGTCTGCCATGGGCATGGGAGGGAAAATGGCAGCACATGTGTCATGGATTTGTCAAGCTCAAATTAGATAATGCAGCACAGGAGATGGGTATGAGCAGTCATTAGTAGGCCTTCAAGTCAAAATCAAGATTGCTGAGTTCAGTTAGTAAGTACTGGGAGTGAGCTCAGCGTCAGAAAAGGAGAGGCAAAGCCACAGGTCAGAAGATGCACTGAAATGTTACAGAGTGATAGGTAAGAGGAATCAGGGGATAAGGGCAAAGGATTCCCTGGGTGATTCCTCTAGACAGAGCTGAAGAGCCTGTGACTTGATTTTCCAGGCCAGGTAAAAAGTGAAAGCAAGCCTCATTCCTCTCAACCCTAATGGCCCGTCCCAGGCCCCCTTCATTACCAAGCTCTTGACGATCTTCAGCAGTTCCTCCATGACCACAGCGATGCCCTGGTAACCCAGGAGCCTGCAGATGGTCTTGAAATGAGGGGGTCCCACGAAGTTCCTATAGGAGCTGTAGATGTGGCTGTAGGCAATGTTGAGAGGCTGGAAAACAGAGGATGTGGCCAAGTCAGTGGCAGAGAACTGTGAGTCCTAGCAGGAGGTGTTTCAATCATAGCAAGGATAGAAACTTGATATCCTTGTTCTCTCACTGGGGACCCCTATGAATACATTTTGCAAGCTGCTCATAGAGAATGGTGGTCAGTGACCACAGGATCCAGCGAAGGTCATCAGATGGGGCAGCAGTTCCCTAACAGAAGAGGAGAAAAGGCCTCCAGGTAAATATCTTTTTAATAGGACTCATGCTACCCACAACCGTCCACACACAAACCAGGACTTTCACAATTGAGCTATGGGATGAGGGTGAAACAAATGACTTCCTTTCTCTAGGGGCATTTTCAGTACTAGGAACTGGCTGGAAAGACCATGTGAGAACTCAACAGCTGCTTCAACTTTGCCTTCTTTCTACTCTGAGGCGCCTCCACCTATCACAGGGAGGCATCTTGGGGACCAAGAGGCCTGGGAGGCAGGAGACCCCTGCTGAGTGCATGGGAAAATCACGTTGGCTTTTTGAGCCTCAGTTTCTTCATCTGCGAAATAAGGGGGTTGGATTACAACAGTGGTTCTGTAGCTTTTCGATTAGCAATTAAAACAAAAAAGATGCCACGGAAACAAGTACGTGAAACAGACAGAAGCAGAGTTGCTCTGATTGGGTGCTGGTTGGGGGCCACCTTCATTGTCCTCTGGACCCCATGAGACACCATCGCTGAATGAGTGGAATCTCTTTAAGGTCTTTCTGTCTGAGAATACAGGGCCAAAATAAAGGGCTCTGAATTGGTCTCACCCAGCTGGTGATGCACTAAGGTTATCACTGACTTTGTTTTGAAACGCTGCCACTTACGGAGCACCTCACGCCAGGCTTCGTGATGCCCTCCAAGTGCATTTTCATTTAATCCACACAACCAATGTATGTGATCCATGATCCACACAATTCTTGGCCCTAATTCACAGATGAGGGAACTGAGGCTCAGGGTGGTACGTAGCTTGTGCAAGGTCACACAGTTCATAGGTAACGGAGCCCTGATCTGAACCCAGGTGGCTGTGATTCCAAAGGTCATGTTCTTATCCTCTACCTACAATGGTGAACTTTGGAAGCTGAATTATTACGTAAACCATAACCTTTTTTTTTTTAAGAAAAAAACTTCACTTCTAACCTTAGTTCTGAGTATAGTTTTCCTATCGGGAATTGTAAAAATCTTGTACCCAGAACATGCAAATATGGAAAGACCACATCTGATATTCTATTAGCTGAAATTCTCTATAAGCTGGCTAATTAGAAATCCTACATGAATTAAATAGGAACTGTAATGATGCTTTTGGAGTTCTGCAAGATTCTCAACTCTGGAGCCATCAAGGGAATATTTAATTACGTTCAGTCTAGGTTTTGCATTAAGTACGTTTTACTCTACACGAATTATTCTAAACTTTACGAAACAAGCATCACAATTATAGTACCCTTGAATAATGAGGATACACGAGGAACACAATTAGAGTGCCCACTAATAACAAGAATTCGTGAGGAATCAGAACACCCACTCATCCAGCAGGTTGAATAACAGCTCTCTTGGTAAGCTAATGCCTATATATGGGGAGGCCTGGAATGTGAGAAAGCAGCCTTCTGCACTCAACACTGGTGTGCTGTCACAGCAAAACTTTGCCTGAGCCTGGGGGAGGGATCCCTTGCAGGTAGTTACTAAAGATTTCTAAATGGTATGGGGCAGCAGTGGTTTATGTAAGGAGGGAAAATATAACTGATTACAAGCATGATGTTCACTGAGTTGATGGTCAGCAAATCCTGGAGTATATGAATTGTTGAGTTTGATTTAGTCAACCATGGGGCCAGCCCATGTAATTTTCTGTGTATGGAGCCAACCATTTTACTGTCTCTGTAACAGGCCACCCTGCCAAACAGGGCTGGGACCAGGGAGAGGTGAGTGAGGTGGCGCTAGGGCACACGTGGTACAAGGTGCTCACCCTCCCAAGTGAATGCATCTTAGTTCTGGCCCTGTAATCAAAGGCCCACTCTGTAGTCTCCTGTTTCCTCTCCAAGGATGAGGCGGGTATAAAACAAACACCAGATACACCATGGCTTACCTCTGGTCAGGGAAGGAGAGTGACTAGAAAGGGGCATGAGAGAACTTTCTAGATGATGGAAATGCCCTACATGTTGACTGGGTTCTTGACTACACACATGTATACATTTTTCAAAATTCATGAAAGTATATGTACACTTAAGATCTGTGCATGTTATTGACTGAATGGTTGTGTCCCTCCCAAATTCTTATGTTGAAATCTTAACCCCCTATTGTGATGGTATTAGGAGGTGGGATCTTTGGGAGGTAATTAAGTCATGAGGGTGGAGTACTCATCAATGGGATTAGTGCCCTTGTAGGAAGACACATGAGAGACCTCTACGTCTCTCTTTTCTCCATCACGTGGGATATGATGAGAAGAAGGCTGTCTGCAAACCAGGAAGTAGGCTCTCAACAGACACTGGATCTGCTGGCACCTTGATCCTGGACTTCCCACCCTCTAGAACTGTGCTGTTTAAGCCACCTAGTTACTGTATTCTTGTTATAACAGCCTGAACTAGGACAGTGCATTTTATTGCTTGTGATTATACATCAATAACAAAAGTAAATTAAAAAGCCCACTGGGCTATATCATAGCCTAATTTACTTCCCAACATTTGCTTTCAAAGATAAAAAAACATGATTTGAGTTTCATCCCAAAGAGGGCTGCAGCTTAAGCCTGTGCAGGCATGTAAGAAGGATGACTGGGCTGTGCTCACAGCCCAAGGGGCCCCTCATGGACTCGTTCCCCCAAGAGAGCTGCCTCCTCACTCCCCACCCACACCAGGTGCTGCAGCCTCTCCTCTGAACCCAGTAAAGCTCTGGGCATGTTCAGTCTTCTTTCAAATATCCTGTGAAAGGAACTTTTGAGCAGCAGGGAGCTTTCAATGGATATCCCTGGAGGGGACGAAAAGCAATCAGCTACTTTTTTCCCCCTGTGTGACTCTCTGACTTATTTTCTTGCTTTGTCTGAGTCCAGAGTTATTTACTGGGGTGGGCACACCTGATTTCAAATTCCAGTTCCATCAGTTTACTAGCTAGATGAGCAAATTACTTAAACTCTCTTAGCCTTGGTCTTCCCTAAGTAAAGATAATAATAACAACCCCTGTGGGGTTGTTGCAGGTTTAAATGAGATGACATACATACAGCACTTGGCATGGTGCCTGGCACGCTGGAAGCACCCACTGAAATAACAGCCCTTCATATTCCTTCGTTTTGGTAATTTGGTAAGTAAAGACTACGAAAGTACAGCTTCCTGGTCAAATTTCCCCCAGCAGCTTTGGCTACAGTCATGATCCCCTGAATGTGGACAGTACATCTGTGGGGTACAATTTCATACAACACGGTGTATCCTACACAGTGATGTGACAGAGGGCAGAGCTGAGACCAGCTGACGGAACATACCCAAAAATGCAGATTTTGCTCAATATTTAGAACTTTATAAAAATAGGAGCTGTCCACAACAGACTGTGCTGGGTAAGGACGGAGACACATGACATAGGGGTGTTAGAAGGGAGACCTGCCTGGAACAGAGGGTTGGAATAGTGTGTTATTAACTCCCCTCTGAAGTGCAAGCTCCCCGGGCGCTCATCTTTCTTAGCGGTCTTCTTAACCCCCCACTCCCACCCAAGGAGTTTCTAATATAAGTCTCCCTTAGCACTTCCTGGCAAGCACAAATAAAAATATATTTGGGTAGGTGGAAACTGTTCAGCAGCTCTCCCCAGTTCTAGGCAGAGAAGAATTGTGGAATTGTTGTATCATACACAGGGCTTAAAAAAAAATCCCCCTTACAGACCCGCTCAATGCACACAGGAGGCCTCTTGTTGACATTCCTCCATCAGTCTTGGATTCTGGTCTGGACCATTCAGGCCTCAGTTGATGGCCCAAGGACCAGCATGAAATGAGCAGAATTCAAATCCTCCTTCTAAGTGAGCAAGCTCCCCTTATTCCCAACTCCCCCCACCAAAAACACACCACACCCATGCAGGAGGAAACACATACACATGCTGGAAAGTACATGCACACACACCCACGCAGGGCACCCATCTGACCTGCTGGCTCAATAGGAGGCTGGGCCCTATTGAGAAAATGTGGGAATGTGGGAGCCGGGGCATTTTCTGAGGTTTGGCAAAGAAAAACAGGAATGTGACATGACTTCAGACATTGGACACTTGCTACAAATCTCTTATACTGAACCAATCCTGCTAGCTGACTCAGGCTACAATCAATGTCTGCCTTTCGAAACTAATTATGTACCCTCTTTAGGATGTCTCACTTAAAATCAAGCTTGGTTAAATCGATCCTGCACAAAATAGATACCTTTATGAGATCTCAAGAAATCATCCTGATTCAGGAATTGGAGCATATTATTAATGTGTGACACTGATGCACATTTTTTTAAAGGCAAAACTGTGTGTGTGTGTGTGTGTGTGTGTGTGTGTGTGTGTGTGTGTTTTGGGTTTTTTTCCTGGCTGCACCATGAGATGTGTGGGATCTTAGTTCCCTGACCAGGGATTGAACCCGTGCCCCTTGCATTGGAAGTGCAGAGTCTTAACCACTGGACACCAGGGAAGTGCTGGTGTGTATGATGAATACCCCTGAGGTCGAATCAAGGCTCATACTAGGGCAATGTTTAGATACCGATGATGACACTAAACAAAAGACCAAACCCACAATCTCTAAAGACCAAAACATTACTGGGAAGTTATTGGTAAAATTTAAGGAATGACTTGTGCCACAATCTATATCACTTGCAAGGCTGTTTTATGATAGACTCTCTACAAGTTAATTACTTAGAGATATTTTTAAAGTTTCCACTCATATACTAATTTCAGTTACTAGACCAGTTGCTAAAGGCTTTTTACATTTAATATTAACCCTAAGTGACAGAGCTCTTAGGCAGGGGTACTTGGACTCCAAACTCCGGAAGAGGAAACACTTGCTGACTGAATTTCTCCAAAGGTAGTTGATGTTTTCACTGCTTCTGCTGGCTACCTTCGGGTGGCTGGGTGTTTCCTCTGAGGTCAATTCCTTGCCTGTTCCTATCACCCTGGAACCCACCAAATTGCGAAGTCCTGCCTCTAGCTCTCTGACAAGTCAACCACAAGGCAAAGAGCTACTGCTGACCACCTATGACTGAAGGTCGACCCAGCAGCACGGCAGTGCATCGAAGAGGCTGGCCAGGAGGTTGGGCTCTGGACCGACAGACCTCAGCGTAGGGCCCTGCTCTGCCACAGCCTAGCTTTGTGATACTGGTCGAGTTACTTAATCCCTCTGAGCCTCAGTTTCTCCCTTTGTACAATGGTGATAAGACGGCCTACCTCGAAGAGCTCCCCCTGGGTAAAATGAGAAAACACATTTTCTCGTGCACTGAAATGTTCTCAGTCGTTATTTCTGAGTCATAGGATTTTGACTGCTGTCTTTGAACTTTCTGATACTCTTCATGTACAACAAGCGTGTACATTAAAAAAAAATAAAGCTGTTTTAAGGGGAGAGAAAAGGAAGGAAGCATCATGCAGAGTGCAAACCCTGTCCATTACAGCTTCTGGATGAAGCTATGACCAACTCAGGAAATGGCTCTGACCCACGGACATTTTCTTCTTAATAATAATGGCTACTATTCCTAAGCTCAGCACTACAGAGGTGGGTTCGTCTCACTGCTACAACATTATCAGGTGGGTAGTATTGATATTTGCCTTTTATGCAAGAGTTAACCAAGGCCTAGGAAAGTCAGAAAATTTGTCCACAGAGTCAGGATTTGAACCTAGCCTGGGGACTTCAGCCCCTGGGTACCAATCAGCTTTGGGACCAAGGTATGCTCTCTCACTGTCCCTTCACTGCCACCTTCAGGGAGGGAGCAGGGATCCCGCTCTTGGCTGGTTTCCTCTGGCAGTGATTTACTACTGGTGTAAACCAACCAGGGACCACCTGGGCTGACAGCTGAAGAGGCTGCCACTCAGGTGGCTGCAGAAGGGTCCTGCCTGAAGGTGAAGACACTGAGCCTGGCTGGGGTGCGAGCTCCTGAGCCAAGTGTCCCCAGATGATCCGTCTCATCCACAAGGGCTCACTGGCTTCTCTGGGTGCTGCTGGGGAACGGTGATGGCCCAAAGGAGCAGGATAAGCCCTGGACTTGGAGGCAGGGACCCGGGTTCCACTCCTGGCTCTGCCACTAATCAGTCACCCGGCCTGAGGAAAGACATCCCTTCTCTCCGGATCTGCGAACCAAGAGGACTTCTAGGCCTTACATCCTCCAAGTGTCTCAACTTCTCAAATAAAAGGCTCAGGGTGAAAAATGGCATCCAGGAGCATTAAAAATAAATTCTTGTTTTCAGTGGCAAAGGCTTGAACTCCATCTCGTCACTCCACAGGCCCCCTAGCGCTGGTATTTTTATTCCCCTCAAAATAACCTTTTCAAAAGGCATCTGCAAACTACTGCATTGGCCTTTCTGTGGAGAGGACGCTTTCATGCTCTGCAGGGAGTCGCCATTAGCATGCATTACAGCAGATTCTAGACAGACCTCTGGGAAAACTGAATGCCACGGGAGGGAAGCACAGGTCAAGTGTCTAATTGAGGGACACCGGGCATTCCGAGACCCCACGCCCTCACAGAGACCCTTGGCCCAGGGAGGGTCTGTGACTCACCGGGCAACTCTTTATAACTTTTTGATTATCACTGATGTGAATCAAAAGGAGACCTTCCTGGGTCCACTTGGATACTTTGGCCAAGAACCAAGAAGAAAAAAGATGACTTTTAAAAATGCCTAATTTGTGTTATATGATTCAGGTCTAAATCCATCGGAGCTAGGGCTGCTGTAACAAATTACCACAAACATGGTGGCTTCAAACATTCGAACCTCTCACAGTTCTGGAGGCCTGAAATCAAGGTGCTGGAAGGGCCACGCTCCCTCCAAAGGCTCTAGGAGAGAATCCTTCCTTGCATCTTCCAGCTCCTGCAGGTCCCTGGCAGTCCTTGGCTTATGGCAGCATCACTCCAATCTCTGCTTCTGTCTTCACATGGCTTCTACCCTTTGCATCTCTCTGTGTATGAACCTCCCTCTCCTTTCTCTCATAAAGACACCAGTCATTGGATTTAGGGCTCCCCCTAAATCCAGGATGATAACATTTCCAGATCCTTACCTAATTAAATTCACAAACTCCCTACCTCCAACTAAGGTCACATTCTGAGGTTCTGGGTGGACCTGAATTTGGTGAGGGGTAGGGGTGGGGAATGCTCAGACCAACTCAGTACGAGTGTCCTGGCGGTTTAGCAAGCTTCACATGGGTTCAGGCCTGGCCAGGGGGGTAGCACTCATGTTTTCTACCTGACATCCTGATCTAGCCCAAGCGATCAGCTTTACAGATGATGGAACTGAGGCCCAGAGAATAGAAGTGTCTTGACCAGTGGCATACAACTAGGTAATGCCACAGGAGGCAAGAATAAAGAAAGAAGAGGGTGTAGAGGTGGGTAAGGAGGTGCAGTGGCAGTGGGATGGGAGGGGATGAGGATGTAATTACTGTTTTACTTGTGGGAAAACAAGAACGGCAGCTTTGCATTTGCAACCATTGTCCAAAGAAGGTCTAGATGGGGAAAAAAATGATAACTAGCTTATTAGAGACACAATTTAGGAGACTTTGAAGAATTAGTACCACTCTGAGGATCAGTGTGCAGGGGACTGTTTGCCTCTTTTTTCTGGCCCAAGGAATGAGAGCTCCTCTCACTGGGCAAAAGCCTTTCCAGACTGGTCCCTGAAACATCGTGCGTACAGATGCCTGCTGGTTGCCATGGTGAATGATACTGATCTGAAGAAATGAATAATGTGAGCGTTGGGGGCGACAGTGGAATTACTCACACAGTGGTGAGAGAGACATCAAGTAGAGCCCAGAGCAGAGGAGGGAGAAGGCAACATCCTTCAGCTTTGGTCCACTCTGCCTCTGAGGGCTGCGTTCTAACCGGATCCACTGTGAGCATCAGGTAAGGGACACAAATGGCTCTTCTTGGAAATGGAAATGGCTTTTCCTTTCACACTGCTTGGAGGAGGGCCAGGCAATGGTAATACGAACAGCTAAAAATAGGGGGGATTTAAAAACAGAAGCAGTGGAAGAAAAATAAATAATGGGAGACATTTAGTCGTAAAAGCTGTGAATGCTGCATCTTGACAGAAAGCTCTTCAAAATGTCTGCTGTAGAAAACTCAGTCTGCAAAGACAGACAGCACAGATGTGAGACAAACAGAAGAGACTCATGACAAGAAACAGCATTCCTGATCACTCCTGATGGGTTTATGAGGGGTATTGCCTCTGTATCGTAAGTAATGAATTAAGCTCTTTTCATTGTAGTCCCTATTTATAGGGGTGTGGCGGGGTGGACGGGTGTGTGTGAGAAGGAGACCCATGGAGGGAGCGCAGATACTCAGTGTCTCTGCAAAGACTCTCGCTGGAGGGATCTGAGCACACCTGCCTTGTCCCTTTCATCCCCCATTTTTCTGGGAGAAAATTTCTAGCCAAACGGAAAGGAACTCCCCTTCCTGAGCATTTTAGTTCATTGTCATCCATAGAGAAGAAAAACAAGGCCTGAAAAATCATTCACTGCTGGGCATCTTCCTGCAGCTCACTTCCTCTAGGAGCACGGGCACGAACACAGGTGGTTGGAGGGAAGCAGGGAGGAGAGAAAGCAGCTCGTAATCTCAATCCATGTGGCTTAATGTCTAATTCAGGTTAAAATCTGATCGACTGTTTTTTACTCTGTCATTGCAATCTGAAATGAAACCTGCATTTCGTGTGAGAGAGGAGGGGCAGAGAACTGAGCTGGGTGAGATCTATCCGTGAACATACACAGGTTGACTATGGCTGTCTCTGAATTTTAGCTCAGGGGAAATTCAGTAGAGGAGAACAATATCTCTCAAACACATAGAATTAAAAAGAAACGAAAAAGCTTGAAGATGGCGCACTTTTAGCAAAGTGAGGGGGCTGGCAATCTGAAGAGGGCTCCTTTCACGTGTCAGGAAAAACGGCAACACGGTCTTGGTACCAGCACCTCATTTTGCAATAACCTTCTACGACTAAACCCGGCAGCCTTGTCTTTGTAAATCCAGCGGTTACGTGGCTTTGGGTCTTGTACCTGTTAGCTGATTGCTCCTCTCAGATTGCTCATCTGTAGAATGGGAATCTAGTTCAGAGGGTGTGATGAACAAAGGATATTTACTCTTATATGGTGAGCTTCTAGTGACCTGTGACATAGCAACTGCTCGCTATTGCTGGCTATTACCATCATTAACAGTCACAGGACCAGCAGTATCAAACAGCAGCAGTGATGCTGGTATTCGGAGCTGATTATCTTGACCTGTGAAACTAATTTTCTGGGTAGTTCGGCTTTGAAAAAAGCTAACGCATGGACAAAACATGAGCAGAGGCTTTGGGGAGAAATCAGCTGCCGCTGAGTGATGATGCAAATCTCCTCTGGCTACGGGCAACAGCACTTGGAGGCTAAAAACACAGTGGCCAGAATGTTCTAGATGAATGAGCTCACAGCACTTGGGGCAGAAACAGGAGTTCCAGAGGGAAATTTTAGGTGAAACAGCTGCCTGACCTGGAGGTCACAGACCCGTGGGGACTCACGTGGGGACTCTGAGGCTGTGCTGACTTGTCCTTTCACTGCCTTTTTTCCCCTTCTTTTTTTAAGGTTTGGGAACAGTGTTGTATTTAAAGACTCTGAGCCGCGGCAGGATGAGGCTGGGGGATGTGCGTGCATCTCTTTGGGGCCTGACGGCCCCCAGCTTTGGCATGAGGCAGCCCTGATTTGAACTGTGGTTCTGCCGTTTCTCGGCGCTGCCTAGCTGAGCACTGTCACCTCCTGGCCTCCATCTCTTTGTCTGTAAATCGGGGTCAATATTAGTCCCCATCTCGAATGCTCAATGGATGGTGGCTATGACTATCATAAATAAACACTTAAATGAGGAGATGACACTCTTCACTTTGATTCTGGTTTCAGAATCGAGATGAACATCGAGGTTGGGAACGTTTCTTATACGGGAGCCATCATTTCCTGGTCGTCCTCGGAGCCCTGCCTGGAGGACTATTACCATATTATGTATAGGCCCAATTGGAACAGCATCTTCTCTGGCTATCTTCGCTACAGCTTCCACCACGAGGAGAAGGTGCCTCGAACAATCAGCTCCGTGGTGCTGGAACACCTCACCCCTTCCACTCTCTACTTCCTGTGCATCAGCTGCAAGAAGATCCTCTTCCCCTACAGGCACTACTGCACCATGTTCCACACCCTGGATAAGAGTCCACTGGCTGCGGGAAGTTCCCTGGTGGACCCCCAGATCTCCCTTTGGGTGCTGATGGCCATTCTGCTGGCCTGCTTCACAGCAGTCTTAGCCTTCATCTGCCTCCAGTTCTGGTGTATCCGTTGCCATGAGCCTCGATGGTCCTACAGAGCCGGCCTCATGGAGGAAGCCAATGGCCTGGTGAGATGGCCAGAGGAGGCCCCGGGTCTGGGTCAGGGGGAGGAAGACCTGCAGGGGCTCCCCCTGGTGGAAGTGCCACGCAAGAACTCCGGAGCTGACGCGGAACCAGAAGCCGCAGCCGCAGCGGCCGAACAGGATGCCCCCGACGTGGGTGCCCTGAAGAGGGAGGGCGGTGTTCATCCTGCCGCACTGCCTCATTTTGGGGAGTGAGAGGTGGAGGGGAGGCAGCCCACATCAGGTAGCTTAAAGCCCTCCACGCAGCAGGTCTCTGGTAAAAACGCATCTGTAGACTACCCATTCACCTCCCCTCAAATGTCAGAGCTCTGACACATGGACCACCTGGTTGGATGAATGCCCTTTGGCAAAGCTTCTCTAGCTGGAAAACATATAACCCCCTGGTGTGCAAAGGGAGGAACACGGCATCTCTTAGGAGTGTCCATTTAGGGTAGGGTGTCTCAGTTAGGAATTAAAAGCATTATTTCAATATTAAAACAACCATGAATATATTATGGTATAGAAAGTGAAATCTGCATGACTTAAATAAAATACAAAACTTCCAGGAAATTTTTGAGTTGAAGATGGGCTCTTGAGTTATGCTTTCAGTCAGCTGAGGCAAACGTCCAGTCTCCTCTGCTGTTGAGGGGGATTATTTTGAAAGATGTGAGAAGCCTTGCTCTAGAGTGTTTTCCAACTTTCAGCCAATCGCACACCACTTTGTACCCCATCTTCACCTTTTTTTAAACCACAGACTATCTTTACGATTATTAACAATACCTTTTCTTTAAATTGACTCATTTTTTAAACTTATTTTAAAACATAGGCTTATGCTACTCCCCAAATGAAAAACCAGCACCCTCCTGCTATAAATAGAAGGGAAGATACATAATAAATAGAATGAAAACAAAACGATACTAAATTTGACTTGGATACTATTGCCTACTAAGGACTCTGAGCTCAGGGCCTGCTCTCTCATCTCTGATCAAAAGGGAGATTAGGGCTTCCCCGGTGGCTCAGTGGTTGAGAGTCCACCTGCCGATGCAGGGGATATGGGTTCATGCCCCGGTCCGGGAGGATCCCACGTGCCGCGGAGCGGCTGGGCCCGTGAGCCATGGCCGCTGAGCCTGCGCGTCCGGAGCCCGTGCTCCGCAACGGGAGAGGTCACAACAGTGAGAGGCCCGCGTACCGCAAAAAAAAAAAAAAAAAGGGAGATTAGCAGTTGTTGGAAAGGTATTAAAGACATATTAGCACCAACATAAGACTTGCTCCTTGGTATAATCAGCAAGGTTTGAAAGAGTATTGCAAAGGGAGTTACTTTGTGAGTGACTGTTAATTCATGCCATGACTGTGACTGTCTACAGTGCTGTCTGTAAGGGTTCCCTGATTTGAGAGAGTTGCCTTGACCAGACTGGCTGCTCTGGAGAAGACACCTGTACTCTCTCAGCATCATCCTAAGACTTTCTAAGCCCCACATTCAGGCCCAAGTGAAGGGCACTCATCTTGGTTCCTCACACTTACCAATCTAGGGCTCCCGACCTAGAGAAGCACCTTTTCTAACCATGCTATATTTATCCAGTCACTTCTTCTTCTAAGTCCCTCTGTGCTTACTTTGTGAAAATGGGGTCAAAGGTGGCCATTTTTCATGCATCACACACAAAAAACTCTTGGCTTTTTTGCCGTTGTTGTTGAGCTATTGCACCCTTTCTGTGGCGTTCTCCCACACAAACAAACCCGCAGGGTAAGAAACGATCTCCTACATATGTCATGGTGATGGTAAGACTTTGTGAAGGGTGTCCCCCAGTGCCCACCCCGGGTGTGGAAATGGAGCTGGAGGAGGGCGGAGGTGCGTCTGTTTCAACCTCTGCTAAATCCCCAGCATGGAGAACCTGCCCAGCATCTGGCCTACAGTGGGGGCTTAAGGAACGTCTGTTTAACGAATGGCAAAGGACTGAAAGTCCAGAACAGGCACCACCTGGGAAGCTTTGTTAGTGTCAGGACTGGCACTGTGAACAAAGCAGCAAAGAGACAGGAGGAGACCCCTCAGCGCTAACTCCGGCCATCTGGGATTTCCTTCAAAGCTCCACCTTCCCAACTGCTTCCTATCTGCAAATCCCTCATCTTCACGGAGCACAAAATCCCAGAATCGCAGGATGATACCACAATGAATCAACCGAGAACAGGAGGCGATGGGATGCCGAGACAAGGAGACCCACAGGCCTATTTCCCTGCTTGCCTCATAAAGTCCTCCCCAGACTGTTCCTGCCCAGAATCCAGCCCCACCAGGTCTGCACTCACCCTCACCCCTGCTAGTTGTGAACAAATAAAGATGAATATACTTGCAGTTGTTTCTGCCTGGATTTCACTGCTGCCTCTGTATCTCCATGCTTCTTGCTTTTCTGATTTGGGGAACACTCTTCTATCTGCTTTTGCTCACTAGTCCTCTCAGAAGTAGGACACAGGCAAGACCACTCACCTTGGACCCATAGAGGTAATAAGGCTGGACGTTGGCGGGTTTATCTCTTTGCGGCTCTTGGGTGAAAGGAATGGCAGTTCGGACAAAACTAGTAGAAGAAAAGAGATGGGGCAGGAGTTAACTGGGTCCTAATATTATTCTTCACGGGACTTGATATAGCGGGAGCCCTCCCTGGTCAGGCACACCCACACTGCTTCTTAGGCCGTGGCCTATACAGGTACTTCTGACAGACTCCTGTTTAACTCCTGTCTCCTTTTCATAGATGGGAACACTGTAATCCAGGTTCACAGGCTCAACTCTGGGCTTGCAGCTGCTCAGACAGTGGTCAAGAAAGTCGAGAACAGGGTGGGCCTGGAAACAGCCTTCTCCAGGGCTTGGATCCTCCACCCTCAGTTTGGTTTCCTCAAGAGTAGAGTGCTGCAAACTCTTTCTTTAAAGGCCCAGATAGCGAATATGTTCCGCTTTGCCAGCCAGATGGTCTCTGTCACAACTCCTCAACTCTGCTGTAGCACAGAAGCACCCATAAACAAGCTCATAAACCGTAAATGAGTGAGCACGGATGCCAGAGTTCCAGTAAAACTTCGTGAATTTCAAATAATTTCTACTTGTCACCAAGTTATAATTCTTTGGATTTTTTCCCTAGCCGTCTCAAAATATCAATACCATTCTTAGCTCACAGGCTGAACAAAAAGAGCTGGCAACTAGAGGTACCTCGTGGGCTGGAGTGTGCAGATCTCTGCACAAGAGGATTGAAAGTCCCAAATCTTTAGAGAACCGGAAGTCCATCTTGCTAAGTGTGTGGATTCCTCCCAGACCCTTCCGTGACTCTGGCACCTACTTATTCTACGCTGGCCGTGAGCCAGGCCCTGATGACACTGACAGGGCTTGTCTGGAGGAGACAGCTGGCCGCTTCTACTGCCACCCCCACTCTGCTTTGCACAGAGACTCCCTTACCGGTTGGTGGACCCATTGTAGCAGTAGTTGGGGAGGAAGTCGAAGTTCAGCTCCCAGAAGACGTGCAGGGTGATGCGGCCGTAGGGGGCAGACACGTTGTGATTGGCCTCCCGGAACATGGCATCGAAGCTGTCCAGGGTCATGTGCTTACACAGCAGCCGGTGGGTGAGCCGATTGATCTCCAGCAGCCACTCCAGCTCCTGCCCAGAGAGAGAGCCCGCGGCTGCTGAGGACTCACACACGCGCCTTGCACGCAGACACCATTATCTGACAGATGCCTTTCATGCAGGTGAGGGCCCCTCAGACAACTTTATAACGGCCAGCATGGGACTAGGACTGCTTACAGTAGTATGCGACGTTCCCTTCTTCTGAGTGAAGGAAGTACCAGACCATGCCCAGGGAGGCTGCGTGCCTGCCCACAGAAGGGGACCACAGACCATGTGCAAATCCCTTGCCTGCAGCCCCCTGGGTAGAAAAGCATGACCACTTGCTCTCCAGTTTCTAGGTTAGTAAGGAAAAAGCTTGTCCCTCTGAGTTGCAAGTAAAGTAAAAGGAAGTTGTGGACATCTATCCATCACCAGAGGCTATCTCCACGCTGCGGAAAGCATTCAAAAGAGTTACCACCTACTAAGTACTTACAATTAGGTTGGACCATGTGAAACTACTGTTTTTTAGGTCAAACATCATTCAATGTTAGTAATTTTTTATGGTTCAGGCTGATACATGCCAAGCAGTATTCTAAGCACTTTACATGTGTTAACTCACTTCATGCTCAAAACCCCCTATAAGGTCAGCATGATGGCTGTTCTTACTGTATACATATAGAAACTAGGCTTTAAGAAGTGCAGTAACTTGGCTTCAAATCCAGGAAGCTGGGCTCCAAAGTTCACATTCTTAACAGTTGTATGTTATAGAAATTTTAAAAACAGCTGGGGGCAGAACATTCCCTCATCTGGACTCCTCCTGTGCCCCTCAGTCACACAGGGTTTGGTTACACATGTTGGCAAAGGTTTGGCTGCAAGCTATGGACGAAGGACGTGCATGAGCTGTGGGCCCTGGTCATTTGAAATCCAACCTTCAGGCAGAGAACAGGAGCAGAGTGGATAATATCTGGACAGAGCAGGTCACTGCACTTGCTAGGAAGTAAAAAGGATAAAATCCTTTGGGCTGACTTTAGTTCCTTGCTGTATTGCTATCAGAGAGAATCAAAGCACAGTCCTGTGCAGAAAGCATCTCTGTGATGCTCTAGGACACTCCTATACTGTAGTGGTTAAGCCATCTTTTGAGATGGGTATGACTGCCCCTGTTTCATAGGGGGGAAAACCGAGGCTCAGAGGGTGAAGTAACTCGCTCAGGGTCATAGAGTGAAAACAGAACAGGGCTTAGGATGTGATCCCAGGTCTTAAGACCAAGTCACGTGTGTTTGGCCCCTGTGACACAGCTGTCTGGAATAAAGAAGCAATGACTGAGAAAGCCCTTTGAAAAGTACAGATGGCTTTACAACATAAAAGCTAAAAGAACGTCGGCAAAGGCAGTTCCCCAGAGTGTGGCCAGGAGGTGGGATATCAGAGGGCCAGCTGTAAGAGCTGGGCCTTGGAGCCCAGGTGTCTACAGTCATAGGAGGTGGCCTCACACCAGAGATTAAATTTTATTCTCCTCAGCCACAAGAACCCTCTGACTCTGGTTGGGGTCCAGAGTGTGGTAGGCCCACACCACTCTTCCAATCTTGGAGCTTCGTCTCTCTGAAACTCAGATTCTGTGGCTGTAAATCGGGGGCAAAATACTGTATCAAAGCAACCTTAACTGGCTGCAGGTAAGTGAGACAAGCAGGGGGAGGAGGGAGCCCCGGGCTGAGCTGTCCGTGGCAAATTGGAGAGCCGCTGCCAGATAAAGGTGGAGCGGCTACTTCACGCCATCTGATTATTGGTTACTACGTCAGAATGGGGTTTAGTGACGGCAGATCTTGCCATCTCTTGAAAGAAGGCCAAAATCTGGATTGCAATTCTGGAATGGTAGCTGGAAGAATAAGTTTCCAGTCACTGTGCACCTTGAAGTAAATGAAGGGTGGAAATACAGAATCAGCTGTCTGCTTCCATCTCTTGGGGCCTAGCTAGCTGGATGGTATTTTTGTTCCTATTCACTTAGGGTGGGTAAGTAAGTAAGTAAAAGTAAGTAAGTAAGTAAATAAATAAAGGCAATGAATGTGCATGATTTTATTTCAAAGATCACTGAGTCCCTTAGCACATGGAGGTGCCCTGTTACCATGAAGAGAGCTACAGATGAGAAACTGGGATTGAACAATTTCTGTTCCAATGTTCTGTGATTTTAACGGTCTCACGGATGTGCATCAGAGACTGAAGGAGAGAGTGCTCAACTCCGCTGATATGGGGGTGCTGGAAATGTAGGTCCACGTCTTCCGCCATGCCCCAGGAGTTTTTATTATGTAATGCAAACTGTGTTTTGCATCAGCCGTGTACTTCCAGCCTTTCAATCAGAAGAGGGCACTTGCCTGAGGAATGCAGGGCTCAGTGCATCAAGGCACAGAGGTTTAGAAGGCCACAGGGGTGGTCCAGGTGCCTTCTGAGAGGATGTCAGCTCTCTATACTAAAGCCGGTTTACTGGGGGGCAACACAGAGAAGCAGCACTGGGGAAACAAAACACCCAAACGGGCAACTTCTGTGAAGTAGTGGAAAGGGCTTTTCCACGGGAACCGGAAAACTTGAGTGTCAGCCGCACTTGGCCGTTACACCAGCTCTGTGGTCCAGGCGGGCCAGGAGAATAGGGGTCTCAAACTCAGGCACAGCAAGGCCTGGTAGGTCATCCCATGAATGAATCGTGCCACAGGGCCTGCGGCAAACCCAGGAGAGCCCAGCCCAGCCGATGGGAAAGTCTAGTCATTTCTAGGCAATTGCTGCTATCTGGGAAGGCTGGTCTGAGGTTGCCAGAGCTTCTGCAGTTTTATTCGAATTCTTCCAAGTGTTAAGTGTTGCCTCCAAATTTCAAATATGCTTCACAGCCTAAACAAAACACAGCCTGCAGGCTGCCAGCTCTCAACTTTGGCATCAGATCCCTCCGAGAATCTACTTGCTCAGCTGCGTATGATTAGGGCCACCGACCGATGAAATCTCTGCAACCCTCCCAACTGTGCATCAAGCCACCCCCTCCCCTATCTCAGGATGGAGCTTCTAAGGTGGAGGGAAGGGCTGAGGGGAGCATATCCCTTGCTTTGTTTCTCAGAAGAGGCAGAAGGCTTCTCAGCCAAGGCAGTGGGGGCCTCCTGACCCTACAGGAGAGAGCATCCTTGGGCTCTCCTCTTCATGGGCTTCAGGGGAAGTGGCCACTCTCCTGGGGGATGCTGCCCTCACTTGACAAACACAGGCTTTCACTGTTTGTTCTGATTTTGTTCACAGCTAAAAGAACATTCAGTGCCTTTTAAGGGCTGGGAAGAGGCCATAGATACCCACACACAACCCAAAACCAGTTTTTCCATAAGATATGCTCATTCATTACTGGAAAACTAGAAGATACCGATAAACAAAGAAGATAAAAACAAAAATCCCACCTCTTGGAGATAACCACTGCTAACATGTGGCAAAGAAAAATATTTCTTAAAGTAGATCTCCCAGAAGAACTTGTGCTATATCATAGTCTCTCAAAGTCAGTGACCCAGTACTTTGGTGGGCAGTTGGGTCAAGTTCTCTTGGAAATGCTTCTGAGAATCTACCCTGAGAGCACCTCATTTGTAGCTCAAAATTTCTATGTTCCTCTCTTTTTTCATAAGCTATTTTCATTAAGGGCAAGGAACTATGCAAAGCTCTTTCCTGGCAGTATCTCATTTCACCCTTTCGACAAGTCTATGAGGTGGATTCTAATATTTCCTCCATTGTACTACAGGCTTGCAGTGTAAGATAAGCAACTCACCCAAGATCACCCAGCTAGTTAAGTGGTGGGGCCAGGACTGGGACCCCAAGGTCTTTCTGATGCTAGAGTCCTAGTTCTTAGTCCCTTTTTCTTTCTTTCTTTCTTCTTTTATTTAATTTATTTTAAACTTTTTTTTTGGCTGCATTGGGTCTTTGTTGCTGCACGGGCATTTTCTAGTTGGGGTGAGTAGGGGGGCTACATTTTGCTGTGGTGCACAGGCTTCCCATTGCGGTGGCTTCTCTTGTTGCGGTGGCTTCTCTTGTTACTAGGCATGAGGGCTTCAGTAGTTGCGGCGCACAGGCTTAGTTGCTCCGTGGCATGTGGGATCTTCCTGGAACAGGGATTGAACCCATGTCCCCTGCATTGGCAGGTGGATTCTTAACCACTGCACCACCAGGGAAGTCCCAGTTCCTTTTTAAAAAACCACTTTGTCCATTAAAAAAAAAAAAAAAAAAACCCTTTTTATTTTGAAATAATTTCTGACTTACAGAAAAGCTGTGAAAACTGCAGACTTCCTGCATATTCCTGACCCAGTTTCTCCAATGTTAACCTCTTACATAAGTTACCTAAAGTAGGAAACTAACATTGGTACAATTCTATGAACTAAATGACAGACCTTATTCAAATTTCACCATTTTTCTTTTTCCATTTTACGGTTCAATCCAGAATCCCACATTGCACTGAGTTGTCATGTCTCCTTAGCCTTTTCCAATCTCTAACAGATTTCAGTATCTCTTTGTCTTTTATGATCTGGATGCTTTTGAAAAGCATTGTTCATTCTTTTTTTTTTCTTTTATGCGGTACGCGGGCCTCTCACTGTTGTGGCCTCTCCCATCGAGGAGCACAGGCTCCAGACGCGCAGGCTCAGTGGCCACGGCTCACGGGCCTAGCCGCTCTGCGGCATGTGGGATCTTCCCGGACCGGGGCACAAACCCGTGTCCCCTGCATCGGCAGGCGGACTCTCAACCACTGCGCCACCAGGGAAGCCTGCATTGTTCATTTTTGAATGCCATGTGATTTGGGTTTATCTGATATATTCTCATGATTAGATTGAGATTATGCATTTTGCATTATGCATACATATCAGGGGATACATGAATATACCTTATTTCTGGTGATATTAACCTTTCATGCTTGGTTAAGATGGTGTCTGCTATGAATGGATAAAGAAGAGGTGGCATATATATACAATGGAATATTACTCAGCCATAAAAAGAAATGAAATTGAGTTATTTGTAGTGAGGTGGATGGACCTAGAGTCTGTCATAGAGAGTGAAGTAAGTCGGAAAGAGAAAAACAAATACCGTAGGCTAACACACATATATGGAATCTAAAAAAAAAAAAAGAAAAAAAGTTCTGAAGAACCTAGGGGCAGAACAGGAATAAAGACACAGACGTAGAGAGTGGACTTAAGGACACGGGGAGGGGGAGGGGTAAGCTGGGACGAAGTGAGAGAGTGGCATGGACATATATACGCTACCAAATGTAAAATAGATAGCTAGTGGGAAGCAGCCGCATAGCATAGGGAGATCAGCTCGGTGCTTTGTGACCACCTAGAGGGGTGGGATAGGGAGGGTGGGAGGGAGACGCAAGAGGGAGGGGATATGGGGATATATGTATACCTATAGCTGATTCACTTTGTTATACAGCAGAAACTAACACAACATTGTAAAGCAATTATACTCCAATAAAGATGTTAAAAAAAAAAGAGAAAACATAAATATAATAACAAGTATTCTGCAAAAAAAGAAAAAAAAAGATGGTGTCTGCTAGATTTCCCCATTGTAAAATTAGTATTCTTCCCTTTGCAATTAATAAATATCTTGAAGGAGATAATTCGAGACTATGTAAGAATGCTTTTTCTTCTCTAAGTATTTTTAAAATTTTTGAGTAATCTGAGTAATTTTAAAACTTTGGTGAAATACAGATAACATAAAATTTACCATTTTAACCCTTTTTAAATTAGGGTTAGATACATTCATATTGTTGTGCCACCATCACTACCATCCACCTCCAGCACTTCTTAATCTCCCCAACTGAACCTCTGTACCCATTAAGCACTAACTCCCTATTCCTGGCAAACACCACTGTACTTTCTGTCTCTATAAACCTCACTATTCTAGAAACCTCATAATAAGAAGAATCATAAAATACTCTTCGCAAAGTTCTGCCCGCTAATTTTAGCATCTGTTACTGGATCCTGCCTGCAACCATTACTACTGTGGTGTTCTAATGGTGATTTTCTACTTCTCTCATTCCTTCTACTCATCTGCTTTTGAAGCGTTAAAAGCTTCCTTTGATTCACCGAAAGACTGATCAATCAAGTTATTCTAATTCTTGGAAAGAACTGGCAGAGAGTAGTTCAAATTGCTGATTAATAAAAGAAGGTAGCAGGCCTGTCCCATGCTTGTGCATCAAGAACAACTATATAATTTGCACGTCCCAGCACAAAATGAAAATGTGGGGACCCTTGCTAGAAAATGATTAAGAATTCCAAGATGGTGACAGCAGAGCATTAAACCAGTGAAGAGCCTCTGGGCTCTATACTACTGCACACCCACGAAGCTGACGCTGCTGTGTAACCTTCCCTGGTTTGTTAGGACCACCCAGCTACTTTACAGAGCTGCAGGATCCTAAAGGACAAGCAGCTGTGCCCCAGGGCTGGCCATTTCTAGAGATCTCAAGACGCCCCCTCCACTCCCATTCTCTAGGCAACCACGAAGGTAAGATTATTCTTATTCTTTTTAAATCTTTTTTTTTTTTTTTCCGTCTCATTCAGATGAGAAAGAGACCCATTGCTTCTCTGTAACTAGCTCAGTACCAGGCTAACAACAACCCCCAATGAGGCTGCTAGTCTGAGGAGTCCCAGAGCAGAACTCACAAGGGCCCCCATCTCTTACCACGATGGAGGTCAGGTCCTCACTCTCAAAGCGGCTGATGGCCTGGTCCAAGGATTTATACATGGCGGCAGAGATGCGCTGGGTAATGAGTCTGTTCAAGTCAATTGATCTACCCAACAGCTGCATAGAAGACAGAGAGACAGAGGGAGAGAAAAAGGTTACTTATGGTTTGTTTGCACAGGCACATGACAACTAAATGCAATGCATTGATAGGAAATTGTACTAAAACTAAAAACAACATGGCCAGGACAAATAGGGACTCTATGAAGAAAACAGTATTATTAAACTTCCTGAGTATGATAATTCTATTTGGATGATGAAAGAATGTCCTTGTTCTTAGGAGATACACGCTGAGGTATCAGCGGTAAAGTGTCATATGTCTCCAACTTACTCTCAACTGGCTAAGAAAAAAGTATGTATATTAAAATATATATTTTATTATAGTAGGTTGGCCAAAAAGTTCATTTGGTATTTTTCCATAGGATGTTACAAACATTTTGGTCAATCTAATATTTATATATAAATATGTTTTTTAAATTATACACACTATAAATGTATATTTAAACCACACTTACTATATTTATGAGAGAGAAAAAACACATATATGAGAAAAAGAAAGTGAATCAAATGTGGTTAAAACATGAATAATCATGAATCTGGCTACAAAGTATATCTGTGTGTTTACTGTGTTATTCTTTGATAAACACAGATGTCAAAATCCTGAACAAAATACCAGCAAACAGAATCCAACAGCACATTAAAAGGCTCATACACCATGATCAACTGGGATTTATCCCAGGGATGCAAGGATTCTTCAATATACGCAAATCAATGTGATACACCTCATTAACAAATTAAGGAATAAAAAACATATGATCACCTCAATAGATGCAGAAAAAGCTTTTGACAAAATTCAACACCCATTTATGATAAAAACTCTCCAGAAAATGGGCATAGAGGGAACTTTCCTCAACATAATAAAGGCCATATATGACAAACCCACAGCAAGCATCATACTCAATGGTGAAAAACTGAAAACATTTCCACTAAGATCAGGAACAAGACAAGGATATCCACTCTCACCACCCTTATTCAATATAGTTTTGAGCAGTCAGAGAAAAAAAAGAAATAAAAGGAATCCAAATTGGAAAAGAAGAAGTAAAACTGTCACTGTTTGCCGATGACATGATACTATACACAGAAAATCCTGAAGATGCCACCAGAAAACTACTAGTGCTAATCAACGAATTTGGTAAGGTTGCAGGATACAAAATGAATGCACAGAAATCTCTGGCATTCCTATACACTAATGATGAAAAATCTGAAAGTGAAATCAGGAAACATTCCCATTTACCACTGCAACAAAAAGAGTAAAATACCTAGGAATAAACCTGCCTCAGGAGGCGAAAGACATGTACTCAGAAAACTATAAAACAGTGATGAAACAAATCAAAGATGACACAAACAGATGGAGAAATATACCATGTTCTTGGATTGGAAGAATCAATATGGTGAAAATGATTAGACTACCCAAAGCAATCTACAGATTCAATGCAATCCCTATCAAACTACCAATGGCATTCTTCACAGAATTAGAACAAAAAAATTTACAATTGATATGGAAACACAAAAGACCCCAAATAGCCAAAGAAATCTTGAGAAAGAAAAACGGAGTTGGAGGAATCAGGCTCCCAACTTCAAACAGTACCACAAAGCTATAGTAATCAAGACAGTATGTACTGGTACAAAAACAGAAAATTAGATCAATGCTACAAGATAAAATGCCCAGAGATAAACCCACACACATAGGGGCACCTAATTTACAACAAAGGAGGCAAGAACATACAATGGAGAAAAGACAGCCTCTTCAAAAAGTGGTGCTGGGCCACCAAACCAGCTTTACAACAAACGCTAAAGGAACTTCTCTAGGCAGAAAACACAAGAGAAGGAAAACACCTACAATAAAAAACCCAAAACAGTTAAGAAAATGGTAATAGGAGCATACACATTGATAATCATCTTAAATGTGAATGGATTAAATGCTCCAACCAAAAGACATAGACTGGCTGAATGGATACAAAAACAAGACCCATATATATGCTGTCTACAAGAGACCCACTTCAGACCTAGGGACACACAGAGACTAAAAGTGAGGGGATGGAAACAGATATTCCATGCAAATGGAAATCAAAAGAAAGCTGGAGTAGCAATTCTCATATCTGACAAAACAGACTTTAAAATAAAGACTATTACAAGAGACAAAGGACACTACATAATGATCAAGGGATCAATCCAAGAAGAAGGTATAACAATTGTAAATATTTATGCACCCAACATAGGAGCACCTCAATACATAAGGCAAATGCTAACAGCCATAAAAGGGGAAATCGACAGTAACACAATCATAGTAGGGGACGTTAACACCCCACTTTCACCAATGGGCAGATCATCCAAAATGAAAATAAATAAGGAAACACAAGCTTTAAATGACACATTAAACAAGATGGACTTAATAGATATTTAAAGGACATTCCATCCAAAACAACAGAATACACTTTCTTCTCAAGTGCTCATGCAACATTCTCCAGGATAAATTGTATCTTGGGTCACAAATCAAGCCTTGGTAGATTTAAGAAAATTGAAATCGTATCAAGTATCTCTTCCGACCACAATGCTATGAGACTAAATATCAATTACAGGAAAAAATCTGTGGAAAAATACAAACACATGGAGGCTAAACAATACACTACTAAATAACCAAGAGATCACTGAAGAAATCAAAGAGGAAATCAAAAAATACATAGAAAGAAACGACAATCTAAACACGACGACCCAAAACCTATGGGATGCAGCAAAATCAGTTCTAAGAGGGAAGTTTATAGCAATACAATCCTACCTTAAGAAACAGGAAACATCTCAAATAAACAACCTAACCTTACAACTAAAGCAATTAGAGAAAGAAGAACAAAAAACCCCCAGTTAGCAGAAGGAAAGAGATCATAAAGATCAGATCAGAAATAAACGAAAAAGAAATGAAGGAAACAATAGCAAAGATCAATAAAACTAAAAGCTGGTTCTTTGAGAAGATAAACAAAATTGATAAACCAATAGCCAGACTCATCAAGAAAAAAAGGGAGAAGATTCAGATCAATAGAATCAGAAATGAAAAAGGAGAAGTAACAACTGACACTGCAGAAATACAAAGGATCCTGAGGGATTACCACAAGCAACTATGCCAATAAAATGGACAACCTGGAAGAAATGGACAAATTCTTAGAAAAGCACAACCTCCTGAGAATGAATCAGGAAGAAACAGAAAATATAAACAGACCAATCACAAGCACTGAAGTTGAAACTGTGATTAAAAATCTTCCAAAAACAAAAGCCCAGGACCAGATGGATTCACAGGCAAATTCTATCAAACATTTAGAGAAGAGCTAACACCTATCCTTCTCAAACTCTTCCAAAATATAGCAGAGGGAGGAACACTCCCAAACTCATTCTACGAGACCACCATCACCCTGATACCAAAACCAGACAAAGATGTCACAAAAAAACTACAGACCAATATCACTGATGAACATAGATGCAAAGATCCTCGACAAAATACTAGCAAACAAAATCCAAAGCACATTAAAAGGATCATACACCATGATCAAGTGGGGTTTATCCCAGGAATGCAAGGATTCTTCAATATACGCAAATCAATCAATGTGATACACCATATTAACAAACTGAAGGATAAAAACCATATGATCATCTCAATAGATGCAGAAAAAGCTTTCAACAAAATTCAACACCCATTTATGATAAAAACCCTCCAGAAAGTAGCCATAGAGGGAACTTACCTCAACACAATAAAGGCCATATATGACAAACCCACAGCCAACATCGTTCTCAATGGTGAAAAACTGAAACCATTTCCACTAAGATCAGGAATAAGACAAGGTTGCCCACTTTCAACACTACTATTCAACATAGTTTTGGAAGTTTTAGCAATCAGAGAAGAAAAAGAAATGAAAGGAATCCAAATCAGAAAAGAAGAAGTAAAACTGTCACTGTTTGCAGATGACATGATACCATACTTAGAGAATCCCAAAGGTGCTACCAGAAAACTACTAGAGCTAATCAATGAATTTGGTAAAGCAGAAGGATACAAAATTAATGAACAGAAATCTCTTGCATTCCTATACACTGATGATGAAAAATCAGAAAGAAAAATAAGGAAACACTCCCATTTACCACTGCAACCAAAAGAACAAAATACCTAGGAATAAACATACCTAAGGGGACAAAAAACCTGTATGCAGAAAACTATAAGACACTGATAAAAGAAATTAAAGATGCTACAAACAGATGGAAAGATAAACCATGTTCTTCAATTGGAAGAATCAACATTGTGAAAATCACTGTATACCCAAAGCAATCTACAGATTCAATGCAATCCCTATCAAACTACCACTGGCATTTTTCACAGAACTAGAACAAAAAATTTCACAGTTTGTATGGAAACACAAAAGACCCTGAATAGCCAAAGCAATCTTGAGAAAGAAAAACAGAGCTGGAGGAATCAGGCTCCCTGACTTCAGACTATACTACCAAGCTACAGTAATCAAGACAGTATGGTACTGGCACAAAAACAGAAGTATAGATCAATAGAACAGGATAGAAAGCCCAGAGATAAACCCACACACATATGGTCACGTTATCTTTGATACAGAAGGCGAGAATATACAATGGAGAAAAGACAGCCTCTTCAATAAGTGGTGCTCGGAAAACTGGACAGCTACCTGTAAAAGAATGAAATTAGAACACACCTTAACACCATACACAAAAATAAACTCAAAACAGATTAAAGGCCTTGGTGTAAGGCCAGACACTATAAAACTCTCTGAGGAAAACATAGGCAGAACACTAGATGACATACATCACAGCAAGATCCTTTTTGACCCACCTCCTAGAGAAATGGAAATAAAAACAAAAATAAACAAATGGGACCTAATGAAACTTAAAAAGCTTTTGCACAGCAAAGGAAACCATAAACAAGACAAAAAGACAACCCTCAGAATGGGAGAAAGTATTTGCAAACGAAGCAACTGAGAAAGGATTAATCTCTAAAATATACAGGCAGCTCATGCAGCTCAATATCAAAAAAACAAACAACCCAATCCAAAAATGGGCAGAAGACCTAAATAGACATTTCTCCAAAGAAGGTATACAGATTGCCAACAAACACATGAAAGGATGCTCAACATCACTAATCATTAGAGAAATGCAAGTCAAAACTACAATTAGGTATCACTTCACGCAGGTCAGAATGGTCATTATTAAAAAATCCAGAACCAATAAATGCTGGCAAGAGTGTGGTGAAAAGGGAACCCTCCTGCACAGTTGGTGGGAATGTATATTGATACAACCACTATGGAAAACAGTATGGTGGTTCCTTAAAAAACTAAAAATAGAACTGCCATATGACCCAGCAATCCCACTACTGGGCATATACCCGGGAAAACCATAATTTAAATAGAGACATGTACCACGATGTTCATGGCAGCACTATTTACAATAGCCAGGACATGGAACCAACCTAAATGTCTATTGACAGATGAATGGATAAAGAAGATGTGGCACATATATACAATATAATATTACTCA
The DNA here is from genome assembly GCF_039906515.1 of Pseudorca crassidens. NCBI lineage: Eukaryota > Metazoa > Chordata > Mammalia > Artiodactyla > Delphinidae > Pseudorca > Pseudorca crassidens. The sequence goes on along the minus strand of NC_090298.1, from coordinate 132,926,627 downwards.
GCCATAAAAAGAAATGAAACTGAGTTATTTGTAGTGAGGTGGATGGACCTAGAGTCTGTCATACAGAGTGAAGTAAGTCAGAAAGAGAAAAACAAATACTGTATGCTAACACATTTATATGGAATCTAAAAAAAAAAAAAAAAAAAGGTACTGATGAACCTACTTGCAGGGGCAGGAATAAAGAGGTAGACACAGAAAATTGACTTGAGGACATGGGGTGGGAGGGTGAAGCTGGGGTGAAGTGAGAGTAGCATGGACATATATACACTACTGAATGTAATACAGTTGGCTGGTGGGAAGCAGCAGCATAGCACACGGAGATTGGCTCGGTGCTTTGCAATGACCTAGAGGGGTGGGATAGGGAGGGTGGGAGGGAGGGGATATGGGGACATGTGTATGCATATGGCTGATTCGCCTTGTTGTGCAACAGGAACTAACACGGTATTGTGAAGCAATTATACTCCAATAAAGATATATTAAAAAAAAAAAGTTGAGGAAAAATACGATGCATTCAGACTGTAGGAAGAGGCTCAGGACACACTCTGGTACCCCATGCATTGCTGACATCCTGAATCTACCCTTGAAGTTCTTCCTGTATCCGTCCTGTGCCCCAGTTCAGAGTCACCAGGGAGTAGCAGTCCCCCCAGCAAGGGCCTACCATGTACCTTTATGGGGATGAATTTAAAAGCATGAGGAGAAAGGCTGACTACAGGCTGGAAAATATAGCTTAGGATAATTTCCACTGGGGTACACGTGGGCATTACTGCAGATGCTACATAGATAGCAATGAACATTTATTGAGTACCTGTTGTATGCACTGCACTTTGCTAGGTGCCCAAGGATTATTCTCAACTATTTTATTTTTTTCTGCTTCCCTTTTGGGAGAGATTTTCCACCAACTGACTAAGGCTCCTTATAGCACACACAGAGCCCTCAAGATTCACGTCCTGTGACTAATTCTAGCTGCACTGGTAACTGATAGCTGTAATCTTCTGAGAGGCTGAAGGAAAAACTCTCTTTGAGCCCTTACTGTTGGCAGAGGTGAAAATGTTTTTTTCCTCTTACGATTCTCCATTTCTCTTAGATTTCTCAGAGCAATGGGAATATCCAGGGCTTCCAGGGTAAATCCTCTCCTCTTTATCCAGGGCATCTTCTCAGTCTCAGCCCTGCTTCCCTTCACCCAAGTCTTCTCCACAAACACGTGAACCACAGGATAAGCACACAGAGGTCACAGCATGAAGGCCATTTCAACACTGTGTGGCTGACAGCAGGGCTTAGGAGTAGGATGCAAGGTCTGCTGGAGCATCTCTTATTTTTGTCTGCCAGGCTCACGTGAACATCTTTAAGCAGGGATATGTTTCTAGTTCCTGGCAGAATTTCCTCTACATCTGGGGTCAAATGTTAACAGAGACTAACTCCATAAAAACAAACCATAATGGGCCCTGTTCAGGGGTAGATTTACCCATTTCTGAACATTAGTCCCGACTGAAGGAGGTGGGCTGCAGCTTATGATGGGAGGACAAAGGTGGCCGCTACTCATCAGAGGTGAATGGCAGCTGGGCTGAGAAGCCTAGAACTTGAACCAAAGGAAGCCCAATGCCTCTTGACTATAAGATTCTGAGGAGGTGTTATATCCATGGTCAGCAGCCCACGTGGGGCAATACCCAGGGAAGATGGTAAGCAGTCCAGACTTCCAATCTCTAGGCTAACGTCACAGTTCCTCTCTCCTGCCCATTCCACCTCTGTCACCATACCTGGACGTGTCTCTGCTTCAGCAGCGTTTCGTAGCGGTTGGATGGTGGGTATGGAATGATGACTCCATAATTCTTACATTCAGCCCTAAAACGTTTATCCAACAGGACACTGGAAGGGATAAAAGTGAAATAAGGCCAGTAAACATGACGGTGAATGGTGATCAATCACCCAGCCACGTGTATTTCAAACGACAGAATCTACTCATGAAGTGCTATCTCATATTTTTTAAATATTTTTTTTCTGATCTAGAGCAAAGTTCTTCTAATTTTTTTCAGCCCAAAAAGCTCAATATGTGAAATAGAATTTCTGCGTTAAAGACAGGCAACACAGAAGTTGAGACGCTTTCTTGCTTTTATTCATTCACCATAAAAGCAATTGAGTCCCTGCTTAGTATATCCCAGGAAACATTCTAGGTACCGAGGATACAAAGTTCTTGTCCTTATGGAGCTTACGTTCTAGTAAAGAGACTGATACTAAATAAATAGGCAGAGGAATAAAATAATTTCAGATAATAGTAAATACCTGCATGGTATTTACTATTCACCAGGCATACACGTACATGCAGAGAGTCATTTTGAATCTCACAACAATCCTATGAATTAGATATTCTATCATGATCTTTTACACTGAGCCATGGATTGCAGAGTAATAAGTGCTCTGAAAATAATAAAACAGGATCATTTGGTGTTAGGAGGTCAGGGAAAGCCTCTCTAAAGAGGTTCTGTTGGGCAGAGACCTAAATGCTAAAAATGGAAAGATCTGGGGGAAGAATCTTTCAGGCATGATTAGCTTGGTACGTTGAGAAAAAGGAAAAATGGTCAGTGTAGATAAGGGGCAGGTGTGCTGGAGAGTATGGTGCAAAAATGAATTTATAAAGTTAGTCTAGGGGCCAGACCATGTGGGACGATATAAGCCACAGTAAGGAGGTCAGATGTTTTCTAGATGTAACTGAAGCCACGGAAAGTTTTTAAGCAGGAAAGCGACATCATCTAAATCTACACTGTCCAATACATCAGCCACCCACCAGGTGAGCCTACTAAGCACCTGAAACGTGGCGGGTCCAAGCTGAGATGTGCTATTAGTATAAAATACACACTAGATGTTGAAGACTTAGGAAAAAAACATTGAAAACTATTTCCTTAATAACTTTTTATTGGTTACATGTTGAAATTATAATATTTTAGATATAATGGATTATATAAAATATAGTATTAAATTAATTTTTAAAATATGGCTACTAAAACATTTACAATTACATCTGTAACCCAACATTTGTGATTGCATTATATTTCTGATGGACAGCAATAATCTAGATCACTCTGTCCCTCCTGTGCTCTCTGACTCTCCCAACTTCTCCCAATCTCCCCCAACTTCCCGTATCTTTGACAAACCACTGATCTTATAAGGAGGGATAGATTAAGATTCTTATTTCAGATAAGGATATTTTGTAAATTAAATATATAGAGGACCCAGGGTTTGACAAGTCTGAGTTTGTTTCCACAGACAATGGACCAGCATATTTGAAAATTATCTTAGAGAAGCTGGAAGCCCAGCTCACTGTTAGAACCCCATGCAATTCAATCCAGACACTTGTGAAGTGACTCCTTTGTGAAAGGCTGTGTTCTCTGCGCTATCCCTGAAACCCTATGCATATGCTTTCTATAGTTTACATCCTTAAGCCCCATTCACTTCATTTAATGCACATTCTGTGTTAACAGACACTTGTGCATCTGTATACCACCTCCTGTCTGAACTCCATCAGAACAACTCAAGTTGTTGAAAGCAAAACAAAGCAAATTTTTATTGTAGGGAAAAAAAGTAACAATCCTTGAAACTACTGGTTGGTACATTTGGATTTCCAATAAAAAGGGAAATATCTCTGTCTATCTATCTATCTATCTATCTATCTATGTAGGCAGGGTTTTTTTGACCAGTACTATTATGGGTTCCTCGAACCCAGGAATTCTCAGTGGTCTAAATCAACCCATACTGACAATACCAATAAGCCTGTAAAACTTGGCATGCCCAGACCTCTCCTCTTCCTTGGCCTTCTGTCTGGCCTTCATACTCCCATTCTTGCTCACCTCCAACCCGTTCTCTACAGTTTAATGTTTTTAAAAGATCAAACTTCTAAAAATAAAAATCAAACTGGGTCACTGTCATACTGTGGAAACTATCCCGTGGTTCCACTCCTAGGACACATGCCTACAAGGCCGCAAGACCTGGGCCCTGCCTACCTGCCCAGCTTTACCATGCAGCCTGCCCACGCCGTGGTCCGTGAATGAGACATTTACGTGTCCTAATTCACATTAATCCTCTCAACAGCCCTACGAAGTAGGAGTAGGCATGCTCTTCATCTTATGCTTCAGCCACAGGGACTCTGCACAAGTAGTTTGTTTTGCCTGCAATTTCTAGCCCTACTCTTCACCCAGTTTTACTTAATCAAGTCCTATCAACTTCAGATGTGAACTCAAACGTTACTTTCTTGGGACAGCCCTTCCAGTTACCCATCCCAAAGACTAGTTCAGGTTTAACTGTCATATATTCCCATTAGCTTGTCCTTCGTAGGAACCTTCCTTGACACTGTGCATTCGGTAGTTTTTATTAATGTCTGTTTTCCTCACTAGACTGTAAGCTCCATGAGGTCTAGCACCACATCTGCCTATTTTCCTTTCTCCTACATTCTAGCACCAAATCCAGGCCCACGGAATCACTCAGATTTCCTTAGGTCCTAAAGGAGAAGGGAGGTTTTGCAACAGAGAACCTTGCCTTCCAGGTGGCAAGCTTAGGAAGCTTTGCTGCACATAGCCCTGGGGCTCTCATACCTGCCAGCCATTGCTTTGTAGTAAGCAAAGATCTGGTCCGCCAGCTTGTAGACAAACTGATCAAAACACAGGTTCACCTGGTGAAGAAGAAGCAGGAAATGTCAATGGTGTCTGTCCGGCTTTATTAGAGAAATTTCAGCAACTGAAGGGGGCAGTGGTGCAGGACTGCCTGAAGTGTGAGGTGAAGCAAGATGCTTTGCAGGAAAAAAAAAGAAGATTCTGTGGCCAACTAAGTTTGGGAAGTCTGGTCTCTTGCTCTCAAGGTCCTCAACCAGGCACAAAGAAAGCAAAATTCAAAAAGCTGTTGAGGAACCACTGTCCCCACTGGTCCCCTCCTGGCTGTTACAAGGTGCCTGCCCAGGGGGAACGCCACAGATAGGGCTTCACATCCTGTAATTACATATATCAGTCCCCTCATCTCTCCCAATAGAATTTCTTGTCTTTTCCTTTTATTTTACTTTACCTTGCTTTGCAAATGAAGAAGTTGATGGTCATTAAAAATTTAAAAACCTTTTTAAAACCAGTTTGCTTAAAAATCTTTGGTTTTTAATGAATAAGAGACCGTCTTGCCTTTTCAGTGTTTCAACATGTCAGTGTAGGAATGTGATGCTGAGGTGAGAGGAAAGTTCACAGCAGACATAGAGGATCGAAAGCAAATCCTCCAATGACGGCAAGAGCAGGGAACGGGCAAACGTGGGGTGATAAAGAGATGGGCTCTGATAGTAGCAGGGTAACAGTATAACTTCAAAGGAAATAGACTGTATTTAGGTGATTAATCTTCAATCCTTTTTGCACCAAACTCCCAGTTCCATAAGGTTAACTCTTTATTCAAAGAGCTTTCATATCTTTTATTTAACACACTAAATGTTATTCTGAACATAAAAACACAGTGTTGTCCTCACACACACGTAACCAAGGCCTCTGCCCTGGAGTCTGAGCTTCAAGGATCCCTAAGGGGGCCTCCTTCAGGATCCAGGGTGGGGTGCCCAACTCATGCCCCCCTTCTATAACCAGCTTTGAATATTCTTGCCCAAATAGCCCAAGTCCCTTCCAGGCCCTGTGTGCTCTTTTCCCTGGGTTCCTCCCTGAGGGTGCACTGCACTGCAGGTGTGTGTACCCCTAGGGCCTGGGGTTGGCCAAGGGGCCATCGTTTTGGGGCACAGGAGGAAGATAAAGCTTGGGTATCCACACATAGGCCCTTCCTGGTTCAGAACAGAGTCTGAAGATGGAAAGAGAAAGGGGGGCAGGCCATGAGCTCGGAGTCTCAATCTATACTTCTGCTCCATGGCCTCCAGTGTTATCCAGGGCTTATGTGTGTGCTTTCTTTACTTTTTTTTTTTTTTTTTTTGGTGGTACGCGGGCCTCTCACTGTTGTGGCCTCTCCCGTTGCGGAGCACAGGCTGCGGACGCGCAGGCTCAGAGGCCATGGCTCACGGGCCCAGCCGTTCCGCGGCATGTGGGATCTTCCCAGACCGGGGCACGAACCTGTGTCCCCTGCATCGGCAGGCGGACTCTCAACCACTGTGCCACCAGGGAAGCCCCTACATTTATTTTTAAAATGTCACTTGGACATATGGCACTCTAGATTTTTTGTTTTCAACCTGTTGGAGAACATGACTATCTAAAATCTTATTGGAAAATGGACCTGTCCAAGCTGCGATGCAACCAATTAACTTGTCTACTGGAATCTTTCTTTCCAAGTTTGTGTACTGCTCAGGAGACAAACAGGATAGATTTGCATTGGGGTCCATCAAGGTTTTCAACTCCCATAGCAACTGGAAGATTTAGAAAGAAAGCAGCATCTGTACTAGATTTTCTTTGAAATACATAAACTTTCAAACTAATTTGGTGGTAATGCTTGTCCTAAGACACTTACATCTTTCCTTTATAAATAAGAATGCCTTGTATTTGTGTGACAATTGGCCTCATTCTACATTTATATAATCCCATGTACTTAGGTGGAGCAGAGACTCTCATTCCAATTTCCAGATGACACAATTGAGATATTTCATAGTCCTTAGCCCTGCTGATCCCATTTCTGGTCCTTGCTGGCCCGTGGTAGGACTGTACTTCCTCGCTCCTCTTTGAAAGGAGGCACTGCCATGAGACTTGCTTTGACCAATGACATGTGTCACTTCCAGGTGGAAGCTTTAAGTATCAGAGTATGATTCACCCTGACACATCCCCCTGCCATGGCAACTAGTGAATATCACAGATGGGTCCCAGATTAAAGACTACATACAACAGAGCCTCCAGCCAACATGCAATGGAGAAATCAACTTTTGGCCCCAAGCTACTAAGAACGTGTGATTGTCTGTAACTGCAGCATATCCCAGCCTTTCCTGACGATTTCAGAAATAAAGCCCTTGAGCGACCATTCAACAGCTTCATAGGTGACAGGATGGCTATTTCCATCCTACCAGTACTAGAATGAGACTCTATAAGCTGTGTGATGTGGAGGTAATGATACTTGAACACTCTAAGATTTATTATCTGTAAAATAGACAGTAGAATACACTTCTTAAATTACTGTAAAGACTATTTAAAATGTCCATAAAGTGCTTAGTACTATACCTGGCAAGTGGTAAACATGTAATAATTGATAGGTAGCATTACTGTTATTATTATTAGCCAATTAATCCAACTGTAAAAGACCCATTAGAAATTAATTTTACCCATGCAGTTCTAAAGTTTGCCATCCCTGAACATCTGAAAAAGAAAGACTAACATCTGTTCTAGGTCCCTTTTGATGATACTGATGTTTATAAAGGTCAGTGTCCAAAGCAAGTCACTGATCTCCCATGCTATGGTCTGAATGTTTGTGGCCCCCCAAAATTCATGTGTTGAAATCCTAACCCCCAAAGGTGATGGAATTAGGAGGTGGGGCCTTTGGGAGGTGATGAGGTCACGAGGATGGAGCCTTCGTGAATGGGATCAGTGCTCTTATAAAAGAGACCCAAAGAGCTCCCTGGCCCCGTCCACCATATAAGGACATGGCAAGAAGTCTGGGACCCAGAAGAGGGCCCTCCCCTGACCAGGTTGGCACCCTGACCTCAGACTTCTAGCCTCCAGAACTGTGAGAAATACATTCCTGTTGTTTATAGGCCCCGCAGTCTGTGGTATCTCATTACAGCAGCCCAAATGGACTAAGACACCCCACTTTGTGCCCAGCTAGAGACCTGAAGAGTCCAGACTCTTGGAACACGATTAGAAGAACAAACGGAGAAACAATCACTTGCCTCAGCTTCGATCTCATCGTACAGGAACTGCTTTTTAAACTTAGTCAGAGCATAGTAGGCGCTGTCGTTGTACAGATCCAAAGGGTAGAGGACGTATCTGAAGAGGGAAAAACAACGGCCCAGTAGCTCACTAATGATCTCTCTTAAGGCAGGCAGATTTAAACTTGCTTAGGAAATATGAACAGCTGGGTGAACAAATTCAGAGTTAGGAAAAAGAGACCCTTTCAGGGTCTAGGATGTTTCCAGCCTCCACTTAGGAATGACTTCCTTTACTGTCTGCCCACAGAAAGCAAAGTCCATGATGTTAATAAATGCAAGGCCTGAAAAAAATCAGTCTGGGACTAAAAGAAATCTGGTGGCCGTTAAGGCCATTAGCTTCCCTATCCCCGGAGATGATAATTTTCCCAGCGTGGCTGTTATGAGCCTGGGAAGGGCAGCTGGGCTGGTAGATTTCTGAACCTTTCTGCAAGGCTGAGTCACATCTGGTGGTGATTTGATCCTGGGTGGGGCACACTGCCTCATCTGAAAAGTCCTGGAAAGAACAGGGCTCGCTGGCTGGCGAACTGCCTTCTACCTGCACCTCGGGAACCTCCTTGCTGGCCCAACCCTGCCTCTTACTCCATCATGGAAGGTTCTTTGGTTTCCAGGATATGGTCTGTTAGAATCCAGGGCATGGACATCTCAATAGGGAACTGGATTCGCCGGCCCATGGTTAACTCCAGGAAGAATTCTCGGAACCAGAGCTGGGAGAGGTCGCAACACTGCTGCAGGGCTTCTGGAAGCATAAGGGAGAGAGCCTTGGGTTACACATCAGAAGCACCTGAAGATCTTAGCTCTTACTGGGTTTTTTTAAACTTTTATTCTTCTTTCATTGTGCTAGGTACAGAGCAGGTACTGACGAAAATGACTCGATCAGTAGACCCTGCTCTCCTGTACCTGAAGGCCAGCCTAACGTCTATTTAGAAGACAGTGTTTGGGGAATTCCCTGGTGGTCCAGTGGTTAGGATCCCATGCTTTCATTGCCAAGGGCGTGGGTTCAATCCCTGGTCAGAGAACTAAGATCCCGCAAGCTGTGCAGTGTGGCCAAAAAAAAAAAAAAGAAGAAGACAATGTTTGTTCACCCAGCAGTGTGTGTGTGTGTGTGTGTGTGTGTGTGTGTGTGTGTGTGTGTGTGTCGGGGGGCAGTGATGTTTTAGAGCTTTAGATGCCCCTACAATTTCCATCGTGTCCTTACAAAGCCATCCTGAAAACATGCTAGCTAAGTGTCAAAGTGTGCTTGCTGTAAGTGTCAAGACAGATCCACGAATGCCCGCTTTTAACTGGACTGCAGCCATGACCCTTGCTTGTGATAATTATGGGTCCCTTACAGAGGTCTTGAAGACCCTTCCTAGGCTGCTCCCTATGGAGAAGTTTGGGCTGTTTAAGATCACTCTTTTCAATACCAACAGACACATCGCCCCTCCCAGGACCCTGGGATGCTGCTCTCCCTCCACTCCCCACCCCTGTCCCACGTGCACATGCATCCCACCAACAGGAGAGGTGGAGCAGGGGACTTGGGATCCAGGTGCAGTCCGGGAGCCTCCTTTGCTAGGAGCAACGGGCACTAATCAGCTCAGCGCTGCTGCTTAAAAACAAAAGGCTGACCTGGTCCCTGCGTGTGTCTGAGGGTGTCACCTGTTTGTGATCCCGCTTTACTGGGAACTTCATAACAAATTAGCTACGAATATCTACCAGATTTAGCTGAGTCAGAATAGCTGGACTGAGCCTGGCCTTTCCCAGAGTCTACTGGAAAGTGTGCCTTTTTTCTTTGGTGGCAAAATGTGCCCCTTTGGGTAGATGATCACGTCTCTTTGCAACTTCTGGCCCGACAGCCTTAGACGCTCTAGTCCCTAGGAGCCCTCCCCCTGCCCCCGACAGGGTGGCTCACCACTGATGTTGAGCAGGTGGGTGAAGAAGAAGGACTGCTTGTGGAAGTCCTCTATGGCGAGGACGATGGGTCCATCCAGGCTGCTCCGCAGGGTCTTCTTGGAGCCACTTTTGTCTGCGATGAGCGATTCAAGCATGGTCCGCACCATGTACAGCTTGAAAAAGAAAGGAAGATGGGAAGGTCAGGGGCTGGCCTTCCATCCAGGGGAAAAGGTTGCTTTGTGCTGTGTTTCTATTCTTTTTTTCTGAAGATATCTGCCCTTAAAAAGCACTGTCTTAAGGAAGCACCAGTTTAGGGTTGGAGAAGTAAATTTGGAATGTGTAACCTTCAAGAGGGAGACTGGCCAGCCTGGCAGGATGTTCTGCCTGGGGCCGGCGGCCTCCCGGGTGGGAGGACCTGGTAATACCAGGTCTTTCAAGGCCCAGGGTCCTGCCTGCTCTGCTTGGCCCAGGCCGTGGGCATCAGAGGAGAACCTCATTCCATGTCACCCTGGAGTCGCTCCCTGCTTTACTGGACAGCCACAGTGGCACCAGGGGTAGAGCACTGAACTCAGAGTCAAAAGAATGGGGTTCAAGGCTAGGTACGCCCCTGACTTTCTGTGTGACCTTGGGCAACAAAGTCCCACTCTGGGCCTCAGTTTTCTTATCTGCTAACGTGAGGAGGTTGCACCAGATGCTTTCTCCAACCAGTCCCTTTCAGCTCTGACATTCCAAGGAACTGTGAAATGGGGTAGGATCAGAGCAAGCCCCCCACCACCTCAGGTTTCCGACCCTCAAGACCGAGGGACAGCGCCTCTGCAGGTATCAGCTGCATGGTACAGCTTGCCGAAATGCTGGGTGGATAGCAGGTGAAGATCGGTACTTACACAGGAGGCCTACTAGACAATTAACTCCTGCTTACAGAGAGCCTTAAGTGCAAAGGGCGCAAGTGCTAATCTACATCTTTCCACATCATGTGTCTTTGAATCTTAGGGCTGGAAGGGGCCGTGAACAGCCAGGCTAGTCCATTCCTGCTGCCTCCTGGAGAAGGGTACCCAACCAACCCAGCCAGGCGGTGTTATACCAGGGATCGGCAGCCTCTTCGGCCCTGTGTGCCACCAGTGGGGTGAAACAAAGCCCGCGGGGACCACTGGCAGGCCTAAGACATAGATAGGAGAGAGGAGGAGGGAATGGGAGGGCAGGAGAGACAGGGAAGAGGGAGAGAGAGAAGAGAGAGAGAGAGAGAGAAAAGCAAGAGGTATTGTATACGGTGGGAAAGCCGCCACGACTGCTAGAGGCCATCTGCCGACCACCTCTGAGATGCTCCAACCTCCCTCTGCCACCACGTCCATGCTGGCCGCCTCTGATCTTCTCTAGGACCACACCCACCACGCGCCTGGCCTGGGCTGGGCAGCACGGCCACAGAAAGGAGTGGCACGCCATCCCTGGCACAGCACTTTCCTTTGTGGTGAAGGAACTACGGGGCTGCTGGTTTATCAGGCAGCCCACCCTCTGCAACCCTGTCGGTGGGCACGGCTGACCATCCCTAAGACTCGAGAGGCACTGCTCTAATGACGGCCTTTGGAGGCCTCCAAGAGAGGAGTCTTCAATCCAGTCTGTGCGGGTGTCGACTGATTGGTACCAAATTCTAACGATTTGAAAAACCATTTCATCCCTAAGAGGGGAAACGTTTTCCCCACCTACTTTTACTAAACAAAGCATTTAATTCACCAGAACAGTAACCTCCCAGCTCTGCCAGATGCCACGTCTACTGTGCTCCCAAGGCCCTAACAGAGCCCCAGGGTGGGAGTCAGGAGACCTGGTTCTCGTCCCACCTCCATCTAAACTCACCTTGTGACTTGGACAAGTCACTTCCCCTCTCTGGACCTCAGTTTCCCCATCTGCAAAATAGGGGGAGGAACTAGTTTGCGACTAGTTTGTCTCTAAGGGCTCTTCCAAGCTGACTGTCTAGGAGTCTATGAAGTGTGTCTGTGCCACCCTAACATGACTTGGGGGTGTCGGGGGGCCTAACTGTTGGTGACACTCCTTCTCATATTATCTTTATAAATGCTCCGTTCTCCCTCCCTGCCCCCCACCCCTCTCTCATTCTCTGCCTGTTGGCCCCCTTTTGCAACCTCCTCCTTTCCAGTTTCTCTTTTGCCTCGCCTGGAAGCAACACCCAGAAGCCCTGCTCAGCCCCTCCAAGCCATTCTGGACTGGAAAGGTCTCTAGCCTTTGGCATGACACAGAACCGTCTGTAGAAGCTTCCTTGAGAAGTTCCATGTCTCTTGAGCAGGCAAGAAAAGTGCAAAGGGGTCTGTGAGCTGCGGGCCAAGGGAAGCTACGATGCCAGTGCTGAGAACCCAGCTGTCCCGGGTGCTGCCTCCTTGCCCCCACCCCGTGCCCAGACACAGACACACATACAGTGAGAAGCGTCAGGGGTGGGCCTCAGATGGCTCATCTCAGATGATTCAAGGAATCAGGATTTCAGAGATGAGAGAGGTTTAAAGGTCATGTGAAGCAGGAGTTCCCAGCCTGGGGCTTTGGGGGCCTGTAAGACCTTTAAAAGCTATAATGGGTCCATATGCTTTTTCTCAATAGCTCAAAAAGCCTACCAGAAACTATTTACCCTTAAGTAGGGGGCAAGGATTTAACTAAGATGACTAGGTTCTTTACTTTTTTTTTCTGTAATTCTATCGACTACTTTGGATAAGCCACAGACAACCTCTCGTTGTTGAAAAAGCTCCGGTTGGCAACTCTGAATATCTCTGATTATTAGACTTTCTCTAAGTGGTTGAGGGCTTTGGATACTTGTGATGTTGGTGGCGGGGGGTACGGGGAATAACAAAAGCGGTGTTTTGTCAGTAACGTGATCTCATCCAAAGTTTTCATTTAACGGAGAAGATAACCAGAGCTCAGAGAGGTCAAGGCACTTGCCCAAGATCCCGCAGCAAGTCAGAGGCAGAACTTAGGAATTCCCAAGCTAGGACATCACTACAGGGGAAGCGGGGGTCAGCGTTCATTAAACAGGGACAGGATAGATGCATACAGATTTCACTTCAAACTTCTCCTATACTTTGGAACCTGCACTTCACAGGGCTAGGACAGCCGGTCCTGGTATTACCCCCCTTTGCCAGATTAGACAACTGAGGCACAAAGAGATCTGTGTAACGTGCCCGAGGTCACACAGGTATCTAGGACTAGAATCCAGGTCTCCTGAATCTTAAGTCAGTCGTCCTTCCTCTTATATCAAAACAAGATGGCAGAATAAGACTAGAGCAGCCGCTTGACCCTGCCCCTCCTGCCTGAGGACCCCCAGCCCCACTGCCCCATGGTCCAGCCAGGATGACCTACCATAGCCTGGCTGGCCTCTGAGTCAGCAGAGCTGGCCTGTGCCTGGAGCCGCTTACCTGTGTGCTGGAGGGCCCCACGGCACGGCGGGGCACCTTGATGTCAAATCCACCTTTGGGGTCCTTCTCCCCTCTCAAGCACGGGTCATTGGGGGGCTCTCGGCCGCCCTCCCAGTCACAGATGGTTTTCCGAATTGCCTGTAGGACACTGGGGAAGGAAGAACCTGGATTCAGACCAGCTGGGAAGAGGCACTGCAAGCCTGTTTCTAGAGGCCATGGTGTTCCAGGACCACGTGCCTTAGAACTCCTGGCACGCTTGTGAAACATGCTCACTCCAGGGCCCCATCCCCAGGGATGCTGGCTTAACAGATTGGAGGTGCAGCCCAGACGTCTGCATTTTACAAGTGCCCCGGTGATTCTGAGGCCCGCTGGCTGTCTGAGAACTCAGCTCTGAGGCCACACAGTGGGAGAGAACCTGAGTGAAGGATGGCTAGTTTTCTTTTTGCTTACAGGACAGTTTCATTAGTCCATTTAAATCTCTGTATATTTAAAACTTGAATAATAGCTTATATCTGTGGCACACTTACTCCATGCTGCTGTGTGCTTAGGTCTATACACGGATTATCTCATTTCATCATCCCAACAGCCTAGGGAGTAGGTACCATCATCATCCACAGTTTACAAATGAGGGAAACTGAGGTGTAGAGAAGGTAAGTAACATGACTAAGTTCACACAGCTAGACAGTGGTGGATATGGGCTCCAAACCCAGAGATGGAGGCTTAATTCATCCCAAACGTCCAATCTCCTGAAAGGGCCTCATAGGACTTGCTGGAACTCACTGGAAGGTCCGTTTGTGTTCAGACACTTCCCTGGAAGCTGACTGATCTGGGAACGTCCTCTGTGGCCTGCACCCAGCACCCCCGATTTTGGATGTGGCCCCCTGAAAAAGACCATCTGAAGACCCACCTGATGAGGACATTCTTCTTCTTCCGCACTGCCTGCCTGAGGGGTTCACGCAGGGTCACCTGGGCAAAGTCCTGCAGGGCTGCGTAGATGGTGTTCCTGATGGCCTGGTTGAAGACGCTCTCCATCCTGCCCATGAGCACCTGCAGGCCTTTGATCATGGCGATCACCTGGCCAGGCACAGATCGAGGTCAGGCTCACTGTGCCTTGGCATACCCGTCTGTCCGGTACCCTCACCACATCTCCGGGGGGGTGCTGGAGGAGACATCCTGAAGCACGAGGCCAGCGAGTGCTACTCAGAGTGTCAGTTCACGGCTGGGTGGAAACGTGTGCCAGAATAGAAATCAGCACTCCGCCTCCCTCATCAAGGAAGCGCTGCTACAGAGCAGAGACGTCAGCCACATGCTGCGCGTGTGCGTCACCATCAGCTGATTTTCATTCTGGCACCGGCCCCCCCATCTTGCCGCTGACTGGTGACGACTGGCAGCTGGTCCATGGACCATGTTTTGAGCAGCACTCTGACTTTGAGAGGTCTCTCCACATCCCATGTACCCACAGACAATATCAAATAGAACTTCTTTCTATAGAATTTTTACAATCTTTGCTTTTGAAGTGATTTGGCCAGTTGCTGCTTGAGTCCATAAAATAGGATTCCTATAGAAGTCTTGTGGGGAAAGGCTTCTGCCCTTCTATTTACCTCCTCCCTAGCCCCTTAACTCACTTATCTGTCTGCAGAGGTGGGGAAACAGGTAACTAGGATGCGTGTAGCGTCACTTTGACCTTGGCGCTCACTTGGGATCTGTCTGCCTGTGGGGTGTGTCCTCTCCTCTGGGTGCCTGTCTTGTCCTTGCGGTAATCACCCCTCTCCATCCCAAGGATGGGAGGTGTATATTTATGCAGCTGCTTTGCCTGTTTCCCAGTGGGAAGTTTCATGGGATGGGGGAGGAATAGGAAGCCTGGTGTGGCCTTGAGTGAAGTCACATTCTCTGGTCCAGCTTTACCAAACCTGATCCTTTGGCCCCCGTCAGCCTCAAGTGCTAACTTCTAGATTAGCTCAGAATTCAGAGGGGAGGGAGATCAGCTCGGTGTTTTGTGACCACCTAGAGGGGTGGGATAGGGAGGGTGGGAGGGAGATGTAAGAGGGAGGAGATATGGGGATATAAGTATATGTATAGCTGATTCACTTTGTTATAAAGCAGAAACTAACACACCATCGTAAAGCAATTATACTCCAATAAAGATGTTAAAAAAAAAAAAAAGGAATTCAGAGGGAAAAGCCTTGTCAAATCAGCCTCCTGACAACTGCCACACTTGTCACACCCCTCATGACATGGTCGATTTCCTCCCTCTGCACCAGACTGTAAGCACTGCAGGGGTGAGGCCTGGCATGCTGTGTAGGCTCCATCCCTGGGGCCCGGGGCCCTGGTGGGCCCTCAAGAGATTTTTCTTGAAAAGCAATGAGTAAATGAATGAATGAGCTTAGATGCTAAGGCTTTATGTTCCTCCAAACTGTAAATGAAGAAATAGAACATTCGAGGCAGGAGAAATAGTGAGAATAGTTCAGAAGGTAAGAATTTTCACTAGAACCAACAGTCTAATGGTTTTGCTGAAGAGAACCTTTATAGTGCAGAAATAATGAGACAGAAGCTCTAAAGGAATGTTAATTCATAAAAGAATCTGGGCTCCTGGCTGGCAAAGAAACTAGGAAATAAGGGACAAAGGAAGGACAAAATAATGAAGACTTTTCAGAATAACTCCAAACACAGAAGAGTATGCAGATCTGTTAGACCTAAGGGAAAATCTTTGCAACTTTGGGCTAGGCCGAGATTTCTTAGCTAGAACACAAAAAATCACAAACCACAGAATAATAAATAAGTTGAACTTCCTCAAAATTAAAAACAGGTGCTCTTTGGAAGGCACCCCCCCCCCCAAAAAAAATGAAAAGACAAAGTCACCGATTAGAAAAAATATTTGCAACGTATTTGTGAATAAGGACTTGTATCTAGAATATATAAAGATTCTCACAATTTAATAGTAAGAAGATGGAAAGCTAATTGTAAAAAATGGGCAAAAGATTTCAACAGACAACACTTCACAAAGGAAGATGTATGAATAGCCAATAAGCACATGAAAAGATGCTCAATATCATTAATCTTCAGGGAAATGCAAATTGAAACCTCAGTGAGATGTACTAAATATCCATTAGAATGGCTAAGATTAATAAGACTGACAGCACCAGCACTGTGAGGGTGTGTGCAACAGAACCCTCATATATAACTGGTGGGAATATAAAACGGTACACCCGCTTTGGAAAACTGTTTGGCAGTTTCTTAAAAAGTTAAACATACACCTCCAATATGACCATTCCAAGAGAAATAAAAACCTATGTCTACACAAACACTTATACTCAAATATTTAAAGCAACTTTGCTTACATTGGCCAAAAGCTGGAAATGGCCCAATGTTTATCAACAATTGAATAGATACACAAATTGTAGAATAGCCACGCAATGGAAAAATACTCAGCAATGAAACGAAACAAACTATTGATACAAGAAACAATGTGGATGAATCTCAAAATTATTATGCTGAGTGAAAAAGCCACACGCACAAAATACATACTATATGATTCCACTTAAATAAAATTGTAGAAAATGAAAACAAATCTATGGTGACAAAAGGTGTGATTGTTTAGGGCCAAGGATGGAGGGAAGGATGGATTGCAAATGGCATACGAAGTCTTAAAGGGAGATGAAAATGTTCTGCATCTTGTGTTTTTGGTTTCACAGGTATATATACAACTGTCAAAACTTTGTGAATTATACACTTTAAATGGATGCAGCTTACCAAATGTAAATTATACCTTAGTAAAGCTCATTGAAAAAAACAATAATATTCTCGTGGAGATAGCACATTCACGACACAAGGGTTGGGCGCGATTAAAAAAAAAGAAACATTCAGAGAACAAGATGGAGCTTTTGGACATTTAAAATATTATAGACAAAATAAAAAATACTAACAGAGTTGAAAACTGAAATTAAGGAAATATCCCATAAAGCAGAACAAAAATAAGTGATATGCAATAAGACAGAAAAGATAGGAAAATTAGACACTAACTCCTGGGCATCCAACATCTGACAGATAGAAAACCCAGAAAGACAGAACAGAGAAAACAGAGAGGAGGAAATTATCAAAATTAAAATTCAAGAAAATTTCCCAGACCTACGGAACTTGTATTTCCACACTGCAATGGCCTATTTAGTGTCCCAAACAATGAATGCAAAAGGCCCTTATCATGATGCCTTACAGTGAAACTTCAGAAAAACTGTGATAAAGAGATGAGACTATAAGATTCTACAGATGAAAACGAAAGAATAAAGTTAGACTCACATTTCCTAATTTCAAAACTTACTACAAAGTTACAGTAATCAAAATGGTATGGTATTGGCATATAGAAAGACATATAGATCAATGAAAGAGATCTGAAAGCCCAGAAATAAACCCTTACATTTACAGTCAATTGATTTTTGACAAGAGTACCAAGACAATTCAATGGAGAAAGAATACGCTTTCCAACAACTGGTGCTGGGACAACTGGACATCTGCACGCAAAAGAATGAAGTTGGACCCCTACTCACACCATATACAAAAATTAACTAAAAATGACCAAAGACCTAAATGTAAGAATTGAAACTATAAAAATCTCCGAAGAAAACATAGGAGTAAATCTTTGAGAACTTGGATTAGGCAATGGTTTCTTAGATATGACACCAAAAGCACAAGTGACAAAAGGAAAAATAAAAGGAACTTCATCAAAATTGAAAACTTTTGTGCTTCAAAGGATACCATATAGAAAGTAAAAAGACAATCCATGGAATGGAGGAAAATTTTTTCAAATTATATGTCTGATAAGGGACTTGTATCCAGAATATATAAAAACTCTTTCTTTTGGTGTTTGAATATTGATATATTTTTAAATATACCAGTTCTGGGAAACAAGATGCATAATAAAATTTTTTCCTCTTTTTCATTTTGGCTCATAAATGTGGCTGCATTTTAGAAAACAGTCCCTATTTTCCTGGTAACCATGGCAAATTAGTTAGCTTTTTCTGATACAGAATATATAAAAACTCTTATACTTCAAAAATAAAAAGACAAATAACCTAAAATAAAATGGGCAAAGAATCTGAACAGACATTTCTCCAAAGAAGCTATGCAGACAGCCAATAAGCACATGAAAAGGTGCTCAATATCATTAGTTATTAGGGATATGCAAGTCAAAACCACCATGAGAAACTACTTCACAACTAGGATGGCTAAAATAAAAAAGACCATAAGTGATGACAAGGATATGAAGAAATTGCAACTCTCGCACACTGCTGGTGAAAATGTAAAATGGTGCAGCTGCTTTGGAAAACAATTTTCACAGTTCCTCAAATTTTTAAACGTAGAGTTACCACGTGACCCAGTAATTCTGCTTCTAGGTATATACACAAGAGAATGAAACACATTTCCACACAAATACTTGTACACGAATGTACATATCAGCATATTCATGATAGCCAAAAAGTTGAAACAACCCAAATTTGTGAATATATAAACAAATATGATATATTCATACAATGGAATATTATTCAATCATAAAGGAATGAAGTACTGATATATACTAGAACATGGATGAACCCTGAAAACATCATGCTAAGTGAAAGAAGCCAGTCACAAAGGATCACATATTATATGGCTCCATTTAAATATAATCTCCAGAAGAGGCAAAACTATGCAGACAGAAAGTAGATTAGTGGTTGCCAGAGGCTGGTGGGGAAAGAGATGAATGGCAAATGACCACTAATGGGTATGGGTTTTTTTTGGGGGATAACAAAAATGTTATAAAATTAGGCAGTGGTAATGGTTTCACAGCTCTGAATATACTAAAAATAAGTGTACACTTTAAAGGGTGAATTTGTTTATATATAAATTATATCTCAATAATGCGATTATTAAAAAATTATACAGAGGAAAAAATAACAAGGAAACAGGGATTAGACTAGAATCCAACTTTTCAGCAGCAACACTAAAAGCTAGAGAACAATGGAATAATACCTTCAAAATTCTGGGAAAAAATTATTTACAATTTAAAACTCTCTAGCCACTCACTATGAGTGAATTTAGAAGTAAAACATTTTCAGATATTCAAGATCTCAGAAATACTTTCCTCCATAATCCCTTTCTTAGAAAGCTTTGGAGGATATACTCCACCAATATAAAGAGAGAGTCAGCCCTGGGGTCCAATACAGGAGAGGGACAAAGGGAATCCCAGGGTAATGATGATGAGATATCTCAGATCAGTAACTGAACAACAGATCTAGAGACAAATCAGTTCAGATTGGAGAGAAGGAAAAGGGGCTTCAGCGGGAATGGCTCCAAGGAAAAAAAAGAGTAATAAAATTCATAAAATAATGATTGTGATTAGCTCTTTCGTAGGAAGTTTTACATTGGTATGTTTGAAGGCTCCTTTTTTATTGGATCATAGAAAACTTATCAAACAAAAAGGCAAAAGCTGTGCCAGAAAAGAGATGTATTCATATTAGACCACATGACTCAGCAATGAACAGTTACTCAGTTATAGTAATACAGAGCAACTGTTAATTTAACCAAAAAGTGTTAAATTGCCACTTTGGGAAGATAGGAGAAAGGAATTGGGTGTATTGGGGGTGGAAATGGGAGGTAGAGATGAAAGAACTAAACTGTTTTCTCCCAAAGTACGAAATCAATAGAAAATGCCATAAATTGAAAAACCAGGGAACAGTCCCATCAGGCTGTTAGTGGAAGTACAGAGATAAATACCAGAAGAAATAGCTTGACAAGGTGAAAAGATGTTTCCTATTTTGGGACTCAGGGAGGAGTGAGGTGGTGCAGGTTACTGTAATATTTTTGCCTTGTTTTAGTGTTGTTTAATGCCACGTAAAATTACTTTTCTTTCCTTCTTTAAAATTTAATTTAATTAATTATTTTTATACAGCAGGTTCTTATTACTTATCTATTTTATACATATTAGTGTATATATGTCAATCCCAATCTCCCAATTCATCCCACCACCACCACCGCACCCCCCAGAATTACTTTTCTTAAATTTATTTTTACATGGTTTACTAACAAAATAAAAATTATAAAACCTCTCAATGTAAAGTAAGGACTAGAAGGAAATACAGAAAATGCCACTGGTGGTTGTAGTTGGATGATTTTCTGAGACTGTGGGAAGGTGAGTGTAGGAGTGGGGTTGAGAGGAGCATTTCCTAAACTACCTATGGTGCCTACGTATTGCTTTTATTAAAGAAAGAAAGGTATAAACAGTTTTACAAAGTTGTATGTCCTCTTTGACTGAAAGTCTCATTTTATATAAATAGGCTTGAGGAGGACTTTCTCGCCCAGTGATGACTGGGCAACTGTCTTCCAGGCTGACTATTTGCAATGGAAGTGCTAGGAGGTCAGGACCACTCAGCTCAATGCCAAGTGTGATTACAATCTGTCTGGGGAGAGAGGAGAGACCCACACGACCATCAGCGGGTGAACACATCAACCAAATGGGGTGAGTCCACGCAACGGACTATCACTCAGTCATAAAAGGGAATGCAGGCTTCCCTGGTGGCGCAGTGGTTGGGAGTCCGCCTGCCGATGCAGGGGATGCGGGTTCGTGCCCCGGTCCGGGAAGATCCCACATGCCACAGAGTGGCTGGGCCCGTGAGCCATGGCCACTAAGCCTGCGTGTCCAGAGCCTGTGCTCCGCAACGGGAAAGGCCACAGCAGTGAGAGGCCCGCGTACCGCAAAAAAAAAAAAAAAAAAAAAAAGGGAATGCAGTACTGATTTGTGCTACAATGGAGGGACCTTGAAAACATGAAGTAAAAGAAGCCAGACACAAAAACCACATATGATACGATTCTCCTTATAGGAAACAGCCAAAATAGGGAACTCCATAGAGACAGAAGGAGACTGCTTAGGGCTGCAGGGATAGGGAATAGGGGGTGACTGTACCGGGTTCTTCTTGAGGTGATGAAAATGTTCTAAATTTGACTGCAGCTGCCCAGCACTGGCGATATACTAAAACTTAATGAATTTACATTTTAAACTCACGGTACTCCTCATCCGACTTCTGGCTGTGCAGCCTGGAGCCCGTCACCACCTGGGGAACATCAGCTGTCACCCTCACTGTCGACGCACCTGGCACTTTTCTACCTTATTTCACTGATTCCCCCAAGAACACTGCAAGGGAGGTGCTATTATTATACCCCTTGACAGATACACTGAGGCTCAGACAAGTGCCTTCCTAAAGGCCACATGCCTTGTAATAGATCGAGGGTTCAAATTCAGGTGGTGTGACGCCCGGGGCCCACTCACAACGACCCTGGTTGACTGCAGCACAGCACCTTTCAGACTTTTGGGTCTGTGATTTACAGTAGGAATTGTATACTGTCTACTAACTCAGGAACACGTACCTGCCTGAAATGACCCCACTGAGCCTCAGTTCTTTAAAGTACAGCCTGGAGATCAGCTAAAGAGCAACTCTAACCCCTAATGTGTATGACGCTTTATAGCCTTCACTGCTCATCTACATCATTATCTCTGGTAATGACTCTTTGATTTTCAACAATAATGCTGGGATGGAAGTGGGTAAAGATAATCAGCTCCATCTTATAGATAAAGAGGCTGAGGCTCAGAGAGATGAAGGGTCCGGGGGCAGCATCCAGGTCTCTGACTTCTAGGTTTCAGAGAGTCATGAAAGAGGAAGCTGTCACTCATAACCCAGCAAGAATGAGCTCCGTCACCCTCACAGACATATCTTTTTGTAATCAGACAAACAAAAAAACCAAATCAGAAGGTTATAAAGCAGGAAGTAGAATCCTCCCTTTAGAAATTACTACTGTTAATGGTTTGGTATATATAAACATATACACTTATGTCCTTCCATTTTGAGCAAATGTGCAAAAGTATATTAATTTTGGTAGAAATGGCATCATTTTACATGCTGCCCTTTAACCTGTTTCTTTTTTAACTTAACAATATACGGTGTATATCTTTTCATGTCAGTACATCCATTTTAGTAGCTGCATAGTATTCAATGATATAGCTGTACCTTTATTTATTTTACCTGGTCCGTACTGAAGGACATTTCAGTTGTTTCACATATTTTGGCATTATAAACAATACGGCAATAAATGTCTGTTATATATGTCTCGGCACCGTTGGCTTATTTCCCTGAGATATATATGTGCCAAACGGTATGCCCGTTAAAAATCCGAATACAGATGATCAGCTTGCCCTCATAGAAAGCCTGTAAAATGTGGACTGGCCTGAGAAGGTCTACATCCCACTTCAACCAGCAACAGACATCACCAATCTACTAGATCTTTACTATCCTGACTGGTCAGCATTCTACCTCATCTTAGTTTCGATCTGAAGTTCTCCAACCACTCCTCAGTCTGGGCATTTGTTATATCTCTTTTGGCCACGTGTTTTGTCCCTGCTGTTTGGTTTAATAGAGTGCCTCTTTCTTTGGGATTCTAAGAACAGAATGCATTTCTCACCGCTTCTGAAAGAACAACTTGGGACAGAGATGAATTCGGGTGGGAGGAGGGGGCAGGGAAGTGCATGCACAGGAGGTCCATGGCTGCCGCCCGGCCCAGCACCCCTCCAGGAAGCCCTACGGCTGCTGACACGGAGCAGCCTCGGGGGTGGGGGGGGTGAGGAGAAGCAGGGAGTCAGCACCCACCTCGACGAAGGCAAACTTCTCCTCACTGGTGTAGTTGTAGCGGGTGGCTCGCTCATACTCCTCGGCCGTGCCCGGGCAGTCCTTGTTGCAGAACTTGTCCGTGGGGTGAACGAGCTTCCAGGAGTACTGGGGTGAGAGGAGAGACCCACGCGTCCATCAGCAGGTGAATGAATCAACCAAATTGGGTGAGTCCACACAACGGACTATCACTCAGTCATAAAAGGCAATGCAGTACTGATCTGTGCTACAATGGAGGGACCTTGAACATGTGAAGTAAAAGAAGCCAGACACAAAAACCACATATGATACGATTCTATTCATAGGAAACAGCCAAAATAGGGAACTCCATAGAGACAGAAGGAGACTGCTTAGGGCTGCAGGGATAGGGAATAGGGGGTGATTGTACCGGGTTCTTCTTGAGGTGATGAAAATGTTCTAAATTTGACTGCGGCTGCCCGGCACTGGCAATATACTAAAAATTAACAAATTTACATTTTAAATGGGTGAATGGTGTGGTGTGTGAATTATATCTTGATAAAGCTGTTTAAAAAATAGAGTGCCAGAGAGAGGCAGGCACAGACAGATTTCAAGTGAACAGAGAGTTCAGGATGGAGGGGGCCGGGAAGGGGCAGACCCTCTGCCCTGCGACACCTACCACCTCCATGACGTGGGCGCTCCACTTGGACAAGAGCTGCAGGCCCCGCAGGGCCAGGTCAAAGAGTTCGCGGTACTCCTCGTCCGACTTCTGGCTGTCCAGCCCGGAGCCCGTCACCACCTGGGGAACATCAGCTGTCACCCTCACTGTCGACGCACCTGGCACTTTTCTACCTTATTTCACTGATTCCCCCAAGAACACTGCAAGGGAGGTGCTGTTATTATACCCCTTGACAGATAAGCTGAGGCTCAGACAAATGCCTTGCTAAAGGCCACATGCCTTGTAAATGATTGAGGGTTCAAATTCAGGTGGTGTGACGCCAGGCGCCCACTCACAACGACCCTGGTTGACTGCAGCACAGCACCTTTCAGACTTTTGGGTCTGCGATATACAGTAGGAAGTGCATACTGTCTACTAACTCAGGAACACGTATCTACTTAGAGGTATTCAATATAGGCATGAACAGTTTTCACGAAACAACTTTATGCTCAATACTTGAGATTTCCTCTGATTTTTTATTCCATTTCATAACAAAATGCTAATTAGAAAGCAACTAAACTGATTTCACAACTCAATTAGAAATGACTCACGGACTGAAAAGCACTGGTGAAGATAAACATCTATTTCAACATGTAATATTCCACCGTGAAATACTGTATGTAGGTATACTGTGCGTATGCATAGATATATGTGTATATATGTGTATGTGTATAGATATACATATAGAGCCAGTCCTCATTATTTGTGGATTCTGTATCTGTGAATTTCCCTATTCACTAAAATTTATCTGTAACCTCAAGATCAATCCTTGCAGTGCTTTCATGGTCAGATTCAGACGGGTGCAGAGTGGGAAAAAATTTGAGTCATGTTCCCAGCTGAGGCTGAACAAGGCAACTCTCTGCTCTTGTTTCGGCTCCTACTGTACACAAGTGTCCCGTTCCTGGTCTATTTAGTGCCCCATTTTCCTCATTCTTATACTTTTTATGGTGATTTCATTATTTTAAATGGCCCCCAAGCACAGGGCTGATGCTCTGTCTATGCCCCTATGAGAAAGGAGGCTGTGATGGGCATTATGGAGAAAATATGTATTTTAGATAAGCTTTGCTCAGGCATGAATTATAGTGTTGTTGGCTGTGATTTAACGCCAACAAATCAACAATATATATTACATAAGGCGTCTTTAAGCAGAAGCACATGTAAAATAAGGTTATATATTAAAAACCAGCTGATGGAAACACTGTGATCGGAAGCTCACAGGAACCTACCCCTGTATTTTCTCAAAGAGTGATGGTTCAGTACTTGCTGATTTAGTGTTGACGGCCACTTTATAGACTATAACTGCTGTGAATACTGAGAGTGGTCTGTACATACACATGTATAAGCTGTATAATTCTAAAAATAGCTTTGAGCCAGACTCATTCTTAGATCATACCAAAACTGGACAAGGAATGAAGGGGTCCCCAGCACTTAAATTATTCCCATAGCTTATGTTCAGTTCATTGTCACATACAGTTAAGGAAGTCAAAGGTTTGGGCTTGACCCTGGTCCATGTCCACCAGAAGCCCTCTTGAGAATGTGGGCCACTCATCTAATGACCACACCACCTGCATTTATCTGGCTGTTCTCATTTCAAATATGATGCCCTAGGATCAAAGACATTTCCCTAGTTTGGGTTTTGGAAAGCGTAACTATGGCCATCGGCCACATGGTGGAGCCAGTGGGCACATGAGTGGTAGTGCAGAGTCTTCCAGGAGCTCCAGGTAATAAGGGAATTCAAATCTGGAGACCTATATTTATTAAACCAACATATATATTCATTAGAAGCGTTTATACAGAAAGAGATCCAGAAGGATATATACATCCAAATGTTAATCATAGTTGGTTCTGGGTGGAAGGATTTTACATGACTGATTTTCCCTCCTTCTGCCTATCTGTATTTTTCCTGAGGTTTGTGCACCGATCATGCTTCCCTACAAAAAAAAAAAAGGAAGAAAAGAAAAATCCAGTGCCAGTAAAAATGTAATTAGTGGGATCATCACAGGAGATTTTTATGACCTTATTTTGCTGCTAACTGTATTTTCTGGCCTATTACAATGATTATTTATAATTGTAGTTTAAAAATATTTAGATGGTGTTATCACCATGATTGTTCAGAACTTTGTTTCTCTTGCCATCCAGGGTGGAGATGGTTTAGATCATACACAGACTAACGATTACTGGGCTGTTACTAGTTGCTAGGCACAATGCATTTTCCATGCATCATATTGTTTAATCCTCTCAATGAACCTTTCCAGATACTATTAGCTCCATTTTGCAGATGAGGAAACTGAGGCTCAGGGACGTTGAATAACTTGTGAAGGTCAGCAGCAGAACCAGAATCACACCCAGTTCCATCTGGCTCTAAAATCCATGCCACCAGTGTGTATTCCCTTACTCCTCCACTCTCCATGATCTCACCTCTTTTCTGGCCGGTCCTCACCCCTCCCCACCCTGGGCCCACACGGGCCTCCATCCCAGCAGCCAGAGCGAACTCACCTCACTGTTGCTGTAGCGAGCGAGTTCGGAGATAAAGCGGATGTGGTCATCCCGGATCTGAACCATCTGCTCGCAGATATTGTACTGCGGGCTGATGCTGCTCTGGGTGCACGTCCACCTGGGCAGAAAATCAGGGGGGTCAGAGTGGGTCCTGGCCTTAGGCACCTGGGTGGGGCAGGCTCCTTCCATTCACTAGTTGCTCCTGGTGCTTGGCCAACGTGGCCGGCTCCCCTGGGTGGACCAAGAGGTGTCCCAGCTACCAGCAAGAGTGCCTGCTAAATCCCGCTGTGGGGACTGCAGGCTGAACGGAACAGCCTTTTCTCCTCCTGCTTGGGGCTGGCCTCCTCTAAGACCCAATCGCATGCTTTTCCAGATAACGGGTGTCCACAGTACTTACCAGTCACGTGAGCGGGGAGGGACTTGCAGCCTCTCTAGGGCTGCAAAGGACTGGAATCCAAGCAAAGAAAAAGCAAGGTGGGCAACCTCCCAAACCTATCTACTGACCCCGGCAGCACTACGTCCTGTGGTTGAAGCTGTCGTTGGAGGGGGCTTATGGGCGGGACTGGGGAAAACTAAAGGGATTGTGCCTCTTTTTCAACAGCGAGCTCTCTATGGAGAGGAAACACGGAAGCTCTCTATGGAGAGGAAAACCACAGCCATTCTGAAAGTCTCTCTTTCTCATCTTCTCCCCCTTCCTCTCTTCTTTCTCCTCAACTCTTTCCTCAACTTTTTTGAAAGAGATCTTTGGGAGAACATCCTAAATTGGGGAGGAAATGAATGAATAAGAATCTTCACTCTCCTTCCCCAAGAGAAAAAAAGACAACCCCGTTCACTGTCCTCTGCCATCCGGTGCCGGGTGACCCAGTGGACAGATTAGCATGGACACCAAACAAAGCAGATATGCGTTGTAGAGAGAATTTACTATTTCAAAAGGAGCTCTGAAAGGGCGCTCCAGAGAATACTCAGAATGGTGACAGACTTCCTCATGCCTGTACTTTGGCATGACTTTCCTTTTGAGGTCCTTGTGTAGGGATGGGGACACCATCACTTGAACCTCTGACCACCATCCTGGTCACATCACCACTCCCAACCAACCTCAGGTGGCCGAGAATTCACGCAGGGAAAAGTGAAGAAATGAGTTCAGCATTCGGGACTCCATGCTTTTCCTGAAAGACCTCCTCGTACACCAGCAGCCACCGGGTTATGAAAAGACTTAAACCGGCTTTCCCTGGCAAGACTCACCTGCTGTGGCTCAAAGCTGGTGGAGTTCAAGGACACTCTATTTACATACTTTTAAGGCCCTAATAGCCTCACCCCTGACTAAAGGGTGGTCGGCTCCACTCTGTATGGAAATGCAGGCAGAAACCTCCTTAACAAGGCCAGAGATCAAAGGGGTGGCCAAGACTGTAGCCGAATGTCCCCCAACTTCCATGAGGCGCTGACACCCCAGATCTTAGCTCAGATCACCTAGAGTGGTGGTTTATAAAACAACATAAGGAGAGGTCGTCAACCCGCTTCACAGTTGGAACCGTTGGAACAATACCCTCCACGGCATACTTACTGCATGGACACAAAACCTGAAGAGAGAACCAGTGTGATGAAGAACAAGGCCATCTCGCTCTGCCTGACCACTGAGGGCTGGTCACTCCTCCCCCTTCGCAGGGGAAGGAGGACTCCTGCCCTTCCCCTGCAGGCGGTGTGGGCCACCACGGGAACAGAGAAGGGGCGGGGCTGTGCTCTGAGCACTTTTGAACCCTGGCAGCAAAGGGCAGGTGCAAAAGGGCTCAGAGCACCATCCACTGCTCCCCTCTGCCAGGCGCCAGTGATTGGACAGAATCCACCTGCCCAGGGCTCTGGGGAGGGGGGAGGGGCTGAAGTGGCCCCTCGGCCCCCTGCCCGGGCTGGGCATCCTCGGGGGAGCCGAGAGACATTACGGCAGGCACTCACTTGGACTTGTTCTCTTCATAGTGAGCACTGGTCTTAATGTATCTGGCCAGCTCTATCTGCATGTCGCCGAAAAGGGGCACCACCTGCAGCTGCTGCAAAGGAAGCAAATACAGTGCGTGAGACACGGAGGGAGGGGCCAGGTGGCTGCCTTCCGCCGGGGGAGACAGGCCTCCGTGTGTGCCTCTGGGATGACCCCCAGTTTCTGCTTCCAAAGATGCTACTATGTGACCCTGGAACCACAAAGAGCCCCAGCCAGAGTAGAGGTCCTCCCGTGCCTCCAACCATCCCTATGTTCCAGCAACTGAGCCCAGAGAGGCAAAGTGACTTGTCTAAGGTTACCCAGCAGGCAGAACAGATGAAGAATGAGGACCAGATGGTCTGCCTCCCAGGGCAGGGTCTTTTCTGCTCTAATTTTCCTTGGATTCGAGGATCCTCGCTGCTTTGAGCTCTGCGAGTGGGTGCCCAGATGCCACTGGCTGGGCATGACCTTCTTGAGAAACTCCACAACGGGAAGTGATTGAAACCTTTAACACCTAACACCAAAGGGCAGACGATTCCCATCCGAAGACCAGGAGTAATGGCGAGGAGGCTGGTATTTTCTGTCTGCTTCTTAGGCACTAGGCACTGTGCCAAGCCCTTCAAAACCAGAGGGTTTCTAGGGCAGTGAAACTATTCTGTATGATACCATAATAGTGGATATAGATCATTATACATTTGTCAAAACTTACAGAATGCACAATGCCAAGAGTTACCCCTACTGCAAACCACGGACTTTGGGTGATAATGATGTGCCAACAATGTAGGTTCATGGACTATAACAAACGTACCCCTCTGCTGGGGAGTTTGGACAATGGGGGAGGTTGTGTATGAGTGGAGGCAGGGGGTATATGGGAAATCCCTGTTCATTCTGCTCAATTTTGCTGTGAACCTAAAACTGCTCTAAAAAATAGTCTATTAAGCAAATCAGAAAACAGTATTTCAATCCACAGAATAACTGGGTGAGGTCAGTACTAGTATCATTCCCATTTAACAGATGGACAAACTGAAGCTTTGCCAGCTGAAGTGACTGTTTTCAATCACTCCTAGAAGCTAAGGAGCTGGGATTATAACCCAGGGCTTTGACTGACCTATGTGATCCCACTGAATCCTCAAGGGAACCCCATAAAGTAGACACCCTTAGCATTGCTGTTTTTCGAGCCAGGGAACTCAGTTTCAGAGAAGTTCTGTGACTTTCCCAAAGTCACCCAGCTATGAAATGGCAGAGCGAGACTAAAACCCAGGTCTTTGTGAGGCGAGATTGCGGTCTTCCACTCTACCCCCATCTCATTCATGCGGATCTAAGGCAGAGGCAGATTTGGCCAGTTCTCCCAAGATGAGCTCTGTTTTCACTACGGGCAGTTCCAGAGAAAAGTCAAAGTTTCAGCTTCAAAAAGAAGCCAAGCCCAGCCACAGGATGCCTTCTGGTGACTTATTTCCCTCTTAACCTCCAAGAGTCGGTGGGACGCAGGCTTGGCCACACCTTTGAGGGATTCCACTTTTAATTGAAGCCTGGTTTTCCCGTGTCTGACCTCAGAGGCTCCACTCCAGGCCTGAAATGCCTGATGCTAGAATACACCGACATCATGGAATTCACTTCCAAAGGAGAAAACCCCTTTGCGAAAACCTCAAAGGCAAACCACAAGGTTTTATTGTTAAAGACTTGGGGCAGAAGATCAAATCTCTGAGGCACTGGGATGGACTGACTGTGGGCTGGACGCTGATGAGGCATTCTGCCCAGAGGCACGGAGAGTGAGGGGCCTCTGGTGGGCCAGGTGAGGCTGTGCGTTTGCGAATGTGAATCAATGTAAAATCCAGTCTTTATTCCTCCTGCTTCTGTGGGCTCTAATATATACTGAAAATTAAAGCGGGCTCTGTCTTCTGGGATGCACCTCTTTCTTTAGATGGCAAGGGATTTCAGAAAAGGGAAAAAGCAGTATGCGGAAAGAATCACAAGGCCTCCCGGCCGAATCCCAGCTGAATCCTGAGACTCAGGCACATGCCTTCTATAGTGTAGCTTCCTCTACCCAGGGCAGCTGGAGGCCCTAACATTCTATTCTCCTCCTCTTGGGGTCTTTAAAGCTACAGTTCAGTCAACAAGCCCCACTACTTGCTGGTTCATTTCATTCCTTTCCCCAGAGAGACCACCCCTTGGCCCCCTGCCCAACCCCAGCCCCAGGTGCTGACCTTAAAGAACTTATCGATTTTGCTGAGGTTGATCCTCTTCTTGGCATCCAGTTTGTAAATGTTACTGACATTTCCATCCATCAGGTAGAGACCAAAACCCATGACCTAGAGTGAGAAGAGGCAGAGCCAGAAGCCAGTCACATCCACTGGAAAAGTTTCAAAAAACCGAAAAAAGCAGATCTGTGTCTGTGTTCACATCCCCTGTAGTGACACACTGTGTGACAAAAACCCATGTGTCTTCAAAAAAAAAAAAGGTGGGGGGGGAAGAGACCCATAGGTCTACTTTCAACCAGAAATTTGATTTCTGTGAAGAAATGCAGAGGACTCTTTCATATATTACCATGGCGGCCACTTCTTGAGTCCTCCCCCATGGGCCAGAGTCTGTGCTTTGGGATTTAGCAGGCGTCATCCTTCATTCTCACAACAATCTTGAGTCAAGTTCTACACAATAACCTTATTCTACGGACGAGGAATTGGAGACACAGAGAGGTTAGACAGCTTGCCAAGGTCACACAGCTAGTAAGCTGCAGAGACAGGATCTGAACCGGGATCTGACAACAACATGTCGGCACTTAGATCCTTCTTGAGAGAAAGGACTGAGTGGTGCTGTCGCTGCATCCCTGGGCCCCAGCACATCGCAGGCACTTGACGAATACTCACTAGATGGTAAATGGATGTGAAACTATTCACCCCTTTCTCCAAGGAAACTACAACAAAGATTCCCAAGGAATCTCATTGGTGACTTCATTAACAAAAAGACCACATTTTTGCCTGACAATGCCCTATAAGCAGGTCGACAGGCTGATTCTTGATATTCCAGTCCATATAACACTTTCCTGAATGCTGGCTTCTTTTGCTCTTTTTGTCAAATGTACAGCAAGCCTGAGGAGGCCTGAATAGCTAGGTTGAAAGCAGCTTCCCTCAGCACACAGTTGCTATGTGACTGGGGATAAGTCACGTCTGACACCTACGCGAGTGGACTAGAGGATGGGCGTTTGCATTTTGCAGTTCCGCAGGGTGTGCACCAGACTTTTCCATTTAAGGCAGAAGGCGCTCCCTGGTGGCATCTGAGTTCACTAACAAACTGCAGAGACGAGCAGTGCAGGAGTCCAGGTTGAGGAGGCAGAGAACTGAGAGGGAAGAAGGTTGGGAAGCTGAGGCGTGGGAGGATTAAAAGCAGGCAAGAGAAAAGAAGGGCCTGAGAATCTGATGGCAGCATCTAAGGATGCTTGGTGGACTGGGGTTTAGCAACCTACTTAGTGGAAGCAGCAATTCTGGGCAGAGCTATGGTAATTGCCCAGGCATAGCACTGGGGGTGAGAGAGACTGCTGAGCTCTGGGTGACTTCTCTGGATTTCTGACTGTGCAGAGCAAGCCAGAGTGAACAAGACACAAAGCCACACTGTCCTGCAAGCTTCTTCGAGATGTTATGGAAATGTTAAGAAGGGAACACCAACAGGGCTGGGATTCTTGAAATAGCAGGAGGCCACAGGGAGAGGAAAAAAAAGTCAAACCAGCATTGGAATTTTGAAAGGGGAGGTTCTGGGGAAAAACGAATCAAAAGGGGTGATGCATATGAATATGGAGAAGATTATTCATTTCCGGGCTATTGTTGTCAGAGGGAAATTAGAAATAATCTAAGCAGCTAACGATAGAATAATGGCTAAAGAAATTAAAGCTCATCCATATAACATTATTTAAGGGCTGCATAATCTTCCAAATGCATTTAATGAAGTGGGATAAAAATTACACGTGCACAAAATTTATGTAAATTGCATATGTAAATTACATACATATGAAAATATATCAGCACAGAAAAAACGAAAAAGATATACATCAAAATGCTAAAAGTGTTATCTCTGGATGGAAAGATTGTAAGAGATTTAATTTTTTAATGCTTTTCTGTATAGTCCAGATTTTCTACAATAATAAAAATTACTTGGCAATTAAAAAATGAAACTTGTAAACTGATGAAACAAATGTGACCCATTTGGCAAAATACAGCAAAAGTTTGAAGATTCTGCCTTCCCCTTGAGTTGGCAGTTTTCTCCTCCAGGATGTCTGGCTTAACAAGAGTATGGACACGAAGGTGTTCTACAGAGTTTCAATGCAGTTCAGCAAACAAATATCCAACCACAGGGGATCTGTTAAATAACAATGTCCCCATACAATGGAATACTTGGCAGCCATTAAAAAATCACATTGTACTGGCTTCCCTGGTGGCACAGTGGTTGAGAGTCCGCCTGCCGATGCAGGGGACACAGGTTCGTGCCCAGGTCCGGGAAGATCCCACATGCCGCGGGCTGGGCCTATGAGCCATGGCCGCTGAGTCTGCACGTCCGGAGCCTGTGCTCCGCAACGGGAGAGGCCACAGCAGTGAGAGGCCCGCGTACCGAAAGAAAAAAAAAAAAGAAAAGAAAAGAAAAAAAATCACATTGTAGAAAGAGCCTTAATGATGTCTGGAAAGGTGTATATGACATATTCAAGGCAAATAACAGGTTACAAAACACTATATGCAGTAAGATCTGTATCAGTGCTTAAGTAAGAAGAAAGAAATATTAAAAACAAATGATTTTAAATAAGAAGGAGGTGACAGGGCAAGCCCAGGCCCTGGGGTGTGTGACCAAGGGAGCTGTACCTTGAGGAGCATGTGCTTCTCACTGGGGGTCAGATACATCTTGTTCTCGTAGTAATCCACACAGATGTTGACAATGTCGGCCAGCAGCTCCTCATAGCCTGGGATCACTTCCAGTTGCTGGTGGAGACACTAAACAGCAGTGCCCCCCCCACCCGGTTAGCCACTGTCCTGCATCCTCACACACACACCACCCAGGATGGGCCACCGCTGGGCCCTGGGACAGTGCCCAGCCTCACTGACTGCCCCAGGTGGAGGGGAGCCTGCAGCCTCTCCTCAACGTGCCCACAGTGGTTGGTCAGAGTTCCTGCACATCCCCCATGGCAGGGACCTGCTCCCCTTGGGGCCTTCCATTGTATTTCCCGGCAGTTCTGATGGTTAGAAAGTGCTTTATTGGGCTGAGCTGAAAGCAGTTCAGCTAGGCCCGTGGTAATCTCAGCTTAGTTTTGACAGTGTGGACTGAGCCCAAGACGTCTTCTCAGATGATGGTGGGAAGACCAAGCCCAGTGGAGGAGAGCTGGGCCAGCAGGTGTCTCCCTCCTGGCAGGACACAGCAGTACAAAGACATTTCCTGTACAAGAAGGCCTGAGGTCTCCACCCCAGGCCCCTTGTCTCCAAAGGGACACACTGGCCCACGGCAGGGTGTGCATGGGGCTCAGGCGTGGGGCTGGGTCCCCGGGAAAAAACCTGAAGCCTCAACACTGAGGAGCCTTCTGCAGGTAACACAGAGCAGGGAAGGCCCAGTGAAGCCCTGAGAAAGATTTTAGCCCGGAAACCCTTTGAAGATTGAAGGCCCCTCTCAAGTTCAGGCCTGGGTCCTGCTGACATTCCTGCTGGTGCCTGTTTAGGTTGAATTGACAGATGCACAAGACAGGTTATTTTAAGTCAGGCAGAGCGTGAGAGCCACAGCTGTGTGGGAATACCCTGGCAAAGCGGCGGCAGCAACTATGACTACGCCTTTTTATGTCCTTGCTGTCTATCAGGCTCTACACGTTAAGGGCTTTTTACATAGTATCTCATTTATTTCTCACCACTGTCCTATGAGTGGCAAAACAACAGCCCCATTTTACAGTCGAGGAAACTGAGGCTTAGACCTTGCCCGAGGCCTCACAGTGGGTCAGTGGAGCGTCTAGGATGAGAAAACAAGGCGGTCTAACTCCAGAACCCAAGCTCTCAATCTACACCGATGCAGAGGCAGAACACTGGCTAGAAGGTTTTCAGAGAACAAACTCCGGAGAGGGTGAAAAGGGCCATCTGTGGTTGGGAGGGGAGACTTAAGTCTGCAGCTTAAAGCCTGAGTAGGGCAAAGGGGATGGATGACCTGGACAGAGCTCCTCTGCTCGTGGGCCCCCCGCCCCAACCTCCAGGCCCTGGCCTGCGTCACGGGATGCCAGGCCAGGACTAACATGGGTTTGCCATCACCTGGGTGATCCTGTTGTGGTTGGCCAGGAACATGGACAGGTTCTGTGACTCCTGGATAGACTGGGGGTCCGCCATCTTCCTCAGGAACTGCGCCGCCCTGGGACGGGGTGTTGCAGAGAGGGACGCTCAAGCACAGCCGGCCTCAGCCGGGCCTCATGGGCCCCATTTCTCAGCCAACCCGGATACACTGTCCCTGAGGTTAAGGGGCTCTGAACATCACAAGTGACTCTAACATCAAAGGAGAGCGTGTTCTGGAGTCATTTCATTAGGAGGTGTCTGCACCCTTGTAATAAGGGTATCTGAAACTAGGAGGCAAGAATGCACTGAAGCTCAAAGACCAGGAAAGTTTAAGGGCAGCTAGCATCCCGTCAACCAGCTTGTGGTAGGACAGAGCGAAACGGGCATCCCTGTGCCTCACAGTGACCTCCAGTGAAACTGCACGGTAAGTCATGGAGAAGAATCGCAGGCAGCAGGATGTTTTGTTTTCATTGCGTATTATGTTATTTGTAGGAAAACCTCAATGTTTCTAAACATTGTATGGAAAACCAAAGTCTATTTAACCTGACGGGATTACAGGTGAAGGGATGATGGGTGTGGGGAACACAGCGGGACTTAAAGGGAGAAAACCACAGCACTGGGACTTCTCTAGCCTGACCTGGAGGTGGAGGTGATGCAGCCAGTGTCACGATGGACCATGGAACACAGACAAGACACCTGTCTTGCTCGTGACCCTAGCCGGTCCACAGAGCATGTCGGCTGTGACCATGATGGAAGTAGTTGGCCATATCTGGGGAGAATTTGTGGGGAAGATACTGTACCATGAGCTAGCTGCCTATGGAATCTTTGTAAAATTGCCATTTCTGAATGGGGCTCTGTCTTCTGGGTACTCCCAGGTTTCAATTCACTCAGGAGGATAAAACGGTGAGGTATGTTGTCTGTTTTCTCCAGTTGCCATGGAGCCCTGGGAGGATGTGGCTCCGGAGGGGGGCCCTCCTCAGCAGTGACACAGAAAATCCTTCCCAAGAGATGTGTACAGACACGTTGGAGCATATCTGAGCCTCAACCAACACAAAGTACATTGGCTGCTTTCGCCTGCCCTCCCCCACTTTTGGGTGGCTGTATCCAAATTTCTGGAGAGGACGGACCCCTCCGCCTCCCTCAGTCCTTTTTTCTTGTGAGCTGACACTGACCTCCAACTGACCCCAAGGACGAGCACCCCTCCCATCAGCACCGCCCCAACATACACATACATAGTACAGCGTCTGATGGAGGGATCAGCACATGACCCAAGCTGGAGCAATGACAATCCTCCTTGGGGCTTCTGCAAAAGTATTTGCAAGGAGGAGCATTCTTTCCGTCCTTAGGAGCTGGGGTCGCTACATTGGCTGGCGGGACGCTTACAGCTGCTGGAGGCCACACAGGGCATGAGCCTGCCTGAGAATGAAGCTGATACTGAGGAAAGCTGAGCTGAGAGGTAGAGGGAACCAGACCAACAATATCACCTGAGTACCTGGATCAAGCTGACCAGGACTTTTCTGTGCTGGGAGCCAACGCAGTTTCTTCTTCTACATAAGCAGTTTGAACTAGCTTTCTGATCCTTGCAGAGAATGACTCCTGTGACCATTTGATGATTATATTAATCACAATATAATCTCAGACTGCATGGGACACAGAAAATGCTGCTGCTCCACAGGTGGGGCAAATGAGGATTTGATTCCACCTTGAGACAGAAAATCCTGCCAAGACCCAGCTCTCCAAAACTCAGCTCTGCACCTTATTCCTTAAACTGCAGAAACAGAGGCAGGCCCCCAACCCCACTGTGTCTGTGGACTGGCTAGCTTAGTTCCGAGAAGGAGACTCTTAGAAGGGCTCTGTCCTCTTCCTCCCACTGGCCACTGGCCAGCGGCCCAGGAAGATGGGGGAGGGGGAGGGGCCCTGACCTCTTGTAGGCAGAGTGATCGTTCTTGACGCTGCACTTCATATTCTTCAGCTCGTCCAAGACTGCGAACATGTTGATGAACTTGCCCAGGGTCAGGAGGTAGGCCTCAGAGACAAAGTCTTTCCTCCGCTCAGCGTGGCACAGCCGTTTCACCTCACTGCAGAAGCGTTCGATGGCCTTGCGCTGCACGCAGAGGGGCAGCGGGTCAGGATGCGGCGGCCTGGTGGGGTGCCTCACTGCACTCTCTGGTGAGGTCGAGCCTCCCCTGGGGCCCTAGTCAGAGCCTGGACATTTAGAGAAAGGCAAATCTGCCCAGAGGTCTTTCTCAGAGGTGTGCTGAAATACTAAGCTGATTTCTAGAGGGAAGCCCAGAACCTGCCCCCAAGTGAGTCAAACCAATGAATTCATTCACCACGCCCTTGCTAGGAAAACACTGTCTTGTTCATGTGTGTATCCCAAGACCTAGGACAGTGCAGGCACCAGACAATAAGGGGGCAGAGATGGAGAGTGAGAAGGATGCTCAGAGAAAGAGGTCCATTCATCCAATCAACGGGTGTTTACTGAGCATCTTCCACGTGCCAGGCACCATTCTTGGCCCTGGTGTAAAGCAGGGAACAAAACGGAAGAAAAAGTCTCTAACAGAAGGAGCTTATATTCTAGTGATGGCTGACAGAAAACAAAATAAACAAATTCTCTCTATTAGAATGTGATAGGTGCTATGGGGAAAAATAAAGCAAGGAAAGGAGATAGGGAGGCCTTCAAAGACCAGATCAAGCCACGCTTTCTCCTTCCAGAGTCTAACACAGCTTTCTGGGATGACGGAAATGTTCCATACCTGCTCTGTCCAATACAACAGCCACTCATCATATGCGGATACTGAATACTTGAAAAGGCGAGTGCAATGGAGGATCTGCATTTTAAATTTTATTTAACTTTAATTCATGTAGATAGCCGTATGGGGCTACTGGACAGCACAGTTCTAGATTGTCTCAGCTCCTCCCTTCTCTAAATACCTCCTGTCAGGAGGCCCTCAGTTTAGCACATACTTAGTTTTGGGGTAGCTGTTCTCTCTTGAACCTGCCTTCCCGAAGAGATTTTAGGTTCCTCGAGAGCAGGTGCATGATGCTAATAACAGCAGCTGCCCTTTGTTAAACCTGCTCTGTAATGAGGGCTCTACAAACAGGGCACTTTACAAGCAGACCTTATTTATCCCTAGAGAAAACCTGTGAAATAGGCATTCTTTCCAAGGTAAGAAAACTGAAGTTGTCAGAGGTCTGAAATAACTAACAGAACATAGTCAGAATGAGACAGAACCCTGGGCTTCTCTGCCTGCGAGGCTCTCTCTGCACCTTCCCCAGATGCTCCCATCTCCCTCCCCCAGAAGGCCAGCACAGAGCTGGGCACAGGGCAGACCCTGGGCCAGTGCTTGCAGGCCTACTTACGAGGCTCATAAATACACGTGGAGGGCACAGAGTGTGTGGCAGGACCCCCACCCGGGCAGAGGGTGGTCTTAAAGCCATCAGCCTGCATTCCTGAATGGCTTCCAAATAAGCATAATA
Organism: Pseudorca crassidens; assembly: GCF_039906515.1. Lineage (NCBI taxonomy): Eukaryota > Metazoa > Chordata > Mammalia > Artiodactyla > Delphinidae > Pseudorca > Pseudorca crassidens. The sequence goes on along the minus strand of NC_090298.1, from coordinate 132,888,911 downwards.
ACCAGCTTGCCCTCTTACCTTTCATTCAGAGGAGGCTTTGGCTGTCTTTTCTCTTTTCCTCCCTTAAATGCTCATTCTTCTTGGCTTCCCAACGGGTCTCCCTGCTGCCACCCTTCTGCCCTCCTGCCCCTGACACCTGTGCTGCCCCCCACTTCCCATCCATCAACCACAGAGCAGCCAGAACACCTCGATCAGATCATGTCACCGGAAATCTCCAGCGGCTTCCCGTGGTGCTTGAAGAAAATCCAGGTGTTCTTCCCCTGGCCTGCAGTGCCCTGTATGAGTAGGTCCCTGCCTACCCTGCTCACTATGCAGCCTCCCTGGCTTCGTTCCACTTCTTAAACATGTCACGCTCCTTGAGGCTTCAGGGCCTTTGCCTTTGCAGTTCCTTCTGCCTGAAACCCTCTGCCCCTGGATCATCATCTGCCAGCCTCTTTCACATCATACAGATCTCAGTTCAAACACCACCTCCGTGGAGGCCATCCCTAAAGCTGCATCCATGTCAAAGATACCCTCCATGCCAGAGGTTCTTTAATTGTATTTCATTCACAGCACTTGTTCTGTTGTGTATTGTTAATTGTCAGCCTCTCCTCCCACCCAGAACACATTCGTCTGCCCACTAGAATGTGAATTATATGGAGGGAGAGGCTTGTCTGTCTTGCTCACCCCAGGGTGGGTCAGGGGCACTACAAAGTGTTTGCCGAATGAATAAATAACATGGCACAGAAATCCAGTACCAGTGTCTAGAAGCGTGGGGACCTACTCAGGTGTCCTGGTCCAGACCCACCCTGACCCCTCACCTGAAAGTACATGAACTTCATGAGCTTAGTGACCTCCGGCTCCAGCACCTCCACTGTCTTCTCATAGATCTCCACTCGGTTGGGCTGCTCGTTGCATTTCACCTGTGGGGAGACAGGGGGTTTCCGCACACCCTGGTTTGCCCAGGTGGTCCTGGTTCACACCTGCTGTCTTATTAACAGGGCCCGTTTTCTCTGTTGAATGCACCTCATTTAGGATGATCAGTGGTATGGTTACCTAGTGAGAGGAGGCTGGGGTAGCCCTGTCTGACATTCTGATGGGGGCAGAACTGCTCCCCAGACACTGGCTGCAAGAAAGAAACCAGCTGGTCCCCAGAACAGAACCTTCCTCCCCTTCAGTCTGTTCTGTGCCCCGCCCATGAGCTGTACACACGACTACGTTGAGCTGCACAGTCTCCCTCCTGCCGCCTTTGCCCCACTCCTACCCCAGTACCCCCTACTCCTATGTGGGGGCCGCTGCCTGATCCTAAGCAGAGAAAAACGTTCTGTCCATGGCTCTCGATGCACTTGGGACAAAGTCCCCTGGCCATACTTGGGCCCACTAAGAAGCCCGTTTTCTCTGCCTGGTGGTTTTCAGCACATCAGAATCCCGTGGCAGATGTGTTCACAGCCTGCACACCCAAGGCTGCTAACAGGTCACTGAAACTGGAGAGTGAGCAAAGGGTAGTAACCACAAGGACATTCTTCACACTGTTGTATAGAAATTCTTAAAATGGAAGCACCTAGCTAAACATCCAGAAGTCGATGATTAAATGGATAAAGTATGATGCATTCATACACTATCATTATGTAACTGTTAGGGGCAATGAGATACATCTCTGACCTGAGGTGGAAAGATTGCTACCATAAACTGATGGCTGGAAACAGCTGCAGGACAGGAAGGGTAATTTAATCCCGTTTTTATTCAACAAAACACAAAACAGTGTGTGTGTTTGTGTATCCATATATAATACAGGTATAGAGAATCTGAAAGGGTGCGAAAACCAAGCTGTTAATAAGTAGTGAGCTCTTGGGGTTAGGATTGGGAGCAAGGTAGAGGAATGGTTTCTGTTTACACACCTGTGGCCTGTTGATTTGGTTACAGTGGGACCTAAGAATAATATAACTATGATAATGGTAAAAATAATATCTGTGTGTGTCAACATGAAAAATGTCAGTGATAAACAATACTGTGTAGGGCTTCCCTGGTGGCGCAGTGGTTGAGAGTCCACCTGCCGATGCAGGGGACGTGGGTTCGTGCCCCGGTCTGGGAAGATCCCACGTGCTGCGGAGCGGCTGGGCCTGTGAGCCATGGCCGCTGAGGCTGTGCGTCCGGAGCCTGTGCTCCGCAACGGGAGACGCCACAACAGTGAGAGGCCCGCGTACCGCAAAAAAAAAAAAAAAGAATACAGTGTAAAAAATTCAAGCGGCAGAACCGTATAAATAGGAAACTACACACTTTTGTAAATGACAATAATTTACAAAATAATAATCACAGAAATATTCATGATGTTTGAGGAAAGAGAGCCAGATGAATATGCAGCAAAGCGTCCACAGTGATTATGCTTTGGTGGGAGGTGGGGGGTTTGGGTGGTAGAGCGAGGGGTGAGGATGTCTTGCTTTTTACTTTCTACCTTTCTGCGGTGGTTTGGGTGTTGTACAGTTAGCATATACTGCTTTCAAAAGAAAATAATACTGAGCAATTTTTAAAAGCTGGTGTCAGTTTTACGGGATGCTCTCTGAATGTTTTCAGCGCACCCCCTTGGGTAAGAGGCCCTGGAGAAGGTCAGTAATCTGGACGGGGGTGGGGTGCAGGGTGGAGGCACCCCCTGAAGGGGCAGGACTGTCTCACCTGGGGGATGGCCCGGGAACAGCTGCGCCAGGTGTATAGCATGACCGCGTACTCGTGCCCTTCCTCCAGCATTTCATTCTGAAAAGCACAACATGCTCAGCAGGGAGAAACTGCTCCGGCGCCACAAGACTTTTCAACAGCCCCCCACTCCCAGTCGTCGCAACTCACAGTGTGGTCTATGGACCAGCAGTGTCAGCATCACCCGGTGGGGTGGGGGTGGGGGGTGGGGCTTATTAGAAATGCAGAGTCTCAGGCCCCTCCCTGGGCCTATGGAATCTGAATCTGCATTTCAATAAAATTCCCAGGGGACTCACACTCCCAGGTGCACAATAAGTTTGAGAAGCAATGGCCTAACTTATCCCCATCAGACACTCAAGGGCTCTACAAGCAGGACACATTTTTCAAAGACAGATGGCTACCTCAGAAAGGAGGGGCAGATCCACTAGCTCCAACAGCAAAAGCTGTCCCAGATAAACAGTTAGCAAGAAAATAAGCAAAACAGTTTGTACAACAGATAGGTTAAAAAACACAGAGTAATAATTATGAAAGTATATTATTGTGTATGGAAAAATATTTTGGTGGAATACATACCACAACTATGAATAGTAAGCTCTCTGTGGGGATGGATAAACAGGGGCTTTCGCTTTTCACATCACACGGTACTACAATGTCTGCTCTTTTATAAGAGCCCACTTTACTATTTCATAAGCAGGAAGACGGTTAAGATTAAGATTTTTAAAAATAATACAGAGCAGATGGCAAAACTAACAACAGCACGAAAAACAAATCTGATGACTCACCTCACCTAGTAAGTGCTTCACTGGAAAGAGCCCTAATCTCAGTGTCCAAATATCTGGGCTGAAATCCCAGCTTCATCACTTAGCCCTTTGGCCTTCAGGAAGTCACTTAACCTAAAATTCTCCATTTAGTCATCTGTTTAATAATAATGTTGTAAATAACAACCTCAGAGAATTTTATGAGAATTAAATACAATACAAACATACATACACACTAGGTAATCTGTAAAGGGAGTTAAGAGTATTACTAGGGAAAAGATAGTCTGGCAGCTCCTCAAAAAGTTAAACACACAGTTACCATATAACCCAGCAATTCTGCTCTGAGGTATGTATCCAAGAGAAATGAAAGCATATGTGCTCACAGAAACTTCCACACTTGTTCACAGCAACATTATTCTAATAGTCAAAAAAACAGAAACAACCCAACGGGTGAATGGATAAATAAAATGTGGTATAGCCATGCAATAGAATAGCACCCTTCTGTAAAAAGGAATGAAGTACTGATCCATGCTACAACATGGACGAACTTTGAAAACATTATGTTAAGTGAAAGAAGCCAGACACAAAAGGCCACCTATTATATGATCCATTTAGATGAACTGTTCAGAGTAGACAAATCCATAGAAACAGAAAGTAGATTAGCGGTTGGGGGAGAGCAGAACTGGGAGGGACTGCTAAAGGTTTGAGGGTTTCTTTTTGTGGTGATGGAAATTAGATAGTAGTGATAATTGTATAACACTGTGAATCTGCTATTAAAACACTGAATTGTACACTTTAAGTGGTGAATTTTGTTATATGAAGGACGTCTCAAAAAATACAATAAAAAGAGTATTACTAGACCATCTCTTTTGTGAATGTTTGTATAGATACAAAAATGAACCTTTACTGATTTATCTTTTATCCCACACATCATATCTATTTCATAATATCTTCCTAGCACAAGATCAGATTTAATTTGGAGCTTATTACTTTTTAAAGTTTTGTTTTCAACAGCAAACGTCACTGACGAGTCACACATTCAATTCTTAATTTACAGAACTCTTTAAATCAGTAACATGTTGTGCTTGAGACCACAGAGAACCAAGAATCAAGCCTGTGGGTCTCCTGCTGCCGTTGCTTCAGAACACGTGTCAGAAAAGGGAAGTGACAGTAATGCATAGGGAACGGGTGTCTGCTTATCAGCACTAAACTGCCCACTGGCAGGTATATTCCCATTCACTCATCCAGTGAACCTTTCACTGAGCGCTCACGGGTCCCTGGCTTGGTGCTACGTGCTGAAAACAGGCCAGTGAACAAGAATGATGTGGACTCTGCCTTGTGGACAGTTCAGCTGACCATCAGTCAGATTTGTTGTATAATCATGCCTGAAATGTAGACGTCAGGATGGTGTGTTGGATGGAGCTTCAGGAAACTTGAGGTCTGGTCCTGGCTCTGCTTGGACCCAACTTTTATCTGCACAATGTCATGGTTTTCTCATTTAGAGGCAAAGAGTTGGCTTAAATCACTGGTTCTGAGTCCTGGCTGCACGTTAGTCACCTGGGCAACTTTGAAAACGCCTGATGCCCAGGCTGGGCTCCACTGGAACGAAATCGTTATCTCTGGGGGAGGGGCCCAGGCATAAGTGTTTTTTAATGCTCTCCAGGTGATTCCAACGTGCAGCCTAGGTTGACAGCTGTAGGACTAAGGATCTCTCAGGTCCTTTACCTTGATAAGATTCTGTAAGTTCAGGATTTAAACCCAATGTGAGTTCAGATCAAATTTCAGATAGTGACAGACTGTACCTCTCAGCACTTATTTGGACACTCAGCCCCCATCTCACCCCCCAGCAAAGAACCCTTGACTGTTCCTCATAGGTGGTCAATTACACGGTGGTCAATTACTCCTCTTTTCTCTGGCTATCCTGCCTTTTGAGAAATTCACCTTGCCCCAAAGTGGGCAGGAGAAATACAAGAAGATGAACATCTAATGAAGCCTCTTGCTGCTGATAAAGCTACTCTACAGAAAGATTTAGCAAGGTACAAGGAGGAAATTGTTGAGGAAGTGAAGTTTTGGCATTATCCACGAACATCATCGGTACACCCTATCTGAGACCCTGCCTAAAACCATATCAACACTATCCCTGTGTTGGTAGAATAGTGGCTGCAGAAAGATGTCTGCATCCTAATCCCCAGAACCTGTGAAAACAATACCTTACACAGCAAAAGGGACTTTGCAGATGTTATTAAGTTAGCAGCCTTGAGATGGGGAGGTCATCCTGGGGTATCTGGTGGACCCAGTGTAATGGCAAGGGTCCTAATAAGTGAGAGGGAGGTGAGAGAGTCAGACCAGGAGTCGTGAGGATGGAAGCAGAGATTGGAGTGGTGTGACTGCTGGATGCAAGGGGGCTGAGTCAAGGAATGGGGGCAGCCTCTAGAAGCTGGAAAAACAAGGCAAAAGATTCTCCTCTAGAGCCTTCAGAAACGAATGCAGGCCTGCCCACACCTTGATTTTAACCCTGTAAGATCCCATGCCAGGCTTCTGACCAAAACAACGGTAAGCAAATAACTTTGTGTTGTTTTAGGTCACCGAATCTGTGATAATCTTCTGTTCCAGCAGCCATAGAAAACGAATACAATCTGCCTGCAAACCGGCCCTTCCTCTGACTTCCCTATTGGTGTCCCTGACCTGGTATTTCCAGGAAACCTCAGTCAGGATCGTTGTCACTCCCATGGGCCCCAGCACCCAGCACACTGTGAAGCCAGGTGGAATCAACCTCCAGCGCCTCTCGTATCCATGTCCCCTTAGCCATCCCTCACACCATTGCCCTCATCCGGCCCTTGACGCCTCCAGTGTAGATAACTTTAACTATCACCTCACTCATGCCTCCTTACCACTTGTTCTGCACAAAACTGATAAATGAAACTTATTCCTCAAGTGTATTTCTGTTCACATTTCTCCCATCAATGAAAAATTCCCATTGCTACTGATTTTTGATTAAATGAATTAAAGCCGTCTATTATGGGCTGACTTGTGTCCCCCCCGCGAAATTCATATGTTGAAGTCCTAACCTCAGGACCTCAGAATGTGACTATATTTGGAGACAGGGCCTTTAAAGAGATGATTAAGTTAACATGAGGCCATTAAGGACCCTCATCCAATCTGACAGAATTTGGACACACAGAGAGACACCTTACATGTGCCTGCACAGACAAAAGACCGTGTGAGGACATCGCCAGAAGGCGGCCGTCTGTAAGCCACGGAGTGGCCTGAGGAGAAAGCAACCCTGCTGACACCTTGATACTGGACTTCTGTCTCCAGAACTGGGAGAAAATAAATTTGTTATGTAAGCCACCCAGTCTGTGGTATTTTGTTATGGCAGCTCTATCAAACGAAGACAGCCTCTATGCACTGATGCTTATCTAATTTTTGATAAATACCACCAAGAATTTCCCTATATGTACTTCACAGTCCAAACCCAGGCAGTCTCTGTGCCTTTTGCCTCTGTGCCTTTCCTCATGCTGCTTCCACCAGCCAGATGCTCTCCATCTCATCCCTGACAGATAAAATTCTAATTGTGTGAGACAGCAGAGGTCAGTGGAAAGAGATCAGGGCTGGGAATCTTAAGTCCTGGATTCTAGGTTCAACCCTGTGATTTACTAATTGTGGGATCATGAGCAACCTGCTTATTAACTTCTCTAGGTCTCAGTTTTCTCATCCCTAAAATGGGAATAATGATCTCTTTCCAAGTCACAGGGCTATTATAAGGTTCCAATGATACCACGTATAAGAAAACCTTATATAGTTTAAAGTACCATTTATATATGGTATATATATATATATATATATATATATATATATATAACATATATATTATGTATATATAATAACCATATATTATATATGTATGTGTGTGTGTGTGTATATATATATATATATATAATATGTGGTTATAATGTGTGTGTGTATGTACAGTATACAAGCCTCTACTCAAAACCCACTTCCTTCATCAAGCTTTCTCTGAGCCTCTCAGGGCCCCTTAAAGACTTTGAACTTTCACCATGCCTTTTACCTTTAACTTTGTATATTTTTATTTGTTTGCAAAGAGCCATCTAGAGCACAGGTTTTGTAGTCAAACAGATTTAGGTTTAGCTCTGCCATTTGTCAGTGGCAGGACCCTGAGTAAGTTACTTAACTTTTCTGGACCTCAGTTTTCCCCACCCATAAAATGAGTATTGTAATAGAACCTTCTTCAAAGGGTTGAGGTGAGGATTAATTAAGACAATGCATTTAAAATATCTGCACATAAAATGTTCAATAAATGGTAAGCCTGTCTATTTCTACTTGACTCATTGAGAACCAAGACCAGCCCTATCTGTCCTTGCATATCCCCCTCTCCAGCATTTAGCAGGGTCTCTCCAGGTACCAGGTACACAACATTTATTGAATGAATGGGCAGGGTGTGGTGAGACAGGCTTTAGGCTATCGCTGATATAGTGAGAAAGGTCCACTGAGCCACAGGCAGAACCAGTGAATGAGAAATTTGGAATTCTTTAAATGTCAGCGATGCATGAGGATGAAATCAATGAAAGCCCAAGAAGGAAGCGTACCCTCACAGATGGGTCAGACCAAGACCCATCAAACAACGGGTCCCCCCTTGTGAATGATTTAGGCCACCAGTAATGTGTTACTCCAAACCTTTTTTGAGAAACTTTGTGCTTTGGTCAAGGGCCAAAATTCCACACAGCCAGTAATCTATCTATAAAGCATAAAAAAAGGCAGGATCTAATCAACTGTTAACCCCCAAAGCTAGAGAAGCTCAGGGAAGTGAACAGTGGGAATAGAGTTCCGCCCCAAAGGTGAGCAGGATCTGCAAGGCTGGAAGATAGGAACAGTGTGCCTCCAGGCGCTGAGAGGGGATGGGTGGGGCATGAGGATGGGCTTGAGGAGATGGATCTGAGGCAGAGTGTTCTTGGAAGAGCTGAGCACATGCCCCTGGCCAGAGAAGCTGCCCACAGCCCCGCCCCCACCAGCAGGGGGCACGTCTGTCCCTGAAGGTCACAGAGACTTACCATGCTGGAGTGGACTGTAGCCTGCTCAATGTACCTTGCAATGCCTGTGACAAACGCATTCCTGTCCTCGAAGTTTGTGTCAAAGTTAGCCTGCAGGAATTAGAGAACAGGAATACTTGGTGGTTGGAAAACAGGTTCAAGGTGGCTGGGTGTCCAGGGAGTAAACTGCTGCCAACAAATGCCCGAGTTCCCTGTGGAAATCTATCCCCACATCACCCTCTCATCTTCCGCCAAGAAATCCCACCCTGAATCCCACTGGGCAGGAGCTGGCTACAGCCAGGGCCTGCATCTGCTTCCCATGGGTCATCAGGTTTACCCAGGGAGCCTCGGAAGTAAAGGCTTAAACCAGACAAGCCTAAATAGCTCTTAAAAGTGAAGACTTTTTTTTTTTTTTTTTTTTTTTTTTTAGAAAGAAGCAGACTCACAGATATAGAGGAAAAACTAGCGGTTACCAGTGGTGGGCAAAGGGAGGTACAAACTAGTGGATGTAAAGTAGGCTCAAGGTTGTACTGTACAACACTGGGAATGTAGCCAATATTTTGTAATAACTTTAAAAATTGTGTAAAAAAATTTTTTTGAAAGATGAAGATATTAAAACAAAAGGTGAAGAGGTACACTGCTTTGATCCAGCAGTTGCAAAAATACTTGCCTGAGGGTGCAGATGCATCTGTACAAGAATAATAACCGCAGTATTTTCTTTTAATAAAAATACTGGAAGCCATCCAAATATCCATTAACAGCAAAAAGCTAAATAAATAATAGTATATCCATACAATGGGCTCATCTTATAAGTACTATGTGGTGGTTAAATACAGTGTGGTAGCATAGCAGTATTGTCAGGAAAAATACCCATAATAAATTTTAAGTTAAAAAAGCCAAATCATAGAGCAACATAATACAGTATCATTCTCTTTTGGTTAAAAAAAAAAAATTATATATATACGTGGTAAAAAGGTGTGTGGGTATATATATGTGTATATATATAGACACAGTTACAGGGAAATTTTTATTTGTTATAAATACTTTGCTGCATTGCTAATAATAAAAAAGATATTTACATAATTAAAATTTAATCTGGGTTAGAAAATGTGAATAAACCAAGTGGATGAGTTGAACCTTCAGGCATGTGCATAATAAATCTAGCCATTGAATGAAATTTAAAATAGACTATGCGCTTATATTCGGTCTCATTTAGCAGTCCAAGAACTTTCGAAAGGTCAAATACAGCTAAAAAGCTAAAAATTTCCAATTAACTAATTCTTTCATAACATGGTATACTTGCCCAGCACACCCAGACAGGGTCTATTTGCAGGGATGACTACAGCTGCACGGATGCCCTTCCCACCACGCCCAGGTGGGATCTCGGTTTTGAGCAATCCGATCACGGTTTGTCACAAGCTTGCCTCTCAGGCAAAAAAAAACAACTGTGACTGGCTTCCCGGAGTCATTATCAGCTGTGGGGAGTTGAAGACCTCTTGTCACATACATGAAGGAAAAGTAATTACCCAGGCAGGCTCTAGGGGTTTCTAAATTGCGATATTTAATTCATGAGGTCAGAGCTGCCAAAACCTTGGTTGGTGCTGCAGCAAGAACAGCCGGGAAGGTATTTGGGGTCAGAATGGATCAACAAGCCTTCCCCGAGGGAAGAGAAACAGCCCTGGTGTACATTTACTAGCTTATCTATTGCTTACACTCAGCTCCACCAGCGCAGCAGGGACTCCATCAGCTGACGACCTTTCACCTTCTAGATGCAGGCATCCCACTTCCCTCTGCCTTCAGGGCAAACCCTCTCAGGGGATCCCCAGAATTCCTGATCCCACCCCCCACCATCTGGCCCTGGTGCTCTGGGAGGACTTAACCTGGTACATGATGGAGGAAGGCGGGGGTTCGATGCATGGCTGCTGGTCAGGGAGGGGCAGCTCTTCCAGCAGGTCCACGTTGGACAGGGCATCTTCCAGGGTGACGTGGGTGGTCATGGCGGCAGTTTCTGTTGTCCGCACTGGGGGGGATGGAAGAGAAGGAAACGGAGAGTTTCAGGGGCCTTCAAACACTTCTCCCAAGCTCACCCTGTCCAGGCTCCTTCCAGAGAACCCGGGGAGTTAAGAAACACACACCGAGACCGCTTCCACTTGCTACTTCTTCCCATGGTGCCCTCAACCCGTGCCTGACATCTGAGGATCTCTGTACAGTTTACGAAGTACTTTTTTATGTCTATTGCCTTGACTGAGCCTCACCACAACCTTCTGATGGCAGGTGGTCTCATATCCACATAACTGATGGAAAAACAAGGCTCAGAGAAGTTATGTTGACACTCATACAACCACAGTGACCAGGAGCAAAGGACCTCAAATTATGCTTGACGCTAGAACACGGGCCAAAGTCAGCCTCCAGTTTTTGTTATTCAAGAAGATATTTATCAGTTCCACTCTTAAATTATTGCATAACACAAACATCCATGATTGAGAGAGCCAAAGATTATCAGCTTGAAACCAGAGTGTGAAATTAAGCTGGGAGTCAAAGAATTCAGACTCCAGCAAATTTAACCTTATTTGCAAAAACATTAGAGTCACTGTCTTCCTTGGCCTGGACATATGGTATGTTTTGTGAGCCACACCAAACAAATCAGCCCAAAATGGACATTTTTGTGTCTCAGGCCCTGGCAGACTACAGCGGGTGTGATGAGAACTTTGCCAGGCAGTGAAGCTGAAGAGGTTCTAAACAGCACCTACCTAACAGGAGCTAACTGCTATTTTAAGAACTCAGCACTCAGCAAACAGAATACTCATTTTTTAAGGCATACGTGAAACATTAATTAAAAATCATGATTTAGAGCATAAAACAAGTTCTCACAAGTTCCCCTAAATATGACCTTCTAGAAGTCACATTCACTGACTACAGTGCAATAAACTTAGAAATCAATAATGTAAATTATAGCAAAGAAAAAACTCCGTATCTATGAAAATTTGTAAAAAACATACTGCTAGGTTATTCATAGCTGAAGAGGAATTCAAATAGAAATTGTAAAATATTTAGAACTGAATGCATTTCATAGGAAATAAGAAAGCAGAATTAAATGAACTGAATTTTCCACTCAAAAACCTAAAAAAGGATAAAAATCAACCCCCAAAAATGAGAATGCAGGGATTACTAATTACAAAAACAGAAATAAATGAAGCAAAAAACAGCAAAACAAAACAAACAGTAGACTAGGTGAACAAAAATCTGAAAACTGAGTTTTAAAAAAAGGTTAATAACATAATAATAAGGAGTGCAGCAACTTCTAACCCTTCAGCATATTCGAATGAGGAAACACGGAGAAGGCTGCCTGTGCTCCGGAGAGCGCCCTCCCTCCCTCCCCATCCCTAATCCCAGGGAAGCCTGAGAACTGCTTCAGGGCTGGAGTCTCAGAGTGTCAGAGAATTTGCCTCACTCATTAGGATATGTGTCAGAGGCCAGGGCAGAAAAGGACCAGCGACGGCAGAGCTGGGCCCAGGCTGTGAAGGGCTGACACAGTTGCAGAGTGCACCCCACGCAGGCTGCCCCTGTGTCTCCTTTAGGCCCGGCTGGGAGGGCAGATGGGGCTGAGCTGCTGACTACCGCTTCACACTTCACTGAGTTCTCAACTCACCTCCCTGTCACACGCTATGGCAACAGTGAAGGCCACATCCAATGAGGGCACGGGGGGAGGGGGTGGGGGGGGCGGGGGCTCAGAGGTGACTGCCTCCTCTGCCCTCTGCAGGTGCCTGGCCTCACGGAGGTGGTTTCAGGCCCTCTCCACACCTATGCTGCTTCCTCTACTCTCTTCTCTGCCCTGAATTCTAAGTGTGGCATTCAGTTCTACAGCAAAACCATTTGCCAATCCACAGAAAAGATTGTCTTCTTTAGTACATTAATGTTAAGTCCATTTTGCAGGAAGGGTTAATGACTGTCCAGGGCATAATGATCTGTAAGCTCCAAAGCCCTAATAATTCTCTTCGTTAATTCAAATAATAATAAACCTAACATTTTAAAGCCATTACTCTGTGTCACTCTGCCAAGCACTCAGCTATTTTAATCTTGCATCAACCTTATAAAGGTAAGTACTATGATTATTCCCATTTTACAGATGAGCAAACAGAAGCTCAGAATTTAGGTCACTTTACAAGGTCAAGGGCTGGCAAGTGCTGGAGCTGGGCTTGGAACCTAGGTTTGAAAGGCCTGGAGGAGGGAGGGAGACGCAAGAGGGAAGAGGTATGGGAACGTGTGTATGTGTATATCTGATTCACTTTGTTATAGAGCAGAAACTAACACACCATTGTAAAGCAATTATACTCCAATAAAGATGTTAAAAATAAATAAATAAAATTAAAAAAAAAAAAAAGGCCTAGAAGCGACTCTTTATCTATGACTACCAGGGCTGTGTCAAAGGGACCCAAGGGCCAAATTGAGGCAGCCTCCATTGGCCAAAGATGGGGTGATCTGAGCACCAGTTAGCACAACTCAAGGGACTTGAAACAATATCAAATATATGTGAATCCATGAGATCGTAAAGACACTTAACAAAAACTTGGTTTTATGCCTTTGTTACTGCTGGAGGATGCCTGTGAACCAACTTTTACGTTGAAAATCAATAAATAAAAGGAAAGAAGCAAACATTGAACCAGTCTTTCCTATACCAACTGTACAACTGGATAAATGAATTGCAGGAGAGAGAGATGCTTCTCTTTATAAAGGTATTTCTTTTTTTCCCCCAGAAATATTCACAGAATTAAAATATCCCTAGCTTCCAACCCCTAGTGAACAAATGGATGTAGGCACTGATCACCAACTGCTGCTAACATCACTACATGAGGGACAACCAGATATTATGTGCCTCCTGATGGAAAAACACACCATCACCTTACAAAGAGTGCTGAACTCAAAACAAAATATCTGAATCTAATCAAGCCTTTGATACAATCTGACAGGAAATATAGAGGACAGAACATGTTAAAACATACCACGGTGAGGTACTCAGTAAAATACAATCTATGGGAAAGTCTGCTGGACAAATGGCTGAGTATCTTTAACAAATAAAGTGCAAGGGAAAAAAAAAAGAGATGGAGGGGGAAGTTATAGATGATAAGAGACTTAGACTATCACATGGTTTTACTTCATTTGGATCTTATTTCAAACAAACCACCATAAAGATGAAATTGTAACATATATGAGAAAACAGGAAAATTTCTCTGGCTAGTTACTGACTCAATATTTGACAATATTAAGGAAACTGTTACTATTTTTTAGATGTGACAACAATATTGATGTTATATTTTAAAATAGTCCTTATCTTCGACAAATACCTACTAAAATATGGATAAAAGGATACAGGGGTTTGCTTCCAAATCATATTAGATGGGGGAAGAGTGAGAAATAAATGAGACAAAATCAGCCAAAGTTAATAACTGTTGGGCTTCCCTGGTGGCGCAGTGGTTGAGAGTCCGCCTGCTGATGCAGGGGACACGGGTTCGTGCCCCGGTCCGGGAGGATCCCACGTGCCGCGGAGCGGCTGGGCCCGTGAGCTATGGCCGCTGAGCCTGCGCGTCCGGAGCCTGTGATCCGCAACGGGAGAGGCCACAACAGTGAGAGGCCCGCGTACCGCGCAAAAAAAAAAAAAAAAAAAATCAATCCTGTGTGATGCTTACACACAGAGATTTATGATAATTTTTTATCCAATTTTATGTTACTTTTATCTTTGGCCATGCCACGCAGCATGTGGGATCTTAGTTCCCTGACCAGGGCTTGAACCTGGGCCCCCTGCAATGGAAGCTCGGAGTCTTAACCACTGAACCTCCAGGGAAGTCCCTCCAATTTTAAATATGTCAGAAATGTTCCATAAAAACTCCCAGCTCAATGTATACAATCCCAGTTCTAATCTGTCTTCCCTTCCTTCATCTTCCCTGACTCCTACTTATGATCTTTACCTTCTCCTTCCTCCTATAACCTGGGTTTCTTCTAAGCTTCTCAGATTCTAAAATACTCATTTACCAGAATAACCCTTAAGATTTTCCCCTTTAACACAATAATACTCCCGTCCTTCCCTTGATCAGAGTCAATAAGCGAACGACCTACAGAGCCAATAAATTAGAAGTCTTTATTTCCATTACAAATACAGCTTCTCTAATGGATTTCTCTGTTTCTTTGTAGATCATTCACTGCCTAAGGGAGAAGGAAATCAGACATTTTTAGCCCAAGTGCTAGAAGTCACTGCCAACTCCACATCAGTCAGAAAGAAAAAACATTCCGGAAATTTTATCAGAGGTATACATGAAAAGAAGTACTTCTTTTCCAGCGCAAATGTCCTGCCTGTTATGCAATCTTCCAAAGGAGGAGAATTCTTAATATTGAGTCTACCACCACGTGGTCATTTTGTCACTTTGCAAGAGAAATTAATAAAATATTAAAAAAACTAACACTGTTCTGGGAGCACAATTTACCAGACACAGCTGCAACCTGCAATGTGGGGCATTCATGGCAGATTTAAATTCAGCATCTTCATAACAAACGGAAACTCAGGGGCCTGGTTTCACCGAGTAGTAGTAACACGGGGCTATCGGGCAATCTGCTTCTGAGAAGGTCCTGTAGGCCCCGTGCCCGACCCCCTCCACCCCTCCACCCCTCCACGCCCCCACTGAGATGACTGACAGATCCTGAACAAGAAGCAAGGGGCCTCACAGACGCAGGATGGGCACTAAGAGAGCCTGGCTTTGGGAATGCAGGTTGCTATTCTCTAAGCAAAAGATCTGCATTGTTATTTTCTGACTGACTTTCTGGAAGAAAAACGAAAAAAGTCAGAAGGTTTAATGACATGGAAAACTAGGCTATGGTGGGTAAGCTCGAGTTCTGTGTTCATATCCACCATCTGTTACTTCCTAGCTGCATAACCATAAGTATGTTCCTTAACCTCTCTGAGCCTCCGTTTCCTTATCTGTAAAAGGGCGATGATTAATAATAGTCCCTGCCCTCAGTGATTTATTATGAGGATTATATAACATTACAGCACGTGAAATGCTCAGCCCAACAGCAGGCACACAGCAAGCACTCGGGAAATATTAGCTAGTCGGATGGCCTCTTTTTAAGAGAGCGAATGGATGAATTAAACATTGCAACAACTCTCCTACACAAAAGCAAGGCATCAGAAATATTACACTAATTCTTAACTCTACAGATCTTTCATTTTGATTTCCTCAATCATAACACCCTTGCAGGTTCGAGGGGACAGGTGTTATGTTTGCTGTTTTTCTAGGGAGGACACACTGTTGCTAAGAAATGAAAACGTTCATTCACGGTCACATGGTCACTACTAGTGACTGAGTTAGGGCAGAAATGGGATATCTCGACTCCCAATTCTAAGCCCTTTCTTCTAGACTGCACCACTTTTGTACCTTTTTGAAAGGTACCAAGCACTTTACTTTCTTTTTTTTTCCAACTTGGCTGCCTTTTCCTTCCTCTGAAGAGTAAGACTCTGTCAAGCCTAAAGATTAGGTAACTGTCACCTTTGGGTTTCATGAGAGCCCAAGAAATATTCTCCTTGTCTGTAAATCTCTCCAGCTAGAAAGCAACTAAAACAAATAAATAAAAATAAAGTTTAAAAAAATAAATGCATATGTATATTTATATCTGCAAATAAAAAATATATAAGTAAATAAATATATAAAAATAAATATAAGGGAGGCTTAGACTGTCCCCCTCAAAAAAAACATTTGGAGCAGCATTTGACTGAGCAAGGAAAAAATTCCAAAGTACTGCTACTTCTTCTTCCCATACCAGGGCAAATGCTGCTCATTGATAACGTCTCTATTTCTCAATGAGTCCACGGGTAGCCTCAGAATCCTTCTTGTGAAATACAAAACTGCAAGTGGCCACTAGCACTCAATCTGAGTTTGCCCACGAAATAAAATATATGTTGCCCCCGAACCAGAGCAGAACGACGTGTGCATGTGCAAGCTCCCTGAAGCCAGAGACCATTTCTTACCCATCACTGAAAACCCTGGAGACCTTAGTAGGGTGCCAAGGAAAGATGAGGCACCGGGGAAGTACTGGATGGATGAAAGAATGCATGAACATACCTGAATTCCCCGACAACACGGGAGGAAAGAGATGACTTAGCATGTCCTCATTTCTAGTTTCCATTCCTTCTCCTTCATTATTAATAACATAATTTAAATCAATACAGAATATGCAGTCACATCCATAAACTGCCTGTACAATTCTTTACTTAGTATTTTTTCTAAATAGACTTTTTGTTTCCACTTTATAAATATATTTTAGAAGAAAGCTTTATATCATAATCACTAATAGAGAAGCAGAGGGAAACTACAAAAAATAAAAAACAATGAAAACAAACACAGGTCTGAGTGTCATGTGAAAATCATCTCACATCCACCATTGATATGCTCACTAGAGGTGGTTTAGTGTGGTAGTGAACTAGAGTCCTGACTCTGCCGCTACCTGGCTGTGTGACCTTGGGAAGACAGCATAATGTTTCTGAGCCTCACGTGCTTCATTTTGATATGAAGAATAATAATAGTTCCTACCTCATATGCTTTGAAAACTGAGTTATCCCATGTAAAAACAGTAGTTGGTAGGTAGAAAGTGCATCATAAATGTTAGTCCCCCCAACAAAATCTAAATCCAGCAACACATAAAAGGATTATACACCAAGACCAAGTGAAATTCACCCTGGAATGTAAGACTGGTTTAACATTAACATCCAAAAATCAATGAACGTGATAAGCCATATCAATGCAATAAACGACAAATCCCACAGGATCATCTCAACACATACAGAAAAAGCATTTTACAAAACTCACACTCCTTCATAATAAAAGCACTCAACCAACTAGGAACAGAAGGTAACTTTCTCAACCTGATAAAGGGCAGCTACAAAAACAGCTACAGCCAACATCAGACTTAATGATGAAAGATTAAATGCTTTCCCCCAGGATTAGGAAGAAGACGAAGAGCTCCACTCTCTCCATTTCTATTCAACATTGTGCTGGAGGCTCTAGCCAGGATATCAGAATTAGGAAAGGAAATGAAATAAATGATGTCCACATTAGAAAGGAAGAAGTAAAATTATCTCTATTTGAAGATGATATGACCTTGTATGTAGAAAATCCAAAAATATCCACTAGAAAACTATTAGAATGAATAAACATGTCCAGCAAAGTTGCAGGATATAAGAATATAAGGAAAATCAATTCTATCTCTATTTATTAGCAATGCTCAATATAAAAATGAAATTAGGAAAGCAACTCTATATACCATAGCATCAAAAATAATACAATACTTAGGAATAAATATAGCAAAAAGAATTGTAAAATGTATACCCTGAAAACTGTAGAAGACTGTTGAAAAAATGAAAAACAACCCAAATAAATGAAAAGATATCCCATTTTCATAGATTGGACTTACACTGTTAAAATGGCAATGCTTCCCAAACTGATATAAATCCAACGTAATCCCTATTCAAATCCCAGCTGGCTTCTGTGCAGAAATTGACGAACTGATCCTAAAATTCATATGGAAATTCAAGGGACCCACCTAGAATAGCCAAAACAATCTTGAAAAAGAACAAAATTGGACAATGCACAGTTCTTGATGTAAAAATTTACTACAAAGCTATAGTAATCAAACAGTGTGGTGCTGGCATAAGGACAGAAATATAGATCAATGGAACAGAATTGAGAATCCAAAGATAACAGTTATGGTCAACTGATTTTTTGACAAGGTTGCCAAGACAATTCAATGGGGAAAAAATACTCTTTTCAACAAATGGTTGTGGGACAGCTGGACATCCACATGCAAAAGAATGAAGTTTAACCTCTACCTCACACCACATAACAAATTAACTCAAAATGGATCAAAGACCTAAATGTAATACCTAAAACTATAAAACTCTTAGGAGAAAAACACAGGAGTAAACACTTGTGACTTTGGAATATGTAATGACACCAAAAGCACAAACAATGAAATAAAAAATAGATAAAACTACACATCATCAAAATTATTTGTACTTCAAGAGACATCATCAAAAAAGTGAAAAGAGGGAATTCCCTGGAGGTCCAGTGGTTAGGACTTACCGCTTTCACTGCTGGGGACTAGGTTCGATCCCAGGTTGGGAAGCTAAGATCCCACAAGCTGTGCAGTATGGCCAAAAAAAAAAAAAAAAAAGTGAAAAGACAAACCACAGAATGGGAGAAAATATTTGGAAATCATATATCTGCTAAACATGGAGAATATATAAAGAACTCTTAAAATCAATAATAAAAAGACAACCCAATTTTAAAAATAGGCCAAGGATCTGAACAGACTTTTCTCCAAAGAAGATATACAAATGGCCGATAATCACATTAAAAGATGATTATTATTCCTAGTTATTAGGGAAATGCAAATCAAAACCACAATGAGATATTACTTCACATCTATTAAAATGGCTATAAGCAAAAAGACAGGTAAGTACAAGTGGTGAGGGTGTGAAATTGGAACCGCCATTCATTGCTGGTAGGAATGTAAAATAGTACAGCCACTTTGATAAACAGTACGGCAGTTCCTCACGTTTAAAAAAAATTTTTTTTTTAATTTTATTTATTTTTGGCTGCGTTGGGTCTTCGTGGCTGCACTCAGGCTTTCTCTAGTTGCAGTGAGTGGGGGCTACTCTTCGTTGCAGTGCGCGGGCTTCTCATTGCAGTAGCTTCTCTTGTTGCGGAGCACGGGCTCTAGGCACATGGGCTTCAGTAGGTCTGGCACACAGGCTCAGTAGTTGTGGCTCGCAGGCTCTAGAGCACAGGCTCAGTAGTTACGGCGCATGGGCTTAGTTGCTCTGCGGCATGTGGGATCTTCCTGGACCAGGGATCGAACCCGTGTCCCCGGCACTGGCAAGCTGATTCCTAACCACTGTGCCACCAGGGAAGTCCCTCCTCACGTTTTTTTTTTTGTTTTTTTTTTTTTTGCGGTAAGCGGGCCTCTCACTGTTGTGGCCTCTCCCGTTGTGGAGCACAGGCTCCGGACGCGCAGGCTCAGTGGCCATGGCTCACGGGCCTAGCTGCTCCGCGGCATGTGGGATCTTCCCGGACCAGGGCACGAACCCATGTCCCCTGCATCGGCAGGCAGACTCTCAACCACTGCGCCACCAGGGAAGCCCCCTCCTCACGTTTTTAAACACAGAGTTACCATAAGACCCAGCAATTCCACTCCTAGGTATATTCCTAAGAAAACTAAAAATATATATTCACAAAAAAACTTGTACATGAATGCTCATAGTAGCATTATTTGTAATAGACAAAAAGGGGAAACAACTCAAATATCCATCAACGGATGAACAGATGAATAAAATATGGTATATCCATACCATGGAATATGACTCAGCCACAAAAAGGAATGAATTATGGATACATGCTACAATGTAGATGAACTCTGGAAACAATAAATTATATTAAGTGAAAGAAGCATAACATACCTTTTAAAGGAAATGCCCAAAATAGGCAAATCTATAGAGATATAAGGTTGATTAGTAATTGCCTAGCCTCAGGGTAGAGATTGAGGGAAATAGGTGGTGTTGCTAAAGGGTATGAGGTTTCTTTCTGAGGTGATGAAAATGTTATGGAAATTAATCATGATGATGGTTGCACAACTCTGAATATACTAAAAGTCACTGAGCTGTATGCTTTAAATGGGTGAATTGTACAATATGTGAACTATACCTCAATAAAGCTTTTACCAAAAAATGTTAGTATTTGTATGACCACTTTTGGGGAACTTTGCGTATATGTAACATAAGCGGGAGTGGGGCAAAGAGAGCTGGAGCTGGGGCAGGAGCTTGGGGAGTCTGGGGAGTATGATGCTGCCCCTACACGCAGAGACTGTGCTGAATGAAAATGAACAGGGAAGAGAAAGCAAGAGACGCAGCCACACTACCCCAGGGAGCAGCCCCTAGACCAGGGTGAGCGAACCACCATGAGGCAGGGCCTGAAGCAGGCCCATCCCCGGCCTGTTTCTGTGGCACTGCCACCTGCCAGCGCCTGGGGTTGCCCCGCCCAGGAGGAGAGACTCCTCAGACATACAAATCTCTGAGGTGGGCTGATGGGCTTTGAGGTTTAGAATGAGGACAAGATGGGTCTCTAGCCTCCTGCCTGAGCTCTCTTTTTACTATAAGGACACTGAGGTCGAGACACGAGAGGACTTGGGCAGGGTCCCTTGGCTAGTTCGGGGCTGAGCTGGGCTAACACTGCAACTTCCTGGGAAGACAAGGGGACCTGACACAACTGATATGACAGTGCCGCAAAAGAAAAAGAGGAATATTAGAAAGAAGGAAGGGAGGGAGGGAAGGAGGGAGGAAGAATTCTGCAGTAAAACAAAAATCCATGTAAGAAAGGAAATACTACAATCGAAGGACATTACTTGGTTCTCTCGTGGTCATCACTTACACGTCTCAATAAGGTAGATGTTTTAAACATGATTTGGGTTAAAACAGAGCTCTTACTATATTGGGAGATGAGGGCAGAGGAGAGAGGGGGATGGTGTCAGAAGGCGAAATCTTCATCCATCACAGCAGGAAGTGAACAGATGACACACAGAATAGATAAATCAAGAAGTAGCAGCATAAGCATATCATTTAGAGATCTGGAGGCAACTACTGGAAGAAATGGTGAGTTAAAAGCAGCAGCCTCTGGGGGAGGTGGGCACTGGATGCTTGTTTTTCACGGTGAGTCTTTCAATACTATTTGATTCTTTGAAGCATGTGGCGGGTATTGCTTTGATCAAGAATTTAAAATTTACTTTAAAAGACAACAACTCAAGGCTTCCTTGCTGGCAGTCAGACAGCTGGCCAGTCCACTGCTCTGTCTCAGGCAGCCTTTGCTATGTAAGTCCCTCCCTGGGAGGCTCCTAGGCCCAGAGGCCCCGTCACTTGCAGCTTCTCTCCACACAGGGGGCCTGAGGTCACAGCAGAGAAGTCCAAGTCAGCCTCGACTTGGGTCTCTGGAGAAGGCCTACCCTCCTGTTTGTTTACAGCAAAGAAGAAGATCCTGGCGGGGCTAAAGGGCTTGCCACTCCATTCGCCGTTTCACTCAGCTGCTTCCTGTGTTGCCAGGGTTGAGGAGGCCTTTGCGTTGACGACCCAACCCAGCAGATCCCACCCTCTTGGGAGGGGAGGTCATGCCACAGAAGGCAGCTTGCTGATTTGCTCCCGCTGGGGCCTGTGACAGGGCACCACAGGAGGGGCAGCAACGTGACTTGTATCTGGGGAGAGAAGCTGCCTTTCAGAGGCACCTGCTAAAACTCAGAAAGGGAAGCCATTCCATCTGCTGTGGAAACAAAGAGCGAGACTTCAGTTCGACCACCAGCTCGGGGCATGCAAACCTCAGCTTCATGGATGTGAAGTTGCAACTCGAATGTGGCTCAGCCTGCAGACTGACATAGACCCTCAAACCACACTTTCCCTCACTCTAAAAGGGCAATTTCTCTGTCTGTAAAATATGAAGGCTGGTCTAGTAGTGCTTCTCAACCGTGACGGCAAAACCTCTGTTGCGAAGGTTATTGCGGCAACTTGTCCCAGTAACAGTTTGACTAGTGAGGTTTGCAAACAAGGTGCTTTTTATTATGTGTGAGGGAGGGTTCAAAGTCCTCCCATGGTATCATTGTTTGCATGTTCATCTCTTTTCTTGAGTGGGAGAAAATGGGGTAGAGCTGGGGAGGGGAATGGCTGCTGGGTGTGATGTACTGAGTATGTAGACACTGTCCATCAAATGTACTTAGGAAAAAACAAAAGCAAACCCAAAACCAACTAGTTAGGAATCACTGAACTTGAACCTCTCTCAGAGTCATTCCAACTCAAAAGCAAATGACTGTGACTATAAATGGGACACTCCATCCAAAGGACGTCCTTCAAGACTATGCTTCCCAACACGACATGTCCACTGTGGCAAGAGTACTTACGGTGCCATAAACCTGCCCATGGACATTCTTGCCTTGTGCCTTTGCTCAAACTCTCTCTGCTCCCTAGTGGACTGTCCTCTCCCCTTCTCATGTCCTACCTTTGACCACTGTCAAGGCCCAAGTCAAGACAGGCCCCCTCCTTGAAGGTCTGACCAGCCAAACTCCACCACAACCTCCATTTCTTGGATTCCCATAGCACTCACAGTCTGGAGTCCATAATTTCCTATTGCATTATAAACTGCTTTATATTTTACTAATTCTTTGCACCACCAAAAATGACAAGGATAACTGTCATCTTTTGTGGGGGTCTGACCCATAGCAACTAGCACAGAGCTGGGCACATCCTAGGCATTACTTGCTTAATTAACACTTCATGAACTATTTGTTGAATACAAGAGCCAATGGCCAAAACTCATTATCTTCTGATTAAAAAAAAAAAATTTTAAACATCATGGTCCCCTAAGGTACCATATCTAAGTCAGCCTTATTACTGTAAGAATCTGAAGAGATATATTTAGAAAATTCTCCTGTCATACAGTTTCCACCTCAAAAAATAAAAAACAGAACTTCATTTCTCTTTCTCATATGAAGGTATAGCATACTTGGAGGTTGATGGCTGACCCTGAGTTTTGAATTCTTGTCTCACCATTCATACCTTGCCTGAATCGGTCTTAAGCCATCACAATTTAAAAGCACAAATAGAAAGTCATTCTCAGGTATCCCTTCACTTAACACTGAGTTACTGAGTGTCTTCTATGAGGGTCAGCCCTGCAGATTCTCTTTGATCTCAGCTGGGCCTTCAGTAAAGTTAGACAATGCTCTCATTCATCCCCATTTGATTTCTTATTCCACCCACAAAGACAGCTGTTCCAAATCTCCAGACATCTCCCGCACTTTCCTAACCAGTCCACCACCTTTAACTTCTGCAGAGGACCTCATCTCCTGCCTCATTTAGAAGACAGAGACCACACACCACGGACACACTAAACGTCTCTCTGTTCCACGGAGAGATGAACGTCTGAGAACCACTACCCTAAGATGGCCTAATGATAATGGAAACACAAAATCAAAAGACCTATTGGTAAGTCATCGTTGGGTCTTTATCGCGCAGCTCTCCGGGTCACGTTTACTTTCCTCTCTGCTTGTACTGTTCCTGAGTTGCTGCAAGTCTATCAAAATGCCACTCAGCCAGAATGATCCCTGCAAGAAATTCTGCCTGAACCCAACCTCTGCCTTCTCAAAACAATTTCTTTCAAGAATTTGTACCCAATTTGTTTTTGCCTCTGTTGCCAGGGTCCAAGAAGTATGGCTTGAATGGTGGTCCTTTGAGGCACATCACACACAGTGCTTAGCATAGTGGCCATGGCTAGGCAGCCAGTACCCAACATCTTTGCATCCTGGGAAGCGTCCCACACGCACTGACCGAATTCTGAAGTGTCTTTGTACAGACAAGACCATCCAGGGTCCTTGACAGAATCTGTGAATCACAAAGTGCCTTTCAGTGTCCCTTTCAGTTGGCTCAGTGGTGCAGAGAGACCACAGATTTGTCTTCTTAAGTTGACACACAGTATATAATCAATAAATTGTTCCTTTAGGAATGGAGGGCAGCCATCCAAAGGAGCCATACATTCAGGAACCTCCTTCTCCCCTGTTTCCAGGGCCTTTTCTTCTCAGCCTGAAGTTTACAAACATTATCTCATCCACAGGCTCCCGTGGCCAACAGGTAGGTAACAAGCTGCGCAGGCTGCTTTCGGTTCCCCAATTTTCAAAGTCAGAGAGGTAGTGGCTGATTTAACGGCACACAGCAAGTCAGGAATAAATCTTGTGTCCAAAGACCACAGTACTGCTTTGTCCGCAGGGGGAAGCAAAGCATGCCTTCAACATTTTTGGTTGGGTTGCAAAATGCTGAATGTACACAGAGGAAGAGGTCCTTCCCGATCTGTGTTGAAATGTGAGAACTACCTCTGGGCTTCCGCTGGGCATATTCCCTCCCCCTTCTCTCTTCCTACTGCAGCTGTACCCACCTTCAGTGTGCTACTCAGGAGCACTTCCCAGCTGAGGCCCTTGCTGACACCACAGCTTACCACGCTTTCTTTGGCTACCTTCTGCAGGTCAACCTGGGGCTGGGTTCCTTGGTCACAGAGACCAACTCCCCTGGGAAAAGCAAAATCCAGGAAGGCTCTGGAGGTAGAAGAGTTGGTAAGAACTCGGGGTTGATGACACCTCCTTCCCCCAACTGGGACTCCTCTTAGCAGGGATCAAACTATCCCTCCTCATCCCCAGCAATGAAGACTTACACCAGCCAACTCGCAGGTGTGCTGTTCTTGGACATGGCCACCAGCAATGAGGTGTCTGCTGAGTGACCAGGGCGGAACCTTCACTGTGGGAGGCCTTCTAAGGTCACTGAATCCTTTAGCAGAGTCAACAATGACAACAATAAAAGATCTGTGTTTTTAGATTGACACACAATATATAATGTGGCATGAGCCATATTCTTAATGATTATGTAATTAATACATTATAATGATAAACATATAATAGTACTATGTGCTAGACACTCTACAGAGCATTTGCATGCATCCCTTGTTTACTAGAGCATCCAATTAAGTACCAGCTCCTCCCCCACCACTGCGGGCGCACCGTGTCACTGCCCCAGGTGACAGTATGCTCTACCCTCTTGCCCCACCTCCGCTACTAATGCAGGGTCCATCCTCTGGACCCTAGGCTTAGCTTTGCTCCTCAGAACAATACGACCAAAGGCCTTTTACAAAGGCTCCAACGAGGTGACTGATGCCTGGTTTCATCAACTACAAGTGAATAATTAATACTTGCCAGTAAAGAAATAGACACATTGTTACCGTGGCCACATGGAGGCTATAAAAGGCCATTTTGTGCAGCTCTTGGTGGAACCCTGGGGCCAACAGCGGCCAAAAGAAACCTCTTTGAGAGTGTAGGCTGATCCTCAAACATGGAGACCGCTCGGCACTGTTTTCCAGGAGTGCGGTTCCCAATGTCAATTAGCTTGTTGCCTATTCATCACCTAATTCGGCTTGCTGATCAATGACGGCCGCGGAGGCCCACTGAATGTCTGAGAGGG
The DNA here is from genome assembly GCF_039906515.1 of Pseudorca crassidens. Classification (NCBI taxonomy): domain Eukaryota; kingdom Metazoa; phylum Chordata; class Mammalia; order Artiodactyla; family Delphinidae; genus Pseudorca; species Pseudorca crassidens. The sequence goes on along the minus strand of NC_090298.1, from coordinate 132,863,364 downwards.
CGTGATATATCACAGGGGACATGTACTGTTCCCCCAGACCCTTTTCCAGTTTTTAAACTCTTGCCTGCTGCCTTCTCTGGGCCAGCCTCTGATTTGATTGGAGTAAAACTCTCCGATCCTGGTGGATTTTACACCCTACTGTTGGCCTAATACCTAAAATGAGTTTTTCCTTTGCCATTACTAGCAGGGACTGAATAAGGCAGGCTTGGGTGCCTGCAGAACCAGTCAGAACTGGCCAGGAAATATAATAAAGAAGCTTAGTGAGCAGAGCGCTAATGCCCCCAGCCAGAGGCTCAGCCTGCAGAGCTAGCCAGAGGGACTGGCTTTGTGAGCAATAACACACTCTCCTTGTGGCCTCGGAGCTGCCCTGGCAGATGGTAGCCAGTGCCAACAAGTAACTCTCTATAGGAAAGTTTCACCTCCTCCAAGTGTACACTGGGCGCTCCACAATACCCTCTAGTGACAGTAACCCCTGACCAGTTACACACACACACACACACACACACACACACACACACACTACTCCTATGGTATTTTTGCCCTTAGGGCTGAAGCTGCCCCTGCAGCCAGCAAACAGAGCTGACAGCTGCTAAATGTTGTCATTTCATCAAGCTGTCCCCCAAAATTGCTACCCAGCTCCCCACTCCCACTTCCAGCTCACTGCCTGAAATTCCACCATTAGAGATATCAAATATTATTTACTTAAAGCGTTGTTTCCCATTAAAATGCCTCTAAGCCTCTGTTTCCTTTCTGGTCAGATGACTTCTAAAACACCTCCTGGGTCTAATGGGAAGTTCTTGTGTATTTAGCTCTTGAGGATAAATGTGTTCACTGGCTCCTTTCTTGAAAACAATTTTTGACACAGGAGAATGGGTGGGGGGATGGTGGAGCACAGGACAGTGTATGGAACTGGAGGTGGGCAGTCTCAGGGAGGGTCACAGAGAAGGAAGGTCTGATGGTGGAGAAAACAACCTTCAAGGCCTTCACCATCCTGCTAGGGATGTGAACCTAGATTTTTGCCCTCCAACATCTGTGATCTCATGGTTGCCAGAATGGCTTGCAACAGGGCCTGTGCCCCAAAGTAACGTAAGACACCCCCTGCCCTAAAGGGGACACAGGCAGGGGGTGCCCAGGACCTGGCAAGAAAAGATACTTGTCCCCTTCTTGGCCTGGCTGTAAGAGCCCATCAGCCCTTGGTGAGTCTTTCTGCTGTGCTGGGGAAACTAGGCAAGCAGAGGTCAAATTCCCTGGGCTGGGGAGGGCACCTAGGCAGTCCCAGCGTCCTTCTCTGCCAGGTTCTCAATACAACCATACTCCTCTAGGACCATGCTTCCCGCCGCCGTCCCCACTGGCACACGGAGAGCACGCCCTTCTCTTCCTTTTTAGACGGTGTATACCCATGGAGGGGGAGGGCTGCCCTGAAAAGCAGAAGCCTACTACTGACAGGTAGGCATCTTCCCGATTGTTCAGAGCTCATGAAAACCCAACCTTTTCCCCAGGAGTCAGCCCACTCATCTCCTTTCCCCTACCTCCTCCCCCGCCCCCAGAAGCCGGGAGGGAGGGCGAGCTAGGCCGGAAGGTTTCAAAGCAGGTCAGGCGTGCCTCCTCTCTCATTAAAGCCCTCACCCCCAAACGCCGCCTCTTCGCCCCTCGCCCCACCCATCTCACGTTCACTGAAGGGCTCTGTGTGCCCGAGGCGGCTGCCAGGCGGGCCCAGGCGGTTCTTGCTGGCCCTGCGGGAGGCGATGGTGGCCGGAGCGGCAGAGGCGGCGGCCGGCGCTCTGCAGTACCTGAGCGCGGGGAGATCGCCGCCGCCGCCGCCAGGCTCGCGGCCGCTGCAGGTGTCTCCGATGCTCGTGATGAGCGCCGCTTCCTCCCCGGCCGGCGGCTCCGGCCCAGGCCGCGCACCTGCTGCTGCTGCCACAGCCGCCGCGCCCCAGCTCCGCCGTGCGTCGGCACCTCCCGCAGGGGGTACGCGCCGCGGGGCCCAGGGTGGGCCGGAGGGGGCAGGGAGCTGTTCCGGGCCGGAGGCCCAGCCTCCGGGGGCTTCGAGGGCCCCCAGGCCGCGCCAGCCCAGCCGCCGTGCTGAGCACACCCCCGGGGCTGGGAGAAGAGGTGCCGGCCCCTCGAGCATTCTTACGGCCGCGTCGCCATCCCCAGCAGCATCCCAGTCCCCACGCCGGCCCCAAGGCCTGCCAGCACCGCTTACCTGGGTCTGCGGCAGGTCTAGGGGAGCGGCCCGAGGCTACTGCGGTGGCCCGCGCCGGGGCGCAGGATGCTCTGCCCGGCTCCGCTCCGCTGCGGCCGCGCTGGGCCCCGCCCTCGGCCCCGCCCCTCCACCCGCCGCGGCTCCTCCTCCGCCCCCGGTATCCCGCCCCTTCGCCGTTGCGGCTGTCACACAAAGAGCAGGAAATGGCTGCGGCCAGGGTCTCTGGGCGCGCCCCTCTGCGCGGCCGGCGCATCCCGGACCTGCAACCCGGGCTCCCGCCCCGGGAGAGACAGCCGCGCCGCTTAGGGAGAACTTGTCCCCAGGACCCCTCAGGCCTGGGAACCACACCTGCAGCAGTAGGAGGACTGAAGATTTGGGCTCCTTTCGGACCTCATTGATCTCACATTATTTCCAAGTGCTCATTTATCTCCCTAATATTTATCGAGCACCTATTTTGTTCCAAGCACCGTGCCAGGAGTTGAGTAGGTACTGGTGTACAAAAGACAGGCCCCGGCACTTTTGGAGCTTATCATCTATTAGGAGAGATGGAGAATAAATGTACCTAGCAAATGTCCAGTTCCAACTGAGAGTCGTTCTGTGAAGAAGAAGAACAGGGTGAAGTGATAGAAAATAAACCTGAGGGTTGGGGAGACGGGGCTTCCACCAATGGAGTCTGATCCCAAATGCTGTTCCTCTGTTCAAAATTACCTTCTCACCCTCCGTTTCACTTCCCTGGGGCCAAATCTCTGAAGCTGCCCTCTTTGAAGCAGGGATCTCCCTCAGCTTCATTCAGGAAGAATTAATTGCCTCATGGACAAAAAGGCAAATACATGGTGACAGGAAGTATTTACCGGCAAAGCCCGGGAAAGAAGTGAGAGGACAGGCACCTTTCTCCTCAAGACTTATCTGCTCTAAGTCTCCAAAGAAACGGTTCTCATGGAGATGCAGCCTGGTGAGCCCTCAAACCAGGTGAAAGTCAGGCAGCACCGAATTCCAACCTTGGGACCCCTGAGCAAGTCATTTCACCACTCTGTTCCTGAGGTGCCACCTTATCTACAATGTGGGGAATAAGAGTTGCCTTTCCTACTTCACAAGGTAAATAATTTGAAAGCATTTGAGACTTTTTAAAGTTAAGGGGTAAAAGTCTTGCTACAGGAGAACCTTTCTGAAATATTTCCAAAGGGCGCACAAATTTCTAGTTAATCACTCAGCTCTTCCCATCAGGGGCTATTTATAGAGGAGCCACATTACTCAACACTCAGCAAAGAACTTGTGGAAGTCTTTGCCCTCCCTGATCTCACATCATTTCCCTAGCACTCAGGATTCATGATCCTTTGTGGTTTGATGTTACCTCACTCATACTAATTTAAATTGCTATTTCAGAAAGGATGACATATATATATATATATATATATATATATATACATTCTGTCCCTGGTGCCATGTGAGAAAGCTGTGGGTGTGTTTGTGGAGGATGGCTTTAAAAACAGAAGTGAGGTTTCTTTCTTTTTTTTAATTTTTAATTTTGTGCTGTGATCCTTGGGATTTTGGGTGTCAGTGATTACAAATATCTAACAATGAGAGATTGGATTTTCATTCTATACGGCGTATTATTTTAGATGCTGTAGATTTCTGGAAGACATATTTCTCCCTGTGGTTCCTTCCTTGTCTTTTCACCTTGCAGGAACACGTTGCTTAAAAACAAAAAAGACAATTATGTATATGTTTGGTTAGATCTTGGGCAAAAATAATTCCCTGGCCCCTGAATTCTATTTGCTTGTAAGGGGAAGCGATATGGTTTTGTTGAAACCACTGTTTTGGAAATCCAGAGGCTTGCCTTTTGGTCCTGGTTTTGCAACTAAGTGATCTTAGATAAGTCACTTGACCTATGTTTCCCCATGTGTAGAGTGAAGTAGGTCGGATATACTCCAAGGTCCCCCTGCATGTGGAATACTGCATGAGTTAAAACAAAGGACATGCCCCTGCCATGCTTAAAGCATTCACTAGTTCCTCACTTCTCACAGGATGGAGCCAAACCTCCTTACTGTGGCCTCCATGATCTGGAGTCTACCTGTCCAGTCTCTTCTTCTGTGAACAAGCTTGCTGTGCTTCAGCTAAGAGGAATCTTTTAGTTCCCCAAACTTGCTGTGTTCTCTCTTGCATTTGGCCTTTGCACAAGCTAGGCTTTTTTGCTTGGACTGATCTCTCCTCCTTTCCCTACCCTTTCCACACTCTGCCCCTACAATGGTGCCTACCTTCTAGTCATCCTTCTGGTATCCACTCAGTTGTTGCTTCTTCCATGACCCCTCCACGTTTGGGTTGGGTTAGGGTCAGCTGTCCATGCTCCTATAACTCCCTGGACTTCCTCTACCTTACCACTTGTTACGCTGTGTTGTAATTGTTGGCATACTTGCCTGAATACCACCATTTGAACATAAAATCTAACAGAGCAGAGATGTGTCTTGCTCTCCATTGCATCCTCAGTGCCTAGTACATAACAGGCATTCTATTATGTAAAATAATAGAGATAATAGTAAAAGTGGGTTGAATGAATAATCGAAAGCGAAAGCTTACACGTTGCCATTGAAATTTGGAGCCATCTGTCTACTGCCTTCAGATATCCTTCCGGTCCATCCCCAGGCTGCACCATCAGCAATGAGAGGACCACAGCTATAAGGTGAGAATCGCTTCGCCCCTGGCAAAGTTGTGGGCCACGCATTGCAGTTGTCTGTGTGGCAACATTGCCTTGTTTTTAGAAAAGCCCCAAGTCAGGACATCTACGTTTCCTTTTAAAATCCATTGGCAGACCCTGTTTCATAGAAACCGATAGTGGAGCATCTGAAATGGGCATAAGAACTGGTTCTGGAGAGAGAAAACATAAATATTAATAATAATGGCTAACATTTATCAAGTGCATTATCTCATTTAATATTTAAAATTAAAAAAATATATATTTAAAATTATCCTATGAGGAAACTATAGCTGTTAGTCCCATTTTATAATTGAGGAAACTAAGGCAGGTTAAATAACTTGCTCAAGGTAGTGAAACCAAAACTTACGCTTTTAACTTTTAACCAAAATTATATATAGCCTCATTTCCCCCTCCCAAACAGAATCCATGTTTTCATTACTGTGTCACCTTATTCTAAAACCACATTTAATGCAAGTTATAGAGACACATTGTATTAAAATGTTTTTAAATCAGTAATAATTTCTTTTGAAAGGAAAAGGGATATGAGATGGAGAGAAAATGTGAATGATACAAAAACTATCTCCATGTGCTTTGGGTTTGCTACAGTAGGCTCACACATTTGTTTTGTGTAGTTAAACATTCATGTAGTTAGCAGGAAAAGGGAAATTTGATGGTCAGTTACACAATTTACATTGTCCATTAGATAAAACCTGACCACTTGCTCAAAACTGCCTTATTTTACAGACGAAAGAACTGGGGCCCAGAGAGGGGAAGGGTTGCCCAAGGCTGGCTGGACCCACACCCAGGTCTTTCCATAGGAAACAGAGTTGCCTGTTTCCTTCTTTGAAAATTTGTTAAAGCAGATATTCTACACTAACATTTATTGGATGTTTATTTGGGATTAGTCTCTGTGCCAAGTACTGTGTATGGATGGGCAAATTTTATCTTCACAAAATCCTCAGAAGTAGCTCTGTTGTTTTATAGATGAAATATTGGGGGCTTTTTTGCTATTGAAATATTGCAGATCTGTCCTGGGTCATTTGGAAATGCATTCCCTCTCTTCTCTGCTGTCTTTTTCTCACTTTGCTCACTTCTGCGACTTCTAGAGAACTGGCCTCCCCTGAAGGTCAGATATTTTACATAGAACTTGACAGCAAAGGACCTTTCATCTTTATTTAAACAAATACTATTTACCATAATTTTGGATGAGAATGGATGAGGAGAGTTTGAGCATATTCCAAACCAGGTTTGGAATGCAATGCAACAACATAGCCGAGGTACAATGAGGTTGGTGCTGTGCTGCTGTATTCTCAGAGGCTGGCATAGTGGCCCTATAATCCACCCCACAGAATGGTTGGGAGCATGGAATTTCGGAACAACAGGTCTAGCTTCAAGCCCGAATTCTGCCTGTTACTAATTATGGGACCATGAATGGTTTTCCTAAGTTACTGAGCACCGTACTCCTCATCGACAAAATTGAGATGATCATAATTGTTTCTATCCCTTGGGTTCTCGGAAGATTAAATGAAACAGTCAGTGTAACACAGTAAGCAGAGCCATCATAGATGCTCAAAAATGGGAGCTTTGGGAGGCATTCAAGGTGGCGGAGGAGTAAGATGTGGAGATCACCTTCCTCCCCACAAATACATCAGAGATACATCTACATGTGGAACAACTCCTACAGAACACCTGAACGCTGGCAGAAGACCTCAGACTTCCCAAAATGCAAGAAACTCTCCACGTACCTGGGTAGGGCATAAGGAAAAAGAAAAAACAGAGACAAAAGAATAGGGACAGGACCTGAACCTCTGGCACTAGGAAGCCCCTTCACTGGAGGAGACGGGGGGAGGTGGGGGGAAGCTTCCGAACCACGGAGGAGAGCACAGCAACAGGGGTGCGGAGGGCAAAGCAGAGAGATTCCCACACAGAGGATCAGTGCCAACCAGCCCTCACCAGCCCGAGAGGCTTGACTGCTCACCCGCCGGGGAGGGCGGGGCTGGGAGCAGAGGCTCGGGCTTCGAAGGTCGGATTCCAGGGAGAGGACTGGGGTTGGCTGCGTGAACACAGCGCGAAGGGGGCTAGTGCGCCACAGCTAGCCGGGAGGGAGTCCGGAAAAAGGTCTGGAGCTGCCGAAGAGGCAAGAGACCATTGTTTCAGGGTGCACGAGGAGAGGGGATTCACAGCACCGCCTAAACGAGCTCCAGAGACAGGCGCGAGCCGCGGCTATCAGCACGGACCCCAGAGATGGGCATGAGACGCTAAGGCTGCTGCTGCAGCCACCAAGAAGCCTGTGTGCGAGCACAGGTCACTACCCACACCTCCCCTCCCGAGAGCCTGTGCAGCCCACCACTGCCAGGGTCCCGTGATCCAGGGACAACTTCCCAGGAAGAACGCACGGCGCGCATCAGGCTGGTGCAACGTCCCCGTCGGCCTCTGCCGCCGCAGGCTCGCCCCGCACTCCGTACCCCTCCCTCCCCTGGCCTGAGTGAGCCAGAGCCCCCTAATCAGCCCTCCTTTGACCCAGTCATGTCTGAGCGAAGAACAGACGCCCTCAGCCGACCTACACGCAGAGGCGGGGCCGAATCCAAAGCTGAACCCCGGGAGCTGTGCGAACAAAGAAGAGAAAGGGAAATTTCTCCCAGCAGCCTCAGGAGCAGCGGATTACTCCTCCACAATCAACTTGATGTACCCTGCATCTCTGGAATACCTGAATAGACAACGAATCATCCCAAAACTGAGGCAGTGGACTTTGGGAGCAGCTGTAGACTTGGGGTTTGCTGTATGGAACTGACTGGTTTCTGGTTTTATGTTTATCTTAGTTTAGTATTTAGAGTTTATTATCATTGGTAGATTTGTTTACTGATTTGGTTGCTCTCTTCCTTTTTTTTTATATGTATATATATATATATATTTTTTTTTCCTTTTACTCTTTCTGTGAGAGTGTATATGTATGCTTCATTGTGTGATTTTGTCTGTATAGCTTTGCTTTTACCATTTCTCCTAGGGTTCTGTCTCTCCTTTTTTTTTTTAGTATAGTTTTTAGCACTTGTTATCATTGGTGGATTAGTTTTTTGGTTTGGTTGCTCTCTTCTTTCTTTTATTACTTTTTAATTTTTAAAATTTTTAATAATTTTCTTTTAGTTTTTATTTTAATAACTTTATTTCTTTTTATTTATTTTTTATTTCTTTCTTTCTTTTTTTCTCCTGAGCCATGTGGCTGACAGGGTCTTGGTGCTCTGGCCAGGTGTCAGGCCTGTGCCTCTGAGGTGGGAGAGCTGAGTTCAGGACATTGGTCCACCAGAGACCTCCCAGCTCCATGTAATATCAAACGGCGAAAGCTCTCCCAGAGATCTCTATCTCAACGCTAAGACCCAGCTCCACTCAACAACCAGCAAGCTACGGTGCTGGACACCTTATGCCAAACAACTAGCAAGACAGGAACACAACCGCACCCATTAGCAGAGAGGCTACCTAACATAATAATAAGGTCACAGACACCCCAAAAACACACCACCGGTTGCGGTCCTGCCCACCAGAAAGACAAGATCCAGCCTCATCCACCAGAACACAGGCACTAGTCCCCTTCACTAGGAAGCCTACCCTACCCACTGAACCAACCTTAGCCATTGGGGGCAGACACCAAAAAAAATGGGAACAACGAACCTGCAGCCTGCGAAAAGGACACCCCAAACACAGTAAGTTAAGCAAAATGAGAAGACAGAGAAACAGACAGCAGTTGAAAGAGCAAGGTAAAAACCCACCAGTCCAAACAAATGAAGAAGAAATAGGCAGTCTACCTGAAAAAGAATTCAGAGTAATAATAGTAAAGATGATCCAAAATCTGGGAAATAGAATGGAGAAAATACAAGAAACGTTTAACAAGGACCTAGAAGAACTAAAGAGCAAACAAACAATGATGAACAACACAATAAATGAAAGTAAAAATTCTCTAGAAGGAATCAAAAGCAGAATAACTGAGGCAGAAGAACGGATAAGTGACCTGGAAGATAAAATAGTTGAAATAACTACTGCAGAGCAGAATAAAGAAAAAGGAATGAAAAGAGTTGAGGACAGTCTTAGAGACCTCTGGGACAGCATTAAACGCACCAATCTTCAAATTATAGGGGTCCCAGAAGAAGAAGAGAAAAAAAAAGGGACTGAGAAAATATTTGAAGAGATTATAGTTGAAAATTTCCCTGACATGGGAAAAGAAAGAGTCAATCAAGTCCAGGAATTGCAGAGAATCCCATACAGGATAAATCCAAGGAGAAACATGCCAAGACACATATTAATCAAACTATCAAAAATTAAATACAAAGAAAAAATATTAAAAGCAACAAGGGAAAAGCAACAAATAACACAAAAGGGAATCCCCATAAGGTTAACAGCTGATCTTTCAGCAGAAACGCTGCAAGCCAGAAGGGAGTGGCAAGACATATTTAAAGTGATGAAAGGGAAAAACCTACAACCAAGATTACTCTACTCAGCAAGGATCTCATTCACATTTGATGGAGAAATTAAAATATTTACAGACAAGCAAAAGCTAAGAGAATTCAGCACCACCAAACCAGCTTTACAACAAATGCTAAAGGCACTTCTCTAGGCAGGAAACACAAGAAAAGGAAAAGACCTACAATAACAAACCCAAAACACTTAAGAAAATCGTAATAGGAGGATACATATCGATAATATCCTTAAATGTAAATGGATTAAATGCTCCAACCAAAAGACATAGACTGGCTGAATGGATACAAAAACAAGACCCATATATATGCTGTCTACAAGAGACCCACTTCAGACCTAGGGACACATAAAGACTGAAAGTGAGGGGATGGAAAAAGATATTCCATGCAAATGGAAATCTAAAGAAAGCTGGAGTAGCAATTCTCATATCTGACAAAATAGACTTTAAAATAAAGACTACTACAGGAGACTAGGAAACTACATAATGATCAAGGGATCAGTCCAAGAAGAACATATAACAATTGTAAATATTTATGTACTCAACATAGGAGCACTTCAATTCATAAGGCAAATGCTAACAGCCATAAAAGGGGAAATCGACAGTAACAAAATCATAGAAGGGGATGTTAACACCCCACTTTCACCAATGGACAGATCATCCAAAATGAAAATAAATAAGGAAACACAGGCTTTAAATGATACATTAAACAAGATGGACTTGATTGATATTTATAGGACATTCCATCCAAAAACAACAGAATGCACTTTCTTCTCAAGTGCTCATGGAACATTCTCCAGGATAGATCATATCTTGGGTCACAAATCAAGCCTTGGTAAATTTAAGAAAATTAAAGTTATATCAAGTATTGTTTCCAACCACGATGCTATGAGACTAGATATCAATTACAGGAAATATCTGTAAAAAATACAAACACATGGAGGCTAAACAATACACTACTAAATAACCAAGAGATCACAGAAGAAATCAAAGAGGAAATCAAAAAATACATAGAAACAAATGACAATGAAAACACGATGACCCAAAACCTATGTGATGCAGCAAAAGCAGTTCTAAGAGGGAAGTTTATAGCAATAGAATCCTACCTCAAGAAACAAGAAACATCTCAAATAAACACCTATCCTTACACCTAAAGCAATTAGAGAAAGAAGAACAAAAAACCCCCAAAGTTAGCAGAAGGAAAGAGATCATAAAGATCAGATCAGAAATAAATGAAAAAGAAATGAAGGAAACAATAGCAAAGATCAATAAAACTAAAAGCTGGTTCTTTGAGAAGATAAACAAAATTGATAGACCATTAGCCAGACTCATCAAGAAAAAAAGGGAGGAGACTCAAATCAATAGAATTAGAAATGAAAAAGGAGAAGTAACAACTGACACTGCAGAAATACAAAGGATCATGAGAGATTACTACAAGCAACTATATGCCAATAAAATGGACAACCTGGAAGAAATGGACAAATTCTTAGAAGAGCACAACCTTCTGAGACTGAACCAGGAAGAAATAGAAAATATGAACAGACCAATCACAAGCACTGAAATTGAAACTGTGATTAAAAATCTTCCAGCAAACAAAAGCCCAGGACCAGATGGATTCACAGGTGAATTCTATCAAATGTTTAGAGAAGAGCTCACACCTATCCTTCGCAAACTCTTCCAAAATATAGCAGAGGGAGGAACACTCCTAAACTCATTCTACCAGGCCACCATCACCCTGATACCAAAAGCAGACAAAGATGTCACAAAAAAAGAAAACTACAGACCAATATCACTGATGAACATAGATGCAAAGATCCTCGACAAAATACTAGCAAACAAAATCCAAAGCACATTAAAAGGATCATACACCATGATCAAGTGGGGTTTATCCCAGGAATGCAAGGATTCTTCAATATACGCAAATCAATCAATGTGATACACCATATTAACAAATTGAAGGATAAAAACCATGTGATCATCTCAATAGATGCAGAAAAAGCTTTTGACAAAATTCAACACCCATTTATGATAAAAACCCTCCAGAAAGTAGGCATAGAGGGAACTTACCTCAACATAATGAAGGCCATATTTGACAAATCCACAGTCAACATCGTTCTTGATGGTGAAAACCTGAAACCATTTCCACTAAGATCAAGAACAAGACAAGGTTGCCCACTTTCAACACTACTATTCAACATAGTTTTGGAAGTTTTAGCCACAGCAATCAGAGAAGAAACAGAAATGAAAGGAATCCAAATCAGAAGAGAAAAAGTAAAACTGTCACTGTTTGCAGATGACATGATACTATACATAGAAAATCCTAAAGATGCCACCAGAAAACTACTAGAGCTAATCAATGAATTTGGTAAAGTAGCAGGATACAAAATTAATGCTCAGAAATCTCTTTCATTCCTATATACTGATGATGAAAAATCAGAAAGAGAAATTAAGGAAACACTCCCATTTACCATTGCAAGCAAAAGAATAAAATACCTAGGAATAAACATACCTAAGGAGACAAAAGACCTATATGCACAAAACTATAAGACACTGATGAAAGCAATTAAAGATGATACAAACAGATGGAGAGATATACTGTGTTCCTAGATTGGAAGAATCAACATTGTGAAAATGACTATACTACCCAAAGCAATCTACATATTCAATGCAATCCCTATCAAACTACCACTGGCATTTTTCACAGAACTAGAACAAAAAATTTCACAATTTGTGTGGAAACACAAAAGACCCCAAATAACTAAAGCAATCTTTAGAGAGAAAAACGGGCCTGGAGGACTCAGGCTCCCTGACTTCAGACTATACTACAAAGCTACAGTAATCAAGACAGTATGGTACTGGCACAAAAACAGAAACATAGCTCAATGGAACAGGATAGAAAGCCCAGAGATAAACCCACGCACATATGGTCGCCTTATTTTTGATATAGGAGGCAAGAATATACACGAGAAAGGACAGCCTTTTCAATAAGTGGTGCTGGGGAAACTGGACAACTACATGTAAAAGAATGAAATTAGAACACTCCCTAACACCATACACAAAAATAAACTCAAAATGGATTAAAGACCTAAATGTAAGGCCAGATACTATAAAACTCTTAGAGGAAAACATAGGCAGAACCCTCTATGACACACATCACAGCAAGATCCTTTTTGACCCAACTCCTAGAGAAATGACAATAGAAACAAAAATAAACAAATGGGACCTAATGAAACTTAAAAGCTTTTGCACAGCAAAGGAAACCATAAACAAGATGAAAAGACAACCCTCAGAATGGGAGAAAATATTTACAAAAGAAGCAACTGACAAAGGATTAATCTCCAAAATTTACAAACAGCTCATGCAGGTCAATATCAAAAAAAACCAAACAACCCAATCCAAAAATGGGCAGAAGACCTAAATAGACATTTCTCCAAAGAAGATATACAGATGGCCAACAAACACATGAAAGGTTGTTCAACATCACTAATCATTAGAGAAATGCAAATCAAAACTACAATGTGGTATCACCTCACACCAGTCAGAATGACCATTGTCAAAAAATCTACAAACAATAAATGCTGAAGAGGGTGTGGAGAAAAGGAGCCCTCTTGCACTGTTGGTGGGAATGTAAATTGATACAACCACTATGGAGAACAGTATGGAGGTTCTTTACAAAACTAAAAACAGGACTACCATACAACCCAGCAATCCCACTACTGGGCATATACCTGGAGAAAACCATAATTCAAAAAGACACATGTACCACGATGTTCATGGCAGCACTATTTACAATAGCCAGGACATGTAAGCAACGTAACTGTCCATTGACAGATGAATGGATAAAGAAGATGTGACACATATATACAATGGAATATTACTCAGCCATAAAAAGAAACGAAATTGAGTTATTTGTAGTGAGGGGGATGGACCTAGAATCTGTTATACAGAGTGAAATAAGTCAGAAAGAGAAAAACAAATACCATATGCTAACACATATATATGGAATCTAAAAAAAGAAAAGAAAAAAGGTTCTGAAGAACCTAGGGGCAGACTAGGAATAAAGATGCAGACATAGAGAATGGACTTGAGGACACAGGGATAGGGAAGGGTAAGCTGGGACGAAGTGAGATAGTGGCATGGACATATATACACTACCAAATGTAAAATAGATAGCTAGTGGGAAGCAGTCACATAGCTCAGGGAGATCAGCTCGGTGCTTTGTGACCACCTAGAGGGGTGGGGTTGGGAGGATGGGAGGGAGACGCAAAAGGGAGGGGATATGGCGATACATGTATATGTATAGCTGATTCACTTTGTTATAAAGCAGAAACTAACACACCATTGTAAAACAATTTTACTCCAATAAAGATGTTTAAAAAAATGGGAGCTTTTATTGTTTTTATTATTATTACCATGGTTTGAATTTGGGCGTGGTCTTTAGGAAGAATGCAGGACTTGGAATAAGATCTGAGTTCTATTCTCACTTGTGTTGTGTTGCTCTACAACCTCAGCATGCTGTGTTTCACTTCCCTTTTCTGTCAAGTGAGACCCTGTCACCCACCCTTCCATGTCAAAGCTGCTGGAGAGGTCAAACATCATCTTAAATGGGAAAGAGCTTTGAGATATACACAACAGAAAAACAAGTAAATGTTTCTATAGCTTGTCTCAGCTTATAGACATTTGTAGTCAAAATGAATCTGAGAAAATGAAAAGGGGATCAGGAACTCCTTGTTAGCTCTAGATGGTAGAGCGGGGTGTGGGTAGATGTGAACCTGGAGGGTGAGGAACCATAATCTACTAGGTTCCTTTAACTGATTCTCCAGCACCTGCTGGCTTTGGGCCCCAAGGTTCCCACTCCTAACATCCAATTAATACAAGGGAAGAAGGTGGAATAAGATGTGTTTTTATGCATGCTGGTTTCTCTGGCCTGAAACGTTCTTCCAGACCTTCCCTTCCTTAGGAACTCCCATTTACCCTTTAAGACACAGCTCAAATATCATTTCCTCTGTGAAGCCCTCCCTGCTTCCTTGGGTATTTTCACTCTCTGTGCTCTCACTGGGTCGTGACCATTGCTCCATCAGATGACCTACAGCAGTGCTCTGCAATCACAGTTGATTCTCATCATTCAGTGGTTATGTTTAATAAAGTCACCTGATTTACACATAACCTTGTCTTATGCACATTTCTGTTCAAAAACACCTTGTTTTGTATGTATTGTGGCTTCATTAACATTGAACTCACCGTCAACAGAACTATAACTCGTGCTGAGTGAAACTCATCTAACACATGTTTTCTTTGTAAGCTACATCACAGCCTTCTTTCACTTACACGAGACAGCATCTCAGCTCTATGCTTGAGGGTCACTTTAAAGAGCAAAATGACCAATAAAATGTACACAAGTGCAAAAAATTTGGCACTAAATAGACCTCAAGAAGGACACTAGTTTATGGTATGAGCTGAAACGAGAAGGCAGGGCCTCGCCTTGTTCGACCTCAGCTGGGAATGTGCCTGTAGAGTGACAAATTTTTCTCTGCTCTGGGCATGGGCGTGTCATAAATGACTGTGAAAGGGCTGCAAGAATTGACTTTGGGGTTACAGATAGATTTTAGTGAGCAGGCAGTTTGCAAGTATAAAGTCTGCAAAGCATAAATCAACTGTATTTATTTATGTGTTGGACTTTTTTACTAGCCTGAGGCTTCTTACAGAAAGGTTGGCATGTGTACTGGATATCTTCTCTCTCTTTTTTTTTTACATTTATTTATTTTATTTTTGGCTACATTGGTCTTTGTTGCTGTGCATGGGCTTTTCTCTAGTTGTGGCGAGCCAGGGATACTCTTCGTTGTGGTGCGCGGGCTTCTCATTGCGGTGGCTTCTCTTTGTTGCGGAGCACGGGCTCTAGGCGCCCAGGCTTCAGTAGTCATGGCTCGCGGGCTCTAGAGCGCAGGCTCAGTAGTTGTGGCACACAGGCTTAGTGGCTCCACGGCATGTGGGATCTTCTCGGACCAGGGCTCGAACCGGTGTCCCCTGCATCGGCAGGCGGATTCTTAACCACTGTGCCATCAGGGAAGCCCTGGAGATCTTCTCTTGCTCCTCCAGACCTACTTCACTCTTCTCACCCTGCCCCTGCCCCTGCAGACTGACCTCTGTGGACTACTCTACTAGGATTTCTTCATCCTCTGGCTTCCAGCTGGGTTTGGCCAACAAGAAACCCCAGCAGTTGATGGGGGGAAGGGAGGAGAGTGGGGCCAGCATATTTATTCCACAGCCTCCTCCTTGTGTTGCTGCCTTGGGCTTCCTCTGTTTCTCACTAAATGTGCTGTCCTCTCGAGGCACCTTTCTCCAGCTGACTCTCTGCTTCCACAAGCAAGTGACCACTCCCGTTCCTCATTTCTTTGGGCCTAGGCGTGGTAACTGTTCCTTGGCTGTTCTTTCCCTCTGTACTACTTACTATGGTTCTTCTAAACCCACACTGTGTTAAGCAGCCCTTTTGAAATAGGCTTGCCTTGAATTATCATAATTTGACTGTGATGTGTTTGGTCCTCAACTGATATCTTATTCATCGTATACACCTGACACAGTGCCAAGTAATAGCAGGTGAATGGTAACAATGATCTCTAAAACTCCTCCTAACAGTATCTGTATGATTCAATTATCCCAGAAACCAACTACTCATGATGACTTGGGAAGAAATGCAAAGTCACTGAAGACACACTCATACACACACACACACACACACACACACACACACACGCACACACACTGCCCATCTGGCTGAATGGGGTATGTTCTGCCTTTTCCTGAGTTTGGTGGTCTTGTGTGTTGGGAGGTTCCAGGCAGAGTAGGATCTGCAGGATAAATGCTCTCTGAGAAACCGATCTGTTCATCCGTCCTGCTCTAGAACCTTCCTCTCTGGGTCATTTGCCAGGGGGAGTCAAGCCCAGAGGTGAGTCCCACAAAGGACTGTGTGGAAGCCACAGGCTTTCTCACTGGTGCCTGATGGTCCTCTGGGTGCATGAGCTGGCTCCAGCAGTGGATGTAGGCATTTGGTGAACTGAAAGGTACAGGGAGAGCTCAATACACCCAAACTATAATAACCCAGCCCTTATTTCACTGGGATTTTAAGAGGGAGGAGAACAGCTGTGCCTTGCTGTCCAACTGTGGCTTAAGAGCTCCGAATTACAGTTTCCACATGTCACCCACATAGCAGATGACAGAATGAGTATGAACAATAATTTGGTACTAGGAGCAAGTCAGAAATCATCTCCAGATTGGTTTCTCTTTCACCAGCTTTCCCTCTCTCAAATCCACTCTCCACACTGCTGCCAGAATATATTTTTAAACACAAATTTGACCTTCTCTCCTTGTTCAATGACATTTTTCCTCTCTACAACTAGAGTTCCAACATTTTTTGTGTTTTAAAATCTAAGTCCTTGTCTACACACACACACACACACACACACACACACACCCTTTGCCCCAGCAATGGTAAACTGATAATAGCTTCCCAATATGTTTTGTTTCCTCTATCCCTCTACCTGGAAAGTATTTCTGCCCATTGGCTTGCCTACAAAAAGCATAATTCATCTTCAAAACTGAGTCAGAGATGATATCTTCTGTGACAGCGCTTCCCAAACTTTAATGTGCAGATGATCACCTGTAGATCTTGTTAAAATGCAGATTCTCATTCAGTGGATCTCAGGGTGAAGAGAGAATTTGCATTTCTCACAAGCTAGTAATGCTGCTGTTGCTGGTCCGGGGACCACACTTTCAGTAGCAGGTTTCTAAGAAGTTTCCACTGATGTCACCCTTTGCCCAATAGATTCCATCACTTTTTCTGAGCTCTTCTCTACTTTGACCTTATTTCTGTTGTTGCTCTAATTGCTGTATTATAATTTTACTTGTTTATTTGTCTGCCTTCCCAACCATACCTGGAGTTTCTTAAAAGTAAAGACTGTGTCTTTTTCATCTTTGTTTCTGCAGCACTCAGTGCAGCATATCAGAGATCACAGGAAGCATTTGATATTTACCTGGTGAAACAATGTTGAACGATGTATAGTCTTTATTTGTCTGTGGAATGTGAAACTATGTAACCATTATTATTTATGGAAAACTTTTGGTTGTCTGACATTGGGATAAGTATGGACCCAGGCTATACATACCCTATTTACTAAAATGCACAGCTTTATTTGCTAGACCCAACCTTTAACTTGGTGTGATTTACAAAGCATAAGAGATATTTGTAACATTTTAATTGTGAACATTAGCAATCACTGTACACTAATAAATATTCAGTCTATCCAAATATAAATACATAGTCTCAAAAGGGCACAATGCAAAATCTATAAAATGCATCTAGAACTAAAACTTTGCATAAGGGGAATTCCCTGTGAGCACATGGCACCGTTTTCAAAATGTGAGAAGGAAAAAAAAAGCCAAAAACCAAACAGGCAGAAGTCTATTTTGCAGGACACTGAGAGGTAACCTCTTGACACATGTTAAGTTAAGCCTCAATGATTCTGAGCTTGAACAAGATAATACCATGTAAGGGAGAATTTTTCTAAACCATACCACAGAAATCAGTCAATTCTGATGTTTTCCTTCCAGGCTGGATGTTCCCGAAATCATCTCTAATTAAAGGTTCCAAAAAAGAATGTACAAAATGCTAAAAAAGTAAACAGGGATGATTTTGGATAAGTTGAGAATATCATCTTCTAAATGATAGTTTTTTTTTTGAAGCTACCAGTTTCACAATAATTATACTTAAAAGTTGTACATCTGCATCTTCAGCCGGTCAAAATATCACATGATTTTTTAGAAAGAGCTGATTTCAACACCATCCAAAAAGAGTTTTCCCTGAACGCTGTATGAAAATTAAATCTCTCTTACATCAGGGAATACCCTTCCCCAGAAAGTGTCCAAGAAGACCGCAGCCGGCTCAAAGCTGAAGTGATAATTCAAGGAAGTATTTATACTTCTGCAGGAGAATCTTTTAAAGCTGCTTTGAAGCTCATCTACAAATTGCCTCATGCAATATGACTCTGGTGGGTTGAGTGAATCGAAGGGCTAATTACTCCTTTAGTAACTCCAACGTCATTAACTCTGATGAAGGTGAGGATACAGATGAGGAAAAAAAGATCCTATTCCAAGTTGGAGGGCTACACTGCCAGCCACCCTGGTCTATGCAGGAGCAGATTTACTTGCTGATGGTGCTGTGTTGGCTTCTTTATTGGCTCTCTAGGACTTTCCCCTCTACTGTACTTACCTCCTCAGCAATCCCTTTCACCCTCAGTAGAAGGCAGTGTTGAATAAAAATAGAGAAACTGTGCATTGCAGTCAGACAGAGGTGGGCTGTATTCTTCCTAGCTCTGTCACTTCAGGCTGGTGTCCAAGCTTTTCAAAGCCTAAGTTCCACTATCTGTAAAATGGGAATAATAATAATATCTCACTGCACTGGTGTGAACTCAGGGTGAACTGAGATTCTGCAGTTAAGGCTTGTAGCTCAGTACATATTCATTTTGCATATTCAAGTGCTCAATCAACAGTAGGCATCCTTGCGCATCTTGGAAGCCCCCCACTCGGTGCCCGACTCAGTTTCCATCCAGATGGCTTGAACAAGAACAGACCTCTTACTCCTCTCTTAGAATCTGGGGAGACTTGGAAGTCTCAACCTTAAAGTTGCAAATCTCTAGGGCCTAAACCAGCTTCAGTTTCTCTGCCAGGCCACACTCCCCAGCACAAGTCTGCACTCTGTTGATGAGGATAAAAGAATGCAGAGAGGGGACTGATTCCTGGAGGTCTCAGTAAGTCAGTGTTTACGGAAGCCATGATTTCCTCCCAGGATGCCTGTGGAAGCATTCGGCACAGAAGGGGACTCAGAGTCACTTGCTTGGCTTGGTAGTAAAGACGAGCGTCCAAGTGGTTACAACCTAAGGCCTTTCCCTGTACCAGGTGTTTCCACCATCCGATGTCCTCTTTCTGCCCAGACACCAGATACCCAATACTCCAGCGGTGAGATCAGAATTGTTCACCCCAGTCCATTATGCTCCCTTCAAGGAGAGAGGTGGCAGTGTCTCTATGGGTAAAACCTCATAAAGCTGCTTCTCAGAATATCCGGCCTCTAATGTGAGCAGCTGTTCCATCGTCCTCTAAGGCAGGAAGCTGTGGTTGACAGCATCACAGAGGCAGAGCTTGCTCTTTGTGACTTTAATTAACTCACTAGTTCTCCTTGAAAAAGAGTCATGCTCCTTGTTCATCTTGCCCCATATCCTGGGATTCTGTGTTGTCAGGTCAAATAAAAAATCCCTTGACCATGAACTTCAGGTCCATGTTTAAAATAACAATAAGGGTAATAATCCAGGGTGCTGCCCCATCTCTCCCTTTCTCTAAGAAGTGCAAGAAATGTTGCTTGAAAGCTGTCGATTGAGGTTTGCGCTCCACACGAGATAAGAGGCTGGAGGAAGGGTACAGACTGCTCTGGCCCTGCTCCCAGTTCAGTGGCTGAGCCTCCTGCCTGTGGCCTGGTGCCCGCCTCTATCAGGCCGCTGCCTCCGTGGCAGCTTAGGGACTGGCGCCACAGGCCAGTTGCCTCTGAGGAGTCCTGGGATGGTGGCAGCTTTTAATGCTCTGTGGTGGGAAGACCTCCTTGCCCCACTCAGGATCTGCAGCCCATGGCCTGGCACTGAGTCTCTTTTAAAGTCCCGATTCTGCAATTTCAGCCAGTTGACTCAAGAGTCTGGAGAAAGGTGGCCGGTCTTCTGGTTTCTAGAGAAGGAAGAAAAGAACTCTGTGATTTCCTTGTACTTGTGTGTCATAGCTAATTCCAAAGCAAACCAGAGTTAAACAGCAATCCCCTCTGCTGAGTTTTAAATATGTTTCTATATATATTGTATTTGAGGCCATTATGTCTTAGTTGTTAACAGCAGGTATTTTGGAATCATATGGCCTGCTTTTGAATCACAGCTTTTCTACTCATTAGCTGTGTGACCTTTGAACAGGTTACTTAACCTTTTTGAACCTCAGTTTTGTCATCTGTAAAATGGGGATAATAATATTATCAATCTCATAAGATTGTTGTAAGAATTAAATAAAATTGTATATAAAAATGCAACATAAAATAAGCACTCAGTAAGACTAAAAAAGAAAATATTTAGGTATAAATCTCATAAAATATGTACAGGGTCTATTTTAGGAAAAATATAAAATTCTAAAGATAGAAATCAAAGGAGAGCTAAATATATCGAGAAATATTCCATGTTCATGGTTAGGAAGACTTGCTATTGCTAAGATGTCATTTCTTTTCAACTTGATGTGTGGATTCAACACAATCACAAGAATCCCAGCAAGTTATTTTGTAGATACTGACAAACCAACTCTAAACTCCATATGGAAAGGCCAAAGACTCAGAATAGCCAACACAATACTGAAGAAGAACAAGTTTGGAGGACTGATACTTCCTGACTTCAAGACTTACTATAAAGCTATAGTAATCAAGAGAGCATGGTATTGGTGAAAGAATAGACAAATAGGTCAATGGAATAGAGTTGGGATCCCAGAAATAGACCCACACAAATGTAGTCAAATCTTTGACAGAGGAGCAAAGGCAATTCAATGGAGCAAGGGTAGTCTTTTCAACAAACGGTTCTAGAGCAATTGGACATCCACATGCAATACAATGACTCTAGACACAGGCCTGACACTCTTCACAAAAACTAACTCAAAATGGATCATAGAACTAAATGTAAAATGCAAAACTTATAAGACATCTAGAAGATAACATAGGAGAAAATCTGGGTGACCTTGGGTTTGGCAATGAGTTTTTAGATACAACACAAAAAGCACGATTCATAAAAGAAAAAAAATTGATGTTGAACTTTGTTAAAATTAACAACTTCTGCTCTGTAAAAGACTTCTGCTCTGTAAAAGGCACTGTTAAGTGAAAGAAAAGATAAGCCATAGGCTGGGAGAAAATGTTTTTAAAACACATATCTGATAAAGGACTTATATCCAAAATATGCAAAGACCTCTTAAAACTCAAAAGCAAGAAAACAAATAATCCTATTAAAAAATGGGCAAAGATCTAAGCAGTTACCTCATTTAAAAAGGTATACAAATGGAAAATACACATATGAAAAGATGCTCAACATCATATGTTAGGGATTTGCAAATTAAAATAACAATGAGATACCACTATATTCTTATTAAGATGGCTAAAATCAAAGCACTGACACCACCAAATGCTGGTGAGGATGTGGAGCAACAGGAACTCTCATTGCTGGTGGGAATGTGAAAATGGTAGCCATTTTGGAAGACAGTCTGGCAGTTTCTTACAAGGCTAAACATTTTCATATGCTAGTGTTATGAAACTATTCATTTCATATGATCCAGGAATGACACCACTAGATATTTACCCAATTGAGCTACAAATCTATGTTCATATAAAAACTTGCACACAAATGTTTATAGCAGCTTTATTCATAGCTGCCAAAAACTGGAAGCCACCAAGATGTCCTTCAGTAGGTGAATGGATAAAGAAACTATGGTATATCCATACAATGGAAATATTATTCAGTGATTAAAAAAAAAGTTAGCTTTCAAGCCATGAAGACATGGAGGAATCTTAAATGCATAGTTCTAAGTGGAAGAAGCCAATCTGAAAAGGCTACATACTGTATGATTCAACTATGTAACATTCTGGCAAAGGCAGAACTTGGACAATAAAAAGATCAATGGTTTCCAGGGATTTGGGAAGAAGAGGGGAAGGGATAAATAGGTGAAGCACAGTGCACTTAAAGGCAGTGACACTATTCTGTATGATACTATAATGGTAGATACATGATATACATTTGTCAAAACTCACAGAACTGTACAAAAAAAGCAGTGAACCTTAATGTAAAACGTGGACTTTAGTTAATAATAATGTATCAGTGGTGGTAGAATAATTGTAACAAATGTACCACACTAATGCAAAATGTTATTTATAGGGCAGAACTCTCTGCACTCTTTGCTCAAATTTTCTATAAACCTAAAACTTCTAGACAAAGTCTATTAATTTAAAAAATTAATAAAAATTAAAAAAAGAAAAAAGTACTAAATGTCAGCTATCATATCATAATGATCCGAATTTGTGTTAATTCTCTATTCAGCAACTTTCAACTGTGGTTGAAATTTAAAATTTGCTAACTCACACAAGGACATCTCATGCTAATGTGGCTTAAGGCATACACTGCCACCCAAGGATAACTGAGATGTCTGGGAGGGTGCAGAGTAATTGGCTCCCATTCTGAATTGTTGTATGAATAAACATGAATTGTATGAATTTTGTATTTGTATGAACATGTTGTATGAATTTTAATTCAGTCATTTTAATAGTTTCACAGCACCAGTGAACTTCTGTTTACCAGTTTATAGAACTAACTTCATGTATATTTAATGGTTTTATGATGTTACAGATGCTTTTTTTCTCAAAAAATTGACATAGGCCTTCCCCACTCTTCCCTTCTGACAGTATGTTGATGGCTTGTGACATTATATTACAAATCAAATAACATTTAAGGTCCCTGCCAGCTCTTCTAGGGATGAGTAACTCCTTTAGTTAATAGATGCTCAACGTCACTTTCTTGCTAATCTATTTTGTCATCCCTACTGCCTCATACTCTGAGAGGGTTCCTTTCTTCAGGGATGGGGGCAGACCCTGCAATTGCAGATTATAATGAGGCGGGGCGGGGGGAACCACTTCCTTTACTGACCTCTTTCCAGCAATGATTCATGATCTGGTAGATATGTGAGGAGGCCAGTCGAGGCTTGTATAACCGAAATCCAGTGGTGATGTCTTCCACCACTTCTGAGTTGCTTCGGTTTTCATACGGGATTTTTCCTTCACTGAAGACTTCCCACATCAGCACACCTATGAGTGTGAATAGGTGAATCGAAATGGTGAGTCGAAACAGCTAGTGATAAAGTTCCTAAATAGCGAACAAACCAACTTACCTCTAGAAATCACAGACTCCTTGACATTAAGATTCAAGTCCCTACCTCCAGAAAGTACAATATCAAAAGCCACCTGAGGCTTATTAGGCCTGTGCTATTTCTAAAGAGCGATTTCCCTACCTTTCTTTTTTTTTTAAATTTATTTTATTTATTTATAGCTGCATTGGGTCTTCATTGCTACGCGCGGGTTTTCTCTAGTTGCAGCAAGCGGGGGACCACTCTTCATTGCAGTGCACCGGCCCTCCACTGCAGTGGCTTCTCTTGTTGCAGAGCATGGGCTCCAGGTGCGTGGGCTCATTGTGGCTCACGGACTTAGTTGCTCCGTGGCATGTGGGATCCTCCTGGACCAGGGCTTGAACTCGCGTCCCCTGCATTGGCAGGCGGATTCTCAACCACTGCGCCACCAGGGAAGTCCCTTCCCTACCTTTCTAGTGGTGAAGAATGTTCAAGCTCAGCCCTTTGTTATATCTAACTCAAATGCTACTACTAAAAGTTGCAGGCGATGTAAACTCAAATGTCTACACATGATATAGATGAATGGAGTGGATGAGGTCTGCATAATAGGGACTAGGGAGGACTGTGAAAAACTGGAGGTCAAAAATTCTATCCCCAAAGGGGCAGCTGTGATTTAGCTCCAGCCAGCATAGGGCACATGGGAATGAGGGCTCTGAATTGCCACATTTTCTGATTTTTTAAAGATAAGTCATAAATTGGGAGTTTTAAAATATAAACTCAATTTTTTTTTTTTTTTTTTTTTGCTGTACGCCGGCCTCTCACTGCCGTGGCCTCTCCCGTTGCGGAGTACAGGCTCCGGACGCGCAGGCTCAGCGGCCATGGCTCACGGGCCCAGCCGCTGTGCGGCATGTGGGATCTTCCTGGACCGGGGCACGAACCCGCGTCCCCTGCATCGGCAGGTGGACTCTCAATCACTGCGCCACCAGGGAAGCCCTAAACTCAATTTGATTTAAAAGAAATACTGTGTTACTCCTACGGAGCACCTACTGAACGCTGGCAGAAGACCTCAGACCTCCCAAAAGGCAAGGAACCCCCCACGTACCTGGTTAGGGCAAAAGAAAAAACTAAACAGAGACTAAAGGATAGGGACGGGTCCTGCACCAGCGGGAGAGAGCTGTGAAGGAGGAAAAGTGTCCACACACTAGGAAGCCCCTTCGCGGGTGGAGACTTCGGGAGGCGGAGTGGGGGAGCTTGGGAGCCGTGGAGAAGAGCACAGCAACAGGGGTGCGGAGGGCAAAGCAGACAGCTTCCAGCGCAGAGGATCGGGCCGACCGGCACTCACCAGCCGAGAGGCTTGTCTGCTCGCCCGCCGGGGCGGGCGGGACTGGGAGCTGAGGCTCCGGCTTTTGTCGGAGAGCCGGGAGAGGACTGAGGTTGGCGGCGTGAACACAGCCTGCAGGGCGTTGGTGCGCCGCGGCTGGCCGGGAGAGAGTCCGGGGAGGGGTCTGGAGCTGCCGAAGAGGCAAGAGACTTTTACGTCCCTCTTTGTTTCCTGGTGCACGAGGAGAGGGGATTAAGAGCGCTGCTTGGGAGAGCTCCAGGGACGGGCGCGAGCCGCGGCTAAGAGTGCGGAGCCCGGAGACAGACATGGGACGCTAAGGCCGCTGCTGCCGCAGCCAGGAGGCCTGTGTGCGAACACAGGTCACTAGCCACGCGCCCTTCCAGGGAGCCTGTGCAGCCCGCCACTGCCAGGGTCCCGGGATCCAGGGACGGCTCCCTCGGGAGAGCCCTCGGCGCGCCTCAGGCTGCAGCGTCACGCCGTCACGCCGGCCTCTGCCGCTGCAGGCCCGCCCCGCACTCCGTGACCCTCCCTACCCACCGGCCTGGGTGAGCCAGAGCCTCCGAATCAGCGGCTCCTTTAACCCCGTCCTGTCTGAGCAAAGAACAGACGCCCTCTGGCGACCTACACTCACAGGCGGGGCCAAATCCAAAGCTGAGCCCCTGGGAACTGTGAGAACAAAGAAGAGAAAGGGAAATCTCTCCCAGCAGCCTCAGAAGCAGCGGATTAAACCTCCACAATCAACTTGATATACTCTGCATCTGTGGAATACCTGAATAGACAACGAATCATCCCAAATTAAGGAGCCCTGTGGATGAAAGGCTCTTGGTGCTGCAGCCAGGAGTCAGTGCTGTGCCTCTGAGGTGGGAGAGCCAACTTCAGGACACTGGTCCACAAGAGGCCTCCCAGCTGCACATAATATCAAACGTCGAAAATCTCCCAGAGATCTCCATCTCAACGCCAGCACCCAGCTTCACTCAATGACCAGCAAGCTACAGTGCTGGACATCCTATGCCAAACAACTAGCAAGACAGGAACACAACCCCACCCATTAGCAGAGAGGCTGCCCAAAATCATAATAAGTCTACAGATACCCCAAAACACACCACCAGACGTGGACCTGCCCACCAGAAAGACAAGATCCAGCCTCATCCACCAGAACACAGGCACTAGTCCCCTCCACCAGGAAGCCTACACAACCCACTGAACCAACCTTAGCCACTGGGGACAGACACAAAAAACAACAAGAACTACGAACCTTCAGCCTGCAAAAAAGGAGACCCCAAACACAGTAAGATAAGCAAAATGAAAAAACAGAAAAACACACAGCAGATGAAGGAGCAAGATAAAAACCCACCAGACCTAACAAATGAAGAGGAAATAGGCAGTCTATCTGAAAAAGAATTCAGAATAATGATAGTAAGGTTGATCCGAAATCTTGGAGATAGAATGGACAATAGAATGGACAAATTGCAAGAATCAGTTAACAAGGACCTAGAAGAACTAAAGATGAAACAAGCAACGATGAACAACACAATAAATGAAATTAAAAGTACTCTAGATGGGATCAATAGCAGAATAACTGAGGCAGAAGAACGGATAAGTGACCTGGAAGATAAAATAGTGGAAATAACTACTGCAGAGCAGAATAAAGAAAAAAGAATGAAAAGAACTGAGGACAGTCTCAGAGACCTCTGGGACAACATTAAACGCACCAACATTCGAATTATAGGGGTTCCAGAAGAAGAAGAGAAAAAGAAAGGGACTGAGAAAATATTTGAAGAGATTATAGTTGAAAACTTCCCTAATATGGGAAAGGAAATAGTTAATCAAGTCCAGGAAGCACAGAGAGTCCCATACAGGATAAATCCAAGGAGAAATACGCCAAGACACATATTAATCAAACTGTCAAAAATTAAATACAAAGAAAACATATTAAAAGCAGCAAGGGAAAAACAACAAATAACACACAAGGGAATCCCCATAAGGTTAACAGCTGATCTTTCAGCAGAAACTCTGCAAGCCAGAAGGGAGTGGCAGGACATATTGAAAGTGTTGAAGGAGAAAAACCTGCAACCAAGATTACTCTACCCAGCAAGGATCTCATTCAGATTTGATGGAGAAATTAAAACCTTTACAGACAAGCAAAAGCTGAGAGAGTTCAGCACCACCAAACCAGCTCTACAACAACTGCTAAAGGAACTTCTCTAGGCAAGAAACACAAAAGAAGGAAAGGACCTACAATAACGAACCCAAAACAATTAAGAAAATGGGAATAGGAACACACATATCGATAATTACCTTAAATGTAAATGGACTAAATGCTCCCACCAAAAGACACAGATTGGCTGAATGGATACAAAAACAAGACCCATATATTTGCTGTCTACAAGAGACCCACTTCAGACCTAGAGATACATACAGACTGAAAGTAAGGGGATGGAAAAAGGTATTTCATGCAAATGGAAACCAAAAGAAAGCTGGAGTAGCAATTCTCATATCAGACAAAATAGACTTTAAAACAAAGACTATTAGAAGAGACAAAGAAGGACACTACATAATGATCAAGGGATCGATCCAAGAGGAAGATATAACAATTGTAAATATTTATGCACCCAACATAGGTGCACCTCAATACATAAGGCAAATACTGACAACCATAAAAGGGGAAATCGACAGTAACACATTCATAGTAGGGGACTTTAACACCCCACTTTCACCAATGGACAGATCATCCAAAATGAAAATAAATAAGGAAACACAAGCTTTAAATGATACATTAAATGAGATGGAGTTAATTGATATTTATAGGACATTCCATCCAAAAACAACAGAATACACATTTTTCTCAAGTGCTCATGGAACATTCTCCAGGATAGATCATATCTTGGGTCACAAATCAAGCCTTGGTAAACTTAAGAAAATTGAAATTGTATCAAGTATCTTTTCTGACCACAACGCCATGAGACTAGATATCAATTATAGGAAAAGATCTGTAAAAAATACAAACACATGGAGGCTAAACAATACACTACTTAATAATGAAGTGATCACTGAAGAAATCAAAGAGGAAATCAAAAAATACCTAGAAACAAATGACAATGGAGACACAACGACCCAAAACCTGTGGGATGCAGCAAAAGCAGTTCTAAGGGGGAAGTTTATAGCAATACAAGCCCACCTTAAGAAGCAGGAAACATCTCGAGTAAACAACCTAACCTTGCACCTCAAGCAATTAGAGAAAGAAGAACAAAAAAACCCCAAAGCTAGCAGAAGGAAAGAAATCATAAAAATCAGATCAGAAATAAATGAAAAAGAAATGAAGGAAACAATAGCAAAGATCAATAAAACTAAAAGCTGGTTCTTTGAGAAGATAAACAAAATAGATAAACCACTAGCCAGACTCATCAAGAAAAAAATGGAGAAGACTCAAATCAATAGAATTAGAAATGAAAAAGGAGAGGTAACAACTGACACTGCAGAAATAAAAGAGATCATGAGAGATTACTACAAGCAACTCTATGCCAATAAAATGGACAATCTGGAAGAAATGGACAAATTCTTAGAAATGCACAACCTGCCAAGACTGAATCAGGAAGAAATAGAAAATATGAACAGACCAATCACAAGCACTGAAATTGAAACTGTGATTAAAAATCTTCCAACAAAGAAAAGCCCAGGACCAGATGGCTTCACAGGCGAATTCTATCAAACATTTAGAGAAGAGCTAACACCTATCCTTCTCAAACTCTTCCAAAATATAGCAGAGGGAGGAACACTCCCAAACTCCTTCTACGAGGCCACCATCACCTTGATACCAAAACCAGACAAGGATGTCACAAAGAAAGAAAACTACAGGCCAATATCACTGATGAACATAGATGCAAAAATCCTCAACAAAATACTAGCAAACAGAATCCAACAGCACATTAAAAGGATCATACACCATGATCAAGTGGGGTTTATTCCAGGAATGCAAGGATTCTTCAATATACGCAAATCTATCAATGTGATAAACCATATTAACAAACTGAAGGAGAAAAACCATATGATCATCTCAATAGATGCAGAGAAAGCTTTTGACAAAATTCAACACCGATTTATGATAAAAACCCTGCAGAAAGTAGGCATAGAGGGAACTTTCCTCAACATAATAAAGGCCATATATGACAAGCCCACAGCAAACATCATCCTCAATGGTGAAAAACTGAAAGCATTTCCACTAAGATCAGGAACAAGACAAGGTTGCCCACTCTCACCACTCTTATTCAACATAGTTTTGGAAGTTTTAGCCACAGCAATCAGAGAAGAAAAGGAAATAAAAGGAATCCAAATCAGAAAAGAAGAAGTAACGCTGTCACTGTTTGCAGATGACATGATCCTATACATAGAGAACCCTAAAGATGCTACCAGAAAACTACTAGAGCTAATCAATGAATTTGGTAAAGTGGCAGGATACAAAATTAATGCACAGAAATCTCTGGCATTCCTATATACTGATGATGAAAAATCTGAAAGTGAAATCAAGAAAACACTCCCATTTACCACTGCAACAAAAAGAATAAAATACCTAGGAATAAACCTACCTAAGGAGACAAAAGATCTGTATGCAGAAAATTATAAGACACTGATGAAAGAAATTAAAGATGATACAAATAGATGGAGAGATATACCATGTTCTTCAATTGGAAGAATCAACATTGTAAAAATGACTCTACTACCCAAAGCAATCTACAGATTCAATGCAATCCCTATCAAACTACCACTGGCATTTTTCACAGAACTAGAACAAAAAATTTTGCAATTTGTATGGAAACACAAAAGACCCCGAATAGCCAAAGCAATCTTGAGAACGAAAGAAGGAACTGGAGGAATCAGGCTCCCAGACTTCAGACTATACTACAAAGCTACAGTTATCAAGACGGTATGGTACTGGCACAAAAACAGAAAGATAGATCAATGGAACAGGATAGAAAGCCCAGAGATAAACCCACGCACATATGGTCACCTTATCTTTGACAAAGGAGGCAGGAATATACAGTGGAGAAAGGACAGCCTATTCAATAAGTGGTGCTGGGAAAACTGGACAGCTACATGTAAAAGTATGAGATTAGATCACTCCCTAACACCATACACAAAAATAAGCTCAAAATGGATTAAAGACCTAAATGTAAGGCCAGAAACTATCAAACTCTTAGAGGAAAACATAGGCAGAACACTCTATGACATAAATCACAGCAAGGTCCTTTTTGACCCACCTCCTAGAGAAATGGAAATAAAAACAAAAGTAAACAAATGGGACCTAATGAAACTTAAAAGCTTTTGCACAGCAAAGGAAACCATAAAGAAGACCAAAAGACAACCCTCAGAATGGGAGAAAATATTTGCAAATGAAGCAACGGACAAAGGATTAATCTCCAAAATTTATAAGCAGCTCATGCAGCTTAATAACAAAAAAACAAACAACCCAATCCAAAAATGGGCAGAAGACCTAAATAGACATTTCTCCAAAGAAGATATACAGAGTGCCAACAAACACATGAAAGAATGCTCAACATCACTAATCATTAGAGAAATGCAAATCACCACTACAATTAGATATCATCTCACACTGGTCAGAATGGCCGTCATCAAAAAATCTAGAAACAATAAATGCTGGAGAGGGTGTGGAGAAAAGGGAACCCTCTTACACTGTGGGTGGGAATGTAAATTGATACAGCCACTGTGGAGAACAGTATGGAGGTTCCTTAAAAAGCTACAAATAGAACTACCATATGACCCAGCAATCCCACTACTGGGCATATACCCTGAGAAAACCATAATTCAAAAAGAGTCATGTACCAAAATGTTCATTGCAGCTCTATTTACAATAGCCCAGAGATGGAAACAACCTAAGTGTCCATCATCGGATGAATGGATAAAGAAGATGTGGCACATATATACAATGGAATATTACTCAGCCATAAAAAGAGACGAAATTGAGCTATTTGTAATGAGGTGGATAGACCTAGAGTCTGTCATACAGAGTGAAGTAAGTCAGAAAGAGAGAGACAAATACCGTATGCTAACACATATATATGGAATTTAAAAAAAAATGTCATGAAAAACCTAGGGGTGAAACAGGAATAAAGACACAGACTTACTAGAGAATGGACTTGAGGCTATGGGGAGGGGGAAGGGTAAACGGTGACAAAGCGATAAAGAGGCATGGACATATATACACTACCAAAAGTAAGGTAGTTAGCTAGTGGGAAGCAGCCGCATAGCACAGGGAGATCAGCTCGGTGCTTTGTGACCGCCTGGAGGGGTGGGATAGGGAGGGTGGGAGGGAGGGAGACGCAAGCGGGAAGAGATATGGGAATATATGTATATATATAACTGATTCATTTTGTTGTGAAGCTGAAACTAACATACCATTGTAAAGCAATTATACTCCAATAAAGATGTTAATAAATAAATAAATTTAAAAAAAAAAAAAAAAAAGAAATACTGTGTTAACCAAGCAAAAATCTTTAGGTTGTCCATTTTTGACCTCCGATTTAATCCCTTTTCCTTTTTTGCCCTCAGTAGAAATGTCACACCCAGCTTTATTATGTACTCATCTATTCATAGGTTGTCAGAGTGGGAACAGAGCTTGCAGATCACCTAATCCAGTGGTTTTCAAAGCATAGTCCAGAGATCCTGAGGGCAGAGTTTTCCAAAGTATGATCCCTAAAACATCTGAAGTTTTGAAAAATCAACTCAGAAATTTGTTCCAATGGCAGATCCTGGGCCCTAGCCCAGACAACTGGATTAGAATTTCTAAGCGATCCTCAGAAATGCCTCAGGAGTTTTGGAAATTCAGTAAATAAGACCAATTAGTACCCCAAGATGCCAGGATTTCCGGTGAGATTTCTTTGGAAAATGGGGGAAAGCTGGCTGGAAAACAATTGCTTTCATGCAAATCTTGTGATGCATTGAGGAACTGAGTAAGGCCCAAAGGGGTTAGTTGAACTTGTTTAAAATAGTGCAGTTCATACATATGGAATCTAAAAAAAGGCTCTGAAGAACCTAGGGGCAAGACAGGAATAAAGACGCAGACGTAGGGAATGGACTTGAGGTCACGGGGAAGGGGAAGGGGAAGGGGAAGCTGAGACGAAGTGAGAGAATGGCATTGACATATAAACACTACCAGATGTAAAACAGATAGTGGGAAGCAGCCGCATAGCGCAGGGAGATCAGCTCATGCTTTGTGACCACCTAGAGGGGTGGGATAGGGAGGGTGGGAGGGAGACGCAAGAGGGAGGAGATATGGGGATATATGTATACGTATAGCTGATTCACTTTGTTATACAGCAGCAACTAACACAACAATGTAAAGCAATTATACTCCAATAAAGATGTTAAAAAAAAATAGTGCAGTTAATTAGGGGAAAAACCTCAAAATGCGTGACAAAGCCCAGTGGCCTTGAGGCAGGCAAAAGCTCTCCTCCATCCAGGTTTCTGTTTCTCAGGTTTGCCACCCCAGTTTTCTCATCCCTCTATTCTGCTTCCATCGGTCAATCTCATCTTTAGACACTTCAGATGACATATCCTAGGAAGGGATGGACTTTAGCTCAACCCTCTAATTATAAGATGCAGCAGCAAAGTCCTAGGCTGACAACCTGTGGCAGAATAAACCCCATTCCGAGTCAGCAGGTGAATGCGACAAAGTGGCCCTGGCTGCAAATATCTCTTTATGGGACACCTGGCTGGGTGCAGCATGACCCGCCGTACCGATAGAGAGTGGCCACACATCAGCCAGACCCTTCCTAGTTATATGCACTGGGGAAAAGAGAAGGTGAGGTTGCTCAAGCGCAGTTTGTTTTCTTCTAAGTTCATTCTGTACCTTAAATTTGACTAACAAAGTCATAGTTAGGCCTGTTGAACAGGGTAACTACTTTAAGGAACCATTCAGAAGGACTCAAAATCAAAAATCACTTGGTTGTTGGAAATGGATATTCTAAAATGCTGGAGAAGATTAGTTAGTTCTCCTCGTAAGAGATTTAATTAGTCATCTTCTCCCTGGTTTCTACTACTAGTCAATATATTTGGCAAACTTTCCCTTCACATAGAATGACAGCATCAAACTCTAAACTATTCCTATCCGAAGTAGAATCCTTCTTAAAATCCAAGTCAAAGAGGTTGTCCAGTATATTTTTCTGTATACATTAATATGCAAAAACTGTGGCTTAGAAAGACATGACACATCCAGCAAGAATATTTAGTACTTCTTGCCACACCGGCATCATTCATTTTGTCTTTTCATTCTTGCCCATTTGCACTTATAAGAAATTCTAATTCCTTACCATGGCCTGCCGTTTTCATTGCCTACTGTTCTCCCACTAAGTCAGTACCTCTTTTCTTTGGACACACCAAGCTTTGGCACTTGCCGCTTCCTTTGTTAGAGACACTGTTCCCTGGACCTTCAAATGGAGACAGCTCCGTCTCATCATTCAGCTCTCTGTTCAACAGTCACCTCCTCAGAGAGGCCTTCCCGGACCCTGCTATTTAAAACAGACCCTCCCTCCCTTCCAGTTACTCTCTTTCCCATTACTCTTTTGTTTTATTCATAGCACTTACCGCTACCTGACTTTATCTTATACACATATTTGTTAGCTTGTTTGCATGATTGCTACTGTCTCCCCTTACAACTTGGCTCCAAGAGAATAGGAGCCTTTTCTGTCCTATGTACCACTGCTTTGTGAGCACCTAAATTAGCTCCTAGCATGTAGTAGATGCTCAATAAATCGTTGTTGAATGAAGGGGTAAAATACTTTATTGAGAGTTAAATGTGGGAATAAATGTGAGAATAAATATAATGTTGGGAAAAAACATGATCCTTGCTCTCAAGGGCTCACATGCTAATCTCCTGACTCCAGCTTTTGATGTCACAGCAGCTATCACCAGCATCCTGTTTTCGCTTTTATTTTTGCCCCTATTTCAAAAATGTCCAAGACTAGATGCAATAATGAGGGCCCCTTCATTCCTTTCAGAGCTGTTTGTACAGACTCTCAGTGGGACGCCCTCACCATCCAGTGTTCAGGGCAAGTAAGGCTGCCTGAATTTGACAAATAAAACAGTTGGCCCACAGTCCCAGGTCATGTGGGAGTGGGGCCAGAATGACACTTACCAAATGACCACACATCCGACTTGCTGCTATAGCGACTGAAAGAGAAGACTTCCGGGGATGCCCACTTCACCGGGAATTTGGTGCCTGAGGAACTGGTGTACTGGTCATCAAGGACGAACCTGGGGAGAGAGTGGAGAGAGATCGTCTGAGTGTCCTGGTGGCCTGCATCCCATTCCTGAGACTTTGCCGGCACCACAGGTCCGTATTACCTTGTCATCCCAAAGTCGGACACCTTGATGACTTGGTTTTCTCCAACCAGACAATTCCGGGCAGCCTGGAGCAGAGACAGGCAAACGAAAGGGAAAGGAAAACTTGGTGGGTAATCAGTAATTAAGGAGTCTCCTATAATCACAGTCCTTTGCTTTTCCATGTGCTGCTGTGCAGAAGCAATGAGGAGCTTCACAAATGCTAGTTAAGCTTCACTAGTGCCTGATGGAAAGTTGTATGTTAAAATCCTTTATCAGGATGAGTAAATCTGGTCTTTCATCTTCATTCCTGGGATCCTAATCAGAAGAAAAATCCATGGTGTTGTGTAACCAACTGTAAACTCCAGTGCAACCTGATGTTAACCTCAGGAATGATATGAAGAAGCTGTTACCCATTTGACTAAAATAAGAATGTGTTGAAGTTGCTAATTCTCTTAAAACTATTCCTCAGTAGGGATGGTACATGGTCCCTAATTCGATTGGAAGAGCCCTTACCAAGAAAAGACCCATGAGTCTCAAATTTTAATGTGCCTGCAAATCCCATGGGGGGACATGTTAAAATGAATATTCCCAAACCTCAACCCCCAGAAATTCTGAGGATGGTTCTAGGATCACCCCAATGTGATCCTGGTAGATCCTTGGATAACATTTTGAGAAACATGTGCTTGTCAATTTCTTTCATTTTACCAAGAGGAAAAGGAGGCACAGAGAGGTTAAAAAGGAGAGGCTGTTAGCTTTATTTAGAAAGAATGTAAACTCCAACTCAGAGGGTGAAAGTCAGAGGTGGGGCTGGAAATAGAGCCCAGATCTGAGTCCCATGAGGACATCCCACAGTGGGTGGAGGAAGGAAGAAGTTGAGAGGGGAAGGAAGAGGGCTTATGCCTTGTTATTGATTCATGCATTCCCAGCCTTCGTAGCTCTACATTTCAGTGGGACATGTGCCTTCACCCTGGACCTGTAGGGGTTTGCCCTACGCCCTCTTACCAGGTCTCTGTGGATGACACACGCCTCTTCCAGGTAGGCCATGCCCTCACACACGTCCAGGCACATGCCCAGCAGGGTCTCGGCAGCAAAGAGCCCCCGCTGGCTGCGCAGGTAATCTGACAGGCAGCCGTGTTCCATGAACTCAAACACCAGGCAGATGGGGGCTTGCTCCAGGCACACTCCATAGAGCTGGACCAGCTTGGGGTGAGAGAGTTTCCTGGAGAAAAATGGCAAGGGGTGAGATGGTCTAAGTTTAGTCTCCCCAAAATACACTCCCTCCCCCAAACAAAAATGTCTCATTGAGCTGAGACCTGAAGAATGCAGGGACTCAGCTGGTGTACGCGAGAATGAACGAAGGCCAGTGTGGTTGGCATGTCATGGAACCAGAGGAAAGATGGGCAGGAGATGAGATTGGGGAGCGGGCAGGGCCAGACCATGGTGGGCCTTTTAGACCACAGTGAGGAGCTTGGAGTTATTCTCCATACCATGGGAAACCATTGCTGGACTTGAGCAGGGAGGTGGCACAAGATGGCATCAGAATGGTATTCAAAGAGCACAGCACAGAACATCCTTCCCAAGGTATCTCTGCATACTCTTGTCTTGGCCACTCACATCATGACTTCAGCCTCCTCGACGAAGTCCTCTTCCGACATAGCTCCTTCCTGAATGGTTTTGATGGCCACCTTGTCCCTGTTGAGCCAGTAGCCAAGATGCACCAACCCAAACTGCCCGCTGCCAATCTCCTGCACAAAAGTGAGCTCTGAGGGATCAATCACCCATTTCCCTGGAAGAGAAAGAGTTTTCCAGAGTTGGCAAGCAGTAGATATGAAGTATAGGACTCCCAGGAGACTATATAGCCCTATACAGAATGTTAGCCTATTGTTAATATAACTCAAAGATGGCAAATGGTATAAGCCTGTATACTTAGAACTATAGATAGATAAAAGTATCTTTTTCCCCAAATAATAACATAGAATATGTATTGAAAGCCATGAAAAATGTGCATGGGGACGATTACATGGAAAGAGAAAGGAGGATGGCATTAGTTGAGATATTAAAGAAAGTCAATGACAGGGTTCTAAGGCCCCAACCATTTCCTATACCTGATTGAAAAATGTTTATTGTCATTTTTCACATAGAGCAAGTTTTATTTGAACTGGTCATTCATTCGTTCATTCATCCATCAAGAGCATCCATTATGTACATAGCACTTGCTAGGCCTTAGCAGGTGTTAGGGGTAAGGTGGTGGATTCCAAGAGGACTGGTACAGAGGTGCAAGCCAGCACACAGTCTCGCACATAGGTAGGCTTTCAATAAATGCTCAAAAAAAGAATAAAAGGGATCCGAGTCTCAATTTTCACACTGGCAAAAATGAGTGGGTTCATAAAATACTCTCTGGGCTTCCATCCAGCATGGGCACATGCAGATTCCACAGGCATTAGAATTATCTTATTTTTATAAGGAGGCTGAGGGGCATTAACCTTTCCTGATGCTTGGTCTAGTACCATAAACAGTTCAGTTTCTATCTCTTTGAGGCACAGACTCAACAGAAAACAGTACCGAGCACCTACTGTGTGCAGATATGGTGCTGGTTAGGGATGGAGAGCCCACACACTGTTTCTTTAACCCCTGTGTCAAAATCACCTAGGGCACTTTTTGAAAAGGCAACCCCAGGACCCCACTGTCTGGGACTGTGTTTTGGTAAATGTTGGGTCGGGGCTGGAAGTCAACACTTTTCTTAAGCATCCTATATAACTCTGATGCACAGTGAAGCTTGAGAACCACCAATCTAGAAGATATAAAATGAAAGGTACACCAGCCTTCTCGACCAGCACAGTTTGGACCAGGGGATGCAGGCAGAAAATCACAAGTGGGTGAAACGGTTCCATAGGACAAGAAGGAATAGTAGGGCCTATGGCCCTAGAGATGCATGCCCTGCCTAAAAGCATTCAAAAAAATTTAACACAGTGCTATGCAGACAGACATTTCTGAATGCTGCTAGCTTACAGCACTTGCAATGGACCCATACCTAACAAACTAGATGATATAGAAGTTCTAGAAAATATGCAAGAACACAGTACTATAGCACTGGTTCCTAATATTTTTTTCTAATAGCATTTAGCAGAGTGCTCTGTACAAAGTAGGTGCTCAGTAAACACTTCATTGGTGAACTGTCATCTAAAACCAATAGACATTGATTCGACCTAGATAAATGTGCATACATATAGATGTAATCTTACACACATTGTAAATGTTCATTTGTGCACACCATCTCCAGAGATACAGTGTACCTGTTTAATGATCATTTTACGTCCGGGGAAGTCCATTCAGAATTTACCCCAGACCTCTAGGGATGTGAGTTAGTGCAAATGAATAACATTCCCAAATGCACTGCTTACCATATCTCAGCCCTGCCGTGACCGGGGCTTTCTGCCTCCAGGAACTAACTGGATACCGGAGTCTAGTGACTAGGCCTGTGTTGATTACAAAGTGAAAGGCAGTCATTAGAGTTTTACCATAGCAACCATCCAAGTCAAATCACCAGGAAAAAATATAATCCAATGCAAAAGCTATTTTTATTCTGGAAAACAAATTCCAAAGCCCAATCACTGATATTACATCTTCCCTGAGAAGAGGTATAATGTCACAGGTGGGCAGGTGGTGAAATCGCATGATTCCAGCAGCAGAATTTGCTAATGAAGAATATGTAATATAATCAAATATTTGGCATACTTTTCTATTTGTATAGTTATTACTTATAGTCAGTTTGTCTGAGATGAAGAAACCCAGCTGGGTGTTTGTCACTTTTCTCCAAGTTCCCCTGTGAGGCTTCCCCCTCTGGCCTTGTCCCTTAGAACTCACCTCCTCCATTGTGTTGGTGATAATTGACGAGGAGAGGGATGGAATCAAACACGTACTTTTCAGCCACGTAATATCGCTTGGGGTTGTCATTTGTTTCTTTGATGTGATAGTGCTTTATACAGGGGTTGTTCTCACTTAAACAAATTAAACATAAATGCAGTGATTATTAAAAGGCAATGTTTAGAGACAGAAATGTCTACTGGTAGCAGATTCCTATTAGCTTTGTTTTTTGCCCTCTCACATGGATGGCAGATACATTTCAACTTGTGTATCAGTCTTGACAGGCTGGCCTTGGGTGCTGTATTAAGAAGGACTCTGAGGCTGCATCTGGACTCAGGATTGGTGCCATGATGGATTGGTGATGTTTCTTCCAAAACCTCAAAATGGACAGTCGTCTTGTATGTGCTACATGTTTGCCTTCCCTGCTGTGTGGATTTAACTAATCTTCAGCATATGTTAAGGAAGCATCTTGGCCCCTTCGTACTTATTTGGCTTTGTATAGCAGAGTTAACATAGCAGCCCTGACTGCTATCCTTAGAAAGGGCTGCTTGCAAGATTGGGCCTTGGCTGGCTTCTGAGAACTTAGATTTCAGGAGGGCTCTCGCCATTCTCTAACTGATAAGGATGGCTCCCTACACCTAAATTGTTTGTATAAACAATGTGGCTTATGCTCAATGCTTGCTTTTCTCCTGGGAGTCTGGAATTTTGCTCTGTGCTAGGCAGAGGGTACCCAGGTGACCAGCCCCCAGTGAAAGGATCTGTAAGGTTCTGGCATGTAGTAAGGACTCAGTAAATGGTGGATAGTTTTATTAGCAGAGCCAGAACTAGAATTCATATTTTCTCGCTTGCAGTCAAACGTATCTTTTCTGTTATTCTTTGGATTAAATTATAAATGCATCAAATACAGGACCAGGTATTTATTTCTTTAGGGCTTTGCAATCAGGGATGCCAACTGGGAAGTCAACCTGGCATCTGGCCCTAGCTCTGTCACTTTCTAGGTAAGTGACTTCAGTTATGTTTTTAATCTCCCTAGCCTTGGTTTTCTCAGAGGGATCAGGAAAACACAGTATTTTTAGAGACTCCTCTACCTCTTGCACTGTCTGACATTCCTGTGTGTGGGTCATCACTCACCCACCTCAGGACTGTCTCTCCCCACTTTGCTGAGTTAGCACCATACCTTACGATGGCCTTGGTGAAAACAGACACAGTGTATGTCCCTGGAGTCCTGGAATCTCGTACCATGAAGGCTCCTTCTTTGCCCTGGAAGGGTTAGAAAGAATGGAAAATCAGCGATCCCAGGAAACCAGGCTCATGCATCCAGCTTCACTTTCTTGCCTGTGAAAGGAGGAAATACTGTAGGCCAGCTTGGCACAGAGCAGCCTTTCAGCTATAAAGGCTACTGTTTCATTCATTCATTCCAGAGACATTTCTTGAGCTCCTACCGTGGTTCCAAGACTATTCTAGTGATGACATAAACAGTAAACGGAGGCAAACAGTCACAAGCTCTGCCCTCTTGGAGCTCATTACAGATATTGCCCAGCCCTCACCACAACATTGCAGTCTAGATGTTATTATCTTCAATTTCCTGATGAGGATACTGAGTGCTGCAGAGCTGAAGTGACTCTCTCACGACCTACGAATATAGGTGGCAGACCTGGGATTTGAACCTTGAATGTGGCAGGTGAGCAAAACCTTTGCTCATTCTACTAGTCCGTGGTACCTCCATTCAACAAACGTTAGAAGCCATTTCTCTGTTCCCCACAAGGGCACAAAACTTCTGTCTTGGAAGCTTCATCAGTTTCTTAATGGGAATATATTTTGTAGGCCCTTTCTCAAGTGCTGATTTTGCTGCAGGGCAAAAGGAGAAAGAAAACGAAGCTGCTGGTTGCATGAGGGAAGTGGAGAGAAGGGGAAGGCCCCCACATATACCCTTCACCCCACTGACAATTTTGCCAGTGCTGATGAAATAAGTACTAACAAACAGGGAGACCAGTTTTTTCAGTCCTGGTAGGAACTTGAAAGTCTTAACACTGTTTTTTGAGTACTTTGTGTCTAAGGCTCTGTTCCTACCCACCTGTCAATCTGTGCTGGTGATATTTGCAAAATCTGTTGCTATGGTTTGCTTAACTTAGACACACTAAGGGCCATAAGTGAAAGCCAGAGAGAGAGGAACCTCGTGTGGTGGGCATACACTTGTTGTATATGGAGCAAAATATACACAGTTTAGAAGCTCTTCCACCCCCTAATCTCAAAGGTGGGTCCTCTACACATACAAATAATACACAGATGGCCATGCTAATTGTTTGCATCCTAGAATTTCAGGGTTAGAAAAGACCTTTTAGAAGAACCTAGAAAGGTTCTCTAGCCCAGGGTTATCCCAACCTCAGTACTATAGACGATTGGGGGGGCAGTAATTCTTTGTCATGGGGGCTGCCCTGTCATCATAGGATGTTTAGCAGCATCCCTGGCCTCTATCAACTGGCTGCCAGACATTGTCACATGTTCCCTGGGGGACAAAATCACCCCTGGTTGGAAACCACTGATCTGGCTTAACTCCCTAAACCCCTGTGCCCCAAACTGCTGGTAATCACAATCACTTGAAGAATCTAAAGCACAGAACAAGACAAAACAAAACGACGACTACGAGCAGTTTACCATGCTCCCCCCCGTCCCACTGCCTCCCCATACCTACACACTTGGAATCTCCAGGACTGAGGCCCTGGGACCTGAACTTTTAAAAGGCTTATGGACATCCAGATTTGGTCTCCACTGACTCAACTGAAAATGCATTTCTTATTTATAACAGTCCTGAAGAGTAGTCCCTGTCGTCTGAAAGAGCACTAATAGTTAGAAAGTTCATCCTCATGTAGACACGTAACCTGCTTCCTCTGACTTGGCCCTAAACCCGCAGAGGGGAATTTGGGGGGGAACGGTTGGCCCTTACATCATTGTGCATTCTTGCCAAACTTAGAGGTTACTACAACAACTTTGTGAGACTCCCCAAACTCTTCTTCTCCCTGCTGGGAGATTCAAGAGTCTATTTTGAAATTTGAGGGAAGCAGAGGGTAGGGGAGTTGGATGAAGGTGGTCAAAAGGTCCACATTTCCAGTTATAAGATATATTCTGGGGATGTAATGTACAGCATGGTGACTGCAGTTAACAGTACCATATTGTACATTTGAAAGTTGCTCAGAGTAGATCTTAAGAGTTCTCATCACAAGAAAAACAATTGTAACTATGTATAGAGATGGATGTTAACTAAAATTGTATTAATCATTTTACAATATATACATAAATCAAATCATTATGTGGCACACCTTCAAATGATACAATGTTATGGGTCAAGTATGTCTCACTAAAACTGGAAAAAGAAAGGAAGAAATTCGAAGCTGAGACCTGAATCTTCAGGTCTCTGTTGTCCACCCTTGACCTTCCTTTCTCAAGATCGTGAGCTAGGGCTGCCCTAGCTGTTGCCTGAAAGCGGGGAAAGAATTGAGGAAAATACAGAAAGCTGTTACATTTCTTTTTCTAAGATGTCATAGTACTCTAGGACAGTCCTAGTATTCTGTCTTTGTACACACAGAATTTACTTTAATGATTTTGTATTTCATGAATTTTTTGAAATTTAAGAAAACGAGTTGTCAATCTTTCTGGACCAATAGTACAACCTTATGCCCATAGTTAGCCTCCCACATTCTCTACAGTGTGCTCTGTTCATGACCTTGGACATGGTGAGGACAACAGAGAACTAACCAGATTCTTATTTTCGTCTTCTCAGA
This sequence comes from Pseudorca crassidens, assembly GCF_039906515.1. NCBI lineage: Eukaryota > Metazoa > Chordata > Mammalia > Artiodactyla > Delphinidae > Pseudorca > Pseudorca crassidens. Next base: position 132,821,739 of record NC_090298.1, on the reverse strand, counting down.
TATGAATGTAAACGGTTTATCCAGTGCAATAGTAAACACCCTTCTAACTTTTGCATGCAAATCGGCCTTTTAAAAAACTTGATTTTCCAAAAATTAGATTTTCCCCCCTTTGGGGTCAGTAGTTTATTCAGTTTCTGAAGTAAAGGTGATCTATGTGACACCAAAAACTCCCAGATTAGTTCATTAGATTTTAAAATAGCTTTTGAAGCCTAATTTAGAAAACTTGAAATTCTCCTCTTTTAAGTGTACAAATCAGTGATTTTTATCAAAACCACAGAGTTGTATAACCATCACCAGAATATAATTTTAGAATATTTCATCACTCCCAAAAGACACCTCAGTACCATTTGCACCCCTGCCACACTAATATGACTTCTCTATAGATTTGCCAATTCTAGAAATTTCATGTAAATGAAATCATATAATATGTGGTCTCTTATGACTGGATTCTTCCTCTTAGCATATTGTTTACAAGGTTCATCAAGTTGTAGCATGTATCAGTACTTCATTCCTTTTTATGGCTGCATAATATTCCGTTGTATGGATTACACCACATTTTGTTTATCTATTCATCAATTGCTGGCCATTGGGGTTGTTTCAACCTTTGGCTGTTGTGAATAATGAATTTGTGTCTGGCTTCTTCTACTCAACATCATGTTTGTGATATTCATCCATGTATTACATGTACCATCACTTGTCTTCAAAATTCCTCCCCTTTTGCCAAATATCGAAGCTTTTGCTCTTGCCTCACTGAAATGTGATGGGTTAAGTTCAAGACAGGAAGAAACTAAACTTTAGTCGAGGCAGATATTATCTACATATGTAACTTATTCTAAAGGGAAGAAACATAGACCAAAAAGACCCCAAGTTTATCCACTATCTGTGAAGAAGGGAGTGGTAATGTCTCTTTTATTTAATCAAGAATGTTTTGTTGTTTTATTCTTTCAAAGAAACCATTATTATTATTTTTTAATTTGTGATTAGAGAGGGGCCCAACTGTTAACAAGAGTAAACTGATCCAAAGACATCAGACAAAGTAGAGGTAAAGTTTTCAGTCAGCTCTGCCGAGGACGGGAGGCTGGCAGAGCTCTTCCTCCATTGTAGTTGCTCTAGGTGGCATTCAGTGCTGGTGACAGGAAACTCTGGTTTAGGGCTGAGGCAGCGCAGGGTTCTGAGGAAAAGGAGGCATCCGGCATGTGCCTTATCACCTACTTCCTGCAAGGGGCTCAGAGGAAGTCACAACCACCAAGAACGGTGGAGTCTAAAGGGTCTCTGCTCCTGTCATCGCCATGCATAGGGGCACTGATCTGTGCAACGCAGCCAGGGTAGGTCAGGGAGGGGGCTTGTTCCCACGGGATATAGTCAAGGTCTCACTTTACCTTTTACTATTTTATCTAGAAAAATAAAGATGTAACAATAGAAAAAAAAATCATACCAAGGGGGTAAAATACACGGATGGGAAGTATAGGGATGGGAGAATAGAACTTAACTCATATATTCCCTTACTAACTGTGTGTGCGTGCATGTGTGTATGTGTGTGTGTGCGTGTGCGTGTGTGTGTGTGTGTCTATGAAGAAGCGTCCCTGCTCTAGTCCAGGCTATGCCACTGATTTACACTCAGTTTAGTCCCCTGTAGCACAAAGGGGATGGACCAGATGTTCTTTAAAAGGAATTCTAACTCAGTCTATAATTCTGTCAATACAGATGTTTCCTGATTAAATGTAGGAGCTTCAGTTTTCTCAGTTGTAAAATGACTTTTGCAAGATGGTTGGGAGAATTAAAGTATATAAAACAGTTCCTGGAATATAATACCAGAACAAGGACTATTGGGACTATCATTAGATGCTATGGTATACCATCTGTTAGAAGTATTAATGCCATTGTCTGCTTTCATCTGAGACATGTTGACTGTTAGGAATTTACTCCTTTCTTTCTGTCCATATGATTTGAAGGGCACCTTACAGAAGATAATCTTGCTGCACAGGGTAGGTTATTGTGAAAAAGATGGACTGATAACCTATAGCTTGTTCACACTGCATTATAATTTAAGAGTGTCTCTGACAGATAGCCACTCTTCATTCTGGAGGTGGTTCATTTCTTTTCTTGAAAAAATCCTGGTATGGAGTCAGTACCGTATCTTTAATAACATCTTAGAATCATGGAAATATGATAAACCAATGTCTTAGATAAGGCTTCTGCCCAAAATTCAGGCCACCCAACGTATGCAATGCCGTAAAGTATAGAGTACCTGCTTGCAAGGAATTTACCCTCTACCTAAATGTGTTACGACAGAAGAGAGACTGCTGAGGTCTGAGGCTGAAAACAAAGCCACTGGAGATGACATGACGTTGCACCACAAGGGTTCAAAGGTGTGGAAACCCCACATTCCACAGCTTGTGGGAGGGAAAGCATCAGTGGTTTCTTAGAGGAGGTGCTATCCGAAGAACTGATAGGACACAATAGGAGATATTTTCTGTGGTTCCCAAACTTGGGTAAGACCCAGAATCACCTGGGTACCACTTCCTAAGGTTCTGACTGGTGAGGGCTGGAGTACTGGAATTTGTATTTTTTAAAAGCTCCCCAATGATGCTCATGATTAGCCAGCTTCTCCTACAGCATATTTGTTAATTTAAAAACACTTCTTAAGTATTTGCTGTATTCATTCACTCAATAAATATTCATTGAGCAGCTACGTTATCATAGGTACAGTTCTGGGGTCCTGTGTACAGCAGGAACAAGGTAAAGTGTTTATATTCTAGTGGAGAAATATGCATGGGGCAGTATATCAGGAGATTTCATTAATAAAAATAAAACAAATCCATTTTTGGTCAATAATAATGAATCAATCAATCTTTTAAGGGTCCTATAATTGTTAGATAAGGACACACTAAATTCACCCCTGAAACAGCTGATGAAAAGCTGATGTTTCAAAAATCATACAATATAGGGACCCACTGAAGTTTGCCCTTATATTACCTAAGAAGGCAAAGAGGATTTGGTGAAGTAGTCTAGAATATTAATAAGGAGGAATGTTTCAACTGCGCTAGCAAGTATTTGTGTCTCCAAAGAACTGCTATAAAATAGAAATCATCTTTTGCTAATCATTAATGTGGGCTGTTTTAGGTGTTCCATGGGCAATACTTCATTAACCAATGTGGGATTGAAAATAACAAAACTGCACTTGTTTAAACTCAGTATAATTCTTATTTAATTATAAGTTCTTTTTGGTTAATTTAATAATTTATTATGTTATCCAGTAACATAGGTGCTGAGTGGGCCACATATGCATCACAAGTTTGACTTGAAAAAATATAGATTCCCACAAACTAACCCTGGAGAGTCTGATTCTGTAGGTCTGGGCTTGGGGTCTGGAAGTCTGTAGTTTTAAAAATTTCCCAGTGATTCTAATGTGTGATATTGGGAACCACAGGAAATAATTAAGTGTGGAGTCGAGGTGGAACCAAGGAGAAACCAGAGTCTAGTAATGACTCAGCTTAATTCCTCTTCCTCCATGAAATCTTTCTAATTCTTCTAGAATATTCTCAGAACTCTGAGGCCACTGAAAGCCTGCTCCATATGCTCAGTTTTTCTTAGATTATCCTCTGTTTCTTCAGAGTTTGTCTTGTTTCTCAATAGAGTCTAAAGCTTATTGAGATCAAAGACCTTGTCTCAAGTATCTCTATAGCTTAGATCTGTGCTCAGCAACATGGTAAGGTATGTGAGTTTATACTGAGAAATCCTAATAAATGAAATGGTGCAGACGTCATAAAGGCAACAGATGCTGGAGACGGCTGACATCATACTGTTTTGCCTGTTTTGCATCTGTCACTGGTAAACACATATAGTCTTTTGTCACTGGTCTTTTGGAAAATCCACAAACAACTGGACTTGCCCTCTTTGATGAGAACAAAACTGCCCAAGGGCAGAGCATCTCACCTTGTCCTCTTTGCCAGCTGCCTACTCACTGGCAACTTAACCAAAGGAGAAAAAGTTCACTGCTCCAAAATATGACTGTGGGCTCTCCTCCCGTCTCGATTTCCTCTTATAGAAATTATATGTTTGCCTTTGATAGAATGAATCAATCTATCATCAGTTTCCCTTGTGCAAAAGTAAATAGTATATTAATCAACTATATGCCTTTAGATTATTCTTTGACAATATTCATCATCCCTCCACCTTCCCATCGCAGACTTTCATTCCCTACCTGATATCTTCCCAGGTCTCCTTCTCTAAGCTCACCTCTAGCCACTGTCCAAACTGGTAATGCTTACCGGTTTGGGTGATCAACTGTCCCAGTTTGTCTGGGACTGAGGTGTGGGGGCTCTGGGGCCATAGGACTCTCAGTTTTAAAACTGGAACAGTTCCAGGCAAACCAGGATGAGTTGGTCACTCCAGCTTCATTCCATCCAGGAGAGGTTTGCAGTTTAAGATTCTTAAAGATAGGAAATACCTGCAAACCATAACTGGGAAATGGCAGGAACATGAAATGGCAGGAACAGGGCTAGCATTTTGGCACGGAGAGACTGATGCCTCCATCAACCCAGGCCTACTGTTTACTAGTCTCACTGGTGAGGCTTGTGTTGGGCGCGGGTCATTAACATAATTTGAATATTAGATTCACCTGGAGAGATTTTCCTCTAAATTACTAATGCCTGGACCCTACCCACTAGAGGTTTTCTTCTTTTTTAACATCTTTATTGGAGTATAGTTGCTTTACAATGGTGTGTTAGTTTCTGCTGTATAACAAAGTGAATCAGCTATACATATACATATATCCCCATATCCCCTCCCTCTTGCATCTCCCTCCCACCCTCCCTATCCCACCCCTCTAGCCCACTAGAGATTTTGATTTAATGAATCTGGGCTGGGACCTGGGCATTGGTATTTTGAAAATGTTTCCCAGGTGATTTTAATGTGCAGACAGGCCTGTGAACCACTGCTCTAAGCAAATACGCTGATACATTGATTGATTTCCTTGTAGAAAGCTTTCTCTCAATACCTGCATGCATTGGGTTTCTCTGCAAGGGCCCTAAATGTGCAATTTTCTGTGCTACTTTAAGTGTGGTGTATGGATGGGTGCCAGTTAGCAAATTGTTACTAAAAATTGAGAGTAAGCATTTAGAATCTTTTTATAGCAATCAGACAGAGTAATTTTATGTCTAATACTCATAAAAAAATTGGACTTGCATTTTTTATGTCTTTGCTTCTTATTTTTGCTTTTTATTTTTTCTGATAATTCATTTTTATTGTATTTTACAAAATGTAAGTCTGTGACAGATTGGGAATTAAAAACCAACCACAAAAAGTAGTCCATCACCACGGGTACTTTGAGAGGCACTGTTTTAGAATCACAAATGATCTTCTGATCCAGGAAGAGAAGGTTTTACCTTGCATGCCAGTCAATTGATGGCAGCTTCCTGGAGCACTGTGTTGAGAAGGATCCCAAAGCCATGGACTCTGATCAACTGTGTCGGCCACAGGGCCAGGAGCGGAGAGTGGCAGTATGAGTCTGGGTAATTGTCATCCCTGATTCAGTCCCGTACTCCTCTTGTACTCATTGAGAAACCGAGGCCCAGAAGGAAGAAGAGATGTTTCCGAAGTCACACACTGAGTTGGAGCCAGAGCAGTGGCCAGGACCCAGTACTTTCCTCACCACACCTTGCCTTCTCTCCCTTAATCCTGACACCCTTGTGTAAGCTCAGTCCCGCTCCCGACACCGTATGGCTCTCAAGAAGAACGGTTGCGTGAAAAATGAGTTAAAACAAGTGGTGTATTTCCTCTATAGCCACACACAGCCCAACCAGGCGGAATCTGAGGCACAGGCACTCCTGACCCAGCCAGAGACGCAGGCAAGGAAGACCAGCAGCACAGCTCCCCAGGGCCAGCCATCACTGCCCGAAAGACCACCCACGGAAGCTGTGGTCATGGTCACACGTGAACACCAAGGCCTTTGATCCTCTCCAGGTTTCTTATACTGATGTATGCTAACCATGTGAACCCCCAGAATACTTTTACCAGACATGGACACCACTGTGAATCCAATATGTCAACTCACTGCATTAGCACAAACCACAGCATGGCTGAAAAAAAGTAACACAATTCAGTTTATTTGAAGTTAAAAGACAGTTTAAGGAGACTTACTGTGTCCAAAAGAAGTTTCTCGGCTTTGTCTCGGCTGATACTCTTATTGTACCACCTGAAAGCAGGAAAAAGTCATAGATCAATGACATTTTGAAAAACGTCATTATTTACTTACGAAAGAAAATGAATGCCAGAAGGTTTTTTGTTCTTTTTGTTTCTACCAATGCTTTCAAACTCAAAAGCAAAAGCGTGAACCATTTCCAGGTAATAAAATGTTTAATTGGAACAAATGAATCAGAATCGGTGAAATGTTGATAATTGTTGAAGCTGGGTTTGGGGTACATGGAGGTTCATTATATTTTTCTCTCTACTTTTGTGCATGTTGGAAAATTTCCACATTAAAATTTTAGAAAACATTTATCTTCTGCTCTATTTTGTAAATCAGTGGGGTGGTTATTAGCAGGATGACGCTAGGGCAGCTATAAAAATTTAATATAAATTTGAAAGTGTAGCAAATATCCTTTTAAAACAATTGTAGTATTTTCCTCTGTAAGACTGGTTTTCAAGATCTTCTGCAAAATAATTACATTTTTTTCCCAGTTGCACAAAAGCTCTTGCACAAATGACATTGACAGTGTCTCACAAGGCTAGTTTATCTTTGTAAAAAATGCAAATGTAGAAAAACCTTACGCATCCCTGTTATTCCTTGTCAAAGGAATGCTAAATTTATTTGCTGAAAAAACTAAAAAATTTTTATGGGGCTTCCCTGGTGGTGCAGTGCTTGAGAGTCCGCCTGCCGATGCAGGGGACACGGGTTCGTGCCCCGGTCCGGGAGGATCCCACATGCCGCGGAGCGGCTAGGGCCGTGAGCCATGGCCGCTGAGCCTGCGCGTCCGGAGCCTGTGCTCCGCAACGGGAGAGGACATAACAGTGAGAGGCCCGCGTACCGCAAAAAAAAAAAAAAAAAAATTTAATGGATGTAATCTGCTAAAAGTAAGGTAAACATTCACATATTTTCTACTTTTACAAAGCGAACTAAGCTGAGATTGAGCTTCAAAGTTGGTTTAAAAGGAAAATGTGTCACGGGGTTAATGTGATGACACGATATTGTTTAATTTTGTGTTTCTGATTTTATCATACAGCTGTTTTAATTTCTTAAGATTTCTGGCTAATTTTCTCAGGATAAGTGTCTCATTTCTTCTCTGGAGAAGTTTTAAAATCAAATTTTCTATAAGCAATTTGAATAATAGATTAAATGTATAAATAAAAAAAGAAAGTAAAGATACCTCTTGATTTTTGCTACCAAAGAATAGATCTTAACCTGAAATAATTCATGTCAGACACCTTTAGGAACCAATGCAGTGTGAAGGAATGATTTGGATAATGGGGAAAAGCAAATCTAAGTACACTATGGGTTCAATGTCATTTTTACAGTTTGATTTCATTAACATATGTAGTGCTGAAAGCTCTTCTTCATACACCTGAGCATTTGAAACTAGCAGTCCAGCTCCTTGCCTGGCTGGCCATTAATCTGTATGTGTGGCATGTCGTGCTCAAGCAAGCAACAACAGATGACGTGTAACATAAATGCAGTGTAGTATCATTCTTGGAATTTTAATGACTGATGGCGCTAAACTAGAATTATCCAAGTTATACAAAGATGCTAACTGACTTTTCATAAAGTTTCCATTAAGACAGCCTCGATATGAACTTTGGCTTCCTGAGTATGCCCTGATTAGTCTCTTTTGCATTAGCTGTAGCTAGGCTGACATCGTATCTCTGGTCAGTGGACTCTATCAAAGTTTGCTGCGGGGAAAGCTCCAGCCATACTCTGGTGAGAACCCAAAGAATATTTAGCTTATGTGTAGCTCACCTATCATGTGTCAGAAAGTGTTATCAGCAGGTTATGGGACTTGCCCAAGGTCAATAATGAGCTAGTAAGGTGTAGCCAGAAGTGAACCCAGCCAGTCTGGCTTCAGAGTCCATGCTCTTATCACCACCATAAAGAGCCTGTAACTATCATATACCAGGGACTTCAGGAAAAACATTACCAGGCTCCCTCTCTCCCCCCAGAAAATCCTAGTTTGCTATGCTGTAGCCCCCAACTCCACATCTTTCAGGGGTTACACCTGTCAGATACACTTCTTGCGATCTGCAAACTCCTAAGGAACGTAATTTTTGCACTATTTATCATGTGCATGTTCTCACATGGGTCCTTCTTTCCTTATCTATCTTTTAATACAGAAATTAAATGTGTAACATATAAGTTTGAAAGAGAAATGAAATGGAGTGAAATAATTTATATTCTTTTACTACCCCTACTCCCTGTATCTTCTAAAGTAGAGCTCTTCAAACTGGAGCATGTCCAAACAGGAGCATTATTTTTATAATTTTGTTGTCTGGTGAGAAAACAACTAAAAAGTGGTAAAAAAAAAAGAATGTGAGTGATTTTTTAGGGTTGAAGTTTTTCAGTGTTGTTAACACTTGAACCATATCCTGGCCTCCCTGTCCACTTATTAGGTTAGAGGAGATAGAATGATCATCAGTTAACAATCAGTTGTGGAAATTAATAAGCCCAGGGGGAGAGAAGTTCTGGGTGGGGAAGCAACACCACTTACCAAACTTGTTTGGTTATTTGAGAGTAGCCACGAATAAGGGAATTAGTGGATTCATCTGAGCTTTTTTAAAAAAATTGTTCTAAATTAATTGGATTTACAATGTTGTGTTAGTTTCTGCTGTACAGCAAAGTGAGTCAGTCATACATATACATATATCTACTCTCTTCTAGACTCCATTCCCATATAGGTCATTGTAGAGCACCAAATAGAGTTCCCTGTGCTATACAGTAGGTTCTTATTAGTTATCTTTTATATATAGTAGTGTGTATATGTGAATCCCAATCTCCCAATTTATACCACACTTTCCCCCTTGGTAACCATAAGTTTCCTACATCTGTGACTCAATTTCTGTCCTGTAAATAAGTTCATTTGTGCCATTTTTTTAGATTCCCCATAAGAGTGATATCATACGATATTTCTTTCTCTGTCTGACTTACTTCACTTCATCTGAGCTTTTGAACACATGCAACTGGATGGTACTTTCCAACTCAGTGGGCTCTTAGAACTTATTTAGTTGAAGCCTGGCAAACATGCTTCATCTTATGTGTCAGCTCCGATCTGTCAGTACTGGCTTCCTGGAGCTGTGTGTTGCAAAGATAGAGGCCAGTCTGAGCTCAGGGAGTAAGAATGTCACTCTCTAAGAGTGATGTCTGCCCTGAGTTCAGGCACAGGGAGGAAATGTCAGCAAGAGTGCCACGATTTGCTTTCCTTCATCTTACCTGACCCTTCAGTTTAAAGGCAAAGGGATCTGAGATCCAACCTGGTGAAGAAACTTGCCCAAAGTCATGTCCCCAAACCACGGCAGGAGACCTGAAGCCAATCAACTTACCAACCCATGATCATGTTCCCGGGGTACAATTTTGAGTTCTTATGCAGATATCTAGACAATGTTAAGTTCTAGGAAAAAAGTAATCATATTGGGCCGTTTTTTTTTTTGGTATATTCAGATATAATAACTAACTATCTGGATGCTTGTTTATGAGTCATTTAATTCTCTAGCTACGATTCCATATCTGAAATGCAAACTGACAGAGTGCAGAATAAATAGAGTTCACAGACTGTTTTGTTTGTATGCTGTAGTGTTTCATTTTAAAAGTGAATTAAAATATCTTCAAGAGGGGGAATATACCTTTTTTTTGCCCCAAGCTCCATCATTCCCTATGACCTTATACTCTGTTGGAAGTTTGAATGTGCCCCTTCTATCATAAATGAAGAAATTCTGATTAAAAGTAAAAAACCAAAACAAAAAGAAAACTTCCCAGCCTACTGATCATTTGAAATAAATACCTAATTTTTTCTAAAGGTGTTGACTGTAAAATAATAAAAGAATTTTATTTTTTAAGCATACCTCATATATTTCATTACAGTTTGAGTATTCTTGGAAGTGATGACTTCTGTTAGCTGAGGGAGGGGCTTCTCTTACCTACTTGATCAAAATGAATCTCAGGTTGAGAGACTCTTCAGAAAATGATAGTTCTTCACTATAGACTCTATTAGAATTTCAGCAACAAATAACTTGACCACATTTGAACTAATAAGGACACAAATGAGTTAATAGAAGGTTTCATTAGCTATCGTTCTTCAACCCTGGTATCTTAAGCTTGATAAGTACTTAAAATTTTATCCTTAAATGATTTTGAACTTACAGAAAAGTTATAAAATACTGTAAAAGAACTCCCACATATAGATGAACCAATTGTTGATAATTTACACATTTGCTTTACCATTCTGTCCAGATAGATAGTTAGAGAGATAGATAGATATAGATAAATAGATTTTTTGAGCCATTTGAGAATAGACTTTTACCCCTAAGTACTTCAGTATGTATTTCTAATAAGTAGAATATACACTTGTATAACCATAGTACAATTACCAAAATCATGAAATTTAACATTGATACAATACTATTACCTAATTTTAGACCTTATTCAAATTTCATCAGTTGCCTCAATAATGTATTTTGTAACTTTTTTTGGTTTGCTTCTTTATGGTTCAAGATTGATCCAGGATTACTGGTGCATTTAGTTACCCCATCTCTTCAGTTTTTTAACGTGGACCAATTTCTCAGCCTTTCGTGTCTTTCATGATATTAACATTTTTGTAGAGCAGAGGGCAATTATTCTGTAGACTATCCTCAGTTTGGATTTGTCTATTATTTCCTCATGAATAATTCAGGTTATGCATGTTTGGGCAGGACTATCACAGAAGTGATGTTGTGTCCTTCTCAGTGTATCACATCAGGAGATGCACGGTGTCTGCTTGCCCCATTATTGATGTGAACTTGGATCATTTAGTTAAGATGGGATCTACCAGATATTTCCTCTTTGTTATTAGTAAGTGATTTGTGAGAAGATACTTTGAAACTATGTAAATATCAAACCTTTCACCACCTATTTGTGACACTCATTGATGATTTTTGCCTGAATCAGTTGGTACTTTGAGTTACAAAATGGTGATTTTTAAACTTTATCATTCCTTCTACATTCATTAGTTGGCATTTTGCTGCAAGAAAGAGCTTTTCTCTCTTCTTGTCCATTTATTTATTTACTTACTTATCTATCAAGCTATTTATTTATTATTGATTTTTTTATTTTACTCAGTGGATTGTAGTCCCTTACTGTCCTTATTTATTTTGATACTCAAATTATCCCAGATTTAGTCAGAAGGAGCATTTTTAAGCTGACTTCTGTGATCATTCAATATGTTCACATTATTTAACAAAAAAATATTGGGGGGTACTTCTTTACTTTTTGATGCATCAAAATGTTCCAGTTTCATCGCTGTTCTTTCCCTGCCCCGACTCTGAATCCCCAAGCCATTTCTCCAAGAAGAAGTCCTAGTTCTTTTTAGTGGGAAGTGTTATTTAAAAACCAAGATCTGAGTGTACACATTGCTACTGTAGTATTATTGTTTCTGGGCCTTCCAGCAGCTGAGCTAGGAAATACATGTACATGGTGAGTACACTGTACTCTACACTTGAATTTTATTAAACATTAAGTAATTCCATTAAAATTATATCCATGTGGGGCTTTCCTGGTGGCACAGTGATTAAGAATCCGCCTGCCAATGCAGGGGACACAGATGCAAGCCCTGGGCCGGGAAGATCCCACATGCCGCGGAGCAACTAAGCCCATGCGCCACAACTACTGAGCCTGCACTCTAGAGCCCGTGAGACACGACTACTGAAGCCCGTGCGCCTAGAGCCTGTGCTCCACAATAGGAAAAGCCACTGCAGTGAGAAGACTGCGCACTGCAACGAGGAGTGGCCCCCGCTCGCCGCAACTAGAGAAAGCCTGAACAGCAACGAAGACCCAGCACAGCCAAAAATAAATTAAAAAAAAAAAACAAAAACTGGGCTTCCCTGGTGGCGCAGTGGTTGGGAGTCTGCCTGCCGATGCAGGGGACACGGGTTCGTGCCCCGGTCCGGGAAGATCCCACATGCCACGGAGCGGCTGGGCCCGTGAGCCATGGCCGCTGGGCCTGCGCGTCCGGAGCCTGTGCTCCGCAGCGGGAGAGGCCGCAACAGTGAGAGGCCCGCGTACTGCAGAAAAATAAAAATAAAAATAAAAATTATATCCGTGTGAACTCTTCTTTTAAATGCCATCTTGAAATAAACAACACAAGCTAAGCAGATATTTAATACCTATATTTTTGTCTGCTATCTTGGTATTGGAAGTATTGCATTAAACCATGTTTTAAGTCAGTTTGTATTTGATCCAGTGTTCATAGTGTTTTTTCCTTCTCAAGTAAGATAAATATTCCTGGGATTCCCAGAAGAACCTTTTCCTTTGACCACAGTTATGTGCAGGCATCTGAAAATCATCCCTTAGATTAAAGGGGAGATGAGAACACATACCCTCCCCCTTCTATTTAAAGTGACCCTCGGGATTTCCCTGGTGGTCCAGTGGTAAAGAATCCACCTTACAATGCAGGGGATGCGGGTTCGATCCCTGGTCAGGGAACTAAGATCCCACATGCTGCAGGGGCAACTAAGCCCATGCACCACAACTACTGGGCTCACGCGCCTCAACTAGAGAGCCTGCGGGCCACAAACTACAGAGCCCAAGCACTCTGGAACCCGTGCACCACAACTACAGAGCCCATGTGCCCTGGAGACTGTGCGCCACAACTAGAGAGAGAAAAAACACCTGCACGCCACAACTAGAGAGAAGCCTGCACACTGCAACGTAAGATCCTGCATGCCGCAACTAAGACCCGATGCAGCCAAAAATAAATAAATAAAATAAAGTGACCCTTGGGCTTCCCAGGTGGTGCAGTGGTTAAGAATCCTCCTGCCAATGTAGAGGACACAGGTTCGATCCCTGGCAGGGGTAGATCCCACATGCCGCGGAGCAACTAAGCCCATGTGCAACAACTACTGAGCCTGTGCTCTAGAGCCTGCGAGCCACAACTACTGAGCCTGCCCACCACAACTACTGAAGCCCGCATGCCTAGAGCCCATGCTCCACAGCAAGAGAAGCCACCGCAGTGTGAAGCCCGCGCACTGCAACGAAGAGTAGCCCCCGCTCACCACAACTACAGAAAGCCTATGTGCAGCAATGAAGACCCAACGCAGCCAAAACAAATAAATTAAATAAATAAATAAATAAAAATACCTTTCTAATAAAAAAGAAAATAAATAAAGTGAAGTGACCCTCAACTGTTTACTTAGGGATCAGAGTATGGGGGGAGAAGAAAGCAGGTCAAGAAGAGAAAATGCCTGGTATTTTAATAATCAACCAATAATTCACTCCTAATGTAAGAGGACTCCTTAGCACCATATTTTTGGAAAACAAATAAAATATCTTACTCGTAGGTTTCCAGGTTATTTGGAGACTTTTCCACCAGATAACTGCTTGGTACGTATCCTTCATGCCTGTTAAAAGGGAAATTAGTGTTTAGATTAATGTAGAACTAATTTCACATCTCCATTTCATAGGTTTAATCAACCAAAAGTCATTTAAAGATGAAGTCTCATGTTATTTAGCATTTGGGATAAGACATTTTAAAATTTTCAAATAAAAGAATTGCTAAAAATAACAACCTGCTATCTGTTAAAGGCTATGTAGATTTTACCACTAAAATATGAATCATAATAAATAAGAAGTGGTTACTTTAATAGCTCTGCTTGCTAATCTCTTCATTGTGAAATTTCCTCTGGAAATTTCCTCTAGAAAAAAGATTAATGTTCAGTCTCTATTTTTTATTAGGAAACATTTGTGTGTGTGTGTGTAATAATCAGTATTTTTTCCGCTTTAGTGCTAGTGTTGTTTTACAGTCGGGAAACCAAAATAAATAAAACATAAAGAATTACTTTCCAACCACAGGTCCCAAAAGATACTGCCAGTCGAACTTGTGAGCTTTTAATTCAAGACCTCCCTAATATTTTTTGTTAAATGAGCTCCTTCCAACATAAATGGTAAAACATGAGAAAAAAGGATAAAATCATGCTGGATTTGGGGTTGGGGGTTTCTTTTGAACAGGAATAAATTGTGTATAAACAAAGATATATGGATTAAGAGAATAATAAGAACATCAAAATACCTTACACCTGTGTGTAGCTTTGTACTTTTCAAAACACTATCGCATTTAATACTGCAAAGTGAGAACAGTGTCTCCTTCGCTCTCTAGGCTTCTGACACTGTACCTGTAAAATGAAGGACCTAAACTACATCACATGTAAAATCCCTCCAGACCCTGCAATCTATAAAAAGATGTCTCATAACTTCTTGCTGTTTACTCTATCACCTGTTTTAATTTTTGTACAAGGCCATTTTGTAATCTAGTGACTTATGTTTTTTCGTTTTTTTTTTTTAAGATTTTTTTTGATGTGGACCATTTTTAAAGTCTTTATTGAATTTGTTACAATATTGCTTCTGTTTTATGTTTTGGTTTTTCGGCCACTAGGCACGTGGGATCTTAGCTCCCTGACCAGGGATCGAAGCCGCACCCCCTGCATTGGAAGGCGAAGTCTTAACCACTGAACCGCCGGGGAAGTCCCTAGTGATTTATGTTTAATGGGGAATGTGTAATCTATTTCACATAATTGTTCTGAGGAGTGAAGAAATCAAGAATGGTGATGTCAAATACGGGATATCTCATATCTTGTACCCATGGCTGACCTGACCTTGCTAGTCAATTATGGCATGCTTTCTTTGGAGAACTGAACACCCAGCCTCAGAATCATTCTTAACCCAGTGCTCAAGGCAGTCAGTGCCAACTGATGGGAGTCCACTTATTCTCAAGTTTGCTATTTCTTTTATGTCTTTCTTTTGGCAATCCTTTTAATTACGTCTGTTTTTGCCACACCATGTGTTTACAATTATATTAGTAGGTCAAATACTGTTTTCACTTTCATGTAGAATGACTGTGTTTTAATATGTCAGCCAAAGCTGGGTTATCTACAAAATGATGATAATTCTCTTCACCGGTTTATTGGTCTAGAATTTACAAAGCCCTTTCACTTTCTTCATCTCACTGATTTTCTCAACACTCTGAGATGGAAAGCTGATATTATCATCTGCATTTTACAGATAAGGAAATGGATTCACAGAAGTTCAGTGACTTTTCCAAAGTCCTGTACAACAAAAGCAGCTGATACTCAAGTCCAAGTCTCCTTTTTCCCCATCTTGTGTACTTCCTGCTTCACCAGGCTATTACAAAGCAAACTGGGGAAATTCCCATATGCCTGACTGGCCTCTGGGGTGTCCTCTTCGATGGCCTTTGAAATGCAGAGTTGAGCCTTTCCACAGGCCAATGAACAAAGGGTAAACTGTCATTTGGGGAAGTGAGACCTAGGAGAAGAAATTTCCTGGCACATTAGTTGTGCTAAAGAAATGTCAGTCGGGGCTTCCCTGGTGGCGCAGTGGTTGAGTCCGCCTGCCGATGCAGGGGATGCGGGTTCATGCCCCGGTCCAGGAAGATCCCACAGGCCGCGGAGCGGCTGGGCCCGTGAGCCAAGGCCGCTGGGCCTGTGCGTCCGGAGCCTGTGCTCCACAATGGGAGAGGCCACAGCAGTGAGAGGCCAGCATACCGCAAAAAAATAAAAAAAGAAATGTCAGTTGATTGAAGGGATGAATTTGTGAGTAAGTTCCTCTGGTGTTTGTAGAGCCAGGCAGTCTTGGACCTGTTTCTGCTGTGGGCCTCTCCATAACAGGCAAAGAGAAGGTAAGGTGACTAGTCTTGTTTGTTTCCCCCAGTCAACTAGAGAGAGAGGTTCCAGATGAGGGGCTTTGGCGTCTGTTCTCAGCTAGCAAGAGACACTGCCTCCAAGATCACAGTTCTTGATCTAATCTTGTTTTATACCTCTCCCTCACTTCCCCTGCAGTGGAGTTGATACGGCTACTTAAAGAGATGGTGCCTTGAAAATGTAAGTTTTGATATATATGAAAAGTAAAGCCTTAACCCTAAAGATATTTGTGTACCTCTTTGTTTTTACTCAACGATTGGTCCTTTTTTTTTTGGTTAAGTTTAATGATACCCAGTGTTGGCACTCGAATACCCTTTTGGTGGGAATTTGGCAAAGGTTTTGAGGGATTTATCTTTCAAAATTAAGACTTCACATAGTCTGACTCACCAGTTCCATAGTTAGAAATGTGAGATATATATTTTTTTCCCAAAGAAAAAAATATTTTTTCAGAAAAATTTTTTTCAAAAATATATAAATTTCAAAAGATTACCAAGATACACGAACACTAGCAATACAAGATCTTCACTGAGCAAACTGGAAACTAAATGTCCCACTATAAAATATTGTCTAAATATTTATAATGCAAGGATACATTCTAAAACTATGCAATTATTTAAAGAATAAGGTAGATTTGTATGTGCTGATATGAAAGTATCTCTAAGATATATCATTAGAGGTTAAAAGCAAGGTGAAGACCAGAATGGACCACCTTAGTGCGCATGAAAAAAGGATGCATTTCTATACGTATAACTTTTTTGCTTAGGATGAACAAGTAACTTAATAATGAATACTTTTAGGATTGATGTGCGGGCAAATGGAGGGTGGCTTATTTTTATGTATACTTCTTGCTACTGTTAGTTTTTTTTTTTTATAAAGCATTGACATAGGCTATCCAGATGTTGCAATGATGGAGTGTTTTCTTTCTCTTTTTAAAATATTTTGAAACTAATAATAACCTCACACTTTGAAAATGTTTAAACCCTTAATATTAATATAGAAAAATGTTAATTGCAGTATTGTTAATATTTGCAAAATATTAGAAACAACCTAAGCATCCAAGAAGGGAATTTGCTAAATTATGGCGCACTTTTATGTTGGATTTAGGCAATCACTGAAATCATCTTCTGGAGATGATTCTGGAGACTATTCCAGGGCATAGGTAAATACCTCTGATATTTAAAGGAAAAAAATAAAGCCTTATAAAGCAGTGTGAATCTGATAACTTTAAACTAAGCACTAGTATCTAAGTCATATACATCCCAGAGCATTCTGAAAGTCAATAACAGTAATTTTCCTATATTTCAGATCAGAGGAGGGGTCATACGATCTTTTTCATTCGGAAGTCCTATAGTGGGCAAACTGTATTTGCACAACTTTATTTTCTCCATGAACCGTTCGGATGGCTAGTTCAAAGGCTGTTGGTTTAACTAAATCTTTAGTATTTTTTTCCTGATGCTTCTTAATGTAACCACCAATCTGCACCATCTGTACGCACCTTTTCTTTCCACCAAAAATAAGACCCTCATGATGGGATGTACCTTCAACCTTACTTAAACACTCAAGAACAATGGTGCTTTGTGGAACAAGTTGCCCTTCTCCCAAACTGTGGATGTCAGTGGAAGAACCCAGGAGATTTTTAGATGAGTTTGGAGGCTGAGACTGCTTGATGGGGTGCAGGGAGCCAGTATAGCAAGTGACTGCCTCCCAGCCACTTCTGAGAAGGGGAAAGACCTTCTTCAACTATTTCTTCCTTCCTCCTCCTGCCTCTGCTCTCCTCTCCTAACTCAGCGCCGTGGTCCTGCTGAGAGAGGTCAGACAATCGTTCCAGTATTTTCTTTGTTCCCACCTCACCTCAAAAACTGGGACAGCAAGCACGAAGGTACCTTACCCATTCCTGTCTTGAACTCTCCACCAGTGAATCTCAGAACTGTCCAGCAGGTAGTACTCCTCATTGCGTTGTAGCGTGAGCTCCTGTGGGTCATTCGTTTGGTAGTCATACAAGGCAATGACCAAGGTTTCTTCAGGTTCTCGAAGTAACTGCTGGAGGAGGGACACAATAAAATCAAGCAAAGATGCAGAAAGGAGGTAAACTGTGGAACGAGGTCAGCAAGTTCCCGAGCTGTAGCTTGCTCTTGGACCTATGCCAGGCCAGACAGACACCGGTTCCTACAGACCATTGGGGGTATTTGCTGTGGCCATTTGCCTGCCTAGTTGGCTTTCTTTATGAGTTAGGCTTATGGTGCTGAATAGGACACAAAGACATTCAATACCTGGAGTTCATTGCCTCTCCCATTCTATGTGGTAAATTCTGACCCCAGTGAATTCCCAGTGGCTGTGCTTTTCACAAAAGTCTGCTTGTCTCTTTCCTTGAACCATGTCACAATTCACAGCCTCTCTGCTAGAAGCATCACATTGTTCGCAAAGGGGATGAAGTCAACACTAAATCGTTCAGTCCATATGCTTTTCTGATTTTATTTGTGGGCTTGTCCTGATCCATAGAATCATAGACTATTGGAGCTGGAGTGCCTCTGAGAGATCATTTGATCCATTCTTTTGTTTAGAATAGGGAAACTGAGGCCCAGATGGAGAAATGGATGTGGCCAAGTTTAGCAATTGAATTAGCCTTATGCTTTCTCTACTATAGCATGTGGGACCCCTTGTTCCTCTTGTGGGCTGCCTTGCCTATGTCTCTACTTTTCAGTGTGTTTCTTAGGAAGAGATATTGAGATGTGAAGAGGAGACTGTAAACAATCACAAGGGTTCAGGGTGGGCACACCTGCTACAGGTTGGCAGACTTTGTGAGACAGCAAACATGGGAAGAGATTGAGATTACTGGCTAGAATGAGATTCGGTGATGGGAAATCATAAGTTCTCTGAGTACATTGAAGCAATCGGTGGCATAAACATCCTGGAGATTAAAAAAAAAATTGTCATACTGATACAGTGTGTCATCCCAGCTGAGCCCAGATTGGAATTTGAAGTCAAGATTATCTGTGGAGCTTGTGAGGTGATATATTTGGAACTACAGATAAGAGTTGTTGGGCCTGAGGCTTTCACCCTAAGAGCCAGAGGAGGAAGGAGTTGTTCAAGGGCACCTGAAGATAAAGAAAGGATATGGTATGGTATTCATCTCATTATAGGCCCAACTGATTAATTATTATCAAGAGAAAGATCAGAGCAGCGTTCTCAAACCATGTGGAACCTTTCCATAGGGGGCATTTTGGACATCTATGGCAGTGTTTCAAAGGTCACAAAGGTTGAGGTGTGCTACTAGCATTGAATGGGAGAGGGTGAAGGATGCAAAACTCTCTGCAGCATCCCACATCCTGTACAACTTTTCAATGTCCTGTTAGACATTCACGTGGTGAGCAGCCTGCTTACAACAATAATGTACAATGACACTCTGAGCCTAGATCCTACTTCAACCCTATGAAGTACTTGGTTTCCTAGGAGTACAACCACCCTTTACATTGAGAGAATATTACACTTTGTTTAGTTCAGAACTTGACCAAGAGTTGTTTGCCATTTTGGAAAATCATATCACAGATGGTAATACTAGTTTTGAGTCACTGATACTACATTCCTGTATCAGTTGCATTTGAGCTGCCAAATCCAACAGGATTCAAATAGAGGTGCATTTTATTTTATTACGTTGTCCAGTATAGTCATGCCCCAATATTTGTATATAAAAACATATATGGGGACTTCCTTGGTGGCATAGTGGTTAAGAATCCTCCTGCCAATGCAGGGGACATGGGTTCGATCCCTGTTCCAGGAAGATCCCACATGCCGCGGAGCAACTAAGCTTGTGCGCCACAGCTACTGAGCCCACGTGCCTAGAGTCCGTGCTCAGCAACAAGAGAAGCCACCGCAATGAGAAGCCTGCGCGCCACAACGAAGAGTAGCTCCCGCTCGCCGCAACTAGAGAAAGCCTGCACGTAGCAGCGAAGACCCAACACAGCCAAAAATAAATAAATAAATTTATTTTAGAAAAGATCAATAAAAGTATAGCTTCTCCAGATGCCAACTCCAGATGCCATCACTCATTAGAAGACAGAAGATGAAGGTGAAGGGAGAAGTGAATTCAAGTAATCCAAGATAAAAGAAATGTTACTGTGGATTTAGACGTATGGTTGAAGCTACAGCTGTGATTCCAAAAGCCCTGTGGTTGGAGTGCTAGAGCAGTATAGAGGCTTCTCCTCCAAGAAATCTGAGAAGCCAAGTGGTGGCGTCCAAGGGGAGATGGATAGGCCCTGTTTTCTGACTTCCACCTTCACTGATAGTGCAAACCAGACAGGAGCAAACCAGTCTAAGGTGCAGAAGTGCGGGTTTAGGTGGGACTGTGGGGGGAACCCCCGACAAGCCAGGGCAGGGGGATTCCAAACCATGTTTTCCAGGGTGATCGTGAAATATTCTTTAGAAGATGAATGAAATAAAAAGGGGGAGAGCTCATTTTCTGCTACAATTTCAGTCCACTTCTTTCCTGTTGTGAGGAAGGGGGCTGACGACAAATCTGAAAGCCAGCCCGCTTTTGAGCGACGTAGAACTTCCCTTATGGGGAAGCTGCCAGTCTTTGAAATGTCACCATACTGGCTGGAGGGAAAAAGCGGAGCTCATTCTTCAGGAAGAAGCATGAGGAAGCTGAATCAGTAGGTTCTAGAATAAAGGGCAATTACTCAGATGTGGATATCGGTGCTGATGTTACCATAAAGTGAGGGCTTAGGTTGATTTTTCTCCTTTTTTTTTTTTTTTTTTTGTCTTCTTAACTAAATAGCTTCCCGAGAGTTGACTTGATATCACCTAAGTCTTGTAAGTCAGTACATTAGACCGATGTGTCTCAAACTCCAGTGTGCCTCAGGATCACCTGGAAGTTTATTAAAATGCAGATTACTGGGCTCCTCCCCTAGAATTTTGCATGTAGTAAGTCTGGGGTGGGGCCTGAGAATTTGCATTTCTAACAAGCTCCCAGGTGATGCGGATGCTGCTGGTCCCTGGACCACACTTTGAGAACCACCACGCGAGTTCAAGACCACCACACCAGAAACTGCATCCTACTAGCCTGACTACTAAGTTACTGAATGGCTTTGGGAGAACCTCTCATGGGACTTGCTTTCCCAAGCTTTCACACGCAAATAAAACTATAACCCCCTGAAGTGGCTAGAGAAGATAGTGAGTTTCGAAATAGCTGGTAAAAGTGTGGATGTGCTTTGAAGAATAAAAGGTATTCTCAGATGTATGCTTCCAAAATGATTGTATGTCAAAGGGTGGGGTAAATACACATTTTATATAGCTGTGAGCTGTTATTATGCCCCAACCTAGTCAGGTGCCTGGCTGCACACTTTGTTACCAATAAGTGTTTGCCGAGTGAAGGCAGTGGGGTGAAGATCTGGTGGCTTTTACCTGGACACACCCACGAGACAATTCAGGCCCGAGAAACCCATGGTGTTGAGTTCAGCTGCATCACCACAAATCTGCTGCATCTGCCTAGCATTTGAGAAACCTGGGCAGATGGGAAACACCAGAGCTGTAGCCCGTGGCGCCGCCAGCCCACCGCGCCCGGACCTCGTGCTCTCACTCACCCTGTTGTCTTCAGGAGTAGGAGGAAGAGGCTTCTTTGAAGCTGAAATGAGAAAAACAGAAAAAGAAAATGAGCATGAAACCGAATGTGCCCAACTAAAGGTGAGCGGCAGGGGGCTTTTCAGAGAAAAGGGGCCCCAAAGAGAACAGCAGGAGGGGAGGATGAGACACAGGGCCTGGGTTTTTTCTCTTTCAGCCTGCTCGTTCCCAATCTTGTTTTCCAGGAGACACCAGAGACTTCCAGAAGCCAATATCTGGGCCCCTCTTCCTGTATCCCCAGGAAAAGCCTCGCCCAAAGGGGCTGACGTCGGTTCTCAGTGTGTGTCCTTCCCAGTGGGCATGGAGCCTTCCACGAAGGCTCCTCCACCTGTTAAACCAAGACTTGGAATTGGTGACTCAGGGGGACAGTGACTCACTGGTTTCCTGATGCCCCTGTGGGCTTGAGCAGGGGGTGGGTGAGGTGAGAGGTCATCGCGCTGCTCGTTGAGAGGGCTGGAATCCACTTTCAGTTACTTATCTTAAGGACTCCGAGTATTTGTTCTTGCTGACTCCCCCAGACAACACCCCAACACCCCGCTCTGTTTATCTCTGTGTCTCCATAGCTCCTTCTCTCTGTGTCTCTTTCTTCTTTCCTCCTTTCTCTTCTCTTCTTTCTCTCCCTTTCCCTCTCTCTTCCCTTTCATCTCTCCATCTGTGTCTCTCAGCATTTGTCCTTTGAGGCACTAAAAAAGGTCAAGCCTGGAATCAACGGACCTGAGTTGTGTGTCTGTGTGTCTGGGAGGATGTGTGATATGGGAGGCAGTGCCCAGGCTTCTGCTCAGTTCAAGGACTTCTTTAACAATTAGAGGTAAACAAGGAGTGGGCTGCATCTACAGGCGGCAAGCGCCTCATCTCTGCAGGGGGTTGACTTGGAGGTGGGCAGCCTGTGTCAGGGATGTAGTAAGAAGGGATTCACACATTGACACTGGAGCCCAACCCTTGTGCTGACTCCTTAAGCAAGGGCAGGATTGGGTATTGGGTGTGCAGTTAACAGAGAAGGAGACATACATAATAGGAAACATGGTTCCTATTCGGCACTCAGCTTGGAGCCAGGAGCCAGGTGTCCTAACCCCAGCTCCACCACACACAAGCTGTGTGGACTTGAGCCCGTTCCAGCCCTGAGCATTCTGTGCCTGATCTCTCTTTCTTCTTCCTCTGGCCTTGCTCTTGCCTTTCTTCCTCCCTCTCTGGGTGAAGTTCATATGTGGTGCGATCGGGGCCAGTTCTGGTTGCAGACGTTAAGTGCTGCTGTGCGTTGGGTATCGCAGAGTCTGTTTAAAACTCAACCACCTCTGCTACTTCCCAGACAGACACACACATACTATCTCGGCTTCAGATTCTTCTGTCCACAAATGAGAAAGGCTCGGAGACACAATTACCATTTATTGCAAGCTCACTAAGTGCCTGCAGCTGTGCTAAGAGTTTTCCCCACCCACACTGAGTCTCCCAGCACCCCCACAAAGTAGCTACTTATTCTCATAATCCCCATTTTACAGATGAGGAGACAGGCACAGAGACTCAGAAAGGTTAAGTAACATATACGAAGTCACAGAGCAAGGACGTGAGGGGGCTGGGACTCACACCAGGTGTTTCTCATCCTGAAGCCCTGTGCTCTTAGACCCTGCTTGGTACATGTGCCCAACACTGGAAATTCTACAAGCCTTCACTCAGAGTAGATGATCATGTGCTACGTGCCCAGTGCAGTGTGCTTCTTCGAAAGTCTGCTCTTGATTCTGTCAAAACTATGGTGCATGACGTTATTTAAACCAAGTCAGAAGAAGGGGAAGTGAGGACAGGCTCAGATGAGGAGATGGTGGTAGACTGCAACTCAAAAGCAGGAGCAGCAGCAGGGTGCAGTGGTTAGACCCTGGCTTCATGTGGGGAGGAAATACTGTCTGCCTTGGATAGGAACAGCCGCTACATGCATGGTGGAAATTGCAAAACAGAAACATAGTTTCAAAGAATTTCAGAATTGGAAATGGGCTTAGAGAATATTTCATCTTAGGACCCCTAAAACTTCCCCTTCCATTTTAGAGATGAGGATATTAGGGTCCTTTATGGCAAAGTGACCCATCCAAGGACCTACAGCAAGGTGCTGGCAGGAATTTGGAGACCACTCTGGCCTCGGAAAGAGCTTTCAGTCACTGAGGCAAGCCCACACCATCCTGTTCTTGTGGTTGATTCCACTTATATAAAACCTTCCACTTCTTTTTCGTGAGATACTAACCTTCATGAGGATGGTCCACAGGGCTAATGCAGGGGATCACTGACCTCTAAAACTAGGTAGATATTCTTCTGGGCCAAGGGAGTGGTAACCTTGAACTTTCTCTCCCAAGGTAGAGGGTGAGAAGTAGTTGTTTTAAAAGTGGCACTAGGGGGCTTCCCTGGTGGTGCAGTGGTTGAGGGTCCGCCTGCCGATGCGGGGGACGCAGGTTCGTGCCCCGGTCCGGGAAGATCCCACATGCCGCGGAGTGGCTGGGCCCATGAGCCATGGCCGCTGAGCCTGCGCGTCCGGAGCCTGTGCTCCGCAACGGTAGGGGCCACAACAGTGAGAGGCCCGCGTACCGCAAAAAAAAAAAAAAAAAAAAAAGTGGCACTAAGAGGGGCTGCAACTCAGGAAGCCGCAGAAAACCCAGCCACGTTTTACATTTAGCACATCCGCCTTGGGCTGTCAATCTGAGGTATTAGGTTTTAGTGCAAAAAAGAAACTGATTGATGAGAAAAGTTAAGTACGGTAAGAGAGGTTGAGAGGAGAGGGCTATGGAAGCAAACAGTCCACATGATCCGTCATTCCTAGTCAACAATGGCTTTGCAGAGCACCTCCTCGCTGTATGACCTTGAGCATGTTGAAGTCCTCAAGCCTCCTCTTTCTTTAACATCATACCATCTACCCCAGATGGTTATGAGGAATGAGAGTGTAATGTACGTAAAAGTGCATCAGAGTGGAGTTGCCCTTCACTGGGGGTTCAGGTCCCAAAGTCATCACATAAGATAAAATCGAGGTGCACTCCGATCTCTAGGACCTGGGTCTTTGACCTCAAAGGCCAAAACCCAATATCTTTTGTTTTTGCTGTGCAGTTAGGCTGTGGCCTCCTTTTCTCTGAGACTGTGGAGGTCAAGGGCAAGTAAGTAGAGGTGGGGAGAAGCCACACTGTAAAATGAGCGGTTGTTTCAGTTTTACTTTCTTCCCCCTCCAAGTGTATAGAATTCAACTTGTGTGATTGAACACGTGTGATATGATGCCACTGTAATAGATAATACTATGTATCTCTAGGGCTGTCTCTACAACTTCAAATTTGAGTAGACTGTGGCAATCAAATTTCCTAACTTGAAGGTATAGTGGTGCTATTCAAACTTTACTGTGCACACAGATCTCCTGGGGATTTTATCTTGTTAAAATACAAATTCTTATCCAGTAAACCTAGGAGGGGGCCTAGTATTTTCATTTCTAACTAGCTTCCAGGTGATGTTGATGCCGCTGGTCTAAGAACCACACTTTGAGTAGCAAGGAGTTAAAAAGATATCGGCCTTGAGATGAAAAAACATCAACAGGGCTTCCCTGGTGGCGCAGTGGTTGGGAGTCCGCCTGCCGATGCAGGGGACACGGGTTCGTGCCCCGGTCCAGGAGGATCCCACATGCCGCGGAGCGGCTGGGCCCGTGAGCCATGGTCGCTGAGCCTGCGCGTCTGGAGCCTGTGCTCCGTGGCGGGAGAGGCCACAACAGTGAGAGGCCCGCGTACCACAAAAAACAAACAAACAAACAAAAAAACATCAACAGACTGGTGGTAGAGGTGGATGATTGCCTTCTGAAAATTTTGAAATTGTGGACTTTTGCATTCAATCCTGGACACCCCTGGTGATGGGAAGCAAAGAGCCTTTCCTTCCTACTAGTAGAGAGGCCAGTCACTGTACGAAGAAGAAAGGGAATTCATAGTCACTTACCATTCTTGGTGGGATCATACTGGGCACAGCCCACAGCAAGCTTCTCCAGTTGAGCACAGCATCTCCATCTCCCGTCCATCCAGAAATTCGGATGATACTTGGGCACCAAACTGTTGTTATTTCTGGTTTCTGAAAGGGGTTGGCACCGGCAGAAGAGTTATTTCCAGGTCTGTCTATCAAGGGCCACCAACTTTATAATTCCTTGAGATTGACCCTGCTGTGTGAACTTGCATGAGTATTGCCTAGAATAGTCAGAAAAATGGCCTTTTTTCCGGGCATATACATCTACGGAGGAGTGCATATTGAATCTAGGCATCAGCAGATCCGGGTTCTTATCCGGCTCTGCCTTGAGTTAGTTGTGTGTCCTCAGGTTGGGCAAAACCCTCATCAGAGCCCCAGTTCCCACTGTGCCGTGATGTTGTTAGACTGGGACCATGGGCCCCACAAAAGCACCTTAGGGAACTTAGGGAAGGCTGAATAGGTAGGATTCTCACCACTCCATTTCTCCCACCTTCAACTATAGCAACTTTGCTTTTATCCTTTCTAGGTTTGTGGCTTTAAAGTCAGATTTTGGTACAGGAAAAAAGAGGCTTTCCTCCTAAGGAAAAAAAAAGTATAAAAAAACAGAGGACTAGACAGATGATCTCTAATGCTTCTTTCAGCTTTAACATCCTGTGAGTAAAACCCCTCCACCGAGGTAGAGCGGCCAATGAGCATAGTTGGGGCCCTTTTGGTTACTTCGTACTTTAGGGTTTGTTCTCTGCCCGTTGACTGTTAAACTTGAGAGCCTTTCCCAGTTTATCTGGCACGTGCCGTTTGGGACTCACAACAACCTTGGAAGAAGATAAGACTTGTATGTTTAGTCTCATTTTTCAGATAGAGGCATCGTGGCTCCCGAGATTTCAAATGGCTTGCCTACCCTCAGTCCCCACAGCTACTTAGATTAATATTTGAACCCAGTTCTCCTGCAAATCCAGGGCTTCAGGCTAAATGACAATAAAATAATATTAAATAATAGTAAGATGGATTGAGTGCTTTCTTTGGGTATGATTCCAAGTCATGTCCTAACACTTTTTTTTTAACATCTCTATTGCAGTATAATTGCTTTACAATGGTGTGTTAGTTTCTGCTTTATAACAAAGTGAATCAACGTCCTAACACATTTAATTCTCACAATAACCCTATGACTGCCTGTTTCTAGTCAGAATTTATAGCTGAGGAAGTGGAGACACTGAAAAGTCAAGGAATTTGCCCAAGGTCACACACTAATAGTTGGCAGAGCTGGAATTTTCTCCTTAGCAGCCTGGCTCCACAGCTCATGTTCATAAACGCTGTGCTGGTTCTGATTATGCTGTCGGGAAGGCGAGTCCTAAGAAGTACCCTTACAATGATCTGAAAACCTTTAAGGCTACTTGACATTTGTTGGGTTCTGACTATGGGCCTGGATAGTCCCAAGGGTCTTACTCTTAGCAGCTCTGGAGGCAGGTGCTTTAGAAAAAATTTATTTATTAAAGTATAGTTGGGACTTCCCAGGTGGCGCAGTGGTTAAGAATCCTCCTGCCAACGCGTGGGACACGGGTTCGAGCCCTGGTCCAGGAAGCTCCCACATGCGGCAGAGCAACTAAGCCCGTGTGCCACAGCTACTGAAGCCTGTGCACCTAGAGCCCGTGCTCCTCAACAAGAGAAGCTACTGCAATGAGAAGCCCTTGCACAGCAACAAAGAGTAGCCCCCACTCGCTGCAACTAGAGAAAGCCTGCATGTAGCAACGAAGACCCAACGCAGCCAAAAATAAATAAATGTATTAAAAAAAAGTATAGTTGACTTACGATATTAGTTTCAGGTGCACAACATAGTGATTCAGTGTTTTTGTAGATTACATACCATACAAAGTTATTATAAAATAGTGACTATATTCCCTGTGCTGTACATTACATTCCTGTGACTTATTTATTTTATGACTGGTAGTTTGTACCTCTTAATCCCCTTCCTCTCTTTTGCCCCTCCTCCCACCCCCCTCTGCTCTGGAGACTGCTAGTTTGTTCTCCGTTTATGTGAGTCTGTTTCTGTTTTGTTATATTCATTTGTTTTATTTTTTAGATTCCACATATAAGTGAAAACATACAGCATTTGTCTTTCTCTGTCTGACTTATTCTACTTAGCATAATACCAGGAGGCAGGTACTATTATTTTTATTCCCTCCTCCTCCCCTTGTTAAAAACAGATGGAGAAACTGAAGCACAGAGCAGTTGAGGAAGTTGCCCAAGCACACGTGGCTCGTGAGTGGCAGAGCCAGGATTCAAACCCAGGTCATCTAACTCAAGGGCCCATGCTCTTATTCTTCATACTATACGAGGGGTCAGCAGACTTTTTCTTAAAGGATTAGGTAGTAAATATTTTAGGTTTTGCTCACCAGCAGGCACAATTGATATATTATGGAGGTATAACCCTTTTAAATAGAACCATTAAAAAAAATTTAAAAACATCCTTATCTCAGACCTTTACGAAAGCAGGTGGCAGAGAGGATTTACCTGACCCTGTACTATACTGGTTGTCACCCAAGTTGAAAACGTGGGACCCTCCACCAGCACCAAAAGGGAGAAATGTTTGACCATCAGCCGCCCTTTAGTCTATCACGGAACTCAAGCCTTCTAGAGGATCTAGGCATCTCAGGGATTCAATTGCACAGGAGGTTAATTACCTTCTTTAAGGGCCAGCACCCAGCGCTGCCGGCTCTCACGATCTGGAGCAAACACATACAGGAGGTAGTTGTCATGCACAACCTGGAAACACACACACAGAGTTCAAGGTGAACAATGCAGCCAGAGATGTATGACTGGCAGCAGGCCCACCTGGCTTACTGGGCCAAGAGTGGGGTCTCAAGTTGTCATCAAAGGCAAACATTTGGGTAATTTAGGGACTAGTGTCCTTTTTATCCAGGAGTTTGGATGCTGTGCAGATACAGGGTGAAACTCCACAGCTCATCTTCGAATACATGTCACCAGTATGCCATCACTAAATTCAAATCGCTGGAGAAAAGAGTTCTCCACTTACCTAGACAGGACGTTTACTTCTCATATTAATTTTTCAGTGATTAAAAAAAATTCTGGCATATGAAAGAGTAAGATATTAGATGATAAATATATAATCGAGATTTTTAAAACTTCTTAATTTGAAATAAGACACCAAGAATTTCCAAAGATAGTACAGAGTTCCTGTATACTTTTCACCCACTTTTCTCCAATGATAACATCTTACATAACATAGTATGTTTTTAAAATCAGGAAATTGACATTGAGCAAATACTATTAATGTACTACACATCTTTGAATTTCACCAGGCTTTTTTTTTTTTTCCATGCACTCATTTGTAATTGGAATTTTAATGATGGGAAAAATATGTGTTATTCCTTTTACTTTTGGTACTAAAAATTCCAACTTGTGGAGGTCATATTTCTAGTAGGAAAAAAGTCCTTTTTTATGCCACATTAAAAAGTGGAATATTAACTCCTCAGATTGGTAAACATGAACAGTACCCTAGGATGTGCAAGAAGATATCCACTCTTTCAGAACCATAAACGTCAAGAGTGGTAACGAGATTTAGATGATGTCATGACCTAAAGACTAAATATACTCTCCACCAGCTCTGTCCAATAGAACTTTCTGCAGTGATGGAAATGTTCTAAAATCTCTGCTGTCCAATAAATTAGCCACTAGCTACGTGTGGCTATTGAAGGTGTGAAAAGTTTATTCATTGAATGTGGCTTAGTGTGACTCAGGAGCTGATTAATATTGTGTAATTTAAATTAATTTACATTTAAATGTAAACATCTGCATGTGGCTACTGGCTACTGTATTGGACAGCACAACTCCATATAGTTCTCAGATTATAAAATCTGAGTCTTTTTACTCCAGGACCTCCAAGCAATTTATAACCAAGTATTGTAATCTGTTGTCCCAAGTCATGAGTAAACCACCCTTATGGAATATTAGGCTTGGGGCGCTTGATAGCTTTTTTCCTCCCCCCAGGAGTAGAGTACTTAGGACTTTCCTTGAGGTGGGGAAGACATGAGGGAAAGGGAAATGAATGACAACTTTTTCAAGATTTTGTGGTTAATCTTTGTTGAATGAATGAATGCATCATCGGTTGAAAGAAAACAGCAATTTCTTCTGGGCTTGGTCTAAGTTCTAACCCTTGACCAGAGTCATCTCTGTCCCACTTTCTTGTACAGTGACTGAGCATTTTAACCATTGTCCCTGACGCACTTACCTGAAATGGATATTTATAGTGGCATGGGATGATAATGTCACTTTTCACAATCTCGACACATTTGATTCGGGAAAGTTCAATGGAGCCCTTCAAAGTGCGCTTTTTCTGTGGGGAGAAAAAGCACATTCCATTTAAGGAAGAAGGAAGACAATATTTTTGTCCAGGCTGCTTCTAGAAATACATTACTAGATAAGATCCACTGTAAACCAACCCTCCAAATATCCAGAAGCTTCTTAGCCCTCAGTGCCTGAGAAGAACACTCTGAGCGGACTTCTGGGAGAACATGTTATTTGAATCATCTTTTTGATGGAATGACTGACTTCTGTTCATTGAGCCACTGTGCCTTATATCCCAGTTACCTTGTGACAAACAGCAGCATTTGCAGAACTTACAGCTGGGATGGGTAGCGCAATCTGTGGGAAACCACACATGTGCCAGTTTTTTTCTGCTTTGTACCTGTTCATGGCCTTATTAGCATAGTAAGTGAGCTCAGGCCTGACCTGGTTGGTGACAAATACCTTTAGTGGCACCTTTGTTTTCTATATCTGCCTCCTCTGTGTCCCTTAGTTACCCATGATCTCACAATGGCACCCCTGTAGGACATTCCTGACTCTGCTCTGTAACTATCCCTTCTCCACACCCCCATTAAATTTTACTGGCCCCGTGTCTCATTTCCTTGGAAGCTGCTAGATGTATTCCTTGATAACTAATTCACATGATGGTCTTTGTGATTTATAACCATGTCACATGTTACCCATTTCTAAGGGTCCTCGTCCTTGGATCCCAGGGCATGTTAGGTTGGTAGATGATAAGGGTCCATAGAAGGCTAGTTAGGGAAAAGCTTTTGGAGAGCAGGAGCCTTTCACAGGTGCCTGGAATTAGGCTTCCATTGAGAATAGAGTTTAATTCAGTTACGGAACCGGTTGCAAAACAATTCATCTTAGCTTATCCTTAAGAAAGAGGTAGCACAGATGGTGGTGAATCAGGCACAAGGTTGGAAAGGGCTAGGGACAAGTTGGGCTCTGCTTCTAACCAGCTCTGTGACCTTGGGTCATTCATCTACCTCCCTGCACTTCAGTTTCCACGTCTGAGAAGTGAGGATAATAATGCCTACCCTTTAAGTGTTGATTGCAGAATAAGATGGGAGTATGTAAACAAATGACCTGGCCTATGATATGTGCCCTCAATAAAGGGTACCCTCCTAGTGAAAGAGGTTAAAGAAGTCCTAAGTATGGCAAGAGAGTTGTGATATATGAGGGTACTTGGTGGGTATTTGGGAAGTATGACATCATCAAATTCTCCAGAAATGAGCTCAGGCTTTACTCACCACTTCTTGATACTCAGCCTAATGGCTAGCATTTGCTTTAGTAGATGAGGCACAGAATTGAGAGGAAAAAAATTCAAGATGTGAGAAGTACTCTTTATTGAATACAGGGAAGTTTTGTGGTATTTCCTTTTTTTAAATTTTCTTTCTGAAAACAAATTTATTCATTTTTGAAAGTACAAAATCTATCCATGTTCATTGTAACAAATAAAACAATATGGAGGTATGTTGAGAAAATATTTCTAGTATTTCAGTATCCTATCCTTCTCCACAACTCTGAGCTAGCCAAGGTTAACCATTTGGAATGTATTTATCTTTCCCACACATATTTATAGGATATATAATACGAAAATGAGCATCTCTTCCACATAGTGGTCTCCAGTGTGCTTTTGTAATCTCAGGATGTATTAAGAGGTCAGTCTTCCCTTAAAAACCTCTGAAAACATGTGCCTTTTGGACCCAAACTCTCTTCTCATTTAGAGTCTTTCATAGCTAGAAATACGTGTCCTGATCCTGCCCATAATCATAGTCTTTCTATGTAATAGTAATCTGTTTTCAAAAGCAGAAGAGCACAAGAGAGCTGTCTTCTCAAAAACCATCTGCAGTTACAGGTGATAAACAGGGAGTCTGAGCTTTGAGGTTATCTTGGTTTTCAACCTCTGTTGGGTTATTTCCTTACTAGCGTACATGGTAAAATGCAACAGAAGGTTCATGGCAGTAACAGGACCACTCTGTTTGCAGACATTTTTGTCACTGGAACTCCTGCATTCCTGAGGGTAAAGACCAGGACATCTGTTACCCTATCCCCCAAGCCTGGTGGCTGGTCCACCATGGGTGCCCAGTTAGGATGATATAAACGAAGGGTGCCGAGTTGGAAGGCAGCTTATATAGTCTCAATCAGACTTAAGGCTAATGCGTTTAGCCATTCAGGAATATTTATTGAGGGCCAGCTCTGAGCCAGGTGGTGTTCTGGGTGCAGGAAATAGAGAGATGAACATGGTAGACCTTCTCATGGAGCTCTAGTCTAGCTGGGAAGGCAGACAATACACACAAGTGCTCTAAGGAGAATAGGACAGGTTGATGTGGTCAACTGGTGGTCAGGGCAGCCCTCACTGGAGACAGGGCATTTGAGAAGAGATCAGAAAGTCAATAAAGGAGCCAGATAAGAGAAGGCCTGGGAGAGTGAGCCCTGAGGTAGAGTAAACAGCAAGAGCAAAAGCCCTGGGGTAGAAACGTTCTGGATAAGTATCAGCTGTTAATAGCCTGGGATCATCATAATCAGGGCATCAGGTGGACATAAACAGTAACTGGAGTTGTGACTAGGGATACAAATTCTATGTGAAGTTCTAAAGCAGTGCTAACCCACAGAAACATAATGTGAGCCATATATGGAATTTAAAAATTTCTAGTAGCCACACTAAAAATAGCAAAAAGAAACAAGTACAATTAATTTTAAGAGAACAGTATTTTGTTTAACCCAGTATTTCTAAATATTATCATTTCCACATGTTATCAACATAAAAAAATTGAGAGCTATTATGTTTAAGGACTAAGACTTTGTGTATTTTACAAGATGTCTCAATTTGGATTCTCCACACTGCAAGTGATCAGTAGCCACACATGACTGGTGGCTACCTTATTAGGCAGTGTGGCTTCAAGATTTCCGGGGAAGATTTCTCTAAACTCAGATGATCTTCTTTGACTTCTTAATATTCATTGAGTTCCAACATGGATTTTAAGGGACTGTCAGGTGAGCCTTCGGTGGAAATGGATTTCACATTCTATCATCAAAGTTCACTCTCAGCCCCAGAGGAGTGATCAGGTTCCTCCCTCACAATGCGTCCTGCTTGGTCAGTCTCTCTGACACCCTAAGGCCAGTTCTCCTCAGATCTCCAAAGACCTGCTACGTGGTAAATTGCAGGGTCAGCTGTGCCTTCCCCGAGCTGGGCAGGGGGGGACAGTCGGTCAGTGAGCTAAACACAGCTTTGTCTCTGGGAGATGGTGACTGCCTGTAATCATCCCAAACAACTGCGCTATTTCTGAAAAATGCCAGCGTAAAACCTTCCAAGGAAGCCACATGAAAGCCACCAGAGAAAGAGAGACACCAAGTAAAGCAGGTCCTCATTCTTCCTCGTTATTCCATCTGCACCCCTTGAGGTGAAGATCACAGAACTTCACTTGGCCTTGTCTCTTTTCTTGGCCACATTCAAAGCTGTCCTCATATGGCAAAGCTTCACCCCGGACATTTGATATATGTCAAACACAATCTAAAAAGATGCTGATGCCCACATATTTGTACAAGGAAAGCTTGTGCAAGTGGCTTTTATATCGCCTTTTTTTTTATGTTAATGTATCCTATGAAATAGAATTTTGGATTGTGACTTTTAAAGAAGGCAGGAAAAAACAAAAAGACCATAACATTTGGGAGCATTTCCTATACTTCAGGCACTCAACAGGCCATCTCATTTAATTACAGTCCTACAGAGTATTATTCCCCCCATTTTGTGAGGACATTGAGGTTCAGAGGGACCAAGTCTCTTTATAAGTGAGCATACAAGCTCAACTCTGTGACTCCAGAGCCTGAGTGATTAATGACTGCTTCATGGCTTTGCACCTGCCCTGACTTAAGGTAGGAGGCTTTCATTCCCCAAACCCAACGCTGAATAATCAATTGCATGACCAATTTCTGTAAGCCGTGACCCAGTGGAGATTTGTTTCTGCCTCATTTGGTTGTGAAATGCTTATGTTGGATTTCAAAGTGGTAGCCCAGAGCTCCCTCTTCGCTCCTATAACATTGGTGCCTTGGCTGCTCAGCTAGTCCAGCAGATACATCAGTAAGAAGCTGTGTGTCGGTTACCCATGAAAGAGGACATCTCCACCCTTCTGAAAAACAGTAGAACTTCAGCCTTCTCCTCCAGTGAGGCTGAGTGAGAGAGAAATGGAACTTTCATATCAGGCAAACCCATGTCTGTCTGACCAGCTGTGCAACCTCAGGCAAATGTCTCAACTTCTCTGTTGCCTTGCTTTTTTTTTTTAAGTGGAAATAATAACTGTCCCTGAATCAGTGGGTTAACTTAGAGGATTTAAAAGATCTACATAAACCTACTAGCAAAAGAAAATCATTCAAATGATTAAACCACCCACCCAAGTGTTACTTCCTTTCCTTTCCTTCTCCAAATGCTGCCCAAAGATCAAGACCTCACTCTCTTGTCTTTATGTGTCCACATTTTCTTTGGGGTTTCCTTTCAGGTAAATATGTAACTGAGAACCACCATTTGGGAGGACAACATTAATATTTAACTGGTGATCCTGGTGATTTTGACATTCCGGAGTTATTTGTTTACTTTGCCAATTATTTGTAAAACCAGGGCAAAACCTTGAAAGGGGCCTGTTGCCTGGTCTTCCCATCTGCGTCACATTTGCTCTCATTTTAGCAAACGTGGGGACTTTAGCTCTCTGCTTCCCTTCCCCCTCGCCCGTCAAAACTTCGCCCAAATAGTCATTCACCTAAGATTTAACTTCCTGAGAGCTTAAGGCTTGATTTGTTTCACAGGAGTTTGGATTAGGACAGGTATTAGAGACTTAAACCTAGAGGGAGATTTGATAATCAAATTTCAAGCATCAACTGGGAGAGTGTTTTTCAAAGGGAAGCAGTATTTTTCAAAGGGGAGCGATGCATTTAAGACTTTCTCGGGGACTTCCCTAGTGGCGCAGTGGTTAAGAATCCGCCTGCCAATGCAGGGAACACGTGTCCGAGCCCTGGTCTGGTAAGATCCCACATGCCGCGGAGCAACTAAGCCTGTGTGTCACAACTACTGAGCCCGCACTCTAGAGCCCGAGAGCCACAACTACTGAAGCCCGCGTGCCTAGAGCCCCTGCTCCACAACAAGTGAAGCCACCGCAATGAGAAGCCCGCGCACCGCAACTAGAGAAAGCCGCGCACAGCAACAAAGACCCAACACAGCCAAAAATAATAAAATAATAAAAAAAGGCTTTCTCGGATCACACTGTGAAAGGAGCCATATGCTGCTTTTATCAGTTTCTTTAAGATTAGGAAATACTTTTGATGATTTTAACCAGGCATTTTGAATATTTTGTTCATTGCTTCTTCTGGCGTGTGGTACAGCCAGCCATTGTACCAATCTGAAACGGCAGAATGATGAAATCGAAATGAAAACTGATGTCATGTGAGGTGAAACTTCAGTGACTGACTTGGGGGCTGCTTTCGCCCACCCCTACCAGAATTCCGACTATCAGTTCTAAGACTGGTTTTAGGAGCTTTCCTGGATTCTAGTCCCATCCCCTCTGCAAAACATGCTGGAGGTAACCCATGAGTTCCCTCCCAGTCTC
Organism: Pseudorca crassidens; assembly: GCF_039906515.1. NCBI lineage: Eukaryota > Metazoa > Chordata > Mammalia > Artiodactyla > Delphinidae > Pseudorca > Pseudorca crassidens. The sequence goes on along the minus strand of NC_090298.1, from coordinate 132,786,352 downwards.
CCAATGCAGCTTTCTGTCTTTTATGGCAAAGGGAACCCTCATGCTGAAGGGGAGACAAGCAGAAATTCGGAACTTGGAAAAGTCATGGTTGGAATCCCTATGAGAACAAGTATTATTGGGCAAGTTGTCTCAGTTCTCTGGGCTTAGTTCTCTTAGGTCTTCTGAATCATTTAGTTCTTGGGGAGTAGGGATGCTGCTGACAGCTGCAACTCAGGGTTATAATGACCTGAGCTACTTGGTACCTAATAAAGATGTGATCTCAATGGAAAAAGCAGCGTCTTCTAGAACACCAGTGTAATTTGTAATTAGCTGTTGCTGGTTCTTCCCTCTCCCAGTCCATGTTCACCTGGACCTACCCCCACTAAACTTTCAAGTTCTGGGAAGATCTGGAGCTAAGGTAGCAGGTTTCGAGGCACCTAGACTGACTTAAAGCCAGGAAACTATGATCCATCCCACACCTGCCTCCTTTTCTTTCCACAAGACCTTTTCGTCATGGCCGAACCAGAGTAAACTGGCTTTCCTCACCTCAGCTTTTCACACCTTGGTTTACGATGAGGCTGGTTGTGCTGTGGGGAAAACACTCAAGCTTCCCTTAAAGTCCACCATCTCATTAGTAGTAGCACCCTGACTACCTGAAAATAAAAGGATTTTACTCACCCTCTCCCCACCTCCCCACAAAAACAAACAAACAAACAAACAAAAACAAGAAGAAAGAAAGAAAGAAAAGAAAAGAAACAGGACTATACTCTCATACAGTTTCCAGACTCAATTTGGGATCCTCTATTAAAATTATGAATGTGTTTTCTCACAAGAAGCTATTAAGAGCAGATACCCCTGGGAGTAGTTCTGGGGTTTGGGAGTAGGAAGTAGAGAGACTTTCTTTTCACCTCATATCCTTCTATACTGTTTCACTATTTTATCATGAACGTGTATTTCTTTTATTGTACTTAGAAGCAGTTAACTAAAATAAATAAATACATTTCCCTTATAGGATTTATCCTATGGAAACATTTGTTTAAAATATAAAGAAGTAGGAAAATCCTTGTGGCATTATTTATTACACTGAAAAGTCTAGAGAAACCTAAATACCCACCAATAGACAAACGGTCAGATTAGTTATGGTTCATCTGTCTTGTGACCACTCTGTAGCCATCAACAAAGAGTAAAGCTGGTCTATACGGAGGGGAAAAAATATATATATATATATAAAATGTAAAAAGTAGGTTTAGAGGGCTTCCCTGGTGGCGCAGTGGTTGAGAGTCCGCCTGCCGATGCGGGGGACACGGGTTCGTGCCCCGGTCTGGGAGGATCCCACATGCCGCGGAGCGGCTGGGCCCGTGAGCCATGGCCGCTGAGCCTGCGTGTCCGGAGCCTGTGCTCCGCAGTGGGAGAGGCCACAACAGTGAGAGGCCCGCTTACCGCAAAAAAAAAAAAAAAAAAAAAAAAGTAGGTTTAGAACAATAGGTGGAGCATCATCTCATTTTTGGGAAAAGACATAATAAAATATATATTAATATGTTCAATAATCAAAGAAATACTACAAGAAGTAACACTGCTATACTGGTTCTCCCTTGTGGATGACACTATGGAAGACTTTTGCAAGGTAAGTTATATATTATTATAATATCTGAAGTTTTTGCCGTGAGCATGTAAATTTACTAAGCAGAAAAATAAAAATACTATTTTAAAGCAGTCACCCATTTTAAAAACACCACACTGTAATACGGGTTTGGCAGATGACTATGGGAGAAGGCCAAGTGATACACATCAAATGCTGGGTGTGCAAAATGACGCAGCTCTTTGCTTTTATAACCTCATGACCCCTTTAGCAGTCAGTGGCAGCCAGGCAGCACCTGCCGCCTGCTCTTCTGTATCCATGGAGGTTCAAGTTCATGACATTTCCTCTCCTGCTCTCCTTGAGTGCTAGTCATTTTCTTTATAGATTAATAAACAGCTCTGTGTGCTTTTATGTGGTGTATTTGTCTTGGAGGTGAAGCAACAATTCAGGAATAATTCCAGCCTAATTCTTCTTAGCAATGATATTAGTGATCTTAGCCTTAAAAAAGCATTGTTCGTTTAAATTTGCTTACAAAAGTGGGTAGAGAGAAAAGGACTTAATGTGGAAATTAAGAGCAAGAACTAAGTGGTACAGAGTAGACCCTGAAGGTGTCCTGCACATTTTCTCTCTCAGCATCTCTGGTCTTTGAATGCTCTTTCAAAGCCCTCCTTCTTTCCAATATAGGGCATATTAGATTTCGAATGAGTTTGAAAGAATGTATTTTTGAATCTACCTTTCGAGCACTGGTGATTCAGTAGCCAAAGTATATAAATGGATAACAACTTCATTAGATTTCAGGAAATAACTCCTTGCACAGAGATGATGTTCAATTGATTATTTGTTACTTGGTTGATTGAGGGAACAGCAGGTAGGACCAAGTGTGCAGCAAAAAGTAGTATTTGTGGACTCCGTGACAAAACTCTTAATAGAAATGATTTGAAAAAGACATCTAGAATGATTGGCAAGTGGATAACAATTTCTTGACAACGTAGAGGTAAGATAAAACTAGCCTGCCCAAAGGTTTTAGCTAATAGATAAAGAGCTCCTACAAATTATTAAGATAGATACTAACAACATTATAGAAAGATGGGCAAAAGGGATCTAAACTGCTCTTAAACATATGAAAAGATGCTCACTGACTATAAAATAGACGTGTAAATAAATTTTACTGATATACCATTTTTTTAAGTCTATCAGACTTGCAAAGATCAAAACATATGATAATACTGTTGGTGAGGTTTTGAGAAAACAAGAATTTTACACGTGGCCCTGGAGAATGTTGATTGGTACAACTTCCGTGGAGAATAATTAGGTCATGTTCAGCAAAATAACAGATGCAGATATCCTTTGACACAGCAATCCCACTTCTAGAAATGTTTTCTATAGACCACAGCTTCCCAGCCTTGGCACTATTAACATTTTGGGCTGAATAATTCTTTGTTGTGAGTTTGTCCTGTGCATTGTAGGATACTTAACATCCTGGCTCTACCCACCAAAGCCAATAGCACCCCCTTCCCCAGTTATGACAACCAAAAATTTCCAGACATTGCCAATGGTGGGCAATATTGCCCCTGGTTAAGACATATTCATACATATAGAAAGTGAGATACCTATAAGGTTATTCATTCCTCATTGTTTGTAGTGACAAGAAAATTGAAAACAGACTAAATGTCCATCAAGATAGTTTTTTTATCCATACAACAACACGTTATGCAACATCCCCCCCAAAAATAAAGAATAAAGAAGCCCCTCGCATATCAGTATGTATTGACCTTCAAGAAGTATTGCTAATCAACCAAAAGAAAAGTTAGGAAGTGTATGTGGCATATGCTACCATTGTATAAAAAGGAGGGAAAGAAGAAAGTTTATTTGTATTTATATATATATATGCATAAAGAATCATTGGAAGAGCTGATAAGTTGATTATGTTGGTTGCTTTACAGGCTAGGAAGCAGTGTGGGATCAAATTACAAGGAATCCCTAATCCTAAGGTAAGTTGTTGCTTTTGTACTTACAGCTGCTATTGTGACCTTGGGCAAATTGCTTAACTTCCCTGTGTTTCGATTGCTTCCTCTGTAAAACAGAATTTGACTTTTATCTTCTTCAAAGAATTGTGAGGATAAATGAGAAAAATCCATAGGAACGTGTTCAGTCCTGTCCTTGTGGTTATTGTTGCAGGCTGCTCTTGTTAATGCTGTTGTTGTGTTGTCATTCAGGTAGGCCTGCTGAGCTAACAGGAGCATTCCTACTGGTCCCCACTCAGGACTTCATTAGACAGTGTTGGAAACTCACCAATGAGTCCTTGCCCCAACTCTCCCTTCTCAGTCACCATGGCTTCTATTATAAGACTTCTCAGACCCAAACAAGCCTAGATCTGAAAATATCCATTGTAGAACACTTAATTCCAACTTTAATATTTGTCCCAGATGTCTGACCTAAGAAAAGATACTTAGCCTTTCCAAGCCTCTGTTTTTCTCATCAATACAATGGGGATAACAATAGGACCTACTGCATGTGGTTATTGTGAATATTTTTGATCCGATACATGTAAAGCTCTGAATCTGGTGCCCTGAAACGCAGCAAGGACTCATTAGGTATTGGCTCATATTATTCTAAATTTTATATTGGTTACATTTGAAATGACTGCCTTCTTTTTAGGGTGCATTCTTGGGTTCATGCGTGGATTTTGATAACATGGTTTTTTTTATCAGCCATACAGTTATTAACCTTCTCTTAGCTGTATTACTTCCTGGAAAGATTTCCATATTTAACTAATCTCCATGTCTATTTGTGAATTCCTGATATCATTGGCAGTGAGATACAATCACATAGTTTCCACTTCTTTTGAGCTGGTGGGGTCTTTAGAGATCATTCAATCTAAATTTTTATGTTAGAGATGAGGCTTCAAGGTGAAATGACTTTCTAAACTAGCTGTTACCTTTTCATTTCTACTATTCAATTTACAGCCTGGGGAGACCGAGGTCATAGAATTGGAAGCACTTTGGTGATTATTGCAGACCAAGGGTAAGGCCAAGAGTGTAGGGTTCTGGGCAGCCTCCTTGTTCTCTCTTCAACTAGAACACTTCTTCTGCTGCTTCACATATGGGAATGAGAATGACACGTGTAATTTTATACTAAAAGGGGGCTCCAGGCTTTAAAAAGTTGGAAAACTTTGATCTAGTCCAATCCCTTGATAGTATGGACAAGATAACCAAATCCCAGATAGAAGAAGGACTTGACCAAGGTCAGCCAGATTAATCAGTACCAGGTCCCCATTCTGTTAAGCTGCTGTGCTGTTGCTTTCTCACCTTATCTCGCTTTTCTAGAATTACAGAATTACAGTCTGCTTGAGACTTTCAGTCCCTGAGACCCTGTCTAAAGTTAGAGCTAACCTCTACAGAGCAGTTAAAAGTGGCTTATGTCATACCTTTCTGTATTTCATTTGCTTCTTGATAAAGAGGCTTGATGATCTAACCCAAAGAGCTCATTCACGTGAACATTTCAGACCCCCTAAGGTGATCATCTAGGGAGACGAATATTTTGCAGAGTAGGAGGCTTTTTGGCACCCCTTCAATCCTACTATGTAGGGTGGGTTCATCTACATATACATAAGACTGATTTTAAATCAAATTATCTTGCCCATGTATAAAATATTATATTTTTGCCCTTTCTCTCACTATAACATTTAAAACCTATCAAAATAGTATTATATATTTGAAGATCACCACCACAACAGCATTCTTGTGTTTTCTTATTAGTTTCTTCTTAGAAACATAATCTTCTCCAATGATTCTGGCAACTATTGGTGGCCCCATGCATTGCTTCAATCTCTTTGGAAGATTATGTAGCAACAAACGGTAGAGATCAGAAAATGCTATCCCGTGACACAGTTATTCCACATAACTCTATCCTAAAGAGCCGATTTTAAAAAGCAGAAAGTTCTATATTAGGTATACTGTTACTTTTCAGCATTTTCACTACACCTGAAAACAACCTGAATGTCAAACAATAGATGATAGATAAGTTCGTCGATGTGTTCAGTACAGAAAATAGATAAGTACATCTCTGACATGAACCACTCGATTATTTAAAAAATCATATATTTGAGAAAATGATTACTTTGGAGTCCATGAATGGAAATGTATCTACAAAAGAATAATGGAAAAAGAATAAATGGAAAAGTATAAAATTGTCATGCATTATGATTATAACTACATGAAATTTATGTCTGCATGAGAGTAAAGATCATTCTCACAGAGGCAGTAAATTGATGTTTTTAGACAAAAGGGTTTTGGAGAACAATTGGGTGTAATTGTTTCATTAATTTTTTTAACAGTATGGAGGTGTGAGGGTTCGCTGCTCTGTCTCTGGAGATTAATTGTGGATTTAACTGGATTCTAACTTGTTTTCAGCCTTTGCTGTTAAAGGCCACCCGAGCTCAGTGTGAGTCTGAGGTCCTCAGTGTTGGTACACCAGGTGCTTTTCCACCAAAACGTGGAGTGGGATGAGTCTAGACCAAGTATCCCTGGAAGAGGGATGCTGTAAGATATAAGAAAGGGGCTCTTGAACTCTGTGTGTTCAATTGTCTGTCCCTAACACAGGTCAAGGCTTTTTCTACCTTGAGGCTTCGTATTGGCAGTTCCTTTTGCCTGGAATGCTCCCCTCCATTTCTTAACTTGACTGTCTTTCTCATCCTTCAAGTTTTACCCTGGATAGAAATTTCTTCTCTGACCACTCTTCCTACTCAGCCCCAGCAACTGCTTAGTTTTTCCATAGAACCTACAGCAGTCTGTATCTGCTCTATATATTTATATACTTGCTTGTTGTCTGTTTCCCCCACTAGTGTGTAAGCATGAGGTCAGACACCTTGTCTCTATTACTTACCACTGTATTCCTAGTCTCTAACATAACACCCTGCACATAGTAGGTGCTCAGGAAATTTTGCTGAACAAATGAGTAAATCTATGTATATCAGAATAGAAACAGTTCTCTGATACAGTGTTAGGTTAATAATAATAATAGTAATAAAGCTTTGGCACAAATATATGTCATTTTAGAGAGAAAAGTCTTGTATTTGAATTTTTATAATATGCAGGTATAATTCTGTGACTTTTAAATATCAAAAAAGGGAAAATATAATGAGAAGTCTACTTATAAATAACTCTAGGTTAGTGGGAATTATATGGCAACATAAGAGTTTGGATCAGGTTCTTATTCCATTAAAATACTGACAACTTTCACTAAATTTCAAGGAACTGGATTTTCTGTGTATAGGAAACCATGTCAGACCTTCCATTCCCTCCTCTGGATAACTTTAAGTGAGGATCCTGGGTCTTGTGAAGGCAAACCCAGACGAACGTCTCAATGAAAATTAGGTCCTGGAAGATATACTATCTTCTGTAGGCCTAAAAACTCATTGATGAGTGGAAGAATTTACTACTAGTTAGTTAGGGAAATGGGGGGATGAGGACTACTATTTGGGCCTTGAAAATATGAGAAGAGCTTTAAACTCGTTTTCCATAGGGTCCATTTCTGAGTTTGAGATAAAGATATCATATATTACATGAACCTCATGGTTTAAGAAACTGAGCTCGTGTGCTTTCCAGTGAAACCTTTCTTCCAGACTGAGTCAGGAACTAAGCCCTTACATTTATGGTCTTACCCTGTGGCCTATTTTTACTGCAGAAACTGATTAATGGATGTACTAGACCCTGAGCAGTAGGAATTGAATCTAATTTTAACTTGGGAGTATTTGCCTCTAAAACAAGAATTCTCTATCCAATGGCTACCTCCATAAAACATCAACATCGCATCAGACGAGCAAAAATCAATTCACAAAGAAATGCCATTAATGCAGACATCAAAACCGCACATTCTTGGCTTTGAGTGGCCTGAACTGTAAAGTACTTTGCTTTGGATTCTTACTTTTCTTTGCCTGGTTAGGCAAGGCCCACATTTTTAGCTCCCAGATACTCTTCTGAATTCAATTTGAGTTATGTGACCTTCATTCATTCCCTGGATATTTACTGACCACCTACTACGTGCCCAGCACCGTACTAGAGGTTACAGGGATGAGCGAGGCAGTCAGTCGCTCATGGAAGTGACCTTCCAGTGGACGTAAGACAGAAAATGAACAGGGAAGCACATCAATAAACCCAATAAATAAGTGCAGATATTGATTACTGAAGTGTCTATGGACTTTAAAAGAAAAGAAAAAGAAACAGGATTCTGGGAAAATACTTGAAGAGATGGGAAACAATAAAGAACCAACCCTACAAAAATCTGGGTTGTTGCAGACAGTGGGAACAGCTGATGCAAAGACCCTGCCCTTGCAGGACCTAAAAGTGAGCGGCCCCTTAAGTGTATCTCACCCTAGTCCTGCTCCTGTACAGAGGCCCTAGCGGGGGGCATGGCCTGGAGTGTTCAAGGTTCAGAAAGAAGTCAGATATGATGGATGAAGGGATCAGAATAAATGAATCTGAAAGGCAGGTAGGGACCATGGGTGAAGGGTCTTGTAGGCCATAGTTGAGGATTAATTTAAATACTCTAAACGGTCACGGAGGCCTTTACAGTAGGGCATAATATCTGATTTCTCATTTTAAAAGTCTATTCTAGGTGTTGCATGGATAGTAGATTGTAGGAAGCCTTGAGTGTCAGTGGGAGCTGAGCTGGAAGGCAACTCAGTCACGTAGGAATGAAGTGGAGAGAGATCACGAGTGGTGAAAGTCTCAAGCAAAAATGCTCGGGTAGCTCTGAGAATGTTATCTACCAAGGGTTTAGCTGTAAAAGGGAAGGAAGGAAGGGTAAGACAGGGTGGAGGGTAAAAGAGAACAGAGTTGCTTGGTTCTTTTAAAAAGAGTTGGGAGGGGGGACGGACTGGTCTACCTGCTGGTTTCTACGTGTGTCTCTGACCTAAATCTTAAGACTCCAACCTCCTGAATTCTCATGGCTAGCCATGATCTGCTGCCTCCAGGGAGTCCTAATTACTTACTCCTGCACCCAGGAATCTCCTGTTTGAAGTCCTTTATCACTTGCTTTGTTCTGAACTCTTTTGGTGTTGAGCCTTGTTCTGTTAGGGGTCCCTGTGTGTAACTCTAACCTCTCCAACTGTATCTACACATTCCTCCTTCCCTTCTTTTCTTTCTTTCGCAAATAATGAGTGAATAATATGTACCAGGCACTGTGGTAGACCCTGATGATGCCATCTTTAGCAAATTGGGCACCAACTCTTGTAAAGCTTACAGTCTAATGGAGGGGAATGACATCAGTACAATAATCACATTTATAGCTAGGTAATTACAATTTGGCATGCACTTTGAAGAAGCGTATGTGCCACTGTATCAGAGCGTAACAAGAGGAGATGACCTAGGCTAGGGAAATGAAGGAAGTCTTCCCCAAGCAAGTGACCTTCAAAATGGGGGGTCTTAAAGTTAAAGAAAATCTTATGTGTTTGGAGCTCAGTGAGATGGGAGGAAAAGGAGCATGAACTGAAATGGAGGAGACCATGGGATAGATTTTGGCGTCCACTCTCAGGGTAAAGGGAGAACCACTGAAGGGACATGCCAGCTTCTGATGAGGGTCATCAGGACATGATCACAGTCACCATGTGAAAAGCTCACACTGGCTACTGTGTGGGGAATGGAGTGGTGGGGGGGCGGCGGAGTGGGTGCAGGGAGACCATTACGAAGTGGTAGCAATCCCAGGTGAGAGATGCTCGCAGCTTCCACGAGGAAGGTGACTCTAGGAAATGGAGAGAAATGGACAGATCTTAGAGGAACTTTCAGTGCCAAAATTTGGACACATGGTGGAGGCTCCCAGAAGTGAATGGAGACAAAGATTTGTCCTGGAGTATATGTGGAAATGATAGGACTCATAACACATTTCATTGCAGAAGACATATGTGGCATGGTTGCTGATTTTCAGGACTGCCCTTTATATGGAGGGCTCTAGAGCCAGAAGGCATTACGTACTTTGTAATAACCCAGTGGAATCGCCAATTGCCTATGAGCAGCAACAGTTAATAGTAATAAGAACTGTTTGACAGGGAGGCTGTGTTGGCTCTGGAGACACAAGGGAGTTATTTAAATTCTCTTTGCCTCAGTTACATGCTCTGTCAATTGAGGTAATGATAGTTCCTAACTTACAGGGTAGGTGTAAGGATTAGATGAAATAATTCATTTAGCACAGTGACTGACACATAGTAAGTACTCGGTAAATATTAGTTACTATAATTATTAGAATAATGGTGACGTTCATTTCATTAAAAAAAGTAAAGAAGGAATGTTTGATCATTTTAAAACATGTAAATAGCTTTATAGAGGGTCACACAGCCTTCAGCAACCTTTGCAAAGCCACACAGCTCTTAAGTGGTAGAGCTGCTCTTTGACCCAAATCTGTTGACACCAGAAGCTGTGTTTTTGACCACTATGCAATAATGTTGCCAAAAGCAAGGAAAGGGGATCCTCTTCCCACCTGCCATCTTTAATTTAGGAAGCATGCATATTATAAGAGATGTTTCTGCTGCTAGATCAGACTTTGGCTAAAGGGAAGTGTCCATGAGGAGTGGTGGCCCTATCCAGAAAATGACTAGAATGGTGATCTTGACTGTTTCTCCTGTCCTGTGTAAGTGGTAATGGCTCCCATGCTATGGTGACCATGGAAAACTTGTTTCCTAAGGTGCAAAGAGTCATTAAAATAGGGAAACCTTTCCATTTCTCCTTAGGGCCTTTCAGAAGATCAAGATGGTCCTATTAGTACCAAGCTTATAGCATACTTTTCTCATGAAATACTCAGCATTGAGTAGTGTTGGGGTCCTTACTTTACAAATAGGAAACAGAGGCTTAAAGAGGTTAAATGTCTTGCCTGAGATCCCACAACTAGAAAGTGATAGAAGCAGCATTTGAATCCAGCTGTAGCAGACTATTCTGGCCTCACCATTCTGTGACACTTGTCTCCCCTCTGTGCTGTGCTGCCCCTCCCATCTCATGCTTACTCAAAGTGCCTGAGGCCCCAGCCCCTCCACTTCTCTCTTTTACCCCTAAAAAGGATCTGATGTCAGTCCTGTACAACTAAGCACGTTGTTCAGGAAGTGACTACCTCTTCAGAGTTTATTTTTATTTAAGCCTGCCCCTGCCAGTGGTGTGCTTATGTTGGCCCACGTAAGAGCTGATTGCTACATTTTCAGGAGTTCTTTGAGCCAGTAGACTTTACATTGATAGTTTGACATTGGTCATGATGGGAGTATTTACTCTACAGAAATTGGCAAACACCACAAACAAAGGCTCTCCCATATTCTCTACTGCCATTACCACTACAATGATTGTTAGACATTTACCAGCATACCACTGGGCCCTCATCTCTCCTTGTCCTTTGTTAAAGAATGTCTGGCAACAGGGATCACTTTGCTGAGAAATTGGCAGGCACAGGGAGTGTCTGAAATCACGCCTGGTGGCCAGTCACCACCTGACAGCTCCATGCTTCTCTCTGGCCCACTGCTCCAGCATGACAAAGCAGCTTCCCGGCCCCAAGGAAAACACTTGCACATCTCAATACTTTGAACAGGCATCTGACATCAGATCTAAATCCATGTTAAAATAAAAGGCTCAGTCAGTATGAATTATAATGACAATGGGCATGGAAATTTGAAATTAGAAAAAAGCAGACTTATTTTGCAGAACTACAGTATTTGTTCCTGAATACGTAAAGGATTATTTTTATATGATATCATAAATCCACAGAGTTTTAGAGTTGCAATGAACATAATTTTACAAATGAGAAAAGACAAAAAGAAGCTGAGACCCTGAGAGGGGAAATGTTGGCCCAACATCACGCATCTCATGATGCATGTATGTCTCTACCCACACAGTTATATTTAGTCACAGAATAGAGGGAATCCAGAACCCTGATGTTAGCCACACTTTGAAGAATCCTTGAACGTTTCCCTTCATTTGAAAATGATTATGTTATGCCACCCTGCCAGCTCCTTCACAGATATAATGATGATACAAATAATAGCTAATTTTTACTAGGTGCTTACTAGGTGACAGGACTTATGTTAAGTGCTTTATATATTAAGTTGAACTACGTATATGAAATTGCCAACATTTGATCTTTTTTTAGTCTATCAAATGGTAATTTCTAATAAGTCAATCTAAATATATTCTCTCTAAGTATTCACCATTTTCCCATGAAGTGAATACTATTATCACACCCATTTTACAGATGGCAAGACTGAAGCTTTAATTTAAAAATAAATTTAAAAAAGCTTTCTTCCCACAAGTGTTATTCTTATTTATGGGCAATGAACAATGAACTCTTGTGTGCAAATCGATGGCCCTAAGCAATGGAATGTACATAGAACATAAACAATAATACCTGACATATCTTGCCTTTCTCAGTGACCTTGGAAAATTTTCTAATCGATAAATTTCTGTAATATTTAAAGAAATGCTTTTTAAAATGTTATTTATGAATATAAAGCATAGACATTAGAAAATAAGAAATTTGATGTCTGTGTGTCATATATCTGCTGTATCCCACGTGGAAATGTTAGAAACTATAGCTCAGGGCTCCCCAGAATGAATTAATTGTCCTAGAATTTTCATAATACTTGAATGAAGAAGCTGAGTTATTTTGCAACATTGTCTACATGCAGATTATAACCAACAAAATTCTGAATCAAGACCATTTGGTTGTATGTCTATCTGCAAATAATATTGTACAGAATTCACAACCAAACAGTTCACAACAAGCAGTTACACTCAGAAATGATCAGTACTACGTACATGGGATGATGCTATGTCAAGTGATGAGTCAGGAAAGAAAATTAGTGAAAACTGTAAAATGGGCTTTGAAAAAAATATTTAAACATAAATGACTACTCGTCGAATATGAAACCAGAACTTCTAATGTCCCATTCACAACAGAAAAAAAATTGACTGATACCATGTGATTAATCAACTCTAAATGATGAATTCTCCAAGTTGAAAACTTGGCTATTGGCCCTCCATTAAGTTAGTCAACAAATATTTATTAAATATCTACCACAGGGGCCTTGCGCATAAGTAGTTCCATATTATTCCCAATTGATTGGCTGATTATTATCAGTAAGCATCTGCTTAAGATGAGCATGTCTTTTCACCTCTAAAAAAGAGGCAGTGTTATCTCACCTGCAACTTAGAAGTCTAGAAATCCATAGACTCCATACCCGGCCTGGCCTCTTTCAAGTCTCCATCTCATTGAACACTTCAAAGCCTCACTCTCAAAAGACCCCAAACTCATGCCTACACCAACGAAGTCGGACCCCAGCCAAGAATCAGAGCGCCTTTGTCTCTAAGGGACCATCAAGCACCAACGTTATTTCCCCTGCCTCCTTGATGATGGAAAAATAATATAATGATATAGTAAGGAGGCAAACATCCTTCGAAAAATTGCTGAAAAGGGCTATACAAGTGCTACTTCATAGAAACAAGGAAAGAAGAAAGGAATGTTGTAGGTGGTATTTCCAGTCCTTTCATTTTATAAAGAATGAACCTGATGCAGAAGGTAGAGACATTTTCCCAGGCTAACTCACCTAGAGAGAAGTGGAGTTTGGTCTCCTGACCCCTCTTCCAGTGCTTTTCGTACCAAACTACATTGTTATGATTATTCACGTTGCACTTATTATTATTGATGTTATGGACTATAAGACTATCTTTAGATATATAAATACTGACTTAGCTAAGCAGCTGTAATCTTCTAGATAAGAACTACTGTTCTATACTGCATAACGTTTTGTGCGTGATAGTCTCCTGGGAAGTTCTCCTAGGGATGAAGAGGTTTACCACCGGGCTTTGCAAATTCTAGACAATTAAATGCCCAAGGACCATTGTTCCCTATGTCAGGTGAGTGATGACCATTGAGACAATTAAAACTGAATCCATAAAAATGTTGACATGGGACACATCACTTAACCATTCCATTTGCCACATAAAATATTATAATTTAAAAGTCAAACTTAACCTTGCAGGGGAAAGATAAGCTAATGAATAATAAACTTACTCTTTTACAGTTTTTAGAACTGAAATCACCTAATACAGTTAACCCATCTCTTGACTTTTCTCCATGCTCTCTTCCAATTGCTCTTACTGTACTTTTTAGGTTGTTATAACAAGTACATCTGTGTTTTCTGTGTTCTTATTTTATTCTCTGTATATCTTCATGAGTCAGCCCAGTCTAACTATAAAATACTGTTTTAAAAAGGACAAAACAAAGTGCTCACATACCCCATGACGGTCCTCAAAGTATGCCAGGCTGGTTTTGGTTAAAACAAAGAATCGAACTTTAAAGTTCGAAGGAGAAGTTCTTCTCTTTTGTTGGGATTTCTTGATGAGTTGTTCTTCCAGGAGGATAAAGTTGTTCATGATCCAGTCCTTGAAAAGTGATGCACCTTAGGCATCACCCCTCAGCACAACCAGAGGAAACAGCTTCACGACAAGGAATGAGTTGGAGAGGCAGTTGATCTTCAGAGAGCTGTTCAAAGGCAACTTGCCTCCAATGTTATCTCTCTACCAACATTCAGTCAACATTGCAGAGCTTCTCTTCTGATGTCAAAGCCCACAACCACATCCTTTCAAAATTCAGAAAACTAGAAGCATAAGTAAAAATTATACATACCCTTTGCTGTACGGTTTAGAAATGATATTTGAAGAACCTCAGACTCAAAATGATATGACAGATCAGAGTTTAATCTTCATAGTTCCTGCTTTAGCCCGTCTAACAGTTAAGGCATGTATTACAAGGGGTAGAAACGTGGACTTTGGGGTCAATGGACAATAGTTTGTGTGTTAGTTTTCTGTTGGCTGCTGTAACAAATTATCCCAAGTTTAGATGCCTCACGAATTTATTATCTTACAGTTCTGTAGTTCAGAAGTGCAAAATGGGTCTCACTGGGCTAAAATCAAGATGTCAGCAGGGTTGTGATCCTTTCTGGAGGATCTCTGGGGTAGAATCTGTTTCCTTGCCCTTTCCAGCTTCTAGGACCACCCGCATGCCTTGACTCTCAGCCCTCTTCCTCCATCTTCAAAGCCTACAACAGCAGGTCAAATTCTCTCATCTCACACAACTGTAACCTCTTCTTCTGCCTCCCTCTTCCATATTTAAGATTCCTTAAGATTACACTGGGCTTGCCTGGATAATCTAAAATAATCTCCCTATTTTAAGATCTGTTTATTAGCAACCTTAATTCCATATTCTACCTTAATTCCCCTTTGTCATGTAAGCGAACACATGCACAGGTTCTAGTGATTAGGACAAGGACATCTTTACCTACCACAGGTTGTCTTCTGGCTCCACCAGCTAACTGTGAGACTATAAGCAAATTACTCAAGAGCTCTGAGCCTCAGCTTTTTTACCTGTGAAGGGGAATAATGGTGTCCCTACATGTGGGGCTAGTCTCCGGCTTCCTTGCCAGTCTCATCTCCTACTTCTCTGCTCACACATTTTCACTTTAGCCCTCATGCGTGCTTCTCATGCTGCTTTGAACATCTGCTCCCCTTGCCTGAAAACATCTTCTCTCCCCGCTTTGCCTGCTTTAACTCCAAATTATACTGCTAGTCTCAGCCATGTCACTTCCTCAGGGAAGCCTTCCTGGCTTTACTAAGTCAAATCCGCCAATTATATATGTAGAGGACACCTTATGACATACCCCTTATGACAATTGTCATTGTACTTTTTGAAGGGTGATTTTTGGATTAATGTTTGTCTCCCCCACTAGTCTGGAAGCTCCCTAATGGTAAGGAGGACTATGTGTGGTTTTGCTCACCATTACATACTCAGCAACCATTACGGTGCCTGGCACATTAAAAGGATGTTTAGAAAAATGTGTTGAATGAGTAATCACCAAACTGGGTTGGACAGTTATAAGAGACAATGGGCATAAAACACTTAAGAGAAATATATTAAAGTTTATTATTTTGTTAAATTTAAATAAAAGTCCATAGTAGTTTGTCTGTGCTACAGAGAAATGATTGCTTTTCCATCGCAAAACATAGTGGAAGAGCAGAAAATAATTAAATCCTTCAGAATGGCATAATAAAGTATACATGAGCTCTGAAGACAGACAAAATTACATTGGAATCCCAGCTCTGTCACTTACTAAGCTGTTTCTTTGAGTGAGCTACTTTCCCTCGCTGATCCTTGGTCTCTGTGAGGGTCCTTTTGAAGACAATCCCATAAGCTCTGGGAGTGGTGGATGCTAGTCATGTATCTGGCCTTAGAATTAAGGTATAAAGTATCATGAGTCCTACTTCTAGCATGAAGTAAATAACCAAGAAATCTCAGTGTAGGGAGAGATGACATATGCCAGACAGGGATAAATAATGAAACAGAACAATCATTATTGCTGTATAGGAGTGCAATGATCTAGAATTTATTTTTTTCATGTGAGTTACCAGACTGCAGCTTAATTTTGTCTCATATATTGGATGCCCCAGCATAATCACGACACTCAAGATTGTTGGGGAGGGAATACTTTAAATGATTTCCCCACCTCCATTCTGAGATTTTAAGATATATGTGTGGAAATACACTGCCCCAAAGAGATAATATTTCTTTTCTCTCCTGAATATGGGCTTGAGACAGGGATTGCTATTTTCTCCAAGTATCTATTCTCCCGTTCTTCCCAGGTAACAGACTCCCTGAAGGTTATCGGGGCATCTGGCCAGCCAGAATAAAGATTACATTTTTCAGTCATGTTAACTGTATTCTAGCTAATTGAACAGGGCAGAAGTTATGAGCACAATTTCAAGGAAATGTCCTTAATGGCAGTCATCATACCCTTTTCATTCTCTTTTTCCTCCTTCCTGCTAACTAAAATGTGAATGTGAAAGTTGGAGCTAGAGCAGCTATCTTACACCTTGAAATAGAAATTGCATGTTGAGGTCAGTGGAGCATAACATAGAAAGGTTCTGTGGTCCTGATGACCTTGGATCCTCCTTGCAGCCTGGGAGCACTTTTTCTTTAATGTAAAAAGAAATAAAATTTTATTTTCTAAGCCCCTGTTATTTTGAGATTCTGTCGCAAACAGTAAACGTAATTTTAACTAATACAGTGCATTTTCAAACTAGACTGTAAAGTCCTTTGAGAAGGGTAGATTTATACCTGGTTTGTTCAGGTTGAAAGATTTACAGACTTCACAAAGTATTCTCATGTGGGAAAGCAAAATGTCATCAGTAGCTGTTGTAATAGGAGCCTTTCCTTTGCCAAATCTCCATGGAGTGTAATTATAAGTAATTTTATTCTCTCTCTCTCATAGCACCTTCAAACCCACTCACTGAGATTGGTTTTTGTCCTCACCTAAACATAACCTTAAGAGACCCAATATTCTCCCCATCACTCTTAGGAAAACATGTGTAAAAATAATCCCTTTGTTTTGTTTTAAAGTCCTATTGGGAATTCCCTGGTGGCACAGTGGTTAAGAATCTGCCTGCCAAAGCAGGGGACACAGATTCGATCCCTGGTCCAGGAAGATCCCACATGCCGTGGAGCAACTAAGCCCGTGAGCCACAACTACTGAGCCTGTGTGCCGCAACTACTGAAGCCCACGCGCTCTAGGGCCTGCGTGCCGCAACTACTGAGCCCACACATCTAGAGCCTGTGCTCCGCAACAAGAGAAGCCACGGCAATGAGAAGCCTGTGCACCACAACGAAAAGTAGCCCCCACTCACTGCAACTAGAGAAAGCCCATGCACAGCAACGAAGACCCAGTGCAGCCAAAAATAATAAATAAAACATTGAAAAAAATTCTAAAAAAAACCCAAAGAAAAACAAAAAATACCTATTGATAACTTTTGGAGGATGCTGGAAAACCAATTTATTATTCTGTAAACTGCAAAACAAAGGGAAAGAATAAAATATATTTCCTATTTTTCCTGAAGAGCCGTATCTCAGTTTAGTAATCAAATATTTAATGGAGAGTCCTTCTTTACAGAAGAATTCCAATGAATAAATTAAGGAGTGATAGAATATCACCATTTTGCAATCCTAATAATGCATAATGGTTTTAGGCAATGCTCATCAATGGTTGCTATAATCATTACGTGAAGAGCCAGTAGGAAAATCTATAATATATTTATTAGACTGATAGCATTGTAACACATTGATCAATCTTAACAGCAGGAAAAGAGAGACAATCAGACATTATGTATTTCCTGAAGTGATGCAATAGGAAGTACACAGAAGCCTTGCCAAAGGAAAAAAAAAGAAAAAAATCAAACAATCTCATCCAACCTCTAGATCTAAATTCAAGTTTGCAGGAAATACAAGAGATAAAGGAACATGACAAACGACAGCATGGAGATAAGTTCAGAATACAGTGGACCCTCTATATCTGCGGGTTCTGCATCTGTGGATTCAACCAACTGTGGGTCAAAAAAAAAAAAAATTCCAGCAAGTTCCAAAAAGCAAAACTTGAAATTACTGTGCACCAGAAACTATTTACATAGCATTTACAGTATACTTACAACTATTTATATAGCTTTTATATTGTATTGGGTATTATAAGAAATCTAGAGATGTTTGAAAGTTTACAGGAGGATATGTGTAAGTTATATACAAATACTATGCCATTTTCTATAAGGGACTAGAGCATTTTGTATTTGGGAGGTCCTGGAACCAATCCACCATGGACACCTCGGATCTGTACCCAAATCGCTAAAGACAACTGACCCCATGTCTGTAACAAGTAAGTCAGAGGGAGAAAGAGACTTTAAGAGCCATATCAAGCATGTGCTGATTTTGTTTGGATTTATATTCAAACAAATCAATTATATAAAGACATTATGAGACAGTTGGGAAATCAGAACACTGCATATTTGATGACTAAATTTTTTAATTTTTAAGGCATGATAATGGCACTCTTGTTATTATAAAAGAGTATCGTATACAGAAACATGCAGAAATAATTATTGATAAAATAACAAAATATATGAGATTTGCTTTGTTATAATCCAGCGGAGGGGGAGAAATAGGCAGGGCAAGAGATGACAAATGTTTGGCTGAGTTGACGGTTGAAGCTGGGTGATGGATGGGTTGGTGGTTCTTTATTCTCCTTACATTGTTATATGTTTGAAATTTTTCATAATAAAAGTTAAGAAAAAGGCCTGTCCAAGTCAGTCTAATAACAAAACCTCCAAACACATATTGCATTTAATGCTTTTCCTCAACCTAAGCAGAGATCTGGTACAGGCTTTGAAGCATGTTGCCTTTTCTACTATATCCTAACTCCTCCTCCTTCCCCATACACTAGCCTTGTTTCTGACGCACTCCTTCTGGTTCAGGCTTGGGGCAAGAAGGGAAACAGGCACTGAATTCAATGAGGTCACAGTTGTAATCTTAGGTTGATGCCCTCTGAATGTGGTGGATACACAATTGTTGCTTTTTCTTTCGTGGGAAAGTTTTGTCATGTGTGTTGTTGCCATTATTTTCAGAGGGCTCTGACAGCAGTTCTCTTGATATTGGAGATGCCAGTCTGACTCCCAGTGAGCCCAACCTTCAGCTCTTGGGCTTCTGCCGGTCCTCCTCCAGCATGCCTCCCCTGCAACTCTGTTGGGATCCCTTTGCCCATCTTCGTTGTCCTCTTGGGTAAATGTTCCTTGAAAATGAACTGCATGCCACTTATTCCCTCCCATGGCTCTAGAGAAGACTCAGGTATCCATTGATGGATGTATGTACCATTTGCCCCAAGTTCAGCCTCTTCTCCCTCTGACACCAAACAAGGAGCTCTTCCGCGAGATTTAACCTTTGCCTTTCTCCAAATGGGATTTAGACAACATTCCTCATAAACCCTATGAGACTTAGGTCAAGCTAGTGAGTAGTCCTTTAAAGTTCCTGTCACTTAGCTTCTGGTGGATGCAAACACCTGCCCCCTTTCCCCCTGAGTGGGTTGTGAGAGGAAACGCACAGTGCACCAAAAATTCTCCCTTGGTTTTTCAAGCTTTTGTTTTCTAAAAGCTGGAGGTGGGCAAAGACTATTACTGGCAGAACTTGTTTTGCTTCCTATTGTGTCAAGCACAGATGATAAGGTATTTTACTTTAGGACAGAAAGTCACTTGATTCCTTAAATTGTATTATTTTAGGTCTTTGAGGCCTCAACTGAAACTGAGTTGGAAAAGTTAGTTTAACATCCTCTCACAAAGAAAAAAACAATTCAGCCTGGCACTACTGGATCCAGCTACTTAGTGACATCAGAAATTTTGATTTTCATTTCTTAGTTTTGTGTCAGCTTCACGCTTAGGAAGGCTTTCCTCTGTGGCAGCAAAAGGCTGACATTTTGCCAGTGGAACTGGATTCTTTTTCCTAATAGTTCCAGCAGAAGTCTCAGAACTATGAATCATTGCCCTGGCCTGGGTCGGTTGCTAATATGTAGCTCAGTCATTACAGCCAAGGCGATAGAATATTCTGTTGTCTATTTCTAGGTCTGCACCCTTTCCTGGATTTGGGGATGGGATACAGTCGGCCCTATCCAGCCACATGGGCTGAGAGTAGAGAGGGGTTTTCCTCTAAAGGAACACCAAGAGTGTTGCCACTAGAGGAAGTAGAACGGATGTCAGCTCATCAATAAATCATCTCACCTTTACTCTGCCCTGAAGCCCATCTTCATTGTTCTAGCATTTGAGGCCCTGCAAGTCCAATCCTCTTCTCTGGTCCAGGGAATAGCCGTTTAGATAAGTGGAGTTGCTTCTTACATAACTCCAGAGCCCTCCTGTGTCCAGGATGAAGAGATCCTTCAACTGCACCCTTAGGATGTGGCTTCCAGGGCCTTCATTATCCTTGTGGTTCTCATCCAAACTTGATCAGGTTTATATGGATCTGTTTAAGAGTGATACCCAGAATATTTTGGTAATTATATAGCTTCTATCTTCTGAAAAATTAAAAAAAAAACCTTATTCCTTCTAAAACTATTAACCCTAGAGAAAAAAAAGTAACATAGAGGTATTTGTACTAAATGTTCATTGCAGTGTTTGTAATGGAAACAACCTGTACGTGCATCAGTGAGAAACTGATTAATCTATGGTGCATCCATTCAGTGGAACACTGAGATAACGAAAATGAATGAAGAATTTCTATAATGTATCACTCTAAAAAAGTACAAGATCTATTGTTAAGATAGAAAAGGTGCAGAAAAATATGTATGGCATAATCCCATTTTTACATAAAAGTCTTTTGTGTTTGTATTAATATGTACGTATATGTGCAGGGCAATGTCAGAAAGTTTCTATATCAAACTTCCAGCAAGGAACTGGAAAGATAGAGAGTTGTTTTGCTTTTTAATTTATGTAATTAAAAAAGACCATATTGTGGGGGAATTTTTTACTTTCCAATTTAGTCCTTTGTCAGAAATAATTGGTTTGATTACTAGAAGATAGTGATAACTGAGGTGGCCAGTTAGAGCTTAGACCTAATTTTTGAACGAGATATATATATGTATATATATATATATATATATATACACACATACATACATATATATGTATTTCTGGTTACAGAAGTGAAATATATCTTGCTGGAAAGAGTCAACCATCAAATAGACAAAAATAATAATCACTTTTAGTCTCACCCCTCAGAGATAATCAATGTTAACAGTTATTTTACTTTATTCCAATATTTTTTCAGAATTGAAGTTAATATTTATTCATTGCAATATAATTGCAATAATCATCTTATCCCAGCTCCTGGATCATTTACCATCTCCCACCTCTACAGTTTCTAATCTTTATTTTTATCTTAAATGTTAACTATTTTATTATTTGTATGTGTATTTAATTGTAAGCTTCTTCAATATAACGTCAAAGAAATAAATATTTAGACCGAGATGGGATGTCTCATGGCTTATAAACGCAGCAAAATTGGAACCCAAGGGAGGGAAATTGTCATAAGAATTTTGGCTCTGAGTGGGGCTAAACATGTCTGAGGACAGAAACTAGAAGGGAGCAGAAAGCAAGTAGGTGGGGAAGAGAGGTGACACTTGTTGGACCATAATGCTGAGAAATAAAATTCTTTAGATCTCCTGTCTGGCTTCTTTCATCTATACCAGCTCATTTTCTTTTGAAACCTAAGGCAGAAGCAAACTGATTTGCATAATGGGACTTAGGGAAAGAGTCTAGGTGACTGTGGTCTTTTTCTGACAACCAGAAGGTAAGGCAGAAATCAGGTTGGCTTCCTGAAGTCCTAGGTGCCCAAGGCTCACCACACTTCATCCCACGCCACCTCGGTTTAGCAGTGTTGACATATAAGGACTGTGGATTGTATTTTAGGCCAGGGGATTTACCCAGCAGATATATGCTGTGTACAGTATGGAAATCTCCCCACCCTCACATCCTGCCTAGCTCACTAGGCCCTCTCAGGTGGCATGCTCTTTGAAAAGGCTATATATAGCTGTCTGCTTCCCTTGCTTTACAAAGTGATAGGTGCGGAACAAAAGTTATTGACTTGAAACGTCTTCCCATGATAAACAGGTGGACTTCAGCCATCTATAATCTTGCATGTCTACCTATACTCAGTACATCATATACAGTATTTTGTGTTTTCACGCTTCACATCTCTTTAATCTCAGGCCAGTTAAAAATGTACAGGAAACTCTCCTTAGAATTGTGGTTCTGGCAGTTTCTCTTCTCACAAAACATTGTTGGTTTTAAATATTGAGATAAGTGTTATCAGGTCCATTCATTCAACTCATTCACTATTACTCTAGCATGTATTTAATTGTCCTCCTGTATTGCTCTCTGTCTCTTCAGGGTGTTCTCCTGTATTGTAAAGTTTCTGAAATTCGGGTGGTGGTTTATACATGCTTCACTATAGTCCTTGTTAAGAAGAATTACCAAAAACTTGTAAATAGAAAAAAATATAAAGCAGGTAACATGTACTTTCTTTCTTTCTTTTTTTTTTTTTATAAATTTATTTATTTATTTTTGGCTGTGCTGGGTCTTCGTTGCTGCGTGAGGGCTTTCTCTAGTTGCGGTGAGGAGGGGCTACCCTTCGCAGCAGTGCTCGGACTTCTCATTGCGGTGGCTTCTCTTGCTGCGGAGCATGGGGTCTAGGCACGAGGGCTTCAGTAGCTGTGGCACGTGGGCTCAGTAGTTACAGCTCGTGGGCTCTAGAGCGCAGGCTCAGTAGTTGTGGCGCACGGGCTTAGTTGCTCTGTGGCATGTGGGATCTTCCCGGACCAGGGCTCAAACCTGTGTCCCCTGCACTGGCAGGCGGATTCTTAACCATTGTGCCACCAGGGAAGTCCAGCATGTACTTTCAATGTCATATTAAAGCATTGTTTAAATACCTGCCCGAGGATTATGTGATTATCTAAGAGAAGGAAGTAAGACAATGGAATTGGATTAATAAATCAAGACTGAAGTATTGCTGTCTATTATTTTTAATAGCTTTATTGAGATACATTTCACATATCAAAACATTCATCCATTGAAAGTGTACAGTTCAGTGCTTTTTCATATATTCACAGTTGTGAAACTATCACAATGTAACTTTGGAACATTTTCAGCACCCTAAGAAGACTATCTATTATTGATTAAAGTCTCAGACTCAGTGAAGTTCTCTAATAACTTATAGATTTTCATTCAGAAGAGATGCAAATGATTTCTGTTTAGTAAAAAAGGTAGCCCCAAAGCTTATGTTTTTATTGTCCTGTAGACATTTAGCCAGTTTTGTATCTAAACTGGCAGTGTTAGTCCAATATTCCTTCTCCATTGCCAGTGCCTATACCTTTAATTCTCCTTTGAACCAGCTTTACCATCATGCTGATTCCCTCATTGATGAGCTAATGAAATCTGTGACATGTTTTCATTGTATATTTGTGTGAGAGTCATGTTTTAAAGTTTTTGAAACTTATATTTGACAATCTGAATGCTCTTAGCTCAATGGTGGGCACATAGCTGGCAATCAATAAATATGTCTTGACTTACTGATCTCCATTTTTTTGATAGGGGATACATCAGACTTTTAAACTTTGGAAAGAGAGAATAAATTTTCAGAAAGTCTTTAAGAAAAGTCAGAAAATGAATTTGGAATGATATTTTGTATTTGGGTTCTCAAATTCTAAAATTTAAAGTATTATTTATTTTTGGGCAAGTAGTGTATGAGATAGAATAAAATCTGAAATGTATAGAAGAGAATGCCCTGGGAAGCTAAGTCCCCATCCCACCATTTCCTTCATCCAGTAAGTTTGCTCCTGGTACTGGTTTCCTGTGCATATTTTCACATACACACACACACACACACACACACACACAAACACACATTTTTAAAATTTTTATTAAAAAATACATGGCATGCCTTATACGCTCTTTGCAACTTGCTTTTTTTACTTACTGATGTTTATTGAAAATTGTTCAACGTCCGTATACATAATAGTTGCCTCAGTCAAAACATGTCTGGTGGCTGATCACTTTTCACTACTTCCACTGCTTCCACACACATCTTCATCTCTTGCAGGAGCTACGCAGTCTCCGTTTCCATCCCTATTACACCTCTATGATCTCTTTGCAACATGGTGGCCAGAATGATTCTCCATATATGTAGGTCAGATCATCTCCCATTTAGAGCAGAGCTAAACACCTCACAATGTCCTACAAGGTCCTTCACACATGATCTGCTTCCCTACCATCACCACAGTTGCTTCTTGGCCTCAACTCCAATCTCTCTCCCTCACTCCACTCTTGTCACTGTGGCCCCCTTGGTGTTCCTCTAACATATCAGGCACACTCCCACCTCAGGACTCCCACCCTTTGCTATTCCCTCTGACAAGAGGCTACTCGCCAGACATCTGCATGGCTTCCTCCCTGACCTCCTTGAGGTCTTTGCTTAAAAGTGGCTTCTCACTGAGCCTTCCTTGACCACCACCTCCAGCTCCTTCTCTCATGCACACACTCCCATCCCATTTGCCTACTTTATCTTTCTCCACAGCATCGGACATACCATATATTTTACTCATCTACATATAAGCTCCATGAAAGTGAGGATATTTGTTTCTTTTGTCCACTGCTGCATTCCTAGCACCTAGAACAGGGCCTGGCACAAAGTAGGTACCTAATAATATTAATTAAAAGAATTGATGAATTTATGCTGCATAGTACTTGTATATTTGTGTTCTACTTGTGTGACCCAGTGTGGTATAGTTTAACCATTGCCATATTTGGGGACTTATATATGCTTTTGGTACCTTTTGACATTGATAAATTTGCCTAACTTCCCTGAGCCTTGATTTTCTCCCCTATAAAATGGGAATAGTAGTTGTACCTACGTTTTATAGCATTGTTTGGGAATTACATTTTTAAAAGAATGTAAAGTGTTTAGCACTATGCCTGATTTATAGTAAGTTATTTATAATATAATTATGATTTCTCTCATTAATCATTCATCAGAAATGGACTTACGAGAAGAAGAGATGATTGAGTATATAAAAACTTCTTGTTTAAAAACCCAATAGTGCTAACTTTTAGTGATTATCTCCTTACAATAGAATATAAGCCACTTTGTTCTTTTTTTGGAGAAATCATTTAACATCTTCAGAAAAAAAATTTTAGCTCTTCAGATGTAGGGACCTTTATCTCTGCATTTTCCATTTTCTAGCTGGTCCTGAAAATAGTGCCTGCTCAATAAATTTTGTTGACTAAACAAATGGAAGAATGAATCTCAGTGGGTATAAGCAAGTTCATATTTACTGAAAAGCTGCAATTTGCCAGGTACTGCAGTAGGCACTAGGGATATAAAAAAGAACATTTGGGGGGTGAAGTTTATTTCAATACCTTCACATAGTAATCATTGAGTTTGGGAGATGTATTTTTACCTCAAAAGTAGTCTTCTAACTGGGGGAGGGCGAATTTGGATTCATCACCTTGTGCAAAGTACAAAAACTCCAGAAAGGCATCTTTGCCGTAATTTCTCTGAAGAGCTTTTCAAAGAAACAGAACATCAATGGTTTATCAGGTAGACATCAAGAGTGAAGAAGCAGGCAGACCAATATGGGAAATCCTATGGTGATTCAAGACTTTAGTGATTTCCTGGGGTCCCCACGTATCTTGCTAACCATGAGTGATTCTATATTTGGTGCAGAATGAGAGTACGATGGTGAGCCATGCAGCTTGAGACAGAGAAAAAGCCTGACCTGAAGTGCAAGACTGGGGATAGAATCCATCCAGTGCTACGTTCTGCCCCTGCCTCAGTTCCTCACCATAAAATTATGGTTTTAAAAACTAGCTTCCTTTACAAGAATATACAATGGGAAAAAGACAGTCTCTTCAGCAAGTGGTGTTGGGAAAGTTGGACAGCTGCATGTAAATGAGTGAAGTTAGAACACACCCTCTCACCATATACAAAAATGAACTCAAAATGGCTTAAAGACTTAAATATAAGACATGACACCACAAAACTCCTAGAAGAGAACATAGACAAAACATTCTCTGACTTAAATCATACCAATGTTTTCTTAGGTCAGTCTCCCAAGGCAATAGAAATAAAAGCAAAAATAAACAAATGGGACCTGATCAAACTTGTAAGCTTTTGCATGGCAAAGAAAACCATAAACAAAACAAAAATACAACCTGTGGAATAGGAGAACATATTTGCAAATGATACAACTGAGAAGAGCTTAATTTCCAAAATATACAAATGGCTCATACAGCTCAACAATAGAAAACAACCCAATCAAAAGATGGGCATAAGAACTAAATAGACATTACTCCAAAGAAGACATACAGATGGGCAATAGGCAAGTGAAAAGATGCTCAACATCGCTAATTATTAGAGAAACGCAAATCAGAATTACAGTGAGGTATCGCCTCACACCAGTCAGAATGGCCATCATTAAAAAGTTTACAAATAACAAACGCTGGAGAGGGTATGGAGAAAAGGGAACCCTCCTACACTGTTGGAAATTAAATCGGTACAGCCACTGTGGGAAACAGTGTGGAGGTTCCTCAAAAAACTCAAAATAGAATTGCCATATGATCCAGCAATCCCACTCCTCTCCTGGGCATACATCTGAACAAAACTATAGTTCAAAAAGACACATGCACCCCTATGTCATAGCAGCACTATTCACAATAGCTAAGACATGGAAACAACCTAAATGTCCCTCAACAGATGAAGGGATATAGATAGAAGATGTGGTACGTATATAAAATGGAGTACTACTCAGCCATAAAAGGAATGGAATAATGCCATTTGCAGCAACATGGATGGACCTAGAGATTATCACACTAAGTGAAGTACATCAGAAAGAGAAAGATAAATACCGTATGATATCACATTTGTGGAATCTAAAATATGACACAAATGAACTTATCTACGAAACAAAGAGACTCACAGACATAGAGAACAGACTTGTGCTTGCCAAGGGGGTGGTAGGGGAGGGATGGATTGGGAGTTTGGGGTTAGCAGATGCAGATTATTATATATAGGATGGATAAACCACAAAGTCCTACCATATAACACAGGGAACTATATTCAATATCCTGTGATAAACCATAATGGAAAAGAATATGACAAAGAATATATATATATATACATAAAACGGAATCAGAAATTAACAGAAGAAATTAACACAACATTGTAAATCAACTATACTTAAATAAAAAAGAAGAAGGAAAAGAGAAAAAATAGAAGCCAAGGTTGGGTTACCTTTGTGGGGAGGGAGCATGCAGAAGAGGGGCTGGCAGGGTTCTATTTCTTGCTCTGGGTAGCAGCTACAGGGGTGTTCACTTTCTTGTTACTCATTAATCTATATATTTATGGTTTGTGCACTTTCATGAATGTGTGTTATATTTCACAATAAAAACAGTTTCTAAAACTGTA
Organism: Pseudorca crassidens; assembly: GCF_039906515.1. NCBI lineage: Eukaryota > Metazoa > Chordata > Mammalia > Artiodactyla > Delphinidae > Pseudorca > Pseudorca crassidens. Next base: position 132,758,955 of record NC_090298.1, on the reverse strand, counting down.
AATATATATATATATGTATATGTGTATATATATATATATATATATATATATATATATATATATATATGTTAGCTTCCTTGAAATGAGAAAATGGGTGAGAAAATTCTCCATACCCTGGAAACAACAGTACCAATGGGACTCTGACAGGTAACACTCTTTCTAAGTTCCTGCCAGCACTGTGCTATATACGCTGGGGGCACAGAGAACAGCAATCCCAATAGGATGCCTGCCCTTAGCAAGTACACAGTCCACTTCCAGGATTTTATCCCCAGGGCATCATTCAGCAGAAGCACGAAGATGATCCCTGCAGGGAGATTTGTAACAACAAGACTGGAAACCACCCAGATATTTACAAAAGCAGGATGGTTTTCTCAACATTTTGATTAGAAAGACTATCCAGCCTACACACACCTATACCCTGGCAGGGTCAGCCTGTTCCCTATGGATGTGGTGGTTGGTTTAGCAGGGAGGCTGGTGAGCCTGCCCCGAGTGGGTGGGGGTTTGGAGGCTCAACAAAGGGGTGTGTGATGGTGATGGGTCACAAAGGACTGTGCAGGGTAAATGAGGTCGGGTCAAGAGACTTAGGCAGAGCCCTGCAGGAAGGTGGCCAGTTGCCTTCGTTCCCTGTCTCTCAGAGACTCGATTTGTGGCTGGTGGCCGCTGTCTCAAATGAATAGAACCATGAGCAGTGAGCATTTGTTACCTCATTACACGGCCAACAGCTACCGTTCAGTAGGCGTGTTCTGTACCTCCATGGGGGACCTGCAACGACAACTGTACAAGGGAGGAGAGTATGACATTTTCAAGTATGCTCCCATGTTTGAGAGCGACTTTATACAGATCAGCAAGAAAGGAGAGGTGATTGACCTACACAACCACGTCCAAATGGTGACTGTGGGCATCGCATCTACCAGCCCCCTCCTCTCACTACCTGACGTCATGCTGCTGGCCCGGCCAACAAAAGCCTGTGAAGAGCATGTCCGATACGCCCAGATCACCAAGAGAAGAGGTCGCGAGCCCGTGAAGACCCTAGAGCTTACCAGGCTGCTTCCCTTGAAGTTTGTCAAGATCTCCATCCATGACTGTGAGAAGCAGCGGTTGCGCCTGAAGCTTGCCACCGGCCGTACTTTTTATCTGCAGCTGTGCCCCTCTTCCGATGCTCGAGAAGACCTCTTTTTCTATTGGGTAAAGCTTGTCTATCTCCTGAGACCACCGGTAGAGAGTTGCAGCAGTACCCCGACGCTCCAAACTGGAGATTCAGCGACTATAGAGGATCCCAAAATCCTAGTGGTAAGTACCTACAGAGACTCAAGAACACAGGGCAGGGTGCTTTGGGAGAGCAGGGCAAAGCTGGTCCTTCATGGCCTTTGGTGCTCTCTGAGACTCACCTGGGAAATACCTTCCATTGTTGAGAAGGGTCAGGGACAAATGAGCCATCACTATGGGATTCACCACACTGGAGAGGTTCCAAGTGCTTCTCCACACTGTCCCACAAGGCCGAATTTCAGAGAGACCTTAGGTATCATATCAGCTGCACTGCTCTCATCCCCAGGGCTGTAATCCCTTCTACAGCATCCTGATTGTCCGGTCTCTTCTTGAACACTTACCCTAGCCCAGGTAGTCTCATCAGTTGTGGAACATCATTCACAGTTAGGAAGTCCTTCCTTCATTCTGTCTCCCCGTGACTCTGACATGCTGATTAAAATCAGCCCAACCCGTGTAGTCACCAAAATGTAGAAGGTGTGCATCCCTTGACCCAGGAACCCCGCTTCTAGGAATCTGTCCTGCAGAGAGAGAAGCACAAGGGTATAAAATTAAAGTGTATATCGTGGAGAATTGTATCAGTGCTTTCCCTGGCCCTGGGATTGTTCAAGCAAAATGGAGTGGCCGTTTGACAGGGGTGCAGTAGATGGGATCTTGCATCCAATGGGAGCTTAGATTTGGTGATTTCAAAGGTTATTCTGCGTATAAGCCCTTGAGTTGCTCAGCTCCAGGATGAGAGAGGAGCGGACAGTTCTGATCTCACTTTCTGTCATCTCTATCTTATCTGTTTCTCCTCCCCTTGGCTCAGGCCACAGAGCTCCACAGAGAAAGGGATCAGGATGAGGCTGGGCTTCACAAGCTTCGTGACGTGTCTGGAGCCATGTGTCGTGATTATGTTGGGGGAGAGGGAATCCATCATGCCCCCCATGGCTCAACTGCAGCCGTGAAAAGTGCCGAAGGATCAGCTGCAGAGAAGACCACGGGCCAGGTCGCAGCAGAGACAGCATCAAGCCCTGGCGGAGGAGTGGCAGTCTCGGGGGTGGGAGCAGGCCCTGCAGGAGGTGCTGTGAGCTTGGCAGCAGCCAAGAGCACAGGCACCAGCCAGGTGAGCAAGGCCCTGGCGAGAGCCACCATCAGGGATCCAGGAGAAAGCAGATCCGGCGAGGCCATTGCAGGTGCTGCCAGCACATCCTCGACGGGGGCAGATAGTCCAGAGAGCAGCATGAGCGTGGTGTTTGCAGGTGCAGCCACGAGCAACAAGCCTGCTGCTGGAAGAGCTGAAGGGCAGGTCGCAGCCCCCCTGGTCTCCACCTTGCAGAGCGAAGACTACATGTCTAAACGAGATGGAAGCCAGAAGATCTCCCCCCGCCCCAGGGATGAAGCCTGGAAGGAAAAAAAGAAAAGAAGGGAAAAGGACAAGTCTTCATCTAGGAAAAGTTTCCATCACCGCAGGACAGGTGAAAGTCACCGCAGGACAGGAAGGGACAAGACCCAGAAATCATCCTCCCCCTGGTCCTCATCCAGCCATGGAAACTCAGAAGTTGACAAAAAAGAAAAAGGGCACAGTGGCACCAGGGGCAGAAGACACAGCTCTCAAAGGAGTGGCCGCCACAGCTCCTCTGCCAAGAGCCGGTCCGCCACCAGTTCAGGGACTCCAAGTAAGAAATCCAGTAAGATCTACTCGTTTTTCAGGAGCTTGAGAGTCATTCCTGGTTCAAAAACAACGGTCACACATGACAGAGAGGTAGACTTCGTGGCTAAGACGGTAGAGGAGCGCAACATAGAGGCCAAGGTGGAGAAAGCCCCAGCTGGCCGGGATCTGGAGATCAGTGGAACCATGACATCAGAGCCGATGGAGACCATCGTTATTGAAACCCAATCCATTTAAATAGAAGCCAGGGCAGGAAGCTTTCCATGGAGACCCAGCTTCAGGGAAGGATCCCTAGAGAGGCAATTCCTGCTTTCTTTAATAAAGGAAACCATACAACTCCAAAAGAAATGCTATCTTCTGTTTTCTGTGTCCCCTCACCTGGTAGTGACTTCACAGTGACTTCTGTGATGTGAATTGTGCTTCAGCCTGAGACCCTAGCCTCCAGTCGAGCAGGACCCCCACCTCCCACCCACGCCCAGCAGAGCCAGCATTAGAGCTCTGCCTTGCCTCCACCTCTTTCTGCCTTTGTTTTCCCCAAGACTATGGCTGCAAGTCACAGACTACGGGCTGGGAAGCATCACCACCAGCACGTCCCCAAGCCCTTCCTTTTCTCCCTGAAGGTCCCTGAACATGGTCATTCAGTCCAGTCCATAGACTAAGTGACGACAGCACTCATGTCTCCTCTAGGGATAATCAGGGAAGAAAAGAAGGGGTGCCTCAGCATTTGTAGGCAATCAGAATAGTGAAGTTTATCATCTTGATCAGGACTGACAGCCTGAGGGTCAAATCTTGCCAACTGCCTGGTTTTATGAATAAAGTTTTATTGGGCATAGCTACAGTCATTTATTTAAATATTGTCTAAGGCTGCTTTCACATGAAAATGACAGATTTGAGTAGCTGTATCAGAAACCACATGGCCTGCAAAGTCTAAAATATTTATTTTCTGTCACTTGGCAGAAAAGTTTTGCCCACCTGATTTTAATCTTAAAATTCTTCTTCCTCCTGGGTATGTACTCTGGATAAATTCTCACAAACGCTTGCCAGGAGACAACTAGGAGGATGTTTGTAGTAAAACTGTAACAACAAAACCCTGGAAACAGTCCACATGTTCACCAAATAGGAGAAATGAGCAATTGTGGCATATGCCTACAGTGCATATGATACAGCAGGAAAGATGAATAACAGCTGTACAGGGTAGCATGGGGGAGTCTCCCGTAATGTCGAATAAGAAAAGCAAGTCAGAAAAATACATGCAATATAGTTCCATTTGTAGAAAAGTTCAAAAACAAGATCAAACAATGTGAGTAGGGACACACATTTGCTAAAAGTGTAGAAAAAAACTAGGACATGATAAACACAAAATTCACAATAGTGGATTTCTGTAGGGTAAAAAGAAGGGAGGGATGGTCTGGGAGGAAAAGCTTCAACAGAGTGGGAATTTTTCTATTATGCAAAGGGGTATGTCCATGGGAATGTATTATTGTTTCCATTTTATTTTAACATCTCTGACATCAGGATGATTTTTATATTTCTGTCAGCCAAGTGGCAGTCTCTGCCTTAGAAATATCTTAACCAATTTGTTTCACTTTTGTTTTCCTTTCAATATACGCACAAGAGATGGATGACAAAGTCTGAAAGATATCTTTCAATAAATATAAGATAAAGAAACTAAGTGACATAAATACTCACTATCCAGGAACACAAGAAAGGTTTAGATATATCGTTAAGAAATAATAGAATAATCCAAAATGCTCTGTGCTAATGAACTATGTAAATTATGTATGCATGTGGAAAGCGATTCTAAAAATTAAAAAATCATAAATGAGATTATGAAATCTCATTTCATAATGAGATTATGCATTTTTAAATGTCCATTTTAAAAAAGTCTTTCCAATTTAAAAAGAGTTGTAAATAAATTTCATGAGTCCATGAAAATCATTAAATTGTTAACAACAGATGATAACAGTTGGATTAGAGGAAGTGTTGATAACAGTTAACAACAGTTGGATTTGAGAAGAATGCCTCTGAGAGCCATGTGCGTTTGTATGAGCCAGGGAGTCATCTGCTAGCCTTGCAATTCTTTGCTCATTCTCTTCTGTGACAACAGGGTCTACTAGGACGGAAGTTGGGTTTCCAGTAAAACTTAGGGACTTTCTCTGCAGAGCAAATGTAAGTGGTAGAGGTGGAGGAGGTGAGAAATAAGATACGGATTCTGGGAGGAGTGGTAGCTTGGGAGGATGAGAGGAAGCCCTTCTCAGTTGATCTGGTGGGTGGCTGGAAAATCCCATCTTGTGATTTCCGATACACAAAGACCCATAGATGGTGGGGATCAATGTGTCCTTGGAGTTAACTCTTGAAGCAGTGGGTCTTGGTAAGAGGAGAGAAAGAGCCATGTTCTCTAAGACCTGAGAGGGATTTGGGGGAAGCCTTCTGGAAATGTGAGGAGTTATGGGGTAGAGGAGAGAGATAAAGGGGAGCTCTTTCCAAAGCCTTTGACTCAGAGCCCCAAATTTTCACTATGCCAGAGGCTGAATCAGCCTAGTTAAAACAGCTTAATCTTACGATTCTGTACCCTTGGCTTTACCTTTTGTCTTTCTTATCCTGTATTATGCATTCTCACTCCCTCACCCCAAAGGACTTCTTTAACGTGAACCTAGTTAGTCCACTATGCAGGGCGTTAGCTGAGCAGACCCACAGTTTACACAATTTACACCTCCACTGAAGTAAAGTGGAGGTGGGGACTTGCCCACCGCAACGTACCCTGCCTGGCACTTTCTCTGGATTTCCTTTTCTATCTTGACAGTTCATCAAGAGACGCATGCACAGATGCCTACGTATTTCAAAGCAACAGGCATCTTCCTCTGGAGGGAGACATCAATTTGGGTATCAAGTCAGTACACCCTATCAGATAAAGGCCAATATTTTTGACAGCAATATTCATCACCATGGTAGCGATTCTGCAGCTGCAAGTGCAATTAGGCAATGGATGGTTGATTACAAACTAACCAGTGTCCCAAACTTCAAGTCTGGCAACACACATACATACTAGAAAGGGGTTTTTTCCCTGCAGCAAAATAAGGGCATTCACAGGATTGTTGTGATCGACTGGAGTCTTTCAGACACAAGAAAGATGTGCTATGGTGGGAAGAAGCAAGTTGCCTCAAAATATTGAAGGCAGTGTCACGGCTGGCAGAGCAAGCGTGATGTGATGCTGGGGAACACAGCAGGGTCTAGGCCATGCAAGGCTTTGAGGTCCATTTAAAGGATTTTGATTTCTGACCTTGGAGTGATGCAAAGCCATGACATGTTTTAAATAGGGGAGTGGCCTGATCAAATGTGCCCTTTGTGGAGGGTACTGTGGTTTCTGTGAAAAGAAGTATTTGGCTAGGGGGTTGTTAATATGTGACTTTATGTTACTTCCTAGTTGGCATTTAGTAGATGAGCAATAAAAATGATGAGTCATCGCATTTATTAGAAAATGAATGCATCATTAAGCTCTAAAAACCTGTCTAAGTGTGTGTTGCCACCCATGCCTTCAGGAAAATAATTCCAATCTTTGAATGACAGAGTTCCATGGAAGGACCTCTCCTTTTTAAATGGTGGTATGTGAACTGCTAACCCTGTCTTTATTTAAAATTGTAATATTTTGTCCATCATGGACTTTTTGCCTTAACTGTTGTTTTTTAAATATTGCGTTTATTTATCTTGCTTACTGAGGTTTTCTCCCCCTCCTTAATTTTGCGTCTGAGGCAAGTGCCTCACATACCTTACCTTGGTCCCAGCCCTGAAGTGATTCTGAAAGCAAGCAGCTCATATCTGTACACAACTGCCATTCAGGAAACTTGAAAATTTTCTCATTTCTTTTGATTGTGTTCAATACCCATCTTTCCACATGTTTTTTTTGTTTTTTGTTTTTGTTTTTTTTTGCCACACTGCGCGGCTTGCGGGGATCTCAGTTCCCTGACCAAGGAGTTGAACCTGGGCCACGGCAGTGAAAGCCTGGAATTCCAACCACTAGGCCACCACAGAACTCCCCATCAATACCCATCTTTCAGCAAAAATATATTCAGCACTGGCTATGTGTGAGGCAATGCTAGGAATTGTCAGAGCTGATGCACAGATAAGTTAGGAAGCTAGCTATAGCCACAGAAAGAAAGCAGGTGTGTAATTACAACTTAAGGCAGAGAAGGGCTGGAAGTGTAGAAAAGAGGCTACGAGTGGGTATGGAGGTAATTTTTATCTGGGTGAACTTGGAGAAACTTTTTGAAGAAGGTCACGTTTGAGATGGACTTTAAAAGGGTTGGATACAACCCAGATCTTTTGGGGAGTGTTTAGAAAATAAATCAAGCAGTCGATAAAATGGAAAGATGTTGTGATGATTCAAAAACACATATGATAGTGGCACAGCTATATAATGTAAATGTAGACTTTAATGACAGTAATAGTGTCGACGAAAATTCAATTAACTATGAAGTTAAGAAGAAAAAAAGGGAATTTAATTTGAGCCAAACTGAGGATTGTAACCTGGGGAAGCAGCTTCTCAGAAAGTTCTGAGAACCGTTCCACCTGTTAGAGGTCGAAGGCAGTCACATACATTTTTGAGACAAAGGATCATACATCAAAATGACATACAGATATTTTACATAAAATTCATCAGGGATACATGATCCAGGTAAACACATACAAAGTGAACAGCAAGTCACCATGACCCCCTACAGAGCTGGGAAAGAACACTATTCTTCTTCTTTTTTTTTTTTTTTGGTACACGGGCCTCTCACTGTTGTGGCCTCTCCCGTTGCGGAGCACAGGCTCCGGACGCGCAGGCTAAGCGGCCATGGCTCACGGGCCCAGCCGCTCCGCAGCATGTGGGATCTTCCCGGACCGGGGCACAAACCCGTGTCCCCTGCATCGGCAGAAGGACTCCCAACCACTGCGCCACCAGGGAAGCCCAAGAACACTATTCTTTTAAGAAGTTACATTGCTAGCGTCAGAAGAAAGAAAAAATTTGATGTTTATGGCTGAGCAGGCACCCGCATCTTTGAGGAGATCTGGTCAGTGTGTAATGCAGATGCATACTGCACATTAGGGAGGGAGAAGCCCCAAACAAACACAGAGAGAAAATTTTATGTTTAATTTTTTTTGTCCTGCCTTAAAAATACACTTTATTTCATTGGGAGGTACAACAAATAAATTAAAAGGGCTTACCTGCCTTTTTTTTGCAGGATTCTACATCCTTTTAAAGTTCTTCAGCCTGCAAGAGATAACTGACATTGTTTCTCAGTGGGACTCATATGCGGGGAACGCATCTTTCTGTTATAAAACTAAGTGTAAACTGGGGTTAGTTCCCCAATGCCAGGGTTACTGCTGCCGCCTGCTGCTACAGAAAGGTGTAGCAGGCAAAGCAAACTACGGACATCCTCCTGGCCCACCTGCTGCACACAGGTCTGGGTTGTTGAGATTATTATTAGTGATAAGGTCATTAGTACCCATGAGACAACAGCAACAGTGAAAACAGTGATTAGGAATTAAAACTACACAGCAGACTGCAGAGAACAGTGCATTAGAGATGATTCTCACTCAAAGTGCATTGTTCAAACAATATAGATGAGCTGATAAGTCTTTTGACAGGAATAAGCAGAGGCTGGAGATGAACAATTTAATTAGCTAGCTTCCATTGTTTTTCTGTCTGGGCTTTTTAACAAGCAGAGACACAATGTAATTTACTAATAAGAGTTCAGAGATTATTATTTATGAAGCTGTCTACCAATGACAAACATAGTAAGACCAAAAAAATCAATAGGGTAAATGTGCTGGAACATTTGGACTTTTGCATGCTAAAAAAAATCTTCTAGAAGAAAACACAAGGGAAAAAGGGAAAAAATCTTTGTGACCTTGGACAGGACACAAAAAGCATGACCCATAAAAAAAAAATTTATAAATAGGACTTCATCAAAACTACAAAGCTCTGCTCTTTGAAAGACACTGATAAGAAAATGAAAAGATTAGCCACAGCTTGCAAGAAAATAAATATAAATAACAAAACACATATCTGATAAGGGACTTTTGTCCTGTGTGTGTATATGTGTGTGTGTGTGTGTGTGTGTGTGTGTGTGCTCTTACAACTCAACAGTAAAAAAAACAAACAAGCCAATTAAAAAATGGGCAAAAACTTTGAACAGAGAGTTCACCAAGAAAAGATATGTATGGCAAATAAGTACAAAAAAGATACTCAACACTAGAGAAATGCAAATTGAAACCACTACATAGCCATTATAATCGCAAAAAGGAAAATTGCAGAGGAGGGTACAGAGCAACTGCAACTCTTACAGTTTGCTGGTAGAAATGAAAAATGATATAGCCTCTTTAGAAAACTGCTTGACACTTTCTTATGTACTGAAACATATACCTATTATAAGGACTTGCAATCCCTTTGCAGTAACTCGAAAAAAAAAATGAAAATCTTATGTCCATAAAGGATATGTATCTGAATGTTTATAGGACTGGAAACAGCTGAAATGTCCATCAACTGGTGAATAAATAAATGAATTATGGTGCATCCATACAATGGAATCCTCCTTCAGTGTAAAAAGGAACAAACTATTAATACACACAACAATGCTGATGGACCTCAAAACTTTTATGCTAAGTGAAAGAAGCCAGACACAAAAGTCTACGTACTGCACGATTCCATTTATATGACATTCTGGAAAAGGCAAAACTATGTAAACAGAAATCAGATCAGTAGTTACCAAGGGGTAGGGGTGAGGGCGGGGATTGAATACTAAGGGGGCACAAAAGGAATTGCTTGGGGTGAGGCAAATATTCTATATCTTAATTCTGGTGGTGGTGGTTAGATGACAGTATATATTAATCAAAACTCATTGAACTGTTCACTTGAAGTTAATTTTACTGTATGTAACCTATACCTCAATAAACCTAACCTTAAAAAAATCGACAAGGTGGAGAAAAAGTGTGACTATTTCTGCTTGCCACTTAGGATCAAGTGATAAAAATGATGTCCTCTATAATGTGCCAAGCTCCTAAAACAGGCAGGATGCTAGTTATCATGTACTCCTGCCTGTTACTGCCCACTCATCTCCTCCCACTCTCCCTTTGCTCGTTAGTCGTGGAGCACACAGGCTCCCTTCCTGTCTCTCTAACTCAGGAGGATCACGGCAGCCCCAGACTCTTTGCACTAGCTGTCTCCAAGATATTTGCACAGTTGACTCCTTCTCATCACTCATGTCTTAGCTCCAAAGACAGCTCCTAGAAGAGGCTACCTTGATCACCTTCTAGAAAGAAGCTACCTGCCAACCCACCTAGCTACCGCATTATTTTGTATTATTTTTCTCCCGATAGCCCTTATCACTATTTGAAATTCTTATTTGCTTGCATGTTGTTGTCTGTGTCTCTCCATTAGAAGGCAAGTCTTTTGTCTGTCATTTTTACCATCTAGGGCAGTCTTTGGCACAGCAGATGCAATAAAGATTTGTTGAATGGATGTAGTCCTTGTTAAACTAGAGAAGACATCTTTTTTTTTTTTGGCCACGCCACGCAGCACATGGGATGTAGGATCTTAGTTCCTCAACCAGGGATCGAACCTGTGCTCCCTGCAGTGGAAGCGTGGAGTCTTAACCACTGGACTCCCAGAGAAGTCCCTAGGGAAGGCATCTTTAAGGAATAAACTTCCTATTCAGATTCCGGAAGTATAGCCACCTAAACAAATGTTTATTATACACCATATTTTCACTAGTCCCTCCCATGATGTGAATTTCATACCATTATTCATTTGTAGTTTATTGTAAAGAACACTAGACTGAGAGTCAAGGGTCCCAAATTCTAGCCTTGATCCTGCCACTAACTAAAACACTGAAAATTTGGGCCCAAAATTCCATTTCTAGAAATTTATATCAAGGAGAAAATTACAAACATATACACGTGCACCAGGAACCAGGATGCTCATCCAATGTATTCACAATAGCAAAGTTGGGAAGAAGATAATTTCACACAATGGTTTTGGCTAAATATACCCTGGTTTATCCATCAATGTCACACTGTGAATTCATTTGAAAATGATGATTATTCAGTATTCATTTTGTTACTTATTCAATAGATGTACATGGAGTACTTGCCAATTTCAGGTACTGTTCTAGGTGCTGAGGATGTAGCAGTGAATGAAACAAAGGCCCTCTTCTCATGAATCTTGTATTTTAATGGGGAAGAAAGACAATGAAAATAAATCAACTACATAATATGATATCAGATGATAACACGTTCTATGAAGGATTATGCATAGTAAGGGGATTGGGGACATTCCCCAAGAGAATGACTGGGGCATGCCACTTTATATAGAGTGACCACAGAAGACCTCTCTGACAAGGTCACATTTGACCAGAGACCTGTATGAAGTGAGGAGGTGAGGCATGTGAATATCTGTGGAAACAGAGTTCCAGGCAAATGCAATGGGTCTAAGGCAGCAGTAGGCTTGAAAATTTCGAGGGAAAGAAATCCTGTAGCTGGAGAAGACTGAGCATGGAAAAAAATGGTAGGAAATATTATTATTGGAGAAGTAGCTAAGGACTAGATTTTGTAGTGCCTTATATAGGCCATGGTGAGGACATTAGATTTTATTATAAATGTGATGGAAAACCTTGGAGAACTTTGAATAGAGTGGTTAGATTTTTTTTTAATTGGGGTATAGTTGCTTTACAGTGTTGTGTAAGTTTCTGCTGTACAGTGAAGTGAATCAGCTATATGTATACATGTATCACCTTTTTTTTGGATTTCCTTCCCATTTAGGTCACCACAGAGCATTGAGTAGAGTTCCCTGTGCTGTAGGTTCTCATTAGTTATCTATTTTACACATAGTAGTGTGTATATGTCGATCCCAATCTCCCAATTCATCCCACCCCACCTTTCCCTCCATGGTGTCCATACTTTTGTTCTCTACGTCTGTGTCTCTGCTTTGCGAATAGGTTCATCTGTACCATTTTTCTAGATTCCACATATACGCGTTATTATACGATATTTGTTCTTCTCTTTCTGACTTACTTCACTCTCTATGACAGTCTCTAGGTCCATCCACATCTCTACAAATTACCCTGAGTAATATTGCATTCTATATATGTACCACATCTTCTTTATCCATTCATCTGTCAGTGGACATTTAGGTTGCTTCCATGTCCTGGCTATTGTAAATAGTGCTGCAATGAACAGTGGGGTGCATGTGTGTTTTTGAATTATGATTTTCTCAGGGTATATGCCCAGGAGTGGGATTGCTGGGTCATATGGTGATTTTATTTTTAGTTTTTTAAGGAACCTCCATAGTGTTCTCCATAGTGGCTTTATCAATTTGCCTTCCCACCAACAGTGTAAGAGGGTTCCCTTTTCTCCACACCCTCTCCAGCATATACTGTTTGTAGGTTTTTTTGATGATGGCCATTCTGACCAGTGTGAGGTTATACCGCACTGTAGTTTTGATTTGCATTTCTCTAATAATTAGTGATGTTGAGCATCTTTTCAAGTGCTTCTTGGCTATCTGTATGTCTTCTTTGGAGAAATGTCTATTTAGGTCTTCCACCCCTTTTTTGACTGGGTTGTTCAGATTTGTCTTATATTTTAAGACAGTGTGGTAAATAGGCTAAGGAAGGACAAAAGTGGAAGCAAGGAAACTAGCCTATTTCATAAATCCAGGGGAGATTATGGTGGCATGGACTAGGACTGAGGCAGTGGAGATGGTGAAAATTAATTATATTTAGGACTTTTACTTATTCCCAAATAGAAGTAATACAAAAGGCCGGTATGGTAGTTTTGAATGGAGTACGAGAGAAAGAAGAGCAAAGGTGAACCTTTAGATTTGAGCCTTTGCAGTTGAATAAAGATGTGGGATAAGAGGGTCTGAATGCAAAGGAGAGGGTGTTTCCAGGGCCTGGATAGCATCTGGGTATTATCAGCTGGATGACATCCCACTAAGAACTGATAACTGAGCCCTGGGGCAATTCAAAAGATCAAATGTGCCAAATGCTGCTGAGAGTAGAATAAGATGAGTACTAAGAATGCCCACTGGAGGTCACAGTGTACGTCACATTGGTCTCTGTGAAGGGAGAAAAGCCTGATTGGGGTATGCTCAAGAGTGAACAGATTTCTTCAACAAATAAACTGATGGTGGGGGGTGGGGATTGAGGTGGAGGAAGGAAACTGTAGATTAAAGGATAATTAAATGATGCATCATCCAGTTACAAAGGGGTGGACGTTATCGGATCCTCAGATAATTGGTATACAAATACTGACTTGATTTTGATGATATTAAATACTTATTAATTTATTTTAAAATGAGACAATGGTTCTCTGGTTCCACGAACAAACAAAACGAGTCCTTACGTTTTAGAAATGCTTGATGAACTGAAATAATGTCTATCGGTAGATAATTGTTGAAGTTGGGCGATGAATACACTATTCTCTCTACTTTCTTGTATGTTTGGGAACTCTCCGTAATTAGTTTAAAAAAATCAAATAATCTTAAAGAGTTAAAGTTGAGAACGTTTATCAGAATAACAACCTTATTTTTGTAAGCGCAACATGCTCTTGGAAGATTCCCATAAATTTAGAAATGTGTAACATTTCTTACGAAAATAACCTCCAAAAGAATTAAGTGTACTTTTTTTTTTACACTTGTAATTTGTTGCCTGGAAATAGAATCTGAATTCGTAAATGAAAATAAAAGTGAATAGATGGTAAAAAAATGCAAATTAAGAATATATTATTGATTCTCAATCATGTTCACAAGTATTTCCAGATTACAAAATACTTAAACAGCGTATAGAGTCCAACCTCATATTTTTTAATGTTATTTTTGACAGTGGGGCTACAGTCGATATCATTTCTAAAAATATCTGCTTACTGTATTGTCTAACGTTTACGTAAGACGTATGGATGCCTCAATTTTAAGCGTTGAAAAAAAAAAAAGAAAAAGAAAGGAACGAGCTACCAGCTGCTGCTTTTATTGATACAAAGTACAGAAATCTTCCGCGGCTGCAAAAGCCGCAGACGCAGCCAAATTGCCAGAAGGCGACAGGCTGCTCGGGGTCGGGGAGGGGGTGGGGTTTGGGCGGGGGGGGGTGCCGTGCGCAGGCGCAATAGCAAGCCATCGGTCAGAGGCGGGCCTAGAGCCTCGGTTAAAGGACAGCTATTTCAGCCAATCAAGGGACAGCGTCAGAGGCTTCTTCCTGGAAGAGGAGGTTGGAAGTTGGGTCTCGGCGGCGGTGGAGAAGGCAGCTACCGGTGTAAACCCGGGGCTGAGGTGAGTGGGCGGCGACGGTTTGGTGCTCCGTTCAGTGTGCATTTCTTCTTCCGGACCCCGCGACTTCCTCCGGGCGGCCTGGGAATGGGGGAGGCCTGGTGCAGCGTACGCTCGCCCGCTTTCCTTTCCCGCGTCGCTCGGGGAGCGCGGCCTCCCCGCCGCTCGCTGAGCCCCGGGGTGAACCGCCCGGCGGTAGGTACCTTCCTTGCGGCGGGCTCTGGGCTTCCTTCGAGTGGGGAGGCCGAGCCCGGCCAGAGGTTGGCAGACCTCAGTTCTAGTCTCTCGCGGCTGGTTTGCTAAGGTGGGTGGCCTCGGCGAGTCCTTTGGCCTCTCCAGCCTTACGGGATAACCAGCCTTGCTCTTCCTCCTCAGGGAGCAGTCCTGAAATCAGAAGAATTAATGGGAGGCGGGGAAGGAGGTAGATGCCAAGCCTAATCATTAGATCATCTGGCGAGGTTTTAAAAACAACATACCAGCGGCCCCATTCACAGTAGACAAAACGAGTCAAAAGTCTGGGGATGGGACCCTAGAATACCTTTCTTTTTGGTGAAATACCGCAGAACGGAACAAACACTAGAAGGTGGATCTTGAGTCTGATAACCAGCTATGATGCCTGGCGCTTGTTTTACTAAAAACCTCCATCGCCTTTGACAAGTTTAGTCTAGAGAAGTGATAGGGAGATAAGCAGGATTTCTGTAATACGTCAGTTTCCTTTTGTACTGTTAGATGCTTCATAGTTTACTGATTTAAGGGAACTTGTACTGTGTACAAGAACCAAGGTTAAGAATTCCTGCTGTGCCATTTACTAGCCTTTTGATCTGGCTGCAGACACTTCCCCTTGGTGAGACAGACTTGGGAGCCTCATCTCTAAAATGAAATTGAAAATACTACTTAACTCATAGAATTGGTTTGAAGATTAAGAGAGGATGTGAAACAATGGTACCTGTCACTTACTTGCCCTTTGGGGATTGGCAGCTAAAGCAGAGGATTACACATGGTGCTGGGAGGCACATAACTGGGCTTCCAATCTAAAAAGGCTTGAGTGGGGTGAAACCTGGGCTGTCTGAAATTTATTTTGAAGTACCAGATCATTGCTAATTCTCTGATTTTGGTAATTATGTGGTTATAAGAGAACATTCTTATTTGGGGGATACCCACTGAAGTATTTGCGGGTGCAGAGATGAGAGACCAATAAGGCAAATGAGGGAAAATGTTAACATTTGGAGAGTCTGAGTGAAGAATATGGAATATTCTTTATACTATTCATACAGCTTTTCTGTAAGTCTGAATTGATGTTTTTGGAAGTTTTAAAAAGTTGATTATAACTATTTGCAACTCGTGTGTTGTAAATAAATGAAATGGTACACAGTATTTATAACCCTCCATCCCATGCACTTTCACCCCTTTTTTCTTAATGGCTGTGTTGTGTGTATATATAGACACTTTATCCAGCCCTCATATTGATGAAATTATGGGCTGTTTCCAGCTTTTCCTGCTCTTTTCAAACAATGCTGCGTTACACATCCTTAAACACACTTTTGAGTACTTGTACCAATATTTTTGTAGGATAAATTTCTAGAAATAGAATTGTTGGGTCACACAACATTGTTGATCAACTATACTCCAGTATAAAATAAAAATTTAAAAAAAAGAATTGTTGGGTCAAAGAATATCAGCATTAAAAGTTTTGATACGGTCAGGTCAAATTCCAAATAAATATATTCGTTTCCTTTCCTGTCAGTTGTGTCTGAGGATTCCCCATATTCTCTTGGCGGTACTGGCCTGCCACCTGAGAGTGTTATGTGGCGGCTGTCATGGTGGCTTCTGTGAGAGCTGCGGGAAATGGATGCTCTCCACCGCAGTAGGCTTCCCTGCAGGGCCAGAGGAGCTAAGAGCCTGCTTCTAAAATTGGGATGGCCACTCTGAAGAAACTGAGAGGAAGGAGAGTGTGACCTGTGCTGGAATCCAGGGCCTGCCACATAGAAGGTGTTCTAACATTTGTCAGATGATGGAGTATGTGAAATCTTGATAGTCTGTTAGATGAAAAGAATCCTTTGTAAAATTTGCTTTTAACAGTGTGTTTGTCTGAATATTTTCCTGCCTTTATTCAGCATTTGCATTTTTCTCATCATCTTTTGCCTATTTTTCTATTATTTTTTTAAAAATATATAGGTTTAAAAAAAAACTCTTTCCGTGGATCTTTATTGAGGATTTAGCACCTTCTAGGCGTTGTTTAAGGTGCTGGAGGTAGAGTTGTGAGTAAGACAGGCAACTGCTGAAGTCATAGTGCTTTTCTTGTGGGGATGGAATCAGAAAATATGTTTTTAAAAAATCAAAATTAAATTTCTAATATTTGCCCTTGTTAGCTTGCAGGCATTCTTCTCCCAGAAAAATGGGATTGTCTTTTAATTTTGCTTATGGTATATTTTCCTATATGGAATTTTTAGATTTATCTTTGGTAGTCAGATCTGTTGGTCTTTTGTAGTAACCTTAAAATATGTAGTTAGCTATTTGTCTGTTTTCCTTTATAGATTGTAAGCAACGCAAGGATGGAGGCCATGTTTATCCTTGAAAGATAGTATGATGTAGTGTTTGAGATCTTTAGGCTCTGGCTCCTTCCTTTACTCTGTGACTTTACGCAAGTGGATCAACTTTTGTGAGCCACGGTGATGGTGATCTCATCTCTGAAATGGAAAGAGCACCTTTCTTTCCTCAGATTTCTCGCAACCATGAGAAAAGTATTTAGCACAGTGTCTGGCACATACTATGTACTCAGGTGTTATCTGCCATTATAATCATCATTGCCATATATAAGACAAACAGTAAATATTTGAAAGAGTAAATAAACATTAAAGATGTTTATACCTACTCCCAAATTCCCATTGATTTGAAGCCTTCTTGAAATGAATGGAGCTACCAACAAATACTAGAAGACAATATGCTAGGATATAAGGGAGAAGGAATGTGGTATGAGAATTAGGCTCGCTATTAGATAGAAGAACTGTAGTGAAATCAAAAAGATCCCTGGGAAGCCATTGTATTCCAGGTAAGAGGGAATGGTGTCTTGATCAGAACTGATGAACTTGAGATAGTGAGATATCGAAGTTTTGGGACTTGATAAATTTGGCAGTGATGGTGAGGAGAGGAGATTGGTAAAAAAGGAGAATTAAGATAACCGTTAGGTTTCTGGCTTGAAATACTAGGTGGATAATGGGGACATTTTACTGAAACAGGAAAGAGTAGAAGCTATGAGAGGAACAGGTTTAGGGTATGTGTATTTATGGTAGATGGACTCAAAAGAACTTTCTTTTTTTCTTTTTTTTTTAAGTTTGAATGCCCTGTGAGACATCCAGGAGCAGCCCAGATGCAGTCTGGACTGGAGATAAAAAGTCAAGAGTCAAGAAAAGAAAGACAAATACTATATCACTTATATGTGGAATCTAAAAATAATACAAACGAATCTATGTACAAAACAGACTCACAGACAGAAAACAAACTTACGGTTGCCAAAGGGGAGAGGGAGAGAGAGAGGGGCAAATTAGGAGTATGGGATTAACGGACAAACTACTATACATAAAATAGGTAAGCAACAAGGATTTACTGTATAGCACAGGGAATTATATTCAATATCTTGTAATAACCTATAATGGAATATAATCTGAAAAAAATAACTGAATCACTTTTCTGTACACCTGAAACTAACACAATATTGTAAATCAAGTATACTTAAATTAAAAAAAAAGTCAAGAGTCATAAATATAGACCAGGGTTTCTCCACTTTGGCACAATCTGTTGACATTTCGGGCTGGATAATTCTTTGTTGCTGTGCATTGTATGTTTATAGCATCCCCAGCCTTTACTCATTAGAAGCCAGTAGCACCCCCTCCCTGGTTGTGGCAACTAAAGGTGTCTCCAGACCTTGCATATATCTTCTGGTTGGCAAAATGACACCTGGTTGAGAACCACGGATAGAAATGGTATTAAAAGCTATGGAATTGACTGAGATCATCCCAGGGAGAACATAAAACAGAGGCCTAAAACTAGTGGCCAGCAGACCACAAAGATTGTTGGAGATAAATATTTTTTGACCTCACAGTATTTGACAATTTCTGCAATTAATTGCCAGTATTTTTAAAAATTGAGAAATTTCACATAAAAATCTGGATTTTTTTTGCCCTTGAAAAGTCAAGACAACGGAACAATGAATCTTCATTCGCACATGAATGCTAGTGGCTGGAGGCTTTGAGGTCTGGCTTGGAGATGCTCAGTTCTCCTTCGCTCTTTATGTTGCTTGCCTTTTCCCTTTGGGTTTTGAGTTTGTGAGTCTCTGAGGCATGCCAGCATTAAAATTTGGCTAGAAGAAGGAGGGGCAGTAAAGGAGACTGAGAGGCAGCGGCCAGTGTGGTAGGAGGAAGACGTAAATGTAGCATCACAGACGCTGAGAGAGAAGGGGAGTGTGTTGAAAAGGAAGAAAATGCTGCTGAGAGATTAAGATCAGCTTAGAAAAATGTCCATTGGATTTGGTCACGTGGTGGTTGTTGATGGCCGTGATGAGCAGTTTCTGTGGAGGTAGGAGGTTGACGCCAGATCGGATAGTGACAAAAATGAATATGCAGAAGGCTAGTGAAGCAGTGAAGTGTGGGTTGATAGAGTAACTCATCATGTCCGTGGCCACTGACAGACTGATTCTCAGCAGCAGCCAGTTCACTGCTGTGGGTTGGTGGAAACTCAGGGCTGTCCCACAGCTGCCCTTATTACCTCACAAATTCCAAGTATAAAACTGCCTCCAGGGTATTACTTGCTATCTCTCATGTTGGATGGTGTTATGTTATATCTTGAAAATCTGGTAAGATCCATCTAAGTGAGCACTCGGGATATTCTCATTTTATGATATACCTAAGCTTCAAATGGAGTAGATGGAGGTTATTGTGGCTATTGAAGGTATAGTTGAATTTGAAATTTCTGTAGTAGATGTAGAAAAGTTAATGAGTCTATAAAAAATTGTAGAGTATATTGTAGGAAAAAAGAGAATGGATGATGTGAGTTTGTCTGGAATATAGTAATTTTAATTTTGTCAGAGTGTTCCTTAGTTATAAGTGTTTGCTGTTGGAGATCAATCTATAATATAAAATGAGTGATTGTAACGTGAGATGGGAAGGCAGCATGTGTAGTTTGGCTGTAGGGAGGGTAGAGAAGTGAGGCATAACTGGTGAGGGGTGTGGAATCCAGATGATTTAATTTATAGATGAAAATACAGTTGATCCTTGAACAACTGGGAGGTTAGGGGCGCCCACCCTCTGTGCAGTTGAAAATCTGAGTATAACTAAGAGTTGACCTTTCGTATCTGCAGTTCCTTCATATTTGCGGTTCTGCATCTGAGGGTTCAACCAACCATGGATCTTGTAGTACTCTAGTATTTACTATTGAAAAAAATCCACGTGTAAGTGGACCCGTGCAAGTTCAAACCTGTGTTGCTCAGGGGTCAAGTGTATACTACAGTATATTTTTTGTGCCAATGAAAGTATTAAGTAGAGCAGGAAAAATACGATGATTGAGTATATATTGCTAATTAGAAAAGGATGCAGCCTTTCCCTGTTGTAAATGTTAGTTTTAGAGACCAGGGAGATCATTTTGTCCTGGGTGCCAAACTGCCAGGGGAGAAAAAGTAAAATGTTCTGTCATTAGTCGCTGAATGTGACAGGTTTGTTTTGTAGCTCCACTCTCAATCTTTGGTCTATTTCTGTGTGTGTGTGTGATTTTTTTTTTTCTTATTTTTTGTCTGATGGTCCATTTCTGTAGGTTCTTGATCTTCCACAATGGGTGAGCCACAGCAAGTAAGCGCCCTCCCACCCCCTCCGATGCAGTACATCAAGGAGTATACAGATGAAAATATTCAGGAAGGCCTCGCTCCCAAGCCTCCACCTCCAATAAAGGACAGTTATATGATGTTCGGCAACCAGTTCCAGTGTGATGACCTTATCATCCGCCCTTTAGAAAGTCAGGGTATCGAACGGCTTCATCCTATGCAGTTTGATCACAAGAAAGAACTGAGAAAACTCAATATGTCTATCCTTATTAATTTCTTAGACCTCTTAGATATCTTGATAAGGAGCCCTGGGAGTATAAAACGGGAAGAGAAGCTAGAAGATCTTAAGCTGCTTTTTGTACATGTGCATCATCTCATAAATGAATACCGACCCCACCAAGCAAGAGAGACCTTGAGAGTCATGATGGAGGTGCAGAAACGTCAACGCCTTGAGACAGCTGAGAGATTTCAGAAGCATCTGGAACGAGTCATTGAGATGATTCAGAATTGCTTGGCTTCTTTGCCTGATGATTTGCCCCATTCGGAAGCAGGGCTGAGAGTAAAAACTGAACCAATGGATGCTGATGATAGCAACAATTGTGCTGGACAGGATGAACAACAAAGAGAAAATTCAGGTCATAGGAGAGATCAGATTATAGAGAAAGATGCGGCTTTGTGTGTCCTAATTGACGAAATGAATGAAAGACCGTGAAGGATGTTTGTTTTTCTTCTTTTTTTTTTCCGTTTCAGTAAATAGCATATATATTAGTTAATTCACTTTTAGAGCACCTCAAAAGAGAGAGCACTAGAAGTCTTGCAAGCAGCTTGACTCTCCAACTTTCTCAATTGTTAGACGTCACAGGCAGTTTATGTCATTTCACTTTATGGCAAGCCTAGGTAAATGAGTACGCCTACATTAAGAGTAATCACCTTAATAAAAGCAGTGTTTGCCTCTATTGTGTGGAACATCCCTGTTTTCGGAGTTGCAGTAAACTTTGAAGATATCCTCAGTAATAGTGGGTTTTCATCCCTGAAAAGTAGATTTGTCATTGCTTTAAGAATGATAGATAATAAAGGATATCAAACTTTATAAATATGAAATTATGAAATCCTTAGATTTATTTCACTTAAAAATTTGGTTAATCTCTAAAAAAGAATAGTGTAACATGTTAAAAGAGAGGAACCCTGGAGAGTTATAAAACAGCAGTTTATTTTTCCTCTGGGCTGCTCCTGCAACAGTCTGTCTCAGCCTCTTGTCCCTATCCTGGATGGGTCCCAGAGCTTTTTTACAGTCACTAAGAAGTCCTTTGATCACTTTTAGTCACATTCATTTTAATAATTAAAATGTCTGTGTAATTACCTATACATTTCCTAAACTCAGACTTGCTTAAGGCTGGAAGCCTGCCCTGGGAAGGGGCTTTGGTGGCAGAGACTGCTGGATGTCCACCAGAGATTCTTGCTCGCCTGAGATATGCTGCCCTGCTAGGGACTATGTTCCCCCATTCCTCTTGCATCTCTGTGAGGCCATGTAACTGAGTTCTTACCAGTGGAATGTGGTGTAAAAATCCAGGCCTGCCTCATAAAAATTTCTCTTCTTATCTGCTGGTTTGATGGTCACACCCCGGAAAACTTTGGAAGCCACTTGAAGATGGCAAAAGTTCAATCATTTCGGGTCCTTGAAAGCCTGAAGACTAGGCCCTCCTTTCATTAACTCCACCCTCTCCCAGTCCCCATCCCCACCCCCACTGATGTGACTTCACCACGTGAATAAGAAGTCAACCTGTTTTGAGCGCTGAGATTTCATTTCTGCACCTTCTCTTTTCTGTTCTCTAGCCTCTCTTCCAGCAAAATCTTGATGGAGAGTCTGCCTTGTATCTGAGGGTGGCTGCCAGCCTTTCTCTTAATAAAGGCCAGTGGTTCTCAAAGCGTAGTCCTGGACCAGCAGCATTGCTATCACTTGGGGACTGGTTAGAAATGCAAATTCTCAGGTGCACCCCAGACATCTTAAATCGAACTCTAGGGGTGGGGCTCAACAAACTGTGGTTTAAAGAGCCCTCAGGTGATTCCCATGCAGGCTCAAGATTGAGAATCACTGATAATGGTAAGGCCTTTTGCCAGATAAGCTGGCAAAGTCCAGTTTAAAGTGGCCACAGGCCAGTTCTATATGTGAAACATTCATGCATCCTTTTCTTTAAAAATCTGGGGAGTGTAGGCTGTTTCCAAGTAGACAACCCCTCTGTTAGGCACTTAGTTGGCAAGTCTCATTTGTTTTTTCCTGATATGTGTTTGGTATAGATTTTTGGACTCCAGAGACTTCAGGAGACACAGTCCAGGCTCTCTCAAGCTTAAATTAAAGGCGGAGGGGAACCCCCTCATCTCCCGGTGGCGGGGCAAGGTAGACATTGCTCAACACTTGAGCGACTCCCCAAAGGAATCTCCTTTGTAAAGGAGACCTCAATCTTTTTACAACTTTGAGGAGGGTGCTGGGCTAAGAGGTACAAAACCAATTTTTGGCTGCCTTACAATTCGTCGCATGGAAAAAACTAACTGAATCACATTATCACGTCCTTAAGAGAGTCACGACATCATTTGTATATAGTGTGTGTTTGTTGGAGAGAGGGATTAAGAGATTAAAATTTCACGTGGAATCTTAAATTCTGATCTTGGGAGGACCCGATCTTGTAGGTCTGTGGGTGGGACCTGGCATAAACTCTAAAGAATTCTGACGTGAACTCCTGGTATTATAATGAGTTGAAGGAGCACTAGTCGTCTGATAGTTGTTACAAATTTCAAAGTTTATATAGAGATTCAGTCTATGAGGATGAAAATACATCTCTGGTCATAAGGAATATTCCTGATAGATTGATTCCTCAAAGTGAAATATCTGGAAGAATAACCTGGGCAACTCTTGAGATTACCAGTGCCTGGGCCCCAGACCACTAGGATTCTGGTTTCATTGTTCTGGACTGGGGCCCTGGTATTGGTTTTAAGAAATCTGTAGATGACTCTACTGTGCAGTAGGATAAAGGAGGATTACATTAGTCAGTACCCTCTATTGAACTAGTTTAAGCAAAAGATGAATTTGTTGAAAGGATACTGTGTTACATAAGTTAAACATCCAAACCATGAAGGACTGGGAGGGTCTCGAGGGCAACTGGGACTCAAACCTGATCCAGAACCCTCTGTCTCTCCTCTTCGGCTTTTCTGTTAGCTTCATTCTCTACAAACCAAATTCTTTGATGGTATGGGTGCAGAACATGGCTGCTAACGATTCCCAAGTGTTAGGTCTTTCTATACCACTCTCTGGGAGTTGTCTCTCAAAAACGAAAAAAAAAAAAAAGGTGAAAGGCTAATTAACCAGTTCGGAGGGAGGAGTTAGGGGTGGCACACCTGATTCCAACTGGGCCATTCAGCTGGGGGCAGATTCTGTAAGAATCTGACAGACCCCAGCATGTCAGTGTGGGGGGGGAGGAGGTCCACCCCTCCCTTTAAGTTCATTTATTCCTTGCATTCATTTAGTGGATATTGTGTTCCTCTCTATTCCTGATACTGGTTTAGTTGCTGGGGGTATGAGGAGTGGGAAGGAAAATGGAAGAAAGATAAACAGGAAAACAAATAGGTTAATTTTTGAAGGTATAAGTTCTTGCTTTAACCATTCAGCCATTATAACAGAAGAATCTTGCTTCCAATTATATTCCTATTTCCTGCTCAAAATGCCTTGTCCACATTATCTTCTCTTTTCAAGTTATGTTTCTATGTTCACAGTTGTTAAGGGTGTTGGAAGGCCATTTCAACTGTGCTGTGTTGTATCTGAGAGAAAAGACGTGTCCTGGGTCCTGAGGTCACAGGAAACAGCAAGTGCAAGGGTCTCATTAGACAACTAAAAGTTGGCATGATTTGGGAGAAAAGGCTATTATGGCCGCAGCATAGGGAGGGAGGAGGTTGGAGCTAGAGAAGCAGATGGAGGTCAGGTTACAGGACTTAGAAGGCCAAGGGAAGGAGTGTGTTATATCCTAAATCTGACGGGAAGTGTTGGAGAGAGAGAAATTTCCCCCTCCACCCCTCTCGAGTTCTTGTGGTTGGACTAATAATAAAATTGACGCAAGACAAATTAACAGGAGAAGAGACATTTTAATTCTTATACAGGGAGGTCTCATAGAAATGGGACCTAAGAAGTAGCCAAAGCATATATACTCTTTAGACAAACACTGAATTTCTGAGGAATTGACAGGACAAAGAAACTTAGGTTTTGGGTGCTCAATTAGTGAAGAATCTAAACAATTTGGGCTTGGGGTAGTAAATTAAAGAAGTAACAAGGTTTGTATAGGCTTCTTGGCTGAAATTCCTTCTCCCAGGCAATAAGGGTGTCCTTTTACCTTTACTGCAGGGAGTGCACCTTTCATGGGAGAGGTTTATTTTTTGCTTTGGGGGAAACAGAAAGTGGGGGTCAGAGTGTCCCTCTTGCATTGGCCATTTCTTAGTTCAGTATGCCGTCATAGCATATTTTGGGGCAGCCTGCTAGCACTTTGTTGGCACTGTTCTAATCACTTTATGTACAAAAAGCCATTTTTATCCTCAAAACAACCCATTGAAATCATTATGATTCTTACACCTATGTTACAGATGAGGAAGCAGAGGCTCAGAGAGGTGTCATTTACCCAAGGTCACCAAGCTAGTGAGTGGCAAAGCCTGGATTGAAACATTCTAGTTTCAAAGACTAAGCACTCAACCTTCATACTCTGTCACCTCTCTACTGCATCATATAGTTAATAAATCATAGGTAATAAGTAATGGAGTCGAGTGGAATCTGATATTTTGACCCTAAAATCCATACTCTTTTTTTTTTTTTTTTTTTGCGGTACGCGGGCCTCTCACTGTTGTGGCCTCTCCCATTGCAGAGCACAGGCTCCGGACGCGCAGGCTCAGCGGCCATGGCTCACGGACCCAGCCGCTCCGCGGCATGTGGGATCTTCCCGGACTGGGGCACGAACCCGTGTCCCCTGCATCGGCAGGTGGACTCTCAACCACTGTGCCATGAGGGAAACCCCTAAAATCCATACTCTTATACACTACATGATACTGGACTGAGGAAGGAGATTTGTAGACAAAGATTATGAGCTCCCTTTGAACATTTTAAAGCATTTTTGTCAGAATTCTGCTGCTATCTTAAGGAGATGCTGTGCGTATAGCACTAAACTTCCTAAAACTCCCTCTTAGTAGATATCACCGCCACTTTATGAAAGTGAGGGTCAGTTTTGTGGTCTGCTCAGGTGGTGTTTCCAGATTAGAATCTAGGTCAGGAGTCAACAAACTTTTTCTGTAAAAAGCCAGTTAGTAAATATTTTAGGCATTATAAGTACTCTTTTATATGGTACAAAGGCAGCCATAGAAAATACGTAAACAAATGAGCACGGCTGTGTTCCAGCTTTAGATATGGACATTGAAACCTGAATTTAAATAATTTTCATGTTATGAAATATTATTATTTTGATTTTTTTCCCAATCATTTAAACATGTTAAAATAATTCTTAGCCTGTGGACTGTACAAAAAACAGGCAGCCAAATGAATTCAGCCAGAGGTTCTAATCTAGGTGATTGGATTCTAAACCCTGGAGTGTTTTCACAAAACCACTTAATAACCACAAAATAAAAATTATAGGTTTGTTCTAGGGCCTAAGTGAGATTATGGCTACAAAGCACTAAGCCTAATTTCTGGTAGTTAGTAAGCTTTCAAAGGTTAACTGGTACCTTCCCTGCTAAGTCTTTTGCATTTGGCATTTAGAATCAAAGATTTAGGAACTGGTTTCAAACTGTAATGTGATGAGTCTAACAGTAAGTGGCAGTCTTACCTCAAGTTTAGAAGCTGCAGCCAGGTGGCAGAGGAGATTAAGGTGGAGAAACTCACAGGTGCTGCTTGTAATACTGAGCTTTTTATTCAACAAGTGAGACTTGCTGCTTGTGTCTGACTGTGGCCTACAAACTCTTTTCTGATGGAGAGAATAGGGTGTAAATTTGTCAAAATAACCAGTACTATGTTGCAAATAAGAGATTTTTGGTTAGAGCTTTTGTCCCAGGACTGCCTGGACAAGACCTGAGGAAGACCTCAGGCACTGTTGGTTAGTTCTGAGTACATGAGGACAGTAAGATGCTTCTCATATCTGCTTAGCACCAAGTTCTGTGAAGCTGCTGGTTCCCTGCCCCTGCTCTAGGTTTGGAGTAAGGGAAGACATTGAAAGGATGGGTGTCAGGTGGGGTGATGTGGCTGGCTAGGAATGCATTGTATCATAACTATAAGGAAAGATGCCTTTGGGGTCTTTATTGATTTTCACAATTATTCAGTCATTCAACAAACCTGAAGATCTATGAATACCATCGTTAAGAGCCATTAAGAATGAGAGTACTGATGTGGAAATACATTCTATATATAACAGAAGTTGCTGGGTATAGGCTGAGTCCACATTTGTGTCTCTCTGTCTCTCCATACCCAAATTGGAAAAATATATTAAAAACTATTTTATGGATGAGGAAATTGAGACTCAGAAATGTAACTTGCTACACACCGAGGACACTTGGGCTAGTAAATGGCTGTTAAAACTCAGATTTAAAAGAAAAGAAACAGAAAAAGAGTAATGCGTGGTAGAATTTGGGCTCCTTTGTTTACTAGTAGTTTCGCCTTGGTTTGACCTATTAACCTCCATGACCCTCGATTTGCTTAACTATGATAATTATGGAACCATAGTATAGGGTAGGTACCATTTATGTTGGGAATGAAAGAGAAGGCCCATGCTGATTCTTTCTGAAACTTGTTTGTCCCCAGGCAACATACTCAGAATCATCTGTGCAGAAACATCTGATCTGGAAGGGCTGAGGGGGTATCTGAAAGGCTTAAGTGGTTCATAAGCCTGAGGCGTTCTGACTCACTACTACTTAAAGGGGAGAGTGGTTAAAAAAAAAAAAAGGAAGCCACAAATAATCAATAGCAGAAATGAAAAAGGGATATTACTACAGATTTTATAGACAGAAATAATAAAATATTATGAATAACTTTATACCAACACATTTGAAAATTTAGATAAATTGGACAAATTCTTACAAAATTACCAAGGTTTAAGAGTAGGAAACTTGAATAGCTTTCTGATGATTAAAAACAGAAAAAGTTGTCAAAATCTTCTCAGAAAGAAAACTTCAGGTTCAAATAGCTTTGCTGACAAGTTCTACCAAGCACTGTTAGGAAAAAAAAAAATCTTATACAGACTCAGGGAATAGAAAAAGAGGGAACATTCCCCAGCTCTTTTTATGGGACTGGGATGGTGAGTTACTGAGTACCCTCACTTGTTCAACAAATGTAACTTGTTCAGCAAGTTACAGTTTTGAGTCTCAATTTCCTCATCCATAAAATAGTTTTTAATATATTTTTCCAATTTGAGTATGGAGAGACAGAGAGACACAAATATGGACTCAGCCTATACCCTTCCCTTTGGGAGGTACAAAGGACCCAGAGAGCCAAGATACCCTTTTTTTGGCCATGCCACTCAACACATGGTATCCTAGTTTCCCAACCAGGGATCAAACCCACGACCCCTGCAGTAGAAGTGCAGAGTCTTAACCACTGGACCACCAGGGAAGTCCCAAGATACCCTTGATAAAAGAACTAAGGGGAGGATTTGCCTTGCGTGACATCACCATTTCCCGTAAAGCTGCAATAATTAAAACGATGTATTATACTGACAAGAAAGATAGGAAAATATACTATTGGAACAGACTAGAAAGCCAAAAAATAGATCCATGCCTGTATGATTTTTGAAATATAACAGAGATGGCATTACAAAGTAATGGGAAAATGCTGGAATTTTCAATTGACAAAATATACAAAAATCAATTATGGGAAAATTAAAGGCCAACAGTGAAAGAAAAAACTATAAAGCCTTAAAGCTAATGTAGGTGAATATCTTCATAATCTCTGGGTAAGAGAAGTCTTCGTAAATAAAATACAAAAAGTACAACCCACCAAAGAAAAGGCTAGTACATTTTACTACATTTGAATTAAGAAATTGTGTTCAAGAAAACATACCATAAATAAGTGAAAAGCAACGAAGTGGGAGAAAATATGACAGATTAAACCAGCAGAGGACTGGTATCCTGAGTATATAAATTATTCATATACAGCAATAAGAAAAACTGAGAAAGCCAACAGAAAAATGGGCAAAAGTCTCAAACATTTGCGCTCCTCCCCTTCCCCAAATCCAAATGGTTCACAAACAAAAGAAAAGGTGCTCATTAACCTTGTTAGCAATGAGGAAAATGCAAAGTAAAGCTGTAGAGAGAGGCCATCATATCCTTTACCAGTTTGGCTAAAAAAAAAAAAGTCTGGCAATACTAAGTGTTAAGGAGGATGTGGAATAAAAGAAACTTATACTCTGCTGGTAGATGTCTTGGAAGCAGGCATTACGTAATAAGGCTCAAAATATGTATACCCTCTGACCCAGTAATTGCGCTGTCAGAAATATGCTCCAGAGAAACTCCTATATGTGTCCACCTGAATCCATGTATGAGAATGTCCAGGATGGCATTGTTCATGAAAACTGAAACAGAAGAAGAAATGTTCACCTGGAAATAAACAATTTGAGGCATATCCAGTCCCAGGAAAACTATTCAGTAATAAAAACAACCCACAGGGATACAAAGCAGCATGAATGGATCTCACAAATACACTGTTAAGTAAAAGAAACAAAACACAAAAGCCTATAGACAATTTGATTTCACTATATGATGTTCAAAAACAAGCAAAATTATATATGTAACTTTAGGATGCATTACCTAGATGGTAAAACTATTTAAAAAAAAGGAAGCAATTATTGCAAAATTTAGAATAGTGATTGCCTGTAGGACAGGGGGAAGGCTTTGTGATCAGGAAGGGACATGTGGTCTTGGAGTGGGGGTCAGAGGGACTTGAGGAGATAGGCCATGTTTTATTTTTTGTTTTGGGTCCTGGTTACTTGAGTGTTTGCTTTCCAAGTATTGGTAAACTATAAATTTAAGTATGCAATGTTCTGTACATCTGTGCCATTTTCCGTTAAACAGTAGTTTAACCTTAAAACCATATTGTGACATCATCATACACTCATATAGGAAAAAATTTAAAAGTGTGACAGTCCTGATACCGGCAAAGATGTGGGGGGCATCGTAAGAGTTCTTCTCACTGTCAGAATGTGAGCTGGAATAAACACTTTGGAAAACTGCTTAACATTCTCGGGTAAAGCAGATGGCCGTGAGACGAGAGAAATGAGAATGTGCGTCAAGGACAAAGTGGGGAAATAGTAAAATGAAATAAAATAAGAGAGGGACCTCACTGGGATTGATGAGGAGTACGTCCGTCAAACTGAGGATGATTAGCTTCAGTATCTGAACCTGGAGCCAAAAACTAATAAACACAAAGAATTGCCATACAGGAGAACATGCTTGGGATGAGTGACGACTCACAGCTCCCCCACCAGCGTCGCCCTGGAGGAGACAGTGGGACTGCCATTTTCAACGCCGATAGGAGTTCCTACAGTGACTCACACATAGCTCAACAGAATTTTCTTGATGGTTTTCACCCTTTTCAGTTTCGTCACTGGGAGCCTCGGGGTAAGTTATTTCACACCCCTCCCATGTCCTCCACTCTGAAAGGTTTGATTACGTGAGCAGGAGCAGCACTGAGCTGGCTCTGGCCTTGGTTTGAGTGTGGCCTCAAGCTTAATCTCTCTGGCACTCATCCAGAGTTACTCAATATAAAGACTCTCTAAAGACACGAGAGCTCCGTGGCATCACCCCAGGGTTGTGAAGAGGGCGTCCTTGTAAGTTAAAAAGCACCGTATTAGCTTCCCTGGTGGTGCAGTGGTTGAGAGTCCGCCTGCCGATACGGGGGACACGGGTTCGTGCCCCGGTCCGGGAAGATCCCACGTGCCGCGGAGCGGCTGGGCCCATGAGCCATGGCCGCTGAGCCTGCGCGTCCGGAGCCTGTGCTCCGCAACGGGAAAGGCCGCAACAGTGAGAGGCCCGCGTACAGTAAAAAAAAAAAAAAGCACCGTATTAGTAAAATGTCGTTTTTGTAAGAAAAAGAACCATCCATATTCGGAGGGGCAAGTTTTCTTTCCCCATCTCCCCACCCCTTCCCTTTCTGGGAGCGGGTCTGTACTGGATATTTGCTTCTGCTGCCCAGCAACCATTTCTCCTTCTAAAATGCACCATACTTTTTCTTTGGGGAAACCACCTTTCTCTCACTTTCAGAGCATGAGATTGGGGATGTGACCCAGGGCTCACCCAATTAGTCCTTTCTGAACCTATGGACACAGATTGTTCAGGAATAAGTCTGTAACCCAGCATGGGTGTTTGAGGGGGTGTGCATCTGTGGGCTTGTGTGGGAGTGGCCAAGAGATGTTCTTGGTGTGCAGATACGTGCTCTGCAGGGACAGGAGAAGGACACTGGGTGGAATCTGCAGAAGGTGCCAACGCCAAGACAGCCAGAAACCAGGTCCCTGCTGTCCTCACTGGGGCCACTGAACCAAGTCTTGCCTGAAGCTAGACTTTTCAATAATGTCAGTCAATAAATCTGTAGTTTAAGCTAGTTTGAGTTGGGTTTTCTGTCATCTGCAACATAAGTAAAGTGTAGGGTTTTTGGTGAGAGAAGAAGTCTTTGTTGGCATAAGAACACCAAGATCATGCTGTGAGAGATGGGCAGTAGCAAGGGAGAAATTTATTCATCTTGTAAGTGACCCTGAGAACCTGGAGTTTTCCACAGGGATGAAGTAGCCCTCTCAGTGCTGGGACCCAGTGCAGAGGGCAATGCTGAAAGCAACTTGATGCAAATGAGAGCACTGAGACCACACAAATAAAAGTAAAATAAAAATAAAAAGACTTGTGGTGTGTAAAGAAATGTTTTGTACCTTCTCCTGGATCCCACTGAGTTCATGATGTTCACAATCATCCATGAGTAAGACTTTCTTACTAGAGATATACCCACCAGAGGTACTGGCATTAACACATTGTATATATAGAGAGGTTTATAGAAAAATATCTGAAAGGAGACCTGTTTTGGTGATAGTGGGTATTTCATGGTAGTGGGATCTGGCCTTTATTTTATTTATTTATTTTTATTCTTATTTTTTTCGGAATTTTCTACAGTGACTATGACCTGTATAATAATAAAAAAAGTTTTCAAGTACTGTACAGGCACACAAGGTTACAAGCACTCTTAACGAAAGTCACATGGCTAGCTGTAATCTGTAGGTCAAGATTGAGCTCAAAGTTGCTTAACTTCTTACCCTTTATATCCAACCCCAGTGTCTACCTTTGCAAAATTTTGGGACTAATGATACATAGAACCTAACTGAGATGCTGTGATTTAAATGAGAGGATTTTTTATTCAAATTAAGTACATATAAGATTCCAGCTTTAGTGGACGTTATTGTCTCCCCCATATCCATTCCACTGTGGCTCCCCCATTGTACAGGGTAGATTCTAATTGAACTGAGTTTTTCCAGGTGATCCCATCTGTATCGCCCATGCTTTCCTGTCTCCTGAGTAAAATTCTCTCACTTCCATTTTATGAATTTTGTCAAGTGGCCCCTTAGTTATCTATACATGTGTAATTCTAATTACACATAATTCCAGTGTTTCCATTTGGTGTTTGGAGGCTATCTTTAAGGAGTCTAAGATTTTCTCTCCCTTTTCCTGCTGACGAAGGGAGAAAAGCAAAACAATTTCTATAGTAGTATCATATGCAATAGTTTTTTTGTAGTTATCCCTCCACATAATTATAGCCAACACTCAACTGTCCCTTAAGAAAATTTATGATATGACTTTCTAAACAGAATTTAGAAACTAATTAATTACAATACAAAAGACTTCTTTACCAAAAATACATTCAAGGGCTCCTTTTAAAAAGCAAACTTCTGTTGCACATAATTAAAGAATCATAGACCTTGATGGGTCTTTTATGATCATCTTTACAAATAAATTGAGACATGAAGTATTCTTTTCAAGGGAATGATCACCTTGTTATTTTCACCCAGTGTTTTCACCCAATGGGATCTATGTAGCCATAATAAAGAACGAGGACATTCTATATGAGCTGAAATGGAGAGGTGCTCAGAATAGAATGTGAAGTTGAAAAAGAAAGTTGCAAGCTGATCAATCTTAGCATCTCTAGGTGTGGGGCAACCAGACAACTGTGATGGAATAGCACCAGCTGTGTATTCTTGCCAAAAAGTGGAACCTGAATCTAACCAAACCTCTAGAGCTAAGCTTCATTTATAGGAAATACAAAGAAAAGAGGAATACTTTAAATGATGCCACAAGGAAACAGACAAACCCAGAAAATGGAACAGTGCACAGGACAGTTGGTTTGTACAACTAGTCAATGGCAGGGGGAAAGGAGGGAAGACTGTCCTCAATTAAAAGAGACTTAAGTGTCATAACAACCAAATGCAATGTAGGGAGCTGTTTAGGTCTGGACTTAAACCTATAATAAAAGGATAATTTTGAGATAATCAGGGGAATTCGATTATGGACTGAAGAGTCAGGTGCTGCTAAAACATCATTATTAATTATGTCTTGTGTGATAATGATATTATGGTTATATATAGAGTGTCAATTTTTTGAAAACAAGATGCACACTGAAGTCTGTAAGGGTGAAATAACATGACATCTGGGATTTGTTTTAAAATGAAATTCTGATGATTTTAAATTTGTGTATTGGGAGTATGTACTATTCTCTGCTTTTGATATGTCAGAAATTTTTTTTTTTTTTTGCGGTACGCGGGCCTCTCACCGTTGCGGCCTCTCCCGCCGCGGAGCACAGGCTCCGGACGCGCAGGCTCAGCGGCCATGGCTCACGGGCCCAGCCGCTCCGCGGCATGCGGGATCCTCCTGAACCGGGGCATGAACCCGTGTCCCCTGCATCGGCAGGCGGACTGTCAACCACTGCGCCACCAGGGAAGCCCAATATGTCAGAAAATTTTTATATAAAATAGTAAATAGAAAATGCAAGGTGCAAAATGTATATATGGTGTGCTCTTTCGCTTAAGAAAGGAAGGAATAAGAATATATATTTTATTTTCTTGTGTTTGCATTGGGAGGATACACAAAAGACATGACAATAGAAACCTATAGGTTGGGTTGGGGAAATTAGTGGACTTGGAGGGGTGGGAATGAGGCTTCTTAATGTAAGCTTTTTATATTGCTTTAAACTTTAGCCATTTGGATGTATTACCTAAACAGTTTAAAAAAAACAAGAAATAAAAGTTAAATGAACATGACAATGTTCAGAAACAGTCCTTTATCAGAATAAAAGAAAGGGGTTAGAGTAGATTTCTAGGCTCCTTCATGTCTAGACTTCAATGAATTAATACATTGTTAATGTTTTATAAATTTGGACCCAGTAGCAATTCTAGAGATGAACAGAAAACAGAGTAATAATAAAAAAAACAAAAAACAAAAATCAGAACACAAAATCTGATGGCTAAAACTTTTAAGAGTGTTGCTTGAAGTCATGCTGTTAGTAAATCTAACCTCTGACCCCGTGTTTAATCAAGTCTGACTTAGACTTGAATATGGGCATTTGTTGGTTGTTTTTAGATATGTGGGCAGACATATTAAGGGCAGATATGAAATTCATGAAACATGGTTTATAATGGAAAAAATCTGGAGCTTGGGGGACTCATGTTCTTATTTGAAATGACCAATCATGTACCTTTGGGCAAATCAATCTTTTCAGGTCTCAGTTTCCCTTATATATACAATGAAGAAATTGAACATGATCTCTTGAGTAACTGCTAGCTCTGTGGCACTATGGAAGTACACACATAGAACAAGCTGGATATTTATATTACATGCATTTAATAAGGTTTAAAGTGAATTACAAGGACTTCCCTGGTGGCGCAGTTGTTAAGAAGCCGCCTGCCAATGCAGGCGACACGGGTTCGAACCCTGGTCCGGGAAGATCCCACATGCCGTGGAGCAACTAAGCCCATGCGCCACACCTACTGAGCCTGCGCTCTAGAGCCCGTGAGCCACAACTACTGAGACCACATGCTACAACTACTGAAGCCCGCGCACCTAGAGCCTGTGCTCTGCAACAAGAGAAGCCACCGCAACGAGAAGCCCGTGCACCACAACGAAGAGTAGCCCCCGCTCACCGCAACTAGAAAAAAATAAAATAAAATAAATAAAGTCAATGACAAGGAAATTCAGGCAGACAAGACAGAGAAAGGCCACAGGGTTTTCAGAAACTATTTCATCGTGATCTCACTTCCCTTTTGTAAATAACCATTGGCTTTTAAGGTTTCCAGACAAAAGTTACTCTCCCAGGGCTGAGATTGTTTGGGTCTGAGATGTTACCTCAGTGATGGAGAGTGTGGCTGGAACTCAATACTTTCTGACAGTTAATGCCCGAAGCCTGTGGGGTGGGAGGAGAGGGGACATCTTGTGTATATGAGAGGAAATAGAACATTGAGGTCCCCTCAGTTCCCCCCACAGGAGGGGGAAGGAAGCATTGCAGAAAGGAATGCATTTTTCCTAAGTGGAAGAGTTTGGAAGTTCAGGTCAAAGTCAGAATATTAGAGCAGGGAGCTGTGCATATATCACCTAGCACAATTTTCTCATTTTATAAACTTTATAAATGAGGAGGCAGACCTAACAAGGTTATATGACATAGCCCAATTCGTGTTAGAGCAAAGGCTAAGAATTAGGCTCATGACTGGAGTGGAAAGGGCACCTAAACATGAGTATAAGGAATAGAACATTCATAGTGGTATTTCCCACCTCCTAGTCCAGTGCCTGACACATAGTAGGTGCTTCATAAACATTGGTCACAGGACTCACCAGTTGGCTGACTTGACTGAATGAATGCATGAGTGATACGTTTCTACCTGTGTTTCCAATAAATACTGTCCATTTCAAACAGAGGACTATATATTATTTCACCAGAGACAGTAGAGGGCTCACTCTACTTGCCAAGAGACACTTGATGAAGTAATCCTTTTCTTCCTCTGATTGTTGCTTCCTCTTTGTTGATGCGGACAGAATAAATGTCAGAGTCCTCACAGGATGTGTGTGGTCTAGCATAGGAGAGAAGCAGGGTTTCCTTTGCCGTCATCATAGACTTGACAGTGTTAATAGAGGAGTGATTGGTCGTCAGACATCTGGTGTGCTGGGCCTGCAGTTGGGAGAGTGGCCACTGCTCCTGTGACTGGGGAGGAGAGACAGTTCCAGGAAGTACCCAGTTCAGCTGGAGAATTAAAACGGCACCTAAACAGAGCCATTCTTTGCTTTTTCTTCTTCAGAACCCATGTTTTCACATTTTTCCTTTGACTGTGTCCTGCTCTTGCTGCTACCACTTACAAGTAAGTCTGGATTTTTGGAATTAGATAGTGCAAGATGAAGATGCAAGGATGGTCATCGTAATGCTAGCAAGAGCAAAAGTTTGGAAGCAACCTAAATGTCCACCAGTAGGGTAGTGGGTAAAGAAATTATGATATATCCATGATACAAACAGTGATGCTGACGAAACATAATGATATGAGATGTCTGTAAGTCATAAGGTGAATTGAAGAAAGCAAAGAGCAGAATAATGGGTATATTGGACTTCTCTCTGTGTGTGTGTGTGTGTGTGTGTGTGTGTGTGTTGCAGGGGAGTGGGAATACATGAATGCTTCTTAATGAATAGACTCTGGGAAAGGGAGCTGGGAAATGGAAAAGAGCAGGGAGAGGGAGTAGAGTTTTCATATACTTTTTATGCTGTTTGAATATGTGTGTGTACATATATATATATATAAATTAATTTTCAACCTCACAACAGCCATACACTAACTTCTTATTCAGCCAAGCGTTTTTATTTATTATGTGCCTGGTGCTTGAAAAACAAAAGAGATTTGTGTTAGGATAACTGCGCTGTGTTGGTGAACAGACAACTAGCCCAGATGAGTGAGCTCTTTTCCTGGCCGACAATTACCCATTGTCTGATTGTCTGTTTCCATCAGCACTGCCCTTCGGTGTTCACAGGACCGGCCACAGTTCTCTCCTGGGGCACTGGTTTTCAAAGGGAGGTTTTGAGACCAGCCATATCAGCATGTCCTGGGAACTTGTTAGAAATACAAATTTTTGTCCCCCCACCCCCCGCCAAACTATTAAATCAGGAGCTCTGATTAGTATTTAATCAGATTAATTAACTCTAAACTCTGACTGTTGAGCCCAGCCGTCTGTGTTTGAACAAGGCTTCCTGGAGATTCCAGTGCCCCTCAAGTCTGAGAATCATTGCTGTAGTGAACTGTCCTCCAAACAGGATAGCAGTAGTGGTTTCCTCTTTATTCTGCAAGGCATTGCTTGCAGTTTTCTTGAAATGGAGCAGCCTCCCTCATTGCTCTCCTCCCCTCTTTCTGCAGGGTCTTTGGAAGGAGTATACGTGTCTGAGGTGGGTCAGGATGCTGATCTGCCCTGCGCCTACTCTCCACCCACCCCTGAGCATCTCGTGCCTGTGTGTTGGGGCAAGGGACCCTGCCCTTTGTTTCAATGTCACAGTTTGGTACTCAGCACTGATGGAAGGAACTTGAACTATTGGACATCCAGCAGATACCTACTAAAGAGGAATTTCCGCAAAGGAGACGTGAGCTTGACCATAAAGAATGTGACTTTAGAGGACAGTGGGACCTATTGCTGCCGGATCCAATTCCCAGGCCTAATGAATGATCAAAAATCAAACCTGGAGTTGGTCATCAAACCAGGTGAGTGGACCTTTGCATACTTTCTTTCTGAATGAGATTTCCCTGTGGATCATATTAAATACACTGATTGGTCTCACCTCTGGTCTTCCCAATTATAGCCCTCAGGTTGGGCCCCTAAGACCTAAAGTTTAACAGGCCTCACCAGCAATGCCCAGCCATGTTTAATTCCCTCCATCTATTTTGAACCTCATGGCCAGGATCTAGAGAATGGAGGAAGGGCCTGAGCGGTCATTAAAATCACCTGGGGAACCTTTTAACTCCCACAGATGCTTGGGCTCCACCCCACAACCAGAAAAATCACCATCTCTGGAGGTAGAGCCTGAGTGCGGGGGTTTTACAAAGTCTACCCCTGATGATTCTCCCCCATGTGCAGCCAGGATTGAGAACCACTGGACTCTGCATGTGTCGGGGAGAGGGGGCATGTGTGCTTGCATGTTTTAACATTTATAGAGCATGTACTTAGTGGCTGATGGAGCTAAGTTCCAATCTGACACTGCTTCTTACCAGCTATGTAATCTTGGGCAAGTTATTTAAACTCTGTGACCTCCTCCTCTGTAAAATATGATACTGCCGACCCTATAGGCCACTGGAAGGATTTTATGAGGTGTTTGATGAAAAACATTTACTGTGGCTGTAAGTTCCATCATTAACAATTAGACTGTGATAATGATGACTGTAACACACCTCTGTCAGACATTTGGATTGTCATACACTCTCAACGAAGGTGTGTTCAGGTAGGTTTGGAAGTTGAGCATGTGTTTCTCTTCTTTTGTTGTGTTTACAGTAATTTCTGCTGCCCCTTTGATTCCCTGCAACAAGCTCTCTGCTCTCAGAGAAGCCTCATCCTTACGTTGGTTTCTGTCTTTAGCCAAGGTCAACCCTGCTGGGACTCCATGGAGGGACATCACTACAGCCTTTCCAAGGATGCTCGCCACCGAGGGACCTGGCTCAGGTAATTACATATGGGGTCTAGGAGGAAGCCTTTAGTTGGTTTCTGAGTTAAGAGGATTTTGAATATGGGGAAAACATGAGAAAACAGTTTGAGTTTTCTCAAACTGTGCACCCAAGATAGTGTTTGAGGTGAGGGAGGTGGTGGAAGTAAATTTGTGCTGGGAAAAAGGAGCCCTGGGCTAGGGTTCTAAATTAGTCAGGAGTAGCCCTCAGACCTGGGCCAAAGCCTTTCGCTTCTCTGGAAAGCAACTGCCTCTTCTGTCTGAGGTATGGGTTCAGAGACTTTTGGATCTCACCACCCAGTATAATTCCCAACCCCCAAAAAAGAATTTTGATGAGCTATGTATTTTGCCAAACAAGGAAAGAAAAATTTCTACTATTGCCACCCCTGCATTAAAAAAAAGGGACACTTTTAAATTAAATAAGTTTAATCTAATGAAAAACTCATTACGCTGTCCTTATTATTTTCTGATTTACTCCTGGACTGGTGATGTTTTCATGAACTGACCCCAGTCCATGTTTGGTGTAATCTGGATTAGGTGATTTCAAGAATCCCTTTTAACTGGAATAAAGTCCATCATCTTCCTCAGATTTTGACCTCAGAAGGAGCAGCTAAATTCTTCAACTAATTCAACAAGGACTTTTCCCTGCCGCTTTGGAAGAGAAGATAGGGTCGAAAGAGCAGACCTCAGGTCACGTTGATCAGGGAGGTTAATCTTAAATATTTCCTGTCAGAGTCCTGGTCTCCCTAAACTATCTGGAGCTCAGTCTTTCATTCTGTAAAATGAGGTTAATAATAGGTAAATTCCAAATCCTAATCTCACAAATCTCAGATTTAAATAAGGAAGCGTGTCTAAAGTGCTTAGCCCAGTGTCTGATCATGGTACCTACTCAATACATGTTAGTCATTGTCATTATCGGTAAGATCCAGAGGCAGACTGAGATTGTGGTTAAGTATGTCAGTGACAGGCAGGATGGGTTCTAATGTCAGCTTTTTGTATTAGTTTCATGAACTCAGTTATGTTGCTCAAACTCTGTGAGGCTCAATTTCCTTACCTCTACAATGAGGGTAATTCCAGTGCCTATGTCATAAGATTGTTGTAAAGATTGATGTGATCATGTATGTAAAGCACTCAGCATAGTGCCTGGCCCAGAGAAAGCACTCAAATATTAATTATTATTATAGATATTAACATCAGCTCTCTAGAGGTTCAATCTTTGGTGGTTCTTTAGTCACTGGTAGCCAACATCTCTTATGAAATTAGTGAGGAAATTAAATATGGTGGAAACAGATGATCGCCCACGTAGTGGGCTAACCAAATCATACATGTGTTCATCATATGCCATTGTTATATTTTAAAGAATCCTACAACTATAGACCTAGAAGAGACTTGAAGGATCCCACTTTCCCATCTCGTGTTTCAAGGTTCTTTACAACATCACTCCCAAGCTGGCATTCGCTGTATGCTTACACACCTTCTGAGATGGAGAGGTAGCTTCCTCACAACACAGTGCATGTTTTTTTAGAAGTGTCTATACCATAACCAGAAGTGTCCTTCCTTTCAGTTTTTACTTGTTTGTTCCTTCCCTTTAGGGCAACAGAAATGGAGCCATCTTTTGCATCTGAGAATATAGGCAGAGTACCTACGATCTCTGAGCTTTTCAAAGGCCTGAGAAAATACTTAAACAAAGAAAGGCAATGGCTCCAGACTATGAAAATCAAATGGAAAATTGAAATTAATTAGTATTTAATGACATGACTATAATATGTAATATTATTTCAGTTAGTTACATGAAAGTCAACTTGTGTGTAGTTACACCTTTTCTTTAGTGTGTAATGTGGGTACTTTTTTTTTCAGTTTTGCAATTCTTTTTTTTTTTTAATTTTTTATAACATCTTTATTGCAGTATAATTGCTTTACAATGTTGTGATAGTTTCTGCTGTATAACAAAGTGAATCAGCTATACCTATACATATATCCCCATCTTCCCTCCCTCTTGTGTCTCCCTCCTGCCCTCCCTATCCCATCCCTCTAGGTGGACACAAAGCACTGAGCTGATCTCCCTGTGCTATGCGGCTGCTTCCCACTAGCTATCTATTTTACGTTTGGTAGTGTATATATGTCCATGCCACTCTCTCAGTTCGTCCCAGCTTACCCTTCCCCCTCCCCGTGTCCTCAAGTCCATTCTCTACATCTGTGTCTTTATTCCTGTCCTGCCCCTAGGTTCTTCAGAACCATTTTTTTTTCCTTTAGGTTCTATATATGTGTTAACATACGGTATTTGTTTTTCTCTTTCTGACTTACTTCACTCAGTATGACAGACTCTAAGTCCATCCACCTCACTTCAAATAACTCAATTTCATTTCTTTTTATGGCTGAGTAATATTCCATTGTATATATGTGCCACATCTTCTTTATCCATTCATCTGTTGATGGACACTTAGGTTGCTTCTGTGTCCTGGCTATTGTAAATAGAGCTGCAATGAACATTGCGGTACATGACTCTTTTTGAATTATGGTTTTCTCAGGATATATGCCCAGTAGTGGGATTGCTGGGTCGAATGGTAGTTCCATTTTTAGTTTTTTAAGGAACCTCCATACTGTTCTCCATAGTGGCTGTATCAATTTACATTCCCACCAACAGTGCAAGAGGGTTCCCTTTTCTCCACACCCTCTTCAGCATTTATTGTTTGTAGATTTTTTGATGATGGTCATTCTGACTGGTGTGAGGTGATACCTCATTGTAGGTTTGATTTGCATTTCTCTAATGATTGGTGATGTTGAGCATTCTTTTATGTGCTTGTTGGCAATCTGTATATCTTCTTTGGAGAAATGTCTATTTAGGTCTTCTGCCCGTTTTTGGATTGGGTTGTTTGTTTTGTTGATATTGAGCTGCATGAGCTACTTGTAAATTTTGGAGATTAATCCTTTGTCAGTTGCTTCATTTGCAAGTATTTTCTCACATTCTGAGGGTTGTCTTTTTGTCTTGTTTATGGTTTCCTTTGCTGTGAAAAAGCTTTTACATTTTTTTTTTTTTTTTTGCGGTACGCAGGCCTCTCACTGTTGTGGCCTCTCCCATTGCAGAGCACAGGCTCCGGATGCGCAGGCTCAGTGGCCATGGCTCACGGGCCCAGCCGCTCCGTGGCATGTGGGATCTTCCCGGACTGGGGCACGAACCCGTGTCCCCTGCATCGGCAGGCAGACTCTCAACCACTGAGCCACCAGGGAAGCCCACCTTTTAAGTTTTATTAGGCCTCATTTGTTTATTTTTGTTTTTATTTCCATTTCTCTAGGAGGTGGGTCAAAAAGGATATTGCTGTGATTTATGTCATAGAGTGTTCTGCCTGTATTTTCCTCTAAGAGTTTTATAGTGTCTGGTCTTACATTTAGGCCATTCACATTTAGGTCTTTAATCCATTTTGAGCTTATTTTTGTGTATGGTGTTAGGGAGTGTTCTAATTTCATTCTTTTACAAGTAGCTGTCCAGTTTTCCCAGCAACACTTATTGAAAAGGCTGTCTTTTCTCCATCGTATATTCTTGTCTCCTTTATCAAAAATAAGGTGACCATATGTGTGTGGATTTATCTCTGGGCTTTCTGTCCTGTTCCATTGATCTATATTTCTGTTTTTGTGCCCGTACCATACTATCTTGATTACTGTAGCTTTGTAGTATAGTCTGAAGTCAGGGAGTCTGATTCCTCCAACTCTGTTTTTCTTTCTCAAGATTGCTTTGGCTTTTTGGGGTCTTTTGTGTTTCCATACAAATTGTGAAATTTTTTGTTCTAGTTCTGTGAAAAATGCCCTTGGTAGTTTGATAGGGATTGCATTGAATCTGAAGATTGCTTTGGGTAGTATAGTCATTTTCACAATGTTGATTCTTCCAATCCAAGAACATGGTATCTCTCTCCATCTATTTGTATCATCTTTAATTGCTTTCATCAGTGTCTTATAGTTTCCTGCATATAGGTCTTTTGTCTCCTTAGGTAGGTTTATTCCTAGTTATTTTATTCTTTTTGTTGCAATAGTAAATGAGAGTATTTCTCTTTCAGATTTTTCATCATTAGTGTATAGGAATGCAAGAGATTTCTGTGCATTAATTTTGTATCCTGCTACTTTACCAAATTCATTGATTAGCTCTAGTAGTTTTCTAGTAGCATCTTTAGGATTCTCTGTGTTTCCTGTCATCTGCAGTGACAGCTTTACGTCTTCTATTCCAATTTGGATTCCTTTTATTTCTTTTTCTTCTCTGATTGCTGTGGCTAAAACTTCCAAAACTATGTTGAATAATAGTGGTGAGAGTGGACAACCTTGTCTTGTTCCTTGTTTTTCTTTCTGACTTACTTCACTCTGTATGGCAGACTCTAGGTCCATCCACCTCACTACAAGTAACTCAATTTCATTTCTTTTTATGGCTGAGTAATGTGGGTACATTTAATATGCTTGCTATAAAGTGAAGAGGAGCCGTAACAAGTAGGAGTCCCAAGGGTCTTTGAAGCTCCTAAACCCACTTTGAACACAGAATAAATGCAATCTCTCTTCCACCTGAAGAAGGCAGGACTGCATCATGGATGAATCCTTAGCTTCGGAGGTAGACTTGGTTTGAATCTCAGATTTGCCAGTTAATAGCTGTGTGATTTGGACAAAGTACTTCTCTGAGACTCAGTTTCTTTATTTAAAAATTGAGAAAATAATAGTACCTACCTATTGTGGTGAAGATTAAAAGATATTGTGCACATAAAGTGTGAAGCACCATGTCTGGCACATAATACATGCTAGATGGTAACTATTAAATTTATATACTTTTAAAATCATCACGTGCCTCCCCCATTGTCGTCTCCCCCCACCCCCCAGTCTCGGGTCCTCAAGGAAAAACATTGTAACTTTCACCAACTGTCCCACCCATCTTGGTTGATGTCTACCTATGTGAAAATAAGGTGTGATAACCCAACAGTGCTCTATTTTATTGATCATTTTCACTGTAAAATGAAATTAAAAAAAAAAAGTTAGACAGTCTTACCATTTAAGCCAAGAAAAGTAACTATAGGGAAGCAGAAACTGGATTTACACTAGAAAATGTTGTGTGTGGTTAAGATACATGTTTACTTAGTAGTTTCACCAGTGTGGTTTTTAAATTCCTTTTGGGGAATAGGAGCTAAGGAAAGTGGAAGATAATCTCTTTCCTTTCCTTTTTTTTTTTTTTTTTAAACTTTAGGCTGAGAATATGCTTTTATAATATTAAAATCAGAGTCTGTAAACCAGTTCTACATTAAAAGGTTTAGACTGCTAAGCTTCCAGAAAGTGACCTTGACATTTAGAAAGTTTCAGATCCTCTGACTCACACAGAAAAATACGTTGGCATGGTTAATCATCCCAAAGCTGACAAATTATTGGTTTTTAGAATGCAGTGTTTACGAGGTCAGGGCCTGTGCGCATCTTGTTCACTGTTCTGTCCCTGTCCCCCGTGCCTGGCATAGAGTGGGGGTGTAGTACATGTTCATCGAATGGATAGGCAGATGACTAACTAAATGAATAAAAAGGAAAGAAGGTGAGCTGGCAGCTGGGCAATGTGGAGGCTTCATGATCACAGTGCCGAGATGAGCCTTGTTGGAGGCAGCACAGTTAAGAGTGTGTGCTTAAAGCCACGTGGACCTAAATTGGAAGGCCATTTCTGTTATTCACTAAGCTGTGTGACTTTGGGTAAGTCACTTAGCTTCCTAATTCTCAGCTTCTTCATCTCTGTAATGGGACTAATAGTCCCTACTTTAAGATAGTTGTTTTGAATGCTAAATGAGATACTTCCCTTGAAGAATTTAGTACAATGCCTGTTCATGGTAAATTATAGTTACAGTTATTATTATTTTCAATTTTTTAGGGAACAAAATACCCTGTCTTACTCTTAATGAGTAAATGTTAAATTTTTTTTAAAGAAAATTAACTTTCGTTACCTTTCAAATTCTAACCATGCCACATCTTCTTTATCCATTCATCTGTTGATGGACATTTGTACAATGGAATATTACTCAGTCATAAAAAAGGATGAAATAATGCCATTTGCAGCAACATGGATGGACTTTGAGATTATCATACTAAATGAAGTAAGCCAGACAGAGAAAGGCAAATATCATATGATATCACTTCTATATGGAATCTAAAAAAAATGTTACATACGAACTTATTTACAAAACAGAAATAGACCTACAGACATAGAAAACAAACGTATGGTTACCAAAGGGGAAAGGGAGAAGGGAGGGATAAATTAAGAGTTGGGGATTAACATATACACACTACTATATGTAAAACAGATAATCAACAAGGACCTACCGTATAGCACAGGAAACTATACTCAATATTTTGTAATAACCTATAAGGGAAAAGAATCTGAAAAAGAATATATATATATTCTGAATCACTTTGCTGTACACCTGAAACTAACACAACATTGTAAATCAACTATACTTCAATTAAAAAAATGAACAAAATACATATTAGAGAACAGTTATTTGATCTAAAAAAAGTCTAATTATAATGCCTGCCTCTGTGTCATCAGTGTTGTTGGAATTTTGAAGACCCCTTTAGGGCCCTGAGGACACAACAAACCACATATTCAAAATAGGTTTTCTTGGAAGAAGTCTCCAATTCATAGAACATAAGTAGTTAGGTACATCATCTGGACGAAAAAAATGTGGTCATCCTGAAGTTGATTTGTAAGTGTTCAGTAAGTTTTGTTTGTCTCTCAGTTAATTATTGTGAAGATAATGGAGTAGAATTAATTTCAAATAGGATTATAGGTAGCTTTTAAGATTTAAAAAAACTCATATAAAAGAAAGCATTCTTAACTGTTCTACTGGCTATTTTTCTTCTTTGTGGCAGAGACACAGACACTGGAGACCCTCCATGATAAAAATCAAACAGTGAGTAACTGTGTGTGTGAGCTGACTTTATGCTCAACTCAGAGGAAAAAAAGTATGGCTTTAGACTTCCTTCCTGCCCACTCATTCCTTGGGGGAAAATGCCTTAATCTCCCTTGGCTTCAGGTTCCTTGGCTGTAATATGTTGCTGATAACTGTTGTAACTGCAAGTCCTGTTGTAAGGATGGAGTAGGGTGATGCAT
Organism: Pseudorca crassidens; assembly: GCF_039906515.1. NCBI lineage: Eukaryota > Metazoa > Chordata > Mammalia > Artiodactyla > Delphinidae > Pseudorca > Pseudorca crassidens. Next base: position 132,714,112 of record NC_090298.1, on the reverse strand, counting down.
GTAAAGTGCCTGTCACATAGTAGGTGCTGGAAAACCAAAAGGAAGAAGCATTAGCATTTTGTCCTTATTCTCAAATTTCACAGCTGTATACCACTGTGGAGGGTTCGGACACCCTCCATCACCCCAGAGTATGTTTCTCCTTGCTTCCGTTGCAACCCTAATGACAAAGATTGTTTGTTTAAATTTATTTATTTATGATAAGACACCAGGCAAGAATATTCTAAGCCAAGAACTTAGGTATCTAACTAAAAATAAAGCACTATTTTAATCGACCACCATTTTAGTGTCTCCTACCTTCTCAGAGTAAAAGGGAAAACCACTAAAACAGGGGTCCCCAATCCCCGGGCCATGGACTGGTACTGGTCTGCGGCCTGTTAGGAGCTGGGCTGCACAGCAGGAGGTGAGCAGCGGGCGAGCAAGCGAAGCTTCATCTGCCGCTCCCCATCGCTCCCCATCGCTCGTGTTACCGCCTGAAGCATCCCCCCTCCATCCCCCCCAACCCCGGTCTGTGGAAAAATTGTCTTCCTTGAAACGCCAAAAAGGTTGGGGACCACTGCATTAGAGAACAACCTGATAGCAGTGACTGGAAAATTCTTTGAGGACATATCCAGGAGTTTGCATTCATTTAACTCAATCTCTGACTCAGTGTCAAGCATTTTTTGTTTGTCCTGTCTTCTTTGCAATCCAGGTCTGCCTTTTCAGTACCTCTGTGTGCCCACAGTGCTTACTGCAAGTGACCTTGCATGGTGCACTCCTGCAGTAAATGTCTGTTGAATAAATGGAAGACTTAATTCCTTGACGTTGTTTTAAAAGTGTTTGCCATTACTCTTTTTAAAGGAGGAACATGAGGTGAAATTTTAGAAGCAGTATGTTCGCTGTGACTGAGTTAACAAAATATCTAATTAATTAGAGCAATAGCAATAATAGCGACCACTGATTGAGATTTATCCTGTACCAGGCTCTGTGCCAAGCATTTTCTGGTTTTCGTCACTTAATTTTCCTGATAACTCTACACAGCTCTTCCTGATGACACAGCTCTTTGGTGACAGAACTGGGATTTGAACCCAAGACAGTCTGGCTGCAAATTCCTAGCTTTTAAACCACTGTCTTTCTGTGAAAGTTGGGGTTTCATGGCAAGACACCAAATTTAGACCACTCTGAAACTCCCTGGGAACACCAGGGAATCATCAATGAACAGGGCCCCACTTTTTATGTGAGGAAAGGGGAGTCCATTTACTAAGGCTGCTTCTCCACCCACAGCACAGACAGGCACCTCTTATTCCCTTGCTAACTCCAAAGATTCAGCTAATCCCTTTCTTTGGGTGGTTTGAGGCTTGTCTAGAAGGGGACAGATCATGAGTCATTTCAAGGTCCCTGCATTCCTGAGATACTGTGAAAGGGATGGTCCCATGTATAAGTCATGAGCCTGGCTGGGCAGACAATGGATTTCTGGTCATTTGCTGCAATTCTGTTTGTGTTTCCATAGGAAATATCCACACTGGCTAATGAGTTACAAGACATGGGCGCCACCACCAGAATAGGCCTCTACATCGGAGCAGGGGTTTCTGCTGGGCTGGCTCTCGTTCTTATCTCTGGTGCTTTAATTCTCAAATGTAAGTCATTTGATGGTGCTTCTCTCTCCATCTGATAAGGAACTGTTAATATAGGAACAAACACAAGCCTAAGATAGAACTATTAGTTTATATTTATACCTACAGGTGATTAGAATAAACACTCTTTAGTCCTTCCAAACCTCAACAATAATAATAGCTCATTTTTATTCAGTGCTTACCATGTAACAGGCATGTTTTATATTATTATTGTCACCATCTTATATAAGGTAGATAGCACTGTTATTCCTATTCTTATAGCAGAGGAGAGTAACGTTTAGAGACAGTAAGCTTTCAAGGTTTTCTCAAGGTTTCAGAATCAATAAGTGGCAAAGCTGGAATTCAAATTCAAGCAGGTTGATTCTAGTACCTGTTTTTTTATCTTTTGTTAAGAAAATAAACCTTTTTAATTCATGAACATGTCCAGTTTTATTAGGAAGCACAACAATGACAATCACTTTCTTCTGTGCATTTTTCTATCTTATTTATTTCTCAGGCGTGGTTCTTTAAAGAGGGGTAGCAGGTTCCTTTAATGCTGGGTCATGCCCAGAGTCGCAGCGTTTGTATTTTCCTCCATTGTGGCACTCAGCACACATATTTTATTTCTAAGTTACTTATCTTTATTAAAAAAAATTAAGTATGATTTATATGCAATAAACTGTATGTTTAAAGTGTGTTCAACTTGATGAATTTCAGTAGATGGTTTCACCCAGGAAACCATCACCGCAATCAATGCCCAAACACTTCCATCACCCCGAAAGCCTCACATACTTTTATAACTGTGATATATTCTCTTCTCTTTGGTGCAGAGACCAAGGCCGTATACCACTATTATTTTATCAGCCTTTCTTACTAATACATAAACATCAACTATGTGTAGGGTTACAAACCATTCCAGATTTTCCCAGGATTGAAGGAGGTTCCTAATGTGTGGGTTTTCAGTGCTAAAACTGGAACAGTCCAGGAAAAACTGGGATGAGTTGCTCATCCTGTGTGGCTTGAAGCTGCCAAGTGCTTTATGTGCATTAAATCCTCATAACTACCCTGTTGAGAAAGGTACTAATATTATTCTCATGTACCAGTTGGAGAACCAGTGTGCTAAAAGGTTAAGTAACTTGCCCAAAGCTACACAGTTAATTGATAGAGGATTTGAAACTGGGACTGTCTTGCTCACCATTTTGTTACTCTGCCATTAATGGTAAATGGATTGCTGAGAGGAAGAAGCTACTCACCCCCACTTACCTGGGTTTATGGAGAGATAGCAGTGGAGTTTGGAAATTGACCACATGAATATGGAGTCTACAGGTTGATAAGGAGCAATGACCACACCCACTTTTTGAGTTTTGCCGAGGCCTGGATATTAGGGACTGTTCTGGTTTGTGTAGAGGGTATGCAAGCAGGGTGATGAGGAGTGGGAGAAGTCATGTTTTGTGCACACATATGATTACTCCCAAAACATGACTACATGGAAGAATAGATGGGAAAGTTGTATTCCATCTGCAGTCTTTTCCCTAGAAGTTGCTGGAGAAAATCATACAACCAAGGTGATAGGTTTTTAAGTCATGACATCAAAGCCATAAATTGGTACTCAGTAATGCCCAGCAATCCTGGATGTTTCTAGTGCACTGTCTGAGATGAGCATCACATACTTCATTGCTGCTCAAATCTCCCTCGCCTCTCACTGCACTGATGAAGTATTAAAAGCCTGTTTCAACCACTTTGCCTCAGCCAAGACTTCGTTCTTCCTGTGATCACTTTCTCCAGAATCATCTCTCTCTCCATTCCTGTTTATGCTATTTTTATTAGTATAAAAATATGGCCTAGTTCACACATTTCTCTCCAGTGACTCCCATTTCTCTGCTCTCCTTTACAGCCGTATTTCTCGGATGCGTTGTTCCTACCTCTCACCCCTCCGCACTCTTTAACCACGCCCCCTCCCAATTTAGCTTCTACACCTGAAGTGCCATGGAAATAGTTTCAGTCAAGCTCACCAGTGACCTCCATTTTGCTAAATCCTGTAGATACCTCTGTCTTCATTGTAGTACGTCTTTCAGCAATAACTAAGTTGACTCTCACTCATTCTAAAAAGTCTTCCTTCTCTTGGCTTCTGAAACACCAGTGTCTTCATTAGCCACACCTTTCAGTCATTTTTGTTATTTTCTCTTCTTCAGCATGATCTTTAGATGTTGTGATTCCCCAGGGCTGGCCCTTTTCCTCTCTCCATGCCCTCTGGCTGATGATGACCTATATTCCCATAGACTTAAATGTCATCCTTAATTTCTCTCTCCAGCACTCAAAGGTGTTGATACTGATTGACCAGCTGTCCAGTTGTTATCTCCACTTAGATGTGTCCCACATTGTGTCAAGAAAGGAGCTCTAGAGTCTATATTCCACCTTTTTAGAACCCAACCTCCCCCTCCCTGATCTTCTTCATCATAGTGTTTCATTATCATACATCTGGTTGCTTAAGCCAGAGAGCCAGAAGCCATCCTTGAATCCCCTCTTTCATCACTCCTAATACACAATCCAACTTCACTTTCCCGCACTTTCTCCAAATCATATCTAAAATCCATTCGTAATTCTGCATCTCTCTTTCACCACCTTACTCTGAGGCAGTTCTCTACTTACCTCCTCATTTTTTCATACCTCCTTTTAATTCATTCTCCACACAGCAGCCAGAGTGATTGTCTTAAAACCCAGTCAGATCATATTTCTGGCCTTCAGTTATTTCCTATGTCTTAGAATAAAATCCAAACTCCTGATTATGACTTACAAGGTCCTATAGTATCTAGCCCAGCCTCCCTCTCAGACCTTACCTTGTGCCACTCTCTTATTCCAGCCATGCTTTCAGTTTCAGCCACTCACTACTATCTTTACCAGGGCTTTACTCGATCCAGAATGCTCACCCCGGCTTTTCATTTGGCTGACTCATTCTCTTCTTTCAGAACTGAGCTTAAAGATCATTTCTTCTGAGAATTCTTTCCTGATTACCTTCTTGATTATCTATTCCAGTGCATTGTTGTTTTTTTTAAAAATTGAAATACAGTTGATTTACAAATTGTGTTAGTTTCAGGTATACAGCAAAGTGATTTCAGTTATATACATATATATATTATATATATATATATTTTTTTTCAGATTCTTTTCCATTATAGGTTATTATAAGATATTGAGGGCTTCCCTGGTGGCGCAGTGGTTGACGGTCCGCCTGCTGATGCAGGGGACACGGGTTCGTGCCCCAGTCCGGGAAGATCTCACATGCCGTAGAGCGGCTGGGCCCATGAGCCATGGCCGCTGAGCCTGCGCGTCCGGAGCCTATGCTCCGCAACGGGAGAGGCCACAGCAGTGAGAGGCCCGCGTACCGAAAAAAAAAAAAAAAATTGAGTATAGCTCCCTTGCTATACAGTAAATCCTTGTTGTTTATCTATTTTATATATAGTGGTGTGTATCTGTTATTCCCAAACTCCTAATTTATCCCTACCCCCCCCCTTCCCTTTGGTAACCATAAGTTTGTTTTCTGTGTCTGTTTTATAAATAAATCCATTTGTATTATTTTTTAGATGTCACATGTGTGCCATCATATAATATGTGTCTTTGTCTGATTTACTTCACTCAGTATGATAATCTCTAGGCCCATCCATTTTGCTGCAATACTTTTCTTTCTATTACATCACAATTTGAAATTATTTTATTTTTCCCATTTACTTTTTTTTTCTTAAATGCCTCTCTCACTAGAAGACAAGTTTCATGATGTCAGGGCTCATAGTTCACCTTTGTGTCCCTGGTGCTTAGCATACTACCAGCCACGTAGTGGGCGCTCCCTACATTTGTTAAATATGAAAAATGCATCTTCATTACTTTTAGCATAGTTTATGTAATAAATCAACACGCATATCAGTGGTTTGATTTAATTCAATCTAATAGGTAGACCAGACTTCCCTAAACAATCTTTGCCTCCAGTTAGCTCATTTTATTTATCTCATTTACTTTCTGAAAGCATTTTAAATTGACTTTTCTTCACCTTTTTACCTAGGGTATTTTGATAGCAAAGAGAAGATACAAAATTTAAGGTAAGAATAATGCGTGCAGTAGTGGAAGGTGGGAATCTTGGATATTCCTACTCTAATCTGGGCTTTGATCTTTGCTCTTAGAAGTCCTGCCCTGAGACTTTGGGATCTAAATTTTTACTACTTCCTTTTTGCTTTAGGCCTAGATTTATGAAATGCAAATTTAACATGCTGCTCGGTTTTATTCTTGATCCCTAATCCCTCTAGCTTCTTTAGTCCTAAAGTTAAGGTAGAGAATTTGTCTCCCATTGATAGGAAATGCTTATATATTTCTGATTAAAGGGCTTTTTCAGTGAACTGACCCTTCAGCTGATTGAGTACTTACTACATCCGGGTTCTGGGTGGCCACTGGTTTATAGACGTGAACAAGAAACTCAGAATCTACTCTCAGGGCTTTTACAACCCAGCCCAGCTCTTCTTAACTCTGATTGCCTATTAGAATCATCCAGGGCACTTAAGCATACTATTGTCAACCCCAGAGCAAATAAATCAGAATCTTTGGGGATGAGGCCTAACCATAGGTATTGTTCTAAAAACTTTCAAGAAAAAAGTGATTCTGTCCACTGCATACTCTCTAAACCACTAATAATTTTAGACTAAATCTAGATCGTATAGTTATGAAGACAAAATAGTCTGCAGTAAAAAAGTCAAATAAGATCAAATAAAATATTTAATTATCAATGGCTTTATATTTTCTGTGTCAGTATTCTTTATTAGAGCTGAAACTTGAAATGTGGTAATATCAATAGGTAATATTTACATGCAATAATTCATTCTTTATGAAATTATTTGGTTAATGTTCATCTCCACCTATAAATGTAAACTCCATAGAAAATTAGGAACTTGTCTGCCACATTAACAACTGTATCTCCTAGCACACACCTAATTCTTAGTATGCATTTGATATTTGAGGATTGAATGAATAAACGTTCCTTACAGCAGCCCTGTGAGATAGAGTATTTATTCCCATTTTATAGATGAGGACCCTGAGACACTAAGTTTACTAATATACAGCCTCTAGGGGATTTTTGTGTTTTGTTCACTGTTGCATCTCTTGATGCATGGAACAGTATAAACATGTTAAATAGTTCTTGAATGAATAAATGAAAAAAGCAAATCCAACTTACCCAAGATCACATGGGTGGAAAGCAACAGAGGCAGAATTCGAACTCAAGTCTCATTGGATCCATAACACATTCATTTCTTTTACTTTTTGAAATTGTTCAAGCTGACATAATAATTGAAATAATAGTGCAAGGAACAGTAGAACCCTTCACCTAAGCGTGTCATTTAATATTTTGTCACATTTGCTTTATCTGTTTCTCTATTTACATACATATTTTTTTTTCTGAACCATTTGTAAAGGTGTTTCAGACATCGTGACATTTCACCTAAACACTTCAGTCTGCACTTCCTCAGAATAAGGACATTCTCTTAGATAACACAATGCCATTTGTATACCTAAGAAAATTCAGATTAATTTGAATTTGTGCAGTTATTCCCCAGACTCTTTTCATTACTATTTTATGTTTCCCCTGCCTAATCAGGACCTGATCAAGGGTCATATACTGCCTTGGTGGCTATCTCTTCAGCAAAGCCCATTCTTTTAACTCTATTCCATGTTGCCTGGGATGCTTAACTCAACTGCATCACTTTATTTCCACAGCCTCATCAGTTTGGCCAACCTCCCTCCCTCGGGGTTAGCAAATACAGCAGGAGAGAGGACACATCCAGAGGAAAACATCTATACCATTGAGGAGAACGTATATGAAATGGAGGATCCATACAAGTATTACTGCTCCGTCAGCAGCGGGCAGCAGTCCTGACAACCCCTGGGCTGTTGTCTTTCAACGCCACCAGATTCACCACTTCCTTTTGGGGTTTGGTGTTATCTTCTTTGAAAACTATGAGATGGCTCACCTGACTGGTTTTAGAGGTTCTGTCCTTGGCCACCGAGCAGAGTTTTTCCATGTTCTAAAGATAAGGAGCTCACCCGAGGATTGAACTGGTACCAGCATTGTACTTAGACAGGCACAACATTACCTCTGTGTTCCCGCCACCCAACTCAGAGGCTGCTAATCAGGGCATTAGAGCTCAAATGGGCTTTTATAGAGAGTAGGAATTCTTAATATGGGGTCTCTGGAATTCCAGATATTCAGTTATATGGTGTGTCCATGAAGCTTCTGAAAATACAGGGGAAATTATGTGCTGAGATACGTGCGTGTCTTTTTCGGTACGGGAAGTCTAAAGGGGCCGCCGATTCTCAAAGAACTCTGTGAACCGTAGCAGGTTCGGAAACTATTGGAGTAGGAGTAGATGGTCTTGAAGGTTCCCTTTGAGTCTCAAGGTTGATGCTTCTTTGAATGTTGACTCTGTGACAGTAAGTGCCAGTGCACAGCTCTCCTTGGCCTAAGTTAAGAAGACTGCCCAGCAAGGCCTGTGGTGTGGCAGGTGCTCCTGGAGAAAGAGGAAGTATGCTTAGTGTGTGTTGACAGGTTTTGCTTGGGGTGCACTCAGAGGGAAAGATCTCTGACCAACTTCTCCATTCATGGAGAGAACTGGAGCTGTGTTTCTCACAAAAGAAGAAGCAGTGACTGGGACACAAATTCTGTTTCCTGGTGGAAAGTAGGTAAAGGGCTCCAGCCATCTGTATTTGTCCCTGTCAGATCCCCTGATGGAAAGACAATGGCCCTTAAGCTTTAGTTCCAAGATGGTAGAGAGTAGGTCTATCTTGCCTATTTGCTTCCTCCCCAGTCTTGGCACAGCTCTGACACATAATATGGATAGAAATTTACTAAATATCTTTGGAGTGAAAAAATTAAAGAAGCAGAAAGTTAGATTCCTGGGAAGACTTTTCCATTGGAGAGCTCAGATAGAGCTTCACTTGTTGGGGAACTCGAAAATACTCCTAAGCTCCCTTTTCTGCTCTTGTCCAGCATCTGCTCTTCTCAGCATCCTCTCCCTTCTCAGGCCCTTGGAAGTGTGTTATTGTCTTTTTTCCCCTTTCTGCTGAATGAATCAACAATAGGGACCTGTCGCTGCCTGAAAACTGCCTTCCCCAGGTGATGACTGAGCTGCTACTGCGTTGCATGCAGGAGATGTTGGTCACCAAGAATGCAGGCAGCCTGTCTGTTGCAGTGTTTGGGCTGCATCTGGGCAGTATTGGGAAGCACTGGCTTTCTACAGGGAGATCGGTTTGCAAAGTTCCAGGCAGTAGCTTTTAAACAAGCTGAAAAATTAAGTGTTTTAAATTTATGAAATTCTAGAGGGAAGGGACCACAGAAAACATATGAACCAGATTAATGATTCCCCCACAAAAGGGATTCTTATTCTGCAAAAATCTTTACACAAGGATATATATACAAGGGCGATCATTGCAATGGTGTTTGTGAGAGATGTTTCCCATCAGTTGGGGAATAATTGGTTATTGTGGTATGTCAACACACTGGCACAAGTAAAAAAAATTAGGTGGTTTCATCATTGAGCTGTTTTGCTAATGCAACAAACATTAAGTGCTTACTCTGTGCCGGGTTCTCTGGTGCTGGGATCATAGAGAGAGACCAAATAGACACATCCCTGACCCCACAGAACTTCTGATTGATCTGACAGGAAGGATGATTTCATTCAATCAGTCATTCTTTCAGTGAACATTTTTTGTCGACTACTTTGTGCCAGACACTGTTTTAGTTCCTAGAAATATAGCAGTTAAGGAAACAGACAAGATCCCGACTCTCACAGACCTTGTGTTACTTGTCAAAGGAGAAATCTATATTGCTAAGTCAAAAGAAAAAAGAGTTCTAGAATAGTATATATAGTTAATGCTAATTTTTTTTGCCTTTAAATAATCCAGAAGAATATTCCCAAATTAATATGGTTATTCCACAAGGGCAAATAGTCAAAAGATAGTTTCACTTTTTGCTTTTATGTGCTTCTATAATTTGAATTATTTTATCCATTTTTTGTAATAAAAAATAGATTTAAATACTGTGGCAATATTTTCCTGTCCACCCTCCTCCTCATAGAAAGAAATTAAGACTTGGATAAGTTAAGTTCGAGGTCAAGGCGGGCAGTAGAGTGCGCCAGCACTCTAGACGTGTCTAGAGTGTTCCAGCAGAGATTGGAACCTTGGTTTTCAGGGTAGGATCCACTCTACATCAACTATTTGTAATACAGAAGATGGCAGAAAGGGTAACAAACTATCAAGCTACCCCAGAGGGTCTGGGCAATGGCAAGTGGTCACTTAATTAAAAACAATGTAAAAAGATTGAATGTGTGATTTGCTCTTAGAAGTGCTTAGGATTTTTCTCCCAGAGCTCTGCCATAGAGACCCACAGTACAAGAAGAGGCTCCCTGATCTCTTCAGACTGAAAAATTAAGGTCTTACCATGTTTTAACTGCCTATCACTTCTAGTGTTAGAATTCCCCAGGCAGAAATTCCAAGTGGTTTAACCTGTCATTAATTTATTTGGGGGCATCCCTTCATGCCTAGTCCCATATAAATTTAATTCTCATTTAAGTTTGAATTAAAAAAAAACTGAATACAAATTAATTTTCTGTCCAGATTTCTACTGAGAAAGTCTTTCTAGAGGTAAGTAGAGATGCCCTTCGTGCTGTAATTTTTAAGATTTTTGTCATCCTTTTCTGGGGCTCAGTTGGGAAGTGGGAAAAAGGAGAGGGGCAGCTGGAACACTTGGTTGGAGGGTTCTCAAGCTTCAGGAGGGCTCAGATTTTGGCCTATTTTCAGTGGAAAACCTATGCAGTGGAGCAATATGAGTTTCAGGATTCTAGATCCTCTAATATCTTTTTTTTCAGTTGTATTGACTAATTATAAAGGTCATTCCAAGTCACTCTTTTATTATTAGTAGTTTTCTTTTGTAAATTCTTAGTCAAACTCCTTCTGCTTATGGTGTGACTCTTTTTCCAGAGAAAGCAGTGATGTTTAAAGAAAAAAAAAGTTATTTAAGCTATTCAGGTGTGGTGGTGGCACTGGGACATCTGTTTAAATACCCACATTATTTTAATATAATTGTTTTGTGGGTGGGTCACCTTTGGAAAATATTTTATTATAGCTTTATAGTCTATACTTAACAACCTGCTTCCTGATAAGTTGACATGTCCTTTGTAATGTCTACATTTTGAAATTGTACTTTTTCATGCATTTTACATCTAGTTTGTGTAAAATAGAAATATTTCACACTCCAATGCAGTGTTATCTTCTTTTGGTCAGTTCTGAAATATCCTTATATCCATATATCTATATCGAATCTGTTTTAAATTTTATTACCCAGTTTTACTTGCCATTCCTGTTCACTTGCACGCAGAATTTAGTTTTTATTCTGGAAACCCTTAAGTAAAAAGTAACAACTGTAAAAATATAGGTGAAGGTTGCTATACTAATAATGTAGATTTTTTATTCATTTCTTTATCCCAAAGTTCACCACAAGACCTTAGCAAAAATCTCTTGACCTTAATCTGAGGGCTGAAGCAAGGAGCCAATGGTGAGGGGCTTTGAAAGCTGCCAGCTGCCCAGGCCTCAGTGAAGTCCTCAGAGGGGTGCTGCCTTTCCTGTTCTCTCCAGCAAGCCTCCTACTCCAACAAAAATTCCTGGTAGCTAAGCAGCAGCCAGACAGCTTCTAACCACCAGGGAAGAAAGGAGTTTTCTGAATAGATGGAATTTCAGGTGAGAACTAAGGAATATGACATTTAGTTATCCTAGCTGCCTTATTTCAAGCAAATGTGTTTACAAGGAACTCTGGGTGGGCAAGCTAACCTGGAGCCAATTGCTTTACAGTACGTTGAGACTCCGAGTAAGAATCTCTAAGCAGAAAATACATCTTGTTAGAGTGCTTGTTTCCCTTTTTTTTTTTTTTTTAGGTTTTTATTTTGAAATAATTTGAGATTTGCCGAAAAATTGCAATGATAGTACAAAGAGTTCCTGTATTCAGCAGTTTTTTCAGTTAACAGCTTATATAACCGTGGTACCATTTGTCAAAACTAAGATCTTAACATTGGCACGTGGCTATTAACTAAACTACAAATTTTGCTTGGATTCCTACTAGTGGCTTTTAAAATTATAAATTAAGTGCTTTTTGAAAAATAGAGTTTAAATTAAAGGTGAAAGTCCCTATTCCGTGTCCTCTCTATCAAAATTTCTTCCCAGTCCTACTCCCCAGGATCAATCCTTCTAGGCCAGCACTGTCCAGTAGAAATACAGTGTTGTTGTTGTTTTTCATTTTAAGTCTTCACAATCCAGTGAGTGTTTTCCATTTAGAGCACATCTCCATTCTGACTAGTCACATTTTAAGTGCTCAACAACCACATGTCGCTATTGGCTCTAGAATTAGCAAAGTTCTTGGCCATTCTCTATTTTTTCTCTCATATACAGACACACACACACACACACACACACACACACACACACACACACAGTAACCTAATTTCTTCCACTGCTTATAGAAGGCCATCGCTCCATGTCAGAATGGGACAACAGCCTTTACTTAGATAGCTATGTAGTACTAAGTAGAACAAATGTGCATAACCTATTAAATCACTTTCGCAAGCGTAGATGTTTGGTTGGGTTTTTTCCCCCCCTCATTTCAAATAAGGCTGCAAGGAACATCCTTTATTCAAAAACCTATGTGCATTTGTGTACTTCCAATGTATATGATTCTGGATATGGAAATGCTGTGTCAAAGGATGTGATTGTATTTGAAGTATCATGACAATAGAACAGTAGTATATATATACATATATATATATATTTTAACATCTTTATTGGAGTATAATTGCTTTACAATGGTGTGTTAGTTTCTGCTGTATAACAAAGTGAATCAGTTATACATATACATATGTTCCCATATCTCTTCCCTCTTGTGTCGCCCTCAGAACAGTAGTATATTTTTGAACAAATATACCAGTCAGTGTATTACTAAATGCATATTATCTTTCTCAAGGCAGTCATTTTAGAAAGCAATTTATTTCAACAGTGTTCCTTTCACTCAAAGTAATTTGGTTTTGGTTTTTGAAATTTGACTTAAGAATCAGTTTAAGCTAAAATAACTAGGCCAACTGACTCTCGTAGGCCTTATTCCTTTGTAGTCACATTTAATATTTATTCACTCATTTATTTCCTCCCTCCCTACTCCCCTCCCTCCATTCCATCCATCCAGTTCCACTTTTGCTTTCCTAATAGTTTGTTCTCCTCACACAGCAGCCTAGGTATTTTCTTTTTCTTTTTTAAAACTCATCAACCAGGTTCAATTACTCTGTTATTTAAAACCTTTCAACAGCTCCACCAGGGCCTGAATTTCTTCTGACCTCACCAACCCCTCCTTTTTTTTTTGTTTCATCCACACTGGTTTCCTTTCTGCTTCTAGAACAGACCAAGTTCTTTCCAGTTCCAGCACCTTTTTTAGTGAACTTGTGTCCCTCTGTTTAGAATGCTTCTTTCAGACTGTTTGCAGAGCTGCCTTTCTCATCTTTGAGAAATATCATCTTAAATATCATCTAAGAGCTTTCCCTGAACACCCTATCAAAAGTGCCAACCTGCCCATCTCTATTCTAGTTTATTCCCTGCGTATTTTGTTTGAATCTGAAATTCTAATTGTTTACATTTTTGTGATTTGTCTCCTCCAACCCTCAACTGGAAAGTAACTGTCACTTATCTTATATCTTAAGGACCTAGTGCAATGCTTGACCTGTAGTGGGTGCCAAATAAATATTTGTAGATGGATTGAATGAATGAATGTATGCCTGCTGTACTGCAGACTCAAGCCACAATACAGGCACCACAGATACTACAAAGACTTGTTTTTCCTTCAAGGAAGTCAGAGTCCATCAGGACAACATGATGGCCAAGCAAATGATTATAATAAAAGGCAATAAGCTTTGGCAGACCTGCATACTAGATTCTGAGTGATGCAGAAAAGCAGTTTTTGGTGATTTCTTTTTCTTTTTCCTGAAAATACTAACTCTTGTCTTCACCACTTCTTTAATTTAGCTCTATAAAATTCCAGCTGACTCTCATTGAATAAGGATAGCCTGGCACATAGCAGACACTCAATAAATATTAATTGGGTGAATGAATTAAGTGATACAGGTGACATGGATTCCAACAGCGGACCTCCAAAAAACATATAGTGACCCAATGTATTTTCTACTTTGTAGAAAAACATGCGATTTGCAGTGTAAGCCCTTGTATATTTATTAAAGCATTATTTTATAATCGTTCACCTTTCTGGAGGCTTGGTGATGTCTGAATGTTGCTTTAGGCAACTTAAATTGCTTTCTTTTCTGTCTATCTGGGATAAAGAAAAGGATGGTTGTAATTAGGCTGTGAAAAACATGTTACACAAATGTGAAAGACTTCCACTTTTGTAAGAACCTGCAGTTTTGGGACGTGTTTTTTGTTTTCTTTAGTCAAAACCCTTTACGTGTATTATACAAGCAGTACATTGGTACATTCTTGTTGTAAAATGCTCAAATGATACATAAATATATAGCCTTCAACTGAAAGTCCCCCTTGCCTCAGCATGCTTCCCTACCACAGAGGACACTGAATAGTCTGATAGGTATCCATATACATCTTTCCTGTGACTTTTCCATACAGGTACATATGCATGTACATACACTGTCATTCTGTCACAGTGTTTTACAAAAACACGTTCCCATGAAATAGATTTCCCATGAAATAGAATTGTTTTTCTCACTTACTATTTATTGGAAATAGTTCCATGTGAGTGTCCCAATAAAATGTCGACATTCTTTATCAACATAGATAGTTAACAAGCAGAGGGTTCTGTCAACATTGTGGTAAGTCCCAATGCTCACCACCAACAGGGTGCCTTGACAAAGGTTTTGACAGAGCTCAGCATACATTTTCAATAATTGCTACTAGCACAGGAGTTCAACTGGTGCCCAAGTCATGCGGTGGTCTTGGTTTGGGAGACTGCTGAGACCTTTAGAAAATTCCCCTAACCCTATCTGATAAAAGCCCAAAGCTATTATGGTTTTTTGATCCACCCATCTTCCCTAAAATGGTTGTAGAGGAAATGGCTCACAATCATGTGTTATTGCAGCAAGGCACACTGGCTAAAACTGAAAGTTTTCATCCCAAAACAAATCTGTTGTCAGTGTTTTTAAGTAGAAAACATTGTTTTGGTTTTGGGAAGGAAGGAAAAGGACCCATCATCTCATAAGTTCTTGGGGAGACGTTCTGCTTTACACAAGGCAGTGCCCTCTAGCTGTATGAGCAGGAGCTCAGCTCACATTCCATTTTCTGGCATCCTTGTCACTCACAACTTCAAAACCCCAAGCATCAATGGACATGGTATTAATATCTGATATACAATTTATATCATGGTATATAAATTGTATCGGGGCACAGTGTAGCTCAACTCCATTCTTTTTTTTAAATTGAAGTATAGTTGATTTACAATATTGTGTTAGTTTCAGGTGTACAGCAAAGTGATTCAGTATATATATATTATATATGTGTGTGTATATATTTCAGATTATTTTCCATTATAGGTTATTACAAGATAATGAATATAGTTTCCTGTGCTGTACAGTAAATCCTTGTTGCTTATCTATTTTATGTATAGTAGTGTGTATCTGTTAATCTGATACTCCTAATTTATCCCCTCACTTTCCCCTTTGGTAACCCTAAATTTATTTTCTATGATGACTTCATTCTTACTGAAGGTGGTGACTTGTTTTCCTAAACTTTCAAGGGTAGAGACTCTGGGTTTTCTTTGTCTTCCATTGCTTAGTATGCTGTGCTCGATAAATATTTGGTGAAATAATATTTGTTGAGGGAGAAGAACCTGGCTTTCACTTCTGCATCTGCCCTGAGTGACTTCTAAGGGTCCTCTTCTCTATTCCTCTCTTTGGTCCTCAGTTTATTCACATATAAATCAAGGGGTTTGGCTCCAGGTAGTCAAAGGTCCCTTCATGTATAAACAGTCTCAAAGTCCATATGACTTTTCAGGCCTAGAGTCCAACCCCAAATTAAGACCTGTATTGAATATTTTGAGAACATCCTACATCAAAAATAATAAAAATACCTAGGAATAAAACTGCCTAAGGAGGTGAAAGACCTGTACTTGGAAAACTACTGAAGATGACACAGATGGAAAGTTATACTGTGTTTTTGGATTGGAAGAATTAATATTGTTAAAATGATCATACTACCCAATGCAATCTACAGATTCAATACCATCCCTACCAAAATACCAATGGCAGCTTTCAAAGAGCTAGAAACTATTTAAAAATTTATATGGAAATATGAAAGACCCCAAATTGCCAAAACAGTCTTGAGAAAGAAGAACAGAGGTGGAGGAATCACACTCCCTGACTTCAGACTATACTACAAAGCTACAGGAATCAAAACACTATGGTATTGGCTCAAAAATAGACACATAGATCAATGGAAGAGAAGAGAGAGCCCAGAAATAAATCCACACACTTATGGTCAATTAATCTATGATAAAGGAGGTAAGAATATACAATGGAGAAAAGACAGTCTTCGATAAGTGGTGCTGGGAAAACTGGACAGCTACATGTCAAAGAATGAAATTAGAACATTCTTTAACACCACATACAAAAATAAACTCAAAGTGGGTTAAAGACCTCAATGTAAGACTGGAAACCATAAAAGTCCCAGAGGAACACATGGGCAGAACACTCTTTAACATAAAACATAGCAATATTTTCTTGCATCTGCTCCTAAGGCAACAGAAATAAAAGCAAAAATAAACAAATGGGAACTAATTAAACTTAAAAGCTTTTGCACAGCAAAAGAAACCATTACAAAACAAAAAGACAACATAGTGAGTGGGAGAAAATATTTGCAAATGATATGACCAATAAGGAGTTAATATCCAAAATATATAAACAACTCATACAACTCAACATCAAAAAAACAGCCATATTTAAAAATGGGCAGAAGACCTGAATAGACATTTTTCCAAAGAGTACATGCAGTTGCCCAATGGGCACATGAAAAGATGTTCAACATTGCTTATTATCAGGGAAATGCAAGTCAAAACCACAATGAGGTATCACCTCACACCCATCAGAATGGCTATTGGCAAAAAGAACAACAACAAAAATGTTGGTGAGGATGTGGAGAAAAGAGAACCCTCATACCCTGTTGGTGGGAATGTAAATTGGTGTAGCCTCTGTGGAAAACAGTATGGAGGTTTCTAAAAAACTAAAAATAGAACTACCATATGACCCAGCAATTCTACTCCTTAGTATAAATCTGAAAAAAAAAAACCCAATGATTCAAAAAGATAACATGCACCACCATATTCATAGCAACATTATTTACAGTTGCCAAGATATGGAAGCAACCTAAGTGTCCATCAGCAGATGAATGAATAAAGAAGATATGGTGTGTGTGTGTGTGTATATATATGTATATATATACACACACACACAATGGAATACTACTCAGACATAAAAAATAATAAAATTTTGCCATTTACAACAACATGGATGGACTTGGAGGGTATTATCCTAAGTGAAATAGGTCAGACAGTGAAAGACAAATACTGTATGATATCACTTATATGTGGAATCTAAAAAATAAAACAGACTAGTCAATATAACCAAAAAGGAAACAGACTCACAAATATAGAGAACAAACTAGTAGTTACCAGTGGAGAGAGGGAAAGGGGGAGGGGAAATATAGGGGCAGGAGATTAAGAGGTATAAACTATTAGGTATAAAATAAGCTACAAGGATATATTGTACAACACAGGGAATGTAGCCAATATTTTATAAGGACTCTAAATGGATTATAACCTTTAAAAATTGTGAATCACTGCATTGTACACCTGTAACTTATATAATATTGTACATCAAATATACTTCAATAAAAAATAAAAGCAGCCTAGCAGAGAACAAATACTATTGCAGCTCACTAAGATCTCCTGGTAATCTATTTAGTAAGCGGATCAAATCCAGCAAAAAGACTGACAGACTGGAGAAGCTTGACTTTTAAAGATACTTCCCAACATTCTTATGTAAAGGTGTGGCAAAGAGATAAGGAATAGAATTCCATCTTTATCCGTAAAGAGAAAAGAGAAGGAATCAGTGACAGACCACCAGAGGAGCTGGAAAACTACCTCCTAACTCACTGGTAAGTAAATCCTCTGGAAACTTATGCTGAAGAGAAAACTGGAACTTTGCTGCTTGAACTTTCTCGGTATTATATGGGGTCTTAGGACAATGATGACTGAACCAATAGAAATTGGGGTAACTCATATAAAATAGATTTGGGTTTCTTGGGAGATAGGTTCACATTTAAATGGAATCATGGACTTACACATCGGAATTGTTGAAGCTTTTCCTGGGCAACATCATTGAGGGGAGCAGAGGGGAAAAAGAAACCTCAGCAGAATGGAGTGGTACCTTTGGAGGAAGACATACTTATTGAGGCTCTCTTGAAAGCTGTGTGGGGAATTCCCTGGTGGTCTAGTGGTTAGCACTCCGAGCTTCCACTGCAGGGGGCATGGAGTCGATCCCTTGTCAGGGAACTAAGATCCTGCATGCCACGTGGCAGGGCCAAAAAAAAAAAAAGCTGTGTGACTTAGAGTCAATGCATCCATTTGCTGAGCCTCTCATCTGTTAGATGGGTGTTATACAATATCATGGAAATGGGAGTATGTGTGTCTGGAGCATAGCTATAGTAGCAGTTTTGTTCATTGACGTCTGTGACTTGTACATTTAAAATATGTGTTAAGTGTGAAGGAGGAGCCTAGTATTGGCTTCTGACTTTTGCAGATTTGGTAGTATTCTTGTATGTGTTAGAAACTTGACCTTGCAAAGATTAGCAAGTACAAAAGTTTGACTTGGTTGGAGTTTTGTGAGGCTTGGCATAGAAGGGTGTAGCCAGTTTGGGAAGGTGGGCAGCTTTTAGAGTTTGGAATTTGGCCTTGGGGAACCATTAAATGCTTGAAGGTGGGGAAGATAATTGATTGGATTATTTAGATACTGGAGAAGGTTTAAAAAATAGCTATCCTCAGATGTGGGTTCTCCCCCACAGCTGGCAGCTGCAGGTAGCTGGAGAGCGTGGGCTGCTTGGGCTGGTCTTGCTTTCATGACCCCCACATCCAGTGGCAGCTCAGTGCTTCCACATGGTCATGCTTGAGTCCCTAGTCCGATGTTCTATTCCTGGTCATGTCAAAGCAGCATTCCCTAATTGGACTATGAATTCTGTCCCTCTATTGCTCCACACATTTCACCTATCCCAAATCAATACTTCTTCTTCCTCTGAGTCATCTCCAGATAATACAAACATGCTGTTATTTTTATCATCTTAAGAAAACTTTCTCTTGACCCTACTTCCAAACTTCCCCTTCCTTATTATTATTATTTTTTGGATGCAAAACGCCTTGAAAGAGTTCCCTGTCTTCAATTTTTAATTCTCTTTTGACTTTCACATTCCATTAAACCTTTTTCCTGAGATGTAACATACATAGGGAAAGTGAACAATCATTCAGCTACTCTTCACCGAAACTGCTTTGATCAAGGTCATTAATGATGTCCATGTTGCTCTGTCCTATAGGCACATCTCATCCCTTTTGCCTTTGCAGCGTTTGATTCGTGATCATTGCCTCTCTGTTAATGCACTTGCTTTATTTGGCTGCACAAGGATCCCATTTACTTTTTACTTTTCCTCCTGCTTCCTTGGTTTGCTTCTGTGTGTGTGTTGGCGCCTCTTCCACCTCCACCTTTTGCAGAAGGCCCCAGGACCTAGTCCCTAAGCCGAGGGCATTCCCTGAGCATCAACTCTGGTTCACGGCTTTAAAATCCCATTTCTATGCCGATGACTCTCAGCTATGTACCTTGAGCCCAGACCCCTCTCCTGGACTCTTAACAGTCTCCACTTGGGTGTCTGAGAAATCTCAAACTCAACATGTCCAAAATCCACAGTGTTTCCTTCCAAACTGTGTTACACACAGCTTCCCCTGTCTCAGCTGGTGGCACCTCCAGTCTTTCCAGTTGCTCAGGCCAAAATCGCTTGCAGTCATCTTTAGGCTGCTACTCCACACCCTGCAGGAAATCCTGCTGTTTTGAAACATCCAGAGCCTGAGCTGCTCTCCCCTTCTCTCTCCTGAAATACTACAATAGCCTCCTGACAGGTCCTCATGCTTCTCACCCTAGCAGCCCCAGCATTCCTTCTCAGAGGTGAGCCTGACCCCATCACCCCACTGTGCCTGCATTGGGGCTCGTTTTCCTGTGGAGTAAGCAGCTGGAAATTCATGTTTGCTGCCTGAGCCTGTGCCTCAACTGGGACGTATCTTTCTAAGGGTCACAAAATTGACTCTAAAGAGTAGCGATTGATGGAAGTTGAGTAGCTCAAATTAAAAAACAAAAAAATCCATTGTGCTGTTTGGGAGCCTTTAGGACATAGTGGGGGCTCTCGTGGGAGATGGGCTTGTCAGAAAATCCAATCCTATGGAATTGTACAGTTAATTCACATCTCAGAGCCTTGGTTCTGTGTCCCTATCTTGGCGCTCGCTCATCATTTCCTCCACTTAAAACACCCTCTGCCCCTTCCCCATTCTCCAGCTGTGAAGCTCATATGTCACTTTTTAAAGAGATTTCCTCCCATTCCTCCCTCTCACCCCCTCAGTCAGTGAACAGTCTCTCCCCGTGCCTTTGTGCTTCCATAATTTATTCAGTCGATACCTATTGGGTCCCTAAAAAGTTTTCAGGGATAGAGCAGAGAATGAAAGGGGGAGGCCTGCCTTGAAGGGGTTTATGGTCTAGTGTTGAGTGCTGTGCAACACAGTAGCCATGTTTGGCTATTTAAACTTAAAGGTAAATCAAGTTAAATGGAAAAAAATTAATTCCTTAGTTGTACTGGGCACATTACAAGTGCTTGCATGACACCCATATAGAATAACTCCAGCATCACAGACAGTTCTATTGGATGTCACTGTACAAGAGGGAAGAGAGATGGAACTCATGCACACACACACACACACACACACACACACATACATACACACATGTACACAATATATATCACAGGAAACAAGGTAATAAATGTAGAGAACTGAAACAGTCACTGGTTGGCTACTTTAGATAGAGGGACCTGGGGAATGTCTGAGAAAGTGACACTTAAGCAGGGATCAGAATGAAGGGAAGAAATCTGAAAATGATGGGGTGAAGGAATGGGGATCTAGGCAGAACACTGGTCCTAAAGTAAGGATACATTTGAAGGAAACCCATGTGGCTGGAGCCCTGTGGGCAGGGAGAGAGCGGTAGAAGAAATCTGAGATGTTGGCAAGGGCCAGATCACTGGGGCTTTGTAAATCTGGGTAAGGAGTTAGATTTTTTTTTCCCTGAAAGAAACATAGGAGGGTTGTAAGTTGAGGAGTGACAGAGTCTGATTATATATTATCGTTTACATCATTCTGCTCAATTTTATTAGTTGCTTACTTACCTGTGTCTCTGCCTGATTGCACAATTCTGGATTTTTTTCATCCTTGGTGTGTTGAATCATGCCCTGTTAGCCTCAATATATTAATAATAAGTGTGGTAGAATTGAATTAAATTAGAAAATTTTTATCACTGATCTACTGGGCTTTGGCCAAGTCTGAGAGTGTAACAAAAGTAGCCATAAAATGTTTTGTCTCCCAAATAAATAAGGCATGGCCTATTTTTGCATGAGGCATTTCAGAATTTTTCCCCCCGACCTTCGGTGGTGATTGAAGTGGGGTCAGTAGTGTCCCCTCCAAGTGTATAAAGGCAGAGAACAAGATGAAAGCAGGTATCCAGAAATATGCTTATTCCTTGGGAGAATGCCTCTTGTTACCTAGTTGAATTCAAGTGCATGGCATCGTAAAGCTAGGAGGCCTATTAAAGACATATGGTCATACCTCTTGGTTTTATGAAAGAGGTGATTTTCAGCAAATAGTTCAGGGGACAGCCTGTGTGAAGGCCCAGCAACAGGAGGGGGCTTGTATTCAAGTAGGTGGAGGAAGGTCTAAGGCAGGGGCCTCCTCCAACCAAGGCCTTCTTCAGAGACTGAAGCACCCCCAGGCAGGGCTGGTGCAGGGGCAAGCTGGAGAGGGCATGCGCTAAGGTGAAAGTGTGGTACAGGCCGCGTGTTGCCATCTTTTTTGTTTTTTTTTTTTTTGCGGTACGCGGGCCTCTCACTGTTGTGGCCTCTCCCGTTGCGCAGCACAGGCTCCGGACGCGCAGGCTCAGTAGCCATGGCTCACGGGCCTAGCCGCTCCGCGGCATATGGGATCTTCCCGGACCGGGGCACGAACCCGTGTCCTCTGCATTGGCAGGCAGACTCTCAACCACTGCGCCACCAGGGAAGCCCTGACATCTCATTTTATTTCACAAAACACAAAAAGCTGAGTTCTCACGTGAGCTCTCTGGATTTTTAATTTTGGCTATTAATTAAGAAATAACATTTTAAACACTGTGTACAAAGTACTTCTGCAGGCCAGATATAGTCTTTGGGCCTCCAGTTTACAGCATCAGGCTTTAGGCCTCTTCCGAGTTCAGAGGCTGCTAGAGAGCAGGGTTCACGTTTCTGGGCAGTACAGGACCCATGACCACAGGATGCCAAGGCCATCGTCAGCTTCTCCAGGAAGCCTGTCATGAGCTGCGAGAAGCCTAGAAACGGAGCACCAGTGCCTCCCTGAGAGGAAATTAGTGAATCTTTAGACCAGAAGGAGAGTTAATGAAACACTAGCCAGGCTTATACTTGTTTGTATGGTTTAATGATTAAGAGCAAAAGTCAGAAGCCCTCATCTGGAATCTAGGCTCATTTAACCTCTGGAAGCCTCAGCTTCCTCTTCCATGAATGGGGTTAGTAACAGCACCTGCCTAAGGGGTTCTGTGAAGATTAAATTCATGTGGGTGCTTGACACAGAGGCTGCTACACAGTATATTCTCCAAAAACCTTAGCTAATATCAGTGCATATTTAAGTTTAGTTTAAGTTCTCCCACAGCCCTTTTGCTCATAAAGAAAAGTCTCTGAGGGAGATAGAGCAAGTATTTTTAGTGCTATTTTCCAAAGGAAGAAATCAAGGCTTGGAGGAACTCCATAACTCACAGGGATACCCAGCTTTGTAAGTGGCAGAGCTGGGATCTGAACCCAAGTCTAGTCCACACTCTGCTTCCTGAAACATTCTCCTGATACCACTCAGTAAGATGTGGTCTGCGACATTGCATCCTGTAGCATGAATGGTGAGGTATAATGATTTGCATTTTTGCTCAATTCTTGTGTCATCTAAAGAATGTCACTCCCCACCTGGCTCTACAAGAATTGAGTCAGTAGCCACTACAGTCGCTGACCTTCAACACACCCTGAAAGGAGTTTGGAGCAGAGATCAGGAATGAGGCACTCTATGCTTTGTGGAGACTGGCAGAACAGGCCTTCAGATAGATATCTTTAAGAGAAAATTTTATGAATCCAAAATTTTTTTCATCTTTCTGACCTTAGAAAAGCACTAAAATCATTAACTGAAATAGCTGTTCCTTGTGACTAGCAACCTTCTACCGACTGCACGGCTCCAAAATCACAAACATGCCGACCTCCCCTCCCCCCAAGGCCACCTCTTTGGAGCAGTTCCTCAGAGCTCTCTGAGAGGCTTGTCTCCTGGTCCTCATTAAGTCCCCAAATAAAACAGAAACTCACGGGCACATTGTACATTTTTGTTTCAGTTGACAGTTTTGAGGACCATGAAGGGAGGCAGAGCAGACTTCTGTCCTTTGCCTGAACTTAGGACCCAGAGCCCTTGGTACCAGCAGGACCCATTGCCCTTCTGTCTGTCTGCCTCCTCAGCGTCTCCAGATGAATTTGAGTAGGCCTTTCTGGTTCTCAGATCTCCTGATAATCGGTGGATGATCCTGAGTTTTATTTGGTGGTGTATAATAAGTACCTGCCCCTAACTGTCCCCACCCCCACCCAGTTGAAAGATATTGGAGGACTTTGGTTGAAAGAGACTGGAGCAGTCTGGACTGGGTGATTAGGTGGGAAGCTGGCCTAAGGGCTTTCCTAAAATAGGGGCTTCAGAATGTCAGCCTACATCTTTAAAGAATTCTGACTCTAAGGGAACAAGTCCTTCTAGGAGAACCTTGCATTTCTCTCCCTGTGACTTGAGATGTAAATGTTCTAGCAGGGCTCTCAGGATCCATTATCTTATCTAGACCATCTTCAATTCCTGAAACTGAGAAAAAAGGGGGAAAGGCTTTTTAAAATACCAGCAAGTAAACAACTTATTCCAACTGTTATTTAAAAACTAGTGAGTTTTATATTGTAATAACTGATTTGTAACTAAGTTTTTAAGATGAAGCTACATGTCTGTGTGTGCCTTATAGATATGATAGGTCTCTACCTCTGGAGAGTATTACCAAAACTAATTTGGAAATGAGCTCTATTTAATTGACTTAAAGGAAATTAAGTGCTTATATAAATTCTCAGAAATATATAATAAACTAGCCCAGATGAATTTTAGGTTCATGTGAACTGGGAAATATTCAGTATTAAATTAATATTTGGTATAAAAGTTAGAGCTTGTTGGTTTAATTAATATAGACATGTCTTTAGAGCCATCAACATAAATATAATACTTTTATTGTACCTAGATTTACTAGAATAAGTTCTTATATCTGTCAGCAAGAAAAATAACTTGGTATGATGAAATTTTTTATAAGTCTATTAAATGTAAGTGAGATAAGAACTTTTAGGTAAACTCTTTAGAAATAATTATGTTTTAGGAATGTCTACTTGAAAATAGTCTCTCTAGATATTTGGTAACTTGAAACTTTAGAATTTTGCTAAAATAAGTTAAATGATGGAAATTTATTAAATATTGATGTCCTTCCCAAATAAAATAAGGTAACTGGAACATTATTTACTGAACATAGGCATCATTTTGCAGAGAAATTAAAGATATTTAGGACTATTAATAAACATATTTGGTGCCACATACATTTGGAGACATTTTCTTTAAGAAATCACGTTTCTTAGAAATTATAAGTAGTATTTAAAGTTTGCCAATCTATAGAATGCTAATGTAAAAGACAGTTCATAATTGCTTACTTCTTAGTTTTCACTAGAAATTAAGGTTTTTAAAAGTTGAGAATTCTAATTAATATATGTAATTAGACTACTAAGTTAATATGGAAAACATCTTTGTATGCAAGAAAAAAGAAGGTATAAGAAATAGAAATGTATTTTGTTAAGGAAAAAGAAAATAATTTTGTCCTAATGCTAGTTATTTCTAAATGGGAAAGAAGAGACAAATTAATATGGGTATAGAAAATTTTAGAAGGTTTGAGAGAAAAAATAAGAAACTTTAGAGGGGAATTTTTTTGTATGGTCAAAACTAAGATTAGAATAAATTTAACTGAGCAAATGAATTTAAGTATTAAAGGTAAAATGGTACAAAACCTGATTTTGTTTTTTTCTGTATTAAGAGGGGAGTGTTTTCTTAGAATATTGATCTGCTTTTTATAACAGATTGTAAATTTTCTTTATGTTTTAAGTAATTTGTAATAACTTTCTGTATTTGCCTTTGAAATCTTTTATTGTCTCTTGATTAAGTGAATGAGTATTGTTTCACAGTGACCTATGATGCCAAGTGTTTTAAAGTCTTTTGATATTTTTGGCAAACTTCCCAAAGATCACATTCCAATTGAAGTTTATATTTGACCTCTAGCTAACTTTGAGGTCTTCCAAAAGGCCCTGGAATACCTCAAGGGAATTGTTTTCTCTCCTTAACAGAGAAATATTAAACTAATTAGGCTTATTTGGTATGTTAAATTACATGGAAAGCATTTCAAGTGAATTGTGATAAACATTCTTAGGCTATATTTTAGGGGGAAATGTTATTAATATAGATATTCTAGAAATTATTGGAATTCCTAAAAACCTGGTATGTCTTAGTAAAATGTTATCAGTCATAATTGATTATTATCTTAAAATGTTATGAAACAAATTTCTTTGCCAATTGCATCACTATCAGCTCTTTTTTTTTTTAACTTTTTATTTTATATCGGAGTATAGCCAATTAACAATGTTGTGGTAGTTTCAGATGCACAGCAAAGCAACTCAGCCATACATATACGTGTATCCATTCTCCCCCAAACTCCCCTCCAGGCTGCCACATAACATTGAGCAGAGTTCCTTGTGCTATACAGTAGGTCCTTGTTGGTTATCCTTTTTAAATATAGCGGTGTGTACATGTCAATCCCTAACTCCCTAACTATCCCTTCCCTCCACCCTTCTCCCAGGTAACCATAAGTTTGTTCTCTATGTCTGAGTTTGTTTCTGTTTTGTAAATACTTTCATTTGTATCATTTCTTTTTAGAGTTGCATATAAGCAATATCATATGATATTTCTCTTTCTCTGTCTGACTTACCTCACTCAGTATGACAATCTCTAGGTCCATCCATGTTGCTGCAAATGGCACTATTTCGTTCTTTTTAATGGCTGAGTAATATTCCATTGTATGTATGTACCACATCTTCTTTATCCATTCCTCTGTCAGTGGACGTTTAGGTTGCTTCCATGTCTTTACTATTGTAAACAGTGCTGCAATGAACATTGGGGGTGCATGTATCCTTTCGGACCATGTTTTTCTCCGGATATATGCCCAAGAGTGGGATTGTAGGGTCATATGGTAGCTGTATTTTTAGTTTTTTAAGGAACCTCCATACTGTTCTGCATGGTGGCTGTACCAACTTACATTCACACCAACAGTGTAGGAGGGTTCCCGTCTCTCCACACCCTCTCCAGCATTTGTTGTTTGTGGATTTTTTGATGATAGCCATTTTGACTGGTGTGAGGTGATATCTCATCGTAGTTTTTGCAATCAGATCTTTAACCATGCCTTTTAAAATCTTTGTCATTCATAGACAGTTATTGTTTGATTCTGATGTCTTTGCAAAAATGTTTCATCTTAAAGAAAATTCATAGAAAGGACTTTTGACAAGCACAGGCTTGTAAAACTCTTCATAAAACTGTTAACAAAAGATCGAAAATTACATAGGACTCAGTGAACTGATCAATATGGTTATAATTTTTTTTCTGAAATACTACCGCCTTTTTTGTTCTGAAATATTACTGCTTTTTAATCTGTTTTCCAGATATAAGGAAACCTTTCCCTTTAAGCTAATTATGACTTACAGTAATTTGGTAAATGATACCTTCGTAAGCAGAACTGAAACATTTATCTTTTCTTTCTACCTGATTCCTCCAAAACTGTAAACCCTTATGTTACTAGCAGCCTTATCAAGTGAATAAGGGAGGCCACCTCCTGGTAGATGCAGGAATCTGAAGATATTTTGGGACCTTGAGAAGAGAGGAATTCACCCAAATCTGTAGATATTGTAGGTGGGATCTGATGGCAAGCCCATGGGATGGCTTTTCTGGCCTTGAGAAGCCTTTAAAAAATTCAATCTGAGATTCTTTATAAAAAGTTCCAGCAAAGCCAATTTTAAAAAAGAGCCCGTATGATCAGTTACACTTATGTAAATAATCAGGCCAAGTTTATTGAAACCAGACTTATTTTTGCCAACAAATTACTCTTAATTTGGCTATATTTGATAGAAATCAGGGTAATTTTAGAGAGAAAAATTATGTTTCAGTGGATATTAAATTCTAGTGTTGTTAATTGAGGTCTGTGTTTACTGCCTAAGACTCACTTACCAGATAGCCCCCTGTTGTTAACGTTACATTATTGTAAAGTTTAACTGAATTATTAAAAGGACACTCTAAGTTTGTTTCTGAAGCTTATCACAGTAATCTATCTTTGGATGAAGATCAGATGCCCCATGAACTATAACCAGAAGATTATGCCTATTGGAAAAGGCATCATTTAAAGGATTATCTCCAACCTAGATGGAAGGACCCTTATCAGGTACTCTTAACTAGCTCATGCACAGAAAGACTGAAGGAAATTGACTCTTGGATTCATATTTTCCACTTAGAAAGGGCCCCTGCACTGGACTGGCCTATAGAGAGAACTGCTGACCTCAAACTCACCTTAAAACAATGCTCAAACAGAGGAGAAACTGCACTCACACCAAGACAAGAAGAAGACAACATCAGAAGTAGATGGCTCTTCCTAGATGCCAGACCTGACCCATATGATTATTTATCATGTTTTCAATATAATAATTACATTAGATAATAATATACAATTAAAATTATAGAAATATGAATATAATTATATACTATAATTCTTTATACTAATTTCTTGGACTTTTGCATAAATCCATGTTTTTCTATCATGGGCATAAATCCTACACAGAGTTTAGAAATTAATCCAGTTGTTGGGTTTCTGGTCAATTACCTACATCCAATATTTCTGGGTTACCTTGGTGAATTTCTCCTCTCCAAGGCTCTAATTGGATGACCCTTAGGAAATTTATTTTAGAAGAAAGAAGTTATAGTTCTGTTTGAGCTATATTGGTATTACTAGATGGGACCCTCTCACTTGGCCAATCAACGGTACTTGCTCTGACCATGGCTATACATATGAATTTTCTTTTAAAGTTACTCAAGCTCAATAAGAACAAGCTAAATTTCAGTCAAAAAATATAACTTCCCGTTTATTAGGAGGGACCCTCCTTCAGTTATGGGGTGGATTTATATGACTATCACCGGACTATTTAAGTCATTTAAGTTTAAAAGCTCCCTTATATTGGGAACAGTTAAACTAAGGCTAATCAACCTAATAACACTAGGAAATTAGGCCGGGTGCCTTATGAACAATACCAATGTTTCATTACTTTTAAGATAGCGATTGGTAAGGAGAGACTGAGTCAGATGAGCTGGGAATATACTGGACCGCACCTAATGGAAGCGCTTGGCTTAAATATTTACTTATGACCCTATTAATGCTACTAGCTATATTATTTGTATTCTGCGTATTTTACAAGGTGGTTGTTTCTTGCATTACCAAACGTGTGACTGAGCCTCTGATAAAAATGATGACTAGGCAACTTGAAATGATTGACACACACATATATATATTTCTTTATGAACTCAAGATTGTAATAGTGTAACTCTCGATATGGGAAGAAGCAACAAGAGGGAATCTTTGCCTGGACCATAGCAGACTAGTAAGACAGGTGGTCCAGAGACTTTTAGCTACTATTAGCCGTGCCTAGTCCAATAATAGCAAACTGAGGATCAACAGAATCCTGGCCTGACTGAGGAAAGAGTATTCTTAGCACCATGGGATAAAATGGTCCTGAATTGCCTCCCAAATAATGATTGAATTTATAACCATGAGGGGGCACTGCCAGCTATACAGTGTCACTCTCCATCTGATTCTAGAAGAGTTAAGTCACTAGCCACTGTAGTCCCTGATGTTCAATACACCCTGAAAGGAGTTCAGGGCAGTGATCAGGAATGGCACTCTGTGCTCTGGGAAAACTGGTTGAACAGGCCTTCAGATAGTTAGATGTTTTCAGGAGAAAATTTTATGAATCCAAATTTCTTTCATCTTCCCGTACTTAGAAAAGCACTAGAACTGAGATATCTGTTCCTTGTGACCAGCGGCGACCTTCTACCGAGATGTGTGCCTGATTGTACTTCTCCAAAATCATATATATGCTTATCTCTCCACCTCTGTCTCTTGGGAGAGGTTCCTCAGAACTCTCTGAAAGGCAGTCTCCTGGGCCAAAGACGGTCCTCAGTAAGTCCCCAAAGAAAACTGAAACTCACAACTCTCATGTTGTGCGTTTTTATATCAGTGGGCGCTTGACAATTTGACTGAGGCTGGAGACTAGCCATTGTGGCCACAGAGCAGGAAGGAAGTCCCCTGCCCTCGCCAGAAGGCCAGCTGACTCTCATCTTCGAGGCAAAGGGTAAGTGCACCTTTGCCACGGGAAGTCTGGTCTTTGCTCTGGTGTCCTTGGCTAAGCCGGCCTCTGGTTTCCTTCCTGTTTGCTCCCTTATCTCCTCTGTCAGCACCTGGAGTCAGTTTGGACTCTAAGTATAGGAAAGGAGCTGGGGAAGAGGGGACTGCTTCAGAGGACACCTTTGCCTTTCTGTTGGAAGGGTCAGAGCCCTCAGTCACCTGGAGCCAACAGACCTGAAGCCTTTGCATGGTCTTGTTTCCAGCAGGTAGTCTTATGTGATTCCCCCCATCAGGGTGAAAGGAGAAGTTGCAATCTGAGAATTAAGACTCGTTCTGATACCATCTGGTTTGGGGGCACACCAACCAGCGTGCTCTGTGTTTCCTTCAGGCCGATACCATCATGCATCCGTGGGTAGCCATCCTGGGCCTCATACTCCTTCTGACAGGTAAGTGAATAGGTGGGCTGTACTTTGGAAGCGCTGAGGAAGGGGGAGTGTGTGTGGGGGTGTGGGTGTGGTGGGGGAGGGTAGGTGTTCTTGGGGTTTGTTGGAAGGTAATGGGGTCAACTAGTGACCAAAGAACCAGGCTGACACCTTAAACCAAAGAAATTGCATAAATGCTAAGAATTACAAAATCTATGGGTAGGTGAACAAGGCACCATGCAGTACAGGATGACATGTGCTGCCATTTGTGTTGAAACCAAAAAAAGGAGTAGGTAGATGGTTGTGTATGCATGAACTACTCAAGCGTATGTAGCAAAGAGTAACGGTTGTTATCACGGTGTGGAAGGGGACGGGAAGAAGAAAAGGGGATAGGGTGGCAAGGAGACGAGTGCTTTATTGTACCATTTTGTGCCGTTTGATTTTTTTTAACCATGTGCAACTATTTCTTTTAAAAAGAAAATATTTTAACTTTCCTGGCAGTCCAGTGATTAAGATTCCGTGACTGCAAAGCAGGGGGTGAGGGTTTGATCCCTGGTTGGGGAACTAAGATCCCACATGCCTCCCGGTGTGGCCAAAAAAAAAATTTAAAAAGAAAAATATGTTAATTCAAAACATTCTGTGAGATAGGGAAAAATTTTAGAAATAGACATATCCTAAGTTTTAAAAACAATCTCTAGAGGTGGGAATGTGAGGAAAGTACATTTTAAAATTATACTTCTAAAACTTAAATTTTTATAATTAGCATGTATTACCTTTGTAGTCCAAAAATGACATTAAGCAAAATTAAATATTATCAGAATTCCAGTGAAAAATATAGACTCTTAATTTATGTAACAATGAGTGTTTTATTCCCAGAGCATTTCCCAAACTCACAGCTCAGTCCTAACTATGATTAACTGTTGAATCTCAGATTTCTTTCAAGGACCACCCAGACTGCATTTGGCAATTCAGCGTTTTTTAAGCCACTGCCACAGGAGAGAGTTTTCCTGCCTATTTGTTTTTAAGAGGCAAAATTTAGTATTTGATCGAATATTCTCCGATTTTTTGGTTTCACCTGGGTAAGTGGACCTTACCACCTGCATTGCAGGGCTGTCATCAACTCACGAGAAAGGATCCCTGCTTAAATTTTTTGGATTGATCGTAAAGCATGATAAGCCTCAGTTCCTCCTGAAACTATTATAAACCCTTTTTTCTAAGAACTGATTTCTAAAGAGTTTACTAGGCTTCTGCCTTCTAGTCAATGCTGCTTTAAGTAAAACACTAGCTCTGCTTTTTTTTTTTAAAAAATAAGAGAGGGGTTGTGAGATGACTTTATTTGCAATAGCCATTTTTAAAATTGCAATAAAAATTGAAAATCAAAACTTTAAATGCAATAGACTTTTTAAAACAGATTTCAACTGAGACAGTGATTGAATCTAGGGGAGAGGAAAAGCCACATGTATGTATTACCTATTAAATAAGCAGATACCTGTCAAACACAGGATGAAGTACACACACACTCATGCATTACTGGAGTATCATTTGTTTCAAACCTTTTGGAAAGAAATTTGGTCATATTCACCAAGAGACTGAATATATTTCTGCCCTTTATCCTGATACTTTCTTTCTTGGAAATCTTTTCCTATTAGGAAATAATCCTGAATACAGAAAAACGTTTATATGATGTTTTATCTACAAATACATCTAGTAAATAGTAACGCTGCTAAAGAATATGTTAACATAGAAAAATGCTTATACTAAATTTTAAAACTCAAGATATAGTCAGATGATTACAAACCAAAGAAGCTATATAAAGAAAAAAAATGAGAATGAAATTAAAGTTAAAATATTGAGACCTCATGCTCAGGTTTCTCTTTATTTACAGATGGTGTAACGTCTTACCCACGAGTGACTGGAGTGGAGGGTCAGTCTGTCAGGCTACCCTGCACCTATGGTGGAGAAGTCAAGAGCATGTGCTGGGGCCAAGGGGCATGTCCTTTAACTCGCTGTGGAAGTGCCATTATCTGGACTAATGGATACAGTGTCACCTTTCAGAAGGACAAACGTTATAAGCTAAACGGAAACATTGGTGAAGGGGATGTGTCTTTGACCATAGAGAATGCAGCTCAGGCTGACAGTGGCTTGTATTGTTGCCGTGTTGAGAAGAGAGGGTGGTTCAATGATATAAAAATCACCCTAGACTTGAGTATAAAGCCAGGTGAGCTTGTCTTCCTCCTTTCTTTGATTACTTCCTGTGGGTTCCCAGAGATAAGAGTTTTCTGTTTGATATTAACTGTCTTCCTTTATTAGGGAAAGAGGAGGTTCCTATAATCTTGTTTTCTAATAACTTTTGGAATAGAATAACTTCTATTAGTGTAGAATGAAGTGTTAAGACCCAACACAGTCAAAAATAAATAAAATAAAAAATAAATTAATTAAAAAAAAAAAAGACTAACCTTGATTCAAGACCATAGTCTAGAGATCTTCCCAGTCAGCAAACTATCTCCTAAAGCAGTGCTTCAAAAATGCTAGTTGGTTCATGAAAAAGCTTTCACTGTTCCACAGTGAACATTTTTATGGAGGTAAATTTATTCCACTTGAAGAACTGCCCTTTTGTCTGAGGTTATGTCTTAGAAGAATTCTCAAGTGTCCTGTCTTAACATTTTAAGACTTATAGAGAATTCATACATATAAAATAGGTAATATAAGGTCCTGTCAAGTAGATGTATCATTTAGCTTTAACAATCATCAATTCAGTCTTGTTGCATATACATTGTATAAGCCTATATAGTTTCACCCCCTCCCTCTGTCCTGTCTTGGATTTTTTGAAGCATATTTCACACCATATCACTAAATTGACTGTTGAAAAAATAAAATGGCTTTATTGCAGTATGAAAACATTTGCATCTCAATAACGTTCACCTGTTGCTTTTAAGAATTTCACAAAATCCAAAAATCTGGGAAGTTTACGTTTTTCCATCTTGATGTAGACATCCTAATTTTTCTTGCCATTTGATGAAAGGAGCAGGTTCTTCAGGATTTCCTGGTTTCTGATGCTCTTTCCTAATGAATCTTCTCCCACTAAAGTCTTCTATTGACAACAGAATCCAATACCTGTGGCCTTCATAAGCTATGACTCTTTTT
Source organism: Pseudorca crassidens (assembly GCF_039906515.1). Classification (NCBI taxonomy): domain Eukaryota; kingdom Metazoa; phylum Chordata; class Mammalia; order Artiodactyla; family Delphinidae; genus Pseudorca; species Pseudorca crassidens. The sequence continues at coordinate 132,681,016 of NC_090298.1, read as the reverse complement.
TGATTTAAATGAACTTGATATTGCAATCTCCCAACTTTTGTACTTGGCTTGTGTCCTTTATAAAGGCAGGTAAAATAAGGTCAATTCTGATGCAGCAAATAGCTGACTCTGGGGAACCTATATGTAGGAGGCAATTTAAAGACACCAAAAGAGGATGGAGATGTAGACATGTGACGAGGCAACGTGTGGAGAAGAGATTATTCTTGGAGTTGTGAAATTATCTGATTGGTCTGGCTGAATATTTTTTTAAAAGGATAGAGAAAGAAATTAGTAGGGGACTTTTTTGTTTCTTTTTGTTTTGTTTTAATTTATTTATTTTTGTCTGCGTCGGGTCTTCGTTGCTGCGCACGGGCTTTCTCTAGTTGCAGAGAGCGGGGGCTGCTCTTCATTGCAGTGCGTGGGCTTCTCATTGCAGTGGCTTCTCTTGTTGCGGAGCATGGGCTCTAGGCACGCAGGCTTCAGTAGTTGTGGCTTGCGGGCTCAGTAGTTGTGGCTTTCAGGCTCTAGAGCGCAGGCTCAGTAGTTGTAGCGCACCGGCTTAGTTGCTTGGCGGCATGTGGGATCTTCCCAGACCAGGGCTCGAACCCTTGTCCTCTGCATTGGCAGGCGGATTCTTAACCACTGCAGCACCAGGGAGGTCCCAGTAGGGGACTTTTAGAGTGCTTAGAAATTCTTTAATAGATGAATATTTACAAAGCCACTGCTCTGTCCAGTGGGAAACGGGTCCGTAACTGAGCCAAAGTGACTCTCTGCCTCCAATCCAATTTTTTGCTTAAGTTTTCTTGCACTTTTCACAGAATCAGCTTACTTTTCAACCTTCTGTTAGGGCTCTTCCTCAGCAGCTCCTCTACCCTTAGTTTCCTAGATTCTTCCTCAGAAAATACTTACCACTGAGGAAGACACATTAGTTAAACAAGCCAGTTAGGTTTCTTCCTTTTTATAGCCTTTGATCAGACTTTTTTGCTTGCTTCCTTTTTTCTCTAGATTTGATTTCAAACTGAAGGGAGGGGATTGGATTGCACTCTTCTTAAAAACCTCTAACTACACTGTTAGAGCAGGGTCAGCAAACTGTAGCCCTAGGACCAGATTAGATTATAAAACAGGCTCACCAACAGTTTTATAAATAAAGTTTTATTGGAACACAGCCACACCCATTAGTTTATATACTGTCTATGGCTGTTTTCACACTGACAGAGTTGAGCAATTACCACTGAGATCACAGGACCCCCAAAGCCTAAAACATTTACTAATGCCTTGTACATAATAGACACTCATAAATATTTGTTGAAAAAAACGTTTTTCTTCTTTAAGGCAAAAATTAGTTAGTTTCCAAACTAAATTGACGTCAATCCCTCAAAAGAGTTTTCACACCAATTGTCTCCTATTCAAGAGCTTTGAGCTTCTAATTTATAGTTAGTAGAGTTGAAATTTAAGAATACTTCTTGTGGGCAAAAAAGATGCCTGGTGAGAAAAAAGTACACATTCTTGATTCAATCCTACAATTTCTGCTTTTGTGCCAGGCACTGTGTTTTGGGTTAATCCTAGTTGCAGTTCTTTCTCTGGGTAGCTCTGAGGACTTCAGTAAGTGGTTTGGAGTCCTATACCATTTCTGACTCTGGAAAGAGACAAAGTCATTACCTTTTGTTATTATCCCTTAGGAAGGAAGGAACCTTAAAAGGTCTAGTCCACCTTCAAACCAAATGCACAAGGCATCTGTGTTATCTAGCGTTTGTTAATGGTGTGAATTAATCCACATTTAGGATGCAGGTCTGTTGGGAGGGTACCCTTAGGACTGACTGAACGGAATGCTATTTGTTTGGTAAATATTCTGGTTCTTGGGAACTACTATTTAGGTCCTAGTCACACGCCACTGAGGACAAACACGGCTTCAGGCTCTAGACTTTTTTCCCTACCCCACAGACCTTTATGAAGATACATAAATCTGATATGTGGGACTAGTCTTTTCAAAGGGCTTCGATACAAATCCCAGGTGTCATTTTTTTATCTCCAAACCTCCCCATATATATTCCTTTCAATGCAGCTGTTTCCTTGTTGTGAACATGTCTTCACTCCCTCCTCAGTCACATATTCTAGTTGACCAATGAGGAGAACTCCGAGTTCATGGGAGATAAGTGCTCACTTCTGCCTGGGGACAGTCCCAGTGGTTGTGTTGGTGCACAGGCCCAGCACATGACTCTTGTTTCCTGCTGCTTGATGAATCCTTGCTTTCATGTTGATTTCTAGCTCCACCTACCACAACAGTAATGACCACTATTACTCCACCAATGACCACTGCTACTACTACTCCACCAACTACCACCACTACTACTCCACCACCAACTACTACCACTACTACTCCACCACCAATGACGACCACTACTGCTCCACCACCAACTACCACCACTAATACTACTCCAACAACAACAATCACCATTACTACTCCACCAACTACCACTACTACTACTCCACCACCAACTACTACCACTACTACTCCACCACCAATGACGACCACTACTGCTCTACCAACAACGATGGTCACCACTGCTCCAACAACAACGAGGGCCTCTACCTCTGCTCTTCCAGTGCCAGCACCCACAGAGAACCTCCAGCCAGGTAAACAGATGTGCTTCTGAGCCCAGAAGGCTTTAAAAGGGAGGATATAGACCATCCAGGGTGTTGTGTTAAGGCAGAAGTGCAATCTGGGGTAAGGATTTGAATAGGCTTCCAAACCTGGCTTCACAGAATCTGTGAACCTCCGTCCCATGTTATATTCACCTTTTGTATGTATAAGCATCTTCAGAGTGAGGAGACCCTATAACTTTTTATCAGATTCTCAAAGGAATTCATTAATAGCAAAAAAAAAAAAAGAAAAAGAAATAAAAAAGCCAGACCACTGATCTTGGACATCTAAGGAGGATGGTGGGGATTTGGCCCAGTTGAACACAGACTTATGAGGAAAAATAGGGAATGCCAGAACAGGGTCAGGTGAATGAGATTCTGTCCTTACAAGGAGCTCTGAATAGAGATCATTTAATGCATTCTGAAGTCTCACCCAACACTTGAGGATAAGATTTCATTGAAGTTCATGTTTACTCTAGAACCATGCTAACTGCTTTACAAGTATTAAGCCACTTCATTCTTATGACAATCCTATGCCTTGTAGGTGTGATTCAATCCTATTTTACATTTGTGAGGACCGAGGCACAGAGTCTAAGTTCAGTGTTGACAGTCATATGAATAGAAAATGGTTGAGTCAAGATTGTCCCCTTTAATTTGAATGTTGGGCCTTTGCTGCCTTCTATTATGAACATAGAGCTTATGTTTGGATGAATTTGTCCTGATCTGGCATTCTCACTGGAAAAGCCTTCATACAATTACCCTGCCTTTTCAGGGTGTCAGTGACTTACACAGTTTTGCTTCTGGCATCCTTTAATTTATTTATGTAGCAGAGTAATGCTATTTATACTGATGACAAAGTAAACATCAGATTTAAGGACTTATGGGATTTAGAGTGCACACGTTTGTTTTTTCAATTCTGGCTACATAGTTCATAGTTCAACTTTATGTTAGATTAAAGTTTAGGTTAATACAAGTGGAAAATAATTTGACTTAAAGCTGGGGAAATAGCTTGCCATTCTGAGGACATGTTTAGGTTCAAACTTTCTATTTTTTGGATTAAAAATGTAACTTTTTAGTGGAGGTTCTCAAAGCCTCCACAACCCTTTGGCACTTGAAAGTGGCTCTGGATCCTGGGGAATAACACAAATATCACAACCTTTTAGCCGAAAAAGTCTGATGGAACATATCGATTTCCCTTCATTCCCGTTGAACCATGTCTATATTCAACCAGGAGGGATCTGAAGGATTGGACTTTGAACTGAGTTTCAAAGAGACGTCTTTAGGTTAAAACTGGGATTTTAGAGCCATAAAACTTTGTAAGAAAAATAGTTTTGTTCCAGGCAGCGAACACACTAGAGCATCTGTTGACTTTCTCAATATTGAGTTAGCTTCTTAATAGTTTGTGCCTGCAGAGGCGGATGGCTTAGTGCTCCTTGTTTGGTGAACATGTGTAAGTTACGGCCTTTGTTTAAAGCAGAGTTTCAGAAGGAAAGTGTTGGTTTATGTGACCTCCTGGGGGATAGTATTAGTTGAGTCTTATAGGCATCCTGATAGTTTCCTAAAGAGTTTGAGTTTAGAGTTGAACTTTACAGTATAGAAAGGAGGTGAACACTGGAGCAGATCCAGGGCAGGGGAATTTATCTTTATATCCATTCCCTCTCTGTGCTCTGTGCCCCGTCCATGCTAGTTGCCTAAAATATTCATGCACTGGTTGGATATAAAGTTGTAGGAGCAGAGGAGAAAAGAAAGATGACCACAAAGACCCAAACTAGCAGATGAAGTTAAGCTCAAGAGGTCTTTTGCATGGATTTAAGTTGACTGAAGACGCTGATCATCTGACTTTCTGATTCATCCTGTTCTTAATTCCTATAGTTCCTAAAGAGAGCCACATCCTGTTACAGATTTGAGCATTAGAGGAAAACAAAAACAAACAAACAAACCCCACCAAAAACAAAAGACAGTTCAAAACAAGAGAAGAGATGATGTTGAAATGTGAACACCATGGTGGGGGAGTGGAAATAGAAAGACCAGTGAGAGGCAATGAGGAAAGCCCAGGTTTGGGAACTCTTGTCCAGCCAGCACCACTAACTTGCTCTGATTTTCTGTAGTGCTCTAAGAGGAAGGGATGTAAAGATCTTATTAAGAGGCAAGTGGTCAACTCTGCAGGTAAAGTGAAATGTCTGATAGAAAATAAAGAAGAGATTTCAAGAAAGGAAAAGGAAACATAACCCTGAGAACTCTTGGTGAAGCTTTTTGGTGAGAAATGGAAGATGAATCAGATAACACAGGAAATCAGTCTTATAAAAAGAGTGACTGGAGGCTTCCCTGGTGGTGCAGGGGTTGAGAGTCCGCCTGCCGATGCAGGGGACACGGGTTCGTGCCCCCGTCCGGGAAGATCCCACATGCGGTGGAGCGGCTGGGCCCGTGAGCCATGGCCGCTGAGCCTGCGCGTCCGGAGCCTGTACTCCACAACGGGAGAGGCCACAACAGTGAGAGGCCTGCGTATCGCAAAAAAAAAAAAAAAAAAGAGTGACCAAAACACAACTGCAAAAGGAACCAAGGTACCAGGAACATTGCTTTGAGGCTCATTACCAAAACTCAGACATTGGACAGTACTGTCACCTTAAAGGGACCTCAAGGAATTAAATATTCTCAGTATGTTTTCCATGCTGGTCAGTGTGTGCATCTCCCTGAAAAGATGTGCGGATGGATAATTAGGAACTTGAATAAGGTGAGGAAAACCAGATTGGGGTTCTTGTGAAGCGGGGAGAGTGGATTAGTGCCCACCTCAAGGCCCTGGTCCACAAAAGTGCAACGCCATTGGTATGAATAAAAGTTTAATTGGTTGTCCTACATAAGATGCACTGTTGTAGGCTTCAGGGGGATCCTAGGAGTATAAAAAGTGAAATAATTCTGTCTATTGATAAGCTCTCCAGATCATTCTCTAGATCAGATTTATTCATGATAATGAAATACCTATGTGGCAGTATACTGCCTGAAGGCCATCCTTGAATATTTTCTAAGAAAGTCAAAGGGTAACTCCTGATTGTAGTTTTGTTTTTTATTTTTCTTGGGGGTGGAAATTTTCCTCCACAAATTGAACACCATTCTTCCATTCTTGTCATTCCAGTAGCTTCTTTATCTTCTCCTACGCAGAGAGCGGAAACCCAGCCTACCACACAGCAAGAAACAAATATAACCGGCTCCCCATCGCACTCTTGCTCAACAGGTAACTTCCGTTTCTTTCCTGAACACCTGGGAGCTTTCAAATTTTGATGAACATCGGCACATTGTTAAGAACACATATTCTGGAATAAGACAGATCTGCCTTGAGTGCCAACACTGGCTACTCCAGTCAGCTATGCGACTTGAACAAACATCTTACCCTCTTTGAATCAATCAGTTTTTATCCTTTGTAAAATGGATGGAATGTTACTGATTTTGTAGAATTCTTGCAAGGATTAAATAAGATAAAGATCTTGGGACACAGTTAAAATGTAAGTGATAGATTTAGTGGCAATTATGACTATTACTTAGAATGTCCAGAAATACATACAACTGAGCGGCATAGACAGCTTATATGATTTGGGAACATCCACATGCATATCAGTATTTTTCTAAATTAAATGAACCAGCTTTGACTTCAAACTTAGTATTGGGCTTACTCCCTTGGGCCAGAGCCTTAAAACAATTAAATCCAAACTACGCTGGTCCGGACCAAACTGGTCACCTGTGTTTATGCTTCCTCTAAGACCCAGAGGCTATGTAGAGCCAGAAGGCTCCCCTTCTGCCTTGTCAAGTTTTCATTTCACATGGACACTTTGAGATGGGTTGAGGACACATGACACTGGCACCAAAGAGGCATGCCCCGCTGAGATTCTGCTATTCCACCCCACTGCAGAAGGAGCCAAGGTACCAAGAACATTGCTTTGGGGCTCATTACCAAGACTCAGACATTGGACAGTACTGTCACCTTAAAGGGACCTCAAGGAATTAAATATTAATTTAATTAATAATTAACAAAAGTCTTCCCCACTCTCCCCAATTTGGGTAGGTACATATTCTCTTGAGATGTAAGATTGACCTGTCTTTCCTGTGATGGAGAAAGGTGATGCTGAGTCCTGTCATCTTTACCAGCTACCTCTGTTACCTATGGTGGTAAATTTGGGGAGTGCCACATGCAGAACCCCTTTGTAATGCAGAGCTAGCTTATGTGTCCTTGTGCCTGTGATACATCCAAACAAGGTGAAGCTTTGCAAGACTCCCCGTGCACATGACTCATCGTGCTCAGGAGTTGCCAATCTGTAGTGGACCCCCAGTATGGCCTACCTTTTGCCAGTCATTCCTGCAAGCTAGCTAGTTTAAAATGGAGCCAAAGTGAAACTCAGAGAGGGACCAATTCACTTGGGATTAGCTAATGGTGACATTTGGTTTTGAAAGTAGACTCCTTAGTGTGAACTGTTTCCGGGCACAGAAACAAAGTGAAAGTAGATTAAAATACAAAGTAACAGCAGTAGGAGCAGCTGCAACCCACACTTTTATGCGATGAGGAAGAAGAAAGTAGGAGTGGAGAATCGTTCTCTAAAATATGTCACTGAAACCTGATCAGGGTAGAGCTTTCCAGAATGGAACAGACATTGGAGCAGCTGTGTCCCCATGACTTCTGTGACTGCTGCCATCTTGTCAGTGTCTGTGAGGCTCTCCAGCCAAATCCTTACAGTGCCCCAGTCAGAATTCCGTGGGTTAAAGCCTCACAAAGCAAAGAATGTTAATCTGGAAGGAAGTTTGGGCATCATATGGCCTGCTACCCACCTTTTGACAGATGGATGTGCCAGCAAACTGTCATATATTACCTCATTTAATTCTTTCAGGGCAGACCTTCCTTACTGCCATTGCCAGACTGGGGAGGCTCTTTAGTTCTGCTTTGGGGATTGATAGCTTCCAATTCAACTGCCAGTTACTGGCTGCATGCCCATGGGCAGTTGTTGCATTCCTCATTTTGCGTGTTTGTGAGGAAGGAAGGACGTGATGTTTGGAAAGTCCATTGCACTGTGTTCCTCCCCCTATTGCTCCTTTCATTATAACATAATAGTAATAGCTGATATTTGTCTAATATGGTGTTTAGTGCATCTTCTAATGTGACAACTTTATGAGACAGACAAGTGCTATCAACAGCTTGTAGTTCAAGGTTACCCCAGCTAGAAATATAAATATATATATATACATACATACATACATAAATGTATATACAAAGGACCTGATCAAGGTCACATTGCCAAGGGACATTGTCAGCACTGAAGTCAAGTTTTATCTGACCCAAGTCCATGTTGTTTTTATTTATTTATTTTTTATGCTGTTTTTGCAACATCACCCATTCTGTACCTGAAGTACTTACTTAAGGTTATAACACAAGTCATACACAGAGCCTAGACTGTAGATATTGTCTTTGGCTCTCTAAGAAGTAGTGTCGGAATGAATAAAATGTAGACACAGTAATGTAAAGTGTAAAAATTTGAGGGGATATAGTTAGTCCAGTTTCATTGCCACTGGACAGTGACATTTTTTTTTTTTTTTTTTTTTTTTTTTGTGGTACGTGGGCCTCTCACTGTTGTGGCCTCTCCCGTTGCGGAGCACAGGCTCCGGACGCGCAGGCTTAGCGGCCATGGCTCACAGGTCCAGCCGCTCCGCGGCATGTGGGATCCTCTCGGACCGGGGCACGAACCCGTGTCCCCTGCATCGGCAGGCGGACTCTCAACCACTGCGCCACCAGGGAAGCCCAGACAGTGACATTTTTATAGCGTTGTCAATAGTTAGGGAATTCGTAAGACCTGCAGTATTTTCACTGAATGGGAATGCAATGTGTGTGGTGGTTATGAGCTGAGGCTATTGTCTTTTACTAGAGTTGGAAACTTTAACCATTTCAGATCTGTTTCCTCATCTATAAAATGGGGTTTAAAAAATTGGTATAAGCATGTAAAGTGGTCAGTAAAAAGAAACCTGTATTTGACCTATAGTTGCTTAGGAGGGCCAACAGTATATGTTCTGTATGACAAACGAGATATTTTAAACACTATTAAAATTTGGATATTCAAAACTTTAAGGCATAATATCCTTTTATATTGGGGTTTTAGGTAGTATAAGATACTTTGGCCTTGGGGCTGATATAACGTATTTTCTAAAGCACTTCTGCAACAATGTCTAGGCACTGTGGCATATAATGTAGGAGTTGGATGCCACCTATTTCAGATATCTTAGTACATTTCACACACATTTTGAATATAAAACCAATGTAACAACTATTTTGAACGGGGTGGTTCTGCTCTTTGGATGTGCAATGGCCTCTGAGCATCCTCACTGGCAGCTTCTTAGCTGTCATGAAAATATTAATTACATAACTTTAAGTGGCAATTTTTAACCTACTTCTGATAATGGGCCACTATGACTGCTCTAAAATTGTAGGTAAACTTTCTGTGTACGTGCATTTTTTTCCACAGAGAGAAAAAAAAGGGTTCATTTTGGAAGGGTCCATGACAAAACTGTTTAAGAAGCACAACCTTACAGGTTAAATTAATAAATGTTAGTAACTTGGTATAACTCTTGCAAGCCTACAACATTTAGCTATATGATTATTCAACTTTTCATTCATTACCAGAAGGCAATGTGAATATATTTGGTGTTTGCAGTGAAAATTCAATACTTTTTGTCTTTCTAATTCATTTTCCTTCTTGTTGAGCAGATGGGTATGGCACTGTGACCCAGTCTCCAGATGCCCTTTGGCATAACAATCAAACTGTAAGCATATTCCTTCCTACTTTATTAGCCAGATTCACTTGTATGTCTCCCTGGAAGCAAGTTACATTTAGAGATTGTTATTGTAAGACTAGTCCACACATTTCAAATAAAGGAAGAAAAGAATTTGACTCTTAAATAAGGATGCTTTAATTAACTTAAAAAGTTTATATAGATGCACTAGTTGTCAGAAATACCTGAAAAGTGATATTTTACTCTCTCTCTCCACACACAAACACACACACACACACACACACACACACACACACACACTACAGACTTTCTCCTGCCCAGAAAATTAGAAAAAATGAGTGAATTAATTCAAGGATCATGCGTTAATGTTACATACCAAGGACGGCTTCAGTGATCGTTAGAGAAGTAACGCGCTTTGAATTGATGTGGTGGAATGGGGACCATCCCAACTAAAAGTATTACATAAATGAAAGTGTGCTTGCTTAAACATAGGCCCCCTAATATCCTTTTCCAACCCAATTGTCCTCCTATATAGAAATTTTGAGGCCACTTCTGAGTCTTTCTATACATAAACCTCCCCATATGATGACTTATTAAGGTCCTAACATCTTGAAAAAATTTGTGATTCTGTAGGATGTTGTCATACTTTTTCCACAGTTAGATTGAGAAAAATCTAAGGGGCTTTATTCTTATAATGTTCATCAAAACCTCATCTTCCTAAGTTAGAAGAATTTATCAATAGGTCCTTTACTTTTGGTTCCCTTGGGTGAACCAACTTTCCTTTGACCACGTGCAAATAATTCTTAGAAGCAACAAACCTAAAGAGCTTCAGGTATGAGCGTCATCCTGATCACAATTGGTGAGAAGTTGCAGCATGGCCATTGTAAGAGAAATTCAAGCTCAGGCAAGTGGGGTTATTAGTGTGAGGTCAAATGGCCTTATGTTACATACCTTAGTGACAACGAGAGCACCACTACATAGGAATGATATTGAAGATTTTAACAGCTCTTATGGTATGGGCCCTGATTGATCTGATGGATATGTGCTGAATTTGTATATGCCTGTTAAATAGCAGAACTGCCACAACGTAAATGACTGTTATATTGTTATAGCTGGATTAAGAAAAAAGAAACAAACATTCTGAACGATGAGATTGTTCTTTACCTCAGTTACCGGCAGGACAGGTATGTTTAGCAGCAAGTAGAAGCAAGTTCACAACAGGCAAAATCGTGGGCTTTTTGTGTCTTGACTCTGAAGATGTCAAGGTGTCTCCCAGGTATCCTGAAACCAAGCAGCATATATTTCGACCCAGTAAATCAACTTCCTGAACTCCATATTAGGGAGAGAATTGAACAAATATGTGAAGATGTATAAGAAAAGATGTTCATTGCTGTTATTTGTACTCATGAAAATGTTATAAACAACCTAAATGTTCAATAATAAGGGATTAATTACTTAGTCAGTTAAGCATGCCCGCTTATTGCCATTAAACATGTTGTCACTGCAGTGCATTTACTGACATGAGAAGACAGTGTTGATTGTTAAATGAAAAAACTAACTTTTAAAATAGTGTAGGGACTTCCCTGGCAGTCCAGTGGTTAATAAGACTCTGTGCTTCCAATGAAGCGGGTGCTGGTTCGATCCCTGGTTGGGGAGCTAAGATCCCAAATGCCGTGCAGCACGACCAAAAAATGTGTGTGTGTGTGTGTGTGTGTGTGTGTAGTGTATATACTGTAGTATATATTGAATATAGTAACTACTTCTGTTAAGAAAAACACTAGGATAAAATTCTAGAAGAGTATGTAATGAAAAATGGTAATAGTGGCTGTTTCTGGATGTTGGGATTATGGTTGATTTTTGTTTTCCTTTCTTTATGCTTAGCTGCACATTCTAAAATGAAACTGCAGTTTTCATGTAACATAATATTTTTAAAAAGGAAGCAAAGCCTGCTTCCTGTAACTCCATGTTCCATGTAACCCCTTTACCCCCCACAAGTAAGGTAATTACACAGCTTTTTCCTCCCAAGACACTGGCTGTTCCCCCTTTAAGCAAGGACAGCTCATATTGTAAGTCACCATCCTTTGTGTTCCTCATAGTGTTGATCAGGAAGTACCTAAATTATCTTTCCCAAGAACCCTATTTAATCTGCATTTGACAGACAGAGAAACAGAGGTTCAGAGAGGATAAATAACATGTCTAGGGTCACACAGCAACTAAGTAAAAGAGCTGGAATTTTGACTCCAGAGATTAAACTCTTATGCAGGAAGAGATTTGAGACTTAATCTTTTTCTCTGATCTTCACTTCCTTTCTGTTAAAATACCTACCCCATGGGGCCTCTTTAGGATTAGAGTTAAGTTATGTAAAGGGGCTGAACATGATGCATGGCGTATTTCAGTTTTATTCCAGGAGGTGATGATCCCTTATGAACCATACTAGGAGATTTAAATGAAGTTGTATTTCTTTCCAGTTGTGCAACATTTTAATTGTTAAGCAGGGCCATGTATATGAGCATCTACTTTCAAGTCCATTTATAAATACATAGATGGAATCTTGAATTCTAGTTAAAAAAAAAGTTTTGTAATCAAGGGCCAATTTTAATAATTGAACACATTCACATAGCTTGAGATAACACCACCACGTCAACTTATATAGGAACAAAAATTGTTGTTTTCTTTTTTAATATCATAAGAGGATTATTTATGAAAATAGCTTATTAATTTTTTAAAATAGGTATAATTTACATATAATAAAGCACACTCATTTGAAGTGTACAGTTTGAGTTTTGACAAATGTATACACCTCTGTAAATACCACCGCAAGCAAGAGATAAAACATTTCCACCATCCCCAAATACATTCTGAATTCTAAATTGTCTTAGAATTTCACCACATGGTTATAATTTTAAATCATTTGGTCTTCCCCTCATGATCCGGAACTAGCCAAAGGCCAATAAAGATAAGTGTGTCTGTGTACATTATTTTCAGAAATGTTTTCTACCCATAATTCTAAGAAGATTTTTTTTTTTTGGTCTGCTGATGTTTCCTTAGCTTGTGACGCTGGCACAAGATCCATGGATGAGCACCAATAAGGGAGTCTACATTGGAGTCTGTGTTACTGCCTTCGTATCATTGCTCACATTTTTGGTTTTCATGATTAGCAAAAGTAAGTCACCTCAGGACTGTGCCTGCGGGAGTTTTCTTGAGCCAAACTGCCTGTAGCCCTACACACCACATGATTTGAATTTCACATAACTTCCTTGGTTTTTACGTTGTTCTTTTTTTATTTTTTCTTTATCTTAAAATTATTGTCCCATAGAGAGAAACATGATATTTAAATTCTCCATAGGAAAAATTAAATATGGAGAAATAAATGTTGATTGGGTAGAGTTGGGGTTTGGAAGGTAGCAAGCCATTGTAATATATAAGATGTGTTCATTCCTCCTTTCCCCCTTCCCTCAAGAACCAAGTTTTGGCCCTATAGGGGGTGAAATTGTTGAGGGTGTTACAACACCCACTTAACAGAAGAAGCAAATGGGACATTGAGAGGGATACATGATTTCAGGGCTAAGAGTAGAACAAAGGGGTTCACAAGGCAGCCATCCAGGGCCTCCTGGTCTCCTTCCACCAGTTGTGCGTGTGTGTAAAACCTGTCACCTATGGAAGAAACACAATCCCCCATTTTTTTTACAGTGAAATATAATTGCATTAAAGTAAGTTGGGACATATGGGTGAATACACTAAACTATTAGTAAACATGAGATACTTTACACTAAGGGGCTTATTTGGCTCCTACAGATTCAAAAAAAGTTACCTGGAGTTATCAGGCGAGGGTCCAGATTGGGTTTTTTCCCCTTCTTTTTAAAAATATTTTCTTGTAAATTAATTTTTTCAGCTTCTGAGGTCTGTACAGATTTTGTTCATATCAAAGTAATAACAGTAATAATATACTTGTTTGGAAAAAAAATCTCATGAACTCTGTATCTTACATGTTTAATTTTCTCTCACTTCTTCCCCAATTTAGGATATTTTTGCCTGAGTAGCAAGGTGGAGCTGCTACGGTAAGGTTGAAAGTTTATGTCAATGCTTTTTGATATTCTTACTCTAGTAAAAATAAGGATAATTTCTCTCTTTTCCTTCTGAACTCTCCATTTTATACTCTGGATCCTGAAAAATCTAGTATATAGGACACCTCCATTGCCGTCCAACCTTCCAGTGATATTTTTAGCATCTCTGTATTTCCCTGGAATTGCGCCAGAACTGCTCCAGAAACAGTACCTCAAACCTGACCGCTAGAGCAAGAGAACTAAATTGCAGATTTTGTTTGATGGGACATTTGAATGGGTTGTTTGGTTTGTTATTTGATTTCATTCAGGGCTTTGTTTATTGAGTGTTTATTGAATGCCTACTAAATTCCAAAGAGATGGACAAAACAGACAGAAACGTATAAATGAATAAGCAGGGTATTTTTAGAACTTGCAGAGAAATGCCATGGGGAATACAGAGCAAGGCAATAGGCTATGTGAGTGAGCCCCAACGGAGCAGAAGGCAGTTCTGCAAAGATCTGGAGGAAGATGACTCCAGGCTGAAGACATACAAAGGCACAGGCTAAGGCACGTGCTTCCAGCTCCCCCCCCTTCCCACCATCCCCATTGTTACATGCCCAGCCTGCTCTGTTCCTTTACATTAGTTGTTGGGCCTCATAGCACTTGAATTTTTTGCAAATCTACCCCATTGCCCAGGGAAAGTGAAATCCTCTTTATATGCATTCATGTAGTCATTTCCCCAAACACCTGTCTGTAATGGTAGGAAACATCTGCCTACTTCCAAATCCAAATAGCCTGCTTCATTTGGTCCAGCTTGGACTTTTTTTTTTTGAGATATAGTTGTTTTACAATGTTGTGTTCGTTTCTACTGTACAGCGAAGTGGAGTTCCCTGTGCTATACAGCAGGTTCTTATCAGTTATCTATTTTATACATATTGGTGAATATATGTTAATCCCAATCTCCCAATTCATCCCTCCCCACCCCCACTTCCCCCCTTCGTGTCCATATGTTTGTTCTCTACATCTGTGTCTGTATTTCTGCCTTGCAAACTGGTTCATCTATACCATTTTTCTAGATTCCACATATATGCATTAATATACGATATTTGTTTTTCTCTTTCTGACTTACTTCACTCTGTATGACAGTCTCTAGGTCCATCCATGTCTCTACAAATGACCCAGTTTCGTTCCTTTTTATGGCTGAGTAATATTCCATTCTCTATATGTACCACATCTTCTTTATCCATTCATCTGTCGATGGACATTTAGGTTGCTTCCATGACCTGACTATTATAAATAGCACTGCAATGAATATTGGGGTGCATGTGTCTTTTTGAATGATGGTTTTCTCTGGGCATATGCCCAGTAGTGGGATTGCTGGGTCATATGGTAATATAGATTTTCTGATGATGGCCGTTCTAACTGGTGTGAGGTGATACCTCACTGTAGTTTTGATTTGCATTTCTCTAATAATTAGTGATGTTGAGCAGCTTTTCAAGTGCTTCTTGGCCATCTGTATGTCTTCTTTGGAGAAATGTCTATCTAGGTCTTCTGCCCACTTTTGGATTGGGTTGTTTGTTTTTTAGATATTGAGGTACATGAGCCGTTTATATATTTTGGAGATTAATTCTTTGTCCGTTGATTCGTCTGCAAATATTTATCTCATTCTGAGGGTTGTTTTTTCATCATGTTTATACTTTCTTTTGCTGTGCAAAAGCTTTTAAGTTTCATTAGGTGCCATTTGTTTATTTTTGTTTTTATTTCCATTACTCTAGAAGGTGGGTGAGAAAAGATCTTGCTGTGATTTATGTCAAAGAATGTTCTTCCTATGTTTCCCTCTAAGAGTTTTATAGTGTCCGGTTTTACATTTAGGTCTCTAATCCATTTTGAGTTTATTTTTGTGTATGGTGTTAGGGAGTGTTCTAATTTCATTTTTTTACATGCAGCTGTCCAGTTTTCCAAGCACCACTTATTGAAGAGACAGTCTTTTCTCCATTGTATATCCTTGTCTCCTTTGTCATAGATTAGTTGACCATAGGTGCATGAGTTTATTATCTCTGGGCTTTCTATCCTGTTCCATTGATCTAAATTTCTGTTTTTGTGCCAGGACCATATTGTCTTGATTACTACAGCTTTGTAGTATAGTCTGAAGTCAGGGAGTCTGATTCCAGATCTGTTTTTTGGTTTTTTTTTTCTCAAGATTGCTTTGGCTATTTGGAGTCTTTTGTGTCTCCATACAAATTTCAAGATTTTTTGTTCTAGTTCTGTAAAAAATGACATTGGTAATTTGATAAGTATTACATTGAATCTGTAGATTGCTTTGGGTAGTATAGTCATTTTCACAATATTGATTCTTCCAATCCAAGAACATGGTATATCTCTCCATCTGTTTGTGTCATCTTTGATTTCTTTCATCAATGTCTTACAGTTTTCTGAGTACAGGTCTTTTACCTTCTTATGCAGGTTTATTCCTAGGTATTTTATTCTTTTTGTTGCAATGGTGAATGGGATTGTTTCCTTAATTTCTCTTTCTGATCTTTCGTGGTTAGTGTATAGGAATGCAAGAGATTTCTTTGCATTAATTTTGTATCCTGCAACTTTACCAAATTCATTGGTTAGCTCTAGTAGTTTTCTTGTTCTTTAAAAATTGCCATTGGTAATTTGATAAGGATTACTTTGCATCTTTAGGATTTTCTATGTATAGTATCATGTCATCTGCCAGCACTGACAGTTTTACTTCTTCTTTTCCAATTCGTATTCCTCTTATTTCTTTTTCTTCTCTGATTGCTGTGGCTAAGACTTCCAAAACTATGTTGAATAATAGTGGTGAGACTGGACATCCTTGTTTTATTCCTGACCTTAGAGGAAATGCTTTCAGTTTTTCACCATTGAGAATGATGTTGCTGTGGGTTTGTGGTATATGGCCTTTATTATGTTGAGGTACCTTCTCTCTATGCCCACTTTCTAGAGGGTTTTTATCATACACAGGTGTGGAATTTTGTCAGAAGCTCTTTCTGCGTCTATTGAGATGATCACATGGTTCTTATTCTGCAATTTGTTAATGTGGTGTATCACATTGATTGATTTGCATATATTGAAGAATCCTTGCATTCCTGGGATAAATCCCATGTGGTCATGGTGTATGATCCTTTTAATGTGTTGTTGCATTCTGTTTGCTAGTATTTTATTGAGGATTTTTTGCATCTATATTCATCAGTGATATTGGTCTGTAATTTTCTTTTTTTGTAGTGTCTTTGTCTGGTTTTGGTATCAGGGTGATGGTGGCCTCGTAGAATGAGTTTGTGAGTGTTCCTTCCTCTGCAATTTTTTGGAGGAGTTTGAGAAGGGTGGATGTTAGCTCTTCTCTAAATGTTTGATGGAATTCACCTGTGAAGCCATGTGGTCCTGGACTTCTATTTGTTGGAAGGTTTTTAATCACAGTTTCAATTTCATTACTTGTGATTGGTCTGTTCATATTTTCTATTTCTTCCAGGTTAAGTCTTGGAAGGTTATACCTTTCTAAGGATTTGTCCATTTCTTCCAGGTTATCCATTTTATTGTCATAGAGTTTGTTGTAGTAGTTTCTTATGCTAATTTGTATTTCTGCGGTGTCTGTTGTAACTTCTCCTTTTTCTTTTCTAATTTTATTGATTTCAGTCCTTTCAGTCTTTTTCTTGATGAGTTTGCCTAAAGGTTTATTTATCTTCTCAGAGAACCAGCTTTTAGTTTTATTGATCTTTGCTATTTTTTCCTTTGTTTCTATTTCATTTTTTTCTGCTCTAATGTTTATGATTTCTTTCCTTCTACTAACTTTGGGTTTTGTTTGTTCTTCTTTTTCAAGTTCCTTTAGGTGTAAGTTTAAATTGTTTATTTGAGATTTTTCTTGAGGTAGGGTTGTATTGCTATAAACTTCCCTCTTAGAACTGCTTTTGCTGCATCCCATAGATTTTGGATCATCGTGTTTTGTTGTCATTTGTCTCTAGGTATTTTTTGATTTCTGCTTTGATTTCTTCAGTGATCTCTTGGTTATTTAGTAGCATATTGTTTAGCTTCCATGTGTTTGTGTTTTTTACATTTTTTTCCTGTAATTTATTTCTAATATCATAGTGTTGTGGTTGGAAAAGATGCTTGATACAATTTCAATTTCTTTAAATTTACCCAGGCTTGATTTGTGACCCAAGATGTGATCTATCCTGGAGAATGTTCCATGTGCACTTGAGGAGAAAGTGTAATATGGTGTTTTTGGATGGAATGTCCTATAAACATCAATTAAATCTATCTGGTCTATTGTGTCATTTAAAGCTTGTGTTTCCTTATTAATTTTCTGTCTGGATGTTCTGTCCATTGGTGTAAGTGAGGTGTTAAAGTCCCCCACTATTATTGTGTTACTGTCAATTTCCTCTTTTATAGCTGTCAGCATTTGCCTTACATATTGTGGTGCTCCTATGTTGGGTACATAGATATTTATAATTGCTGTATCTTCTTCTTGGATTGATCCCTTGATCATTAGGTAGTGTCCTTCCTTGTCTCTTGTAACATTCTTTATTTTAAAGTCTATTTTATCTGATATGAGTATTGCTACTCCAGCTTTCTTTTTTTTTTTTTTCCAGCTTTCTTCTGATTTCCATTTGCATGGAATATCTTTTTCCATCCCCTCACTTTCAGTCTGTATGTGTCCCTAGGTCTGAAGTAGATCTCTTGTAGACAGCATATATATGGGTCTTGTTTTTGTATCCATTCAGCCAATCTGTGTCTTTTGGTTGGAGCATTTAATCCATTCACATTTAAGATGATTATCAATATGTATGTTCTTATGACCATTTTTTTAATTGTTTTGAGTTTGTTTTTGTAGGTCCTTTCATTCTCTTGTATTCCCCAATTAGAGAAGTACCTTTAGCGTTTGTTGTAGAGCTGGTTTGGTGTTGCTGAATTCTCTTAGCTTTTGCTTGTCTGTAAAGGTTTTGATTTCTCCATCAAATCTGAATGAGATCCTTGCTGGGTAAAGTAATCTTGGTTGTAGGTTTTTCCCTTTCATCGCTTTAAGTATATCATGCCACTCCCTTCTGGCTTGTAGAGTTTCTGCTGAGAAATCAGCTGTTAACCTTATGGGAGTTCCCTTGTATGTTATTTGTCGTTTTTCCCTTGTGGCTTTCAATAATTTTTCTTTGTCTTTACTTTTTGCCAATTTCATTACTATGTATCTTGGTGTGTTTCTCCTTGTGTTTATCCTGTATGGGACTCGCTGCACTTCCTGGACTTGGGTGGCTATTTCCTTTACCATGTTAGGGATATTTTCAACTATAATCTCTTGAAATATTTTCTCTGGTCCTTTCTCTCTCTCTTCTCCTTCTGGGACCCCTATAATCCGAATGCTGTTGCATTTAATATTGTCCCAGAGAATCTCTTAGGCTGTCTTCATTTATTTTCATTCTTTTTTCTTTATTCTGTTCCACAGCAGTGATTTCCACCATTCTGTCTTCCAGGTCACTTATCCGTTCTTCTGCATCAGTTATTCTGCTATTGATTCCTTCTAGTGTATTTTTCATTACAATTATTGTATTATTCATCTCTGTTTGTTTGTTCTTTAATTCTTCTAGACCTTTGGTAAACATTTGTTGCATCTTCTTGACCTTTGCCTCCATTCTTTTTCTGAGGTCATGGATCACCTTCACTATCATTATTCTGAATTCTTTTTCTGGAAGTTTGCCTATCTCCACTTCATTTAGTTTTATCTTGTTCTGAGGTTTTATCTTGTTCTTTCATCTGGGACATGGTCCTCTGCCTTTTCATTTTGTCTGTCTTTCTGTGATTGTCCAGCTTGGGCTTTAAACAGGTCTTTCTTCGATTCCAAATCCATCCCTCTTAAGCTGCCAGATGTTATTCCTAGTTCTCTTTCATTGGATGTTATTACATAGTCTTTCCTATGTCTGAGTTAATCATATGAGCCAATCCACAGAACATGCCTTGAACTATGCCAAACATATTGCAAGTGTTCCATAAACATTGGCTTTTATTATTGCAGTCATGCCCTTCACAGCAGTGAACCTGTAAACCCTTCATAGGCACTATTATTATTCTTAGTCTACAGATTGGAAAACAGGTTTAGAGATGTTAAGCAACATCCAAGGTCACACACCACAGCAGGTAAAAGACTCAGTCTTATGTCTCTTAGAGTCCAAAACCTATACTTATAGAAATTTTTGACTATCTGCTTCCAGGAACGGCAGAAAAAAAATACTCCCTACAGGCAGAAAAGCATGAAAGATAGCATCCTTTTAGTTTATTTTTGTCCTTTTGCTGTTAACGTTTTTTTAAAGTTTCACTTTTTGTCATCTAATTAGAAAAGAAAATATTCATTGTAGGAAATACTGTATAATACAGCAAAGCAAAGCAAAACAAAACCAAAACTGAGCATTTCCCCATGAAGTTATTTTTGGTGCACCTATATCACATTGATTCATTTTGAGCTGCTGACACCTAAACGGTTTCCACACATGTGTGACTAATCCATTTAAAGATCAGAGCTGAATGAAGATGTAGTACATTTCATATCATTTCTGGGCAGGCTTAACTAATAAAAAGTAGTAACTGTATACACTACAAATTATAAAAGAGTAGCAATATCAAAACTCCACAAATGACCTATTCATATTGATGTGTGAGCATATGTGTTATAAAAGTCATTTAACCCATGGCTTTCTAATTTTGACCATTAAGGCATGGTAAGATTTTTGACTCCATGATCTAGTATACACTTTGATGAAACAATACTATTTTACTATACCAGTATGCTCTGATATTTTGTATACTTATATATATTTATCTTAAAAACAGGATATAGAGCACTAAATAGATTTAATAACCCTCTCTAAAGGGTCACAGTCCACAGTTGGAAAAACACTAGCCAAACCATTTCCTAGCCGTCTTTGAGAATATGTATACTGGTTTAGTACTTCAATTTGATGTCTGATGTTTGTCTTCTTAGATTTTCTTTCTTTGTTTTTTTTAAAAATATTTATTTATTTATTTGGCTGCATCGGGTCTTAGTTGTGGCACATGGGATCTTCTTTGAGGCATGTGGGATCTTTTGTTGCAGTGCATGGGCTTCTTTCTAGTTGTGGTGTACGGGTTTTCTCTCTCTAGTTGTGGCACGTGGGCTCCAGAGTGTGTGGGCTTTGTAGTTTGCAGCATGAGGGCTCTCTCACTGAGGCCTGCAAGCTCAGTAGTTCTGGCACACGGGCTTAGTTGCCCCATGGCATGTGCAATCCTAGTTCCCCGACCAGGGATTGAACCTGTGTCCCCTGCATTGGAAGGCAGATTCTTTACCACTGGACCATCAGGGAAGTCCCTAGATTTTTAATTTTTGTATTCTATTACATGAGACTCTAGAAGGAGACCAGTCTGAGGTTTCTGAAACTACTGCTGAGGTTTTCTACCTGCTTATTAAACAGACTTTCCTGAAATTTCATATTCACAACTCTGAAAGCTTCTATTTATTTCATAGGCTGTGTGAATGGGGTTCTGGGAAATGCAAATACCCATTCTTACTTGAACATAAACAAATGCACTGCTCATACTTGAGAAGTGGTCTGCTTTTCTCTTACTCATGTTATTCTTTCTGTAGTGTGATTCCGTTGAGGGACTCTCACATTGGAGCTTTGAAAAATGCAGCTCTGAAGCCTGTCCGAGCAGAAGACAATATCTACATTATTGATGACCTTCATTAAGTCATGGATCCAGTGGCCTTCTAAGGCATTATGCCCTTGACTGTGGAAGACAGTGACCAGATATCACTGTGCCAGAGTCCTTTCATGAAGCAGGACAATTTTTCCATCAGTTTCCCATGGCATTCCAACCAGTCGGTGATATTGGGTAGAGTGAGTGTAGCTCATCTGTGTACCGTCAACCTCTGTAACATTGTCCTAATTTTTTATACTAAAACTGGTTTAATCTTTCTGGTCATTGCAGAGCTCTCTCCAAAACATGAAATTTATTCCTTAGAATTGTACATTCTCTTTAGACCCTATGAATCCTGTTTTCTATCAAGAATTCTCCTTGGGGAGACAGAATAAACACTACTACCTCAGTTACCAAAGCTGTCAAGAAGAGCTGAATACCACTTAAAATCAGCAAATCCAATTTGGGACTTAAAGGACTTAACTTGGAAGCATTTCATGATTGTCTTTTTTTTTAATCAAGTAACTTCAAATGTTATATTCCTTAGGGCCCCCAAGGGTT
The DNA here is from genome assembly GCF_039906515.1 of Pseudorca crassidens. NCBI lineage: Eukaryota > Metazoa > Chordata > Mammalia > Artiodactyla > Delphinidae > Pseudorca > Pseudorca crassidens. The sequence goes on along the minus strand of NC_090298.1, from coordinate 132,659,354 downwards.
TCAAATCATGGGAGTGTACAGGTTTTTATTTACACAATGGGAAAATGTGAGTGTGATTTTGCCATTATAGGTAGATCTGGTTTCTCAGGGCTCTGGAAATAGAATTGCTTTCCCTGGGACCAGGATGGGTATTTTAGCAGTTAGAAGAAGCTAGCGTAGTGAGTGGACCATGGAGACACCAGGGGAAGAAAATCAATTGCCACATGATTTATGCTGTTTCTGCTACATTGGTGCCACAGTTCTAGGCACTTATGCAGACAACTGGCAGACTCTCTGATGTAATTTTTAGAATGAGGTAGGGTGGAAATAAAAGGAAAAAAGAGGGGGAGGGAGTAGTAAAAGAGGCTTTCTGACTTAGAAAAGCTAGTTTGCAAATATAATAGTGTTGTTTGAGAGTGTTACCAGTTTCAACCAAAATGCTAAATTGTCCTCGAACCACTTTGATTTTTAAAATTGTTTTGGAAGGATAAAGGGTCTTTTTCATATTGAATCAATTCCTGTGTTATATCTTTTTCACAGCTCAATTAAATTTTTGGTTTTTCCAGAAGAGTTAGAGAAAGGCTAACGGTAAGGATATTTTTAATCACTAGGAGCATTTCTACATGAACAGTTAACAAGACTGGAAATTAATTTCAATTTGAGCAAACCCTGAAACAACTCATGCTTGAGTTATTTGGGAGGTGTTCAGAGCTACTCTCACCAAAGTGGTCCATGAGGGCTGGATGCTCGTTTTTGAAGGCAATGTTTTTGACACTTCTGCGGAGTTCTGGGAAATTAACAGGACCTCTGAATAAAGGTTATGGGGCAAAGAAGATTGCTAAACATTGTATAATAGTTTTCACAAGTGGGACCAGGCTGATCTAGTTTAAAAAATTATATTCCAACTACAGGGATTTTTTTTTTTTTAAATTCAAGACAACATGCATAACCACAGTGATTTCAAATTAATGTCAAGATGGATAACTTCTCTGGAAAGAGCTAACAACATCGGGCTGCATCCCTATGCAGCCAGGGCCCCACTAGATGGCGCCACATCCCTCAGCCCCGCCCCAGCCCTTGCCTTGCCTGCAGGCTCACGTTTGTTACCTGCTTTGTGGCTTGTGGGGCTTTGAATTTTTTGATGCGTGCTCTATTCTCCATATCCTTCCTGGAGTTTTGTGATGACACATTACAGGTTGTGGGAATTTGATCGACTTTATTCAATCCAGCATTTCCAAAATTTGTTTAAAATCCCTGAGCACCATGACTACTGGCATACCCAGTAGCATTCTGTGAAACAAGATGGGGAAACTGGGAGAAAGCGGATGGTACACAGAATTAGAGATAGGACCTGAGTTCTAATCCTAACTCTTACCAGTAACATTGATGACATTAGGATAAATCATTCTTTATGCCTAAGTTTTTAATATATTTTTTAATGAAGTAGAGATGATTTACAATGTTGTGCTAAATTTTTTTTACACCTCTTAGAATTATTTCCAAACATACATTGGTGTATAGTGGTAATTCCAATGACATATTCTTTGTGAGAAAAATAAAAGTGAAAAACACTACAGAAATGCAAAGGTTTCTTTTGTGTGTGTGTGGAGTTGGTAGTGATAGATCTAGCATCAGTGCTCAGTAAATAATTTCAACGGTGTTGCATTCATAAGTCTCTTGCTATATGGTACCTTTTATTATTTTTCTGAATAATGTTTCTGTTTTTGAAAAGTTGATATTGGGTAATTTGGCTATCATTTTAAACTGTACAAAAATTTGTCAATAACTGAGAGGGAGCATGGGTTAGAGGGAAGGAAGGGGAGGTACTTAGTTAATATTAAATTCTTTTCTGTAAAAGTACCAATTTTATATAATGAATTTACTTTTGTTTTTGATCTTTTGAGACCATCGAGATTCCATTTTCTACAATCGATCTTGGGGCTTTAGGACACTGGTATAATTAAAGCTATATATTTGAACTTAGGAAATTCTGCACATCTTTAAAAGTAGAGGAACCAATCTTTCATTGATGGCTGTGAAGATAATTTTGTGAGTACATGCAAGTGTGAGGGACTCCTCATCATGAGCTTGATTTGTACATACACTCATTAATAAAACACATTTTTGTTTTCATTTTGGAAATTGACTTGTTTTCTTATTCTCATCATTTAGTCAAGGCCAGCCATCTTCAACTTGCTGTGGACTCTCAGGACAAGGGCAAATGGGGCAAGATTTGAGAGTCAGGTGTGCCTGACATTCCTCTAGGTGCTGTGGGTGGAACAGAGAACAGCGCTGAACTCCAGTTCCCAAGGAGCTCCAATTCAGTAGGAAAGAAAACCCCACACCATCAATTCTGGTGCTGGTAATGATAAGGAAAAAAAGATATACACCGGTAGAGCTGAACTTCTCAAACATGGCGTTTGGGGCCAGATAACCCTTTGTGGTAGGGGGCTGTACTGTGCATTACATGATTGTTTATCAGCATCCCTGGCCTCTACTCACTAGAGAACACTTGTGACCCCCAGGTAGTGACAACTACAAATGTCTGTAGACATTACCAACGTCTCCTGAGAGGCAATAATACCCTTGGTTGAAAACTGCTGTGATAGAGGATGCCTGGAGGGGAGCGCTTGTGGGGAATTGGTGTAACTTTTGCTGAGTTGGTCAGGAGCTGCCTCTGGGAAAGCAGTGACGTTTGAGTTGAAACCGAAAGAATGTGTAGGTGGCAGTGACGTGAAGAAATCCAGCAAACGCAGAGGCCCTGAGGTAGGAATAAGCTTGTATGTTAAGAGGGAGAAAGTATGGTGTGTTCCAAGGACTAAAAAAGCCAGTGTGGCTGAGGCAGAGTGAGTGAGGAAGATTGAAAAGAAATGAAGCTGGAGAAACGGGTGCCGTTTTTAGGTGCTGATGCAAAGGGCTGTATGAACATATCCGTTTGAGAAGAATCCCATTCTTGGAAAACAAAGCACTTTTGCTACTAGGGGTTGAACCTGCAAATTTTATTTTAACATTTATTAACGTGCTGTAGTGATACCGTCCGAAGTTCAGATGTAAAAAGCCAGTTTGGTTGGAGCGACAGGAGAGGGTAGCTGGGGGAAGGACAGGGGTGCGTCCTGGCAGTGAGGGGCTTTCCACAGGGCTGTGTGAGGGCACCCATGCCTAGGAAGAGGGGTCCTGGAAGAAGAGACTCCAAAGTTTGAATCACATGGGCCCGGACGCAGCTGAACCCACTCCTTCTAATTAGTTTGAATTAGTGGGGTGGAGCAGGGGCTGCCTTCAGCTAGTCCACAATGGATTTTTTAAATAGTTAGGTGTTTTAATGTACATTTTTAGAACACGATGCATCAAAACCGTGATTTAATGGATATTATTTAGGATGAATACAATTTTAAAGTTGACCTAAAACAACTTGAGTGAACAATAGCAAAAGGGCACTGTGACTATGGCAAAGGTTATGTAGATGCCTGAAGTCAGGGAGGCAATGAGTTAGATCAACTGGGAGCTCCTTAGAATACAGATTCCTGGGCTCTGCTCCTAGAGATTCTGATTCAGTAAGAGAGGTGGGCCCTAGGAGTTTATTTTTTGTTGGTTTAAATTACAGAAGATAAGCTACTAAAAATTATTTTACATTTCAACAAAAACATTCAGAATTCATGAAAGAATATGTAGAAAGAAGAGCATGCAATAATCCTCCATTTCTACTTATGTGAGCAGTACATTTCATGAAATGAACATGACAACTTTATATTTAGACTGTGTGGGTATCTGATGGGCTTTTGAGGGTAAAAGAAATTGCTCACTCTTGAGTCCCTAAAATATAGGAACACCCTAAGAAATGTAGGGTAGCGTATTTTCTCTCTGGTTTTGCAGAAGTGTTTCTTCAAGATTCATAGCGCTCTCTAGGAGGAATGGAATACTCGTCAAAATTTATCATTTGTTCTCCCTCTGGTCAAGGTCTTCTGTCAGTTGGTTGTGGACAGCTTTGATGGGGGAAGTCTCAGGATACAAATCCTCTCAAGACTGTTTCTTCTTTGACTCTTGATCACCTCAGATCATCTGAAGAAGTATAGACAAAGCCATTGCTGCACCCACTGCAAAGGTACTAATAGCCAACAAAAACCCAGATGGCGCCTTTAGTAGCCTTGGTGTAGAGTGTGAGCAGGGTGTATGGAGGCTGAGGGAGGAAGAGTCGAATCCTGAGAATTCCTGGGGATCTAACTTTAAATTTCCCTTGGGAATTCTCAAGGCTCCTAAGGGCCTTTGCAACTGAGTTGGAGTCTTTGGTTACGTTCTTTTCCACATGGCTACCAGTGTAATCGAAGAAACCAAGGTCTGATTGTGCTACATGTGAGATGAAAATCCTCCCACTGCTCCCCAGTGGGTACAAGTCCCTACTCCATCATAAGCCCTTCACAACTTCTCCCTTGTCTGCTTGCTTCATACAGCCCCTCCGTGCGGTGCTCCGGCAGATATAAATGCCTCAGATACCCACTCTCCGCTCCGTAGTTCAACCCATCTTGGGGGATGCTTGTCTCCTGTCTCCCCACCAGGCATGCCGTTCCTCAAGGTTCAGCTCAACTGTTACCTCTTCATACTTTCTCAACCTCATCCCTGTAGACAGAATTAATCCCTCTTATGAACGCTTCTGTGCAGCCCATTGTAGTCGCTCAATGAATAATACAGAGTACCTCCCATGCACCAGGCATGGTGCTAGTGCCTGACTCAGGTCCTTCTGCATGAGGCCAGCACCCCAGCTAGCATGTGTGGTACCTTGGGTGAATTACAAAGAGGCCTCCTTCTCCTTCTGGCTGACAGAGCCCTGAGCCAGGGCGGAGACTTGTCAAATTGAATCTCTACAAACTGTCACCTTAAATAGTGACCCTAGAACTTAATCTTTTGTATAAGAGGTCTTTAGGTTGATGATGTTTTTATACTGAGCTCTTTGAGGGAAGTGTATGTAGTTTCCCAGCATCTAGCTTACACGTAGTAGGTGCTCAATACATATCCATGACGATTAGTGAATACATCAACTGAAAGAATGTTTCCTAGAGCCTTGTTGTGTGTGCTGGGGATGGGATGGGGCATGGAAGAATGTCTCTGAAACCAGAAACAACCCCCTTCCTATGGCTGGGTGGAGTGTAGGAGTCTGTGTAAACCCCACGGACCCGCTGAGACTAGTAATTTACAACCTTGACTGCAAATTAGAATCACGTGGGAACCCACTGCCACACCAATCAAATTAGGATCTCAGCAGGTAGGGCCCAGGTAGTGTCAGCCTTTTCAGCCTCCCCAGATGATTTCAATGTGTAGCCTAGGTTGAGCACCACTGACCTAGAGAGAGTTGGAGAGGGAATGGGACAGCATGTTTTCTTGTTGTGATACAAGAGAAACAGGAACACATCAACTTTGGTGATACAACCAAAACAGGAACACATCAACAGTGGGCTGGAGCAGGTGAACGACCAAGTAGGGAAATGGCCCGACGCCAGGTGCCAGCTGATCTGTCCTCCATCTGGCTTCCTTGGCAATGGCATGATGTTGATGGCAGCCCTGGGAACAGGAAGTCTGGATGCTGCCATGCTTTGGTAAGGCTTCTCGGAAAGCTGGCCCACAGCTGCCTCGTTTGACTGTCCCTGGGCCTCCAAGGAACTAAATGTTTTCTTCCACCAGTTGTAAAAATAAGCAAAGAAGAAAGTCCCCTTTGGCCTCTGAGGAAGTGCTCTAAGGTAACCTTCTCTGTTTTGTGCTCTCAACTGCTGACATGGGGTATGCTCTGTCTGGCGGTTCCTGCACCTGCTGGAGCCTAAACAAGACACTTGGATGATGAACGTTGCGCATATTTCTCAATAGACTTTATTTTTTAGAGCAGTGTCAGGGTCACAGCAAAATTGAGCGGAAAGTACAGAGAGTTCCCGTATGGCCGCCTTCCTCTCCCCACAATACACAGCCTCCCCCACCATCCACATCTCTCGCAAGCGTGGTACATTTGGTACAATTGATGAACCAGCATTGCCACATCATTATCAACTGGAGTCCATAGTTTAAATTGGGGTTCACACTTTGTGAGGTGCATGCTACAGGTTTTGACAAATGTATCATTACACGTGTCCACCATTACAGTATCATGCAGAATAGTTTTATTGCCCTATTTACTGCTCTATGTTCCACCTATTCATTCCTTCCTCCCCCCAAACCTGTGACAACCACTGACCTTTGACTCCATAGTTTTACCTTTTCCGAGATTTCATGTGGCTGGAATTATACAACACATAGGCTTTTCAGGTCGACTTCTTTCACTTACCAATATGCATTCAAGGTTCCTCTGTTTCTTTTTGTGGCTTCATAGCTCATTTCTTTTTACTGTGGAATAATATTTTATAGTTTAAATGTACCTCAGTTTGTTTGTTCATTTACCTATTGAAAGATATTTTGGTGGCTTCCAAGTTTTGGCAACTGTGAATAAAACTGCTGTAAACATTCATGAGCATGACTGATGGATTGTATGGTGAGAGTTTGTTTAGTTTTGTAAGAAATTACTAAACTGTCTTCCAAAATAGCTATACCATTTTTTATTCCCGTCAGCAATGAATGAGAGTTCCTGTTGTTTCACATCCTTACCAGCAATTGGTGTTGGATTATAACCATTCTAATAGGTATGTTGTAGTGTCTCATTTTAATTAGCATTCCCCAATAACATATGATGTTGAGCATGTTTTCATATGTTTATTTACTATCTGTATATCTTCTTTGGTGAGGTGTCTATTTAGGTCTTTTGACCATTTTTTAAATCAGGTTGTTCATTTTCTTATTGCTGAGTATTAACAGTTCTTGGTATATTTTACATAACAGTCCTGTATCAGATATGTTTTTTTGCAAGTATTTTCTCCCAATCTGTGGCTTGTCTTCTCATCCTCTTGACAGTGTCTTTCACAGAGTAGGAGTTTTTAATTTTAATGAAGTGCAACTTCTCATTTTTTTCTTTCACGGGTCATGTCTTTGGTGTTGTACCTAAAAAGCCATTGCCCTATCCAAGGTCATCTAGATTTTCTCCTACGTTATAATCTAGGAGTTTTATAGTTTGGTGTTTTACATTTGGGAGTATGACCCATTTTGAGTTAATTTTTGTGGAGGTTATAAGCTCTGCATCTAGATTCATTTTTTTGAGGTAGATATCCAGTTAGTCCAGCACCATTTATCGAAAAAACAATCATTTCTCCATTGAATTATCTTTGCTCCTTTGTCAAAGATAATTTTACTTTATTTGTGTGGTTCTCGTTCTTGGCTCTCTATTCTGCCCCATTGATTTATTTTTCTATTCTCTGGCCAGTAGCATACTGTCTTGATTGCTGTAGCTTTATAATTAATCTTGAAGTTGGGTAGTATCAGTCTTCTGACTTTGTTCTTCAATAGCGTGTTGACTTATTCTGAGTCTTTTGCATTTCCATATATACTTTGGAATCAGTTTGTTATTATTCATAAAATAACTTTCTGGGATTTTTATTGAAATTGCATTGAGTCTACAGATGAAGTTGGGAGGAACTGACATCTTAATAATATTGAGCTTCCTGATCCATGAACATGGACTAGCTCTCCATTTATTTAATTTTGATTTCTTTTTTTTTTTTTTTTTTTTTTTTTGCGGCTCGCGGGCCTCTCACTGCTGTGGCGTCTCCCATTGCGGAGCACAGGCTCCGGACGCGCAGGTTCAGCGGCCATGGCCCATGGTCCCAGCCGCTCCACGGCATGCGGGATCCTCTCGGACCGGGGCACGAACCCATGTCCCCTGCATCGGCAGGCGGACTCTCAACCACTGCGCCACCAGGGAAGCCCAATTTTGATTTCTTTCATCAGAATATTGTAGACTTCCTCATATTGATCTTAACGTATTTTGTTAGGTTTAAGCCTAAGTATTTTTTCACGTGCGCTAATATAAATGGTATTATGTTTTTAATTTCAAGTTCTAATTTTTCATTGCTGTTATTTGGGAAAACAATAGACTTTGGATATTAACCTTGTATCCTGCAATCTTGATTTAATTGCTTATTAGTTTCATGATTTTTTTGGGTCACTTCTGTGGAATTTTCTATATGGGCTATCATGTCATGTGAACAAAGGGTTTTGCTTTTCTTCTGAATCTGTATACCTTTTATTTCCTTTTCTTGTCCTTTTGCATTAGCTTGAATGTCCAGTATGGTGTTGAAAAGAAGAGGGGTATCCTTACCTTGTTTCTGATCTTAGTGGAAAAGCACCTAGTTCAGGCTTTGAACAATAGCCATGACTATGAGAATTTTATAAGATATCTTGATATATGTGCGTTCCAGTCTCATCTATATCTCCAGCCTTCTGCTTTCTATTGGAATCGTCCCCTCTGCCTGTGAGCACAACAAACAATGCCCCCTAACAACTTTCCCTTGACCCTTTAATGCCTTCACAATCTCTAGCTACTCCCCTTCCTCTTTCCTTTATATCTGAGCCAAACTTTTCTGTCCCAAATGTCCACTTCCCTGCCTCCCATTTACTCCTTAAATTAATGCAACTGGCTTCTGGCTCTACTCCTCCATTGAAGCTATCAAGCAAAAGTTCAATGTTAGTGCAGTGGCTATTTCTCAATTCTTATCATATTTGACTTCTTTGTAGCATTTGACCCCACTGACCAAGCCATGCTTCTTACAACTCTCTCTTCCCTTTTGCTCTCAGGAAGTGGTACCATTTATCCTGATTTTCTTCCTATCCTTCTGCATTTGTTCTTACTACCTGTGGCTGGATCCTCTTTCTCTATCTCCCTAAGTGTTAATGTTCCCAGGACTCAATCCACTGCTTGCCTTTTTCTTGTTATCCTCTCCCTATTTACTGGCGACCCCCAGATCTCTAGTACAGTCACATGTCTTTCCTGAGCTTTAGGCCCAGTTGTGAACTGTTGACTGGGCTTTTCCACCAGGATATCTTATAGGCAGCTGGAGCTTTCTATGTCCACATCTGGACATATCATCTTTTAGCCCCACTCTCCCAAATAGCTTCTAGTCCAACAACCAAGTTCATCCTGGATTCTTCCCTCTTGCTTCACTCCTGCCTAAAGCTCTTAATCCATCCCCTATAAAAAATTAGTCCAGCCTGTGGATTATATCCCCTCATTGTCTCTGTAATCCATCACCTCCTTTCCATTCCCACAGCTGCATCCCCCGGATTAATTTCTGTATAAGGTGTGACGTTAGGGCGAAGTTCATCTTTTTGCCTATGGATATCCAATTGCTCCAGCACCATTTGTTGAAAAGCCTATCTTTCCTCCACTGAATTGCACTTGCACCATTGTTAAAAACTCTACTGAGCATATTTGTGTGGGTCTATTTCTAGGTCCTTTATTTATTTTTATTGAGGTATACTTGACATATAACATTATATTAATTTCAGGAGTGCAACATAATGACTCAATATTTGTATATATTGCAAAATGATCAGCACAATAAGTCCAGTTAACATCCATCAGCATATACAGTTAGAAAATAATTTTCTTCTTGTGATGAGGACTTTTAGGATCTACTCTGTTAGCAATTTTCAAATAAACTGTACAGTGTTATTAACTGTAGTCACCATGCTGTACATTACATCCCCATGACTTAATTATTTTATAACTGGAAGTTTGTAGCTTTTGTACTTTCACCCATTTCTCCTGTCCCCCATCCTCCACATCTGGCAACCACCAATCTGTTCTCTGTATCTGTGAGCTTGGCTTGTTGTTTTTGTTGTTGTTTAATTCCACACAGAAGTGAGATCATACGTTGTCATTCTCTGACATATTTCACTTAGCATAATGCCTTCAAAGTCCATCCGTATTGTTGCAAATGGCAAGATTTCATTCTTTTTTGTGGCTAAATAGTATTCCAGTGTGTGTGTGTGTGTGTGTGTGTGTGTGTGTGTGTAGTATATATCACAGTTATATGTAGATATATATCACATTTTCTTATACATTCCTCCATTGATGGACTCAGGTTTTTCCATATTTGGCTATTGAAAATAATGCTGCAGTGAACATGGGGGTGCATATATCTTTTCAAATTGGTGTTTTCATTTTTCTTCAAATAAATTTCCAGAGTAGAATTGCTAGATCATATGTTAGTTTTATTATTTTTAATTTTTTTGAGGAACCACCATACATTTTTCCATAGTGGCCATACCAATTTATATTCCCACCAACAGTGCTCAAGGTTTTCCTTTTCTCCACCTCCTCTCCAACACTTGTTATTTCTTATCTTTTTGGTAACAGCCATTCTCACAGGTGTGAGGTGATATCACATTATGGTTTTGATTTGCATTATCCTGATGATTAGTAATGTTAATCTTCTTTTGCTGTAGTTGTTGGCCATTTGGATGTCTTTGAAAAAATGTCTATTCAGATCCTCTGCCCATTTAAAAATTTGTTTTTTCTGCTATTGAGTTATTATATGTTCTTTATATATTTTGGATATTAACCCCTAATCAGATATCTGAGTTCTCTATTTGGTCCCAATGGTCTGTGTTTGTATCTCTCTGTCCATACTGCACAATCTTGCTATGTAATTAATCTTGTAGGTATGTAATTAATCTTGAGATTGGGTAGACTAATTCCTCCCACTTTATTCTACTTTTCCAAAATCTTTTCAACTATTCTAGTTCCTTTCCATGTAAATTTTAGAATAATCTTCATTTTTACAAACATATTACTGAGATTTTGATAAGAGTAGTATTAAACCTATATAGCAATTTGGGGAAGGAGAATTGACATCTTTACTATGTTGTCCAACTCATTAACACAGTATATCTCTCAATATGTTAAAATCTTCTTTGATCACTTTCCTCTACATTTTGTAGTTTTCAGCATACAAGTCATATATATATATACACATACATATACACACATATATATTAGTTAGATTTGCACCTATTTCTCTTTTTTGAGCAATTTTAAATGGTATATTTTAAATTTTGGTGTCCCTGTGTTCCTTGCTAGTAAATAGAAATAAAATAGTGTATAGAAATAAAAAACAATTTTTGTATATTTATCTTGTATTTTGCATCTTTGCTGAACTCACTTATGAGTTCTAGGAGTTCTAGGAGTTTTTTTTTTTTTTTTAAGATTCCTTGGGATTTTCTACATAGATGATCAATCATGTTATCTACAAATAGGGACAGATTTTTTTGTTTGTTTGTTTTTTTAACATCTTTATTGGAGTATAATTGTTTTACACTGTTGTGTTAGTTTCTACAGTATAACAAAATGAATCAGCTATATGTATACATATATCCCCATGTCCCCTCACTCTTGCATCTAACTCCTACCCTCCCTACCCCAACCCTCTAAATGGTCACAAAGCACCAAGCTGATTTCCCTGTGCTATGCGGCTGCTTCCCACTAGCTATCTGTTTTACATTTGGTAGTGTACATATGTCCATGCCACTCTCTCACTTCGTCCCAGTTTACCCTTCCCCCTCCCCGTGTCCCCAAGTCCATTCTCTACATCTGCGTCTTTATTCCCGTCCTGAGCCTAGGTTCTTCATGACTTTTTTTTTTTTTAGATTCCATATATATGTGTTAGCATACAGTATTTGTTTTTCTCTTTCTGACTTACTTCACTCTGTATGACAGACTCTTTGTCCATCCACCTCACTACACATAACTCAATTTCATTTCTTTTTATGGCTGAGTAATATTCCATTGTATATATATGCCACATCTTCTTTATCCATTCATCTGTTGATGGACACTTAGGTTGTTTCCATGTCCTGGCTATTGTAAATAGAGCTGCAAAGAACATTGTGGTACATGACTCTTTTTGAATTATGATTTTCTCAGGGTATATGCCCAGTAGTGGGATTGCTGGGTTGTATGGTAGTTCTATTTTTAGGTTTTTAAGGAACCTCCCTACTGTTCTCCATAGTGGCTGTATCAATTTACATTCCTACCAACCGTGCAAGAGGGTACTCAGGGACAGTTTTAATTCTTCCTTTCTGATCTGTATATCATTTGTTTCCTTGTCTTGCCTTATTGACCTGGATAGAACTTTAGGTCTATGTAGCATAAGTATGGAGAGAGTAGGCATTCTTCCCTCCTTCCCAATCTTAGTGGGGAAAATTCAGCCTTTTCCCTTTAGTATGATCTATTTGTAGGGGTTTTTTTTCTTTTGTACATGCTTTTTATTAGTTGAGAAATTTCTCCTCTCTTCCTACATGTCTGAGAGCTTTATTCACACATGGGTGTTGAATTTTATCCAGTACTTTTTCTGGATCAATTGATGTGCTTTTATGAGTTTTCTTCTTTAGCCTATTGATATGGTAGATTACAATCATTGATTTTTTAATGTTGAATCAGCCTTGCACCCTTGAAATTAATCCCATTTGGTAATAATGTGTAATTCCTTTTATATGTTGCTGAATTGTATTTTCTAATATTTTATGAAGGATTTGTGTATCTGTGCTCTTGAGTGTGGTTTCCTTTTTGTAGTCATTACCTGGTTTTGGTATCAGGGTAATACCAATTTCATGAAATGAATTGGGAATGTTCCCTCCTCTTTCATTTTTTGGAAGATATCGTGTAGAATTGATGTTAATTCTCTTCTAAGTGTTTGGTAGAATTCTCCAATGAAATCATCTGTGCCTGGAAATCTTTTGTAGGTATTTGTTTTTAATGGAATGCATTTCTTTTATTTATTTATTTATTTTATTTTACTTTTGGCTGTGTTGTGTCTTCATTTCTGTGTGAGGGCTTTCTCTAGTTGTGACAAGCGGGGGCCACTCTTCATTGCAGTGCGGGGGCCTCTCACTATCGCAGCATCTCTCGTTGTGGAGCACAGGCTCCAGACACGCAGGCTCAGTAGTTGTGGCTCATGGGCCTAGCTGCTCCGCGGCATGTGGGATCTTCCCACACCAGGGCTCGAACCCGTATCCCCTGCATTAGCAGGCAGATTCTCAACCACTGCGCCACCAGGGAAGCCCGCATTTTTTAAATAAATAAATAAATATTTAATTAATTATTTATTTATTTTTGGCTGCGTTGGGTCTTCGTTGCTGCACGCAGGCTTTCTCTAGTTGTGGCAAGCAGGGGCTGCTCTTCGTAGTGGTATGCAGGCTTCTCATTGTGGTGGCTTCTCTTGTCGCGGAGCATGGGCTGTAGGGGCATGGGCTTCAGTAATTGTTGAACGTGGGCTCAATAGTTGTGGCGCTCGGGCTTAGTTGCTCTGCAGCATGTGGGATCTTCCCAGACCAGGGATCGAACCCATGTCCTCTGCATTGGCAGGCAGATTCTTAACCACTGAGCCACCAGGGAAGTCCCTTGGAGGCATTTTTAAATTATGAATTCAATTTCCATAACAGTTGTAGAGTTATTCAAATTATCTATTCCAAATTGTGTGAGTTGTGATAGTTTGTGTTTTTTGAGGAATTTGTCCATTTCATCTAATGTCAAGTTTATTTGTTTATCTCTGTAAAGTTATTCTTAGTTTGTTCTTATTATCATTTTCGTGGCTACAGGGCCTATAGTGATAGCCCTTGTTTCATTTATGTTATTGGCAATTTGTTTCTTTTCTGTTATTTTTTTGGTTGTTCTTGCTAGAGGTTTTTCAATTTTGTTGACCTTTCAAAAAACCAGCTCTTTGTTTCCTTGATCTCCTCTATTGTTTTTCTGTTTTAAATTTCATTGATTTCAATTCCTGTCTTTATTATTGTCTTCCTTCTTTTGGCTTGGGTTTCTTTTGCTTCCTTTGGGTTTCCTTTTCTCATCTTTTTCTACCTTCTTGAGTTTAGAGCTTAGATTACTAATTTGAGTTTTTTCCTGTTTTCTAACGTATGTGTAAAATTTCTATAAATTTCCCTCTTCATGTTGCTTTAGCTGTGTCCCACAAATTCTGACATAATTTTTATTCAGCTCAATATATTTTTTAATTTCTTTGATACTTCTTCCTTGATCCATGGTTTATTTAGAAGTCTGTTGTTTATTTTCTAAGTGGTTGAAAATTTTCCCGTTATCTTTTTATTATTGATTTCTGGTTTGATTCCACTGTGAGTAGAGAACATACTCTATATGATTTCTATTATTTTAAATGTGTTGAAGTTTGTTTTATGGCTTAAGATATAGTCTGTCTTGAAATGTGTTTTGTGGTAACTTGATGAGAATGTGTATTCTGCTATTTATGGGTTTCATACATGTTGATTATATCCTGTTGGCTGATAGTGTTGTTGAATTCTTCTGTATCCTTGATGATTTTCTGTCTAGTTATTCTTTCAGTTATTGAGAGGTGGTGTTGAAGTCTCCAGCTATAATTGTGAAATATTCTACTTCTTTATGTTCAGTCAGTTTTTGCTTCACATATTTTGCAGCTCTGCTGTTTGATGCATATGCATTTAGGATTATTATGTCTTTCTGGGCTGGCCCTTTTTATTTTTTTATTTTTTTATTTTTTAACATCTTTATTGGAGTATAATTGCTTTACAATGGTGTGTTAGTTTCTGCTTTATAACAAAGTGAATCAGTTATACATATACATATGTTCCCATATCTCTTCCCTCTTGCGTCTCCCTCCCTCCAACCCTCCCTATCCCACCCCCCTAGTTAGTCAAACCAACGAGCTGATCTCCCTGTGCTATGCGGCTGCTTCCCACTAGCTATCTATTTTACGTTTGGTAGTGTATATATGTCCATGCCACTCTCTCATTTCGTCCCAGCTTACCCTTCCCCCTCCCCATATCCTCAAGTCCATTCTTTAGTAGGTCTGTGTCTTTATTACTGTCTTGCTCCTAGGTTCTTCATGACCTTTTTTTTTTTTCCCCCCTTAGAGTCCACATATATGTGTTAGCATACAGTATTTCTTTTTCTCTTTCTGATTTACTTCACTCTGTATGACACACTCTAGGTCCATCGACCTCACTACAAATAACTCAATTTTGTTTCTTTTATGGCTGAGTAATATTCCATTGTATATATGTGCCACATCTTCTTTACCCATTCATCTGATGATGGACACTTAGGTTTTTTCCATCTCCGGCCTATTGTAAATAGAGCTGCAATGAACACTTTGGTACATGACTCTTTCTGAATTATGGTTTTCTTAGGGTATATGCCCAGTAGTGGGATTGTTGGGTCCTATGGTAGTTCTATATTTAGTTTTTTAAGAAACCTCCATACTGTTCTCCATAGTGGCTGTATCAATTTACATTCCCACCAACAGTGCAAGAGGGTTCCCTTTTCTCCACACCCTCTCCAGCATTTTTTGTTTCTAGATATTTTGATGATGCCCATTCTGACCAGTGTGAGATGATATCTAATTGTAGTGGTGATTTGCATTTCTCTAATGATTAATGATGTTGCAGATTCTTTCATATATTTGTTGGCAATCTGTATATCTTCTTTGGAGAAATGTCTATTTAGGTCTATTTAGGTCTATTTATTGGATTGGGTTGTTTGTTTTTCTGACATTGAACTGCATGAGCTGCTTGTAAATTTTGTATCCATTCAGCCAATCTGTGTCTTTTGGTGGGAGCATTTAGTCCATTTACATTTAAGGTAATTATCGATATGTGTGTTCCCATTCCCATTTTCTTAATTGTTTTGGGTTTGTTATTGTAGGTCTTTTCCTTCTTTTGTGTTTCTTGCCTAGAGAAGTTCCTTTAGCAGTTGTTGTAGAGCTGGTTTGGTGGTGCTGAACTCTCTCAGCTTTTGCTTGTCTCTAAAGGTTTTAATTTCTCCATCAAATCTGAATGAGATCCTTGCTGGGTAGAGTAATCTTGGTTGCAGGTTTTTCTCCTTCAACACTTTCAATATGTCCTGCCACTCCCTTCTGGCTTGCAGAGTTTCTGCTGAAAGATCAGCTGTTAACCTTATGGGGATTCCCTTGTGTGTTATTTGTTGTTTTTCCCTTGCTGCTTTTAATATGTTTTCTTTGTATTTAATTTTTGACAGTTTGATTAATATGTGTCTTGGCGTATTTCTCCTTGGATTTATCCTGTATGGGACTCTCTGTGCTTCCTGGACTTGATTAACTATTTCCTTTCCCATATTAGGGAAGTTTTCAACTATAATCTCTTCAAATATTTTCTCAGTCCCTTTCTTTTTCTCTTCTTCTTCTGGAACCCCTATAATTCGAATGTTGGTACGTTTAATGTTGTCCCAGAGGTCTCTGAGACTGTCCTCAGTTCTTTTCATTCTTTTTTCTTTATTCTGCTCTGCAGTAGTTATTTCCACTATTTTATCTTCCAGGTCACTTATCCGTTCTTCTGCCTCAGTTATTCTGCTATTGATCCCATCTAGAGTACTTTTAATTTCATTTATTGTGTTGTTCATCGTTGCTTGTTTCATCTTTAGTTCTTCTAGGTCCTTGTTAACTGATTCTTGCATTTTGTCCATTCTATTGTCCATTCTATCTCCAAGATTTCGGATCAACCTTACTATCATTATTCTGAATTCTTTTTCAGGTAGACTGCCTATTTCCTCTTCATTTGTTAGGTCTGATGGGTTTTTATCTTGCTCCTTCATCTGCAGTGTGTTTTTCTGTCTTTTCATTTTGCTTATCTTACTGTGTTTGGGGTCTCCTTTTTTGCAGGCTGAAGGTTCGTAGTTCCTGTTGTTTTTTGTGTCTGTCCCCAGTGGCTAAGGTTGGTTCAGTGGGTTGTGTAGGCTTCCTGGTGGAGGGTACTAGTGCCTGTGTTCTGGTGGATGAGGCTAGATCTTGTCTTTCTGGTGTGCAGGTCCACGTGTGGTGGTGTGTTTTGGGGTGTCTGTAGACTTATTATGATTTTGGGCCGCCTCTCTGCTAATGGGTGGGGTTGTGTTCCTGTCTTGCTAGTTGTTTGGCATAGGATGTCCAGCACTGTAGCTTGCTGGTCGTTGAGTGAAGCTGGGTGCTGGCGTTGAGATGGAGATCTCTCGGAAATTTTTGCTGTTTGATATTATGTGCAGCTGGGAGGTCTCTTGTGGATCAGTGTCCTGAAGTTGGCTCTCCCACCTCAGAGGCACAGCACTGACTCCTGGCTGCAGCCCCAAGAGCCTTTCATCCACAGGGCTCCTTAATTTGGGATGATTGGTTGTCTATTCAGGTATTCCACAGATGCAGGGTATATCAAGTTGATTGTGGAGCTTTAATCCGCTGCTTCTGAGGCTGCTGGGAGAGATTTCCCTTTCTCTTCTTTGTTCTCACAGCTCCCAGGGGCTCAGCTTTGGATTTAGCCCCGCCTGTGCGTGTAGGTCGCCGGAGGGCGTCTGTTCTTTGCTCAGACAGGACGGGGTTAAAGGAGCCGCTGATTCGGAGGCTCTGGCTCACTCAGGCCCGGGGGTAGGGAGGGGCACGGAGTGTGGGGTGGGCCTGCGGCTGCAGAGGCCGGCCAGACGTTGCAGCCTGAGGCGCGCCTGTGCGTTCTCCCGGGGGAGTTGTCCCTGGATCCCGGGACCCCGGCAGTGGCGGGCTGCACAGGCTCCCCGGAAGGGCGCGTGGCCAGTGACCTGTGTTCGCACACAGGCCTCCCGGTGGCGGCAGCAGCGGCCCTAGCCGCTCTGGGCGGCCCTAGCCACGTCCGTCTCTGGGCTCCGCACCCCTAGCCGCGGCTCGCGCCCGTCCCTGGAGCTCTCTCAAGCAGCGTTCTTAATCCCCTCTCCTCGTGCACCAGGAAACAAAGAGGGACGTAAAAGTCTCTTGCCTCTTCGGCAGTTCCAGACTTCTCCCCGGACTCTCTCCCGGCCAGCCGCGGTGCACCAACGCCCCGCAGGCTGTGTTCACGCCGCCAACCTCAGTCCTCTCCCGGCGCTCCGACAAAAGCCGGAGCCTCAGCTCCCAGTCCCGCCCGCCCCGGCGGGCGAGCAGACAAGCCTCTCGGCTGGCAAGTTCCGGTCGGCCCGATCCTCTGCGCTGGAATCTGTCCGCTTTGCCCTCCGCACCCCTGTTGCTGTGCTCTCCTCCGCGGCTCCCAAGCTCCCCCACTCCGCCTCCCGAAGTCTCCACCCGCGAAGGGGCTTCCTAGTGTGTGGACACTTTTCCTCCTTCACAGCTCTCTCCCGCTGGTGCAGGACCCGTCCCTATCCTTTTGTCTCTGTTTAGTTTTTTCTTTTGCCCTACCCAGGTACGTGGGGGGTTTCTTGCCTTTTGGGAGGTCTGAGGTCTTCTGCCAGCGTTCAGTAGATGCTCTGTAGGAGTTGTTCCACGCGTAGATGTATTTCTGGGCTGGCCCTTTTATCTTTATATAATGTCCTTTTCTGTGTCTGGTAATATTTTTTGGTCTGAAATCTACTTTATGTGATGGTATTAAAACAACTCATGCTTTCTTTGATTAATGTTTAGATTGGTATTTGCTTGGTATCTATATTCGTTGGCTAGGGCTGCTATAACAAAATATAGACTGGGGGGCTAAAAAAATAGAACTTTATTTTCTAACAATCCTGGAGGCTAGAAGTCTGGGACCTGGTAGTAGCATGTTTATTTATTTCTGAGGCCTCTCTCTTTTGATTATAGATGGCTGCAAAGTCTCACTGTGTCTTCACTTGGTCATCCATCTGTATATTTTTGTGTTCTAATTCGCTCTTCTTTAGGGACACCAGCCATATTGGATTAGGGCCAATCCTAATGATCCTCTTAACTTAGTTTTCTTTTTAAAGGCCCTATCTCCAAGTACTGTTACATTATGAGATACTGCAGATTAGAACATCAGCATTAACTTGGGGCAATATAATTCAGCCCATAACAGTGTATTTTTCTATCCTTTTATTTTCAACCTGCTTATATTTGTATATTTGAAGCGTAGACAACGTATAAATTGGTAATGCTTTTTAATCCACTTTTCCCGTCTTTCTTCTTAAAAATATGTATTTAGACCATTTTCACTTAATGTAATTATTGATACGTTAAAGCCTGTCTCCCTTTGTTTTCAAATTTTATTTTATTTATTTTTTATACAGCAGGTTCTTATTAGTTATCCATTTTATACATATTAGTGTATACATGTCAATTCCAATCTCCCAATTCATTCCACCACCAACCCCCCTACCACTTTTCCCCCATTGGTGTCCATATGTTTGTTCTCTACATCTGTGTCTCTATTTCTGCCCTGCAAACCGGTTCATCTCTACCATTTCTCTAGGTTCCACATATATGCATTAATATACGATATTTGTTTTTCTCTTTCTGACTTACTTCACTCTGTATGACAGTATCTAGATCCATCCACATCTCAAAAAATGACCCAATTTTGTTCCTTTTTATGGCTGAGTAATATTCCATTGTATATATGTACCACAACTTCTTTATCCGTTGGTCTGTCGATGGGCATTTAGGTTGCTTCCATGACCTGGATATTGTAAATAGTGCTGCAATGAACATTGGGGTGCATGTGTCTTTTTGAATTATAGTTTTCTCTGGGTATATGCCCAGTAGTGGGATTGCTGGGTCATATGATTGTTCTATTTTTCATTTTTTAAGGAAGCTCCATACTGTTCTCCATAGTGGCTGTATCAATTTACATTCCCACCAACAGTGCAAGAAGGTTCCCCTTTCTCAACACCCTCTCCAGCATTTGTTGTTTGTACAATTTCTGATGATGCCCATCTAACTGGTGTGAGGTGATACCTTATTGTAGTTTTGATTTGTATTTCTCTAATAATTAGTGATATTGAGCAGCTTTTCATGCGCTTCTTGGCCACCTGTATGTCTTCTTTGGAGAAATGTCTATTTAGGTCTTCTGCCCATTTTTGGATTGGATTGTTTGTTTTTTTAATATTGAGCTGCATGGGCTGTTTATATATTTTGGAGATTAATCCTTTGTCCATTGATTCATTTGCAAATATTTTCTACCATTCTGAGGGTTGTCTTTTTGTCTTGATTGTAGTTTCCTTTGCTTTGCAAAAGTTTTAAGTTTCATTAGGTCCCATTTGTTTATTTTTGTTTTTATTTCCATTACTCTAGGAGGTGGATCAAAAAAGATCTTGCTGTGATTTATGTCAAAGAGTGTTCTTCCTATGTTTTCCTCTAAGAGTCTTATAGTGTCCGGTCTTATATTTAGGTCTCGAATCCATTTTGAGTTTATTTTTGTGTATGGTGTTAGGGAGTGTTCTAATTTCATTCTTTTACATGTAGCTGTCCAGTTTTCCCAGCACCACTTATTGAAGAGACTGTCTTTTTTCCATTGTATATCCTTGTCTCCTTTGTCATAGATTAGTTGACCATAGGTGCATGGGTTTATCTCTGGGCTTTCTATCCTGTTCCATTGATCTATATTTCTGTTTTTGTGCAAGTACCATATTGTCTTGATTACTGTAGCTTTGTAGTATAGTCTGAAGTCAGGAAGTCTGATTTCTCCAGCTCCATTTTTTTTCCCTCAAGACTGCTTTGGCTATTCAGGGTCTCTTGTGTCTCCATATGAATTTTAAGACTTTTTGTTCTAGTTCTGTACAAAATGCCACTGGTAATTTGATAGGGATTGCATTGAATCTGTAGATTGCTTTGGGTAGTATAGTCATTTTCACAATATTGATTCTTCCAGTTCAAGAACATGGTATATCTCTCCATCTGTTTGTGTCATCTTTGGTTTCTTTCATATGTCTTATAATTTTCTGAGTACAGGTCTTTTACCTCCTTAGGTAGGTTTATTCCTAGGTATTTTATTCTTTTTGTTGCACTGGTGAATGGGATTGTTTCCTTAATTTCTCTTTCTGATCTTTCATTGTTAGTGTATAGGAATACAAGAGATTTCTGTGCATTAATTTTGTATCCTGCAACTTTACCAAATACATTGATTAGTTCTAGTAGTTTTCTGGTGGCATTTTTAGGATTCTCTATGTATAGTATAATGTGATCTGCAAACATTGACAGTTTTACTTCTTCTTTTCCAATTTGTATTCCTTTTATTTCTTTTTCTCCTCTGATTGTCTGGCTAGGACTTCCAAAATTATGTTGAATAATTGTGGCGAGAGTGGACATCCTTGTCTTGTTCTTTATCCTAGAGGAAAGGTTCCCTCTATGCCCACTTTCTGGAGAATTTTTATCTTAAATGGGTGTTGAATTTTGTCAAAAGATTTTTCTGCATCTATTGAGATGATCATATGGTTTTTATTCTTCAGTTTGTTAATATGGTGTGTCACATTGATTGATTTGCGTATATTGTAGAATCTTTGCATCCTTGGGGTAAACCATACACTTGATCATGGTGTATGGTCCTTTTAACGTGTTGTTGGATTCTGTTTGCTAGTATTTTTTTGAGGATTTTTGCATCTATATTCATCAGTGATATTGGTCTGTAGTTTTCTTTTTTTGTAGTGTCTTTGTCTGGTTTTGGTATCAGGATGATGGTGGCCTCATAGACTGAGTTTGGGAGTGTCCCATGCTCTGCAATTTTTTTGGAAGAGTTTGATAAGGATGGGTGTTAGCTCTTCTCTAAATGTTTCATAGAATTCACCTGTGAAGCCATCTGGTCCTGGACTTTGCTTTGTTGGAAGATTTTTAATCACAGTTTCAAATTCTGTGCTTGTGATTGGTCTGTTCATATTTTCTATATCTTCCTGGTTCAGTCTTGGAAGGTTATACCTTTCTAAGTGTTTGTCCATTTCTTCCAGGTTGTCCATTTTATTGGCATAGAGTTGCTTGTAGTAGACTCTTATGATGCTTTGTATTTCTGCCGTGTCTGTTGTAACTTCTCCTTTTTCATTTCTGATTTTATTGATTTAAGTCCTCTCCCTCTTTTTCTTGATGAGTCTGGCTAAAGGTTTATCAATTTTGCTTATCTTCCCAAAGAGCCAGCTTTTAGTTTTATTGATCTTTTTTATTGTTTTCTTTGTTTCTATTTCATTTATTTCTGCTCTGATTTTTATGATTTCTTTCCTTCTACTAACTTTGGGTTTTGTTTGTTCTCCTTTCTCTAGTTCCTTAGGTGTAAGGTTAGATTGTTTATTGGGGATTTTCCTTGTTTCTTGAGGTAGGATTGTATTGCTATAAATTTCCCTCATAGAACTGTTTTTGCTGCATCCCATAGGTTTTGGATCGTCGTGTTTTCATTGTCATTTGTCTCTAGGTATTTTTTGATTTCTTCTTTGATTTCTTCAGTGATCTCTTGGTTATTTAGTAACGTATTGTTTGGCCTCCATGTGTTTGTGTTTTTTACGTTTTTTTCCCCTGCAATTGATTTCTAATCTCATAATGTTGTTGTCAGAAAAGATGCTTAATATGATTTCAATTTTCTTAAATTAACTGAGGCTTGATTTGTGACCCAAGATGTGATCTATCCTGGAGAATGTTCCATGTGCACTTGAGAAGAAAGTGTAATCTGCTGTTTTTGGATGGAATGTCCTATAAATATCAATTAAATCTATCTGGTCTATTGTGTCATTTAAAGCTTGTGTTTCCTTATTAATTTTCTGTCTGGATGATCTGTCCATTGGTGTAACTTATGTGTTAAAGTTCCCCACTATTACTGTGTTACTGTCGATTTTCTATTTTAGAGCTGTTAGGAGTTGCCTTATGTATTGAGGTGCTCCTATGTTGGATGCATATAGATTTGTAATTGTTATATCTTCTTCTTGGATTGATCCCTTAATCATTATGTAGTGTCCTTCCTTGTCTCTTGAAACATTCTTTATTTTAAATTCTATTTTATCTGATATGAGTATTGCTACTCCAGCCTTCTTTTGATTTCCATTTGCATGGAAGATCTTTTCCCATTCCCTCACTTTCAATTTGTATGTGTCCCTAGGTCTGAAGTGGGTCTCTTGTACACAGCATATAGATGGGTCTTATTTTTGTATCCATTCAGCAAGCCTGTGTCTTTTGGTTGAAGCATTTAATCCATTCATGTTTAAGGTAATTATCGATATGTATGTTCCTATGATGATTTTCTTAATTTTTATGGGTTTGCTTTGTAGATCTTTTTCTTCTCTTGTGTTTCCCACTTAGAGAAGTTCCTTTAGCATTTATTGTAGAGCTGGTTTGGTGATGCTGAATTCTCTTAGCTTTTGCTTGTCTATAAAGCTTTTGTTTTCTCTGGTGAAACTGAATGAAGTCCATGCCAGGTAGAGTAATCTTGGTTGTAGGTTATTCCCTTTCATCACTTTAAATATGTCATGCTACCCCCTTCTTACTTGCAGAGTTTATGTTGAGAAATCAGCTGTTAATCTTATGGGAGTTCCCTTGTATGTTATTTGCCATTTTTCCCTTGTGGCTTTTAATAATTTTTCTTTGTCTTTATTTTTGTCAGTTTGATTACTATGTGTCTCAGTATAGTTCTCCTTGGGTTTATCCTGCCTAGAACTCTCTGTGCTTCCTGGACTTGGGTGGCTATTTCCTTTCCCATGTTAGGGATATTTTCAACTATAATCTCTTGAAATATTTTCTCTGGTCCTTTCTCTCTCTCTTCTCCTTCTGGGACCCCTATAATGTGAATATTCTTGCGTTTAATGTTTTCCCAGAGGTCTCTTAGGCTATCTTCATTTCTTTTCATTCTTTTTTCTTTATTCTGTTCCACAGCAGTGAATTCCGCCATTCTGTCTTCCACATCACTTATCCGTTCTTCTGCATCAGTTATTCTGCTATTGATTCATTCTAGTGTAGTTTTCATTTCAGTTATTGTATTGTTCATCTCTGTTTGTTTGTTCTTTAATCCTTCTAGGTCTTTGTTAAACATCTCTTGCATCTTCGTGATCTTTGCCTCCACTCGTTTTCCGAGGTCCTGGATCATCTTCACTATCATTATTCTGAATTCTTTTTCTGGAAGGTTGCTTATCTCCACTTCATTTAGTTGTTTTTCTGGGGTTTTATCTTGTTCCTTCATCTGGTACAAAGTCCTCTGCCTTTTTATTTTGTCCATCTGTCTGTGAATGTGTTTTTCCTTCCACAGGTTACAAAATTGTGTAAGCCTCCCATTTTATATTTGTTTTCCAATTCTTTGTTTTTCTTTTTTTATTTTAATAAATTTATTTATTTTATTTTTGGCTGTGTTGGGTCTCGGTTGCTGGCTGTGGGCTTTCTCTAGTTGCGGCCAGTGTGGGATACTCTCCATTGCGGTGCACGGGTTTCTCATTGCAGTGGCTTCTCTTGTTGTGGAGCATGGGGTCTAGGCATGCAGGCTTCAGTAGTTGTGGCTCGTGGGCTCTAGAACACAGGCTCAGTAGATGTGGCGCACAGGCTTAGTTGCTCCGCGGCATGTGGGATCTTCCCGGACCAGGGCTCAAACTCGTTTCCCCTGCATTGGCAGGTGGATTCTTAACCACTGTGCCACCAGGAGAGCCCTCTTTCTATTTTCTTTTTCTTGCCTTCTGTGGCTTACTTGAACATTTTTTAGAATTGATTTATCTATAGTGTTTTTTTCTTTCTTTCTCTTTTTAACATCTTTATTGGAGTATAATTGCTTTACAATGTTGTGTTAGTTTCTACAGTATAACAAAGTGAATCAGCTATATGTGACTATATATCCCCATATGCCCTCCCTCTTGTGTCTCCCTCCTACCCTCCCTATGCCACCCCTCTAGGTGGTCACAAAGCACTGACCTGATTTCCCTGTGCTATGTGGCTGCTTCCCATTAGCTATCTATTTTACATTTGGTAGTGTATATATGTCCATGCCACTCTCATTTCATCTCAGCTTGCCCTTCACCCTCCCCATGTCCTCACATCCATTTTCTACCTCTGCATCTTTAGTGCTGTCCTGCCCTTAGGTTCATGAGAACCACTTTTTTTGTTTTTTAGATTCCATATATATGTGTTAACATATGGTATTTGTTTTTCTCTTTCTGACTTACTTCACTCTGTATGCAGACTCTAGGTCCATCCACCTCACTACAAATAACTCAATTTCGTCTCTTTGTATGGTTGAGTAATATTCCATTGTATATATGTGCCACATCTTCTTTATCCATTCATCTGTCGATGAACATTGTGGTACATGACTCTTTCTGAATTATGGTTTTCTCAGGGAATATGCCTAGTAGTGGGATTGCTGAGTCATATGGTAATTCTAGTTTTAGTTTTTTCAGGAACATCCATACTGTTCTCCATAGTGGCTGTATCAATTTACATTCCCACCAACAGTGCAAGGGGGTTCCCTTTTCTCCACACCTTCTCCAGCATTTATTGTTTGTAGATTTTTTGACGATGGCCATTCTGACTGCTGTGAGGTGATATCTCACTGTAGTTTTGATTTGCATTTCTCTAATGATTAGTGATGTTGCGCATCCTTTCATGTGTTTGTTGGCAATCTGTATATCTTCTTTGGAGAAATGCCTGCTTATGTCTTTTGCCCGTTTTTGGATTGGGTTTCTTATTTTTTTGATATTGAGCTGCATGAGCTGCTTTTATATTTTGGAGATTAATCCTTTGTGAGTTGCTTCATTTGCAAATATTTTCTCCCATTCTGAGGGCTGTCTTTTTTGCCTTGTTTATGGTTTCGTTTGCTGTGCAAAAGCTTTGAAGATTCATTAGGTCCCATTTGTTTCTTTTTGTTTTTATTTCCATTTCTCTAGTAGGTGGGTCAAAAAGTATCTTGTTGGGATTTATGTCATAGAATGTTCTGCCTATGTTTTCCTCTAAGAGTTTTATAGTGTCTGGCCTTACATTTAGGTCTGTAATCCATTTTGAGTTTATTTTTGTGTATGGTGTTAGGAAGTTTCTAATTTTAATGTTTTACTTGAACCTGTCCAGTTTTCCCAGCACCACTTATTGAAGAGGCTGTCTTTTCTCCATTGTATATTCTTGCCCCCTTTATCAAAGATAAGGTGACCATATGTACATTGGTGTTTCTCTGGGCTTTCTATCCTGTTCCATTGACCTATATTTTTGGTTTTTGTGCCAGTACCATACTGTCTTGATTACTGTAGCTTTGTAGTATAGTCTGAAGTCCAGGAGACTGATTCCTCCAACTTCGTTTTTCTTTCTCAAGATTGCTTTGGCTATTCGGCGTCATTTGTGTTTCCATACAAACAAATTTTTGTTCTAGTTTCGTACAAAATGCCATTTGTAATTTGATAGGGATTGCATTGAATCTGTAGATTGCTTTGGGTAGTATAGTCATTTTCACACTATTGATTCTTCCCATCCAAGAAAATGGTATATCTCTCCATCTGTTGGTATCATCTTTAATTTCTTTCATCAGTGTCTTATAGTTTTCTGCATACAGGTCTTTTGTCTCCCTCGGTAAGTTTATTCCTAGGTATTTTATTCTTTTTGTTGAAGTGGTAAATGGGAGTGTTTCCTTAATTTCTCTTTCAGATTTTTCATCATTAGTGTATAGGAATGCAAGAGATTTCTGTGCATTAATTTTGGATCCTGCTACTTTACCAAATTCATTGATTAGCTCTAGTGGTTTTCTGGTAGCATCTTTAGGATTCTCTATCTATAGTATCATGTCATCTGCAAAGAGTGACAGTTTTACTTCTTCTTTTCTGATTTGGATTCCTTTTATTTCTTTTCTTCTCTGATTGCTGTGGCTACAACTTCCAAAACTATGTTGATTAATAGTGTTGAAAGTGAGCAACCTTGTTGCCTTGTTGCCCACTTGTTGAAAGTGAACAACCTTGTCTTGTTCCTGATCTTAGAGGAAATGCTTTCAGTTTTTCACAGTTGAGTATGTTGTTTGATGTAGGTTTGTCATATATGGTCTTTATTATGTTGAGGTAAATTCCCTCTATGCCTACTTTCTGGAGAGTTTTTATTGTAAATGGGTGTTGAATTTTTCGAAAGCTTTTTCTGCATCTATTGAGATGATCATATGATTTTCATCCTTCAGTTTGTTTATATGGTGTATCACATTGATTGATTTGCATATATTGAAGAATCATTGCATTCCTGGGATAAACCCCAGTTGATCATGGTGTATGATCCTTTTAATGTGCTGTTGAATTCTGTTTGCTAGTATTTTGTTGAGGATTTTTGTATCTGTGTTCATCAGTGATATTGGCCTGTAGTTGTTTTCTTTTGTGACATAATTTTGTGGTTTTAGTATCAGGGTAATGGTGGCCTTGTAGAATGAGTTTGGGAGTGTTCCTACCTCTGCTGTGTTTTGGTGGATTTTGAGAAGGATGGGTGTTAGCTCTTCTCTAAATGTTTGATGGAATTCACCTGTGAAGCCATCTGGTCCTGGGCTTTTGTTTTGGAAAATTTTTAATCACAGATTCAATTTCAGTGCTTGTGATTGTTCTGTTTATATTTTCTATTTCTTCCTGGTTCAGTCTCGGAAGGTTGTGCTTTTCTAAGAATGTGTCCAATTCTTCCAGGTTATCCATTTTATTTGCACATAGTTACTTGTAGTAATCTCTCATGATCCTTTGTATTTCTGCAGTGTCAGTTGTTACTTCTTTTTCGTTTCTAATTCTGTTGATTTGAGTCTTCTCCCTTTTTTTCTTGATGAATCTGGCTAATGGTTTATTAATTTTTTTATCTTCTCAAAGAACCACCCTTTAGTTTTATTGACCTTTGCTATTGTTTCCCACATTTCTTTAGTCACTTATTTCTGATCTGATCTTTTTGATTTCTTTCCTTCCGCTAACTTTGGGGGTTTTTTTGTTCTTCTTTCTCTAATTACCTTAGGTGTAAGGCTAGGTTGTTTGAGATTTTCTTGTTTCTTGAGGTAGGAATGTATTGCTATAGACTTCCTTCTTAGAACTGCTTTTGCTGCATCCCATAGGTTTTTGGTCATCGTGTTTTCATTGTCATTTGTCTCTAGGTATTTTTTGATTTCCTCTTTGATTTCTTCAGGGATCTCTTGGTTATTTATTAGTGTATTGTTTAGCCTCCATGTTTTTGTATTTTTTACATTTTTTTCCTATAATTGATATCTAGTCTCATAGTGTTTGTTCTGAAAAGATACTTGATATGATTTTAATTATCTTAAATTTACCAAGGCTCGATTTGTGACCCAAGATATGATCTATCCTAGAGAATGTTCCATGAGCACTTGAGAAGAAAGTGTATTCTGTTGTTTTGGATGGAATATCCTATAAATATCAGTTAAGTCTTTCTTGTCTACTGTGTCATTTAAAGCTTGTGTTTCCTTATTTATTTTCATTTTGGATGATCCGTCTATTGGTGAAAGTGGGGCATTAAAGTCCCCTACTATTATGGTGGTACTGTTGATTTCCCCTTATATGGCAGTTAGCTTTTGCCTTATGTACTTTGTTGCTTTATGTTGGGTCCATAAATATATACAATTGTTATATCTTCTTCTTGGATTGATCCCTTGATTATTATGTAGTGTCTGTCTTTATCTCTTGTAATTGTGTTTATTTTCAAGTGTATTTTGTCTGATATGAGGATTGCTACTCCAGGTTTCTTTTGATTTCCATTTGCATGGAATATCTTTTTTCAACCCCTCACTTTCAGTCTGTATGTGTCCATAGGTCTGAAGTAGGTCTCTTGTAGACAGCATATATACTGGTCTTGCTTTGGGATCCATTCAGCCAGTCTATGTCTTTTGGTTGGAAATTTTAATCCATTTATATTTAAGGTAATTATTGAAATGTATGTTCCTATTACCACTTTCCTAAATGTTTTTTTGTGTGTGTTACTGTAGGTCTTTTCCTTCTCTTGTGTTTCCTGCCTAGAGAAGTTCCTTTAGCATTTGTTTTAAAGCTGGTTTTGTGGTGCTGAATTCTCTTAGCTTTTGCTTATGTGTAAAGGTTTTAATTTCTCCATTGAATCTGAATGAAATCCTTGCTGGGTACAGTAATCTTGGTTGTAGGTTTTCCCTTTCATCACTTTAAATATGTCCTGCCACTCCCTTCTGGCTTGCAGAGTTTCTGCTGAAAGATCAACTGTTAACCTTATGGGGAGTCCCTTGCATGTTATTTGTTGTTTTTCCCTTGCTGCTTTTAATATTTTTTCTTTGTATTTAATTTTTGATAGTTTGACTGATATGTGTCTTGTCATGTTGCTCCTTGGGTTTATCCTGCCTGGTACTCTCTGTGTTTCCTGGACTTGCCTGACTATTTCTTTCCTATGTTAGGGAAATTTCAACTGTAATCTGTTCACATGTTTCCTCAGACACTTTCTTTTTCTCTTCTTCTTCTGGGACCCATATAATTCAAATGTTGATGTGTTTAATGTTGTCCCAGAAGTCTCTGAGACTGTCCTCAATTCTTTTCATTCTTTTTTCTTTATTCTGCTGTGCGGTAGTTATTTCCACTCTTTTATCTTCCAGGTCACTTATCTGTTCTTCTGCTTCAGTTATTCTGCTATTGATTCCTTCTAGAGAATTTTTAATTTCATTTATTGTGTTGTTCATCATTGTTTGTTTGCTCTTTAGTTCTTCTAGGTCCTTGTTAAACCTTTCTTGTATTTCTCCATTCCATTTCCAAGATTTTGGTTCATCTTTACTACTCTACTACTCTGAATTCTTTTTCAGGTAGACTGCCTATTTCCTCTTCATTTGTTTGATCTGGTGGGTTTTTACCTTTCCTCTTCATCTGCTGCATAATTCTCTGTCTTCTCATTCCATTTAACTTGATGTGTTTGGTGTCTCCTTTAAGCAGGCTGTAGGTTCCTAGTTCTCATTGTTTTTGGTGTCTGCCCCCAGTGGTTGAGGTTGGTTCAGTGGCTTCTGTAGGCTTCCTGGGCAAGGGGACCGGTGCCTGTGTTCTGGTGGGTGGGGCTGAATCTTGTCTTTCTGGTGGGCAGGGCTACATTCGGTGGTGTCTTTTGGGGTGTCTGTGAACTTAGTAAGATTTTAGGCAGCCTCTCTGCTAATGGGTGGGGTTGTGTTCCTGTCTTGCTAGTTGTTTAGCATGGGGCATCCAGCACTGGAGCTTGCTGGCCATTGGGTGGAGCTGGGTCTTAGCCTTTAGATGGAGATCTCTGGGAGAGCTCTCACTGATTGATATTACATGATGCCAGAAGGTGTCTGGTGATCCAATGTTCTGAACTCAGCTCTCCCACCTCGGAGGCTCAGGCTGGAGCACCAAGACCCTGTCAGCCACACAGCTCAGAAGGAAAGGGAGAAAAAAGAAGGAAAAAAATGCGTTAGAAAAAAACCTTTTTTTTATTTATTAAAAAAAAATAAGAAAGAGAGCAACCAAACCAATAAACAAATCCACCAATGGTAACACACGCTAAAAACCAAAGTATGAGAAACATGAAAATCAGAAAGAAATCACTCACAGAGAGCAAACCCCAAGTCTACTGTTGCTCCCAAAGTCCACTGCATCGATATTGGGATGATTTGTTGTCTATTCAGGTATTCCTCAGATGCAGGGTACATCAAGTTGATTGTGGAGATTTAATCCGCTGCTCCTGAGGCTGCTGGGAGAGATTTCCCTTTCTCGTCTTTGTTCACATGGCTCCTGAGATTCAGCTTTGGTTTTGGCCCCGCCTCTGTGTGTAGGTCTCCCACAGACGTGTGTTCCCCACCTAGACAAGAAGGGGTTAAAGCAGCGGCTGATTCGGGCACTCTTGCTCACTCAGGCCATGGGGAGGGAGGGGTACAGTGTGATAATTCTCTACAGTGTTTCTGAGTGTGTCTCTTTGTATAACGTTTTAGTGGTTTCTCTATGTGTTGCATTATGCGTGCATAACTTATCACAGTCTACTTGTGCCATTATTTTACCAGTTTGAGTGAAGTACAAACTTGAACTTCCTTAACCTTCTTCTATTTCTAATATGATTGTCTGAAATATTTCCTCTATGTAAATTAAGAACAACAGCAGATAGTGTTATAAATTTTGTTCAACATTAAACATGATTTGTAAAACAACAGAAGAAGTGAAGCCTGTTGTATTCACCAATATTTTTGCTTATCATCTTTCCTTTCTCTGATATTCTAAAATTCCTTCATTTATTACTTCCTTTTTGTTTAGACAACTTTGTAAGTTATCCTTTTAGGGTAGGTCTCCTAGCAACAGATTCTCTTTCATCTGAGACTCTTTATTTTCCCCCTTGGTCCTGGAAGTATTTTTGGCAGACACAGAATTCATGTTTGACAGTTGTTTTCTTTTATCACTTCAAAATATTGTACCACTTTTTTGGGCCTCCATGCTGTCAGATGAGAAATTCTGTCACTAAAATTGGTGTTTCTCCATAAATAAACATCATATCTCTCTAGCTGCTTTCAAGATTTTTTCTTTGTAATTTCAGAAATTTGACTATGATTTTTCTTGGTGTGGAATTATTTTTTAATTTCCCTTGTTTGAGGCTTTCTCAGATTCTTAGAGAATTATTTTTCAATCTATTTTCTCTCTGTTACTCAGATTGGGTAAATTAATCTGTCATCAAGTTCTCTCCTTCTCTCCTCTATTATCTCCACCTAATATTGAGCCCATCCATCTAGCTTTTATTTCAGTTATTTTATTTGTCATATTTTTCAATCCCCTGATTGCCATTTGGCTCATTTTTGTAATTTCCATTTCTTTGCTCTTAGTTCTAGACATTTTTAGGGACAAGGATAGTTTTTAAAATGATGGCCATTTACTTATTAAGTATTTCAGTATACATCTCTAAAATATAAAATAAACTTTGTGTGTAATTACCATTATTGCACCTAAGATATTAGTGGTAACTCTTTAAAATCAGTGCATATTTCTTTAATGATTTCTCTCAAGTATCTGTTTATAATTGAGTGATTCAAATCAATATTCAAATAAGACCCTTAGGTTACATTTTGTTGTTTTGTCTTTTAAGTTTCTTGTCATCTAGAACAGTGACTTCTCCCTTTTTTCATGCCTCTGACCTGTTGAAAAACTAGATGGCTTGTTCTGTGAGATGTCCCACATTGTGAGCTTTTCAGATTGTTTCATTCCCTATAAACTGGAAGTTAGAGCCAAATGCTTGATTAGATCCAATTTCAATATTTTTGTTAAAAAATAGGAAGGCAAATTGTGTTATTTTGAGGGGCATTTGAAGAAAATGGTAACTTTAACATTACCATGGAAGACTATGTATGTAAATAGTACAAATAATTATTCTGTTTATTAAAGTAAAAAATATACTTCATAAGTCGTGTTCTTAAAGTGCTATTTCTCATAGCTAAAAATTTGGAGGGGTTACCTAACTATCCAGTAAAGGAGGCTTATTTAAATGAATTATGACATATCCTTACAGTGTACAGCCAATCCTGAAGACATTAAAAAATATGCATAAAAGAGGGCTTAAATTAAAATTTGAGACTATGAAACATGTTCATGGTGCAGTAAATGATAAAAGCTGATCACCAGGGCATATATATGCTCTGGGTGATTATGACTGGCAGGATCTACAGCACAACACTATCAGTTAGTGGTGGGATCATAAGCTACTTGTCCTGTTCTCCTTTGTAGGAAATAAAGGAAAGAGAGATACCTAATGATCAGGCATTGCTTTGTAATAATGCTAATATTAAATTAATGCAAATTATCTTTAAAAAGCATCCCAGAAATAGAATGGTGTAAAGAGGGTGTAAAACCCTGTGGCTTCCTGCAGGTTCCTCAGCTCCTTCATACCACCTTCTTCAAAGATGGAACGCCTGGATGGGTTCAGTGTGTTTTTATATTAGAAGCCCAGAAACCTGGGAAAGGAGGCAAAAGGCAAATTAGATACAACATGTAAAACAGCATGTATCTGCTTCTTTTCAACCCAGAGATTCAGGGAGCCCTCAGCACATGAATGCCCACCCCGTGACTGAGACACACTGGACGGTCACCCTAGGCACAGTCCAGACTGTGTCATGAGGGTACCCCTCCCCCATGCCATGGTAAGGGGCATCAGAGGCCAGCCAGGCCACAGCTGTGAAAGAGGATGTGACTTCCAGCACCTTGTTATTTCCCCTTTGGGCTTCTTGTCCTCATGTAGCCACCCCACCTTTCCCACTTCTTATTTCCAAAGGACTTCCTTCTCCCAGACCTCTCACCATTCCTGCATTGGCTCTTACTGTATTTTTATTGGGAACGTTTGTTTGAGGTGAGGTGGTGACCCGGTGTCCAGGCTCTAACCTGCCAGTAAAGTCTAGCTCTACCACCTGTTGGCATGTGTCTTTAGGCAAGGAATGAACAATTCTCAGACTTAGTTTCTCCAAAGTATCATTAGAAACGCAAAGTGTGGACTTGAAGGTTTTTCAAATATTTAATATAGCTATTTTGCTAGGTTTCCAATGGCAGGATTTGGGGCTGAAGCTGAGGAAGTTTTTTCCTACTCTCCTTTCTTCCCTCTACTTTCCAACTATGTATTTAGCAGAGAACAGTATTAAAGTAATTTATAGGATATATGTTTTCCCTTGAACTGTTATGTAAAGTTTAACCCAGCTAAAAGAAATCAAAGGAACAGATAGCAATTCTTTTTTCTCTTTGCTTATACACACTCCACCGTTTATCAAAGGGAAATTGTCATTAGCTGAATGCATTCCAACGTTGTTTCTTTGTACTTTGTTTAGTTTTAATAGAAGTGCCATTAAGAAAAATTCCTTTATTTCTATAGAGGTTTACATTTCATAATATATTTTCACATACTTTATTGGATAGTGTTTTTTCTTGAGTTCTGCTGTGTGCTTTATTGAGGTGTAATTTACATACAATAAGATTCACTCATCTTAAGCATATATCATATTGGCAGCTGCATACAATTACGTAAACACAACCACATTCAAGACGCAGACACTTCCATCACACCAGTGAGTTCCCCTGTACCTCTGTGCAGGCAATACCTGTCCCCTCCCCATACTTCCAGCCTCAACTGATCAATTACTGATCTACTGATCTGCTGTTTCTGCTGTCTGTCACATGGTTTTTCTTTTTTTTCAGTCTAGATTTTTCACCGGGCATAATATTTTTGAGATTCATGTTGCACGTATTGGTAGTTTATTCTTTTTTATTTTATTGCTGATTAGCACTTTAGAATTTTAGAATATATGAATATTTCAGTTTTTGGCTACTGAGAATAATGCTGTGAGCATTTATGTATAAGTCTTTGTGTGGACGTGTTTTCATTTCTCTTGGGTAAATACCTAAGAGTGGAATTGCTGAGCCACACAGCAAACGTATGTTTAACTTATTACTAATTGTTTGTGGGAGGATGTTTTGATATCACAAAAACTCTGTGCCAGAGGAAGACAGCTCTTCCTACTTTACAGGTAAGGAAACTGAGGCATGAACAAAGTTTGGTGATTTACTCTGACTTTTCTATTAGGCTTGTGACATGCTGAGACTGGGCCATGTGTCTCCAGTGCTCACTTGTCTTTGGTTTGTTTTCTGTTTTCTTTCTTTTTGAATCTTTTGCTTTAATACAAGAATATAAGCTAATTGTTACACAAAATTTTAAAATATAGATTATGAAGGGAAAAGGAACGAAAAATCGCCTGTTCCCTCTGCTCAGAGGAGGACATTGTTAACATCTTTTATACCACTTCAGGCTTGTGTCTGTGTATGTGTGTGTTTCTTCTTAGAAAATGGGTTAAGACTGTGCATAATCATTTGTATCTCGATTGTCACACTCAATCATGAGTCATTTTCCTCACTTCTGTCATGGAGATCATTTTACATCAATAAGGATACACCTGTAACAGTCCTGTAAATGGTTGCTGAATCTTTATATGGATGATTCAGTCTAACTCTTCATTTCAATGGCATGTTCCACTCAGGTTATTTTCAGTTTTGTGTTATTACTAGCAATAGTCTTGCATTTGTTTTCAATAATTTATTTGTATCTCCACCTATTTCTAAACTGTATTTTTGCATTTTGAGATAGTCATTTGATTTAAGATTTACTGTTCTTCAAAAGCATAACTTTGGTGTTTTTCCAAGTTACACTGGAGATGTTGGTAAGGGGATTGGACCTGCTGTATCGGTGGAGGCATGGAGCTCATCTAAGTGAAAAAATATACCTGTTATTCAAGATACTCCAGTGATGGGTTTTGTACTTTGTCACAAATATTTTTTTATTTGAATATGAAGAAAAAAAAAGTCTTACCTCACAAAAGAGGAACTTTGAGTAAAATTTTGGCAGGAAAGGGTCTGAAAGAACAAGCTTTCTTCAACAATGCAACACCAGAGGTTTCACTTCTCCATCTTCCTCTTCTCTTCCCAAGCTAGAAAACTCTTAAAATACATAGACCCTGTTGAAAAGCGCTTCAGTATTAGAGTGGGGGTAGAGCTGATGAAAGGGAAGGAGCCAGTTCAGTAACCAGCCTCAATGACAGCAATAAAAATAATCCAGTTCTCTCCCCAAGCATCCATTCTCAAATTGTCTCTGTGCAGTCACATGTACTAAACTCATTCCTCTTGAGTTTCCCATAAAGAATAACTCTTCTCAAAGGGAACCCTCTGGCTCTGTTGGTGGGAATGTAAATTGATACAGCCACTATGGAGAACAGTATGGAGGTTCCTTAAAAAACTAAAAATAGAATTACCATATGATCCAGCAATCCCACTACTGGGCATATACCCAGAGAAAACCATAATTCAAAAAGACACATGTTGGGACTTCCCTGGTGGCCCAGGGGTTAAGGATCCACCTGCCAATGCAGGGGACATGGTTTCAAGCCCTAGTCTGGGAAGATCCCACATGCCGCGGAGCAACTAAGCCTGTGTGCCACAACTACTGAGCCTGCGTGCCACAACTACTGAAGCCCATGCACCTAGAGCCCGTGCTCCGCAACAAGAGAAACCACTGCAACGAGAAGCCCATGCACCACAACGAAGACCCAACACAGCCAAAAATAAAAAAAGACACATGCACCCCAATGTTCATTGCAGCACTACAATAGCCAGGTAGTGGAAGCAACCTAAATGCCCATCGACAGATGAATGGATAAAGAAGATGTGGTACATATATACAATGGAATATTACTCAGCCATAAAAAGGAACGAAATTGGGTCATTTGTTGAGACATGGGTGGATCTAGAGACTGTCATACAGAGTGAAGTAAGTCAGAAACAGAAAAGCAGATATCATATATTAACACATATATGTGGAACCTAGAAAAATGGTACAGAGAAACCAGTTTGCAGGGCAGAAATTGAGACACAGATGTAGAGAACAAACGTATGGACACCAAAGGGGGAAAGTGGTGGGGGGGTGGGGGTGGGGGGGTGATGAATTGGGTGATTGGGATTGACATGTATACACTGATGTGTATAAAATTGATGACTAGTGAGAACTGCTGTATAAAAAAATAAATAAAATTCAAAAATTAAAAAAAAGAAAGAATAACTCTTCTCAAAGTCTCTTTGCCAGAAAAAACAATAGAATAGGAAAGTCAATTGAGGAGATTAATTTGCACTTAAAATTATTTTTTCACTCCCAAGTTTCATTTTCTGAAAGGAATATTTTCAGAGTTTTCTTTTTTGCTCTAAAGTTTCAGTTGTTCGGTTCTTGTATTATGCAACTCTTCCTGAAAAGGGTTGTTGCCCCAGTAACTCCTTGATACACAATGACTGACCTGGGTTTTTCTAACAGAAAGGTATTTTCTTTCTTCAAGGGATGAAGTTCGAACCCATCAGGATTATTTCTATTTGAGGAATGAACTAATCAACTTCCCTCAATTAATCCACTACATTTCCCTATTTCTTTGACCTTTCTTGTGTCACTCTTCCTGATATAGAAGAAGAAATAGCCTTATTCCTACAAAGGCATACTTTTCATGTGTGTTCTTTTTCCCCCTTGTGTTTCATAAATTAAAAAAAAGTAATCCATGTTAATTGAATGCAAAATAGAAAGTAGCTAAGATGCCAACAGCAATTCCTATCTCAGCAATAATTGTCTAGAAAATATAAGATATAAATCACATTAGCTATATAAAGTATAATGTAGTCATTAACCTAATCAAGGATGCACAAAACCTGTATGAAGAAAAATTTTAAACTCTGTCGTGGAACACAAGAAAACCTGATGTACTACGTTCATGGACTGAATGACTTAATATTTATTAAGATATCATTTCTTCCTTAATCAGGTCATTCAAGCTTATCAATAAAACTCTAACAGGATCTTTTTTTCCTCCAATTTTATTGGGATATAATTAACAGATACTATTGTATTCATTTTAAATGTACAACATGATGATTAGATATTTGTATATATCGTGAAATGATTACCACAATAAGTTAAGTTAATATGTATCACCTTACATTGTTAGAATTTATTTCTTGTGATGAGAACTCTTAAGATTTACTCTTTTAGCAACTTTCAGCTATACAATATTGTTAAATTTTGTCACCATGTTGTACATGACATACTCAGAACTGATTTATCTTATACCTGGAAGTTTGGACTTCTGACCACTTTTACCCATTTTGCCCACCACCCATCTTAACAGGATCATTTTAAGTACTCAACCATTGAATGTAGAATTTTCATGGAAGTATAAAATATAAAATAGTTTTAAAAAATTTTTTTAATAAGACCAAAGGAAGTGGGAGAGTTTAGAGTCACCCTTCTTAATATTAAGTCCTGATACAAAGCTGATATAAAAAAGAATGTACAATACCACCAACAAGAACAAGAAACCCCAGTGCATCAGAGTAAACAGCATAGAACACAAACACATTCACACATATTTACCTACTTGTCTAATATTCTACATAGCTTATGATAGAGATGGCATCACCAACCATTGAACAAAGAATGGATATTTAGCAGAAGTAGTGAGAAAACTAGCTTACTATATAGAAAAAATAATGTTGAATCCCTACCTCATACCATATATATGGTGAACTCCAGAGGAATTAAAGACCAATTTCAAACGTAAAACTATACACTTAATAGAAAAAACATATAGGCAAATATTATAGTAATTTTAGAGTGGAAAAAGAACTCTTAAATGAGACCTTTTCAAGGTAGAAGCCATGAGGATAAAGCTTGATGGGTTTTAATATATCATTATTAAGGTTTTCAGTTCAATGACATATTCAATCGACAAAGTTGGCAGAGGGATGATGGAGCAGAAGGAATCACTTGTAATGTTCAAAGATGACAATGCACACACACACACACACACACACACACACACACAGAGAGAGAGAAAGGAAACAATTAGAAAAATGGGCAAAGATAAGAGAAGTCAGCACACTGAAGGGTGTGCTGGTTTGACTCGGTTTGGAAAGTAGATGTGGAAATGGATAATCTTATGTGATGTTCTAATTACAGAGATCACGTGTGCCCAGGTTGCTACTGGAGTTCAAGTGGGAACTTTGGATTCAGGAAGACTTTTTGGAGAAGATTCAGTCTGAGTGTTAAAGGGTGAACCAGTTAAATAACATAAGGAATTCTAGACAAGTAGCTCTCTAACCTAGCTGTGCATTTGACTTAAAAAAATACCAATGCCTAGTTACAGTAAGTGAAGAGATGATTAAACTCACTAGTAATCAAAGAAATCCAAAGGGAACAAAGTAGCACATTACATCTACCAGCATGGAAAAATTATAGAAGGATTGTATTGTTAGCACACATGTGGGGAAACAAAATTCACATGCACATCCGGTAGGAGTAAAACTGCAGCTGTGCTGGAGGGAGATTTGGCAGTATGTGTTGAAATTAAGTGTGCGACTAGCCTATAATTTAACAATCCCTTGTCTGGATACCTACCCCTAAAAAACTCTTTCTCAGGTCCATGTCAGGACATGTATGAGGTTGTTCATTGAAATGTTTTTAGTGTTAGCCGGGAGTTGGAGGTAAACTAGGTGTTCATCATTAAGAGAACGGATGACTATAATAGGGGATATGCCTACAATGGTATATTATGCAGCAGTTAGAAACTATAAGATAAATGCACATATGGTAACACAGAGCTCAAGAATACAGGGTTGAGTAAACAAGGAAGCAGAATGAGATCTATAACAAAACATTCTGTGAGTTTGAAACAAAGTATACAAAGCAATACTATGCATCTTTCAAGGATACTTATATATCCGACGACACACAATACATTAAAGAAAAATTGGGGTAAATGTGGAGATATAAGGGAAAATATGAGAAGGCTTAACAGACCTGAGATGATATTGTGCCTTAAACTGTACAATGAACTCAACTCTGCACCTGTGAAAAAATATACATATTCACTCACACAGAGAAGTACCTATTGAGCACCTGCTGGAAGAGAAAAAGTATCACCCAAACCTCACCACACAGAAATAACCATTTTTGCCATTTTGTAGACCTGTGCTCTTTTCTCCTCCTCCTTCTCCTATTTCTGAATCCTTGACTAACAAAAATTAAACTTTTCTGTTGAAACACACTTTTCTTTTTAAAAGATATCATTCCCAATGCTACAAAATTGGCTTTTTTCCCTTCCTAAAAATGACCCATTCTCTTGACCACCATCATCTGCCTTTCTATTTCTCTTGACAAGACAACATCATCAAATAACTTTTTAACATTCACTTCTCAATTTAGAACGGTTGTCATTTCTTCCAAGTTCTATTAAAGCTGTTTTCTCAGAGGTTGCCATTGGTTTCTTAGTTTTAATCAAGTGGTATTTTCTCTGTTTAAATAAATAAGCATTTATTGCATATATACCTTGATACATAGCATGATGCCAGGATCTAGGTGTTGGGGCTACAGGAAGATTTTAGTGCAGTCCCTGTGTTCTGGGAGGTCACACTCTGTTTGGAAAGTAGTTGTGGAAATGGATAATCTTATGTGATGTTCTAATTACAGAGATCACATGTGCCCAGGTTGCTACTGGAGCTCAAGTGGGAACTTTGGATTCAGGAAGACTTTTTGGAGAAGATTCAGTCTGAGTGTTAAAGGGTGAACCAGTTAAATAACATTAAGGAATTCTAGACAAGTAGCTCTCTAACCTAGCTGTGCATTTGGCTCAAAAAAATACCAGTGCCTAGCCTCCCGCCCCCGCCCGCCAAGACCAATGAAATCACAATGTCTGGTGTAGAACCTGGGTATGTATTTGAAATTCCTCCTGTGATTTGAAGGTGCAGCCAGATCTGAGAACCACAGATCTAGGCTGATAGACGAACGTGAGCAAGGCTAAGGGGGTGTAGAGAGTTAGGCCATGGGACTAGTAAGTGTCAGTGCCTCCAATCCTGGACTGGCTCACTTCAAAGGATGTTTTTAACCCCTCCTTGTTGCTGTTTCCATACCACTGCGGTGGCCTTAGGGTACATGACATGCTGCAGTGAAACAGTTTAGTGGTTTAGAACAATACCGTCTTGTTTCTGCTTGCTTCCGTGGAGGGTCATCGGGGGAGGGGTTCCTGCTTGATGTGATTCTCACCCTGGGACTCAGGCTTGTGGAGCTTTCACTGTTTGGAGCCAGTTGCCCTTTCAGGCGAGGGAAAGTAGTGAATTGTACACCAATTCTTATAGGCTTCCACCTGCAGGTGACCCATGACACTTCTGCCCACACACACTGGCCAAATCAAGTCTGGTGGCGGAATCTGACACCATGAGGTGGGGCATGCTCCTTCACCATGTGCCTGAAGTTAGCTGAAATATTTGTAAAAACAACTACCTCTAAGCTCTATGGAATCAAATGGAGCTCGGTTGCCACAGGCAGCCAGCTATATGCATCTGTGGTTCCACAATACAGTGTAACCTGGAAGTAGTGATTTCACTATATTTGGACCAACTAGGAAATCCCTGGGGGAGCTGGATGCTGTACTTTTTCCTTCTTACATCTAATGTGCCCACTTTCAATTTCTCAACCCAAGTTCTGGACTTGCCGGAAAATAAGCGTTGGGTTTCCAACATACAAGCACTTCCCATATTATTCAGATGGAAACCATCTTTCATCTTCAGAGGGTAAAATCAACGTAACAATGACTTTTTGAACTAATCAGAATGAGTATCCACCCAGGCTCCATTTCTCCTTTTCTATTTGTAGAGGTCTCCCTTGTAAGAATGATCTCTAAGGCCTGTTGACTCGGGCCAGTTTCCTCCTATCTTTGTTTCCATTGTTTGTAAGTTGACACAATATTTCCTAATTCTTTATGATGTCAAACAACTTACCCATAAGTAGTCTCATTTCATCCCCAAATCAACTTTATGGTGAATGGATTATTCAATCTTATTTTACAGATGAAGAAGTTGAGGTTCAGAGAGGTGAGACAAGGTCTCACAGAGATTTTTGAAATATTTGTATTTCCTGACAGCCACCATGGTCTTCTTTCTACTTTGTATGAGTTTCTCTCTTTCATGAGTCAAAATATTCATTCATTCATTCATTTATTCATTGACTCAACAAGAACATGTTATCTACTGGAAGCAATGGGCCAGCTGCAGGGGTTGCATATACAGGTCTCTTGTTATGGAGGAGTGTTCTGTTAGAGAAGTTGCTGTTCGTTGCTCAACTAACAGCCTTTCCTTTTCCTAATAGAACTCTACTACTTTTTCAGGAAATGAGCATACTGTGTCCCTTGATCTCAGAGACCCTAAGTCCCTACCCCAGGCTCAGGGGATGTCCCTGATTTGTCTAAACCAGTCATATACTTCTCATAGGTTGGATTTGAGAACTGGTTGGTAGCCTTGTTCTGGATAATAAGTTATAAGAGGAAGACTGCTTAGAAGGTCTTTCCTTCCTCAATGAAAGTCGTGGAACAATGATGTGAGAACCCTCTGACTCTCCTTTCCCCTTCCCAAAAATGAACCTGACGTTCAACAGTACGTCAACTCTACTGTGACCATGTTGTGACAGATGAATAAGAGAGAACTGAAAGAAAAGAGCCTGGGTCCTTGATAATTTTGAATCTGTGGGTTGCCTACACCCAGATGTCTTGTTATGAGAGGAAAAAACAAACCCTTTAAGTTTAGGCTTCTGTGAATTGGATTCTCTGTTGCCCACATTTGAATGAATTCCTAAGTGATTCAGCTGACTATTTTGGTGACAAACATACGAATTCTTATTTGTGTTAGAGTTCTTAGTCATTGCTGCTTCACCCCAGCCAGTTCTGAGGGACTGTACCGCATTCATAGCCCTCATTGCTCAAATTGCAAATGGAATGATTGTATTCTGCACAGTGGGGTCTTTCTTCTCATGATCCTAGGGTGCCAACCACAGACCTGCCAGTGAACTACAACCTAAGGCCTGCCATGGGAAATGAGAAATGGAGGAACTGGAGTTCTCTTTCAGGGCTATGGAATTTATAATGGAGAGAATGAGTCAACCAACTCAGAGAGCTGAACTGAGGGTCGCAGAGAGGGCTTGGGTCTGGGGTGTGTGATGTGGACCAGGAACAAGCTGAAGTCATGAGGAAACTGGTCATGGGGAGAGGTTCAGAGTTGAGCAGAAAGAGACACCTGAGAGAAGAGCAGAGCAGGTGATGTCTTGGAGGTTCTTGATAGGGTAGGCATTCCAGACCATGAGTGCCCTTGTCAGGAGTCCCCTCTTCTCTGGGGTAATATGAATGACCCTCTGTCCTTGTCCTCAAAGAAGCTCTAGCTAATATACTCGACAACAAAAGCTATATTGTGAGTTAATTTTTTTAACGTTTCCTATCTCTCTTTCCTTGCATAAGTAGTGTGAAAGATAATACTTCTTTACAGGTTTGTGGTTGGGAATATATGTGAACAACGCAATACTTAGCACATAGCTGCAATTTAATGAATGTTAATTCCTTTCCATTTTCCTAATAATTAGGGCTGTATGGATGTAGAATGGACTACTTGGAAGAAAGTAGGCAAGCAGACGCTTGACCACATGTATCAGGCTTTGAAAGGATGGTAAATTAGTGATCTTTCGCTTGCCTTTCTTTTCCAAGATTCATGATTCTCCACATCTCTGATTGAATTAGCTTCTCAAGGTAAACCTGTCTATTTTCTTTACCTTGTACTAGTCCCTACAAAGGAGTGGGTTAAAATGATTGGCTATACCCACCCACTCAGATGCTGGACTGGATCCACACAAATTGAGGAATTGTTGGTTCCACAAAGGAAGGGATGATTCTACAAAGGAAGGGATGTTGAGCAGGCAATGACAAGATATCCACTGCAACAGGTCATTCTGCCTTCTGTGCTCCTTCAACACCATCTGAATAGCAGCTACTTGTATAATTAACATTTGTTGGGTGTTCATTATTTGCCTGGTACGCTGCTAAATGCTTTCCATGGACCATCTCATTTAGTACTCAACAGCAATCCAAAATGTAGGTACTATTAACTCCATTTTATAGAGGGGTAATTGTGCACAGAGAAGTTAAGTAAATTGCTCATAGCCACACAGCTGGTATGTGGTCAAGATGGAATCCAGGCAGTCTGATTTCCCATCCCACAGGAAATCATAGATAGTAAGGAAGCTGATGCAAGGGTCACTGGGTGAGAGGAAGCTTACTGAGTGGATCCTCATGGTTGACAATAAGCAGGAGAGGCTACCCTTCTCCTACTAAGAGAACCCATAAAATAGTCCCCTTCTCAGGCTAAAGCCATTTCCTGATCTCAAGAATCATAAGCTGTACAAGCTGGAGGAGATTTAAAGATCTTACAACTAGTCAGTTCTTGAAAATGCTCCCAATTGTGAAATTCTTTTTTTTTAATAAGTTTTACTTTCAGGTTCAATTATCATACACAAAAGATAGCAATCAACTATACTTCAATTTAAAAGAAAAAAAAAGAGAAAAAGATGGGTTTCTTTTTGCCCTCAGGATGGTGCCCATACTCCTTCATGTGGCTTTTCAGGCCCTTGGTGATCTGACCCCAGCCTGTGTTCCAGCCTCCTCACTTGGCACTTCCATTTCTTCCTCCTGATTTCAAGTCCAGCCATATTGAAATCCACACACACACACACACACACACACACACACACACACACACACATGCACCAATCAAAATCCTTGGATCCCTACATGGTCTCATTGTTAGTCTACACATAGACCTGTTTTATTTTTTTAACTTTTTTTTTTGGAGAGAACATTTAAGTTCTGCTTTTATTTTTAAATACT
Source organism: Pseudorca crassidens (assembly GCF_039906515.1). Lineage (NCBI taxonomy): Eukaryota > Metazoa > Chordata > Mammalia > Artiodactyla > Delphinidae > Pseudorca > Pseudorca crassidens. Next base: position 132,615,611 of record NC_090298.1, on the reverse strand, counting down.
ATAATATACACTTTTAAATAGTTTTAATAATGTAATAAACACCTGAAAAGCTGAAATTCTTCAGTTAGTCTGAAATGCCTTGCGGCTATCACCACTGAATTTTATAGGCTCCTCCCTCTGCCTGAAATTCTTTCTACCCCACCCCAATCCTCTCCAATGTCCTTTACGTCTAGACTTAGAAAGTGTCCTTGACTCTTTTCTTCCACCTTTAAGACTGGGCTAGGAATCTTTTCCTAACACTCCCATAGCGTTCCATCCTTTCCCTGTCACATCTTATCAAAATGTGCTTTATTGCCTGTTAACTTGCTTGTCTCTCACTAGGAAACACTAGCCCATGAGCTTATTGAGGACAAGAATGGCTGGTGTAACATTGCAGCCTGGTACATTGCAAGAACTCAATATATAGTTCAGAGGCTGACAATATTTTATTGTTAAGACCAGATAGTAAACATTTTTGGCTGTGTGGACCATACAGTATCTGTTGCATTTACTCAATTCTGCCATTGCAGTGTGAAAGCAGCCACAGACAAGAAGTAAACAAATGGGCGTGGCTGTGTTGCCATAAGACTTTATTTATAAGAATGGATAATGGGCCATAGTTTGCTGACCCCTGCTCTAGTGATGAAGAAATGAAGAAATAAAAATGAATGAGTGGGATTATAGTTAACCAGAGAGGAATTACTGGCTACCAAAAAGACCCCTTTATCAGGAAACATGTATTCTATTTTGTTTCTATTACTTAAAAGACTTTTATCCTCTGTGGCCTTATCTGTAGAATGGGACCTGCTAATAGCGCCTCTGCCTAAAGATGAACCTATCATGTCCTTAAGGATAAAATCTATGAACCTATCAGGTCCTTAAGGGTAAAATCTATGAACCTATCAGGTCCTTAAGGGTAAGACAAATCTTATTTGTCTTTACTCCCAGAGCCCAGAGCCTAGCAGAGTTCCCACATGCCTAGGGTATAATAGGTGGCAGACACTAGCTGGGGTGAAGTGTTTGGTGAGGCACGTAGTTGGATCAGATAATAGTGTAAACTCTTAAGACTGGGAAAACTTTAGTCATCCAGCCAAAATTACCACTATGTAGAGGTCCTTCTAGGTTTAGACTTGGGGTCTTTTGATTCCAAATGACAAAAGACTCAACACAAATTGCTGAAGCCCTAAAGGGAATTTACTGGCACATTGATGTGCCTTGATTCAGGGACTCAAATCATGGTTTCTCTATGTCTCCACTTGCCTTCTGCCTGATTGGTTCTCTTAACAGGCAGCCTTCACCCATTGGCTGTACGATGAGTAACATTGGTTTCAGGCTCATGTCCTCACAGTTCAAAGACCAGCGGAAAACAGGGAGAGTCCCCGTTTCTCAAAAGCTGTAGTAAATGTGAGAAGACTGTGTATCCTTGGCTTTGTTTGGGTCACCTGTCCATCCTTGAGCCAATCACCACAAATAAAATTAATGCCAACTGCACCTTGTTGACTGAGAAAGAGGGAGAGCAGGTTCTCCAGAGGCAAACTCCATACATAGAAAAAAAAGGTGGCAAACACATGGAGAATCTAGGAATGCTATTGCCCCTCCCTGAAGAATACTATGCTTTAATACAATGATACAAATTAACCATCCAATATTAGGATGTTTGTGAATTCCCTGAAGCCTGTCCACTGATCCCATCTTAGGAAGAGAAGACAGCAAAGCTTAGTTTCTTTTTTCCAGTGTGTGACCCCTTCCAGATACCAAATTACTAGTAGCATTTTCATTTCTAAAATAAACATATATGTACTTCTTTAATAATAAACTTTATATATTTTAGAACAGCCTTAGATTTACAGAAAAATTGTTTTGCTAATACAGAGAGTTCCCATATAACCAATACCTACTTTTCCCTATTGTTAACATCTTCCATTAGTGTGGTGTATTTGTTACAATTAGTGAATGAACATTGATAATTATTATTAACCAAAGTCCAAAAGTTTCCTTAGTTTTTACCTAATGGCCTTTTTGTCTTCCAGGATCCCATTCAGGATACCACATTGCATTTAGTTTCCATGTCTCCATAGGCTCCTCTTAGCTGTAAGTTTTTTAGACCTTTCTTATTTTTGATGACCTTGAAGTTTTGAGAAAACACCTGCCAGATACTTTGTAGAACGCCCCTCAGTTGGGCTGTGTCTGATGTTTTTCTCATAACTAGACTTAGGTTGTGGGTTCTTGGGAAGAGACTGCAGAGGTAAAGCGCCGTTTATCTCACATCTTGCATCCTATCAACATGACTTATCTCTGTTGACGATGATCTTGATTGCCTGCCCGAGGCAGTGTTTGCCAGGGTTCTCCACTGTTAAGTTAGCCTTTTTTTCTCCCTCTCCATACTGTATTTTTTTGGGAGAAAATCACTGTGTCCAGCCCACACTTGAGGAAGGGAGTTTTGCTTCACCTCCTTGAGGAGGGTGTATCTACATACATTACTTGGAATTCTTCTGTGAAGAAGATTTGTCTCTTCTCCCCCACATATGTATTGATTCAATTATGTATTGTATCAGTATGGAGTCATAGATACCTTATCCACTCTGGGTTAGAAGCCAGTACTACTTTATTTATGTTGTTGTTAAGATTGTTCTAGCTCCGGTCATTAGGAACTCTTTCAGTTGTCTCCTTTGTCCCTTTAACAGCTTTAAATTGTAGATCGCCCCCCACCCCCCCACCCCCACCCCCACCCCCCCGCCCCCCTCCCCCCACCCCCACCCCCCCCGCCCCCCGTCCCCAGCACTTCCCTACTTCCTAGCACTGCAAGATGCTCCAGACAAATCTTAAATATTTCCTGCCTCAGTCCTAGAATCAGTCGTTTTCCCAAGGAGCTGTAGTTCCTTTTGTTGGAGAGTAGTGTTGGAAGCTAAGATCTGAGTGCTAGGTGTGCTCAATATGTGCATTTTAAAAAATAAATGTATTGTAAATAACAAATAAATTCTTCTAAGTTATTTAAAATAATCTAGTTATTTTAAAAAGCTTCTTACTAAAAATATAGTGAATTCCTTTCCTACTTCTTTCCATAAAATTCGAACCCCATGGGGTTTTCTTCAGCTTTTTACATCCATATTACTAATAATGGGCTTCTGCTGGTATTGTTTGATCAGTTTGGACATTCACTGTTGACCTCCTGTAATGGCAAATAGGGTTGGACTCTAGTGCCACCACCCTACTTTCTGTCTGCCCATCTTCCCAAGGAAGTCATATTTCAATTTTGTGTTAAACCAGTAGCCAGAGTTCCTCTTATGATGATAGGACCATCATTTTCCCCTGTGAGTTTTGAAAGCATTCCTGCATTATTTTCTAGCTTGGCTATTTAGAAGACCAGTGCAATTCTGATCCTAAATCCTTTCAAGGCAATATGTTTTTGCTTGTTTTCTCTCTGGAGGTTTTTAATATCTTCTCCTTATGCCTAATATTCTTATATTTCATGATAATATACTATTTCTGTGGGGATCTTTTTATTCATGAAGTTTAGCCTTTGATTGGCCCTCCCAATCTGGAGACTCATGTTTTTGAGTTATGAGAATTTAGAAAAATATTTCTTTAATGATTTCCTCCTCTCAATTTTCTGTTTTAATATTCTGAAACACCCCTAGCTATTAGACTTCATAGATAGGTTATATTTTCTAGAAAATTTCCTTAACTTTATTTTTCAAATCTTCCATAAAATTTGGGGGTAAGTATAATCTTTTAAATTTCTAGGAGCTCTTTCTTTTTTCTCTGATTTTTCTTTTTTATAGTTTCTCTGTTTCCTTTTTTCTTGGAAGATACTAGTTTTGGGTTTTTTTGTTTGTTTCTTTGCTTGTTTTATTCTGCTCTTTCTGTTGTCTTTACATCTTTGTCGTACAGAGAACTTTCCTGAAATGTCGAGATTCTTGGTTGTTTTTTCATATCTTAAAGTGACACCCTAAAAACTGATTAGCAGTGCTGCACGCATGACTGAGACTCATGTACTGGTGACTTTATTGAAGGGGGATTGGGTGATATTGTTGGGGGGCACCCAAATATCAGTATCTTTGAATGTTTTATTTGGGCCGTCAGTTTATTGAGAGATTAAATCACCCAGTTTCCAGGGAATAGGGTGGGAAAAGGATTCACAGTTTAGTGAACATACAGTGGAAAGACTTTCTTTGAATGCCTCTATTTTCATCCCTTCCCCCCTGTTTTCTGGGTTCTCTGATTCCAGAGCCTCACCCAAGATTTGTATTTTCACTAATCCTTCAGTGTGAGAAATTTGAAGGTTTAAGGTTCATTTGGCTGGTGACAATCAAATGAAATTTTCTAAAACAATCTAGAACATCTGTGCATCCTTAAATTCCCTCTCTGGGGCTAGGTAGGAGTTGGCCACTGATATGCTTGGTCTCATGGTGCAATGCCATAAGCGTCACAGATCAAAGGAGGGTGTAGTGATTAAGATCACGGACTTTGGGATCAATCAGAAAGTCTTAGCTTAAGTTCTGTTTCTACAATATTTTTGCTGTGAATGTCATTTACTTAGCTCCCTTAAGCTTCAGTTTCCTCATCTGTTAAAATAGAAAAAAAATTTCTATTTCTTAGGGTGTGAGAATTCAATAATACAGCTCTATCATGTAGCAGAGTGCCTGGCATATAATTAAGCATTCAATAACTAACGATGATGATTTAGAAAACACATCTGGTTGGTGAGCATTGATTTGATTCCTCCTCTAAATGATTCTGTGGTTCTGGATATATTCTTGAATCCATAGCGTGCAGAAGGGCCATAAATATCATCTAGTTCAAGCCCTGAAATCTAGTTCATGAATTGTCTTGCGTGCTCCTCTCCTTCAAGTGGTTTCACTAACAAGTGGTAGAATTGGGCCCAGACCTTGAGCCTGTTTGTTACCTGAGCCTGTCTGGTAACTATCACCATATGCTTCCTCTAGTGAACGTCTTTCCTTGCCCAGTAAACTCTAATGGTGTTTTTGGCTTATGTGATAGTTGATGGCAGCCCTGCTTTTATTTCTGTATTATCAGGGCGAGGGGTACAGGGGCTGGGTGAGGGAGAACCCAGAATGGGAGCAGAGCCAAATTCCCATCTAACTTGCCTTTGGCTCAGCATGAGGAGTCTGTGTGTAAACCACTGCCAGAGGGGAGAGTTAACTGCATTTTATTGTAAGCTGCATGGTAGCCAGGAGGACAAGTGCACATACACACAAGCATAGATGCTCATGTATGTGTAGGAAATCCCCCTATATGAGTGGACAACGGAGTACATGCATGCCCACACCATCACTCCACATGTTTGCACACACACTAATGGGCAGGAGAAACGTGCTCAGCACATTTTATTATACATCCCAGATTGAGGAAGGCCATTCAGGAGGGGGAAAGGGAAGATTATGAGGCAAAACGAGAAATGAAACCTGAAGGTCCCGCCCTGTCAGCATTAACGGGAGTATAAGAAATGGAATTTGGACAGACGGACAGACTCCTGGGGCCTGCCAACAACCAAAATGTCCAAAGGGCCTCTGATTCTCTGGCTGGTGATTGAGCTCCAGCGGCTGTATCTGAGTAAGTGTTCTCAGACCTTCCATCCAGGAGTCCCTGGAGGCTTGGCACCTCCCGGATTTCCATGACTGATCTATAAAGGTGAAGTCCATTTCATTCCTGCGTCCACTCAGCTTCTCTTGTTTGGAAGGTCTCTCCCTTTCTTTGTGACACAGGGTTTATCTTGAGACTGGTTTGGGAGTTTTAGGGCGGGGGGATTTATGTTCATACCAGGAATGGTAATTTAAGAAGAGACACAGAGATAAGGGGTCAGATAACATGGGGAAAAGAAATGTCCTTTGCAGGTTTTACTAGCACAATCAGAGCCAGGGGAATTTGTTCTGCTAAGACGCCTTATTATAATCCTTATTTTTCTCTTTATTTTTCGGAGTTTTTGTTTGCTTCTTGGTTTGTTTTATTTTGCTGGGGGTCAGGCGTCCAGGTGAGGTTTACCTGTTCTGCATATTGTTTCCAGGTTTCGGATGATGCAAATGTACACACACTAGGTGTGGACCAGTATAGACCTTCACATCCTGCTGCTATACAGGTGGAATGCTCTGGGCTGAGCTGAAGTTGCATCTTGATCATTAACTTTTGACACTGGTGACTATGGCCCTTCCATGGAAGAAATGAGGGACTTGGAAAAGACCAGTTTTAACAATCCATGATTCTAGAACTAGACAATATCTAATGTCCCTTGCAGTTTTAACACTTCATAGTTTCTGCACATGAATCTTTCAAATGTGCTGTGTGAGAAAACACCATTCCACGAAAAACAAGCCTTTGTCATACTGTTCTTTGTGCCTTTCTTTCCTCTAGAACTCCATACACCCTCAGGTCTCCACCTAAGTCAAGCTTTTCCTGACTACCCATAGCCTCCAAACTGCTTTAAGTGTTTCTGCTGTGAGTTCCTGTCCTCCCTGGAGTCCCGCCATTAGAGAACTTGTCGCCCTGTAGTAGTTGCTCATTTAACTGTCTCTCTCCCCAGATACCCTGTGGGAGTTAGTGTAATGAAAGCAGTTCCTTTCCCTTTCTTTATCATTGTTTTTGCTTGGTCTTTACCTTGTCCTGGGACCTGGAGGTGTGGAGGGTTTGGTGATGCTGAAAGTTGCTCTGGCCACCTTTCCGGCTACTGGCTGGACACTGACTGAGTGGGCTTCTCCAACCCTACTTGAAGAAGGCAGCACCTGGTGGATGATCTGTTTGTTTTTCATTTGTGCCTTTTCTAAAATGACCACTTTAGAAGGCAGTGACTGCTCAGACTCATTGGTGATCAGAAATGAATGTGCTCTTAAAAGATGCCAGATCAAACCCTTCACTCTGTAGATGATGAAATTGAGACCCAGACTGGGGAAAGGCCTTGTTCAAGGTCACCAGCTAGAGGAGGAACCAAGCTGGCACCAGAACCTAGGTTGTACCCACCATCCTGGGTAATTCCCCAAAAGAGAAATTGATTTAGTACCAATCAATAATTTTGCAGATAATTCAGATAATTTTGCAGCTGGAAAGAAAGTTTCTTATCATATCTCTAAGATCAGAAATGCTTGGTTATTTGTACTAATAATTTATTAATTTCATGTGGCATTTAATACTCTATCTCTTGTGAACTTGAGAACTATTTCTTTTTTTTTTTTTTTTTCAGTACGCGGGCCTCTCACTGTTGTGGCCTCTCCCGTTGCGGAGCACAGGCTCCGGACGCGCAGGCTCAGTGGCCATGGCTCACGGGCCCAGCCGCTCCGCGGCATGTGGGATCCTCCCGGACTGGGACATGAACCCACGTCCCCTGCATCGGCAGGTGGACTCTCAACCACTGCGCCACCAGGGAAGCCCTTGAGAACTATTTCTGAGGCGAGCATTATCTTCCCCCTTTGCCTTATGAGGATAATGAGGTCAGGATTAGTGTGGTTTTCCTCCAAAGAACACAAAAGCAGTAACTAGCAGAATAAAGTTCTCAATGTAAGCCTGATGGGTGTTTTTCTGCCACACCTGCTTCCTCTTTTTAACATTAATTTTTAATCCAATGAGTAATACAGAGACACCCTTGGTGGGACAATTAAAATGTTATAAAGTTAGATCCCTTTTGACTACTGCCCTCAACCCCAGTCCCTTTCCTCTGATCATGGAGCTGCTGACACAATGAGTTGGGTGTATGTCCCACCAGCCACTTTTCTCTACGTTTACTTTCACGTGTCTGTGCCCACAAAACCTGCCAACTGGTTTATTTATTTTTTAAAATGGTTTTGTATTTTATGTGTCATTTTGAAATTTCTCCTTTTCGTACGTTGATAAGGCTTGGAGTTTTCATGCCGATGGATATACATCTGTCTAATTCTATTAATCGTGTACATTGTGGTTCCACGGAAGGACTGTGCCATAGGTTAGCCACTCCCCATACGCACACTGTTCATTTCATTCACACACATATGACACTGCAGTAAACATTTGCAAATAGGCTTCCTTGTGCACCTGTGCTTTTCTAGAGCCAATAACAAACCATAAAATTGCCCAGGCTTAGCGAGGTCACTTGCATGTTGAGTATTAACCGAAACTGCCGAATTTCCCCAGAGTGTGGCTGTACCAATTCACACCCCATTTCACTCCAGTTTACTCCAGTAGGCTAAGTCATTTCCCAGCTCCCAGTCTAGCCAACACTTCATATCATCAGCATTCTAATTTTTTGCAAGTCTAATAGTTGAAGTTTACTGATCACTCATATTTCCTTGTCTATGAATTGCCTGTTTTGTCCTTTGCCAGTTTTTCTTTTTTTTTTTATTGGAGTATACTTGCTTTACAATGCTGTGTTAGTTTCTGCTTTATAACAAAGTGAATCAGTTATACATATATATATATCCCCATATCTCTTCCCTCTTGAGTCTCCTTCCCTCCCACCCTTCTAGCTGGTCACAAAGCACCGAGCTGATCTCCCTGTGCTATGTGACTGCTTCCCACTAGCTATACATTTTACGTTTGGTAGTGTATATATGTCCATGCCACTCTCTCGCTTGGTCACAGCTTACCCTTCCCCCTCCCCGTGTCCTCAAGTCCATTCTCTAGTAGGTCTGTGTCTTTATTCCTGTCTTGCCCCTAGGTTCTTCGTAACCATTTCTTTTTTTTTTTTTAGATTCCATATATATGTGTTAGCATACGGTATTTGTCTTTCTGACTTACTTCACTCTGTATGACAGTCTCTAGGTCCATCCACCTCACTACAAATAACTCAGTTTCGTTCCTTTTTATGGCTGAGTAATATTCCATTGTATATATGTGCCACATCTTCTTTATCCATTCATCTGTTGATGGACACTTAGGTTGCTTCCATGTCCTGGCTGTTGTAAACAGAGCTGCAAAGAACATTGTGGTACATGACTGTTTTTGAATTATGGTTTTCTCAGGATATATGCCCAGTAGTGGGATTGCTGGGTCGTATGGTAGTTCTATTTTTAGTTTTTTAAGGGACCTCCCTACTGTTCTCCATAGTGGCTGTACCAATGTACATTCCCACCAACAGTGTATGAGGGTTGCCTTTTCTCCACACCCCCTCCAGCATTTATTGTTTGTAATGATGGCCATTCTGACCGATGTGAGACGATATCGCATTGTAGTTTTGATTTGCATTTCTCTAATGATTAATGATGTTGAGCATCCTTTCATCTGTTTGTTGCCTTTGCCAGTTTTTCTATCTAGTCTTTCCTTATTGAGTAGTAGGATGCCTCTTTCTATACTGCGATACTTGGGATAATAAACTGTTGGATCTCCAGTAGAAATAATTCTGTCCCACATTTTTTATTAATTTACCAAATATTCATAGGAACAAGCTCATATTTAGAAGCCATTGGTTTTTGGTGCATGTGTTCTGCATTGCTATCACAGCTGAGGTTGAAGACAATTTTATTTTTTTCCCTGGCTTCATGGGAGGCAAAATGGGCTTCCACAGCATGTACAACCTGTGAAACATCTCCATTGTGGCAAAGTAAAGAGACGATGAGTTTAGGGAAGGCTCCAGGCGGGTCTGAATTTGGAATGACCTTTCATCATGAGAGCAAACTTTGCAAAACCCAGCAAGTACCTCATCTGGCTTACTACCTGGGCAACTACTAGGGCTCAAGCTCACCTTCTCCCAGAGAAGGATAGCTGGAAGTTGCTGCCGCCTAGGGTCAGGGAGGAATACGGTGCTACTGGCCATGTCTTACACAACTTAGCCAACGGGGTTAACAGAGTTAGCGAACGGAGAGTCTTACAGGAGGGTACCTTGAAGAAAACCATGAGCAAAGAGATATGGGGATATATGTATATGTATAGCTGATTCACTTTGTTATACAGCAGAAACTAACACACCATTGTAAAGCAATTATACTCCAATAAAGATGTTAAAATAATTTAAAAACTATAAAAGGGATCTAGGTACTCAAGAAGGAGCAGGATGTCATCCTGACACTGGAGCTATAGCCTGCCTGGCTCTCCTGTCAATAGCATGGTTTGATTGAGAACAATCACTGATGCTCAATTAAATCAGAGGGCTTAACATTTGCAGCAGTGAAAAACTTTCACGGACTCTCAGAGATGGAAGTTATCTTAGAAGAGGCTGTCCAGTGGTCCTCAAACAGAGTGGGTGGTCAGTGACATCAGAACGACCTGGAGGCCTCGGTTATGTACATTTCCATGGGCCTTGGCCTCTAAGATTCTGACTCAGGGTTGGGTAAGAAAATAGGTATTTTTAGCGAGCTCCCCAGGCCATGCTGATGAGCAGCTGAAGTTGGGAAACACAGATACTTCATTTTAAAAATGGTGCTATGTTCTATTTCATATAGCTAACATGGTCAACCTAATCACCAGCATCTTTATGTCACAGCTGCCATTCCAAAGAATTCCTGTGATTCCTTTCCAGTTCTAACATTAAAAAAAAAAAAATCCACAAACTCCACCTAAGTTCACGTTCTCTAACAACAAACAAATGGTCCAGAGCAATTAATTTCTACCTCCAGTACTAAAAGGAGAAGAGGACAATGGGATATAGTTCAACAGCCTGTCTCCCTGCCATAGCAACACTCTGGGGTGGAAGACAGACAGAGACCCATTTGAGGCATTCAAGTCAGTAGGAGGTGATCACTGCCTATTAAGATACACTGGGTAGAGTGCAGTTTTGGACCTGTTTATATGAGTTAGTGGAATTGGATTAAAGGGTCAGGATTTTCCATGGAGAATTTATTGTTTTATTGAATGGTACTTAAGGTCAGAGTTTTTTTTAGTTGTTTGTTTGTTTTGCGTTACGCGGGCCTCTCACTGTTGTGGCCTCTCCCGTTGCGCAGCACAGGCTCCGGGCGCGCAGGCTCAGCGGCCATGGCTCACGGGCCCAGCCGCTCCGCGGCACGTGGGATCTTCCCGGACCGGGGCACAAACCCGCGTCCCCTGCATCGGCAGGCGGACTCTCAACCACTGTGCCACCAGAGAAGCGCTGGTCAGGGTTTTTTTAATCAGCAAATCTGCTGTGGAGATGTGAGCAGACTCAGGCGGTCAGCTGTTTCCACTTGAGGGATGGCGGGGTGTGGAGTTAGGAGCTTAGCAGCAGCTAAGGGCAGGCCAGAATTTGGGCTAAAGAAATATATGCACTACCACCCTCTTCATCTTCCTGGAAGTATCTATCTGCACAATCCCTGTAGAGCATATTTGAGAGATTTCAGTACCTTACAGCCTAGTTTTCTCATCTTTCCTCGCAGCTCCAGCTGTATCAGAGAGTGTCGTGAGAGCGTTTTGGGGTCAGTCGGTGACTTTGCCCTGTACGTACTCATCCTGGTCTCCTAAGAGCAACGGCATGTGCTGGGGCAAAGGCCAGTGTCCCAACTCCAAATGCAATGATGAGCTTCTCTACACCGATGGGAGAAGGGTGGTCTCGAGGAAGTTGCCAAAATACCAACTTCTGGGGAATATCCGGAGAGGGGATGTCTCCTTGACCATCTTCAACACCAACGAAGGTGACAGTGGTGTGTACTGCTGCCGCATAGAGGTGCCTGGCTGGTTCAACGATGTGAAGAGGAACATCCGCCTGGAGCTGAGAGGTGAGCACACAGGGGCTGTGTCTGGGGATGGAGAGGTTCACGAGTCATGGGTCATAGAGTCAGTGCATGGTGGTGGAGAGGCCGGAGCTGCTTAAGCAATGGGTGGGCAGATTACATCTGAGACATGTTGATGACCAGAGGAGCCACAGCCTGGAGCAGACGCCTGTGGGAGCCAAAAATCCCACAGAAATGAGGGAGGGGTAGAGGGTGGGGGGTAGGGAACCAGTGAAATTCAGGGTCACTCTGAAGAGGGCAGCTGCTGCTTCTCTAGGGAATTGCAGAAATTTGGGCCCAGTGCTTTCAGATCTCCCACTTATCATGTGAAGTATATTGACTTTTGCCTGTTGGCAAAGATTTCACAATTTTAAAAGATATTGGATGAATGAGATAAAATGTGTGGTTCGTGGATCAGCTTCAGTCCATAAGCCCAACTTCCAGCAGAGGGGAAAGGGCAGGGGATTTGGAGATAGTCACAGCAGTTTTCAGGTGATGGTTCCTTCTGTTACCATCAGTTGCTTTTGATGACATTTGAAATATGGTGGAACTCGTAACGATTTGAGCTGCATGGAGTGCAGCCTGTGGTTGAATTATGTGAACAATAGCCACTGCTGGTCTGGAAAGGAGCCTCTCGAATTCAGCCCTGTGTTCAGCCTGCACCGAGGACGGAGGATTCTTGGGCTCTGTTCCTAACTGGACTGGCATCTATGGAGGCAGGTTCTGGCTAGCCGTGCAAGTCATAAGCTTCTCCAATGACTCTCATGTGCTCTGAAATTGAGAACAACTGACGGGGATGCTTCTAATTAGAGAACTTTCACAAGCATATATGCAAGTATACTTTTTATATACTGAATATATATATCTAGTATATTTTTCTCAACTCTGTGAGATAGAGGTATCATTAGGATTTGTTGAAGTTAAAGGATGCCAATCCAAGTCTTTGCTTTGCAAGCCTGATATAACCAGCTCTTACTCTATAAAATATTGGTTGACATCAGCACTCTGTGAGGACATTTCTAAGTTCACTTGAAACTAATAATGTCTTTCTGGTTAGAGTTAGTGGCAAGTTGGCATATTTAAGAGAGGGTGGTATCTGTAGAATAACTGTTGCTAATGAACTCAGATTCAGATGTTTAGGGGGTGAGTGGTTTGGGCATGAACCAATCTTTAATATCTGAGAGATTACATTTTCACCCTATGTTACACTCTTTGGACTCGCTCTTTTTAGATTTTAATTTTTATTGTAGAAAGAACACCTAGCGTGAGTTCTACCCTCTTCATGAATTTTCAAGTGTACAATGTACTGTTGTTAACTATGGGTACAATGTGTGCAGCAAATTTCTAGAGCTTATTCATCTTGCTTGACTGAAATGTTACGTTTGGGCTCACTTTTGGTGGGATCATTCATTTACTCATTCATGCATGTTTTTGGAACACCTACTATGTACCAGACACTGTGGTAGGTATTAGATTTGTAGCAGAGAACAAAATTAATACCAGCCATTCCCTCGTGGAGCTTACAGTGTACTAGGAGAAACAGACATTCCATAACAATCAACAGATAAATGTGTAGTTAGGAAATGCAACAAATGCTATGAAGGTCAAGTATGAGTGTGCAAAAAATGTCGAATGCGGATGACCTCCTTGCAGAAGCGTCCTTTTAGCTGAGACATGAGGGTTAAGGAGGCGTCCATCTAAGGAAGAGAGAGTCTAGGAAGCAGTAGGTACAAAGTCCCTCAGATGGAAGGTCACTAATACTGTGGAAGAACTGAAGAAAGGCCAGTGGGCTGGGGAAAAGTGAGGAGAATAGAGTGGAGGCCCGAGATGGGAAAGAAAGAGCAGATCAGGTGGGGCCCTGAGGGTGAGGTTGGAGGTTGGGTCTTCATCTTAAGGGCATGGAGAATCCAGTAAAGAAGTGTAGGTAGGGGACTGACATAATTAGATTTGTCATTTTCAAAGATTACTCTGGCCAGTGTGTGAAGAACAGGTTGGAAAGGCCAGGACTAGAGTTAAGACACCCAGTTTTCATGGGCATTTTAGTGGCCCAGGCTCGTGGGCCGGGTAAGGCAGCAGAAAGGCAGAGAAATGGACGGATTCCGGCTACATCTGTAGGGTTTCTGTCTTCCTCCGTCTCCACTTGGCACCAGATGTATCTTCTATTGGGTACAGGTCCCACAACCACGCGCTCAACAACCACCCATCGCTCAACAACCACCCATCGCCCAACCACCGCCGCCACCACCGCCGTGACGACAACCACAGCTGTGCTTCCAACAACCACAGCTGTGCTTCCAACAACCACAGTCGTGCCTACACCTGACCTGCCAGCCACACCACCGCTTCAGATGAGAACCGCTGCTGCACTCACCACGACGGCAGCCACATGCCCTCTGACAACACGGGAGTCCCTTCGTGAGGAAGACACGATACTTCTGACCCTTGAGCCTTCCACAGAAGGGCCCATCCTCACTGCAGGTGCCTGGTTCAACGGGCCATTCTTTCCCTTCTTCTGGTCAGATGTACCTTGGATCCCTTGGAAGAGGGTTCTCCTGCTGAATGGGGCAGCCCAGCAACTTACTCTTAGGTCTATGTGTGTGTGTGTCTGTGTATGAGTTTGCCAGGGCTGTCATAACAAATTCCACAGACTGGGTTGCTTAAACAACAAAAGTTTACTTTCTCACAATTCCGGAGGCTAGAAGTCTGAGATCAAGGTATCAGCAGGGTTGGTTTCTTCTGAGGCCTTTCTCCTTGACTTCTAGATGGCCGTCCTCTCCCTGTGTCCTCACATGGTCTTCCTCCTTTGTGTGTTTGTGTTCTAATGTCCTCTTTTTGTAAGAACACCAGTGATATTCTATCAGGGCCCATCCATGTAACATCATTTTTACCTTAATTACCACTTTAAAGGCACTATCTCCAAATACAGTCACATTCCAAGCTACTTGGGCTTAGGGCTTCAATGTATGAATTTTCAGGTAGGGCTGGGGCAGGGGTGGGAGGGGACCACACAATTCATCCCAAAACTCTGTGTGTGTGTATAGTTTCATTAAATTGTTTCTTTTCATTGTTTTATGATTTCCTTTTTTGTTGCTTTTTTTTTCCTTTGTGCTTTTGAAAAGTCAGCATTTTTGGTTCTCCAGTTGACCTCCCAGGAGTCTTGGGGACACTGTAAAGAACCAGGAAATGTGAACCTGGGTCAGACACCAGTTCCATCCTGCCGGGGCTTAAGTCCCTACTCAGGCATTAGAGATTGGCTGAGGAAAGGCCTCCAGATGCCTTAAAATATCCCGTGATGAACTGGTTCTACCTTTTCTTTCTTCCTTTCTTTCTTTTCTTTTCTTTTCTTTTCTTTTCTTTTCTTTTCTTTTCTTTTCTTTTCTTTTCTTTTCTTTTCTTTCTTTCTTTCTTTCTTTCTTTCTTTCTCTCTCTCTCTCTCTCTCTCTCTCTCCCTCCCTCCCTCCCTCCCTCCCTCCCTCCCTCCCTTCCTTCCTTCCTTTCTTTCTCTCTCTTTCTCTCTCTCTCTAGCTCCCTCCCTCCTTTCCTTCCTTCCTTCATCCTGAATCCTTCTTGATCCTACATCTTGGAACTCTCACTGAATTACTAGCTCCATTAATTATGGGGGCTTATCAAAGCTCCCACCACATTTCAACCTCTGATTCTGAGGTAAGAATATTAGAAAAGAATCATGAGATAGCTTGAAAGCTTAGGTGTTTCAGCTGCCTCAATAAGGCCTGGATTAATTTAAACAACTTTACAGTATCGAATTGGCTAATTCCATTATACTCTGTGTAGTCGCCTAAGGTCCATGAACCCTAAGCCAATTTTAATATGTAATTTTTTATTCCTCTGGTCTTTAAAATAATCATCTTAGAATTACTACGTTTACAGTTTTTCCCCTAGATTCTAAAAGTTACTTACAATCCTTGGAAGAAAAACTGAAAGAAACATAGAAAAGTACAAAGACAACTATAAAAATAGCCCCAAATCCCACCACTCAGCACAAACACCTATTTTTAGCTGCCTTTTACCAAACGTTTTTTCTCTTCCAGACTCAGAAACTGTCCTTCTCCCTAGGACCTCTCAGAGAAGCACTGAGGCGACTTCTGCAGACACTGCCTTACTCACATCCAAAGGTATGTGGCCGGGTTTCTCTCTTTTTCTTTCCTCATCGCTTAGACTGAGGGAAACACTGAATAGCGTGTCACCAAGTCAGATGACTAGAGATGACTGTTGGGTCCTGTGTGCCATGAAGTCCACCTGGGACAAATTGGTATCAATACCGCATTTGTGGCTCATTCCTCCCTATGGATTTGAGAAAGTGAGAGAGACCCATTGACCTTGATTTGTTTGTGCAGTTCTCCACGGTAGCACATCTCTAGAATATCTGCCTTTCCACTCTAGGTTGGGTGGCGCTCGACTATCTCATCCCCCAATTCCAAGCATACTGGTCTTCTGTGTTGAAACCCCGGAGGGTGTACTCACTTGACTCCTTGGCTGTTTATAGTGGAGGAAGAGTTCTTTCATTCATTTGTCCTTTCATCCATCCAGCCAGACTTCTTTAGGTATTTACTAGTGCCCAGGGGCAGAGAACACCCTGAAAATAATTCACAGCCTTGCAGGTGCTAGAGGGGCCTACCCGGGCTTGGTTATCAGTTGTACTACTTTCCCCTGGGGGCCTCTGCCCTCCATTGTGTAGCTTCATGCATATAAAATTTGGACGAGTGCCTGGCCTGTTAGTAAGCGTGCAAAAGGTAGCTGTTACCTTAGTGGAGCTTATAATCAAGCAGAGGAAAACAGACATCTATGAGGTAAATAAATCAATGCTTGTGATAATAGAGTATAGGGGGGCCGTAACATAGAGTGGTTCATGTGTGCGTTCTGGTGTCACACTGCCTGGGTACAAATCGTGCCTCCTCTCTGCTGTGTGACTTTGGGAAAGTTCCTTAATCTCTCTGGGCCTTGGCTTCCTAACGGGTCAAATGGGAATAATAAAGCACTTACCCTGTGTCTCTTTCTGAGGATTAAGTGAGAGAATACAGGTAGATGACTTAGAATAGCGTCTGGAATGTACTAAATGCTCAGTAAACGTTAGCCCTTTTTTTTTTTTTTTTTTTTTTGCGGTACGTGGACCTCTCACTGCTGTGGCCTCTCCCGCTGCGGAGCACAGGCTCCGGACTTGCAGGCTCAGCAGCCATGGCTCATGGGCCCAGCTGCTCCGCGGCATGTGGGATCTTCCCGGACCGGGGCACGAACCCGTGTCCCCTGCATCGGCAGGCGGACTCTCAACCACTG
Source organism: Pseudorca crassidens (assembly GCF_039906515.1). Classification (NCBI taxonomy): domain Eukaryota; kingdom Metazoa; phylum Chordata; class Mammalia; order Artiodactyla; family Delphinidae; genus Pseudorca; species Pseudorca crassidens. Next base: position 132,598,743 of record NC_090298.1, on the reverse strand, counting down.
CGCCACCAGGGAAGCCCAGCCCTTTTTTTTAATGACAGAAGTCAGTTTAGGGGAAGAGTGCCCCCCCACCCCACCACCTCCCCACAAAATAGGAAGACAGGCATCTACCTAAATTTGTTTTCTCCTTTCCTTTGTATATTTTCCAGGGTCTAAAAGTTGGGTTCTCCAGTCAACACGCCAGGCATTGATGCGGGAAGCGAGTGACTCGGTGGTTTCTCAGCCAGGAGGTAGGGGGGTTGTGCTCCTGTGAGTGGTTTGCCTTTGGACTTGGGAACAATCTGTCATCTGCCTGCTTGTCTTGGAAGTCTGCTCTTTTGATTGCACTGTGGTCACGTCCTACATCCTCCCACCAGCTAGGATGAAAGTGAAACTTGCTAAAAGCATCAGTGTTGGCTCCATCCCTTCTCTGCCTCATTTCTGAAAACCCTCTGTTGGGATCTGAAGCTAGGAATGCTAGTAGGAAAAGTAACCATTCATCTTTCAAAACATTACTAATTTATTTTAAATTATGCAAATAGTACACCAGTGTAGTTTTGTTAGGGATACATTTTTTTAAAGCTATTTATTTATTTATTTTTATTTATTTATTTGGTTGCTCTGGGTCTTAGGTGCAGCGGGTATACTCCTTAGTTGCAGCTCACCGGCTCCTTAGTTGTGGCATGCATGTAGGATCTAGTTCCATGACCAGGGATGGAACCCGGGCTCTCTGCATTGGGACCGTGGAGTCTTAACCACTGTGCCACCAGGGAAGTCCCTAGGGATACATTGTTTTGTAATATCACTGATATTAGTTGAAGGTGATCATTCTTCAGATCTTTTTCTATTCCCTTATGAGTGGGTATAGATATAGAAATATACAGTTGTGTTTTGTGTGTGGATTTTTTTAAAAAATGCTATCATATTGTGTGCAGCCTTCTGCATTTTTATTCACCTAACATTATACATTGGACCACTTTCTTTTTTGGTCCATGTTGATCTCCATTACTGTGTTAAATTGCTGTATAGTATTTTCTACTATGGGTACTTATAGTATCCATTCCGCATTGAGGGGCACTAAGGTTGTTCCAAAGCTTCACATCATAAATATTCTGCAGTGAGGATCCTTATAGGTGTCTCCTTAGTGTTCATGCAAGCGTTTCTTTAGCTAGGGTGGTGACCAAGAAGGAGAAATACTAGGTTCAAAGAAATGTGTGCTTTTATTTTTTTATAACTTTATTTATATTTTATTTTTGGCTACGTTGGGTCTTCATTGCTGCACACGAGCTTTCTCTAGTTGCGGTGAGCAGGGGCTACTCTTTGTAGTGGTGCGCAGGCTTCTCACTGCGGTGGCTTCTCTGGTTGCAGAGTATGGGCTCTAGGCACGCAGGCTTCAGTAGTTGTGGCACATGTGCTCAGTATCTGTGGCTCGCGGGCTCTAGAGTGCAGGCTCAGTAGTTGTGGCACATGGGCTTATTTGCTCTGCGGCATGTGGGATCTTCCCAGATCAGGGCTCGAACCCGTATCCCGTGCATTGGCAGGCGGATTCTTAACCACTGCGCCACCAGGGAAGTCTGAAATGTGTGCTTCTAAATTTTATAGCTATTACAAAATTGTCCTCTGGAAAGGCTGTGCTAATTTATCTTCCCACCCACAGAGTATCTGCTTTCCCATATCCTCCCCACACTCGATATAACCATTTGTTTAATTTTTTTCAATCTCCCGAGAAGAAAATGTCATCTCATTCTTCTGTTGTTCCGATTAGCAGAGAGTTGGAGTGTCTTTCTCTATGTTTATTAGCCAGAAAACAGCCATCCTTTAACTCTGTGGAGGAGGCAATGTAACATCACTGACAAAGGCTCGGAAGATGGAATTGGAGGGTCCAGACAAGAGTGAGCGGAAGGGAGATAGGTTTTGAAGGAAGACTGTAAATCAAGATGAAATGCAAGGGTGATCTCATGTTGAAAAGCTTTGGCATGCACTAACTCACACAGTGGGAGGACGGGAAACCTGGATGTTGATAACAAGGTGCCAGTGATCCAAACCTTCTTTGTCCATGGGATGCGGTAGGGTGGGGGCCTATTTTCTGGCAGAAGAGAAGGCAGCAACTAGAAAAGTGACAAAGGATGGTCAACGAGTTTGCAAAATGTTTCATTTATTCCACTTAAATCTTGGACTATTTTACACTGAATACAAGGGAACAGAAGGTCATCTGATGTTTTACCGTCTTTTATAATATCCCTGATAATTTCATGTCACTTCTGCTTGATAAATCCTGGGAGAGAGAACACTTGTGCCCATACCCATAGGCAGCACTGCTGAAGAGGAGCTGGTTATAGGAAGGTCTGTCAGTCTCTGTGTAACATCTGTTCGTTGTGGAAGAAGCCAGGGTTTATTGAGCACATATCATGTGCTGGCATGGGGTCAACTATTCTCCTGGGCCACTTAGTTCAATCCCTCTTACCAGATGCTCCAATCTCTATTTGTCATAGCTTTTTCAAGCCCACACAGCTGTTGGGTGCCAGAGCCAGGAAGTCTAGCTCTGATTCCATACTCTTAGGTATTAGTTTATTTTGCCTTACCTTCCAGTCTGAAATAAAATAGCATGTTCTTGTCATTTACCATCCTTTTTTTCCATCGGTTTTTGTAATGAAACATTTATAATACATACTGAGGATTTAGCTAGGTGTTAGGTGCTGTATAAGGGTTTTAACTTGTATTGTTTTATTTAAATCTAACAATGACCTTCTAGCCAGGTATAGGTATTATCCCCATTTTACAGATAAAGAAATGGAGGGTCAGGGAGTTTATTATAGAAGCTAACACCTACTGAGGTCTGTCTTTGTTTCAACGCTCTGCATTTTACATGCATTACCTCATTTGATTTTTCACAAAATCCTATGAGACAGATACCATTATCACCTCCATTTTAGAGTCCATGAATGTTATATATCTTGTCTGGTAGATGATGGACCTGGGCTTAACCCTTCTCTGCTCAACTCTGATGCCATTCTGACCCCATGGTAGGCTGCCCCCGCCCTATCTACCCTCTGGAAGCACTTAGAGAATAAAACTACTTCTTCATTTGCATAAAAATGCTTTCAACCCATTTCAGAGAACCTACATGCTTCTGTGGGCTTTTTCTTACCTTGGCTAAATATTCCCAATTCCTTCCTCATGTCTTCATGTAATTTTTGGATGGCCAGGCTGCCATGGTTGAGGGCTGCTTTAAATTGTTCAAGTGGATCTTGCTACAATTATTATTCCCTAAAATTAGCATTACCTGGAATGGCAATTCTTTACTTCCTCTCTTTGGCTGCCTGGAACAGAGTTCAGAGATGTGGAGTGATTTGCCCAAGATCACACAACACAGCAGTGCAGAGAGAGAGGTGGGATCACACCCAGTTTCCAGGGGTATTATTAAAATGTGTACATGGACTCCTAAATGGAGTTGTCTGTGGATGAACTTGGCAGGGGGACAAGAACCCCCCTGAAATTATATATATATAGTTGTGTTTGTATATGTACACACACATTTTCCTGGGGAAAAAAGTATAGAACTTTTATTAGATTCTCCAAGAATTCTGCAAAGCTCCAAATGATTAGGAACCATAATTCAAACAAACAACAATAACAATAAAAATTCTCATAGGTTTCTTCCCCCCAGCTAAAGGCAGCCTGTTAGGGGAATACGAACTCTTACGCCTCTAGGTAGCTGGGAACTCAAATCAGTCCCTCTAGCCTGAGGATTAATTTCATTTCTTGCTTGGCCACAGGAATGTGTGAAATGGTCCCAAATTGCTCCATAGTGACCCAACATCTCTATTGGGTAAGGACTCTGAAGCTAAGGTGAGGAGACCCACATCACCATGTCATTTCCTAAATAAAATCGGGTGGCTTGGGATTAAATCCTCTGCAGATTATGCCTCAGCCTCACTTTTAGTGCCTCAGTAACATCCCAAATCCTTTTTTTCTAGTCCTTTCTCCTCACATTCTTCTCGGGAGCCTGAGGTGGGGGTTAAAACACCTCATTTGGGGAATGTGAAGGCTCAGGGTTATATACCAGCTCTAATGTTTTATGCTTTATTTTTTTCTTTTAGAATATCAGGTTCTTGTTCTAGGCTTTTTGAAATCTCAGTTTCCTCAAAATGTACAATGGAGATAATGGTACATGGTTCATAGGGCTGTTAAGTGAGGAAATGAATGAGAAAAATGTCTGGTCCATAATTACTGGCTAGTAAATGACAGTCCTCGTGATGGATTCTGATCCCCTCTGCTTACTGGATCTCTGCTGATCTTCCTACTCACACATCTTCATTCTCTGGCCAGGCCGGCTGGGGAGCAAGAGGCCACATCTACCAGCTCCCAGCTGACTCACTTCCTTCCAAATACAGAGACACTTTTTTTTTTCCCCTGATTTCAAAACATATTAAAGAGCTACAGTAATCAAAACAGTATGGTGCTGGCGCAAAGACAGACATGCAGACCAATGAATACAGTAGAGAATAAACCCTCACATACACGGCAGAGACACTTTTTGGTTTTATGATTTTTTAACTGCTAATTGCACCAGGAAAACAGCTGATGAGTGACAAAATTGCAAACTTGGGGAAGTGACGAAAGCTTTTTAAAAAATCTCATGGCAGTCATTCTCGACTCACTATTAAAATAAATCTGATTCTGAAAGCTTTTCACTGGCTGCTTATTACATGGCTCTATGGAACTCTCAGTTATGGGTTTTGTTCCTCTGGTGGACATCTTTAATCTTCTGATGCCTCTCAGTTGTTTTGTCCTTCTCACATCACTCAATCTAGGAAGGCTTCACTCTATAATTTAGGCTCAGAAATCAAGTTTTGCTTGAAAAAGAGCTGTGGTCGAGTTTGCCATGCAAGGGCTTCCTGATTTGTATTATTTATTTGATTAGACACCTCCAGGTATGTATCTCCTGCTCTGGTGCCCTCTTCTGCTTTGAAGGTGTTTGGTCTGCAGACATCATCTGAAGAAGCCCTAGTTAGGGTGTCAAATCCTCACCTCCACTCTGTGGCTGCCTAGAAATAGAGTTCAGAGATGTGGAATGACTTTCCTGAGATCACACAATGAGGCAGAGGGAGAGCTGAGACTCTTACCCAGGTTTCAGAGGTTTGAAATTTGGGCCCACGAACTCCTCGGGAGGTGTTGTCAGTGGAAAACAGATGGGAAATTGAGGCCCAGCAAAGGCCAGTGAGTTGAGAGAGGGCTTGCAGTGATAGGGAGGCTGCTGAGACCAGAGGCCAGTTCTCCTGATCCCACGTACAGTTAACCTTTGTCCCAAGACTGGCAGCCACTATCTCTCAACAGAGCTTCCCTGAGGGCAGATTTTCCTATTTACTCCTCAAGTATTAGGATTCACTTTTTCTCAGCCCCCAGGTAGATCATTATACTCATCAACAGTATGAAGTCCAAGCTGTGAAATAATTTCAAATTTAATGCCCCCAAATATGCATGAGGGCTTGGCTGTCAACCCAGGAAAACTGGGAAAAAATGAACATTCCTCTGGCAATAGTCCTAATTTCCTTTTCTGAGATTCTTACAGTAGTGTTTTCTCCATCCCAGGGTTGGATGGTGGGGGAGTGGGGATGGGGTGCTTTTAGGAGTTCTTGTTCTCTTACTGTATCTTTCTGTTTTACAAAACCAGCCCAAGCTTCATGGTCCAGAGCAAGCTGGCCTGGCCATGGAATCAAAGGATTCTCAGAGGGAAAAGAGGTTAGAGATGAGATTTTATATCTTTACCTTGGCATTTGGTTTGGATATATGCAAATAGGTCACATGATATTTGGTAAAGGCCTTTCAAATCTGTCATTCATTAAACATGGCTTCCCTGGGTGCTTCCCCGTGCAAGACCCAGAACATATAAAAATGAGGAAGTCTTGACCTCTGTTCTTAAAGGGGTGGGACAGACAGGCTTGTGTAGAGCAAACAATTATCCAGTGAGCTTGGTTTTGGGATAGAAGTATGAAAAGGTGCCCTGGGGACCCAAAGAAGGGAGAGAAGGATTCTAACTTGGAAAGAAAGGCCAGGATGATTTCACTCAATGATCCTTGAATTGGTTCTTCATGGATGAGAACATCTCATTGAGCAGAGAAGAGTGAACAGGCAGGGAGAACAGCATGAGCAGAAATAGGGGGACTTATAATAGCACGAAATCTTTGGCGATTGTTTAAGAGTCTAGTTTAATCTAATGAAGACAGGAAGCTAGGAGTGGCCTAGGTTCTTAAAGGACTTGATTGATGGGCTGAAGAATTTAGATTTCGTTCCGGGGTCACACAGGTCCAGTCATGTTTTTGGAGTCGGGAATGGCATTTTCAGCTCTGTTTTAGGAAAAATTGCTCTGGCAAGAGTGTGGAAGATGTATTCGAGGGGAGTAAGCCTGGAGGCAGAGAGCCTCCTGCAATAACTCAGGCAAGAGGTGAGTGTCTCCACCAGGATGATGGCAGCAGTGACAGCAGCGAAGGGACAGAGTCAGAGCCATTTAGGACTTTGAACTGAGAGGACTTGGTGACTGGAGTAAGAAGGAAGGATGACTGATTCTCCGCACTTGGGAGATCAGCTCGATGTGATGGATTCACTGGTAGAGGAACCCCAGGAGGAAGAGTGAAATTTACTTGGGCGATCTTGACTTTGAAGTGCCCCTGGGAAATGTCTAACAGGCCATTGGAAATGTGGGGCTGGGCGGACTTACGGATGCCTCGGTGGGGATTGGGTGTCTGATGATTGGCACCTCCTGTGATCCAAGAATCATTACTGTGCTGAATAAGGAGTTGCCCCTATACCAAAACTTTCATACGTACTATCTCATGAGGGAGAGTTCAGGCCTATCGATATAATATGACAGTTACTGAGTGCTTATTATAGGACAGGGCTGGGCTCCATGCTTTCAGTGCATTATCTCATCATGAGGCATCGTCCAGATCTGTGAGGAAGATGCTATTATTGCATTCGTTGTAAAGGAGAAGAAACAGGTTTGCAGAGGTTAAGACATTTGCCAGAGATGGAACCCCAGGTCTCTTTACTCTTGAAAATTAGCTCTTAAACACTTGATTCTATTGTCTCATTAGCAGAGGGCATCATTGAAGCTCCTGTGGCATCGTCTGAAGATATTGTGGGAGAGGAAGGGTGGGATGAAGGCAGACACCCCACCTCCTTACAGGAACGACTCCATTGGGAGAGGGTGTAGTAGAGGCAGAAAAGCTGGCCCAGGCGGCCAGTTAGAGAGACAGCAGAGGTAGGAAGTGGTCCAGGAGATAAAGATTATGGGGTATGTACTTAAATATGAGGGAATTCTAAATACCGGTCAGATGTGGCATCTAGATAGGTGGCTGTGAACTGTGGCAGGAGGACCGCTAAGCGAACAGGGTGAGCATTGTGGATGGACACCCTGAAGTCCAGCGCTGAGCCATTGTGAGAGAATAAATGCTAGGCGTTCTTTCAAGGAGTTGGAGAGTGAATATTTAGAGGGGAGGCAGGGTAGAGGGAGGAGGCTTGTACTGTTATAGGAGGAGGGGAGGCCATCAAAAATGGGAGAGGAAGGGTTTGGTCTAGAAATGGAGATAGGAGACAGGGGAGTTAGGTTGGCATCAATGAAGGTGGGAGAGCAATCAGATCTCATGCAGACCTCCCAGGGAGGTAGGAGACGACTGGGGAACCAAGACCTTGAACTCTGAGATCATCCAGTCTGTCTATGCCAGACCTGGCCATGGTCTGGAACCACAGAGAGCTTAGTCAAAGCGTAGGTGGCCCTACTCTATCCAAGACTTGCAGAATGAGGACCTCTGGGGTGGGTCCAAGAAACTGAAGCCCAGCCCTAGCCCCAAGAAGGCATTTAGGAATTGCTGGTGTGGTCGACTCTCCTTATTCTACACGGAAGGAAACTGAAGCACAGAAGCACAAAAAAATTTCAAAGAGACGAGGAAGTAAGTCCTACGTAGGACTCTCTTCTGGGTCCCAAATCAGAGCTCTTTCCCCTGCGCTGCACTATTTCATTGAAGTCAAAGTTGAGTCCTGTCAGAACTTGACACTTCCTGGGTCCTCAGTTGATCAAGGGCATAAAGAACTTGTAGGAGGAGTTGCCATTCTCAGTGCAAGTTCAGCAGAAGGAGCAGAGGAAGGCAGGGGAATGAAGCAAAGCTCATTTTCACTCACAAATGCCGTTGTTAGGAGGAAAGAAATTGGATGCAGTCGATTTCAAAGTCAACATCTTTCGCGAGGCAGTAGCCTGTTTGTTTTATCTTTCATGCCCAGTGCTGTTCGCAGGCTGGAATTAGTTGGTAGGCTGGCAGTCTGGGGATGAAGGAAAAGGACAAAAAGTGGATTCTTATGATGCTTCTCACAATAGTCTTACATCTATCAACCGTACAAATGTTTTTTTTTTTTTCCATTAAAGTTGGGATTGAATCTGTGTAATTCTAGCATCTAACAGCTCACCTTCAGAAAGGTCAACCAAATAAGACGAAAGAAAGTTGCCAGGCTTTAGGAGAGGCATGTCCATGGTAAGGTGAACAGAAAGTGAAAGTGAAGTAAGGTACCATCCACTGAAAATAGAACTCGGAGCTGGCCCTAAGATGGGTCCTCACTAACAGTTACCCAGGTGAGCTGGGTGACTGCTCTGCAGACCAAAATGTCCCTCGGACACCAAGTCAGGTGCTGGAGACATCTCCAGTTTCACAGGAGGGTAGGATCAATAGATAAACCTCAGTGAGCTCTGTGATGAGGTGAGGTAGCTGTTCTCCCCACTACGAACAAGTCAATGAATAAAGGTACTAATGCCCTTTGGCAAGAACCTACCCACACTTGTGGACTCTTGACTCCTGTGATGCCCAGAAGCAGAAGAGGGAAACAGAAGTGAAATTTGGAATCAGACATCATTGCTCTACCATTTACTAGCAATCAGCACCAGCCTTGCAGCCTTGGGCAAGACACGAGACCTCTCTGGGCTTCAGTTTCCTCCCCTCTCAATAATTCCGCCCAAGTTTATTTACCTCATAGATTCATTTTGAAGTTCAAATGTGATAATAAATGTGAAAGTACTCTGTGCATTTTTAGCTGCTTCCATTATGCTTAACATTGTCATCAGTAATAATAATTTTTAGAATGTCTTTTCAGAAACTGCACCCACCTAGGCAGTGGAGGGCTAGGATTCCATTCCAATAGGACCACTTCCCACTGTGCCATGAAATAGCATGGTCATGCACCCTCCAGCACTGATCTTTTCAGAGCAAGTGTATGTGAGCTCTTGCTACACTTCCCAAAGGCCATAGAGCCCAGAGGATAAGAGCTTGGGCTCTACAGATAGGTAATCCTGCCTCTGAGGTTTGCTCTCTCCCTTGCTAGCTATGTCACTTGAGCCAGTTGCCTGACATCTCTAGGCCACAGGACTCCCGCTGTGAGATGAGGACAGTAATGGTACCTAGTGCAGAATGCTCTGAGATCAAACATGGAAAACACTTTGCACTGTGCTGGGCATCGAGTAAGTGCTTGGTACATGGTGTCCATTTATTATTGTTGTTGTTGCTAATCCAGAGGTTCTTTGTGAAATGTGCACCTTGCCCCCTCCCTCAATTAAAACGTAGGGATTGGCTGGTGTGTGCAGAGCAGTGCTAGGCATTGCCCCTCAGAGAGGAGTCCAGTGGGGAAGGATCAGGGATGAGGTCGTGTCTGTGCTTCACCGAGACGCGCAGAGATTGGCACGCGGGAGAAGTAGCCTGAGGTGGTGACTCTGAGTTCTCACAATGATGAGGACATTTGTGCTGCTGGGCATCCTTGGAGGCAGTGGAAGGCTGAGACACTGTTTAGAACTGGGTGACTCTCAAACAATGGTGTTCTGAGTCTCTGGTTTCGTTCTGTTACCTCACCTGTGTAAGACGTGCAGTCATCGCATCATTCCTCCCCCTTTATGAACCACTTTGGGTGCCAACACAATTTGCTCTCTGGTTCCTTTCAAAATTAAATGGACCCTACCCAATTTTGCTCTTGGGGCTAAGGAACACCTGATTCATGTATGTAATGCTCTCTTGATTGATTGATTGAAGTGCATCGTACTCTTTTTTTTTTTTTAAAAAACCTTTTTTTTTAATATATGATCCAATTTATTTTTATTTAATTTTATTTGTTTATTTATTTTTGGCTGTGTTGGGTCTTCGTTTCTGTACGTGGGCTTTCTCTAGTTGCGGCGAGCGGGGGCCACTCTTCATCACGGTGCGCGGGGCTCTCACTGTCACAGCCTCTCTCGTTGCAGAGCACAGGCTCCAGATGCGCAGGCTCAGTAGTTGTGGCTCACGGGCCCAGTTGCTCTGCGGCATGTGGGATCTTCCCAGACCAGGGCTCGAACCCGTGTCCCCTGCATTGGCAGGCAGATTCTTAACCACTGCGCCACCAGGGAGGCCCCATCGTACTCTTTTTGATCGTTCCACATATCAAAAACATGCAGGGGTCTCCAAAATTTAAAGGAAGTATGTGAATTCAGTAAATGCCTGTTTCTATTTTCAAAAGGTATTTTGAAATTCCAGCTGTGTTAGTGCTGCTAGGTGAGGTCAGGAAGTATGGGTTCTGGTCACTTCCTTTGTTACTTATTACTGTGAAACCTTGAGCAAATGAAACTGTCTCTCTAGATTTTAATTTTTCTCTTGATTAAAGAAAGGGCATCAGAGGAGATAATTTTGAATTCCTTTCAAATCTAAAACATTCAGACTTTTGGATCCTTTTGCTGTTCTTTGGATTTTTAAGACCATGCCACAAGTAAGCCACAAGGGGACAGCATAAGGCAACTGCTACCTAGGAAAGGAAAGAAACTTCTCTGAAGGCTTGAAGTTCTGACTTTTAAAATTCTAGGTTGTGTTAAGATTGTATCATTGAATTGACTTATTTCAAAACTAAATTTGTTTTAGAACTAGAGACCGATGAGTCCCACTGTCTATGAATTCAGTGATGAGTCAACATATGTAATATGAGTTTTTAAATGTACCCACTGAGAAGATAGTGCTCTTATTTCCAGGTGATTTCTGGCCTGAAACCCATTGGTTGGAGAGTTCACGTTTTCAAATAGGATTTTAATATGCTCTTTTTCTTTTCTCTCAGAGATGTTACCATCATGATTTTTTGAGTCATTCCGAGTTGAGCTGAGTTCAAATTTCCTTTTATTGTCTGTGTTACCCTGGATGAGTGATTTAAACTTTCAGCCTCAGTTTATATATCTGTAAAATGGGTTTTGTAAGCATTAAAGTGAAATAATTTACACGAAGTGCTCATCACTATGCCAGGCATGTGATAGTGCTCAGTAAACTGATTCTGAGAGGGAGGTTCCAGGAGTTTTGAAGCACATTTCTGTTAATGGGCTGGAAACGGGCAATATTCAAAACAGATTCTTAAAAGATTTTCTACCCTAAAAATTCAGTGCCATTCCAGAATTGCACAAAGCACATGGTTTTATTTGAGTAAGAGAATGAGGTCCAGTCTACTCCCTCATCACCCTAGGGTGTGAAGGTCTGAAGGTTCTCAAAATTGTACTCAGATAGAATACATTTAATTCCCTGACTCCATGGGCATTGTTTCTGCATGTAGACTCACTTACCAGTAGTCAGCAAACGTTTTCTGTGAAGGGCCAGATAATACATCTTCAGGCCTTACAAGCCGTGCTGTCTCTGTCATAGCTACTCAACCCTGCCCTAACACTGCAGGAGCAGCCAGAGATAACACACATGCAAATGGTGTCTCTAGGCTTCAATAACACTGTACTGATGGACAATGAAATATAACGTACCTGCAGTTTTTATGTGTTATGAGTTCTTCTGCTTCTTTTGATTTTTTCCCAACTATTTAAAAATCTAAAAAGGATTCTTGGCTCTGAGGCTGTGCAAAAACAGGCCAAGGCTGGATTTGGCCCCTAGGCTGTCATTTGCAGCCCTTGATCTATACCATCCAGATACTGGATGCGTTCCTTAGAAAGGGCAGATGTGAATTTATTTGGATAGGTTTGTTTTCCTGAGTGTACACTGAATGTTGCCCCCTACCCTACTAGATGAGAAGTCCTCTGAAGAGAAAGATGGTGTTTTCATGCCGTACTGTTAACATTTAAACTTTAGTTTTCATGTTATGAAATAAATAGATGCTCTTGTAAAATAAAAAGTTAAAACACTATAATGTTGAAGTTCCTTGTATTCCAAACATTCCACCCAGCCCCCGCCCCAAATGATTGAGATGAAGAGATAATACTGTAACAGTTTGGGCTATATCCTCTCAGGTCATTTTTTGTTGTTAATAGCATAGTCACATCTATTATTATTTTTCATAAAAATGGTCAAATTGTTTACAAAATCATTCTCTCTATAGTCTTTTAAAACTTGCTTGAAAGTTCATTCAACATTTTTGTTCAACAAGTCTTTACTGCAAAGCTACTACGTGTCATGCATAGATTAGATTGAACTATATGAAATGGCTGATATTTAAACTAATTTTTAAAAACTTTCTATTTTGAAATAATTGTAGACTTCCACAAACTTGCAAAAATAGTACAGAGAGAGCCACACATTCCTCCAGCTTCCCTCAGTGGCAACATCTTACACTATTACCGTACATTATCAAAATGAAGAAATTTACATCAGTACAATACAATTAACTAGCCTACAAATTCTACTTGGATTTCACCAGTTTTTATATGCACTCATTATATTAAAAAAAAAGTTTTTGACCTTTAAAAATGACTAATATATATATCCTGTTACATCAGCATACCTCAGTACTCTTAGATCATGGGAGGTGCCTTTTTCTAATAGCACCACAAAACCCTTCTTTGGCTGTGGGTGAATGAGTTTCTAACAGCTATCTTCAAAGTTTCACTTAGAATGTCACTGTGGTCTTGCTTCAGAGAAATGACACACCCCTAACAGTTTGCCCTTGACTAAGTCATCCTGCAGAGTTTTCAGTAATTAACACATGATACACGGAATATTTTACAGTTAAAGTTTTCACATTTGAGGAAATTAGAAATCATGCAAAAGTATTAATAAAAAAAATTGAATTGCCTACAATATTTCCACTCAAAGTCAGGTGTATTTAGCCTGGATTTCTTTTTAGTTTTCTTTGGGGAACAAGAGGTATGCATGTGTTTGTATATATATTTTGAAGTATTTACATATTCATTCCCTACACTAAGTATAGCTTTATATCCTTAAAAAAATTACTATGTAATGATAATTTTCTCAGGTCATTCAAATACTTTGTAAAAAGTTATCCAGAGACATAAAGGTTAAAAAAGACATAGGAGATCAGTTGGTGAAATAGCAGCATTTTCAGATGAATAAACTGTGGCTCAGAGAGAGGAAATGTCTTGCCCAAGGTCACAGAGCCAGGAAGTCTGGGGGAAATACTTAGTGGTGGTAATGCATGAGGGAGGCCAACTGGCAGCCTCACTGTGCTCTGAGGTCTGGGGTTAATTTTTTACAGAAATTCCATTTTTCAGAGTACCCATGTATACCCAGAACTCAAGAGCCTAAAATTAAACCAGCAAGCCAATTTACTAATTTACAGTGTGAACTCTAACTGCTAAGGGGTCCCTATTTTGGTTTTTTTTTTTTTAATGTAAATACATTCTCACCTTGTAGGAAAATCTGATATTCATCAGAAGCATTGGTGAGTACGTGGACCTGGGAAAAGCATGGTTAATCTTAAGATTCTTTTGTTGTTGTTCTTGCAATTTAACTAATTTTTTTAAGATAGATACTACACCTGCATGACAAAACTACAAAGCGTACAAAAAACTTTTAAATAGAAAGTCAATCTGCCTTTCATCCCATGTGCGCATCCCCAGAGCCACTGTTGTCTTGGAGGCTAGTGTCTCTGTGTTAGTTTTCTGTTGCTGTTATTACCTGAATAATTAAAATAAATAAATTTTTAAATAAATAATAAATTAATAAATAATAATAAATAAATAATAAATTAAAATAAATAATAAATAAAAAATTACCTGAATGGTAGTGTCTTAAAATAGCACAGATTAATCTTATAGTTCTGGAAGTCAGAAGTCCTAAAATCAAGGGGTTGGTGGGGCTGTATTCCTTCCGAATTGTCTGGGGGGGAATCAATTTCCTTGCCTTTTCCAGCGTTTGCGTGTCACTTGCTTTCTTTGGTTTTCAGCCCATTACCTCCATCTTTAAGTAGCAACATAGGATCTTCAAATCTCTCTTTCTCTCTGGCCTCTTCTTCCATCCTCACCTATCCCAGCTTTGACATTTTGGCCTCCCTCTTATAAGGATCCTTGTGATTGCATTGGGCCACTGGGTAATGCAGGATAATCTTCCCATCTCAAGAGCCTTCACTTGTTCACATTGCAAAGTCCCTTTTGCCATACATATACATATCACAAATTCTGAAGATTAGACACAGACACCTTTGGGTTTCATTAATTTGTCTACCATAGTCTCCAAGTGACTCATTCTTCCTCTCCTGACCAGGCTAAAAATGTATTATTAGTGGTAAACACTTATTGGTAATTTGTTCAAATACACCTCCATACTAACATGTACATGTTGGAATATATCCCTCCCGAATAAATGTTGCAAGGATTCAATTTAATTAAATGTAAACAGAAGCTCTCGTTTTCCCCACTCCCAGTGGATGGCCTTGCACAGTCCAGGTGAGCGCTGAGCCCTCTCTGGAGACCACGGCTCTGGACCATCACTTTTCTAGATTCAATGCAAATCATTATACCCATTTAGTCATCTTATATGTGCTCAGCACCCATTTCCTTTTTCTTTCTTAGGCTGGTTTCCTCCATGGAAGGCCACTCTCGTTCTTCATATGTCAATTTCCTTTAATACCTATATCTGTTTCCCAGGGCTGCGGTAACAATTATCACAAACAACGTGGCTTAAAACAACAGAAAGTTATTCTGTCACGGTTCTGGAGGCTAGCAGTCTGAAATCCAGGTATCAGCACAGCCTTACTCTCTCTGAAGGCTCTAGAGGAGAATATTTCCTCGCCTCTTCCAGCTTCTGGTGCCGCAGGGATTCCTTGATTTATGGCAGCGTCACTCTCGTCTCTGCCTGCGTGTTCACATGACCTTCTCTGTGTGTGGCTCTGTGTGTCCTCTTCTCTTCTTGTAAAGGTACCGGCCATTGGATTTAGGGCCTATCCTAAATCTAGGATGATTTCATCTTAAGATCCTTAACTAATTACATCTGTAAAGACCCTATTTCTAAATAAGGTTGCAATCTGAGGTTCTACTTGGACATGATTTGCGGGGGGTGGGCGTGGGGACAATATTCAACCCACTACAATTCCTCTCTCACAGAATTGCTTTTCTTGCAAGTTCTGGGAGGCTCTGCCTCTGCCTGAACATGCTCGTGGCAGCGTTCAGGGCCTTGAGAATGTAATGGCCAGCAGAACACAGAGGACACGAAAACCAATAGCCTGGACTTGTCTAACTCCTATCCCCCAGCCGCAGGCATTGCTACTTTTCACAAGGAAGAAAAGCCAACCACCAATGTGTACTTCTTGTTGCTCTTTGGTGTATAACACTGCAGCCCTATGAGTACTTCCATTTGGGCTTCTGGCATTTTCAGAAGGGAGAAGGAGAAGAAGGAGAAGAAAAAGTCCTGTCTGGTATCACACAGTGGTGTTTGTGTTTGCAAAATGTGTCTCCCTTTAGACACCTCCAATTTAAAATACAGATTAGCTCTGACAAAAATGACCCAGGCTGGCTTTTCTCTTTGATGGTTTCAATTTCAGGCTTACCCATCACAAATGATTTCAGCAGGATTTTGACAGAACAGGGTAGGAATTTTGAATACTTACATGCAGTTTCCAGCTCTAGGGGATAATAGCTGAGAGAAAAACAACATTAACTAAGTTGTAGGATATGAAAACATGCTGAATATCCCCCTCTGAGTTTTATGCTCCTAGGCATTCAACAAGTCACTTTCCCTGTAGAACAAATAAGCTGTCTTGTACCAAATTATGAACCTTACAAAACCTGTCACGTTTCTCCTTTTGCCTTGAGTGCAGAGAAGCTTGGGGGAAACAGCGATCAATTTCAATAATTATTACCCTATTTGTTACATTCGGGCCTCCTCTGTGTGTGGCTTTGTGTTCTGCTTCTACGGGAAGGTTTTATTGCACATACGACTTTGCACCCCTCCTGGACATTCTCCCCTGCCCTGGCCCCGGGACACTGCTCTCACTCGCTGCCCCCTGCCCTGTTTCTTCTTCCTTCTCCTCCACCTCCTCTCCCTACCTTTTTTTTTTTTTTTTTTTTGCGGTACGCGGGCCTCTCACTGTTGTGGCCCCTCCCGTTGCGGAGCACAGGCTCCGGACGCGCAGGCTCAGCGGCCATGGCTCACAGGCCCAGGCGCTCTGCGGCATGTGGGATCTTCCCGGACAGGGGCCCAAACCCGTGTCCCCTGCATCGGCAGGCGAACTCTCAACAACTACACCACCAGCGAAGCCCCTCCTCTGCCTACCTTTTAAGTGCTAGGATTTCTCAGGATTCCTGCTCCCCTGTTTCTCTGGACATGTAGCCCTTGGGTTTCTTATACACTCTGAGGTTTTTATCTGCTGCCTGGATCCTGATGTCTCCTAAATCAGTATCTCCAGCTCCAACCTTTTCCCGACTTTGATTCAGATTCAAATCAGTCAACTGCTTATTATGCCAATAGTGTTTGCAGTGTCCCTCTAGTAGCTTACACTCGGCGACTCTAAATCTGAGCTCCTTGCCTTTCGCCCACTGCCTTGCTGCTGCTTCTCTTCCCAATCCTAGGGGACAGTTCAGGCAATGGCCCGCTTTCTCAAGGAGGAAACTTCGACTCAGCTCTTTCCCACCCCCCATTCAATGTCCGTATCCTCTTGATCTCCCTCCTAAGCATTTCTGGAATCTGTCTCTCTCCCTTCACTTCTAGCTCTGAATTTCAGACCTGGAATCAGGTAGATAGTAATCTCTTGGCTGTTCTCTTATCCTCCTAACTGGATCATAACCTGCTTGAAACGTTTCTGTGGTTTCCCACTGCTTACAGAACTAAAGGGAGACGTAGCAGCATGAAACAGAAGGCCTTCCGTGACTGGTTCCTGCCCATCTCTGTGCCATCCCCTGCCACCCCCGACTTCTCATTTTACACCTGCACAGACGCTTGCCAGTTGCACGGGAACCATCCTGCTTCATGTTTCCGTAGCTTTGCTGATGTTCTACCTAAAATGCCTTTACCATCTTGCTTTGTTAATCGTTACACAACCTTAACTCAGTTCAGGTGTTAACTCATTCAACAAACATTTATTGAGCACCAAGTATGTGTCAGGCAGTGTTGGAGTCCCACTGTTGAGCGGGCACAGAGGGACAGTGTCTTCACGGAGCTTAATTCTGATAGCGCTCACTGAACTACCATGGGGCTAAGTGCCTCTCCCTCTGCCCACCCTCCCCAGCGGCCTGTCCATCCTGCATCCTTACCTTTGGCCCGTTAGGCTGAAATAAGCTTCTGGTCTCCCTCGTCTAGTATACTGTAAATTTCATGAGGGTGGGATCATGCCATATTCATCTCTGCATTCTTGGTACCCAGAACCGTGCTTAGTACTTGGTAGATTCTCAGTATGCTTCCCTTGTTGAACTCAGCTATCAGTTATAAATCCATGACTCCGTGTCTCAGCTTAAATTTCACATTTTCAAGGATGTGACCCTCTAGAACCGGTCAGCCATCCTTATGATGTACCTCTGACACCTTATACTATTTCTTCCCAGAATTTTGCACAATTGCTTTTTTACAACTACTTACATTATTTGTTTAAATTTGGTTTTCTGTACTAAGTTGTAAACTCCATCGAGAAGGTCGATGGTACAGCTAGAATAGTGCATGGCCTATAATAAATGCTTAATAAATATTTGTTGACTGATAGACTGACAGGTTTTCTTGCTGGAGAAAAGTCCTGAATGCATTACTGGGACTTAAAGAAAATTTAGATTCAATTGCCTCCTGGCCTAATGCCTCACTCTACCCATCTATAAAATGGAGATGCTCCTGTGGGATAATACTGGACAGCAGATGAGCTTTAGATAAAAACATACCAAAACAAACGTGCATAAATAAATTACACAAAAGAAGGAAAGTTGGGATTGAAAGATTAAACACATCAACTGAAGGGTCTATTTCAGGGTGTTGCATTTTATTCTCCCACAGGAAATATAAACATTATCTTCTCTTTCTCCTTCCCAGCATCTGAGACGCCATTTCTTGTGCAAAATGGATTTGAATCAGAACAGGTAAAAATTTTTGTGAAGTATTTTGAAGTATATAACCTACAGTTTTAAAATCCACAATAAAGTTTTGTGGAAATGGACTGGGAGAGCAGATCTATCTAAGGGCAAAATACATTGCAACTGTTAGGAAACAGTGAAGGAATTCATAGACTTGTACTCTTGGCAGAAATAATGTTGATATCGTTACTTCTATATGTGCAGACGCTTTGAAAAGAAAAAAGAAGTATAAACAAAAAACATTGAAATTATTCTGTGGTCCCTCTGCTACCCCAGAATTAGTGACATTCTACAGAATCAACACCTGTCACCAGCGTTCCTCTTATTTTCTGAGCTTATCCTTCATTCATTTGTATTCTTGTGAAAGTGATTCAAGCTGCTTCATGTAAAACCTTCAGGTAGTATAGACAACCTATAAGGGAAACGTGAAGGTCCCATTCATTCTTCCTTCTTCCCCTTCTCTCTCCTCAGAGAGAGATTATTGCCCTGCCTCTGCTGCCTTGTAAGAGAAGGGACAGGAAGCTGAGGGGATGGAGCCTGGCCTGGCCAATGGGAGATGGTGTAGCCCCCAGGGAACTAGATGCTGCCTGTAGAGCGGTGATTCTCAGACTGTTTGGTGTCAGGACCCCTTTATATTCATAAAAATTAAAACTGAGAAGTTAAAAACAATATGAATTCATTTAAAAAAGTATAACAAACCCATTACATGTTAACATAAATAATACTTTATGAAAAATAACTACATTTTCCTGAATGAAAAAAGATTAGGGAGAAAAGTGGCATTGGTTTACATTTTTGCAAGTCTCATTAATGTCTGGCTCAATAGGAGATAGAGGTTCTCGTATCTTGCATATTATGTTATCAGAGCACTGAGACCTTCACATCACATGTCACATAACTGTAACCTCTGGCAAACTTCACTGTACGTCTCATGAAAGAATGACAGTAAAAATGGCAAATAATGTGTCCTGAAAATCATTTTGATCTCATGCGGGGGTCCCCTGGCTACACTTTGAGAACCACGACTGCAGAAAATTTGATATTGAGTTTCACCTTCTCTTTCACCTTATTGCCTGTAGAAGTCTAAGTCAGCCAGGAAAAGAACTAACACACAGGTGTAGGTAGAGCTGAAAGGATTTAGGCAATGGCCGGTAAAGAGATCTGACAGTGGAGGGCACAGCTTACAGGACAGTTACTTTTTTAATCTTCACACCCCACAACCCAACTGCCTGGTGTTTAAGACTTAGGAAAATTTGAGGGAAGGGTCTGGGTAAAATGTTTCAGATTTTCCACTTTTTTTTTTTTTTTTAAGTCTAATTAATAAGGCTGGCTTTGTTTTGATCTTGAGACACATTGGGCAAAAGGTGGTGAGCTGCAGTGAAGCTGCCGGTCACTGGATGGTGTGCTAGTGATGGGAAACTCACAGGAGGATGCTGTTCGGAAATGAGTGACCCAATCGCCTTCCCTGTGTCTCACCAGATAAAAATGACCAACAACTACAACCTGCTCATGATCATTGCTCCCTCCCTGGGATTTGTGCTGTTGGCATTGCTTCTGGCATACTTCCTTCGAGGTAAGGAGGGCAGGACCAGGTGGGATGAAGCCCTTCAGAGCTTTGGAAACTCCAGGGGGATCTGGGAGTGGATGGATTCTGCTTCCTGCCTGTTTTCCCCATTCCTTAGAGTCCCACTGCTATGATTGCCCTCATCATCCCTGTCAAGGAGGTTAGAGGTAAACTCATTCTCCCCAAGATGCTAAAGGCTTTGAGCATCATGCCCCTGATAGAGTTTACATTTTGGGAAAGAAAAGCACCTTTATTTATTGGACACTTATTCTGTGCCAGTCCTGTTGCTATATTCTTGACATATCTAACTCATTTCATGCTCCTGACTGCCTTAAGTGGGAAGTACTATTCTTATCACTGTCTTGGGGTGGAGGAAACCCTGACCCAGCCTCTTCCTCTGGCTAGGAATGCCCCAGGAAGAGAGCTGTGAATCACCCCGGTCTTCTTATTTGTTCCCTTAAAGTAAAACTTCTTAACCTAGGGTCCACAGATGGACCTCAGGGGACCAGTGAATCCCTTAAAATCGTGTGGAAAAGCACTTGTACATTCATATCTGCATTTTTCAGAGGACAGGGTCCGTAGCTGTCATTAGATTCTTGAGCTGGTCCATGACCTTGTGGCTGCCCTCCCCTGCTTTCAAAAAAAAAAAAAAGTTTTAAAACATTGCAAAAAGAAATCATGAACCGGGGTTTATAGTTTTCATGCCAAGTATAGGCACGTAGCACCTGGTCCTGTAAAAATGGGGAAAAAATTGTTCTGTAGTCATTAACAGAAACTGGTAGTAAGTGAGGAGCTCTGACTAGTAGTAACCATCTCAGCCTGTTTGAGCAACAACAGGGAAACTCGTGTGTCTCCACATCTATCCCTAGTGAGCACTACAAAAGGAAGTGTGGAGCTTAGTGGAAGTTTGTCATTAACCTTCATACAAAGGCATGTTACAGTTTGGGAAATTATGGGTGCATGTCCTAAGGAAGTGTTTTAAAACCCAAGTGAGTACTTGAATTCAAATAACTCAAGAATAAAGCAGCTTAGGGAATTCCCTTGCCCTCCAGTCGCCCTCCCTTTCACTGCCGGGGCCTGGGTTCAATCCCTGGTCGGGGAACTAAGATTCCTCAAGCCTCATAGCCTGGCCAAAAACAAAACAACAACAACAAAATAAGAATAAAGCAGCTTAACGCCATTGCCCACAATGTTGGAACAACTCTGTGATTGATGAGCAGTAACTAGGGGCCTAAAGAAGCAATCATCTGATCTGGGGAAAGGAGTGGCTTTCTCTACCAAATCCAGTTCCTAAGTTCCCACCTTTGGACCACCTCTGCTCTTCATAATGTTGCTCTGTCCTTCCCCCAGCATTTCACATAAGCACAGCTACTCTGCTTCTAACCTGGCCTTGTCTTTTCAGGGAAAGTCATGAAAACCAATTGTGTCCAGAAACACACCAGGTAATTCATCTTGCATGACTGACTGTTGTAATGATTGTACAAGCTGTTACCAATGATTAGATACTACTCAGTGGTTTAATGACTTGTGTTTGTATTCGGATTAAATACACGGTTGGAGAAATGTGGCATTAGAGGTGGAAAAGATGTGGGGATTCAGCTCACGTTAACCTCTGTCTTGGTTAACACTGTGATATTTGTCCAAAATGCAAATACAGTGGCAGGTTGCATTAACAGAAGTATGACATGCAAAAGAAAGAAGGTGATATGTCATTCTACCCATTAGTTGTTCCACTCTGGGTGACTCACTTTAAAAGGTCATTGTTAAACTGGAGTTCACTGAGAGGAGAGTTGGCAGTATGGAAAATGAAAAAGCATGTATAGTATCATTCCTGGGATTTAATTCCTCTGGCAAATTAGACCATGGGAGCAGGTTTTTGTTTTGTTTTTTAAATAATTTGAAGAGTCTTTGGAAAGGGATTTTGGATATCTGTCCTGTTAAATAGCTTTTTGGTAAAGAAATGAAAAGATTTGGTGTAAACTGTGATGAAGACCTTGCTTTCACCTAATAATTGCATCAATACCACAATATCTATATTAACAAGTAAATTTTAACAAGTAGGGAAACTAAAGGTTAGCAAGGTAACTTTTCAAAGTCATACTTGGAGATCCTCTTGGTAAATTTAGATCATGATTTTATACTTTGCTAATACAGAAACTTTAAATCCCCTTATTATAATAGATTGGCAAAAGCCCTTTATCCCCTGTGGCCTCAGTTTTCCCATCTGTGAAATGTGAGGCTTGGACTGGACTCTGGACTGGACTGGACTCTGAGCCCTTTTAACTCTAACAGCCCTTGATTAGGTGTTTTATAATCTACCAGCATCCATTCATTCCTGGTCTTGGTGTTTCTCATCATCAGCCTCTCTTCTCTCTTTACAGGCTAGACAGTGCTGGAGAAGGTAAAAATGTACTCGACGAAAGAGAAAATGAAGATGGTCTTTTCACACTCTAAAGTGCCCCTTTCTCTTAGGATTGAGGATGAGGATATGATGTGTGAATTATCAAAATAAGTCTTAGAATGTTTTTTTTTTAAAACCGTCTGTTGCCTTGGTGTCACTGATCCAGTCTTGCCTTAGTTTCACAAGTGAAAGTTACCTTAGAGACCACACCTTCTCATGGTTTAATCTCTGTAGCATCACTGCTAAGTGATCTTCCACAGTATAATTGAACACCTTCAGTGATGGTGAACTCACTATCACACCCAAGGAAGTCCATTCAGTCTCAGGGCACTTCTGAGACTTCGAAATATTTAGAACAAAGTCTGTGTCCAGATAGCATCTGCCTGCTGGTCCTAGTTGAACTTGTGCTTACACAGAAGAGGTCTAAACTCTCTTCAACCTGGTAGCAGTGCTCCAGATACTGAAAGGAGAACCTCATGTTTCTCTAAATTGCCTTGTTTCTGGAACATGATTTCTGGTCCCTTCCCTACCCTAGTTGCCTTTGCCTTGCATGCGTTTGTATCTCTCCTTTTATGCCCAGCTTGAAGAATTCAGTGCCCCACTCTGGGTATGGTGTGAGCATCCCTGCATTATTGATTGTCATCAATAACATATTGATGATATATTATGTATTGACTGTCATCAATAATGCAGGAAACGACATGGAATCACACCATCATTTTGACTCCCCTCTAAAATGTCTAGGTTTTCTATTATTTTCTGTTCACACCTGAGTATCTTTAGAGGCGACCATAGTGTCACATCTTAATTCTTGCTTGGGGAATTTAATGTTGGAAACAGCCAAGAGTTCATCAGAGTAAATTGTGGCGAATGACATGGATGTTCAAACAGGGCGGGCACATGGATGTGACAGTGAGTCGGTCCAGATCACTTTCTCTAAATAAAGTTCATGGGAATTGACTCCTCAATAAGAATAGGTTTATTTAAACCTACTTTGAGAGCTAGTAGCATGAGGAACCATGGGAGAGAGGTTAAAACAAGCAGTTGATGACTGAATGGAAAGAATGTGCACCTGAGTGAGAGGCCTCTGGTTGGGCAGAAATGTGGAGCGTCAGCCAGAGCTGAAAGAAATTTGTCTGAAATACTTCCTGGTATGTTTGGGGCAGTAACCGCCTTAATGAAATAAGTGCACAGTCTTTCCAGGTAACCATACTTTATATTTTGACTCTCTTGACATTACTTTTAAGAGAGGGGGAAAAAAGCAGTCTTATGACTTGACTGCCACAGCCTCTAGATTCCTCGAACTGTTAGTTCACACGGATCCAGCAGTTAATAAAAACATCCCCCTCTTACCTGAGCACTTGGAGAACTACCTGCCCAGGGCAGCATGCCTTCTGCCTCACTCTTTCGGTGCCGAGGTGAGTGGCAGGTTTGGACTAAGTGAAGGAAATAATTAGCAGAACGCTGGTTGCTTCTTTATTTAGCTTGACTTTCTCCTCTGTGCTAACTGAAAATACTGGAAATGACTTGACCAGCCTGTTACATTCAAATTTAGAAACTGGGGGTGGGTGGGTGTGGGGCAGTAGAGACAGGTGCAGGGCTCCAGTGTCCCCATCTGGAAAATGGAGTGGGACTAGGTGACCTTGTACAAACAGGTTTTAATATTTCATGGGTCACTGAGACACCCCATCCTAACTTAGCTCATGCTGCCTGCCTACCCACCTTCCCAAACGACCACCACCAGTGCCATGACCAACTCGGGTCTGCCTAGAAAAGCCGACAGCAAATACGATACCCCCTAAACAGAACATGTCAGCTCAATGAGTATCTTTGTGTTTTGCAAGGGGCCATCTTCAGTCTTTTCCCAACTATATTTCTGCAGCTCCTTGGTCAGATTCAGAAACATCTAAATGAGTAGTTGTAGTATTTTACAACTGGTAATGGCCTCCAGGACCCTCTAGCCTAGTAGCTCTCAACCTTAGCTGAACACTGCAGTTATCTGGGGAATATTTTAAAATGTCGATTCCTGAGTCCTACCCTTTAGAAGATTCTTTTGTAATTGGTCTAGGGTGTGGCCTGGGCATCTGAATTTTTTTTTTTAATGCTCCAAGTGGCTCTAATGTGCAGCCAGGGCTGAGAACCACTGCTGTTGCTGCGTGGTTCTCAAACGGGGCACTTCAGACCAGCAGCCTGAGTATCACCTGGACCTTGTTAGTCATACACATTCTCATCCCCGCACCACACCTACTGACTCAGAAACTCCCAAGTGGAGCCCTGTGATCTGTAGTTGAACAAGTCTTCCAGGTGATTATGATGCACCTTAGAGTTTGAGAACTATGGAAGCATAATAACCCCTAATAGGAGGATGGAGATTGTAAGAAAATACTCTCCTGTAACCAGGGCTCTGTGCTGGTGGGTGTGGCCATCGGGGGGGCGCGGGGCAGTGGGAGTTTCCAGCAGCCAGTGCCCAAGGTCTGGGTGGGCTCCTTGTCAGCCCTCGGTTAAGCTAGCATTACTTCCTGCCTGGACTCTTAGGGTAGCTTCTAACCACCCTCACCAACTTCACTCCTTTCCGTCTCCAATTTGTTCTCCATGCTGTGACAGAGGAATCTTCCCAATGCAGATGTGAGATTCCTATCTCCTGATTTCCACCCAAGGGGGCATAGAAGAAGCACCCTTAGGCTCTGCCCAAGGCTGGGGTGGCAAACTCAGAGGATGGGCAGCTGATGCGGAGGAGTGAAGCAGGGGGAAGTGATGTGGCCTCTACTGAAATGGAAGTTTGTGTGTCCACTTACAGGCACTAACACTCACACTTAGTATTAAAATAATGTCCTAGGGCTTCCCTGGTGGCGCAGTGGTTGAGAGTCCGCCTGCCGATGCGGGGGACACGGGTTCGTGCCCCGGTCCGGGAGGATCCCACATGCCACGGAGCGGCTGGGCCCGTGAGCCATGGCCACTGAGCCTGCGCGTCCGGAGCCTGTGCTCCACAATGGGAGAGACCACAACAGTGAGAGGCCCGCATACCGCAAAAAAAATAAAAAGAAAAAGAATGTCCTAGGCAAGCAGAACATGGCCAGGAACTAGAACAAGGCAGCTAGTTTGAGACTCAAAGGTTTAGGAGGTGGGGAGTGGAAGTCACAGAGTGATGAATTAATAAATATATAATTCTTATACTGAGACTCTTTTTTACATCTTTATTGGAGCATAATTGCTTTACAATGGTGTGTTAGTTTCTGCTTTATAACAAAGTGAATCAGTTATACATATACATATGTTCTCATATCTCTTCCCTCTTGCGTCTCCCTCCCTCCTACCCTCCCTATCCCACCCCTCCAGGCGGTCACAAAGCATCGAACTGACCTCCCTGTGCTATGCGGCTGCTTCCCACTAGCTATCTACCTTACGTTTGGTAGTGTATATATGTCCATGCCTCTCTCTCACTTTGTCACAGCTTACCCTTCCCACTCCCCATATCATCAAGTCCATTCTCTAGTAGGTCTGTGTCTTTATTCCTGTCTTACCCCTAAGTTCTTCCAGACTTTTTTTTTCCTTAAATTCCATATATATGTGTTAGCATATGGTATTTGTCTTTCTCTTTCTGACTTACTTCACTCTGTATGACAGACTCTAGGTCTATCCACCTCATTACAAATAGCTCAATTTCGTTTCTTTTTACGGCTGAGTAATATTCCATTGTATATATGTGCCACATCTTCTTTATCCATTCATCCGATGATGGACACTTAGGTTGTTTCCATCTCCAGGCTATTGTAAATAGAGCTGCAATGAACATTTTGGTACATGACTCTTTTTGAATTATGGTTTTCTATACTGAGACTCCTTGATCCGAGGAGTTTGCTGGGGCACTTGTTCCTCTTTCCCTCTCTGTGCAATCAGGATGAATTGGTAGCAGTCTACAAATAACTCCCTAGTATCTATTGCGTAGGGGGCCCAGAAGAGAGAATCACTTCCCTTAAGGAGCCTAAAAATCTAAATGAGACAAAACCCACCGGGGAAATGCAGTAGAAGGGAATCAGAGTCGTGTTTTTATTCCCACAGGGAAGGAATTTGATGGCGACAGGGCTCTTACAGTTGATGTTTACATGGTGGGACCACAGTCAAACCTTGAGGATTTAAAGCAACCTAATTCTGAAACCTCCACCTTGGCCTTTCTAGACTAAAAGAAATGGATAACATCCCATCCTTAAAGAGCGTTTGCTATGTTCTGGGTGCTCCTCTACCAAGTGCGTCAAGGCAGTTTCTCATTGAATCCTCACAGCTGCCCCATACTTCTCGGGAGTATATTACTCCCGAGAAGCAGAGAGAGGTGAAGAAATTTGCTCAAGGTCACATAGTCCTACCCGCTGTGACAGAGCCGTGTCTGGAAACCAGGCCTGAAGGACTCCAGGCTCTTCACCACTACCCCATACTTCACAGGGATGGCCCTCGTTTAACACTTCAAGCATTTGAAACTGAGAAACTGACCCGTGTTGGTTCGAAATGGGTTTTAGTTTACTCAGGTCCATGGCAACCTGAGTGTTGGGATGCTTCTCCAATGCCAATCCCTTTAGAGCTCAATCTTCCCTTGCCCCCCGTATTAGTTACGCAGGATCTTATTTGCATTTGCGGAGGAAGCTGCTAGTAGAGAAGCTGGCAGGAACCTTAATGAAGCCAGGTGGACCCACTGAAATGGGAATGTGTTGAACTAAGTCATGAAGAGCTGAAGTCAGGTGTCAGCGGGCTTAATGAAAGGTTAACAGGAATCCGGCAGTGGGTGGCTGGCGAGGCTCTTTGTCTCTCTAAAGAAAAACGAAAAGTTAAGTGGGCTCCCTGCGTGGAGGGAGGAAACCACTTGTAACCAAAAGGCTGGATCTGAAATAGAGTTTCATTTAGATTTGTCCGCATGTTACGGTCTTAAGGAAGAAAAAAAAACAAACAAGCACCGTGAGTTCTCGGCTCTCTGAGCACTAAAGGACAGCAAAGGGAAGTGTTCCCGAATACGATGAACGCTCATGCTGCTGTGGAGGAGCCTGGAGAGACCTGGGGATGGCTGCTCGCAAAACAGAAGGTGGGTTCACTTTCTAACTGCGCTGAAAAGGTGTACTTCTGCTGTAGCTTTATCCGTGTTGCATAAGCAGTCGGGGGACGGGGAAACAGGAAAGACGCTACACACCCTTCGATTCAACTCTCATTTCTTAGCTGATGACACTGAGGCCCAGAGAGGGGGAATGAGTTACCCCAGGCTACACAGGAAACCAGTGCTAGAGCAGAGACCTAAACCATGTAACCCTAGATTGACCTCTACGGCCCTGGTATAACCTTGTTCTTGGAATTTTCTAATTTCACCTGCCTGATTAGTTACCCTTTGAAGTCACATTCTTTAAGTTCTTGTTGGGCATGCAACTCCGCATTTCTTTTCCATAAGCTATCTTTCCCGGCATACACGTGACCCTGAGGTGGACTCCTTTTCTCAGAAAGAGGAATCGGAACGCTGAAGTGCAAAGCTCGGCTGTTGCTCTCTTAGGGACGCCGCCATTAACTAGGGTGGCCAGCTTGTCCCAGTTTTTTGTTTTGCGGTACGCAGGCCTCTCACTGTTGTGGCCTCTCCCGTTGTGGAGCACAGGCTCCGGACACACAGGCTCAGCGGCCATGGCTCACGGGCCCAGCCGCTCCGCGGCATGTGGTATCTTCCCAGACCGGGGCACAAACCCGTGTCCCCTGCATTGGCAGGCGGACTCTCAACCACTGCACCACCAGGGAAGCCCTGTCCCAGTTTTAACGCTCAAAATCCTTGCATGCAAGAACCTCCCCTCGGTCCCCGACAAACTGGGATGGTTTGTCCACCCAAGCCCATAACTAAATTAGAGATCAAAGACAACAACCCTCTGAGTTCTTTCATTCACTGCCCCAGCTCTTGACTTTATTGCAGGGATTTTTTTTTTTTCTGTGACTTTGCAATTGGACCCAAGGGGAATTTAATTTCAGATCCAGCATTAGAATAGACTGCAAAATCTAGTTTCTAGCCTCTTGCCATGCAAACTGTGGGCCTCAGACAAATATTGTCATCACCTGGGAGCTAGTTAGTAATGCAGAATATCAGTCCCACCCCAGACCCTCAAAATCTGCATTTAAATAAGGCCTCTGTGTGATTCACATGCACATTAAAGATTGGGAAGTCCTTGTCTAAACCACTGATTTTCAAACTTGGCTGTACACTGGAATCTTGTGGGGAGCTTAAAAAAGTCCTGAAGCTGGACTCCCCTCTGCACTCTTGGTTTAATTGGCATGGGGGAGACCTGGGCTTCAGGAGTTTTTAAAGCACCTCGGGTACTTCTAATATACGGCCATGTTTGCAAACCACTATTTTAAAGGGAGGACAGCTTTGCACCAGAAAGTAATGATGCTAATTAATCAGGTTAACCCTTGGCCTAAATTATAGGTTTATGTGAGTCTAGTCCAAGAAATGATCAATAAAATTGTTCAAGAAGATCTGAGGAGACAGGATAATGACCTCAATGTCCCAATTACTGTGGACATGAGGCCCATTAAAGTAATTAAAAACCAAGATGTACTATTTGGTTTGTGGAAAGCGATAATGAGGAAACAGGAAAGATGAACAGAGAAGGAATGTCTGGGTGGGGGACAGGGCAGTGCTGTGAATCTCTTCAGAGGTATCAGAGGCATAATGAGGAGAGGGCACCGAGGTGATAAGAGAAACATGGAGGATGGGTTAAGTGGAAACCTTTGTTGCAGAACAAGGAACTTGGTCAAAAGGCAACTCTCTGCCCTCCGGTACCTAAATATAATGGGAGACCCCGTATATATGTGAATTTGGTGAAGGGAGTATGTTCATCCAAGGGAGTACATTCACTTCTCTGTAGAAGGTTGCTGCTAGTCACAAAGAACAGATAGTTAATGGTTTTAGTGCTTTTCTAAGTATGTGAAGATGCAAGAATCCAGGTTCATATAAGTTTTCTTCTGAAAATATCTATCTGAAGGCCTGTTCTGCCTTTTCCCCCAGAGCACAGAGTTTCTCATTCCTGATCTCCGCCCTGAACTTCTTTCAGGGTGTGTTGAAGGTCGGCAGCTACGGTGGCTCATCACTCAATCCATGTAGAGCCAGGTGGTTAGTGACATCCTTTAGTTGGCAATGAGATATTAGAGTCTCTGTGACTTCCCTTGACTCTTCCTGCATCCCAGGCAGGAAGGAAGGGGTAGATGGGAAATGGGACTTTTTCCCTAATATGACACTTATCTTTTGTCAAAAAGGGAAATGTTTCATAGAGTTTACCAGAAGACCTCCGCATATATTTCACTGGGTCACAGGCCCACCCTTAGGCAAGAGGGACTGAGGCTGGGCACATTGCCGTTCAGCCAAAACTTAGGATCAGTCAGCATGGGAGAACCTGGGAACGGCTGTTGGGCAAACAGTCTTGATTTCTACCACATTCACTCATCTAACAAAAGCGTATTGGGTGTCTCCTATGTGCCAAAGGGCCGTGTTGGGTGCTGGGGTATAACGATGAACTAGACAGACCTGCCTGGTCCCTGTTCCCAGACAGCTTACAGTCTACAAAGCCATTTCCGTCTTTATTATGCTAAATGCATAGTACAGAAATTTGAATCATTTCTAATGTACCTGAGAGGCAAAAAGAACGAAGAGAGAAAAAAGAATGAATGTTTGGAATTCTGCATGCACACTTCCTGGAAGCTGTGGAACTGTGCCTTTGATGCAAGTGTCCGGCGTCAATGCAGGATGCGGGTAGAAACATTCTGCCCTAGGAGGTGATGGCCAATTAGAGCGAAAACTCTTAGCTACCGTGAAACTTTGTAAGCTCAGTAGAGAGTGGTCAGCTTGGTAAAAGTGCAGTGTTAGAGTAATGGAAATGACCACTTCTGTATTTCTATGCTGTTTCATACTTTTCTAAGCATTTTCAAACACATAGCAGTCTGTGTCAGAGGAAGGGTGCATCTCCATTTTATAAAGGAGAAAAAGGGAAGCACAGAGAGGTCCAGTGACCTTCCAGGTTCCCTCTATCGTGAATGAGAGCTAGAATCAAGCGCCCTCAATCCAGGAGTCAATATCATCTTCATGGGGTGCCTGCCATGTGCACCTAGCTTTGCACTTGGACCTACTCACGGGGCCAGCAGTCAGCACCAACATGATTTCAGCACTTCTGTGTGCCAGGCACTACCCTAAGCACTTTATTTATTTATTTATTTTATTTTTTTACATCTTTATTGGAGTATAATTGCTTTACAGTGGTGTGTTGGTTTCTGCTTTATAACAAAGTGAATCAGTTATACATATGTTCCCGTATCTCTTCCCTCTTGCGTCTCCCTCCCTCCTACCCTCCCTATCCCACCCCTCTAGGTGGTCACAAAGCACTGAGCCGATATCCCTATGCCATGCGGCTGCTTCCCACTAGCTATCTACCTTACGTTTGGTAGTGTATATATGTCCATGCCTCTCTCTCGCTTTGTCACAGCTTACCCTTCCCCCTCCCCATATCCTCAAGTCCATTCTCTAGTAGGTCTGTGTCTTTATTCCTGTCTTACCCCTAGGTTCTTCATGACATTTTTTTTCTTAAATTCCATACATATGTGTTAACATACGGTATTTGTCTTTCTCTTTCTGACTTACTTCACTCTGTATGACAGACTCTAGATCTATCCACCTCATTACAAATAGCTCAATTTCGTTTCTTTTTATAGCTGAGTAATATTCCATTGTATATATGTGCCACATCTTCTTTATCCATTCATCCGATGATGGACACTTAGGTTGCTTCCATCTCCTGGGCCCTAAGCACTTTAAATGCACTATTTTATTTAATCATAGCAACGTCTCTATGAGGGAGCTGCCAGTTTTGTCCGTTTGATAGATGAGGAAATGGAACCTCAGATACAAAAAGTAGCTTGTCTGCAGTTGAGCTGGATTCAAGTTCTGGAGCAGCTCCAAAGCCCAGGGCCTTAGCCCCTGTGCCCTGGCCCCTCCAGATACATAAAGTACCATGGTGATCTCTCAATGATTATACTAGTGTGTGAGGTGGAAAGGGCTATTCAGCTGGAAGTTGTAGGTTTCCCCCTAGTAACCTCAGGAAAATCAGGTGTTCTCCCTGCCTACGTCTGTCTGAATACAACAGACCTGGAAATGGGAGTGGGGGGAACGTGGAGGACATGAAGCCAGAAGGTCTTTGGGCCTGGGCCTCACATTCTTCAAGAGACTAGAGTTTAGATTTACCACCAAATGAGGCTATGTTCTCAGGCATAGAGATTGAATGCTCAGGATTGAACATTTAACATATGCTCCAAAATGGCCTCCTCCCTCCTTTTGAAGATATAACCTGAGAGACAGAGACAAAACAGAAAGAGAAAGGAAGTGGCCTGGAGAGCCTGCCGTCCTCCTCCCTGGCCTTGCCCGTGTGCTGCCTTTTATCTCTGTTCTCCACCCGGTTATCTCTCTTCCCTGGGCTCTGCTCTCTTTCATTCCCCCTGCTCTTCCCTCTGAGATGCCTTCAGCATCTTGTCTTCCTTCAGCAGCTCCATCAACAAAGTCCTATCATTTTTTTTCTCCTGATTCAGGATGCCTCTGCATCATTTTATTCTGTTCCTCTGAGCTTTGGTTTTCAATCTCTTCCTAAACTTAATCTCAGATCCTTCTTCCCTGGGATGAAAAAAAACAAAAAACGAACGAGATTACACAACCTGACAATACCTTCTGACTGGGGGATCAAGATAATTAGAAAAGACAGCAGAGTCTTGCTTCCCCGTAACGCCCTGGACATGCCATGGTGAAATAAGTTTTTAATTAACAAAAGACTCACCAACAACTAGTGCTACAGTCTCCTCTTCATCCACCACCTTTTTAAAACAATGGTTGAAAAATTCTGTGACACGTTGGTATATGGAAAGAACACAGGTCTTGGAGTCAACCTGGCCCAGAACCTGAAGCTGCTCTTGCCCGGCTAGGTGGCCCAGGACAAGTCGTTTGGTTTCTCTTAGTCTGAGTTTCATCACCTGTAAATTGGGAATAATAATGGGACCCTCCTCATAAGTAAGCATTAAATGTAGCAATGCTAGGAAAGCACTGGCACAGGGTGGGTGCTCCATAAAGAGTTGGTGCCGTTGTCGTAGTTCCCTCTCCAGCCCCAGCCAGTTCAGAGTCTATGTTTACTAAAACTTGCTGGCAGGACCTGCATAGCCCCCAGTGAGGATAGATCCTGGGCATCATGTTGAACCTGGGAGCTTCCAGTCTATCTCAGAAGCTGTGTGAATGATTTGTGGTTCTCATACTTTAGAGAGCCAAGAAGCATCTGGGAACATGTTAGAATACGTATACCTGGGTCCAACCCCCAGGAGATGTTGATTCAGTGAGTCTGGAATTGGGTCCTACTACTTGCGTTTTTATAACCTTGCTTGGTGGAGTTCTGAAGCAGGGGGCACAGACGCTTTGAAGGTGGCTCAGAAGCTCACGATCAAACAGCGCTCCTGTTAGCCGTCCCGATTCCTGACCCCTCTGCCTTGCCATCCTTTTCTGAACTCTGACCCTGCTTTATCTTTTTTTGTCTCTGGGCCCTGTGCTCAGCTCTGATTTTGCTCTTTTGTGGTCCACTGTGGTTGACCCCAGGGCATTGCCCACTCCAGCTGTGGTTCTTACTCTCAGCTGTTGCTCCTGGTTCACAGCTAATTTTCATGAACACCTCTAAGTTTTGGCTTTTGGTTTAATCCTGTTTCCCATCCTAAATTCCCCTAAGGTGATGCTGACACTCTTGTGGCTTCTGCACATCTGTTGACAGTTGTCATTTGCTGTCCTCTCCTGCCTCTCATTTGTGTCTTTGGTACCAGCCACCCCTTTGGATTTCCAGTATGATGGAGAATCTTGGACCATGGCAAGGGCATCATTTCAAACTTGAGTCATGACTTAAAAACACCAGGAATGTGGAATGTAGACAATGCATTGAATGTTTATGTTAAAGTAGGCTGGGTAATTTTCTATTTGAATTTTAAATCCATCTTATCTATCTTGGTTCATTGTGGGGCTTTTCTACCCCCAGCAAATGATGAAGACTATAAGAAAATGCTCTGGTTTCTGCCTGGATTCTTTTTTTTAAAAAAAAAAATTGTGGTAATACATATATACCATAAAAGTTGCCATTTTATCCATTTTTAATGTACAATTCAGTGGTATTAATTACATTACAACGTTGTACAAAATTATGTACGTTATCTATTTTCAAATCTTCTTCATCACCCGAGGAGAAAGTCAGTAACAGTTAAGCAATAACTCCCATTACCCCTTCCCTCAGCCCCTGGCAACCACCGTTCTACTTTCTGTCTGAATTTGCCTATTCTAGATATTTCATATAAGCGGAATAATATTTGTCCTTCTTTGTATGGCTTTTTCATATAGTGTAATGTTTTTAAGTTTCACCTATGTTGTACCACGTATCAGAACGTCATTCCATTTTATGGATGAATAACATTCAATTGTACGTATACACCACGTTTTGTTTATCTGTTCATCTGTTGATAGACACTTGGGGGTGTTTCCACTGTTTGGCTATAATAGTGCAATCATTGGTGTACAAGTATCTGTTAAAGTCTCTGCTTAAGATTTTTGGGGTATATGACTAAGATGAAATTGCTGGGTCATATGGTAATTCTGTGTTTAGCTTTCTGAGGAACTACCATGCCGTTTGGCTCAGTGGGTTCACCATTTTATATTCCCACCCCCAATGTACAAGCGTTCCAATTGTTCTACAACCTCACCAACAATTTTTACTTTCCTTAAAAATGAAAAAAAAAGAAACCAAAAAAAACCACTTAGCCATTCTAGTAGGTGTGAGGTGGTATCTGCTGGCTAATGATGTTGAACCTATTTTCATATGCTTGTTGGTCATTTGTGTATCTTCTTTGGAGAAATATCTATTTATGTCCTTTTCCTATTTTACAATTGGGTTTGTCTTTTTGTTGGTGAGTTGTAGGAATTCTTTACATTCAATATATTCTGGATATTCATTTCTTACCAGGTACATGATTTGAAAATATTATCTCCCATTCTGTAGGTTGTCTTTTCACTTTCTTGATAATGTCCTTTGCACAAAAGTTTTTAATTTTGATAAAGTTCATTTCGTCAGTTTTTTCTTTTGTTGCTTGTTATCTTCGTGTCATATTTAAGAATCCATTTCCAAATCCAAGGTAATGAAAATATACCCCAATGTTTTCTTCTAAGGGTGTTTTGGCTTAGTCTTTTGCTGTTGTTGTTGAAGTATAGTTGACTTACAACGTTGTGTCAGTTTCAGGTGTACAGCAAAGTGATTTAGTTACATATATATATTCCACTACTTGAGGTCTTTTCAGCTTTGTTTCTGTTGTCCCTTGTCTCCATAGGTTCTTACTCATGTTGTCTTAATTTCTTGTATGCCTGGCTATCTTGAATGTATGGAGGTTATTGCATTTGGAAATTATTGGTATAAATAATTTGAGTCCCAGTATAATGTGATCTTCTCCAGAAAGAACCTTTTGAATTTGCTTCTGCCAGGCATTTTGTGTGTCACCAGTCTAAGACTACCATAATTCAAGTGCAATGCTTGAAGGTTTATGGATTACTTAGGTCACTTGTTGTGAGGTTGCAAGCCCATAGGACAACAGGTTCATCCTTATCCTGAGGGTATAGCCCTTTTTGTCCTAGCTTATACTGGATAGTGGTTTATCGAAGTCCCTAACTTTGGTGAATTCTAGACCTTGACACTTTTCCTCTAACTTCATCAGGCAGCCCAAACCACAGTTTTGCAGATGTCCCTTCCAGATTGGAAAATGCCTTTATGGCAAAAGAAACTTTGAGTTCTAGACTTACTTCTCTGGTTTAGCATATTCTTTACTTTTAGGCCTAGTGATTTTTCATTGTTTTGTTAGCCCTTTGGTAGTTGAAAGAATATTTTAAAATATTTTGTTCAGGTTTTTTGTGTCTTCGATTGAATGGTTGGCCTAAATTATCTAATCAATATTACCTAATCAACTGATTGTCCTTGAAAATGTTTATTTCACCAATAGCCTTGCCAGTGCCAATCATTGTCAAATTTATCATTTTCTTTGAAACAAAGATAAACAGAACAAAAAGTTATATTTAGTTCCACAGTAAGATTCTAGTGTCTACTTAATAGCCTACCTTGATTTATTTTCAATCCAAAAAGTCTATTTCCTCGTATGTTGATATATTTAACCTGGAGGAGACTAGACCAAAGGGGATTTGATGTCTGTATACAAACAGTTGAAGGACTGCCATTGGGAAGAGGAAGTAGTCTTGTTCTGTGTGATTCTGGAATGCAAAGTTAGGACTGGGAATGGAAATTCCAAAAATTAGTTTATATCTAATGAAAGGAATGCTTTACTAGAACAACTTAGAATAATGATCAGTGGTGAATATTGTGGAGAGTAGGATTTTGGTCACCAAACAGTCATTTGTTCTGCTTTTCCATTTGGACTGATTGCTTCGATATCTCTTCTTCCCTTTCATTATAGTTCCACGGCAGCTGACTCATCCCCCCGCAACCACGGCACGTAAACCGAGCCTGAGGTATCAGAACACTGCGTAGACCTACCCCACCCCTCTCAATCCACTGAGCAGGGATGGATTGCTGCTGGGTTTTTTTTCCTTTCTTGGGTATTTGCACTATTTGTGGAGCAGGTTTTTCTATGCGGGAGCCGCTTTTTTTTGTACAGGGGTAAGCTGGGGTTTTTCAGGGAGCCCTACTTGGTGTCTCCTTCCTTATTTTCTTTTCTCAATCCATGCAAGCGGCTCTGGCCTCCATCATCTCCTGAGAGGCCAGAGGGCTGCCACCCCAGCTCTTGGGCCCAGGGGTAACGCTTCCTAGAGGGAGGGCACACTAGTTCTCTGGTGTGGCCTGAGGCATGGGTGTGTGTGGGCAGGGGTAGGTGCAGGGGAGAGATGGCGAGGACTATTGTTGTCCTTTGGAGCTTGGTAAGGAAGGTGGGCCTAGGGCTTGGCAAGTGCCACTTCTGGCAGGTTTGGAAATTTCCAAATAAATCTTTGTTTATTGGTGGTTAAAAAAAAGAAAAAGAAAAAAAAAGTTCGAAGATGACGATTCCAACGAGAAGTTGTTTGATGACGATGCCAGTGACAAGTTGTTTGAAGATTCTCATGAGAGAGGGACTGTGGGTGATTTAGGGAATGTTAAGGAGGAAGGGCCCCTGTCCACAGGCAGCAGCTTTGTCCTCAGTAGTGATGACAACGATGACGACGCTGTTTAATCCCTTAAACTTGCTTTGTAGGGTGATTCCTCCATCTCCATCTTGCCTCTGCTCCAGGGTAATTACCAGTAGTGTTACGTGAATGTGTGCACAGAGGTAGGATGCCCTCAGATTAATGCAGTGAAGTGTTCATGGTTACCTGTACTTAACGATTTTAAATATATGTGAACAAGTCAACTGGATTCTTACCTTTTGTCAGATTTGTTAAGTGCATGCAGAATAATATTTTTTAAAGTATTCTGATTGAAGTCTGTGATATTCAAAAATTTAAAAAGCCACAAGTTAGGCCAATTAGAGCCAAAAAGAAACAATTCTGAGTTTCCTTTGAGTTATCCAGGGGGATGATCTTTACCTGCTGGCCCTGAAGGACGGAGTAGAAGGCTGCAGCTGCCATTGTGCCACCACAAGGAGCGTCTACTTGAGAGAAAGAGGAGCTAAGAATAAATGTGGGAAAAAAGAACAAATCCTGGTGACATTGGTTAAGTCTCGATTATGCCAAGACTGAAAGTATGGACTTAGACTCTTCATGCTCCGAGATACGTAGCAATAAATTCCCATTTTGCTTAAGCTAGTTTGGATTGGGTTTTCTGCCATTAGAAATGGAAAGATTTTTAACTAAAATGGGTAGTAAACCCCCCATTCACAGTAGTGTTTACACAGAAGAGGATGACCAGCCTTCAGAGTAGGGATGGAGGGGATACCCAGATTATGTGAAAGGTTGGCTTTGAGGACTTCCGGTTCTCAATTCTTGGCTTCTCCAAAACTCTCCTTTATTTGCTTTTGTTCTGCCCAGTGGGCTGGTAGTTTCAAAGAGACTCCAAGAAGACCGTGTTGGCTATCCCTCAGGACTGAGCAATATAGAAGTAAATACATGTCCAGGCCTGGGATGCATATTTAATGGAGAAATACATAATGTTTAATCCTGAAATGAATGATTTATAGAAAGTTGGATTATTCACTTTGCACTTAATTTAGTTGTTTTGTTTGCCCAAAGCAAGCCTTCCTGACAGGAGTTTCATCATAGTCTCGGCTGAGTAATGAGTTTCTTTGCCAAGATGAATTATTGATTAGACCTTTGTATCAGCTGCCTGGCAAATTAATGAAAACCGTTTCATTTTAAAGATGTACATATTCAGACATACGTGCACAAAAGAAGTTTTGAGTACTGTATTTTAACTCTGCGTTGGTTAATCATCCCATGAGTATTTATGGATCTGAGTTATATCATGGTGTTGGGTTATTTTTAGACCCAAATAAGGAATAGTTCCCATCTGTGGATATAAATATTTTCTCTCCTTTTGTTGTTATAATTATATATATTTTAGGTCCAGATGTTTAATTTCTTTTAAAAAATTTCTTTTCAACTAAACTGAAATACCAAGTACTTAATGATGACTTAACATTTATAGGATGTGTTTAATTTTGTAAAATGTTTTATCTCAACTTCCCCAATGTATCATAGTTAATTAACACTTAGAACGTACCAAGCACTTTGCTAGGAACATTACATGGGTTATAGTATTTAATTCTCACACCACCCTACAAACTAGCTACTATTATTATTCCCGTCTTATAGTTGAAGGAGTTAAAGTCTTGGGAGGGCAGTTAGCTTACCCAGAACTACAAAGACTCACATAGGCATAAACCAGGGCATAACCAGATGTTCTGACCCTGGAAGCCAAGCTTTTAACCCATATCCTAAATAAATGCTACAAATCTCATGGGTATTACAAATTTAATATCGCCATCTGCATGGGAATCTCACATTCTATCAGTAATCTTTGTGAAGTTATGTCATTATTATCCCTGTTTATCAGGGGAGGAAATTAAGACACAGCGAGATAAAATGACAAGGCAAGTAGTCACATTGCTTTCTATTTGGCTATAATACCTTTCATGATCAAGAGAAATCAAAGTATTATCTCTAGATTAGATAGGACTTTCACTGAGGCAAGAGATCATTCTTTTGAGTCCCTTCACCATACTTCATACAGTCATAATGGAAATAAAATGTAAACAATAAGGCAAATGTAAAAAAAATTAAAGTATTTCTTTTTCTCTAAATCAGACTGTAAACCTATAATCTAGGAGGCTGTAGGGAAAGTAAATTTCAATCATTTTGGGAGGCTCCCCTCCCTTTCCCAGGGGTCACATCCAAATTTTGGAGACATGAGTTGTTGCCAGAAAGTGGGGGAGATATTCCTTTATTTTTAATCCATCACAGCCTCCACTGAAATCTCCTTACCAAACCTGAGTGGGGAGAGTGGGGTCTCTTGAATACAAATGTCTCAGTTGCTTTTGTGCCAAGCTTGTTCTGAGAATATTTGTTTACCCAGGTGGGATCTCCAACTCATCTGGTCCCCCCAGGCAGGCATTCCCCTCTCCAAGAACAGACCACATCTCTTAAACCCCACAGGGCAAAGGTCTCCACAATTTTGTGGATTATCTCCGTCTCCTTGCCCATCTTGGGGCATCTCATCTTTTTTTCTCTTGCTTTAACCTTTCTGTTGCATTGACACTGCCCCCTCTCTGCCCTTATTGCCGCCCTCCAAATTTGAAAACAAGTACAAGATCCAGGAAAAGAGAAATTAACAATGTTCTGAGGACAACTTCTTCTCTTAACTTTGCAACACAAACTTCCCCAGAAGCATGGCAGCACACAAGTCCCACCACCTGCTCTGGGTGTCATGATAAGACAAACAGAAAGAAGAAAACATGAACACTCTCAATAAACATTCTGCCATGTGATGCGATCCTTTCACTTCCTTCTCAAAGAAGAGAACCAGCAAAACAGCCATGATTGAGTCCTGCCCTCTTCCACATCCAGAATACTGATTTCAAGTCCATGTGCTGCTCTTTATTTTTTTTATAAATAGATTTTTATTTATTTTTTAACATCTTTATTGGAGTATAATTGCTTTACATTGTTGTGTTAGTTTCTGCTGTATAACAAAGTGAATCAGCTACATGTATACATATATCCCCATATCCCCTCCCTATTGCGCCTCCCTCCCACCCTCCCTATCCCACCCCTCTAGGTGGTCACAAAGCACCGAGCTGATCTACCCCTGCGATGCAGCTGCTTCCCACTAGCTATCTATTTTACATTTGGTAGTGTATATATGTCCATGCCACTCTCTCACTTCGTCCCAGCTTAACCTTCCCCCTCCCCATGTCCTCAAGTCCATTCTCTACATCTGCGTCTTTATTCCTGTCCTGCCCCTAGGTTCTTCAGAACCTTTTTTTTTTTTTAAGATTCCATATATATGTGTTATCATACAGTGTTTGCTTTTCTCTTTCTGACTTACTTCACTCTGTATGACAGACTCTAGGTCCATCCATCTCAC
Organism: Pseudorca crassidens; assembly: GCF_039906515.1. Classification (NCBI taxonomy): domain Eukaryota; kingdom Metazoa; phylum Chordata; class Mammalia; order Artiodactyla; family Delphinidae; genus Pseudorca; species Pseudorca crassidens. The sequence continues at coordinate 132,558,916 of NC_090298.1, read as the reverse complement.
TACAAATAGCTCAATTTTGTATCTTTTTATGGCTGAGTAATATGCCATTGTATATATGTGCCACATCTTCTTTATCCATTCATCTGTCGATGGACACTTAGGTTGCTTCCGCGTACTGGATATTGTAAATAGTACTGCAATGAACATTGTGGTACATGACTCTTTTTGAATTATGGTTTTCTCAGGGTATATGCCCAGTAATGGGATTGCTGGGTCATATGGTAGTTCTATTTTTAGTTTTTTCAAGAACCTCCATACAGTTCTCTATAGTGGCTGTATCAATTTACATCCCACCAACCGTGCAAGAGGGTTCCCTTTTCTCCACACCCTCTCCAGCATCTATTGTTTGTAGATTTTTTGATGATGGCCATTCTGACCGGTGTGAGTTGATACCCCCATTGTAGTTTTGATTTGCATTTCTCTAGTGATTAATGATATTGAGCATCCTTTCATGTGTTTTTTGGCAATCTGTATATCTTCTTTGGAGAAATGTCTGTTTAGATCTTCTGCCCATTTTTGGATTGGGTTTTTTTTTTTTTTTTGGTATTGAGCTTCATGAGCTATACAAAAAACTTGTATATTTTGGAGATTAATCCTTTGTCAGTTGCTTCATTTGCAAATATTTTCTCCCATTCTGAGGGTTGTCTTTCCGTCTTGTTTATGGTTTCCTTTGATGTGCAAAAGTTTTGAAGTTTCATTAGGTCCCATCTGTTTATTTTTGTTTTTATTTCCATTTCTCTAGGAGATGGGTCAAAAAGGATCTTGCTGTGATTTATGTCAAAGACTGTTCTTCCCATGTTTTCTGTAAGAATTTTAAAGTGTCTGGCCTTACATTTAGGTATTTAATCCATTTTGAGTTTATTTTTGCATATGGTGTTAGGAAGTGTTCTAATTTCATCTGTTACATGTAGCTGTCTGGTTTTCCCAGCACCACTTATTGAAGAGGTGTCTTTCTCCATTATATATTTTTGCCTCCTTTATCAAAGATAAGGTGACCATATGTGTGTGGGTTTACCTCTGGACTTTCTATCCTGTTCCATTGATCTATATTTCTGTTTTTGTGCCTGTACCATACTCTCTTGATTACCATAGCTTTGTAGTGTAGTCTGAAGTCAGGAGGCCTGACTCCTCCAGTTCCATTTTTCTTTCTCAAGATTGCTTTGGCTATTCAGGGTCTTTTGTGTTTCCATACAAATTGTGAAGTTTTTTGTTCTAGTTCTGTGAAAAATGCCAGTGGTAGTTTGATAGGGATTGCATGAAACCTGCAGATTGCTTTGGGTAGTCTAGTCATTTTCACAATGTTGATTCTTCTAATCCAAGAACGTGGTATATCTCTCCATCTGTTTGTATCGTCTTTAATTTCTTTCATCAGTGTCTTATAGTGTTCTGTGTAAAGGACTTTTGTCTCCTTAGGTAGGTTTATGCCTAGGTATTTTATTCTTTTTGTTGCAATGGTAAATGAGACTGTTTTCTTAATTTCCCTTTCATATTTTTCATCATTAGTGTATAGGAATGCAAGAGATTTCTGTGCATTAATTTTGTATCCTGCTACTTTGTCAAATTCCTTGATTAGCTCTAGTAGTTTTCTGGTAGCATCTTTAGGATTCTCTATCTATAGTATCATGTGATCAGCAAAAAGTGACAGTTTTACTTCTTCTTTTCCAATTTGGATTCCTTTTATTTCTTTTTCTTCTCTGATTGCTGTGGCTAAAATTTCCTAAACTATGTTGAATAATAGTGGTGAGAGTGGGCAACCTTGTCTTGTTCCTGATCTTAGTGGAAATGGTTTCAGTTTTAACCATTGAGGACGATCTTGGCTGTGGGTTTTTCATATATGGCCTTTATTATGTTGAGGAAACTTCCCTCTATGCCTACTTTCTGGAGGGTTTTTATCATAAATGGGTGTTGAATTTTGTCGAAAGCTTTTTCTGCATCTATTGAGATGATCACATGGTTCTTATCCTTCAATTTGTTAATATGGTGTATCACGTTGATTGATTTGCATATATTGAAGAATCCTTGCATTCCTGGGATAAATCCCACTTGATCATGGTGTATGATCCTTTTAATGTGCTGTTGGATTCTGTTTGCTAGTATTTTGTTGAGGATTTTTGTATCTATGCTCATCGGTGATATTGGCCTGTAGTTTTCTTTCTTTGTGATATCTTTGTATTTCGTAGAATGAGTTTGGGAGTGTTCTTCCCTCTGCTATATTTTGGAAGAGTTTGAGTAGGATAGTTGTTAGCTCTTATCTAAATGTTTGATAAAATTTGCCTGTGGAGCTATCTGGTCCTGGGCTTTTGTTTGTTGGAAGATTTTTAATCACAGTTTAAAATTCAGTGCTTATGAGTGGTCTGTTTTTATTTTCTGTTTCTTCCTATTTCAGTCTCAGAAGGTTGTGCTTTTCTAAGAATTTGTCCATTTCTTCCAGGTTGTCCATTTTATTGGCGTGTAGTTGCTTGTAGTAATCTCTCATGATCCTTTTTATTTCTGCAGTGTCAGTTGTTTCTTCTCCTTTTTCATTTCTAATGCTGTTGATTTGCGTTTTCTCCCTTTTTTTCTTGATGAGTCTGGCTAATGGTTTATCAATGTTGTTTATCTTCTCAAAGAACCAACTCTTAGTTTTATTGATCTTTGCTATTGTTTCCTTCATTTCTTTTTCATTTGTTTCTGATCTGCTCTTTATGATTCCTTTCCTTCTGATAACTTTGGGGTTTTTTTTGTTCTTCTTTCTCTAATTGCTTTAGGTGTAAGGTTAGGTTGTTTATTTGAAATTTTTCTTGAGGTAGGATTGTATTGCTGTACACTTCCCTCTTAGAACTGATTTTGCTGTATCCCATAGGTTTGGGGTCGTCGTGTTTCCAGTGTCATTTTTTCTAGGTATTTTTTGATTTACTCTTTGATTTCTTCAGTGATCTCTTAGTTATTTAGTAATGTATTGTTTAGCCTCCCTGTATTTGTATTTTTCATAGATATTTTCCTGTAATTGACATCTAGTCTCATAGCGTTGTGGCCAGAAAAGATACTTGGTAGATTTTAACTTTCTTAAATTTACCAAGGCTTGATTTGTGACCCAAGATATGATCTAACCAGGAGAATGTTCCATGAGCACATGAGAAGAAAGTGTATTCTGTTGTTTTTGGATGGAATGTCCTATAAATTTCAGTTAAGTCCATCTTGTTTAATGTGTCATTTAAAGCTTGTGTTTACTTATTTATTTTCATTTTGGATGATCTGTTCATTGGTGAAAGTGGGGTATTAAAGTTCCCTACTATTACTGTGTTATTGTCAATTTCCCCTTTCATGGCTGTTAGCACGTGCCTTATGTATTGCAGTGCTCCTATGTTGAGTACATAAATATTTACAATTGTTATATATTCTTCTTGGATTGATCCCTTGATCATTATGTAGTTTCCTAGTCTCCTGTAATAGTCTTTATTTTAAAGTCTATTTTATCTGATATGAGAATTACTACTCTAGCTTTCTTTTGATTTCCATTTGCATGGAATATCTTTTTCCATCCCCTCACTTTCAATCTGTATGTGTCTCTAGGTCTGAAGTGGGTCTCTTATAGACAGCATATATATGGATCTTGTTTTTGTATCCTTTCAGCCAGTCTGTGTCTTTCTGGTTGGAGCATTTAATCCATTTCCATTTAAGGCAATTATCGATATGTATGTTCCTATTACCATTTTCTTAATTGTTTTGGGTTTGTTTTTGTAGGTCCTTTCCTTCTCTTGTGTTTCCTGCCTAGAGAAGTGCCTTTAGCATTTGTTGTAAAGCTGGTTTGGTGGTGCTGAACTCTCTTATCTTTAGCTTGTCTGTAAATATTTTAATTTCTCCATCAAATGTGAATGAGATCCTTGCTGGGTAGAGTAATCTTGGTTGTAGTTTTCTCCCGTTCATCACTTTAAATATGTCCTGCCACTCCCTTCTGGCTTGCAGAGTTTCTGCTGAAAGATCAGCTGTTAACCTTATGGGGATTCCCTTGTATGTTATTTGTTACTTTTCCCTTGCTTCTTTTAATTTTTTTTTCCTTGTATTTAATTTTTGATAGTTTGATAAATATGTGTCTTGGCCTGTCTCTCCTTGGATTTATCCTGTATGGGACTCTCTGCGCTTCCTGGGCTTGATTGACTATTTCTTTTCCCATGTTAGGGAAGTTTTCAACTATTTTCCCTTCAAATATTTTCTCAGACCCTTTCTTTTTCTCTTCTTCTTCTGGGACCCCTATAATTTGAATGTTGGTGCATTTAATGTTGTCCCAGAGGTCTCTGAGACTGTCCTCAGTACTTTTCATTTCTTTTTTCTGCTGTGTGGTAGTTATTTCCATTATTTTATCTTTCAGCTCACTTATCCGTTCTTCAGCCTCTGTTATTCTGCTACTGATTCCTTCTAGAAAATTTTAATTTTACTTATTGTGTTTTTCATCATTGCTTGTTTGCTCTTTAGTTCTTCTAGTTCCTTGTTAAACATTTCTTGTATTTTCTCCATTCTATTTCCAAGATTTTGAATCATCTTGACTATCATTACTCTGAATTCTTTTTCAGATAGACTGCCTATTTCCTCTTCATTTGTTTGGCCTGGTGGGTGTTTACTTTGCTGCTTCATCTGCTGCATATTTCTCTGTCTTCCCATTTTGCTTTGTTTGGGGTCTCCTTTTTGCAGACTGCAGGTTCATAGTTCCTGTTGGTTTTGGTGTCTGCCCCCAGTGGGTAAGGTTGGTTCAGGGGCTTGTGTAGGCTTCCTGGTTGAGGGAACTGGTGCCTGTGTTCTGGAGGGTGGGGCTAGATCTTGTCTTTCTGGTGGGCAGGGCTGCATCTGGTGGTGTGTTTTGGGGTGTCTGTGTACTTAGTATGATTTTAGGCAGCCTCTCTGCTAATGGGTGGGGCTGTATTCCTTTCTTGCTAGTTTTTTGGCCTGGGGCATCCAGCACTGGAGCTTGCTGGGCCTTGGGTGGAGCTGGGTCTTAGTGTTTAGATGGAGATCTCTGGGAGAGCTTCACCGATTGATATTACATGGGGCCAGGGGGTCTCTGGTGGTCCAATGTCCTGAATTTGGCTCTCCCACCTCAGAGGCTTAGGCCTGACACCAGCCCAGAGCACCAAGACCCTGTCAGCCACATGGCTCAGAAGAAAAGGGAGAAAAAAGAAAGAAAAATAAATACACAAATAGATAAATAAAAAATTATTGCAATAAGACATTAAAAATTATTAAAACAAAAAAATTTTAAATAAAAAAAAAGAAGAGAGCAACCAAACCAATAAAAAAATCCACCAATGATAACAAGCACTAAAAACTATACTAAGATAAACATAAAAATCAGAAACAAGTCAGTCACAGACAGCAAACTCCAAGTCTACAGTTGCTCCCAGTGTCCACTGCCTCAGTTTTGAGTTGATTTGTTGTCTGTTCAGGTATTCCACAGATGCAGGTTTCCTCAAGTTGATAGTAGGGATTTAATCCACTGCTCCTGAGGCTGCAGGGAGAAATTTCCCTTTCTCGTCTTTGTTCCCAGAAGTCCTGGAGTTCAGCTTTGGTTTTGGCTCCGCCTTTGCGTGTAGCTTGCCCTCAGGCTTCTGTTCCCACCCAGACAGGAAGGGGTGAAAGCAGTGGCTGATTAGGGGGCTCTGGCTCACTCAGGCCAGGAGGAGGGAGGGGTACAGTCGTTATAATTGGAAATGTGGGGTGAGCCTGCTGTTGCAGAGGCTGATGTGACATTGCAACAGCCTGAGGCATGCCATTTGTTCTCCTGGGGAAGTTGTCCCTGGATCACGGGACCCTGGCAGTGGCGGGCTGCACAGACTCTCTGGAGGGGAGGTGTGCTTAGTGACCTGTGCTTGCACACTGAATTCTTGGTGGCTGCAGCAGCAGCGTTAGCGTTTCATGCCCGTCTCTGGGGTCTGAGCTGATAGGGGCAGCTTGTGCCTGTCTCTGGAGCTCATTTAGATGGTGTTCTGAATCCCCTCTCCTCACGCACTCCAAAACAATGGTCCCTTGCCTCTTCGGCAGCTCCAGACCTTTTCCTGGACACACTCCTGGCTAGCTGCGGCACATTAGCCCCCTTCAGGCTGTGTTCACACCGCCATCCCCAGTCCTCTCCGTGGGATCCAACCTCTGAAGCCGGAGCCTCAGCTCCCAGCCCCCACCCATCCCAGTGGGTGAGCAGACAAGCCTCTTGGGCTGGTGAGTGCTGGTCGGCACCGATCCTCTGTGCGGGAATCTCTCTGCTTTACCCTCTGCACCCCTGTTACTGCGCTCTCGTCTGTGGCTCCGAAGCTTCCCCCCACCTCTACCCCCCATCTCCACCAGTAAAGGGGCTTCCTAGTGTGTGGAAACTTTTTCTCCTTCACAGCTCCCTCCCAGAGGAGCAGGTCCTGTCCCTATTCTTTTGTCTCTGTTTTTTCTTTTTTCTTTTGCCCTACCCAGGTACATGGGGAGTTTCTTGCCTTTTGGGAAGTCTGAGGTCTTCTGCCAGCGTTCAGTAGGTGTTCTGTAGGAGCTGTTCCACGTGTAGATGTATTTTTGATGTATTTTTGGGGAGGAAGGTGATCTCCACTTCTTACTCCTCTGCCATCTTGAAGGCCCCCCCTCTGTGCTAGTCTTTAAAAGGGTTGTGAGCCTACTAAAGAAATTTTAAACATCTTAAGAGGAACTGGGGATGCTTAACTAGAGAACAAAAGCTAGAAGCCCACGCTAAAGAAGAGGGGTGCTGAGGGGCTTAGAAGAAGAGGCAGTCCCAGTACGTAAAAGTGACCAGAAAGCAGATCTGTGATCCATAACCTCAAGGAAACTTCTAGAGAGCAGGTGGAATGGTTTTGCTAATAATGGTGGTATTCAGGGCCTGAAGGCTAAGGTGTCAGGGTATTATAAAAGGGACATTTAAATATAATTTAGGGTACTTGATCTTTAAGGATCAAGTTTAAAGAGACATTTTACCCTGGATTCTGTGTTTAAAGTAATCAGCTATACTGATAGCCACTGTGGCTTGTGGAAAACCAAGATGGTTATCCCTACATGACAAATACCAAGAAAGCTAAACTACTTCATCTTCGCAAATTCTGTAGGTATGCATGTGTGTGTGTTAGCCTTCTTTCTGGGAAGGAGCCAGATACCTCGAGGAAAGCTCAGGCTTCCTGACATCTGTGTCTTTGGAGTTACTGAGAGGGCTCCCTGAAGCAGTCAGGGAGATGCAGACCAGCTGGCCCCAATTAAATGTAGGGTCTTCTGGCGGAGTGATGGGCGGCTAGGCCCAACTAGGAAAGCCGAAAAGATCTAAAGAGGCTCTGGCACTGGTGCCCTGTGTAATCCAGTGGTCAATAAAGGGAAATTGAAGGGCATTTTTATCTGTGATCTGGAGACGTCTTAGTGGAGGTTATTTTTCTCATTGAGAGAACGGTGGACCTTCACTGCCTAAGCTGGGGCTTAGAAGATGGTCTAGTTCTGAAGTCTTCATGTTACTGATGGGTAAGTGAGATGGGAAAGGGCAGAGAACTTGCCTGACTGAAGACCGAGTTCGTGATTCAGCCTTCACTGCAGGCTTCTTCTACCCTCCTCCCCTGGATGCAGGGTGAGCTGGGATGTTGTGCTTCTCTGCAGGACTGTCTTCCCAAAGCATCAGTGTCATGCCAAGATTTGAGAAAATAGTAAGTGTTGAACATTTTGTAAGGCTAAGCTGAAAAGAGAGGGCGTCCTCTTCTCTACTTCTTTGTATTCAGTGTAGCTAGCATTTCTCATTAGTGCTGCTCACCCTTAGTGCTCCTCAGATTGTATGTGCCTGTGAATTGCCTGAGGAGCTTGTTAGAATGCAGATTCTGTAGGTCTGGGGCAGGGCCTATGACTCTGCATTTCCGACGTGCCCACAGGTGCTACTACAGCTTTTACCTGGCTTCCTGGTGAAGAGGGGGCTGCAACCAGAGCCCAGGCTCAGTGTTCCATCCTTCCTAGCACTGGCAGCACCAGCGCTGCCCCCTTTTTTTTTTTTTTTTTTGTTCTTTTGCTGTACGCGGGCCTCTCACTGTTGTGGCCTCTCCCGTTGTGGAGCACAGGCTCCGGACGCGCAGGCCCAGCGGCCATGGCTCACGGGCCCAGGAGCTCCGCGGCATGTGGGATCTTCCCGGACCGGGGCACGAACCCATGTCCTCTGCATCGGCAGGCGGACTCTCAACCACTGCTCCACCAGGGAAGCCCAGTGCTGCCTCTTAATGACCTGCACGTGGTGGACTCACCTGAGTCAGGGCCTCACGGATCCCGTGTGAACTCATTATAGGAAGAACGAGGTGGGACGGCCATTTTCAGTCGGCTTCCCTTTCTGCAGAGAGAGCCGCCCAGGTCAGCGTTTGGTAACAAATCCCCTTTTGGTGGAAGTTCCGGAAGAGGCTCCAGGTAAGTTAATTTGGCAGTAGATACTGTTGCTATTTGTTCCTATTGCATTTATTTCTATAGTCTCTCAGATACTCTGACTTAACACTGTTTGTTGCATGGAATTAGGGCAAATTCTCTGATTGAGGCTCTGGGGGCTTCCTCATTGTTTTGTAAAAACCTATTTGAAGCTTCCGGAAGTTCGTTCTGAGAATTTCATTATTGTTGTGCCATTCATAATTCACTACTTAACCTCTGTGGATGGCAAGAAGTATGATTTTGAACAGTCCCACTGGAATATAATCGCAGGGTTAATCATCTCTGCTCTTTGTGAGTAATTGGAAACATGGTATCCTGGTAACAAGCCATTAACAGAAAACTAGTTTTTAACCAATTTTCATAGAAAAGAAGAAGTCAAACAGTGACTAGAATAATTTCACTGTAAGCTTTGTTTCCCCTGACTCGTTCACAACTGGGGTAAACCTTTGGGCACTGAATTCTGAGACTGACCACAGAATTTAAAAGCAGTGTTCAACCAGAGCTATCTGATACACGTCCAACCATCTCCAGCCCCCTTTGTAGCTGAAAGAGTGCAATACACACTCCTGTGCATTTTTCTTCCTCATTGCACTGAGAGTGTAGTGGTGGTTTCACCCCAGCATACATAGATAAGCTTCGTGGATAGTTTTTAAAGCATTAAATGGTGTTCACCTGCCTGGAGAATCCGTAATTGAATAACCGTCACGAGTTCGTGGGCTTTTAGGATGTTTCCCGGTATCTTGAACTTGCAGTTTTAGGGAACAGAGTGGGATACATGGGATTCGGAAGCTCATGGTTCCCCAAAGCTAGATGAAAGAACAGTCTGCGTGAAAGCTGGTCAGGCCCAAACTTTGGAGTCTTCTAGAAATTCTTACTGAGAGGAGATGTTTTTGCCAAACTGGGAGCCATGAAGACAGAGGGGAACTAAGAAGCTTTTGTGGAGGCAGAGGAATGAACCACCAGTGTTCAGGTTCTGGGAGATGGGCTGAGAGGTTGCAGCAGAAAACATCTCTCTGCAGATTGGGGAGAGCTGCCCTGGCGTCAGTGGCTGCATTCATGAACTGGCAGTACCTTCACCTAGGGAAAGGGGCCACAGAGTATCGGAGTCACCTAACAACTGGCTGGCACTGTCGCCGAGCAACCCAAGTAGAAGGGGAAAGAGTTTGCTAAGGAAGAGAGGCTGGGAATGCGTAAAACCATTTCCAGGCCTGGCCTACTGAGCAGGGCTGCTCCTAAGAGCCGTTTGTGTTTTTGCTTTGTTCTTGCAGCAAGTTACATAAGGTTTAGCTGTGTGGCTGAATCTGCTCTTTCAGTACCTCATTTATAGTTAAAAAGGTGTCTGGAGCCTGGTGGCAACTCGGTGAATTTTAGCTGATACTCGGGTTCTGTCTTTCTGATATCCTGTTACCATGTTCTCCCTCGTGTTCTGCTGTTGCAAACAGCTGTTTCAAATGCCATTTGAAGCATTTGAAGCATTTCAAATGCTTCCTTCTTGGAAGCCAGCATGTTCCAAACAGCATCGTATGTCTTGCCTTGCCTTCCTGGGCTTTCTCGTTTCCGTCAGCGTTTCCGTCAGCGTTTCCGTCAACGTTTCCGTTAACGTTTCCGTTGTCCGCTTTAGGCCCTCATTGTAGCCTGAATATCACAGTAACCTCTTGACTGGTTTCTCAGCCTACGGTGTTTCCCCCACATTGATTCACCAAAGACCAAGGCTTCCAGGGAGTTGTTTAAACCGCAGCTCCAATCAAGGTCCTCACTTTCTTCAAAACCTTTGCTGGGTTGCCTTGCCCAGGGATACCATCACCGTGCCTGAGCTGGACATTTAATGGATTCTGTGGGCTGTCTGTCCACCCTTCCCGCCACCTCCCTTTCCAGGTGGAGCTCTTATCATTTCCCCTGAGTGCCTGTTACTAGACCCAAATGGTCAGAATAGAGGCTAGAACCTAGGTCCTCCTCCCTGCCTTTCTGGATTATCTCACTGCTCTACATCCTACAAGACAGTTTCAAAAACAAGCTCCACATCTTTAATAAAACAGGATATGTGAGGACTGGCATTTTCTGGGTTAACTGCATTTCCTATAACATTAAAACTTTCTTCTTCCCTTGACCCACCCTCACATCACAAATACCTCTTCTGGATTTTGTTGTTAAAAGTCTTTCCAAATGTTTCCTTCTACTCTCCTAGCACTTCCTAAGATGACTGAGAGAAAATGTTATTAGAACAGCATTCTGAACCTCACTGATGACTGAATAAGACTCCAGGTGGAGAAAACTTGAAGCGATTAGGCTCAAAGTGACCTGAGTACCTTGAAAGTTCCTTTTCAGATACGTAGGATGGTCATATTTTACTGCAGTGTAGCTCCCTTTCCAAGTAAAGGAGAGCTACCTTTAAGGCATGGTGCATGGGAGCCGTAGGAAATTCTGAATTCCTGTAGCCATCACAAACTTCTGTGGAAGAGAGAACGAAGAGAAAGAATTTTTGAGAAGTAATGTTTGAGCTGTCAAAAACATAAGACAGGCTTGCATTCATGCCTCTCTTAAATGTTAAAGATCAATTGGTGGGGAAAAAACCCACAATAAACAAACAGGCGCTCACAGACATGAAATCCATCCAAGAAATGCCCTTTCATGGACGCTTTTTCTTATTTATTGCACTTTTGCAATTTTGTCCAAGCAAACTAGAGCTGGAAAGCAGCTAAAATGCTAAAAACAGATTTACTCAGGAACTACTGCAGTAGGGGAACATGGAGACCTCAGGGTAGATCTGTGCTCAATTCTGAATGTATCACAGCCAAGTTAGGATTTAGAGCTAAGGGGCTCTGGGTGGGAGTCAGTGGGTGGGAAATTACTAATAGGCAACATCAGGGGCAAAGGGGGATTTCTGACTAAACCAGTTTAACAGGATGCTTGCTGACGGCTGGCCAGAGTGATCGGTTATCACGTGGGGGATGGAAGTGGGTGAGGAACTGGATCAGAAAACAGTTACCCTCAGAGGGTAGGGGATTCTCCATGATTTAGCTAGATTCTTGCTCTTAAGAACAACGCCCAAGGATGACACCTAGTTGAAAGGGGCTTAGAGGAGCTTGAGTGCAGTTTGGTGAAGGAGTGACTGTCAATTTCTTGCCTATTTGTGCGCAATGTTTCTGATGACTGTTCTTCCAAAATGGCTTCTCCTCTGTCGTTGATATGTATTTAAACAGTGGCCCTACTTTTTGGGTGAGTACATGTGTGTGTGTGTGTATATATGTGTGTGTGTGTATGTGTATATATATGTGTGTGTGTGTGTGTATATATATATATACACACACATATATATACACATCCACCCAAAAAGTTTGGTGTCCTAAGTCTTTGCCTGGGCCTCATAACACGCTAAATTTGGTCTCAAGGGAATACAAAAAATGATTTTATCTTGCTTGACGATTTTGATTATTTAGATTTGGAGGACTTGAGATCTTCCGTTATTAAAGAATATTGGAGCTCAACTGATGGAAGGTGATTCACTTAAGCTTTGAAACCTCTTCTCTCCACCTTCTGGCAAGCTTTTCAAAGTAATATAATTTACTCCTTGACCATCTGTAGTTTGCAGTAAGACCACAACCTTCTCCCTGATAATTTTCTGATGACTCCCTCTTGAGGATGGAGGTGAGCCCTTAAGAGAAGGAGAATGGAATAGCGGTGTGGATTGAGAGGTGATCATGTTTAAGCAAACCAAATAGATACCGAGAGCGTACTTACAAACACCTCCTCGTGAGCGCCCGCTTCATCCTCAGAGAGGAAATAATTGAGTTGAAGACACGCCTTATTGACTTTTGTCTGATGCACTTATGGTGATTTGCTTCCCGTTGTTGTTTTTTCACCACCAGAAAGTTTTACTTTGTCAGTATGCTTCACGGGAAAGAACTGAAATCAAGTTGGGGGTGTAGGAAATGCATTTTTCTATGGTATAGCTTTACCAACTATAATGCCAGCTTTATACCACAGTCACTTCTAGGCATTTCTCTTTGGGTTTTACATTTTCCCATGGGGATAACTGATATTTATATGCAAAGTAATTTAAAATAGTTATGACTAGCTTTAAGGCACGCCAGATAATTGCTTTATTTTTATTTTTAGGGTTTCTCTGTTTTTTTTTTTTTTTTTTGCTCTCTCTCATCCCGAATGGTTGTTTTTTAAAGTCTCCTTGCTAACAGTAAATTTTTGCAGGCCTTTTCCTTGTTTGAGACAAATATTTGTTGAAGAATGGATTTGGATAAACACTTGGGTAGCTCTCAGCTACAGCTCTTCCTGTGCAAGAAAAAAATGACTCTGGATTATAAGAGTGTGTTGCTATTAAAATGCAACTCCAGACCTGTTATTCTACCAAAACTCTGAAAAAGTGACTGGGCATCACTCCATCATTGATCATGTGGGCTTGTCTGAAGCACATCTCAAAGAAAGCAAATGCATTAAAAGAGGCTCATGAATTGCTCTGAAAATACCATGAGAACACAGAATCTTGAAGGCTCTGTCCTTTTTCACCTTCATACAATATTGATGGATCAGGTGTACGTGAGTGTGAGGAAGAGTCTGAGACACATGACATGCAGGCAGATTTTTCTATCCTGGTTGCCAGTGACTCTTTTGTAGCAGGAGAGTGCAATGCAAATACCACTAACTTCAGTTAGTGGAGCATATTTCTTTTCCTTCCTGTTTATTTCCTCCTCTTGAACCTAGTAACGGGATGGGACTTGGGGAGCTGTAACAGGCAAAGGATGAGCAGATTTCACCGTAATATGTTATTACTGCTAGATATTTAGACCCGGCCCCCTCTAGGTATTGCAGACCACTTGTGGGTCACCCAATAGGAGCAATTCATGGGAAGACATAAACATTGACCAAACAGTGCTCCAAGTATCAGAAACGCTAGGATTTTACAGACAAAGTAGCTTCCCAAGTTGCTGAATATCTTTGGTCTCTGTCTTCTGGGGGTACTCCCACCAACTCATCTCTCTGCTTCCTTGAGAGCCAAGGATCAAGAATTAGAGCGCTGCTCTTGGATTCTGATAGGCTACTGCTTGTCCACTAACCAGTGCAAGTAAGATGAGCTACTTACGGTAATGAAGACCCCCATGAGGATGAAAAAACTTGCTGAACTGCATTGTAAGAATGTATCACGTGCAATCAAAGTATAATTGGGAGGCAATGGTTGGTATTGGCATTAATAGTAATAACTTCATTGTCAGTTGTCTTATAGCGTCAGCTGTAGAATTGAAACCCACAGCTATCAGAGATGGGTTAAGGTAGTACAAAGATTACTAGGATTGGATGGTCAAAATATGTGGCTTCAGATCCATCCCTTCCCCTATCTTACTTGTGTGGTCTTGGGAAATCTTGTCACTTTCCCATGTCTGGGCCTCAACCCATTTGTAAAATGAGACTTGGAAAGGGGTAGTACCAGCCCCCCTTGGGTTATTGGAACTGCACAGAGGTATTTTTTGACTGTTGCAATGGTGGGGGACTGGCATGTAGCTAGGATGGTGAATGTCTTGCAATGCAGGGGACATGAAGCAAAAACAAAAATCTCACTTAAAATGCTAACGGTGCCCTAGCTGAGAAAGTCTGTGATGAGCCTTATCCATATTGCAGCCATAATAGTCCATGCATAACAGCTCATGAGAAATGGGGCCAACTGTCGGAAACAAGAAACGAGTGCCAGAGAACTTCTTGATCTGATTTGATTTTTAAAAATAAGGTACTTCGGTCTTCCCCGGTGGTGCAGTGGTTAAGAATCCACCTGCCAATGCAGAGGATACGAGTTCGAGCCCTGGTCTGGGAAGATCCCCCGTGCCGCGGAGCAACTGAGCCCGTGAGCCACAACTAACTGAGCCTGCGCTCTAGAGCCCGCGAGCCACAACTACTGAAGCCCGTGCACCTAGAGCCCGTGCTCTGCAACAAGAGAAGCCACCGCAATGAGAAGCCTGCGCACGGCAACAGAGTAGCCCCTGCTCGTGGCAACTAGAGAAAGCCTGCGCACAGTGACGAAGACCAACCACCGCCAAAAATAAATAAATAAATAATAAGTAAAGTAAAGTAACGTACTTTTATAGGAAACAAGAAAATAACATTTTCAGCCAGGTTTAGAATTCCTTATCGGTTATGCCGACCTCTAAGACATTTGTAAATCTCCTTTTCATACTTCCTGGTTATGTTTTTCAAGAAGCACTTGGGATATTTCATGAGACACATGTAACCGCAGTAAAAACAAAGCGCTGTCATTCCCCTTAGCCCATCCCTGCCAGGTGTGTGGAGGCTGCCCAAGCCAGGACAGAATGAGAAGTCCAATGTAAATAGCAGACTCCTGCCTCTGCATGTGGCTCAGAGATTAAATTTTTCAGAACAAAATCACATAATGCTCTGTGAAAACAGTCACCTTGGTCCCAAAGTGATGGACTAAAAATGCTCATTTTCCTGGAGGAATTGGACAGACCTAAGCTCAGGAATCAGAGAATGGGGAGGGTTGTTCAGAAAGGCCAATTTCCTCATTTGAAGGTGGGGGATTTTAGGGTACGAAGGACTTAACTGAAATCACGTGGCAAGTTATTGTACCTAGCCAGCCCCAGAGGTAATGGAAGGTAGAGTATCTTGGTTTTGTACCAGACCTTCCCTAGGTTTCTTCTTAGCAGTGTCTGGTTGTAGGTGAAGCCCTAACAGCCAAGATCAAAGTGTAAAGGGCCCAGGTGCCCGCCAACCAGCCAGCACCTAGTGAACCAGCAATCTGAATCTCTCTGGTACCAGGCTGAGGGTTATAGAGCTACCAAGTGGCCCTGCCTTGGTTGTCTTTGGGCAGAAGTAGTTGCCTATTACATTAGGATTCCTGTGGTAAATGGCAGAAACACAACCCGCTTAAATAATTTGGATTTATTGGTTTGTATAATTAGTGAGGGTGAGAGGTAGTGTGAGATGCAGGGCTCAGGGAAGACCATGAGGACTCCCAGCTCTCAATCTGCGTCTCTCTCCATTGCTTCTCGCCTTACTAAAGACGGGCTCTATGTGTCTCCAGTGAGCACATTTGTCAGGGATGTTGGCTGTCCCAAACTCAGAGCCTTGTAGTACTAGGGCAGTAAAGTCAAGAGACAGTAATTCTTATGAATTTCAGCAGATAGCCTTGAGGGAAAGGTTCTCTTAGGGCCATGTTCTGACCCTGACCCAGTTGCCATAACCTTGGACCTAGGGCTCTCCCATTGGGTGAGAGGCTTGATTGGTACCTCAGAGCTTAGGGGACAAGATGGGGCTATTCCATGTTTTCATCACCACAGGGGAGAAATGTGTTGGTCATCCAAAACCATGAATATTCACAGATTAGTCAAAGCCGAAGGATTGAACATAGGAGATACTTATGGCTGGAGTTTAAAAAAAAAGAAAAGAGTAAGGTGTAAGTAAATGAAGGAAAACTCTATGGAGGGGGTAGGACTTGAGCCAAAGTTGAAGGTTTAGAAGGGATAGAGCTTGAGGCTGAGTAGATCTTGTCAGGGTCAGTGAGGGGACGGATCTGATGCTATTGAACATTATAAAAGAAGACACCTGGTCTTACATAGCACTTATATTTCCAGGCTCCTGTCTTTCTCCTAAGCACACAGTAGGTGTTCAATAATTCTTATTGGTTAAATGCTGATCAGCTACCATCATATAGTGTTGTGGCTACTGCTACAGGTTTCTAATGCAGGGGCTGGTACATTTTTCCAGATAGTAACTATTTTTGGATTAGTGGGCCTTAGAGTGTGTGTCTGAACCACTGAACTCTGTTGTTACAGTGTGACAGCAGCCATGGATAATAGTAGACAAATAATCTTGCAGTGTTGCCATAAAGCTTCATTTACCAAATCAGGTGGTAAACTGGATTTAGCTTGCCATTAGCTGATTCCAGTTCTTACTCATCTCTCTGCTTCCACTCTTACCAACTCCAAGCCACACAGCAACCAGTGAGCTCTTTTACAAGGTATGTTGAGAACATGTTACTCCTTTGCAACTAAGATGCGTAGTGGCTGCCACATTTGTTTTGGATAAAAGGCCAACTCCTTCCTCTGTGTCCAAAGCCATGCCTGGTATGGCGCCTGACTGTTTGTTGAACCTTATTTCAGGTCCTTTCCCTCCTCAATGATGTGTACCAGCCAATCTGTCCACGTTCTGCCCTTAGGACTCACACAGCTCTGTCCTGCTTCAGGGCGTGTCTGTACCAAGTGATCTCACCATGGATTGTTCTTCCTTTCTTCCTTTTGCTTCAGTTCAGCTAAATAGAACTTCCTCGTAGAAGCCATCTGTGATCACTCTGTATAAACTGGGCAAAGCCCCCTTGCCATTGGTTTCTATCTGAACACTACTGGCTTTTTTTAGAGCACTTATCACATGTGTAATTACTCACTCCTTAGTTTGTGTACCTCTTGTCCATTCCTTCCATTAGATTGGGAGCTCAAGGAAGGTGGTGACTCTATCTTTTCTGTTCACCCTTATGTCCTTAAGGCCTAGAAAAGTATTAGGTATATGGTAGAACTCTGTAAATGTCTTTGAATGATTGATGGATTGATTGATTGATCAGAAGACTGGAGATGAAGAGTTTTGTTCCTTAATCTCACCCAACTTCAGATTAAAAATATGAGCACAAAACTCAGGCTGCCCAGGGCTCCTAGCCCTCATGCCAGCTGCTTCTCTCTCAGCAATTTGGGTTTATTTTCAAAATTATGATATATTTCAAATGCAAAGAAAATGAGCTGTGTGCCTACCACCCAGATGCTAATATTTCCATGTTTGTTGCAGATTTTTTCACTTAAAAACAGTTTAAGTTAATTTTCAAAACTTAGACATTTATAAATCAAATATAAAATTTTTTTAAAAAGCAACTAATTTTTTTTTCTTGGACTTTGTGTTCTGGAGTGGAAATTGTTTCTGAGCAAATCCTGGTTGAGAAAGGACCAGGTTTTCTTTAGCATGCAATTTTGGGGCCAGTGCGTGATTTCTTCACTCTGAGCGTAATAGTGTACTATCTTCTGCCTGCTTCTCCACGAGAATATGAAGCCTGGTCATAACAAGGCATAGGTACCTCATTTTGGGGAGTTTTCAGTTTTATTGTCAGGGAGAAGCTGGTTGCCGAAAACCTAAGGTAAGGAAACAGACTGAAATTGAGCATAAAATTTAACTGAGTCTTCTTACAGGCCAGGGAGAAAAAACCAGGGCTGTCTTCCAGGGTCTCATAAAAAGAAACAGCAATTCTCCAGAGGTCAAACTGTTTCCTTCTTTAGCATAAAAGACAACCTTCATTTGTCCAATTCTCGTGTTTATTCAGCATTTTCGCCATCTCCACTGACAGCCCCCTTTCTCCTATTTCTCTCCCCCCGCCACCCTTTTTGAGGCTGCCCTTCGTAGTGGTTGTCTGGATAAAGCCCGCAGCTTGGCCCCTGCTCCTTTATTAGCCCTGGGGTGAGCAGGAGAAAGAAGGTGATGTCTGCCGGAGGGTTACTGTGAAGTGCCCCAGGTAACTTCAGGAGGTGATTTTCAGACATTAAATCCTGAAAACTCACAAAGCCTGGCTGAGCTGCAAGAGGTTAATATTTAACATTTTCCTCATTTTAATAGATGGCAGAGTGAACTGCTGAGCAGCTGTGACTCTGATGACTCAGGAGCTGCCATCAGAGTTTTTGATATGCTTCAGCCTGTCAGTCTTAAGGTTGCTGCCCATGAGGCACCTTAGATAAACCCTCTCTTCTGTGCAGGGAGAAAACCCTTTCATCACAGGAAATCTGATAGAGAGCCCCAGTATAATACAGTGGTGAAGACGTGGGCTTAACTCCCACTGCAGCGAAGTACTAGCTGTGTGACCCTGGGCAAGTTACTTAACCTCTCTGTGCTTCAATTTCCTCACCTGTATAATAAGAATTTTAATAGCATCACCTCATTTGGGTTGCTGTGAGAACACTTATGAAATGCTCAGCACAGTGCCTGGCATACTGTAAGTCCTTGATAAATGTTAGCTGTAACTTGACACCCACAGAAGGAAAGCTGCTCTGTTTTGGCCCTTGCCTCCTGTTTCTCTCCGCTGCTCACTAGTTGTGTCCCTGGGACATTTGCACAGAACGCCTAGGACTTCGTAGAGCACCTTGTGAACACACTGGAGTTTCTGGGCCCACTGGTTTTCCCCTGGGGTTTTCGGATTCCTTGGTTGGCTGTAGACTAAGAGCCTTGTCCTTCTGCAGTAAACTTCAAGGTGAAATTAACAAAGCAGCTGTCCCATGGTTCTCAGGAGTTATCAGCTGTGGCTGCCTTCCTAACAGCCTGGAGTGTATCCCTTCCTTGCAGGGTGGGATTGGGGCGACTAGCCGACAATTCTGGCTTGTCCACTGTTGCTCAGCTCCTAAAATGGAAGCTTCTTGTCTTCCAAAGGACACCACCTTTGAGTCTCCTAGGTTCTCTAGAAGGTGGGCTGTCTCCCCTCCACTTGCAGACCTCATACCAGCAGACAGCCTGACTTCCTGGAAGGCGATGAGTCGACCTGTTTGCAAACACATCACTGTTATGACATCAGATGCCTGAGATTTTCTCATAGGTGTCCTTGGAAGCTGTTTAAAAAACTCATCCACCGCCTCACCTTTTTTTTCTCTTCACTCTTCATGCAAGTCCCATACTCTTTGCTGCATAACCCCTGGCAAGTTGACAGCACCATCTAACTTCTTGCTTATCTCTCCTGGCTTCCTGACTGCTTCTGACAATCTGGCTTCAATCACAGGCCACCCTGGAGGGGCCCATCCATCACGCCCACACCACCGGTCTGGCGATTCTCCCCAGAACTGGGCTGTTCAGTTTCCGTCTGACCAGCCAGGTTCAACTTTTTCTCCTCAAAGTTTTTCCCTGTCTCACTGCTGCTCCTCTCTTAATCATCTGACCCCAAGTCACCTTGGGTTGTTGACATCTGTGATGTGCCCACCATTCACGGAGGCCAAGGTGTCCCCATATTTATGAAAGTTGATTTGCATAAATGAGCACAGTGGAGACGCCAGACTGTGAAATAATAAGAAACATATATATTCGTCTTTGACCCTGGTTCCTGACACAGATTACCTATGTTCCTTGGAATTTCCTGTGTGAAGCGGGCAGGGGGGGGCTTTTGTTTTAATGAGGTGACTCTTGGTGGGCTCCTGGCTGGTCACCAGAAAGAAAGACCAAGCTCATAATTAGAAGTGTGGAATTTTTAGCCTCACCCCCGATTCTCCAGAGAGGGAAGAGGGGTTAGAAATGGAGTTAATAATTGATCATGCTTATGTGAGGAAACCTCCACAAGAATCCCAGTAGTATAGGATGTGGGGGAGCTCCTGGGTTGGTGAACACATCTGCACACCAGGAGGGTGGCGGTGCACCCCAGCTTCACGGGGACAGAGGCTCCTGTACCTGGGAACCTTCTGGACGTCGCCCAATGTATCTCTTCATCTGGCTGTTCATCTGTATCTTTTCTGTGTGTTTTATTATGTCATGAACTGGTTAACTTAAGTATTTCCATGAGTTCTGTAGCTGTTCTGGCAAATACTGGAAATCAAGGCAGGGGGTCATGTGAACCTCTGAATTGTAACCAACTTGGACAGAAGTTGTTGGTAACCTAGGGACCTACTGCTTGAGATTGATGTCTAAAATGCGGGACAGTCTCCTGGGACTGAGCCCTTGGTCTGTGGTGTCTGTGCTAACTCCAGTTAGTGTCAGAATTGAATCGAACTGTAGGACACCCCGCTGGTATCACAGAGATTTGTTTGATGTGTGGAAACCCCACACATCGGGTGTCAGACGTATGGTGAGTGTGGCGATAGTGTGAGAGTAAAGGAGAGACTCAGCAGTGTTCTCCTTACACAGAGGCCTTCTGTGTCTCTTGGGAAATTCTGTGACAGATGGAGTTTTCTATGAAGTAGGCTACCACCCTGCTCCAGCACATTGTCTGATGCTTTGAGAGTGGGTCCTGAGGATTCTGAAATTTATCATCTCTTTTTCTTACATAGTTTATGGAGAAGAAGACATCTTACTCTAGGGAAATATTTGCCAGCTATTATTATTATTTTTTTTTTTTTTTGCGGTACGCGGGCCTCTCACTGTTGTGGCCTCTCCCGTTGCAGAGCACAGGCTCCGGACGAGCAGACTCAGCGGCCACGGCTCACGGGCCCAGCCGCTCCGCGGCATGTGGGATCCTCCCGGACCGGGGCACGACCCCGTGTCCCCTGCATCGGCAGGCGGACTCTCAACCACTGCGCCACGAGGGAAGCCCAGCCAGCTATTCTTAGCATATGAATCTATATCTCCAATGATAATTGTCTCTTCCCCCTCCCCGCGCCCGACCAATAAGGGTAGAGAATACAGGTCTGGGTTGAAGACTAGGGTATTAGTTCAAAGATCAGGGTATGGTCCCAGATCTGCCATGTACTCAACAGGTGACTTTATACAAGTCACTTTCCTTCTCTAGGCTTAGTTTTAGCATTCATAGAATGAGAGTTACTGAGATTTAAAGGTGGTTAGTGAGGACTGAATGTGATATACTTAGCATAATGTCTGGCAGTCAGTAGGAACTCAACAAACATGAGTTGTTCAACTGGTCCAATATCTATTCAAAGAGAGGATTGAATATGATGATTTTTAAGGAGGACACCTGAGTTTCATTGGGTGATGGATTACTTTATTTTTAAATTTTGATAGAAAAAGGAATGTTTAAAGAATGTTTAAAGAATCACATCAAAGTTTTTTGTAAAATGTTTAAAGAATCACATCAAAGTTTTTTCTCACCAATCAGAATTAACATTATTGTCTTGATGGTTGACACCCCAACATCCCGTCTACCTGGTGGTTTGTCTAAAACAATCATGCTCACCTCAATCCCTTTGCCAATATTTTATTTAGGAATGAGTGTATTTGGTTTGGGAATTGAATGGGTGATGTGATACTGGCCTTGAATACATGAGGGAAAATTTGTTATGGGACTTTTAGAAAGGCTTTGTAACCTATGAGAAAGGAATATAAGATATTTGCCCTTTCTATCTCTGTCATTACTATTTCTTGATGTGATGTCTGGAACGCTGGCAGCCATATTATGGCTATGAAGAGTGCCAGCCTGAGGGGCAAAGCCACCACACTTCGGATGGCAGAACAGAATGATAGAATAAACTTGGTTTCTTGATCTTGCTGTCAAACCACAAAGTTAATCAACCCTGAAAACAAGCCTTCTTTTGAATTTCTATGAACTAATCTGCAGACTTTATTCAGATTCACGAATTTTTCCACTGATGTCTTTTTATCTGTTCCCAGATCGAATCCAGAATACGACATTGCATTTAGACCCTTCCCCATTCCCCACTCTCACCTCTGTCCACATTTAAAAAATTACTTTTATTGGAGTAGAGTTGATTTACAATGTTGTGTTAGTTTCTGCTGTACAGCAAAGTGAATCAGCCATGCAAATACATATATCCACTCTCTTCCAGACTCCATTCCTGTGTAGGTCATTACAGAGTCCCCTGTGCTCTACAGCAGGTTCCTTTTTTTTTTTTTTTTTTGCGGTGCACAGGTCTCTCACTGTTGTGGCCTCTCCCGTTGCGGAGCACAGGCTCCAGACACGCAGGCTCAGCGGCCATGACTCACGGGCCCAGCTGCTCCGCAGCATGTGGGATCCTCCCAGACTGGGGCACGAACCCATGTCCCCTGCATCGGCAGGCGGACTCTCAACCACTGTGCCACCAGGGAAGTCCCTACAGCAGGTTCTTATTAGTTATCTTTTATACATAGTAGTGTGTATATGCAATCCCAATCTCCCAATTTATCCCCCACCCCTTTCCCCCTTGGTAACCATAAATTTGTTTTCTACATCTGTGACTCAATTTCTGTTTTCTAAATAGGTTCATTTGTACCATTTTTTTAGATTCCACATATATGAGATATATGATATTTGTCTTTGTCTGACTTACTTCATTCAGTATGACAATCTGTAGGTCCATCCATGTTGCTGCAAATGGCATTATTTCAGTCTTTTTTGGCTGAGTAATATTCCATGGTATATGTACCACATCTTCATCCTCCATTGATAGACATTTAGGTTGCTTCCATGTCCTGGCTGTTGTAAATAGTGCTGCAGTGAACACTGGCATGCATGTATCTTTTTGAATTATGGTTTTCTCCAGATATATGCCCAGGAGTGGGATTGCTGGATCATATGGTAGCTCTATTTTTAGGTTTATTTTTTTTAACCTCTTTATTGGAATATAATTGCTTTACAATGGTGTGTTAGTTTGTGCTTTATAACAAAGTGAATCAGTTATACATATACATATATCCCCATATCTCCTCCCTCTTGTGTCTCCCTCCCAGCCTCCCTATCCCACCCTGCTAGGTGGACAAAAATCACTGAGCTGATCTCCCTGTGCTATGCAGCTATTTACCACTGGCTATCTATTTTATATTTGGTAGTGTATATATGTCCATGCTGCTCTCTCACTTCATCCCATCTTACCCTGACCCTCCGCATGTCCTCAAGTCCATTTTCTACGTCTGCGTCTTT
This sequence comes from Pseudorca crassidens, assembly GCF_039906515.1. Taxonomy (NCBI): domain Eukaryota; kingdom Metazoa; phylum Chordata; class Mammalia; order Artiodactyla; family Delphinidae; genus Pseudorca; species Pseudorca crassidens. The sequence goes on along the minus strand of NC_090298.1, from coordinate 132,535,965 downwards.
ATTCCTGTCCTGCCCCTAGGTTCTTCAGAACCATTTTCTTCTTTTGTTTTTAGATTCCATATATATGTGTTAGCATACGGTATTTGTTTTGCTCTTCCTGACTTACTTCACTCTGTATGACAGACTCTAGGTCCATCCACCTCATTACAAATAACTCAATTTCGTTTCTTTTTATGGCTGAGTAATATTCCATTGTATATATGTGCCACATCTTCTTTATCCATTTATCTGTCGATGGACACTTAGGTTCCTTCCATGTCCTGGCTATTAAAAATAGAGCTGCAATGAACATTGTGGTACATGACTCTCTTTGAATTATGGTTTTCTCAGGGTATATTCCCAGTAGTGGGATTGTTGTGTTGTATGGTAGTTCTGTTTTTAGTTTTTTAAGGAACATACTGTTCCCCATAGCCCTGTATCAATTTACATTCCCACCAACAGTGTATGAGGGTTCCCTTTTCTCCACATCCTCTCCAGCAAGTATTGCTTGTAGTTTTTTGATGATGGCCATTCTGACCGGTGTGTGGTGATACCTCATTGTAGTTTTGATTTGCATTTCTCTAATGATTAGTGATATTGAGCATCCTTTCATGTGTTTGTTGGCAATCTGTATATCTTCTTTGGAGAAATGTCTGTTTCAGTCTTCTGCCCATTTTTGGATTGGGTTGTTTGTTTTTTTGATATTGAGCTGCATGAGCTACTTGTAAATTTTGGAGATTAATCCTTTGTCAGTTGCTTCATTTGCAAATATTTTCTCCCATTCTGAGGGTTGTCTTTCCGTCTTGTTTATAATTTCCTTTGCTGTGCAAAAGCTTTTAAGTTTCATTAGGTCCCATACGTTTATTTTTGTTTTTATTTCCATTCCCCTGGGAGGTGGGTCAAAAAAGATCTTGCAGTGATTTATGTCATAGAGTGTTCTCTCTATGTTTTCTGCTAAGGGTTTTGTAGTGTCTGGCCTTACATTTAGGGCTTTAATCCATTTTGAGTTTATTTTTGTGTATGGTGTTAGGAAGTGTTCTAATTTCATTCTTTTACATGTAGCTGTCCAGTTTTCCTAGCACCACTTATTGAACAGGCTGTCTTTTTTCCATTGTATAATCTTGTCTCCTTCATTAAAGATAAGGAGACCATATGTGTGTAGATTTATCTCTGGACTTTCTATCCTGTTCCATTGATCTATGTTTCTGTTTTTGTGCCTGTACCATACTGTCTTGATTACTGTAGCTTTGTAGTATAGTCAGAAGTCAGGGAGCCTGATTCCCACAGCTCCATTTTTCCTTCTCAAGATTGTTTGGTTATTCGGGGTGTTTTGTGTTTCCATTCAAATTGTGCAACTTTTTGTTCTAGTTCTGTCAAAAATGCCATTGGTATTTTGATAGGGATTGCATTGAATCTGTAGTTTGCTTTGGGTAGTCTAGTCATTTTCACAGTGTTGATTCTTCCAATCCAAGAACGTGGTATATCTCTCCATCTGTTTGTATCACTTTTAATTTCTTTCATTAGTGTCTTATAGTTTTCTGCATAGAGGTCTTTTGTCTCCTTAGGTAGGTTTATTCCTAGGTATTTTATTCTTTTTGTTTCAGTGGTAAATGGGAGTGTTTCCTTACTTTCCCTTTCAGATTTTTCATCATTAGTGTATAGGAATGCCAGAGATTTCTGTGCATTAATTTTGTATCCTGCTGCTTTACCAAATTCATTGATTAGCTCTAGCAGTTTTCTGCTATCACCTTTAGGATTCTCTAAGTATAGTATCATGTCATGTGCAAACAGTGACAGCTTTACTTCTTCTTTTCCAATTTGGATTCCTTTTATTTTTCTTCTCTGATTGCTGTGGCTAAAACTTCCAAAACTATTTTGAATAATAGTGCTGAGAGTGGGCAACTTTGTCTTGTTCCTGATCTTAGTGGTAATGCTTTCAGTTTTTCACCATTGAGAATGATGTTGGCTGTGGGTTTGTCATATATGGCCTTTATTATGTTGAGGTAAGTTCCCTCTCTGCCTACTTTCTGGAGGGTTTTTACCAAAAATGGTGTTGAATTTTGTCAAAAGCTTTTTCTGCATCTATTGAGATGATCATGTGGTTTTTCTCCTTGAATTTTTAATATGGTGTATCACATTGATTGATTTGTGTATACTGAAGAATCCTTGCATTCCTGGGATAAACCCCACTTGATCATGGTGATGATACTTTTAATGTGCTGTTGAATTCTGTTTGCTAGTGTTCTGTTGAGGATTTTTGCATCTATGTTCATCAGTGATATTGGCCTTTAGTTGCTTTTTTTTTGACATCTTTGTCTCGTTTTGGTATCAGGGTGATGGTGGCCTTGTAGAATGAATTTGGGAGTGTTCCTCCCTGTTCTATATTTTGGAAGAGTTTGAGAAGGATAATTGTTAGCTCTTCCCTAAATGCTTGCTAGAATTCACCTGTGAATCCATCTGGTCCTGGACTTTTGTTTGTTGGAAGATTTTTAATCACAGTCTCAATTTCAGTGCTTGTGATTGGTCTGTTCATATTTTCTGTTTCTTCCTGATTCAGTCTTGGCAGGTTGTGCATTTCTAAGAATTTGTCCATTTCTTCCAGGTTGTCCATTTTATTGGCATATAGTTGCTCGTAGTAATCTCTCATGATCCTTTGTATTTCTTCAGTGTCAGTTGTTACTTCTCCTTTTTTATTTCTAATTCTATTGGATTGAGTCTTCTCCCTTTTTTTCTTCATGAGTCTGGCTAATGGTTTATCAATGTTGTTTATCTTCTTAAGGAACCAACTCTTAGTTTTATTGATCTTTGCTGTTGTTTCCGTCATTTCTTTTCATTTATTTCTGATCTGATCTTTATGTTTTCTTTCCTTCTGCTAACTTTAAGTGTTTTTGTTCTTTCTCTAATTGCTTTAGGTGAAAGTTTAGGTTGTTTATTTGAGAAGTTTCTTGTTTCTTAAGGTAGGATTGTATTGCTATAAACTTTCCCCTTAGAACTGCTTTTGCTGCATTTCACAGGTTTTGGGTCATTGTGTTTTCATTGTCATTTGTTTCTAGGTATTTTTTGATTTCCTCTGTGATCTCTTGGTTATTTTGTAGTGTATTGTTTAGACTGCATGTTTTTGTACTTTTTACAGCTTTTTTCTGTAATTGATATCTAGTCTCATAGCATTGTGGTCAGAAAAGATACTTGATACGATTTCAATTTTCTTAAATTTACCAAGGCTTGATATGTCACCCAACATATGATCTAACCTGGAGAATATTCCATGAGCACATGAGAAGAAAATGTATTCTGTTGTTTTTGGATGGAATGTCCTATAAATATCAATCAAGTCCATCTTGTTTAACATATCATTTAAAGCTTGTATATCCTTATTTATTTTCATTTTGGAAGACTGTCCATTGGTGAAAGTGGTGTGTTAAAGTCTCCTACTATGATTGTGTTTCTGTCGATTTCCCGTTTTAGGCTGTTAGCATTTGCCTTATGTATTGAGGTGCTCCTATGTTGAGTGCATAAATATTTACAATCGTTATATCTTCTTCTTGGATTGATCCTTTGATCACTATGTAGTGTCCTTCCTTGTCTCTTGTAATAGTCTTTATTTTAAAGAGTATTTTGTCTGATATGAGAATTGCTACACCAGCTTTCTTTTGATTTCCATTTGCATGGAATATCTTTTTCCATCCCCTCACTTTCAGTCTGTATGTATCCCTAGGTCTGAAGTGGGTCTCTTGTAGACAGCGTATATACGGGTCTTATTTTTGCATCCATTCAGCCAGTCTGTGTCTTTTGGTTGGAGCATTTAATCCATTTATATTTAAGGCAATTATCAATATGTATGTTCCTATTACCTTTTTTTTAAACTGTTTTGCGTTTGCTTTTGTATGTCTTCTCCTTCTCTTATGTTTCCTGCCTAGAGAAGTTCCTTTAGCATTTGTTGTATATCTGGTTTGGTGGTGCTGAATTCTCTTAACTTTTGCTTGTCCGTAAAGCTTTTAATTTCTCCGTCAAATGTGAAAGAGATCCTTGCTGGGTAGAGTAATCTTGGTTGTAGGTTTTTCCCTTTCATCACTTTAAGTATGTCCTGCCATTTGTTCTGGCTTGCAGAGTTTCTGCTGAAGCTGTTAACCTTATGAGGATTCCCTTTATGTTATTTGTTGCTTTTCCCTTGCTGCTTTTAATATTTTTTCTTTGTATTTAATTTTTGATAGTTTGATTAATATGTGTCTTGGCATGTTTCTCCTTGGATTTATCCTGTATGGGATTCTCTGTGCTTCCTGGACTTGATTGACTCTTTCCTTTCCCATGTTAAGGAAGTTTTCTACTGTAATCTCTTCAAATATTTTCTCAGACCCTTTCTTTTTCTCTTCTTCTTCTGGGACCTGTATAATTCGAATGTCAGTGTGTTTAATGTTGTCCCAGATGTTTCTGAGACTGTCCTCAATTATTTTCATTCTTTTTTCTTTTATCTGCTCTGAGGTAGTTATTTCCACTATTTTATCATCCAGGTCACTTGTCCGTTCTTCTGCCTCAGTTATCCTGCTATTGATTCCTTCCAGAGAATTTTTAATTTCATTTATTGTGTTGTTCATCATTGTTTGTTTGCTCTTTAGTTCTTCTAGTTGCTTGTTAAACATTTCTTGTATTTTCTCCATTCTATTTCCAAGATTTTGGGTCATCTTTACTATCATTATTCTGAATTCTTTTTCAGGTACACTGCCTATTTCTTCTTCATTTGTTTGGTCTGGTGGGTTTTTACCTTGCTGCTTCATCTGCTGCATATTTCTCTGTCTTCCCATTTTGCTTAACTCACTGTGTTTGGCGTCTCATTTTTGCAGGTTCCAAGTTCGTAGTTCCTGTTGTTTTTGGTGTCTGTCCCCAGTGGGTAAGGTTGGTTCAGTGGCTTGTGTAGGCTTCCTGGTGGAGGGAACTGGTGCCTGTGTTCTGGTGGATGGGGCTCGATCTTGTCTTTCCGGTGGACAGGACCACGTCCGGTGGTGTGTTTTGGGGTGTCTGTGACCTTATTATAATTTTAGGCAGCCTCTCTGCTACCGGGTTGACTTGTGTTCCTGTCTTGTTAGTTGTTTGGCATAGGGTGTCCAGCACTGTAGCTTGCTGGTTGTTGAGTGGAGCTGGGTTTGAGCATTGAGATGGAGATCTCTGGGTGAGCTTTTGCTGTTTGATATTATGTGGAGCCAGGAGGTCTCTGGTGGACCAGTGTCCTGAAATCAGCTCTCCCACCTCAGAAGCTGAAGCCTGACACCCAGCTGGAGCACCAAGACTTTGTCAGTGACATGGCTCAGAAGAAAAGGGAGGGGAAAAAAAAGCAGAAAAGAAATGAATAAAATAAAATAAAGTTATTAAAATAAAAAATTTTTAAGAATTATTAAAAATAAAAAAATATTAAAAAGTAATGAAAGAAAGAAGAAGGAAGCAACCAAACCTAAAAACAAATCCACCAATGATAACAAGTGCTGAAAACTATACAAAAAAACAAGAAACAGAGAGAACCCTAGGACAAATGGTAAAAGCAAAGCTGTACAGACAAAATCACACAAAGAAGCATACACACCAAAAGAGAAAAAAGAAAGAAATATATATATATTTTTAAAAAGGAAGAGAGCAACCAAATCAATAAACAAATCTACCAATGATATTAAGCTCTAAATACTAAACTAAGATAAACATAAAACCAGAAAGAAATTAGAGGCAGAAAGCAAACCCCAAGTCTACAGTTGCTTGCAAAGTCCACCGCCTGAATTTTGGCATGATTCAGCATCTCTTCAGGTATTCCACAGATGCAGGGTACATCAAGTTGATTGTGGAGATTTAATCTGCTGCTCCTGGGGCTGCTGGGGAAAATTTCCCTTTCTCTGCTTTGTTTGCACATCTCCTGGGGTTCAGCTTTGGATTTGGCCCCACCCCTGCTCTGTGTGTAGGTCACCTGAGGGTGTCTGTTTCCGCTCAGACAAGATGGGACTATAGTAGCCGCTGGTTAGGGGGCTCTGGCTCACTCAGACTGGCGTGGGGGGGAGGAGTACAGAATGCGGGGCGAGCCTGGGGCGGCAGAAGCTGGTGTGATGTTGCAACAGCCTGAGGCACGCCATCTGTTCTCCCCGGGAAGTTGTCCCCGGATCACTGGACACTGGCAGTGGTGGGCTGCACAGGCTCCCAGGAGGGGAGGTGTGGATAGTGACCTGTGCTTGCACACAGGCTTCTTGGTGGCTGCAGCAGCAGCCTTAGCGTTTCATGCCCATCTCTGGTGTCCGTGCTGATAGCCGCAGCTCGCGCCCATGTCTGGAGCTCGTTGAGGCGGTTCTCTGAATCCCTTCTCCTCGCGCACCCTGAAACAATGGTCTCTTGCCTCTTAGGCAGGTCCAGAAATATCCCGGACTCCCTCCCAGCTAGCTGTGGTGCACTAGCCCCCTTCAGGCTGTGTTCACGCAGCCATCCCCAGTCCTCTCCCTGGGATCCAACCTCCGAAGCCCAAGCCCGAGCCTCAGCTCGCAGCCCCGCCCGCCCCGGCAGGTGAGCAGACAAGCTTCTCAGGCTGGTGAGTGCTGGTCGGCACAGATCCTCTGTGTGGGAATCTCTCCGCTTTGCCCTCCACACCCCTGTTGCTGCGCTCTCCTCCGCAGCTCCAAATCTTCCTCACCGCCCACCCCTCATCCCCACCAGTGAAGGGGCTTCCTTGTGTGTGGAAACTTCCTCCTTCACAGCTCCCTCCCAGAGGTGCAGGTCCTGTCCCTATTCTTTTGTCTCTGTTTATTCTTTTTTGTTTTGCCCTACCCAGGTACGTGGGGAGTTTCTTGCTGTTTGGGAAGTCTGAGGTCTTCTGCCAGTGTTCAGTAGGAGTTGTTCCACATGTAGGTGTATTTATAATGTATTTGTGGGAAGGTGATCTCCATGTCTTACTCCTCCACCATCTTGAGGGTCCCTCCTATTTTTAGTTTTTTACGGAGTCGCCATACTGTTCTCCATAGTGGCTGTACCAATTTACATTCCCACCAGCAGTATCCCTCTCTACACATTTTTAAGAGAATGTTTCTCAGTTTGCATTAGCCTAATGGTTCCCTGTGATTGCATTTGAGTTAAACATTCTTGGCCAGAACACCCCATGAGTGATGTATCCTTCTGAGGGTATCACATCTGGTTACACCTGATATTCATTGGTCCTACTTGGTGGTGTTAATGTTGGTCACTCAGTAAGGTGCTATCTGATTTATCCACTGTCTATTATATGTGTTTCCCCCTTATAAGTAATAATAAAGCCCATGCATATATCCTGTTCCTCATCAAAATTTTCCTGTAGATTTAACATTCATGGATACTTCTTCCCAGATCTAATCTTTATTTAGATGGTTGCAAACTGTTAATTTTCTACCTGCAGCATGGCTTCTGTGTTCACCAGTCAGCCATTAGCATTTTACTATAATTATTCTACCTTATTTCCCTAACTACATTTTATAGGAATGAACTCACGAATCCTTACATTTTCTCTCAATGGTTTATAATTCATTACTGTCCTGAATTATTTTGGTGCCCAAAGCTGGCTCCTGTGTCCTTGTGACATGCTCTCATCAGTTTTTGAATACCTCCTTACTTTCTGGCATATTCCAGTATATTCCAGGCTCATCTTGTTCCAAACTGGCGCAAACCTTGGAATCAGAATCAACCATGGTTTCTTTCAGTGGAGAATTGTGTTAGAGACCAATATCTCAGTGTTAGGTATACCCGTTACTAGTGGGAAGTCTTTGCTTCTTTCAGTGGGCAGATGTTTTCTGTCTTGCTCTTCCAACTAGAATTTCCAGTTTAGTATAGAATAGGAGCAGTGATGAAATTTACTCCTGACTTTTAAAGCAAATGTCTCTATCCTTTCAGTGCTAACTGTAATATTTGTTAGACATTTTGGATGTTATTTCCTTTATCCAATTAAGGAATTTCTATTCCTATTTTGCTGATTGGTTTTATCATAATCGTTCATTTTTATGAGAATTTTTAATGTATATAGTAAGATCATCTTTTTCCTCTGTTAAACAGTTCTTGCATTCATATAGTTAATTAGTTGATAAAATTGCCTTGCTAATATTTTACTTAGGATCTTTGAATCTTTTTTTCATTTTATCCTGAATCCCCATTTTAGGAATTTTCATTCTTGGCTTTCTGTCCTGCATTCTGAGTAATTTCTTCAGATATATATTACAACCCACAAATTTTCTCATTAGGGATGTTTAGTCTCTATTTGTCCCACCCATTGAAAATAATGTATAGTGAATATGACTATTATTTATATAATATATTTTATATATAATAATAAAATATTTTTATTTCTGAGTTATTTCATTCATTTTTAAAACTACTAGTTCATTTTTGATAGTCTTCTGATTCCACCTCTTATTTATTTATTTTTTTTTGGCGGTACGTGGGCCTCTCACCGCTGCGGCCTCTCCTGCTGCGGAGCACAGGCTCCGGACGCACAGGCTCAGCGGCCATGGGTCACGGGCCCAGCCGCTCCGCGGCATGGGATCTTCCCGGACCAGGGCATGAACCCGCGTCCCCTGCATCAGCAGGTGGACCCCCAACCACTGTGCCACCAGGGAAGCCGTCCACATCTTAGTTTTTAAATCATAAACTGTCATGTTAAATTCTCAATCTGATTCTAATATCTGAAGTCCTTGGGGAAAGAAGAGTCCAAATCTGTCATTGTTTCTTTCTGCTGACTCTCCCTCATGGTGGTTCCTTTCCTTGTGTGTCTGGTAATGTTTGGTTGTGAGAATATATGAGGTTGATTTTAAATTGAAGACGGTTTCTTCAAGAGAGAACTTGTAATTGTTTTGCTTATGATGTGAAACTGGGAGTGCTACCAACATTGGGACCACCTTAGTTCATTCCAGAGTCATTGGCTTATTTTGTGAATTTACATTTAGCCTCCACCCCCAACTTGCTATTGACTTAAGTTCTAGTCTTGCAATTGAAACAGTGTGTAAAACACTTCACTCTCTGTGTAACCATACCATTCCTATGTGCTTACTGCTCATGGTTCTAATTAAGTTCATTTTGGGGGGTGGGGGGTGGGGTGGGAACACATATGTATTACTTCCTCTTTGTGAATTACTTTTGCTTCCTGTGAGTCTAGCAGTGAAATTAAAACTGTGCTGTGTGTGGGATCTAGCTGTTTTGAAGGGGTGGGCATTCAAGAATCTATCCATAATACTGCTGAAAACAGACTATAATTCTTCTTGGTTATGCTTTAGTGACTTTTTTAAAAAACAAAATTCTTTTTCATCTGAGTCTACAATATACAGTGATGAAAGAGGCAGGACCAGAATAATTTTAATTATCATTTCCATTTGGAATGGAGAAGAATTAGAGATATACAGTAGTCACTGGTATGGAGCAATTTCAAAAGCCCTGGGGCTCACATTTTTGGACCTTACTGGCTTGTTATTGGAGGATATTCCTTCATTGGTTTCCATTCTGCTCCTTGGGAATATTTCCATTGTAAATTGTACTTCCCAGATCGTATCTGCCTTTTGGGAGATTATTCTGTTTGCAGTATTCTTCTTGGTCACCAGTGTTGTGGGTATAGAGATTTTATACTTTTCTTGGGAGCTGGCTCAGCTCCTTTCTTGACAAGTGATGTTTGGAGGTCCTACTGTGGTTTCAAGTCTTAAATAGTCAGTTAGTTTTAGACCAGGCTCTTGACAATACAATGCTTTTAAAAACTCAGTAGTCATGTTAGCCATTGGATTCCACTTGATCCATGTGCCAGTAGCCACTCTTATCTTTTAATAATGTCCTTCATAAGGACATGGTCAAGCATTTGGACAGAGAGACTAAAGAGGCTGGGCTCTGGAGCCAGAGTGATTCCTGCCAGTATCCCATCTCTGCTATTCGTGATCTCTGCTATCCTGGACAAATGATTTAACTTCTTGATATTTCGATTTCTTTGTCTGTAAGATGGGAGTAATAATAATAGTACCTTATTTTTTTGTGGCCTGTTGTAAGGATTTACTGAGAAAATGCATACAAAAGAGCTGGTGCAGGGTAAGTACTGAGTAAATGACAGCTGTCATCGTTAATATTTATATGATCACAGCAGATGAGTTTTTTAATTTCGATTTTCTAACACAGCTGCAAGCCTTTGTTCGTGCTCTATGCCTGGCCTGTAGGCTCTTTGCCTATCAAAATTCTGTTTATTGGCTTCCCTGGTGGCACAGTTGTTAAGAATCTGCCTGCCAATGCAGGGGACACAGGTTTGAGCTCTGGTCCAGGAAGATCCCACATGCTGCAGAGCAACTAAGCCCGTGCACCACAACTACTGAGCCTGCGCTCTAGAGCCCACAAGCCACAACTACTGAGCCCGTGTGCCACAACTACTGAAGCCCACACACCTAGAGTCTGTGCTCTGCAACAAGAGAAGCCACCGCAGTGAGAAGCCTGCGCACCGCAACGAAGAGTACCCCCCACTCACCGCAGCTAGAGAAAGCCTGCACACAATGAAGCCAAAAAAAACGCAGCCAAAAAAAATGCAGCCAAAAAACAACGCAGCCCAAAAAAAAAAAAAAACACAGCAAAAAATATATATATATATTTTTTCAAGGCTCAGATAGATGAGTTACCACCTTTGCTACTATTAATCTTTTCCCTCACCTGTCAGTCAGATTTCATTTTGTCCTCTGTTTCCACAGCAGTTGTTTGCGCTTCTGGTCATCACTCATTTCACTCTACTTTTTATCACAGTGGCTTATGTATCTGCATGTTTTACCCACAAGAGGGCGGACCTGTCCTTATGCCATTATTTCCCTTCCTGCCTCAACTTGTACAAGTAGTTTCTCTCCTAATACTTGCATTGAATTGATTCATACAAGAGACTTCACAAAAGGACAGGTGGTGTGTCCCTTGGGATTGCATTCAGCTGTTTGTTTTAAGAAACCTGTCCTAACTGCTTAACCAAACTGGGGTTTCTTTTTCTCATGTTGAAAGTCGTGAGGTGGGGCTCATGCAGCTGTTCAAGGATGTCTTCAAGAACACACAGGCTCCTTCTTTATTCCTGGCCTACTATACTTAGTGTGTGGCTCTCAACCTCACAGTTACAAAATGGCAGATCCATCTCTGGGCATCGTATATGCATCCCAGCCAAGAAAGAGTGAGCGTGAAGGACAAAAGATGACCCAGCATCCAGTCACTTTGAAGGAGGTCCTCAGGCAGCTCCACCGGTGACTTATGCTTGTTTCGTTGGCAGGGGCTGGGTCATGTGACTGCCTTTAGCTGCAAGGGAGGACAGGAGATTGAGTATTTAACTGGGTATTATTTTAAGCAAACAACATCAGGGTTCTGGTAACAAGGGAAATGGGAAGTGAGTATTGGCCAGGCAACAAGCAGAGGCATATTGTTCATATTGTTTTATTGTTGGTGAAAACAATAGAAGCTGTCCCTGGACAGCCTGAGGAGAAAGGACACTGAGCACCTTGCAGAATGGAAGAAGTGTTGTCAAAGCCTGAGGAGGGTAGGTACCAGGGTAGCTCTGGGAACTCCAGCAGCAAGAATTTGTGGACTTTCTAGGGTACTACCATTTAGCTGACAGTAATAAACCAGGCTCCCGGCCACTTTGTTCGAAACTTCAGATTCCTGGGATAGAGAATTTGATGGGCTCAACCGAAGCCCCCAGTTTCCCTTGTTCACTTTGCTTCCTCTGGGTGACAGGATCACGGGGCATAGAGATGGCCTTTGGGCTCTGCCTACCCCTGAGTGTTAGAATTTACTCCCAAAGAAAAGTGAATTCTTGAGGGCTGGGTAGCTACTGTGATTGGTTCGGCATAGAAAAACTTAACTCAAGAGCTAGAATGCAGCCTTGCCAGGTTCTAGGGCTGCAAATTTCAGAATTCATCTAAGGAATTTTCACTCCTTCCCCATGAGTTGGCAGTCTGTTGGAATGATGTTTATCTATCTGGCGATAGATAAGTAGGTTTATTGGACACACAGAACTGTCAAACAAGCTGGGGATTTATATAATTTTTAAACTGGGTAGAATTTAGTTGAAGTTAGTAAGAAGAGCACCAGGTCTTGTGGGTAGCCAGAAGGTAAGAATTTCATCCTGATGGACTCTGTACCTAAAACTCATGTTAGTGATGAAAGGTTCTTTTGTTAACAAATTCTGGTTGTCTTTTCAGATTATCCCTGGGAAGGGGAGACAGGGGTAAACATTCTACTGTATCAGCTTTTTCCCTTCAAGGACTTAAAAATGAAAATGGCTTTCTTTTGTAGAAATTCTATTATTTCCTTTATTATGAGTCTGTTCAGTTTTATACCTGGTGGTTTGGGAAGTAGAAGGTAGGAAAGGTCTTGCCATTTGTTTTCTTACTACTTTGGTCCTTTTAGCTTCATCAAATAGCATCTAGCATCATGATAAACAGCAGGAACTTTGGAGTCTGACAGATCTGGCTTTGAGTCCTCACCTCTTTACTCATTGGCAATATGATCATGGGCTAATAAAGCCAATGAACTTTGGCCACACTGGGTATGATAGATATTTTGCAGGGTTAGTCCTTGCTAGTACATTTTTCTTGTGTGTGTGCGTATGTACATATAATATCTAATGCCTTTGTCCTGCTTTCATTACTTACCATTATGTCTTGGATGTCCTCTGTTATCTGCCTGTATAAGTCAACTTCATCTTTTTAATTGCTGCACTGTATTACAGTATATGATGGTGCTGTCCTTTATTTAACTCATTCTTTAATGGTGAATGTTTGTTTCCAAATTCTTACTGTTACAATCATACTGCAGCCTTAGATATTTCTGTTAACACATGTATGAGAACATATCTATTGGGATAAATTGCTTGAAGTATAATTGCTAAGTTACAGGGCATGTGAATTTTAGATTGTCATGAATGCAGCCAAATTGTCCTCCAAGAAGATTGTACCAGTTTACACTTGCACCAACAATTGCCTAGGAAAGCCTGTTTCTTACACCCTTACCAACACTACATTTTCAAACTTGTTAGTATTTGTTAATATGATAAAATTATATTTCATAGTTTTAAATAAAATTTCTTTGATTTTGAATGTGCATTTGCAGATATGTTTAAAAACCATTTGCATTTTTTTTCCTGCTACGTGTCTATCCATATTATTTTCACTTTGGGGGTAGTGAGAGAGAGTTTATTCTTCTGACATTGATTTGTCAGAATTTTTTGTGAATGGAGGTTTTTACCTTTTCTGTCATGTTGCATTTCCCTAACACATTTGTCTTTTTAGTGTTTATGGTTTTGAAATTTTAATGTAGTCATAGCTCTTAATCTTTGAGGCTTTTGGGTTATATATCTTGCTTTAGCTTTCCCCACTCCAATACTATTTTTAAAAATTGCAATGTTTTCTTTGACAACTTTCACAGTGTTACTTTTTTTTTACCTTTTGACCCATTGGAATCCATTTTGGTGTAAGTAGTGATGATACATTTATATTTTTCCTCTAGTGTCCTGCCAGTTGTCCCACCACCATTTATTGAACAATCCACATTTTCTCACTGCTCGTAAAAGCTATTTACGTGTAAGAATTTCTGTGTGTGTGTGTGTGTGTGTGTGTGTGTGTGTGTGTGTGTGTGTGTGTGTGTGTTTAGGATGGTGTGGCTACCTTGGACTTTCAGTTCTGTTCCATTGATCTGTCTGTCTTTTCCTGCAAAAAGCATAGTTTGAAAGTTACCGTACTGGCTAATCTTGATCCCAAGTTTATATTTAAAACTTTGACAGTCTGAGTTTAATAAAAGACATTAAGGCTTCTTTATTTTATTATTTTTGGGAGCCTCTGGTCATTACGTATCAAATCTGTAAGCAGTATGTTTATGTGACAGATTCAGTGTTTGACTTGGCAGATGAAATAGAGTCAGGTAAAATGGGAAAAAAAGAACATTTTACTTCCAAAGAGCCAGTAATTATTATCTAATAATGAATTACCACCCTGGAGCTTTGAAAAATGACAGGGCACATAGACAGCAAAGGGATTTATGAAGACTGGTGAGTGTTAAGGACTCAGGACAGTTGTTCATCATTCACGATGTGCTTTGCTTACACAGATCAAGGCCTGTTTTCACTCTGTGTGACCTTACCTTCTCTTCTTAGAGAATACTTTGTTGGCATTGTCGTTCCTCCGGGCCTTTGCACGTATGGTTTACCTCTGCCTGTAATGCTCTTTTCCCAGATAGCTGCACTCTCATGTTCTGGCTTTTGCCCAAATAGCCCCATGTCACAGAGGTCTTTCCTAACCAGCCTACCTAAAAGGTACTCTTACCTTGTGTTCTTTTTCTTTAAAGAACACAGTACTTCCTTACATATACCATTCTGCCCTCCCTGAGCCCCATGAGCTTGGCACATAGATAGCCTGGCATAGATGCGCTTAAATATTTGTGGAATGAACAAATATGCATTGCCATCACCTCATCTTGACAGCTTATTGCTAGTGTGCAACTAAGAAGTTACTGAAATGGAAGGGGGTTAGAATTCCTTTCATTTTTAAACCAAAATACTGGATTTCCTTTTTTTTGCGTTCCTCTGTTTTAGGAAAGTGTGACCAATACATTGACTCCCAAGAAGGTTAACTCTGCTCTGATGGGTGTTTGTATCTGTCAAAGAGATGGTGTTATTTCCAAATAAGAAGGACTGCTGGACTAGACAGCACAGAGAGCCATGACCCTACCAGGAGCTGAAAAGCCAGCAAGTGGTAGCCAGCTCTCAGTTTTCCTACACCCATGTGCAAAACAACACATGAGGAAACTGGCATGTTTTTCTTTCTTTCTTTCTTTTTTTATTTATTTTTATTTATTTGGTTGCACCAGGTCTCAGTTGTGGCAGATGGGCTCCTTAGTTGCAGTTCCAGGGCTCCTTAGTTCTGGCTCACCAGCTCCTTAGTTGTGGCACGCGAACTCCTAGTTGCGGCATGCATGTGGGATCTAGCTCCCTGACCAGGGATCAAACCCGGGCCCCCTGCATTGGGAGAGCAGAGTCCTATCCACTGCACCACCAGGGAAGTCCCTGGCATGTTTTCTATAATGCATGGAAACCTCACGTCACAAAACCCTAAGTCTCTACTTGTCTGAACCTATAGCAAATCATTATTTTTCCATTGGTACATTATAGGAAGATGAGAAAGAAAGAGCAAGTTTCATGAATCATACTTTGAGATTGCTTTTTAATAACCCAGAATGTCTACTTTCATGGGAACTTCTACATAGGAGGATATGGGGGGGAAATTTACTTGTAACTGGTGGTTAAGAGATTATCTTAAGGCTGTGTTTGCAAAACAAGGTTGAAAATTAATTTAGGAGTGATGATTGATCACTCCTTTAGCATGTCCAGGCCACATTCTGCCTCTGGACCTCCATCTGGATGAGATGGACAAGGGGAGTCACAGAACAGGTGGTCTCAAGGTTTAGAGCCTTGAGGCCCATGCAGCCTGGTCCCAGATGACTTCCTATGTAGTATGAAGTTCCTGGAATTCTCAGAGCCTCAGATGGGATCTCCTCTGGCTTCTTGAAATGCCCTTGGCACCTTCTTCTGTGATAATTGCCTTAGTTATGGCTTTTCAAGCTGGAAGAGAAATTCTTCACCTTGGTTTAAGAAAATAAGAAGCGTTTCGGACAGCTTCAGAGTTCTCATGGAACCTAGGGACAGTGACCCACAAGTGTGCTCTACAAGGTACCAGGAACAGAAGTGCAGGGGTGTGAATAGAAATCGGGTAGCTGTTCTTTCTAGCTGTCTGGGGGCTTCACTGACTTTTGCCCTCACTTCTCTCTGCACAACCCCCATGCCCTCTCTTTTGGCCGACCAGCTTTCTATGCTTCTCAGTTGTGCTTGGTGGAAAATAGCATCTCCGTAGTTCCTGAGCTTACACGCATAGCACTAGAAAAAATTAATGAATAGGTTTTAATCCAGTTCTGAACTCAGGAGAGAGAGAGAGAGATCTGATTAGACCAACTTGGGTCCAGGTGTTCATCCGAAGTCCGCTTAGCCATGGCCAGAGGTTTGATGTCAAGTGGAAGAAGTATGCACCTAGAATTACACCCCTGTGAGAAGCCTCCAGAGGGAGCCACTGACTGGACAGACCTCCCAAAGCTGTCACCAACACTGTAAAGCACATCCCAACATATTTAGGTATCTGAATACTCCCTATTCAGAAGTATAATGAGAAAAGAGACTAAATTGATTTCATTATTACATCCCAGCAACTAGTAGAATATTGATTTTAATTTAGACTACTAGGCAGATTCTTCTCAGGATCGTAGAAGTTGACTGCACAGAGCGGCAGGATCAAGGCGAGCGTTTCATGTTCTGTACGAGGTATAAAGGCCAGAGCAGACATGCACACTAGTTCTGTGTCGCAACACGCATATCGTTACATACAACGCTGAGCTCACTTTGGCTGCTTCGGGTCATTACTTCCTCTGCTTCTGTGATTTTATTTTTGACAGTATTACATTTCTTAACTTTCACTTTTCTCCCTTTCAGAAAGTGAAAGTCTCCCTCTCTCTACTACCAACACCTTTTCCTACTCTTCACACGTAACAGCGTGTTAGTTTCCTGTCTATCCAGCCAGGAAGCTCACATACGTTCATGTGGGTCTATCTGTAACTTATTTTTCTGCACATCATTATATCGTTTTTAGCAATATCGTTAGATTGCTTGCTGACATTTCCATGTCAACACACACATCTACCTCACTTTTCCCAACAGTTCAATATGAAAAAAATTTAAACGTGCAGAAAGGTGAAAGAAATTTTACCTATTACATAGGTTCCACCGTGAACATTTTACTATATTTGCATTGTCACGTATCTACCCCTCTGTCTCTCAATTAATTTTATTTTTTTGATGCATTTAAAGTAAGTGGTAGACACTGATCCACTTTCCCCTAAATACTTCCTATGCATATCATTAACTAGAGTTCAGTATTTGCTTACATTTTTCCTGTTTGGAGGTAAGTCTTACATAATGAAATTCAAAAATCCTAAGTGTAATCTATGATGAGTTTTGATGAGTTCACTTTTGTAACTCAAATCCCTATCAAGAAATAGAAAATTATCACAATCCCAGAAAGTATGTACTCTTTGGTGTAAGACTTCTTTCAACTCAGTATGATGTTTTTGAGATTCGTCCATGTTGTTGAAAAAAGCAGTAGTATGTTTTGTTTTGTTTTTTAAATTGCTGAGGAGTAGTACCTTGTATGAATATACCACAGTTTGTTCTTCCATTTTCCCCTTCATAGGCTCCTGGGCTATTAACAGTTTTTGGCACTTACGAGTGAAACTTCTATGAACATACTTGTGTAGATCTTTTGTGGACCTATTTCATTTCTGTTGTGAAAATACCTAGAATTGGAATTTCTGGGTCACAGGGTAGACAGTTTTTAAAAAGATTACAGGCGTTGCCTTATATAGATAAACCATAATTTAGCCATTCTCCTGTTGATGGACATTAAGAGTGTTACCATTTTTTTCTTTTGCAATAGTAAGTTTGTTATAGAAAACCTCTATCTATGTATATTTTTGTTTTCTTGAGAAAGTGAATCCACAGGTAAGTTTTGCTAGTGCTGGAATGACTGAGAGTTGAAGCCCACGTTAAATTACAGCCTGCTGGGAAGTTGCTCTAAGGCCTGGCAACTCGAAATGTGCTGCTTGCATCCGCAGTAGCAGCATCCCCTAGGAGCTTCTGAGAAATTCAAACTCTTAAGCCCCACTTCAGACCTGATGAATCAGAATCTGCATTTTAACCAGATTCTCAGGTGATTTCCTATGCACTCTCTAAATGAAATAAAATTAGCGGTAGGGGAGCTTTATTTTAGTTCAAAACAATTAGCTCTGTAGTAACTTCTCCTGGAAGGTGTGGGATTTCAAACGGTTGAAAGCAAAACAATTGACGCATGATCAAATTTTACAATGAATCAAGAAGCATAAAGCGGGCTTCCCTGGTGGCGCAGTGGTTGAGAGGCCGCCTGCCGATGCAGGGGACACGGGTTTGTGCCCCGGTCTGGGAAGATCCCACATGCCGCGGAGGGGCTGGGCCCATGAGCCATGGCTGCTGAGCCTGCGCGTCCGGAGCCTGTGCACTGCAATGGGAGAGGCCACAGCAGTGAGAGGCCCGCATACCGCCAAAAAAAAAAAAAAGAAGAAGAAGCATAAAGCTATAAGTTCTCAGGATAGGATACGACCTCCAAGTTGATTTATCTTAGTGGCCTTCTAACCGTGTTCCTCATGAGGCCTGATTCCCAGAGTGTCTTCTGGCCACTCTGAAGACTGAGGACTGAGTTGACAGGGCTCTGGAATTAGTCACTGTACCTCCCTCCCTCACCATGGAGTCATTTTTAACAATTCTACTTATATACTGGGAATTCCAGCAATATCATCTTAGATATGTAACCTTTTAGTTTGAAGAATTAAAAACCTACAGAAGAGATGACAATTTTCATTTATACAATGGAATTTAAAAGTTATATAATAGTTTAATTTATGTAGGTTAATACAAAGACCATCACATACCTTTCATGTACATTAACAAAATGTACATAATACTCTCTTTCTTACTTGCCATACACACACGCTCAGACATACACTTGTTTATGGATATATTTTACTGTGCGTTTGTTGAACTACTTGAAAGTGAATGGCAGATAACATGCCATTTTATCCCCAAATACTTGAGCACGTTTCCTAAGAACTCTCATTTTCGTACAGTCCCATGATATTACTACTACATCAAAGAAATTTCATATCAGTATTACATATTCAAATTCATCTCATTGTCCCAGTAATGTCTTTTGTACCTGTTTTTTTTTTAAAGGGAACTTTATTTTTTAAAATTAATTAATTAATTGATTTACATATGGCTGCGTTGGGTCTTTTGCTGCACGGGCTTTCTTTAGTTGCAGCGAGCGGGGGCTACTCTTCATTGCGGTGCGTGGGTTTCTCATTGTGGTGGATTCTCTTGTTGTGGAGCATGGGCTCTAGGCATGTGGGCTTCAGTAGTTGTGGCACGAGGGCTCAGTAGTTGTGGCTTGTGGGATCTTCCCGGACCAGGGCTCAAACCCGTTTCCTCTGCATTGGCAGGTAGATTCTTAACGACTGCGCCACCAGGGAAGCCCTGTACCTGTGTTTTTTTCCCTAGATCCAAATAAGAATCAGAATTATCTTTATTTATTCATTATCTATTGCTCTTTAACTCATTGCCCTAAAACTTAGTGGCTTAGACCAAATTTTATTATCTCACAGTTCCTGTGGGTCAGGAAGTCTGGGCAAGACTTAACTGAATCTTCTGCTTCAGGGTCTCTTTCAGGCCACAATAAAGGTTATTAAGTGAGGCTCTAGTCATGTCTGGGAGGGCTAGTCCCCACTTTTCCTTTTCCCCCAAGTTTTTAAAAGGCTAATTTTGCATGATTTTTTCCATATGAATTTTAAAACCAAAATCAAGTGTGTGGTTCCAGAAACAAACTTGTTGGTTTTAAGTTTAGGACTATATTTGCATTTATAAAAATAAGGTGGAAAACTGTCATCTGCATGATTCTTTTGCCTGTGGCTGTCCAGTTTTCTCCAACACCATTTATTGAAGAGACTGTCCTTTTCCCATTGTACAGTTGGCCCTTGAACAGCAAGGGTTTTTCAACTGCGTGGGTCTACATATATGTAGGTCTTTTTCAATAAATATACAGTTGGCTATGTTTTTTAAATTAATTAATTTATTTTTGACTGTGTTGGGTCTTCATTTCTGTGTGAGGGCTTTCTCTTGTTGTGGCAAGCGGGGGCCACTCTTCATCGCAGTGCGCAGGCCTTCACTATCGCGGCCTCTCTTTTTGCGGAGCACAGGCTCCAGATGCACAGGCTCAGTAGTTGCGGCTCACGGGCCTAGTTGCTCCACGGCATGTGGGATCTTCCCAGACCAGGGCTCGAACCCATGTCCCCTGTACTAGCAGGCAGACTCCCAACCACTGCGCCACCAGGGAAGCCCTACAGTTGGCTATTTTTTAATTGGATTTTTTTGCTTGTGTTTTGCTGTTGAGTTGTATGAGTTGTTCATATATTTCGGATATTAACCCCTTAGCCAGATAGATGATTTGCAAATATTTTCTCTCATTCAGTAGACTGCCTTTTCATTTTGTTGATAGTTTCCTTTGTTGCACAGAAGCTTTTTAGTTTGATGTAATCCCACTTTATTTGTTGTTGTTCTTGCTTTTGCTTTTGGTGTAGGATCCAAAAAAAATCTTCATCTAGACCAAGGACAAGGAGCTTAACACCTATGTTTTCTTGTAGGAGTTTTATGGTTTCAGATTTTAAATTCAGTCCTTTAATCCATTTTGAGCTAATGTTTGTGTATGGGATAAGATAGTGGTTCAGTTTGATTCTTTTGCACGTGGCTGTCCAGTTTTTCCCATCACCATTTATTGAAGAGACTGTCCTTTTCCCATTGTACAGTTGGCCCTTGAACAGCAAGGGTTTTTGAACTGCGTGGGTCCATGTGTATGTGGAATTGTTTTCAATAAATATGCAGTTGGCTCTCTGTATCCACAGGTTCTGCATCCATGGATTCAACCAGCCAGCAAACTTAACATATGTTCTGTGGTTGGTTGAATCCAAGGATGTGGAATTCATTGATATGGACTGCCAACTATGGGACCTGATCGTCCGTGGATTTTGGTGTCCGTGGCAGGTCCTGGAACCAATCCTCCATAGATACCAAGGGAGGGCTGTATATCCTTGGCTCCTTTGTTATAAATTATTTGACCACATGTGTGTGGATTTATTTATGGACTCTCTATTCTGATGAGTCTTTCTTTTCATATGTAAATTAAAAGACCATTTGTCCTTTGCTAAAGCTACCTCATTTTTTTGTTTGGATGGTAATTAGTTCTATTTCACATTTAAAATTGTTTTTTGTCTTCAAAGACTCCAATTATATGGGTTTTTTTGGTCTTTAGTTCTCTTCTGTGCCTAACTTTTTCTCTCTAATTCATTTTACCCTATTTCATTTATCCTTACCTACCAAGTCATCTCGTCCCCCGCTCTCCATACACACACACACACACACACACACACACACACAAGCATTGGCTTCCAGATCTGCCATCTGTGTTCTTGAGCAACTTCAGACCTCTTCCTTTCTATTTCCCGGTAGCCAGTGCTCTGATACACCAGGTCTCAGTTCGTTTTAAGAATGTGGCCACTCAGGGTGGGGTTCTCTTTCTACAGAAGCAGTTTTGTCTGTGTCCCCCCAGTGTTCGTATCCCACTGCGCACTCTTCTTTTCCCCATGGTCTGTGTGTGACTCTGCTCTGACATGGGCTCCAACTTGGCACTGATGACTTCAAAATGTTTATTTCCCTAGATACACATAACTTGTAGTTGAAAGCATTATCTGTTTCCTAGTAAAACACCATGGTTTTCATTTGTGTTCTGTTTGTTGGAATGGTTTTCAGAAGATGGGTGGAAAGATTCTGATTTCTGTAGTTGTCATAATTTCTTCAGGAAACCCAGAAATTAATATTTTATTTTCAATGAAGACTTTTAACTGCTAAAACATACAAAATAAGCTTGAAATTACTTATCTATTTTAGCAGCTCTTGTTTGAGGGACCACTGCAGTATCTCAGTGTCTTATATTTGAATACCTCCAGTGAATATCAATTCCAAAATGGGTTACTTTTTTTTTTTTAGTAATAATGTTCTCATTTGTTCTTATTTCTCCCTGTAGCTTTTTCTGACAGTTCCTAAATTCAGACCTTTAGGGTTACGTACAGTAGGTGAAAACTGTTTTCCAGCAAATGAATTTTACAGTGTTTGATGATTAAAAATCATGATCACAAGGGTTCTCTTTTTTCAGAATAGGTGATTTTAATTACTTCAACCTTCTTGTTGCTGCTAGGTATAGAAACGCAGTTTAATACATGAGCACGTTATAGGAGTGAGCCTTTGTGCTTATCTCAGTAGTTGTACTTAGACTGTTTTCTCCTGGAAGAGCATTCTGCATAACCTGTCTGTCTTAGTTTAGAGATGCCTATTTTCATTACTGAACAAAATTTAAATGCATATTTTATAAAACCAAAGTCTGGTTTTTAGGACTCTCATTGTTTATGTGTATGGTATAATTCCAAGTGAGCCCTGGAAAACCCACAAGTTTATGAGTTTGGAATCTGAATGGATGTACCTCTTTATCTTTAAAAATGCCCATTTTGAGTGTTTTACTAGAAGGTCCCAACTAAGAAAGTACTAGTAGATGTGAGAAGAGTGCAGTAATAATGACTTACAATCAAATGAAGGCCAATAAACATGTTCGTTTTTAGTATTTACTGTGGAGATCAATGGAGACTTAGAGATGAAATTTGTTTTAACTTTATCCAGCTTGCTTTCTTTGGCTTTTTATGGGTTTCTCAGTCACTTTGCTTGTCTGCTGTGTGAGTCCTAATTTGCTTATAAGGGCTGCTATAACCAATTTCAAAGCTGGAGCCAATAAAGTTACCATTACACACAAGGCTGTGTGTTACCATCGGGGCTAAATGTATCCTGTCTTCAGCAAAACCAATGGAGGAAGGACAAAGCCAAGGCATTAAAGGGAAGTATCCTACAGGGCAAGTTACGAGTAGCTCTGCAGCAAGGGGAGACGTTTTTTGTTTTTGTTTATTTACGAGTTTATTAATTTATTTATTTTTGCTGTGTTGGGTCTTCATTTCTGTGCGAGGACTTTCTCTAGCTGTGGCAAGCAGGGGCCGCTCTTCATCGCGGTGCGCGGGCCTCTCACTATCGCGGCCTCTCTTGTTGCGGAGCACAGGTTCCAGACGCGCAGGCTCAGTAGTTGTGGCTCATGGGCCTAGTTGCTCCGCGGCATATGGGATCCTCCCAGACCAGGGCTCGAACCCGTGTCCCCTGCATCAGGAGGCAGATTCTCAAGCACTGTGCCACCAGGGAAGCCCAGGGAGACGTTTTTGTAATAAATCAATGACTCAGCTTTCTTGCATCATTTTCTGACTTCAAAGTAAAGGCTCTAAAAGCTTAATGAAAAGATAATTTGTAAGAAACATAAACACTAAAACCTGGCCAAAGCTATTCTTTTAACCTGCTGACCCTAGATCTACCGAGAAAGTTAAGAGCTCTTATGAGACACGGTCCCCTACTGCGTCTCTGCTGAAAGTTAATTCTCCTTGAAAGGCATCTAGTTTTTTCTGTATTTGCTCAGGAATTTGCGTCCTGAGGTTCTAACATGCTGGTCTCCTCCCCCAACAGGCATATTATTGACTCTATTGCAGTTCCACTGTTCCAAGGCATCACTTTTCCACTGGGTCTACTTTCCTCCCCAGGGACTGCTAGTGCCATCACTGTGCTACTGCCCTTATGCCTTAACTGTTGGCTTAGACCTTCCTATAAAGACCTTCCTATAATGAATGACTGTTCTGCTGCTGCTTGCACAGATTTTGCATATAACTGGCCATGATGTAGGGTGTGAAGATGCTTATCTCATAGTCTCTGCCCTCAGAGTTTAAACTTTAATAGGGAAGATGTGGCATAAACCAACAACTGTCTCCCAGTCACCATTCCTTCATTCCTTGTTTAGGAGTCCTGAGCTTTATCTGGGCTCGTGGATGCCTAATGGCAGGTTGAGGTTGGAGGTTAAGACAGGGGGGATATTGTACGCAGACACCATGGAGCTGCCATATGGCCCTGGACTGCTTACACTGCTGTATGAGAGAGAATTGAACTCTCTTGATTAAACTGCTGTTATATTTCATAGCAGCCACTCTGGCATCCTAAGCATGGAAATAAGAATTTGAGCAAAGTTTTCTCCCAAATATGAGAGATAGCAGGGAGCTGGGGACAGTTTTGGAGCTCGGCAGGTAACTTGGTTGAGTAAAGTGGGCTGGTATAAGACGAAAGGAAGGTGTGGGGACCAGGTGAATTGTAGAGCTGTGACCTGCCTGAAGTCATTAACATTTAGACCATATTCTAGCCCCAGAAGGGCCTGCAATCACGACTCGGCCCAGCCAGTTTGTCAACTCTCATAAACTAAGAGCTGCTTTAATATATTTTGTTGTTGTTAGCAGCATGAAACCCTTTTTGAAAATCTCTTTTCTGACTAATTGGGCTCTGCTGTAAAACACAGTTTTAAAATGACTTATCTAGTCTAAGCCCCTTATTTAACAGATGGGGAAACTTAGGCTGAGAGAGATTTACTGTGAAACCAGAAGTATGTCATTTCACCTCCCTGGGCCTTGCTTTCCTCATATTTAAAACAAGCTTGAACTAATTAATCTCTGAAGTCTCTTGTGGTAAGGAATGAAGGAAGCACGGACCGCAGGAAACTAATATCTATTAATCAATTACTATGTGCTAGTGTGAAAAAACAGAGGCTTAGCGTTGTGTTTGTATCAAGTAGGACAGACACATTTAATTTCTGATATTCCAGCAATTACAAGGTAAGATATTTTAAAAGAAGATTGAATTTGTAATGTGCCTGAATTCACTTTTCCTAGCAATAGAAAATGGCAGGTAATTTTACGTACCCTCATTTTATTTAATTAGCTCAACTCTGCTGTGAAGTAGCCAGAGTAGTCATTTCTTTTAACAGCTAAAGAAACTGACGGTAACTGCTTTGCACACAGTAACAACGAGCAAATGACACAACCAAGACTGAAATCCAGGTCTACTACTCTTTATGAAAACTCTTCTTAAATTAAAAGACATGAAAATGTGTATGAATTCACCTGACACCTTATAAATATTTATAGATCTGCCCAAAATTATTGCAGAGTGTTTTGTTTTCATTATTAATAGCATATGCACATAGTACCTGTCTGTACCCAAAGGCGAAGGGTATTTGTTTTTCTTAGTCTTAAGGATCTATTTTTAATTTAATTTTATTTATTTTATTTTTTTAACATCTTTATTGGAGTATAATTGCTTTAGAGTGGTGTGTTAGTTTCTGCTTTATAACAAAGTGAATCAGCTATATATATACAGCTATACATATACATATATCCCCATATCTCTTCTCTCTTGCATCTCCCTCCCTCCCACCCTCCCTATCCCTCCCCTCTAGGTGGTCACAAAGCACCGAGCTGATCTCCCTGTGCTATGCGGCTGCTTCCCACTAGTTATCTATTTTATATTTGGTAGTCTATATATGTCCATGCCACTCTCTCACTTTGTCCCAGCTTACACTTCACCCTCCCTGTATCCTCAAGTCCATTCTCTAGTAGGTCTGCATCTTTATTCCCATCTTGCCCCTAGGTTCTTCATGACCATTTTCTTCTTCTTTTTTTTTTAGATTCCATATACATGTGTTAGCATACGGTATTTGTTTTTCTCTTTCTGGCTTACTTCACTCTGTATGACAGTCTCTAAGTCCATCCACCTCACTACAAATAACTCAGTTTCGTTCCTTTTTATGGCTGAGTAATATTCCATTGTATATATGTGCCACATCTTCTTTATCCATTCATCTGTTGATGGACACTTAGGTTGCTTCCATGTCCTGGCTATTGTAAATAGAGCTGCAATGAACATTGTGGTACATGACTCTTTTTGAATTATGGTTTTCTCAGGGTATATGCCCAGTAGTGGGATTGCTGGGTCATATGGTAGTTCTATTTTTAGTTTTTTGTGGAACCTCCATACTGTTCTCCATAGGGGCTGTATCAATTTACATTCCCACTGACAGTGCAAGAGGGTTCCCTTTACTCCACACCCTCTCCAGCATTTATTGTTTATAGATTTTTTTGATGATGGCCATTCTGACCGGTGTGAGATGATATCTCATTGTAGTTTTGATTTGCATTTCTCTAATGATTAATGATGTTAGAATTCTTTCATGTGTCTGTTGGCAATCTGTATATCTTCTTTGGAGAAATGTCTGTTTCGTTCTTCTGCCCATTTTTGGATTGGGTTTGTTTTTTTGATATTGAGCTGCATGAGCTGCTTGTAAATTTTGGAGATTAATCCTTTGTCAGTTGCTTCATTTGCAAATATTTTCTCCCATTCTGAGGGTTGGCTTTTGGTCTTGTTTATGGTTTCCTTTGCTGTACAAAAGCTTTGAAGTTTCATTAGGTCCCATATGTTTATTTTTGTTTTTATTTCCATTTCTCTAGGAGGAGGGTCAAAAAGAATCTTGCTGTGATTGTTGTCATACAGTGTTCTGCCTATGTTTTCCTCTAAGAGTTTCATGGTGTCTGGCCTTACATTTAGGAATTTAATCCATTTTGAGTTTATTTTTGTCTATGGTGTTAGGGAGTGTTCTAATTTCATTCTTTTACATGTAGCTGTCCAGCTGAAGAGGCTGTCTTTTCTCCACTGTATATTCCTGGCTCTTTTATCAAAGATAAGGTGACCATATGTGCATGAGTTTATCTCTGGGCTTTCTATCCTGTTCCATTGATCTATATTTCTGTTTTTGTGCCAGTACCATACTGTCTTGATTACTGTAGCTTTGTAGTATAGTCTGAAGTCAGGGAGCCTGATTCCTCCAGCTCTGTTTTTTGTTCTCAAGATTGCTTTGGCTATTCGGGGTCTTTTGTGTTTCCATACAAATTGTGAAATTTTTTGTTCTAGTTCTGTGAAAAATGCCCTTGGTAGTTTGATAGGGATTGCACTGAATCTGTAGATTGCTTTGGGTAGTCTAGTCATTTTCACAATGTTGATTCTTCCAATCGAAGAACATGGTATATCTCTCCATCTATTTGTATCATCTTTAATTTCTTTCATCAGTGTCTTATAGTTTTCTGCGTACAGGTCTTTTGTCTCCTTAGGTAGGTTTATTCCTTGATATTATATTCTTTTTGTTGCAGTGGTAAGAGGAGTGTTTTCTTAGTTTCACTTTTAGATTTTTCATCATAAGTGTATAGGAATGCAAGAGATTTCTGTGCATTAATTTTGTATCCTGCTACTTCACCAAATTCATTGATTAGCTCTAGTAGTTTTCTGGTGGCATCTTTAGGATTCTCTATGTATAGTATCATGTCATCTGCAAACAGTGACAGCTTTACTTCTTCTTTTCCAATTTGGATTCCTTTTATTTCTTTTTCTTCTCTGATTGCTGTGGCTAAAACTTCCAAAACTATGTTGAATAATAGTGGTGAGAGTGGGCAACATTGTCTTTTTCCTGATCTTAGTGGAAATGGTTTTAGTTTTTCACCATTGAGGATGATGTTGGCTTTGGGTTTGTCATATACGGCCTTTATTATTATGTTGAGGAAAGTTCCCTCTATGCCTACTTTCTGGAGAGTTTTTATCATAAATGGGTGTTGAATTTTGTCAAAAGCTTTCTCTGCATCTATTGAGATGATCATATGGTTTTTCTCCTTCAATGTGTTAATATGGTGTATCACATTGATTGATTTGCGTATATGGAAGAATCCTTGCATTCTTGGGATAAACCCCACTTGATCAAAGTGTATGATCCTTTTAATGTGTTGTTGGATTCTGTTTGCTTGTATTTTGTTGAGGATTTCTGCATTTAGGTTCATCAGTGATATTGGCCTGTAGTTTACTTTCTTTGTGACATCTTTTTCTTGTTTTGGCATCAGAGTGATGGTGGCCTCATAGAATGAGTTTGAGAGTGTTCCTCCCTCTGCTATATTTTGGAAGAGTTTGAGAAGGGTAGGTATTAGCTCTACTCTAAATGTTTGATAGAATTTGCCTATGAAGCCATCTGGTCCTGGGCTTTTGTTTGTTGGAAGATTTTTAATCAGAGTTTCAATTTCAGTTGTTGTGACTGGTCTGTTCCTACTTTCTGTTTCTTCCTGGTTCAGTCTCAGAAGGTTGTGCATTTCTAATAATTTGTCTATTTCTTCCAGGTGGTCCATTTTATTGGTATATAGTTGCTTGTAGTAATCTCTCATGATCCTTTGTATTTCTGCAGTGTCAGTTGTTACTTCTCCTTTTTATTTCTAATTCTATTGATTTGGATCTTCTCCCTTTTTTCCTTGGTAAGTCTGGCTAATGGTTTATCAATTTTATCTTCTGAAAGAACCAGCTTTAAGTTTTATTGATCTTTGCTATCATTTCCTTCATTTCTTTTTCATTTATTTCTGATCTGGTCTTTATGATTTCTTTCCTTCTGCTAACTTTGGGGTTTTTTTGTTCTTCTTTCTCTAATTGCTTAAGGTGAAAGGTTAGGTTGTTTATTTGAGATGTTTCTTGTTTCTTCACGTAGGATTGTATTGCTGTAAACTTCCCTCTTAGAACTGCTTTTGCTGCATCCCATAGGTTTTGGGTTGTTGTGTTTTCATTGTCATTTGTTTCTAGGTATTTTTTGATTTCCTCTTTGATTTCTTCAGTGATCTCTTGGTTATTGAGTAGTGTGTTGTTTAGCCTCCACGTGTTTGTATTTCTTACAGATTTTTTCCTGTAATTGATATCTAGTCTGATAGCATTGTGGTTGGAAAAGATACTTGATACGATTTCAATTTTCGTAAATTTACCAAGGCTTGATTTGTGACCCAAGATATGATCTATCCTGGAGAATGTTCCATGAGCACTTGAGAAGAATGTGTATTCTGTTGTTTTTGGATGGAATGTCCTATAAATATCAACTAAGTCCATCTTGTTTAATGTATCATTTAAAGCTTGTGTTTCCTTATTTATTTTCATTTTGGATGATCTGTCCATTGCTGAAAGTGGGGTGTTAAAGTCCCCTACTATGATTGTGTTACTGTCAATTTCCCCTTTTATGGCTCTTAGCATTTGCCTTATGTATTGTGGTGCTCCTATGTTGGGTGCATAAATATTTACAATTGTTATATCTTCTTGGATTGATCCCTTGATCATTATGTAGTGTGCTTCTTTGTCTCTTGTAATAGTCTTTATTTTAAAGTCTATTTTGTCTGATATGAGAATTGCTACTCCAGCTTTCTTTTGATTTTCATTTGCATGGAATATCTTTTTCCATCCCCTCACTTTCTGTTTGTGTGTGTCCCTAGGTCTGAAGTGGGTCTCTTGTAGAGAGCATATATACAGGTCTTGTTTTTGTATCCATTCAGCCAATCTATGTCTTTTGGTTGGAGCATTTAATCCATTTACATTTAAGGTAATTATCGATATGTGTGTTCCTATTATCATTTTCTTAACTGTTTTGGGTTTATTATTGTAGGTCTTTTTCTTCTCTTGTGTTTCCTGCCTAGAGAAGTTCCTTTAGTATTTTTTGTAAAGCTGGTTTGGTGGTGCTGAATTCTCTTAGCTTTTGCTTGTCTGTAAAGATTTTAATATCTCCGTCAAATCTGAACAAGATCCTTGGTGGGTAGAGTATTCTTAGTTGTAGGTTTTTCTCCTTTATCACTTTATGTCCTGCCACTCCCTTATGGCTTGTAGAGTTTCTGCTGAAAGATCAGCTGTTAACCTTATGGGGATTCCCTTATGTGTTATTTGTTGTTTTTCCCTTGCTGCTTTTAATATTTGTTCTTTGTATTTAATTTTTGGTAGTTTGATTAATATGTGTCTTGGCAGGTTTCTCCTTGGATTTATCCTGTATGGGACTCCCTGTGCTTCCTGGATGTGATTAACTGTCTCCTTTCCCATATTAGGGAAGTTTTCAACTATAATCTCTTCAGATATTTTCTCAGTCCCTTTCTTTTTCTCTTCTTCTGGGACCCCTATAATTCGAATGTTGTTGCGTTTAATGTTTCCCCATAGGTCTCTGAGACTGTCCTCAATTCTTTTCATTCTTTTTTCTTTATTATAACTGCTCTGCAGTAGTTATTTCCACTATTTTATCTTCCAGGTCACTTATCCATTCTTCTGCCTCAGTTATTCCGCTATTGAACCCTTCTAGAGAATTTTTAATTTCATTTATTGCGTTGTTCATCACTGTTTGTTTGCTCTTTAGTTCTTCTAGGTCCTTGTTAAACGTTTATTGTATTTTCTCCATTCTACTTCCAGAATTTTGGATCATCTTTACTATCATTATTCTGAATTCTTTTTCAGGTAGACTGCCTATTTCCTCTTCATTTGTTAGGTCTGGTGGGTTTTTATCTTGCTCCTTCATCTGCTGTGTGTTTCTCTGTCTTCTCATTTTGCTTAACTTACTGTGTTTGGGGGTCTTCTTTTTGCAGGCTGCAGGTTCATAGTTCCCATTGTTTTTGGTGTCTGTCCCCAGTGGGTAAGGTTGGTTCAGTGGTTTGTGTAGGCTTCCTGGTGGAGGGGACTAGTGCCTGTGTTCTGGTGGATGAGGCCTGATCTTGTCTTTCTGGTGGGCACGTCCACGTCTGGTGATGTGTTTTGGGGTGTCTGTAGCCTTATTATGATTTTAGGCAGCCTCTGTGCTAATGGATGTTCTTGTGTTCCTGTCTTGCTAGTTGTTTGGCATAGGGTGTCTAGCACTGTAGCTTGCTGGTTGTTGAGTGGAGCTGGGTCTTGGTGTTGAGATGGAGATCTCTGGGAGATTTTCACCATTTGATATTACATGGAGCTGGGAGGTCTCTTGTGGACCAGTGTCCTGAACTTGGCTGTCCTACCCCAGTGGCACAGCCCTGATGCCTGGCTGGGGCACCAAAATCCTGTCCTCCATACAGCTCAGAATAAAAGGGCAAAAAAAAAAAAAAAAAAAAAAAGGAAGAAAGAAGAAGATAAAATAAAGTAAAATAAAGTTATTAAAATGAAAAATAAAAAATAATTATTAAGAAAAAAAAATTTAAGTAATAAAAAAACAAAAAAACCCAGACAGACAGAACCCTAGGACAAATGGTAAAAGCAAAGCTATATCAACAACATCACACACAGAAGCATACACATTCACAAAAAGAGAAAAACGGAAAAAATATATATATATATCGTTGTTCTCAAAGTCCACCTCCTCAGTTTGGGATGATTCGTTTTCTATTCAGGTATTCCACAGATGCAGGGTACATCAAGTTGATTGTGGAGATTTAATCCGCTGCTCCTGAGGCTGCTGGGAGAGATTTCTCTTTCTCTTCTTTGTTCCCACAGCTCCCGGGGTTCAGCTTTGGATTTGGCTCCGCCTCTGCGTGTAGGTCGCCTGAGAGCGTCTGTTCTTCGCTCAGACAGGACGGGGTTAAAGGAGCCGCTGATTCGGGGACTCTGGCTCACTCAGGCCGGGGGGAGGGAGGGGAACGGATGTGGGGTGAGCCTGCGGCAGTAGAGGCTGGCGTGATGTTGCAGCAGCCTGAGACACGCCGTGTGTTCTCCTGGGGAAGTTGACCCTGGATCCCGGGAACCTGGCAGTGGTGGGCTGCACAGGCTCCCTGGAAGGCAGGTGTGGATAGTGACCTGTGCTCACAGACAGGCTTCTTGGTGGCAGCAACAGCGGCCGTAGCATCTCATGCCCATCTCTGGGGTCCGTGCTGATATCCACGGCTCGTATCCTTCTTTGGAGCTCCTTTAAGTGGCGCTCTTAATCTCTTCTCCTCCCGTACCAGGGCACAAAGAGGCCAGAAAATGTCTTTTGCCTCTTCGGCAGCTCCAGACTTTTTCCCGGACTCCCTCCCGGCTAGCCGTGGTGCACTAACCCCTTCAGGCTGTGTTCACGCCACCAACCCCAGTCCTGTGCCTGCGCTCCGACCAAAGCCCGAGCCTCAGCTCCCAGCCCCGCCCGCCCCAGCGGGTGAGCAGACAAACCTCTCACGCTGGTGAGTGCCGGTCAGCACCGATCCTCTGTGCGGGAATCTCTCCGCTTTGCCCTCCGCACCGCTGTTGCTGTGCTGTCCTCCACGGCTCTGAAGCTTCCCCCCTCTGCCACCCGCAGCCCGCGAAGGGGCTTCCTAGTGTGTGGAAATCTTTCCTTTTTCACAGCTCCTTCCCACTGGTGCAGATCCCGTCCCTATTCTCTTGTCTCCGTTTTTCCTTTTTTCTTTTGCCCTACCCAGGTACGTGGGGAGTTTCTTGCCTTTTGGGAGGTCTGAGGTCTTCTGCCAGCGTTCAGTAGGTGTTCTGTAGGAGTTGTTCCACATGTAGATGTATTTCTGATGTATTTGTGGGGAGGAAGGTGATCTCTGTGTCTTACTCTTCCGACATCTTGAAACTCCTCCAAGCCGAAGGGTATTAGAAGGTGATACGGTTGTTCTGCCTGAGCGTGAGGTACTTGGCTTCTGAAAGTAGCTTCAAGAGGCACTTGTTAGATGTTATGTTGTGCAAACAATTAGTTAATTAGAGAAAATAATTTTTAAGGAGAGTTTGGTAGAAGGTAGTTAAATCCTGTACTTCGTGCAGGATTCAGACTTGTACTATCCACTCTTTTCTGTTGTCTTCATAACTCTTACATATTGGAGATGACCAGAAAAATTAATCTGTGGCCATTTCATATGTCTCCTTTTAAAAAGAAAGGCCATTAAATCTTAAACTATATTAAGCATTAAATTTTTATGGTCAAATTGAGGTTCTGCACAAATACAGTTAATTAAATTTGTAGATGATCTACTGTCTGCATTTATAGGGTAGCCCTTGATTGAAAATGAGCTATAAAACACATGTTGAGTGAGTACTACGCAGCCTCCACATGCCAGGTGGCCATTTCTGGAACAAATGGTCTTCGTGTCCTGTTTCATTGCATAAGTGTGTGTTGGTGACTGAATGAGTCCAGTGTGAAATTTGCTGGCTCTTTTTCCTCTGTGTGGCCTCTGATTGTCGCCACCCTCCAACAGGGTTTTGTCCTCTCCTCTCATCTCCTCTTTCCAAACTCATCCCTTACGTATTGCCCATCTGATGTCAAATGGACAGTTCAATCAACATGTTTGAAACAAAACTTTTGATCTTTAGCACTACACAGTTCCTCTTTTCCAGTCTTCCACATCTCAGTAAGTGGTGGGACAACCCACCGTCGTGCTCCAGCCCAAAATCTGGGAATCACCCTTAATTCTTTCTTCACTTACCTCCAGTTGAATCCATCAACAAGTTGTATTCCCATCACCCTCAATGGTGTTTCTTCCACTGAGGCTCTTCTCCCTATTACACTCGTTCAGGGGGCTCCCCAAGCACAGATGTCATCTTCACGCATGAAAAAGGTATTCCCTTGGTGTGGACGCATTGTCAAAAGTCTCCTATTTCCAACTTGAATCAACTGCTCTCCAAGCTGGGTCACAGCTGTATTTTGACCCCACTGTGTCCCCTGGGTTTGGCATATTTGTAGTAGAGTCTGGGCAGCAGCACACTGCCGCCTGCTGGTCCAAGCCACCACTCCCTCTCACCTGGTCTCCTTCCGTCCCCTCCCAATTCCCCAGGCTTCTCTGTGTCCACTCTTGTTCCTCTACAACCTTTTGAACACATCATGGTGAAATCGATCTTTAAAAAATATATATCAGGTCATTTGGCTTTTCTGATTAAAGTCTGTCTTTGCTTCCCTATTGTGTGCAGCATAAAACCCAGAATGGTTAAAGGCCCTCCATGACCTGGCCCCTGACAGCCGCTCTTTCCACCCTCACTCTTATTGGACACAGTGGTGTCCTTCCTAATCTTGAACATGTCAGGCTGTTCCTGCCTGGTGGCCTATATATATATATATATTTATTTATTTATTTATTTATTTATTTATTTATTTTTAGTGTAATACATTTCTTTTGCTAGAGTTATTTTTTAAAATTTTATTGAAGTATAGTTGATTTACAATGTTGTGTTAATTTCAGCAAAGTGATTCAGTTATACATATATGTACATATTCTTTTTCATATTCTTTTCCATTATGGTTTATCACAGGATATTGAATATAGTTGCTTGTGCTATACAGTAGGACCTTGCTGTTTATCCATTCTACCTATAATAGTTTGTACCTGCTAATCCCAACCTCCCAACTTTTGTACATCTTTAGTTGATTGATGCCTTCTCCTCATCCTAGTCTCAGTTTAAATCTCACCTCCTTATGGGGGTCTTTCATGCCCCAGTTGTCTAAATTTGGTACACCAAATGCCCCACCCCCATCTCTCTCCTTGTTACACCATCACCCAGTTTTATTTTTCTCCATAGCCTTTAACACCATCTGAAATTAGTTTGCTTATTGTCTGCTTCTCCCACATTATAAACTCCTTGAGGGTGAAGAAGTTGTCTGGATTCTTCATTGTTATACCCTCAATACCTGAACGGGTGCTTGACACACAGTTGGCACTCAATAAATACTGATTGAATGACAGTGGGGTGGAGTCAGAATGCTCAGTTAAGGACCAGCAGAGAGGATAATGATACGCAGCATGCATATTTGGGAAAGCTGTTTAAAAATACATATTCATAAAGCAAACTTGAAAATAAGCCCATCTCCCCACTCCCGCTTCATCCTTTACCTGTGGTCTTCCATTTGTTTTAGTGGAGAAAGTTGAGTGGGGCTTGTTTGTATGTGTGCTGAGTCATTCGTTTTCAGGGGACTCTGACTGTTAATAATTCTCCTCCTAAGCAGAGAGTAAGACCTTGGTACTGGGAGAACTTTCTGCATAAGGACTCCTCCTGGCTCCAAGGTTGGGCCTCTCGCTGTCATTTGCTTTCCCAGCACAGTAGAACCAAAGCAGCATTGTTTAACCTTTTGGAAGGTGTGTATGAAATTTACATTAGCGGGGTTTTGCTGTTGGGTTACAAACCATTTTTCCCATGAATGTCAATGTGGCCGTTTGCTCTGAGAAATTATCTTCTGTCTTTTGAGAGGAGCTGAGGAATCCATTAAAATGTACAGAGGAGAGGAGAGAGACAGCCCTGCTTCCTCTGGGATTGCTGGGGAGAAAGAGTGGGGAGCAAGGTGACCTTTGCACCCAGGAAGAGTGCCATGGAAATAGTTCTTTTCCCACCCCCAGGGTGATTTTGAATAAATATTTTGGTTTATTTATTTAAAAGTATATGAGTGCCTATCACAGAACCTTGCAAAGAGTAGGCGCTTAATAAATATCTGCCCTAATCAGCTGTTTGATATTTAAGAATATTTATTAAACAGAAAACTCATTCAGTAATTAAGAAGAAATATGAGCATGCCATAAGGACTTTTTAGAAATTTCTCTTGGAATAGACACCAATGACCAGAAATGCGACTTTAAAAAAAATTAATAGAATTTATCTCTTAGAGCAGTTTTACGTTTACAGCAAACTGAGCTGAAAGCACAGAGTTCCCATTCGCCCTCTTCCCCCACCTCTCCTCAGTTTTCTCTGTGAGTACATGTTGCATTAGTGGGTTCATTTATTTTACAATTGAAGAACACACACACACACACACACACACACACACATATATATATATATATATATATTTTTTTTTTTTTTGGTACGCGGGCCTCTCACTGTTGTGGCCTCTCCCGTTGCGGAGCACAGGCTCCGGACGCGCAGGCTCAGCGGCCGTGGCTCACGGGCCCAGCCGCTCCGCGGCATGTGGGATCTTCCCGGACCGGGGCACGAACCCGTGTCCCCTGCATCGGCAGGCGGACTCTCAACCACTGCGCCACCAGGGAAGCCCGAAGAACCAATATTGATACACTATTATTAACTAAAGTCCATAGTTCCTATTAGGGTTCACTCTTGGTGGTATGTGTTCTATGGGTTTTGACAAATATGCAATGACATGTATCCACCTTTACAGAATCATTCAGAATAGTTTCACTGCCCTGAAAGTCCTCTGTGCCTCAGCTCTTCATCCCTCCCCATCTCTCCTACTGAACCTCTGGCAACCGCTGATTTTGGTTTTTTTGCCTTTAAAAAAATTATGGTAAAATACACATAACATAGAACTTATGTTAATCATTTTTAAGTGTACAATTTAGTTGCATTAACTACATTCAACCACTAATCTTTTTACTATCTCTTTACTTTTGCACTTTCCAGAATGTCTTGTAGTCGGAATCCCATAATATGTTGCCTTTTCAGACTGGCTTCTTTCACTAACCAACGTGCGTTTAAAGAGGCCATGGTTTTAGTAACTTTATCTGAGGTAGTATACACGCTGAAGACTTTAATCATCAGAATTTCATTCCTGGACACAGTTCCAAGGGGCATGCAGTCTGGAGTGAGGCTGGCATTGGGAGGGGATTCTCAAGAAACCTGGAAACTTAGATTTCAGTATCAGTCATTTAGCTAAATGACTTAGAGCAGAAATAGAGTAGCTAGCTATTATTTACATGCACAGATTCCTGGTAACTAGTGATTCTGTCCTTATAAAGTTCATACCATTATTGTTTCTGTTTATTTAGATGTTAAACTGTGTGTCATCTTTTGTATTTTAAAATGTGTGTCTCTCTTTGCAAGAAGGATTCAAAGTGGCTTTGCTTTTTCTAATGAAATAGAGAAAGAAAACTCAAATGATAAAAGTCTTAGCATCAAAATCATGCCATAGTAGTTAACCTTTTTGGTGAGGGACAATTTTTGTTAATGTCAGTAACATCACGGGTTCCCCACAGACTTAAAATAAAATGAGAAACTGAAATGTTCCTTCATCATACCATAATAGGTACAGGGAGTATGCAGTAGGATAAAAGGAGAAATAGGACGAGTTGGAGAAAACGCTGAAGCTGACTTGGAGTTGCCAGTACCCACCTAGTGGTGGTAATGAAGCAGGTACACAGGTGGTACACAAACAGGACAAGTGAAAATAGCCACACCTCCTGTGTGCCAGGTGCTGTGGTGGATGCTGGAAGTACAGTGATGAACAGAATACAGCCTCTGCCCTAATGAGCTGACATTCCGGTGGGGAGTTCTATAGTAAATAAGAAAATGAAACCAGGTTTAAACTTGGGAGGGCCAGGGGAGAAATGCTATGAAGAGAATCGGAGTGAACGTTCGAGAGTGGTGCTGTGGGTGTCTACCTGAGATAAAGTGGTCAGGGCAGGCCTCTCAGGGGTGGTGACATTTGAGTAGAGAGTTCTTAGTAATGAGGGTACCAGCTACGTGTAGATTTGGCGGGAGGTTATCCCAGGCAGA
Organism: Pseudorca crassidens; assembly: GCF_039906515.1. Classification (NCBI taxonomy): domain Eukaryota; kingdom Metazoa; phylum Chordata; class Mammalia; order Artiodactyla; family Delphinidae; genus Pseudorca; species Pseudorca crassidens. Next base: position 132,499,136 of record NC_090298.1, on the reverse strand, counting down.
GGATACGTCAGGTACAAATGTCTTAGGGCTGGAATTAGGTTGGCATATTGTAGGAACACAAGAAGAGGAGCCTGGTTAGAGTAAACTACTGAAAGGGATAAAAATTGAGTTTGGACTGACAAAGGATTAATCTCCAAAATTTACAAGCAGCTCATACAGCTCAATATCAAAAAAACAAACAACCCAATCCAAAAATGGGCAAAAGACCTAAACAGACATTTCTCCAAAGAAGATATACAGATTGGCAACAAACACATGAAAGAATGCTCAACCTCATTAATTATTAGAGAAATGCAAATCAAAACTACAATGAGATATCATCTCACACCAGTCAGAATGGCCATCATCAAAAAATCTACAAACAGTAAATGCTGGAGAGGGTGTGGAGAAAAGGGAACCCTCTTGCACTGTCGGTGGGAATGTAAATTGATACAGCCCCTATGGAGAACAGTATGGAGGTTCTGCAATAAACTAAAAATAGAACTACCATATGCCCCAGCAATCCCACTACTGGGCGTATACCCTGAGAAAACCATAATGCAAAAAGAGTCATGTACCACAATGTTCACTGAAGCTCTATTTACAATAGCCAGGACATGGAAGCAACCTAAGTGTCCATCGACAGATGAATGGATAAAGAAGATGTGGCACATATATACAATGGAATATCACTCAGCCATAAAAAGAAACGAAATTGAGTTATTTCTAGTGAGGTGGATGGACCTAGAGACTGTCATACAGAGTGAAGTAAGTCAGAAAGAGAAAAACAAATACCGTATGCTAACACATATATATGGAATCTAAAAAAAAAAAAAGAAAATGGTCATGAAGAACCTAGGGGCAAGATGGGAATAAAGATGCAGACCTACTAGAGAATGGACTTAAGGATACGGGGAGGGGGAAGGGTAAGCTGGGACAAAGTGAAAGAGTGGCATGGACATATATAGGCTACCAAATGTAAAATAGATAGCTAGTGGGAAACAGCCGCATAGCACAGGGAGATCAGCTTGGTGCTTTGTGGCCACCTAGAGGGGTGGGATAGGGAGGGTGGGAGGGAGGGAGACACAACAGGGAGGAAGTATGGGGATATCTGTATATGTATAATTGATTCACTTTTTTATAAAGCAGAAACTAACACACCATTGTAAAGCAATTATATTCCAATAAAGATGTTAAAAAAAAAAAGAGAAAGGGGAAAAATCACTAGCTAGCAAGCATAATATCAGGGCCAGTGACTTAAGTTAAATGAAGTTGGTTGTGTCCTGTGTTGAACAGTGTCTCCTCTCAGATTCATGTCCGCTCAGAATTTCAGAATGGGAACTCATTTGGAAATAGGGTTTTTGCAGATATAATTATTTAGACACAGATGGACCGTACTGGATTAGGGTGAGCCATAGATCCGATAACTGGTATCTTTATGAGAAGAGGAAAGGACACACAGATGCACAGGGAGGAAGGTCAAAAAAATTGTGTTTGGAGGGGCAGACAGGAACCAGATCATGGAAAGGCTGGTAGGCCAAGCAGGGAGAGCAGCTTCGATTTTATTCTAACATGTTAGGAAGCCATCTGGAGGGTTTGTGCAGGGTAATGATATGATCAGACTTATATTTTTAGAAAGATGATTCTGGCATCTGTACTAGAAATTGACTGAAGGGAAGGAGGCAAGAATAGAATAAGGAGACTGTTTTTCCGTTTTGTTTTGTTTTAATTTTTATTGGGGTATAGTTGATCCACATGCTGTGTTAGTCTCAGGTGTACAGCAAAACGAATCAGCCACACACATACATATATTCACTCTTTTTTTCAGATTCTCCTCCCATACAGGCCATTACAGAGCATTGAGTAGAGTTCCCTGTGCTGTACAGTAGGTTCTTATTAGTTATCTGTTTTATATATAGTAGCATGTATATGTCAATCCCAATTTCCCAGTTTATCCCTCCCCCCTTATCCCCTGGTAACCATAAGTTTGTTTTCTACATCTGTGACTCTATTTCTGTTTTGTAGATAAGTTCATTCGTACCCTTTTTTTAGATTCCACATATAAGTGATATCATATGATATTTGTCTTTCTCTGATTTACTTCACTCAGTATGACAATCTTTAGGTCCAACCATGTTGTTGTAAATGGCATTATTTTGTTCTTTTTTATGGCTGAGTAATATTCCATTGTATATATGTACCACATCTTCTTTATCCATTCCTCTGTTGATGGACATTTAGGTTGCTTCCATGTCCTGGCTATCGGAAATAGTGCTTTAATGAACATTGGGTGCACGTATCTTTTTGAATTACGTTTTTCTCCAAGTACATGCCTAGGAGTGGGATTGCTGGGTCATATGGTCGTTCTATTTTTAGTTTTTTGTGGAACCTCCATACAGTTCTCCATAGTGACTGTACCAATTTACATTCCCATAAACAGTGTAGGAGGGTTCCCTTTTCTCCACACCCTCTTCAGCATTTGTAGATATTTTGATGATGGCCATTCTGACTGGTGTGAGGTGATACCTCATTGTAGTTTTGATTTGCATTTCTCTAATAATTAGTGATGTTGGGCATCTTTTCATGTGCTTTTTGGCCATGTGTATGTCTTCTTTGGAGAAATGTCTATTTAGATCTTCTTCTCATTTTTTGATTGGGTTGTATGTTTTTTTATTGATATTGAGCTGCATGAGCTGTTTGTATATTTTGGAGATTAATCCCGTGTTGGTTGCTTCATTTGCAAATATTTTCTCCCATTCTGAGGGTTGTCTTTTTGTTTTGTTTATGGTTTCCTTTGCTGTGCAAAAGCTTTTAAGTTTCATTAGGTCCCATCTGTTTATTTTTGTTTTTATTTCCATTACTCTAGGAGGTGGATCAAAAAAGATCTTGCTGTGATTTATGTCAAAGAGTGTTCTCCCTATGTTTTTCTCTAAGAATTTTATAGTGTGTGACCTTACATTTAGGTCTTTAATCCGTTTTGAGTTTATTTTTGTGTATGGTGTTAGGGAGTGTTCAAATTTCATTCTTCATGTAGCTGTCCAGTTTTCCCAACACCATTTATTGAAGAGGCTGTCTTTTCTTCATTGTATATTCTTGCCTCCTTTGTCATAGGTTAGTTGACCATGGGTGCATGGGTTTATCTCTGGACTTTCTATCCTGTTCCATTGATCTATATTTCTGTTTTTGTGCCTGTACTATACTGTTATGATTACTGTAGCTTTGTAGTATACTCTGAAGTCAGGGAGCCTGATTCCTCCACTCCATTTTTTTTTTTTCTTCCTCAAGATTGCTTTGGCTATTTGGGGTCTTTTCTGTTCCAGACAATGTGTAAATTTTTTTGTTCTAGGTCTGTGAGAAATGCCATTTGTAATTCGATAGGGTTTGCATTTAATCAGTAGATTGCTTTGGGTAGTATAGTCATTTTCACAATATTGATTCTTCCAATCCAAGAACATGGTATAGCTCTCCATCTGTTTGTGTCATCTTTTATTTCTTTCATCAGTATCTTACAGTTTTCTGAGTACAGGTCTTTTGCCTCCTTAGGTAGGTTTATTCCTAGATATTATTTTATTCTTTTTGTTGCAATGGTGAATGGGATTGTTTCCTTAATTTCTCTTTCTGGTCTTTCATTGTTAGTGTTTAGGAATGTAAGAGATTTTTGTGTATTAATTTTGTATCCAAGTTTACCAAATTCATTGATTAGCTCTAGTAGTTTTCTCATAGCATCTTTAGGATTTTTGATGTATAGTATCATGTCATCTGCAAACAGTGACAGTTTTACTTCTTTTCCAATTTGTATTCCTTTTATTTCTTTTTCTTCTCTGCTTGCCGTGGTTAGGACTTCCAAAACTATGTTGAATAATAGTGGTGAGAGTGGAATCCTTGTCTTGTTCCTGATCTTAGAGGAAATGCTTTCAGTTTTTCACCATTGAGAATGATGTTTGCTATGGGTTTGTCACATATGGCCTTTATTATGTTGAGGTCGGTTCTCTCTATGCCCACTTTCTAGAGAGTTTTTATCATAAATGGGTGTTGAATTTTGTCAGAAGCTTTTTCTGCATCTATTGACTTGATCATATGGTTTTTATTCTTCAGTTTGTTAATATGGTGTATCACACTGATTGATTTGCATATACTGAATAATCTTTGCATCCCTGAGATAAATCCCACTTGATCATGCTGTATGATCCTTTTAATATGTTGTTGGATTCTGTTTACTAGTATTCTGTTGAGGATTTTTGTGTCTGTGTTCATCAGGATATTGGCCTGTAATTTTCTTTTTTTGTGATATCTTTGGTTTTGGTGTCAGGGTGATGGTGGCCTCATAGAATGAGCTTGGGAGTATTCCTTCCTCTGCAATTTTTTGGAAGAGTTTGAGAAGGGTAGATATTAGCTCTTCTCTAAATGTTTGATAGAATTCTCCTATGAAGCCACCTGGTCCTGGACTTTTGTTTGTTGCAAGATTTTTAATCACAGTTTCAATTTCATTACTTGGAGGCTGTTTTAATTGTCCAGACAAGAGCTAAGTGAGGCCTGTGGTAGGGGGTGAGCAGTGGTCATGGTTGGAATTTTCCTACAGAATGTAGTGTGAAAGTAGATCTGAAAAGACTTGCTGATGGATTGGGTACTGGTGATATGTGGATACAAAGATGGTTAGGGGTTCAGAAGGAGAGTCTTTACTTGCTAGAGTGAGGGGAAGTCTTGCTGGCTTTGAAGGGCTGCTAAGAGGAGACAGTAGGAGAGGACATTTTCAGGCAGGAACTGCCACTAGCAAAGGAACAGAAGCAGAGAGGAGAACATTATATTTAGAGAAAGGTGAAGTTGGAGTTTGGGGTTCACATGAGAAAACGAGCGTGCGATATATCTGCAAAGGGAGCTTAGGGCTACACTGGGAAGGGTCTTCAAAGCCATGTGCAGATATTTGATTTCTCAGAGTAGGCAATGGGGGAGCTGTATCTGTTAGGGGTGTGCTTGGTGATAAGTAACTGAAAACTTGCTAAGTACCTTAATGAGGCCTTTAGTTTTCTCTCATCATTAAAAATCTGGGTGGAGTCAGTTTGGGATGGTGAGGCTGCTCATGCCTGCAGGGACCCTGATACTGTCTCTCTTTCATCTTTAATATGTTGGCTTTCATCCTTGTGCTTGTCACCTTGTGGTATCTAAATGGCTCCTGTACCAATGTGGGCATTATCTGTACTCTGGGCAGAAAGAAGGGGCCAAGAGGGCAAAAAATAGCAAAGCTGTGCCAGTCCCCCCTTCTTTTATTGTGACAAAATATATGTATTGATAACATAAAATGTGCCATTTTAACCATTTTAAAGTGTACAGTTCAGTGGCATTAGTAACACATAATATTGTGCAACCATCACCAGTATCCACTTCCAAAATGTTTCCATCACCCCAGGTAGAAACTCTGTAACTGTTCAGCAGTAACTCTCATTCTTCCCCTTCTCCCAGCCCATGGAAACCTCTAACCTACTTTCTGTCTCTGTGAATTTTGTGACAGTCCCTTTTGATAAGGAAAATAAATACTTACAAGAATCTTCATTCAGTAGCCTTATGTTTAATATTTTCATATTGCTTTCCGGGAATTTTCCTTTTCCTCCACACCTTCCCCACCCTTCCATCGTATCTGCTCTTTACCTTCCTTGATTTATCAGTAAGGGGATCACTGAAGGCCAGGATGGTCTTTGGAGACGGATGATTTGGAAAGGAACATGACAGACTCACAGAGAGTGAGAAAAACATAGGAGGTGAGGCCTATATAAAAATATAAGTGGGGGAAAGAAAGCATACAAGGGTCCTGGTCACTGATTCTGATTCATGAAGCAGGTAGGGGTTCCCATGCCACCAAGCAATTCTCTGACATCAGCTGGATGTCCTATGATTCAACTCAATTCTAACACTATCTACCTGGAGATAGCGTCACATCCCACAGGTTAAGGGCTCAGTCCTACAAGACTGCCCCTCCTCCCCCCACTGCAGATGCCAGTTGCAAGTCCAAGTTGTGTTATAGCTTTAGAGGTTCCAAAAACCCTCTTCTTGGGTTCTGTTTATTTGCTAGAGTGGCTCACAGAACTCAGAGAAATATTTTATTTACTAGATTACCTGCTTATTATAAAAGGTTATAACTCAGGAAAAGCCAGATGGAAGAGATGCATAGGACAAGGTGTGGGGAAAGGGCCCCAAGCTTCCATGCTTTCTGGGCATGCCACTCTCCCCAAATCTGCATGTGTTCACCAACTCAGAAGCTTTTTAAACCTGTATTTTTTAATATATATATATGGAGGCTTCATTACATAGGCATGCTTGATGAAAACGTTGGTCATTGGTGATGATTCTGTTACCAAAACAAAGTTGGTTCCTTCACCCGATGTGTAGCTAAGCCAATCTTGACACCTGGTTGCGTTGAAGGAAAGTACAGCATTTATTGCAAGGTACCAAGCAAGGAGTAGGCATGTCTAATGCCCGAAAGACCTGAACTCCCTGATGGCTTGGGGAAGAGTTTTAAAGGCAAGGTGAGGGAGAAGGTCATGGGGAACAGGATCAGCTAGTGCACATTTTTCTGATTGGCGGGTGGTGTGGTAACCAGGTGAGGCCACAGGGGTTAACATTATCAGTCTTCAGGCTCCAGCAAGTCTGGGGACTACGTGCTTATGGTCAGCACTCTCCTTCTGTTTGGGGTCTGGTTTCTACAAAACAGCTGAGGAATGTGCATCAGACTTTACCTTTGAGACAGAACTGGGAGTCCGTGGGACTGATTTATTGTTTAAGTTATGGATATTTCTCTGCCCTACTGTCCTATCTTTGTGCATTCTTTAGCTTTTCCCATCAACTGCTAGGGCTTGTTTCTCTCTCTCTCTACTCATGGACAGCCTAGGAGGCTATAGTATATTCCCACAGTTTTTTCTAATCACTAGTAAGCAGGGTACACTTTAGGTGTCCAGTCATCGGGAGGGCCTCTACATGAGTCTGCTTGGTTTCAGTTCATCCTCTAGTCCCTCTTCTTTCCCTAGAGGTTGGTAAGGGGCTGGGTGAGAGACTGAAAGTTCCAACCTCTAATTACTTGATTGTGTTGACTGAAAAAAAAAAAGCACAGCCTAAAAGTTGAGAATTATGTTTTATTTGGTGGACAAAACTGAAGACCTAAGCCTGGAACATAGCCTCTCAGCTAGCTCTGAGGGACTGTTGTGCAGAGGTAAGGGACGAGCCAGGCTATAAAGGAGTTTTTGTAACAAATACCAGGTAGTGGAACATCAAAAGATTACTGTTAATTAAAGAAAACCAAATTCTCAAGTTAAGTCATTTAGTATTTTTCTATGTACCGGAAGATGCAAGAGTCTGGGCTCACTGAAATAATTCCTTTGATGTGCACCTCAGCTCTCTGGGGCCAGTGTCCTGTGCCTTCCAGTCCTGAGTCCCCTCAGGGTGCATTCTTGGTGGGTAGCTACAGTGACTAAGGGCTTGGCAGCAGGCAGCCCGTTCATCTCCATCCCAAGTTCCCTCAGGGCTCATGGTCTGCACCGCTGCTCCTGATGGCTGCAACACCCTTTGTTTTACTGATATAGCAGGCAACATTTTTTCATTGATAGTTGGTTCTCCTGGCAACTAGCCTTCATCCTTAGGTGTGGTCTAAAAGTCACTTATTAACATAACAGGACACCTTTGTCCTCTCATCATTCTGGGTATTCCAAGGGTTCTGTTCTAGAAATGGGGACCAAAACCAAATATACATTTCTTATTATAAATCACAATATCACAGCAGGAGTCCGGGAGATTTTGGTGGACAGTAGGGTGTGAGGTATGGAGGGAGATGAAGGGTTCTGGGCAGCATCAGGCTGTGAGAGATAGTGAGACCAAAGAGAAAGGGCAAAAAAGGGCTAAGAAGGGTTGTTTGACCTAATGCATTGGATCTCCCTTGACCCACATGAAAACTGATTTCTAGTTTCAGAACTGTGTTTCTTTGATTTCAGCCTTTCCTTTTTCTTTAGTTATGATATTGTCGCAAGATTTGGCTATGGAATTTACTTGGGTCTCTGATAGGTAGATATTTACAAAAATGAAACCATATTACTAAGAAATGGAATGTTTCCTGCCTTATCAAGAAACAAAGGATGTCACAGTCATCAGCGATTGCAGCCACCACCACCGATGCTGAGCTGGTGAGCCCTGAGGAAACTCAGGATGTGAAAACACAGGATACTGGCCCCAGGTAGCTGAGGTGCATATCAAAGGAATGATTTCAGTGAGCCCAGAGTCTTGCATCTTTCCATACATAGAAAAGCACTAAATTCCTTAACTTGGGATTTCTGGTTTTCTTTAACAGTAATCCTTTGATGTTCTGACTACCTTCCCTTTGTTGCAAAACTCCTATATGTCCTAGCTCCCCCCCTCACCTCCTCAGAGCAGTACTCTCTGGGTTACTTGAGATGCTGCCTCTGGGCTTGAAGTCCTAAAAATTCCTGCCGAATAAAACAGAACTCTCAACTTTTAGGTTGTGAATATTTTTTAAGCTGACATTACCAATTTTTTTCATTGCTAGGGTTTTTTTCTCCTTTATATGTGTGTGTGTATATATATATATATATGTGTGTGTGTGTGTGTGTGTGTGTGTGAGTGTATAAGTAGACATGAATATATTTTATATTGACACTTTCTCTTGTCTATAGCTGTATATCTACATTATCTTTATTGGTTGGATAGTATCTCCATTGTATGTATATCCCATAGTGGTTTTTTTTTTGCTGTACGCATGCCTCTCACTGTTTTGGCCTCTCCCGTTGAGGAGCACAGGCTCCGGACACGCAGTCTCAGCGGCCATGGCTCACAGGCCCAGCCGCTCTGCGGCATGTGGGATCTTCCCGGACCGGGGAACAAACCCGTATCCCCTGCATCGACAGGCGGACTCTCAACCACTGCACCACCAGGGAAGCCCTATCCCATAGTTTTTATAAAAAAATAAAGCAAGTAATAATTGATACATAGTCTGTTGTCGGATTTGGATGGTTATGCTATGATAAACGTCCTTATATATACTCGTTTAGACTCAGGTTCCATTTATTTCTTATGGATAAACACTTAGTAGTGGAATTATTGGAAAGGGCATGCTTATCTTTAAGAATGTTAAGGGACTTCCCCGGTGGTCCAGTGGTTAAGATTTCCCCTTCCAATGCAGGGGGTGCAGGTTCGATCCCTGGTCGGGGAACTAAGATCCCACATGCTGGGAAAAAAAAAAAATTGATACCCACTGGTAAACCATTTTCCACAATAGTTGTATTAATTTATGTTCCCAAAGCAATCTGTGTGTGCCCATATCCTGATACCTTTGCCAACACAGGAATTTTAATCTTTCAAGGCTACCAGGGACAAAAGGTTCCTGGTAGCGGCTGCTGGGTCTGGAACATCGGTAGGCCACCTGGTCCCCGAGTACCCTGAGTGGTCCGGATGTCAGTCATAGTGAAGAAGAGGCCCCACCAGAGTCGCCATTTGTTGTGGGAAGGGGAACCCCTTCCAGGACCCAAGAGTGGGCTCTTGTCTAACACTCGGAAATCAATTGTCCAGGGAGACACAGGTGCTGACAAAGCAAGAGACTTTATTGTGAAGGGGTGCCCGGGTGGAGAGCCGCAGGTTAAGGGAGCCCAGGAGAACTGCTCTGCCGTGTGGCTCACAGTCCTGGGTTTTATGGCTTTGGGGTTAGTTTCCGGGTTGTCTCTGACCAGTCATTCTGACTCAGGGTCCTTCCTGGTGGTGGCGCATGCATTGCTCAGCCAAGATGGATTCCAGCTAGAAGGATTCTGAGAGGTTGGCAGGACATACGGACTGGCGTCTCCTTTTTACCTTTTCCGAATTCTTCCGGTTGGTGGTAGCTTGTTAGTTCCGCATTCCTTACCAGGACCTCCTGTTGTAAGATAACTCATGCAAGTGGTTACTATCATGTCTGGCCAGGGAGGGCAGTTTCAGTCAGTGGTTCCCCTAACAAAGAGGTAAAAGCTTCATTATCTGAACTTACTTTGGTTGCTAGTAAGGTTGAGTGTCTTTCCCCATATTTGGTGTATCTACGTTGGGTATTTATGTGTGGGAGTGAAATGCCAACTTTTGCCCTGTGCCCATGAGATCTCATGATCTTGTGTGGCATGTGGGTTTTTTACAAAGTGGGCTGAAACCTGTAGGCTGGTGGAATATTGCTACTGTCTAGGCTTGATGTAAATAGGCATATGCCCAAAGTTTGGTAATGAGAATAACAAAAAGGGGCATGTCTAACAAGAGGTGGTAAGGATCTGAGTGCAGAGGCAAGGGAGAGGGACAATGTCAGAGGTGATTTTAAGACTTAGCAGCTGAATGATTAAGACAATACCTAGTTAGAAAAGCCAGGAAGAGGAGTAAAATTTTAGAGAAAGATTGGCTTTGCTTGTGGACCCTTGGGGGCTAAGAGGCCAGCAAAGATTTCATTTTCAGTCACATCTTTATCTATCTCATCCCTCCATTCCAACCTCCAGACACAGGCCAGAGGAGGCAAGTTCTCATCTGCCTGCAGGAGTTTGTACTTTGTTCTCCCAACATGGAAAGATTTTCCCCACCGTGGACCAATCACTGTTTGGGGGTCAACTTGGATGTGTTGTCCTTCCATTAAGAAGTGTTTCATGGGGCTTCCCTGGTGGAGCAGTGGTTGAGAGTCTGCCTGCCGATGCAGGTGACACGGGTTCGTGCCCCGGTCCGGGAAGGTCCCACATGCCACGGAGCGGCTGGGCCTCTGAGCCATGGCCGCTGAGCCTGCGCATCCGGAGCCTGTGCTCCGCAACGGGAGAGGCCACAACAGTGAGAGGCCCGCATACCGCAAAAAAAAAAAAAGAAGTGTTCCATGAATGCTGCCCTGCCCACTTCCTCACATGTCCTTCTAGTGCTGCCACCATAGGTCCTCTGCTCACCCACATCATAGCACTTGTTATACTGTAAGTTTTCACATGAGGTTCAGTTTGGAGTTCAGTTTACCTGGGCTCATGTTTAAGTTCTCATTCCTGTGAGACTTTGAGTCAGCCATTTTCTCTCTCTCTCTCAATCTTGTTTTATATTTCTCCCACTAATGTTCTGTCAGCTAACTCTCCCAACATGTGTCTTTGTGTGACATTTCCCCACACCCTTGCCAACAATGGGTATAATACTTACGGTATTACCCAAGTACCAATAACTAGGACTGTTGTGAGTCTTAAATGAGACAGCATATACAACTTGCTGTGTAACCTTGGGTAAAGTATTAAACTGCTATGTGCCTCACTTCCTCATCTGTAAAATGAAGATAATATATATTTCTTACAGATCTGTTGCTTGGAACCTATAATAGGCATGTAAACCACCTTGAACAATGCCTATTTCATGCTGGCATGTGAGCTGCTAGGATATTGCTAATGTAAAGCATCTAATAAACTGTAGTTATTATTTTTGTCAGAAGATTATAAACTTGGAAGGCAGAGCCCATGTCTTACTCATATTGGATTTCCCAGTGTCTAGTACAGTGGCTCACATGTAGATCTTTATGATTATTTTGTTGAACGGATGCTTTTGAATTTCCAGCATCCTCATGGAGCTGGGGAGAGAGACGGGGCTGGAGGCAGATGTTAAGAGGCAATCAGAAGTCCTCGTCAAGGTGGAGAGGTGGGCGCAGTGGGAACCTCGGAATTGTCAGTAGCTCCTCTCTGACTTCTCTCCATTACCTCTTGTCTCTTTTGGTCAAAAATAGTATGCCAGCTTTTGAAAGAGACATCCATTTTCTTTTTGGCCTTTTCAGTTTTGCATGATTAAAATATTTGGGCAGTTTTCCACACTTGATGAGGGATCAAATTGCTTCTATTCTTCTCACCCTGAAGAGGCTTCAGAGGAGGAGAGTATATGGGGTCAAAAGAGAAAAATGCCCCAAATTACAGTTTTGTTATACCAGCCAGTCCCTGCAGATGTTAGAATGATCTAGGTGTAGATCTGAGCTTTGGTCTTAGTAAGTTACTTGTCTCTGAGCTTTACCTTACCTCATTGGTAAGATGTGGCTTTGTCCCCTACCCCTGCTCCAATGTGAGTTACCTGGTAATCGTTTTAATATGGGTAAAGGGCTTCTACTGCTTTCAAATATAAAAGGAAAGCCAGTTACATCTCTGAAGATTCCATTAGCTGTATCTGAAATATAAAAACACAAAACAGTGGCTTAAATAAGATAGCCATTTGTGTGTTTCTTCTGTAAAGTCTGGTGCTGGTGGGGTGGCTGTATAGTCATCTGAGATTCAGGCTGCTTCCAGCTTTCTGTTCCTGCCTCCATAGCATGGAGCCCCATCCTCATGATGGAAAAAGCTGCAGTCATCCCATTGATATTCTGAGCACATGGGTGATGGGGGTGAGGGGAACACATCCTTTCCCTTTATAGTCTCTCCTCCCAAACTGCACAAAATCTATTTACAACCCATTGGGTTGTGGCATAGTCACATGGTCACACTCAGCTGCTAAAGAGGCTGGGAATAATTATTCTTATTCTGTATATGCTGGCCTGCAATCCAGTTCTATAATTAATGGAAGAAGTGGGGAACTGATGTGGGGACAACTAATACCATGCCTCTGGTATGAGATGCAGAATAGTCCTGTGTCTAAGGTCACACAGGATATTAGTTACGGTTCTCTAGATAAAGAGAACGAATAGGATTTGTGTGTGTGTGTGTGTGTGTGTGTGTGTGTGTGTATAAAGAGAGATTGATTTATTATAGGAATTGGCTCATGCAGTTATGGAAGCTGAGAAGTCCCACAGTCTGCCTGTGCGAGCTGTAGAACCACAGAACACAATGGTATAATTCAGTCCAAATCCAAACGTCTGAGGATTGGTGGTGGGGGGTGGGCAATGGTATAAATCCTAATGTGAGTCCAAAAACCTGAGAACTAGGAGTGCAGATGTCAGAAAGCAGGAGTAAATGGACGTCTCATTTCAAGCAGAGAGAGCAAATTTGCATTTCCTCTGCTTTTTTGTGCTATTGGATGGATTGGATGATGCTTTTCCCTACGCTGGAAGGGGTGATGGGTTGGGTGATGCTCACCTGCATTGGTGAGGGAGGTCTTCTTCACTCTGTCAACTGATTTAAATGCTAATCTCTTCCGGAGACACCCTCATAGATAAACACAGAAATGATATTTTACCAGCTATCTGGGCATCCCCAGTCAAGGTGACACATAAAATTAACCATCACACACAACTAATTAACAGTTGGACTGAAACTGGATTCCAGTTTTTCCCTCCCTCTCTCCTTTCCTCTTGTTTCTTTCACACGCACACAAAACTATTAAATTGAATTTAACAAGAATTTAATAGATAGAATTGAAAGTGAGCTTGAAGTTAATGACTTTTAGATAAACGTTTCTTCCTCAAAGTGTATAATGAGAATAATAATGTACCTTTCTTGAAGCTCTGTTGCATGGAATCCATGAGACATGTATAAAGCACCTTGATCAATGCCTATTTCATACTAGGGTGTGAGCTACCTACGATGATGCCAATGTAAAAATGTAATAAAGTGTTCAAACACCACATTTATCATTTTTGTCAAAATATTATAAATCTTGGAAGTCAGGCACTGTGTCTTACTCATATAGGATCCTCGGTGACTAGCAGAGTGGCTCCCATCTAGAACTTGATCACTATTTGTTAAGAATTGTTGAATGTTAAGAAAAACAAGGTACAACATTAAACAGTTTGGACTCATTATTTTTTCAAACTCATATTTGAATTATATCCAATATTTATTGACTCGTGTCCTTCTCTCAAAATATAATTAGTTCCTTTTCAATACATTTTATAATATTCTAAATGTTTCCACTAAGATTTATAAGATTTCTAATAAGATTTCTAATATTTCTATTCTATTTCTCAACCCTAATTCCCAGTGTTATTTTTATTAGTACTATGTTTAAATTGGTTCGTACTCACCCCAAGTTTTTTCATCTGAGCTGCTGCATAGCCAAGGTCTCTATTTTGATTTCCGTCTTGATTGGCTGGATTTCATCATTTCATCAGAAACAATTTTTCATTTTTTTTCATGAGAAGGGGCCATAGATTATCAGAGTCTCTGAGTTCTTTTTTCTGCCTCCAAGTTTGAAATTTTTTGTTGTTGTTGTTTTTCAAGTTTAGTTGTTTAACCATGGTAGGCTTTGGTGTCCATCAGCTCTTTCAGGTTTCCTGGAACATGGTATATGCTGTCAATCTGTACTTTTCCTGTTTCTTTAATTTCATTAAACAGTTCTTACTGGTACATAGTTAAATGATTTGTTCTTTTGTTCCATTTGTAGGATTTGCTACTTGTGTTAGTTTTCTGGCACAGCTATAACAATAACAAAGTACCACAAACTGAGTGGTTTAAAACAACAAATTTATTCTCTCACAGTTCTGAAGGCTACTAGTTCAAAATCAGGATCTTGGCCATGTTGATTGTCCCTGAGGGTTCTGAGGGAAGCTGTTCCCATCCTCTTCTCCTAGCTTCTGGTGAAGGCTGGCAGTCCCTGGTGCTCCTTGGTTTGTAGGTGCAGTGTTCCAGTCCCTGCTTCCATGTTCCCTTGGCTGTCTTCCCCTGTGTGTCTCTCTTCACATGGCCATCTCTTCCTAGTGTCCCTGTTTTCTCACACAAGGACAAGTCACATTGGACTAGGTTCCACCTAATGTATGTGACCTCAATTTAACTTGACTATGTCTGCAAAGACCCTGTTTGCAAGTAAATTCACATTCACAGGTACTAGGGGTTAGGACTTTAATATATCTTTTTGGGGAACACAGTTCAACCCACAACACTGCTTCAGAGATTTTCTCTCTTTAGAATATAAAAGCATGGTGGAGGGATAAATTGGGAGATTGGGATTGACATATACACACTGCTATATATAAAATATGTAACTAATAAAAACCTACTGCATAGAATAGGGAACTCTTCTCAATACTCTCTAATGACCTATATGGGAAAAGAATCTAAAAAAGAGTGGATATATGTATATGTAAAACTGATTCACTTTGCTGTACAACAGAAACTAACACAACTTTGTAAATCAACTCTACTCCAATAAAAAAAGAATATAAAAACAACCTCCTCTTGTATATCTAATATCTGCTCTTCATAACTTTGTTCCCCTGCCCCCATATCTACTGTGATTATCTTAAGTCTTTCTTCTGTGTCCTGAATTTCACTTTCAATTTTATCTATTCTGTTTCTCGTTGTTTCTAATTTATTCATTAGTTCTAAAACGGTATTGTTTTAGTTTGGTTGTTAATTTCTTTCCTTAGGTTTACCATATCCCTTTATATTTAATTCTGTAGATTTATTGGCTAGACTTTGAGAGGTTTTATTTTCTGTTTATTGCTTTCAAATAATCCTGTTCTCATTAATCTTTTCTACTGGACAAAGCACTTGGGAATGATCCTTGGGCATGTTTTCTATGAAACTGAGATATTAATCTTTTTAACTTCTTTTTCATGCCATATTTTCTTGGGTATTTTCAAGTTAAAACCTCGCTCCTTTTTGCATTACTCCTGCTTAAGAGAGCTGCTCTGTAGACTACCTACCTCCTCTGACAGCCTGAGAGAATTCTCCTCGTCCTCTTTCCACCATTACCTGAGACTTGACTTATCCTCCAGCTATATATGGAGGACTCAGGTGCTGTGTTCCACACACCCCCCCCACCTCATTCTGTGGGTGTGATGGGGGAAGGGTTCAGCTGGGTGTGGGTGCAGTCTTTCTTAGAGGAACTGGTTTCTGTTTCTTTTTCTTAAATTTCGTTTTCTGTCCTGTGCCTGGGATTGCTCCACTTAATGAAGCATAGGGTGATACCTTCTAGATGGTTCCTGCAATTCAGCATGGAGTCCAGTAGCCTATGATTCTGCAGAAGTGGGTCATGTGACTATTCCCTTCCTTTTCTTTTCTCCTCAACCAGGTCATTTCTTAGAATTGATACTTCCTTGGTCAAAAGAGACAAAAAGGATACCATTCTCCCTGCATTTCTTGTCCAGTTTGGGAGTACTGAGGGACATTCTCAGGACTTTTAGTACTCTCTGGGGATAAGATAGGAGCTATTCTCCTTCGTTCTGCCTTGTGGAGATTATGGTATTTGATTTCCTTGTTTGGTTTTGGCTGAGTTCAGTATTGTTCTTTTTCTTGATTTTGTTGTTTCTGAGAGGAGGGAGATGGTACAAATCAGTTCCCTCTATCTGTACCTGATTATGTGTCTTGAGCCTTTCAGTTATGCCACGATACCAGCTGGTGATTTTTCCTCTAATAAAAAGGCAAGAACCTTAGATATTCTTTGTAATTTGCATTAAGTCTTCCTACATTTCTCACCAGTGCTATTATTCTGAAGGCCGATTTAGAGTATTACATCAAGATGTCAGCTTATGTTATGAATGGAAGACCAGGTTGCTGGTCTTTTTTTTTTTTCCCCGAGGCTTTAGATGTGAAATAATAATTATTAAAATACATTTTTCACTTACTTTTCTTTCATTTAGCAGTCAGACTAAGTGTCACCAAGGTTGTATTTTAGATCTTGCTGATTTTGAAACTCTGGTAACTATTAACCCATCTGAAATGAAAGACGCTCTCAAAATGTTTCTCCTGCCAATTCTGCCTCAGCCCTCCCTGCTGTGGTAACCTCATTATTATTCAAAACGGAAGGATTTGGGGCTGTTCTGGGAGGTTCACAAACAAGTCTAACAGATTCCCTGTCCTTATAATCTTAGATATTTATTATTTACTTTTCAGCACCTAGAAGACTAATTAATAAATCAAAGAAATCGTATAGAAGAGTTCAGGGTATTTCAGATTTTACCTCCTGGGAAGTAAGTCTTGCATTTTCAAAAGCATTGTAAGCATTTCAAAAGCATTGTAAGCATTCCATTTTGTAAGAGAAATACATTGTTGAATACAAATGCTTTTGATATAATGGATATAGTTAAGCCAAACCAAGATTTAGTCAGATCCCCAACAGAAGTGTTTAGAAAACAAAACAGTACATGCTATGATTTTGTTTTATTGTCATGAGCTGCTGGTGGTCTTCTGTTTCCTGTGTTTCTAGGACCTGAAGAGGGTTCTGTCTTAGCCTGAGGACCCAGCCCTCCTTAGGAATTGTAGGGCATGAAATGCGAGCTGGTTAACAGACCACTGGGTGTCAGTATTGTCTTTTCATATCCTAGCAAGACCCAAATTGGGTTGTGTTGTCCTTGTCAGAGGCTTTTTGCTTTGTTGGAATATAAGAGCACTTTCTGTCCATGACAGGAAGGACCACCTAGTCCAACCATCTTATTGCGCAGATGGAGACTGAGTCAGAGAGAAGGGATAGCTGATTCCCCTTCAGGATGGTTTCCCCCACCAAGGCTTCCCACACTCTCTCAAACTTAAATGTCCATAGGGCTGGGCAGATAAGAGTCATGTGGATTCACATTTGCCTAAACAAGAAGCAAGGCTCTCTTCTTCCCCTTAGAAATACACCATTTTCCATTTTTCTTGATCAGTCCATTTGGTGTAAATCTGGTTTTACACCAGATAGAGAAAGGGACTTCCCTGGTGGTCCAGTTGTTAAGACTCTGGGCTTCCAATGCAGGGGACATGGGTTCAATCCCTGGTCAGGGAAGAAAGATCCCACAAGCTGCATGGTGCGGCCAAAAGAAATATATTGATAGAGAGAAATTTACTTCTGCTTTAAAACAACAGCAACAACAGAAAGGCTGCACAAGCATGATGAAGCATGGTTTCCCTTGGCGACATGTAAGGGAAAAAATGGGAAAAGTATAAAGGGGCAGTGGTGTTACATGCCAGCAAGGTGATGGGGTCCTAGCATAGGCAGATCTTGAGATTTTTCGAGAGAAATTGTAAATCTGAGTTTTTATGTAAATTTTTCTCATTCATGTAAGTTGGCTCAAACTTAAAGGGAAAAAAAAGCCATTTGTGGGCTGGATATGGGACTTGTAGAATAACAGGCTAAAATCTCTGAACGAAAACTTGAATGTTTTCTCTTCTGACTTGGAATCTTTTGCCGTCATATTCTAGTCTGGGCTAATTGTTTAGCTCCAGTAGAATGAGGGAAGGTCCTTCAGGAGATGCATAGGGTTTACCTGTCTTTTGGGGATATATCTATTTTTTATTCCAAGGAGAAGGATATGTTCTGTGTATCTGTTGGAGGGGATGGTATAGACCAGAAACATTAAGTATCCAGACTTAACTTCACTTGCTCACTAGGAGAGGTTGGGGAAGTTTGATGACTACCAAATTCTCAGTGCTGCGTAATTTTCTGTCGTGAATGTGCTGGAGCAGGAACCACGGGAGGGAAAGTATCTAGTGGTCTCTCCAACCCTGAGGATTTACCCCTTCTATAGATGGAGTGTGGAGAAGATGAGAGACCTGTTCTCAGGCTCATAGAGGTGGTACAGGCTTTAGAGACAGTAGACTCTAGACAGCTTCACTGGACACATCAGGAAGGGGGAGCACAGCTACGGCAGTGCCTACCCCAAATCACACAGCTGGTAGCAGAAGACTCCTGATTTCAGCTCTCTTAAATCCTCACTGGGAGATGGTGAGGAAGAGCATACCGCCCAGCCATTGGACAGCACATTCGGCCATGTGCAAATATTCTTGGTCAAGAGTATCAGGAGGCAAAAGAGAATAGTCATAGGAAGGAAGAATTAGGCTCTGAAAGAGCCTGTTTATATCTAGGTAGAATACTTGTATCTAGAAAAGGATAGACTCTGAAATAAATACCCAGGAAGCTGATTACTTCATTATTAAAAAAAAAACATTTAAATTTGGAAATCAACTGATTTTTAGTGTTCACCATCTGCATTTCTCTGGTGTATTGTTATTTATTTAGAGTTTTACTGGAGTCAGTAAAGGAGGAGAATACTTCATTACCATAATAATCTGCTGGAAAAATAACATTAATTATAAAGGAGGATGCACATGGATTTAATTTGCAGCAAAAAGAACTTAAGTTAGATGCAGTATGAAACTTCTTGACTGGAAGGTTTTAAGATTAGAATGTGTTCCTGGCAGAGATTATGGGATCTTTTAAAACCCTATCATTGGAGCTGTCATAGTTCAAGCACACTGTCTCTCCTGGTACAATTAGCTTTCTAGAACATCAGTGTAATGATATATATTGATAGTCCTTTCTTAAAAACTTATTTTCCTTTTTGACAGTTACTTCCAGGGTTTGGTACACCACTCACTTCATAATGTGATCTAAGATAATTTTTCTTATCTGGAAATAATCTAATTTTTAAAATTGGAAACAATGAAAAGAACTACCTGCGGTCAAATAAGATTAGGAGATGCTAAATATGCCTTTCTGATGGAGAATCACAAAGCACATATGAAAGTTTTTGAAAAATCCTGAAGTTAAGAAAGCTGTACCAGGCACTCGATGAGACACACTTGGAAACTGCCCCCTCTTCTCCTCCCATCACTTCATGCAGGTTGCGTTTGAGTCCTATTGAACTTTCCCTCAGATAAATATTCATCTTTTCCCTCGTTGCCTTGGCTGATAAACTTCTACTCATTGTTTTAAGTCCAACTCAAGCGCCAGTTGTATTATTTTCCTCTTTGAAGCTTTTCCAAACTCCCATGAAAAGGGTTAGATACTTCTTTCCATAGTTACATTAGCCTTTGTCGATCGCATGCTTATCACACTTATCACGTGGAATTACAATACTCGGGCTGCTTCCCTCTGTAACCTTATCGTGCTGATCTTGGACTCCCTGGTGCCCAGCACAGAGCCCGCCAATACATGATGCATAATACATGTTTGTTAAATGGGTGATCATCAGTCCAGGAACCAAAGCCAGGAAGTGGGATAGTATTTTTCTTAATCATCTTTGCTTCTCTGTGAACATGGACTAGATGGTTAGGGAAGGAGGTGTTGCTGAGTGCTTCATGTGTGCCAGGTGCTGTGTTAGGCATTTTCAAGTAAGGACCACACATTTCTGGCGGATCCATTTGCTTCTGCGTCCTTAGTGTAGCCATATTAGGGACAGGTAAAATTGGAGGACGAGCTTAATTTTATGGCATTCGTCAAAAGTCGGGTGAGCCCGTGGGTATGTTAACCATTGGTGGATATCTTCAGGCCAGAAGATGAGGTCAAAATGCTTCTGCCTGCCTCTCTGACCTTCTACTCACACGGCTGCCACCGGACCCACCCAGTGGATAGATGCTGCGTCTGTCACCTGCATTAGTGCAGTTGGTGTCAACTCTTCTCCCACTCTTATGCTCCCCCACCCATGGTCCATGTAGCTTCCCACTGTGCTTCCATCACACTGGCCTCAATTCTGGTCCCTGAGCACCACCCAGTTCTTCCCAGCCCCAGGGCCTTTTCACTAACTGTTGCCTCTGCTGGGAGAGCACCTCTCCCAGATCTTCACCAGGTGGTTCCTTGTTATCCTTCGATTCTCAGCTCACATACATAACATCTCCTCAGAGAGACCTCCTGTCTTGGGTTCCCTTCCAGACACCCTGAGACAAAAAGCAAATGGCAGTAGTTTATTTGGGAGCTACAGGGAACGTGGGCAGGGAAGGAGGGAAGTGACACAGGGAAGGGAAGGCAGCCGACAGAGTGCACCAGCTCCCACAGAGGACAGCGGAGTTTAATCCTGTGGGAAGCTCTGGGAAAAGTGTAAAATGCACAGCTCAATACTGAGGGATCTGGACACGTATACACCCACCCCTCAGGCATGGCAGGGGACCCTGGGGGTAAGGTGGGGACACTTCTGGCTTGCCCCTTGTTACGCAGACAGAGCATGGAAATAGTGGACATTCTGGCTGTTAGAAGCAATCCTGGAGGGTACTTTTCAAACTTCAGTGTGCTCACAAACCCTGGGGATCTTGTTAAAATATGGATTGATGCAGGAGTTCTGGGGTGAGGCCTGAGATTCTGCTTCTCTAAGAAGTTCCCAGATGATGGCCGCAGGGGTATTCTGAGGACCACTGGTGGGGAGGAAGCATCCCAAGCACCTTGCAAGGGGAAGTCATGGGCAGGAGGGCCCATGCCGCTCTCTACCACGCCTTCCTCCACGCCCACGTTCTCTCAGTGTCTCTCTCCTTTGTGGCACCAAGCACAGCCTGAAATGACCGCGTCTGTGGTTTGGGTGATTTGTTCATGACTGGTCTTCCTGTTAGAACGGAAGCTCCGCGAAGGCTTCTCTGTCCTGTTGGGTGTTGTTTCCTCAGGCATTAACCCTGTGCCTGATGTGGAAGAGTGCTCAGTCAATATTTACTGAATGATTCAGTAACTTTTCATAAATGATAGTCTCATCAAAAACCTGTTTGGGGGACATATTTGTATATGAGAAAGGTTAGGACCTCATCCCCTGAAAAATTTTCCACGATTAACACAAATCGTGCAACAAGTTCCAAGCATCATTCTCAGTTATTCTTTCTGCAGGTTTTTTTTTTCTTCTTTTAGGGAAGTGTGAAAGTTCCTTATCCAGCTGTTCAGAGTGCTCTCCGGCCTGTTGGAATGTGACTGTCGTTGCATTCCCTTTCTGACATGGGTGGTTTCCCAGCCACGAGCCCCTTACCCTGCACCCCAACCTCTTGTCCGGTTAGTCACTTCTAGTATCTTATGTACAAAATTTTGATAAAACAAAGCTATTTGGAGGAATCAAATGAGATAATGTATGTAAAACTCTTGGCCCATAACTAGGACCAACTACGTTTTACGAAGCTCTGGTTTATAAGCTGTGTGAACTTAGTTACATCATTCACCTCTTCAGTCCCATTGTCCTCCTCTATAAAATGGGGAAAGGAATGGTAACGATCAAGCTTTATTCACATGAATATCCATTTAATCCAGCATAGTTTATTAAAGGACCATCCTTTCTTTACTGCATTGCAGAGATACTTTTGTCCTTTGTTACAAGTCTAGTGACCAAAACATGTGTGGGTCTATCTAAGAATTCTCCTTACTTTCTGTGCTTTGTATGTATATTCTTGTGCCAATTCCACACTTAAATTACTAACACTTTAAATAAATCTTGGTGCCTAGTAGTGTCAGATCTCCAACGTTGTTCTTTTTGTTTGAGTTTATCTTGGCCCTTTGCATTTTCATGTGTATTAGACTCAGTTTGTCCATTTCTTGAAAAAAGAAATGAAACTTGCTGGCATTTTGTTAGGGATCGCATTGACTCAATAGGTAAATTTGAGAGGAAGTGATGTCTTTACTACATTTAAGCTTCTAATCCATGAACATGCTATATCCTTTCATTTATTTTTATCTTTTAAAATTTCTCTCAGTAATATTCATAGTTTTCTGTGCATAAGACTTGTATGTCTGTAGTTAAAAATTTCCCATACATATGATTGTTTTTGCTGTTGTTATAAATAGTAATATAATTATATTTTATTTACTTTTTCTCTTACTGGGTTTTGTTTTGTACAATTGAATTTTGTATATTGACCTTGTATTCAGTGATCTTGCTAAATCCACTTAGTAATTCTATTAGTTTATAGATTCTTTCCGATATTTTGTACACACAACTATGATGTTTGACATAATTTTAGTTCTTCACTTCTACATCCCATGCTGTTTATTTCTTTTATGTGCCTCATTTCATTAGTCAGGACTTCTTTACAATGTTGACTAGGAGTAGTGATAGTTGGCATCCTTGTATCTTTCTACACAGCAAGAGAAATCTCTCAGAATTTTATCATTAAGATATTAGACATAATACCAAATCAAGGAAGTTTCCTATTATTCCTAGTTTACAAAAGTTTTTAAAAATTATGAATGAGACATTTTTCATAGAATTAGAATAAATAATTCTAAAATTTGTATGGAAACACAAAAGACCCCAAATATCCAAAACAGTCCTGAGAAAGAACAAAGCTAGAGGTGTCATGCTCCTTGATTTCAAACTATCCTACAAAGCTATAGTAATCAAAATAGTATAGTAATGGCACAAAAACAGATACATAGATCAATGGAACAGACTAGAGAGCCTGTAAATAAACCCATGCTCATACCCTTTCCAGTTAATATTCACACCCGCTTCCTGTCAAGGTAACCCCTATCGTCATACATATAGCAATAGATTAGTTTTATTTGTTCTTGGATTTCATATAAACAAAATCATACAGTATGTATTTTCATGTTTGACTTCTCTTGCTGATTGTAATGTTTTAGAGATTCACCTGTGTTATTACATTCATCAGTAGTGTTTTTTTAACTGCTGTGTGATATTCCATTACATGAATATAACACAAAATTTTAATAATTTTTTCTGTTGATGGACAAATAGTTTCTTATTTTAAGCTATTATGAAGTTTCTATCAACCTTCTTATACAAGTATTTTTGTAGATATATGACATTACTTTTTGGTATATATCTAGGCATGGTGGGTCATAGGGTAGGTATAAATTTAACATTATGAGAAACTGCTATGCAGTTGTTAAAAATGGTTGAGTTGAGCCACTTTACCTTCCACCAGTAATGTATAATGTTTACAGCTGCTCCACACTCCCTCCAACGTTTGGTTTTGTCAACCTGTTAAATTTTAGTGTTACTAATAGGTGTAATGGTACCCCTTAGTTGGTTTAATTTGAATTTCCCTATTGAGTTACACTGTTGAGAATCTTTTCATGTGCTTATTGGCCTTTTGAATATTCTTTGGATGGTGCCTTTTCAAGTCATTTAAAACAGTAATTGTGAGGGGAGGAGAGCTCATTTTTTTCTAGTATTTTTTTTATTGAAGTAAAGTTGATAGAAAATATTAGTTTCAGGAGTACAACATAGTGATTCAATATTTTTATAGATTATAGTTCTTTTAAAATTATTTCAAAATAGGGACTTCCCTGGCAGTCCAGTGGTTAAGACTCCACACTTCCACTGCAGGGGGCATGGGTTCGATCCCTGGCCGTTGAACTAAGATCCCTCAGGCCATGCGGTGCAACCAAAAAAATAAAAAATCAAAATAAAGTTATTAGAAAAGAATGCCTATATTTCCCTGTGCTATACAATACATCCTTGTTGCTTATCTATTTTATACATAGTAGTTTGTATAATTTTTTAAAGATTGAGCTATTTACCTTTTTCTAATTGATTTATAGGAATTGTTTGCACACTTTAGATATGAGTCTCTTGTCATATCTATATATCTATATATAATATTTCCTCCTCATCTGTGGCTTGCCTTTCCATTTTTTAAAAGATATCTTTTGATGGGCAGAAGATTTTAGTTTTGATGAAGTCAGTTGTATCTTTTTTTTTTATTTTGTGTTCTTTGTGCCTTGTTTAAGAAATTTTGCCTACCTCAATAATGAAGACATGAACAAAAGTTTTATTTTAGAATTTTATATTTTCATTTTTAAATTCACTATCTACTTTAACTTTTATGTGTAGTATACTATAGTTCATTTTTTTCTTAGTTGTTCCAACATCATTTATTGAGTAGGCCTTCCTTTCTCTATAATTTTGGCAAAATAAAGCAACCATTATGTGTATAAATCTACCTCCTGACTCTTCAGTCTGTTTCATTGATCTATTTGTCTATTTTTGTTCCCAATACCACAGTGTCTTAATTGGTATAACATTATAGAATGTCTTAAAATTTAGTAATGTAAGTTGTTTTAATTTATTTTTTCCTCAAGATTTTCATAGCTAGGCCAGATCTTTTATATTTTAAACAAATTTAGTACCATCTTGTCAATTTCTGCAAAAAAAAAAAAAGGCCTATTGGGATTTACTTGGTAGGGATTGTATTGACTTTATATATTAATTTTGGGTGCAGGGCAATGATATCTTAATAATAATGAGTCTCCCAATTTATGAATATGGAACATATCTCTATTTAGTGGTTTTTTGAAGGTTAAACTAACCTTGCATTTCTGGGCTAAAGTTCACTTGGTGAATATATATAATCCTTTTTCATATACTGCTCTATTCTATTAATATTTACTGGCATATTCTTTTAGACATTTTATATCTCTTTTCATTTCTTTTCTCATAAAAAATTTTGTTGGATGTTGGTGTCAGGATAATGCTGGTCTCATACAATGAGTTGGGAATTGTTTCTTTTACCTCTCGTCTCTGAATGACTGTGTAAGATTGGTATTATTCATATATATGAGTGGTAGAATTACTACTGAAGCCGTCAAGTCAGGAATTTACTTTGTGGAATTGTTTTAACTTACAGATTCTAATTCTTTAACTAATATAGAAATATTTAGTTTTTCTTTATTTTCTTGTGTCAGTTTTGGTAAGATGTGTTTTCAAGCACTTTGTTCATTTCATCTAGCTGGAAAAATTTGTTGGCATAATGTTGTTTATAACATTCTCTGTATCTTTCGCTATCTGTAGTGATGTTCCTTTTTCACTCCTGATAGTCATAGTTTGTATTTTCTCTTTTTTTCTTGATGAGTCTTGCAAGGAAGTTCAGTTTTAATAATCTCTTCAAAGAACCCATTTTTTGCTTTGTTGATTTTCTCTGTTCTGTTTCACCGATTTCCGCTCTTCATTTCCACACCCCCATTTTATTGTTTTATGAGAAGGAAGCTTAAGTAATTGATTTTAAACATGTTTCTAATATATGCATTTAAAGCTATAAAATTTCCTCTAAACTCTGCTTTAGTTCCATCCCACAAATTTTGACATGTTGAATTTTCATTGTTTTACTTCAAATTATTTTCAGATTTTAAATATTATTTCTTCTTTAACTAATGGGTTACTTAGAAATATTTAATTTTCAAGTGTTTGGAGATTTTCTAGTTGTCTTCATCATTGATTTCTGGTTTAATTCTATTATGCACAGGGAACATTTTAAAATTTGTTTCATTGCTTTTAAACTTTTAAGACCTGCTCTGAAGAGCAACATATGGTCTATTCTGGAGAATGTTCCTTGTGCACTTGAAAAGACTGTATTCTGAAGCTGTTGTTTGTCATATTTAATACACATCTATTTGGTCGAATTGGTTAATAGTGTTGTTCAAAATCTTCTTTACCTATACTGAATATTACTGAAGATATTTTATATTGATTACTGCTAGTAATCTATATAAAAGTAGTCTTTCAGAAACTGAAATACCCCCGACTATGTGGATTTGGCTTTATCTTCTTAGTTCTATCAAATCTAGCTTTAATTTTTGTTTCATGCATTTTGAAGTGATGCTATTATTTGCATATGTACTTGGAATGATATCTTCTTGATTAACCATTTTGTTATTATGAAATGTTCCTTTATCTCTAATAATACTCCCTGTCTTGAAGTCTACTTTGTCTGACATTTATATAGTCACACAAGATTTTATGATTAGAATGGATTGTCTGACAGTCTGTCTTATTATGAACCACTTTATGCCAATAGATGGAGTATTTGCCCATGAAAAATCTACTGTAATCGTTGACATATTTGCTTTTATGTCTAGTGGCTTGTTATGTTTTTATTTGTCCCATCTTTTCGTTATTTGTCTCTTCTCTTGACTTCTTTTGGATTAATCATGTGTTTTTTAATCATTCCAGATTAAGACCCACCCCCACCCTCCACCTTTTTTAATGGTTACTTTAGTCACCACTTTGTATTTTAGACTTCTCAACCTCGGCATTTTGACATTTGGGCCAGATATTTCCTTGCTGTGAGAGCTGTTCTATGCGTTGTAGGATTTTTAGCAGTATCCCTGGCGTCTTCCCACTATATGATAGTAGAAAAGTCCCCCTCTCCCCCAACCAGAATTGAAATAACCAAAAATGGCTCATGTCCCTTTGGAAGAAAAATTACCACTGGTAGAGAGCCACTGCTCTAGGGATTACTATAAATATCCTCTGTTTATTACCCCACTTATCAAAATAATTGAATTAGTATTGTGCTACTCCATGAGCAATGTAAGAGCATTGTAAGAGTATAATTCCATTTCGTTTCTCTCCAATTATGCTATTGATGTCATACATGTTATTTCTACATGTATTATGAACTCCTCAATGTATTGTTTTTACTGTGGTTTTTAGTAGCCAGTACTTTTCTTTTAACTTTTAAAAATATTATTTTACATTTTTGCACATATTTGACCTTTGTGGTCAAATCTGCAGATTTGTGCTGCAGATCTGTGGTGACACCATGGATTGTTCCCTTTCAGCCTAAAAAGCTGGTGACATATTGTCTCAGCTTTTGTTTGTTTAAAATTGTCTTTATATAGGCTTTGTTTTTTTTTAATTCTAGCTTTTTTTATTTCAGCACTTAAAGAAGTCAATTCTTTTTTGCCTTCCATTGTTTTCTGATGAAAAGTCAGTTATCATTTTTATGCTTGTTCTCTTGAATATAATCTACCTATTTGTGTGTAAGAATTTATGTCTGTATCTAAATTTTTTTCCTTTATTTTTGGTTTACAACCAGTTTGTGTGATGACCTGGATGAAATAATTGGCATTTCTTCCCTCTGCTATGTCTACTCTGCTTTAGGTACATTAAATAAATTTTAATTTAATATATAGTATTTTTTCAGTTTTAGAATTTCCACTTGGTTCTATCATAGAGATTTTACTTTTCTCTTAAAATTCTCTTTTTTGTGTCCATTTTGTCTATGTTTTCTTCTAATTTCTTTAATGTATTTTAAAAGTTATTTTAGGGTCTCTCTAATTCCAATATCTGAGCCATTCATCAGCCTGCTCCTATTGACAGGTGTTTTTCTTAATTAGGAGTCATATTGCTTCTACACCTGTCTCACAACTTTTTATCATGTTCCAGCAATTGCCTAATAAAAAAACTGTAGCCTCTGGAGTAAATATTATCTTGTACAAGTGAGGGCATGTCCCTTCCCTGGGCAATAAGTTAGGGAGAAGGGACAGTTTTTACAATCCAATCAGGATTTGAGCTGAATTGTGGCTGGGTTACCGCTTTAGTTAGGTTGTCTTCACCTTTTCAAATGTCTTTAGAACTACCTTGTTCTGTCCTGTGTCTACTACAGGCCACTCCCTCTAGTAGGACTTTGTGATCTTTGTGTAAGATGCAGAATGCTCCCTCTGCTTTCTAGTTCAGCTTCCATGCCCCTGACACATACTCAGAAAAGCTCCATGGGGAAAGTTGGCAGGAAAGAACAAGTTCCCTGCATCTGGAGCTTTTACTGATTTCAGTCCATTCATGCCAGCCCACAAAGGCTGCAGGCTTTTCTGTTTCCCAGGAAAATTCCACGTTCAGTTTTTCACTG
Source organism: Pseudorca crassidens (assembly GCF_039906515.1). Classification (NCBI taxonomy): domain Eukaryota; kingdom Metazoa; phylum Chordata; class Mammalia; order Artiodactyla; family Delphinidae; genus Pseudorca; species Pseudorca crassidens. Next base: position 132,470,982 of record NC_090298.1, on the reverse strand, counting down.
GCCCCAGTGGAGACCCTGCAGAATAAAATTTGGCCACTGACATCTGCTCACCTAGAAATTCCTTAAACTCCTCTGTAATTTAATTTCCTTAGACTGCTTTGTGTCTGCAACTCTCCCATACCTTAAATATGATGGGGGAGTCGGGTGGGGAGATTCAATTATCTTTTTAGTTTATATGATGGGTACAATGGTCCCTTAAGACCTTCTACATCCTATCTGAAAGCTAAATGTTATTATTTTTAAAATCAATCTAAAATCTCTAATGATATCCACTTTTTAAAATTAATTTATTTATGGCTGTGTTGGGTCTTCGTTGCTGCGTGTGGGCTTTCTCTAGTTGTGGTGAGGAGGGGCTACTCTTCGTTGCGGTGCACGGGCTTCTCATTGCTGTGGCTTCTCTTGTTGCGGAGCACGGGCTCTAGGCGCATGGGCTTCAGTAGTTGCGGCTTGCGGACTCTAGAGCGCAGGCTCAGTAGTTGTGGCACACGGACTTAGTTGCTCTGCGGCATGTGGGATCTTCCCGGACCAGGGATCGAACCCGTGTCCCCTGCATTGGCAGACGGATTCTTAACCACTGCACCACCAGGGAAGCCCTCCACTTCTAATCCTTGAAATTTTTTCTTTGTAATCAGTCTGCTAGATGTTTATCAATTTTATTAATCTTTTCCAAAAAGCAAATTTTCCTTTTTTTCTATTAGGTTTTCTATTTCATTAATTTCTTAAATTTAATTTTTATTTTATATTGGAATATAGTTGATTTACAATGTTGTGTTAATTTCAGGTGTACAGTTAAGTGATTCAGTTATACATATACATATATTCATTCTTTTTCAGATTCTTTTCCCATATAGGTTATTACAGAATACTGAGTAGATTTCCCTATGCTATACAGTAGGTCCTTGTTATCTATTTTATATATAGTAGTGTGTATATGTCAGTCCTGAACTCCTGATTTATCCCTCCCACCAACCTTTCCCCTTTAGTAACCATAACTTTAAAGTCTGAGTATTTCTGTTTTGTAAGTAAGTTCATTTGTATCCTTCTTTTTTAGATTCTGCATGTAAGTGATACCATATGATATTTGTCTTTCTCTGTCTGACTTACTTCACTTAGTATGATACTCTCTGGATCCATCCATATTGCTGCAAATGATATTATTTCATTATTTTTTTATGGCTGAGTAATATTCCATTGTATATATGTACCACATCTTCTTTATCCATTCCTCTGTCAATGGACATTCAGGTTGCTTCCATGTCTTCCCTATTGTAAATAGTGCTGCAATGAACATTGGTGTGCATGCATCTTTTTGAATTATGGTTTTCTCTGGATGTATACCCAGGAGTAGGATTGCTGGATCATATGATAGTTCTATTTTTAGTTTTTTAAGGAACTTCCATATTGTTCTCCATAGTGGCTGTACCAGTTTATTGTTACATTCCCACCAACAGTGTAGGAAGGTTCCCTTTTCTCCACACCCTCTCCAGCATTTATTGTTTGTAGACATTTTGTCATTGATTTTTTTTTACTCTTATCCTTAATATTTCCTTCTTTCTTTAATTTGCTATTCTTTTTCTGGTATCTTAGAAAATTATATGCTTTTTCAAGTTTTTCCTAAAATGTGCATTTGACACAATAAATTTTTCTGTAAGCATTACTTCAACTACATTCCATAAATTCTCATATCTTTGTTTTCATAATTATTCACTTCAGAATATTTTCTAATTTGCTTTGTTATTCTCTGATTTACGGATTATTTAGAAAACACTTGCTTCGTTTATAAGTATTTGAAGATTTTCTAGTTATCTCTTGGTTACTGATTTCAATCTTAATTCCACTGTGGTCAGAAGGTACATTCTTGCTTCATAGTGCATTTTGGTAAAGATACTATGTCCACTTGAAAAGACTGTATTCTGCAGTTATTTGGCATAGTGTTTTACACACACACACACACACACACACCCCAATTAGGTCAAGTTAGTTTATTGAGTTGTTCAAAAAAATATATCTAATTCCTTTTCTGCTTGTTTTATCAATGACTGAGAGATGTGAGTTATTCTCAAGCTATATGAATATGTACTTTTATTTCTCCTTTTAGTTTAGTCAGTTTGTGATTTATATGTTTTGAGCCTATGTTATTAGGTATATACACATTTATATTCCAGTCAAATTTATCTTTTATTATTACAAACTGTGTCTCTTCATCACTACTGATACTTCTTTTCTTGAAATCTTAGTGTTAAATTAGGTTGGCCAAAAAGTTCGTTTGTTTTTTCGCATAAGATGGCTCTGGTAGTGCTTTAGTTGTCTTTAACCTTATTCAAAACAATTTTGTTAGATTGCATTGTGACAGCTCTCATATCAGCATGCATTTTAAAAAAATCAAAATTGGTGAATTTTTGTGTAGCCATTTTAATATTGAAGATGGAAGAAAAAAGCAACATTTTCGGCATATTATGCTTTATTAATTCATTAAAGGTTAAAAATGCAACTGAAATGCAAATAAAGATTTGTGCAGTGTATGGAGAAGGTGCTGTGACTGATTGAACATGTCAAAAGTAGTTTGCAAAGTTTCATGCTGGAGATTTCTTGCTGGACGAGGCTTCACGGTCCGGTAGACCAGTTGACGGTGATAGCAATCAAATCGGGACATTAATTGAGAACAATCAATGTTATGCCACAAGGGAGATAGCTGACATACTCAAAATATCCAAATCAAGCATTGAAAGTCATTTGCACCAGCTTGGTTATGTTAATCGCTTTGATGTTTGGGTTCCACATAAGTTAAGCGGAAAAAAACCTTTTTGACCTTATTTCCACATATGAATCTCTACTTAAGTGTAATGATAATGTTCTGTTTTTAAAACAAATTGTGATGGGCAATGAAAAGTATATACTGTAAACAATTTAACAATATCAAAAAAAAAGAAAAAGAAAAGTGGGTACTGTCCAGTAATGTGGAACGGAAGAGAACACGGGGCAAGTGAAATGAACCACCATCGACCACACCAAAGGTCACTCTTCATCCAAAGAAGGTGATGTTGTGTATATGATAGTATCAGAAGGGAGTCCTCTATTATGAGGTCCTTCTGAAAAACCAAACGATTAATTCCAGCAAGTACTGCTCCCAGTTAGACCAACTGAAAGCAGCACTCGACGAAAAGCATCCAGAATTAGTCAACAGAAAACACATAATCTTCCATCAAGATAACGCAAGACCACATGTTTCTTTAATGACCAGGCAAAAACTGTTATAGCTTGGCTGGGAAGTTCTGATTCATCTGCCATATCCACTAGACATTGCACCTTTGGATTTCCATTTATTTTGGTCTTTACAAAATTCTTTTAAGGGAAAACATTTCCATTGCCTGGAAGACTGTAAAAGGCACCTGGAACAGTTCTTTGCTCAAAAAGATAAAAAGTTTTGGGAAGATGGAATTATGAAGTTGCCTGAAAAATGGCAGAAGGTAGTGGAACAAAACGGTGAATACGTTGTTCAATAAAGTTCTTGGTGAAAATGAAAAATGTGTCTTTTACTTTTTTTTTTTTTTTTTTTTTTTTTTTTGCGTTACGCGGGCCTCTCACTGTTGTGGCCTCTCCCGTTGCGGAGCACAGGCTCCGGACACGCAGGCTCAGCTGCCATAGCTCACGGGCCTATCTGCTCCGCGGCATGTGGGATCTTCCCGGACCGGGACACGAACCCGTGTCCCCTGCATCGGCAGGTGGACTCTCAACCACGGCGCCACCAGGGAAGCCCTCTTTTACTTTAAAACTGAAGGAACTTTTTGGTCAACCCAATACCTATACCAGCTTTATCTTGATTAGTATTTGCAAAATATATCTCCTCTTATTTTCACTCATCTGAGTCTTATATTTTAGGTGTGTCTCCTGGAAGCAACATATGGTAGAGTTTTGTTCTTTATTCCCCCATTTGACAATGTTTGTGTTTTTATAGAATGTGTAATTCATTTGTATGTAATGTAATTGCTCATATATTTGGATTTAAATGTATTATTTTACTATGTCCCACCTATTTTCTTTTTTCTTCTTTTTTTGCCTTCTTTTGAATTAATCAAATATTTTTATATTATTCTCTTTTCCTTCTATTATCTTGTTAAGCGTGTATTCTTCTACTTCATTTTAGAGTTTATCCTAAATTACAAAATGAATCTTTGCCTTATTCTAATAAAATTTTACTTTAATCCCTTCTAGGGTAAATGAAAGCTTAAAAACTTTAACTCCATTTACCATTCTCCCACTTTTTGTGTTATTATTGTCACATGTTAAAATTATGTACAAAATATATTCATTTGTATGTATGTATGATAAATTTATGTAAAATTTATTCCCACAAGATGTATTTTATTAGAGAGTCAATATTCATTTAGACTTAACCATATATTTATCCTTTCTGGTGCTCTTCATTTGTTTCTGCATTCGTGTTCTTCTTCTACCAGGGATCATTTTCCTTCTGCCTAAAGAACTTCCTTTAGTATTTCTTTAGTGTCATTTTGCTAATGACAAATTATCTCACTCTTAGAGGGGATTATCTAGAAACATTTTTTCCCCTTAAATCCTGGCTATTTTTGGTAGCCCTGAGCTAATTAATTTTGATCTTTCCAACCTAGTGAAATTCACAGGACCACTTAATTACCACTTTCTGACCTGCCCCTATCCTTTTCTCTAAAAATGCACAAGGGTGCTGTAGAGGAAAAAATGACAAATATGGGAATATTCTCAATACATTTTCTTTCCCTTCAGGATCTTGGTCTATTGAATCCTGGCTGCCTTGATTGCTCTCTGATGAATATCAGTAGTTGGGGGTTTTTCCCTTTTATTTTACATAGCTTTAACAGTTGTTCCTAATGGGAAGTTAAGTCGGAATCAAGTTTCTTTATCATAGCTAGAAGTAGAACCCACATGTTATTGTTTTTAATAAAACATACAGATTAAAAAATGATCTCTCTTCATCCATATTGTGACCTCTCAGATGTTTTCCCACAGCTCCTATAAAGCCTATTGAATCACTTTTCTCTAGATTAAATGGCTAAAATTCTTTAGCTTATGTGACAAAATCTCCTGACCCCTCACCATTCTGGTTCCCCATTTATCTTTTATTTTATTTTTTACATGGAAAGCACAAAGATTATGACCCTTGAATTTAGAGTCAAAAAGGTTACTTTAAAATCCTGGCTCTGTCTCATGTTCATTGCTTGACCAGGAACAAGTTCATTTACTTAAGCTCTTGATTTTTTATCTGCAAGGTAGACAATATTACCCAGCCTGCAGAGTCTTTGTGATTTAACCCTCTGAATTTTATAGTAGGCACACAAGAAAAGGTATCTGCTACAGTTGCTTTCATTTTTGTATAATTGCTATCTCTTTGAGAGGGCATATGTTTGGGATTAATTCTTCATGTTGTTACAAGTTTGCTGAAATCTTTTGTGCATCTGTTCTTTACATGTACCTGGTTTAGTTATCCAGTTCCATAAAAACTGTAGGATCATCCTCAAAGAAGGTATAAATCTGAAGATACGTTTTGCTTCCTTCTTAGCACCTCCTTCATCTTGGCTGAACTGACACAAATGGGAGTAAAGATGTTTCTGAAAGAATTTAATTTAACCTCAGGAATACCATTTAAACGGTAGTGTTCTTCCCCCTTTCCAGAATGATTCTTTATCAGGATTTCACTTGGCTTCCCTTTATTTTACAACAGAAAATTAATAAATGTTTTGGATGCAATCTTAAGCCAAGTTCAGAAGCAACTGCTGTGCACTTGTTTGAAATGCCTATTTTCTTCCACTCATTTCTGATCCTTCTGATTACCGTTATCAGTGCCTACAACATTTTTGGTAACTGATTGTCACTTCATTGTAAATTCGCTGCCTGGATGATTGCTCCTCAACCAGAGATATCAGCCAGCTGAAACATACCAGGAGAAAACAAAGGCCATTCCTGACTTGGGGAAAAATGGAGCAGGGGAAATTTACATGTGTTTGACATTTATATTCTTTTGAGTGGCTTTTGTCTCTTTGAAAATTCCCTGAAAATTCTTAACTGCCTCAAGCAGAAGAATGGAATCTAAATGCAAGGGAGAAAAGAAAGTCTGCTTTGAAGATAGAAAATAGGATAAAGAATTAGATGTTCTCTCTCTTTGAAGATTTTTCTGGTTATGGAAAAGGACAGAATTTTAAAATTAACAAGGTCACAGTACCTTTAGTTCCTGATGTGTTGGAGAATAATTGTATAAAACCATAATACATCTGTAGGCTTGTTGTATCAGTACTTCCTAATAACCTCTTCTATCTCTCCTTTGCACCAAGGAGCGCTAGCGCAGGTGTTTTTTTGCATTATTGATCACATATAAAGGGAATGCCTTGAAGAATGTTACTTATGTATGGGGGTCTATGCTTCTTTGCATGCTGAGTTTCTGATCTCAAATGGTGGAATTTCACATTAAGGTGATTAAACCCCAGTGGCAGCACTATTGCCCTGTCCCACACCTTTATTTCACTTTATAACAAGTGCAGAGCTTATCCATTGGTGCGTGCTTTGTAGAGTAAGATGAGAAGAACTTACTACCTAATGAAGTGTTGGTGGAAGAGGGTGATCCTTTTAGATTCATATATTGCACACAACTTGCAGTATCAGAGGTTTTCTCTATCGACATGAAACCATTGATACTTTCTTCCATATAAGAAAGATATAAGACCCTCAATACATAAGACACCTAAGAACTCAATACCTGGACTGATGCTGTTTCTGGAGTTAAAGCAGTTATTTTTCTAATATTTTAAGCACTCAAAACCTTTTCCAAATAAATTTTCCTTAATAGCCCAATACATAAAAGATATTTTTTTTAAATTGAAGTGTAGTTGATTTACAATGCTGCGTTAGTTTCTGGTGAACAGAAAAGTGATTCAGTTATACATATAAGTATATATTCTTTTTCATATTCTTTTCCATTATGGTGTATCACAGGAGATTGAATATAGTTCCCTGTGTTATACAGGAGGACCTTGTTTATCCATAAAAGATAATTTTTAAAAAAGAATCTGGTTGATGCAGGAAGATAACTCAAAATCCTGTCCTTTTGCAGTCTCCTTCACCCTGATGATGTCCCTGTTGCATCTTACCAGTACCCCATGGGCTCCAGGAAACAGAGTTTGCAAAACACTAGTCTAAGGAAGCCAGTGAAACTTTTGCATTATCAGAAGAGGGTTGCATTGGCTAGACTTGACCTCTAGAGGCCAATTTAAGTAACAACATCACTGGGGGGAAGCATGCTTTTCCTGTTGTCTTTCTTTCCACAAAATTAATTTGTTTTTCAAAAAGATTTGATAGTGTTTGAATTTTAATATTTCTATTAACATATAGCCCCAGAGGATTTTTAGAGTCTAAAAGAGATTGGCAGGGATCATGTGAGTATTTTTCTCATCTCCCCAAATGGCTTATTCTGTCCTCCCACATATGCAGGCATCACTGAAGGGCATATTTGACCTCTTGTGAATTTCTGTGAATTTTAATCTGGGTTTCATGCAGTATAGAAGATATAGCTGACTAGTATAAAATCTGTGTTTACGAAGTGAAGTGTAAAACTTTGTCTCCAGCTTACAAAGTCTATGCCAAATGGGTAGAGGCTGCAAGAGAGATGAGGATTCCTGAAGAACCACAAAATTATGCATGTTATCTGGAGTTTAAGACTGACCATTAGATGTAGGTCTAGTGAATCCAACTCAGGATTCTTTGAGTTTGAAATGACTCAAAGTCAAACAGTGGCTTAAGCAAAAGAAATTTATTGGTTCACGTAACTGCACAGTCTGGGAGTAGGGCCATCTTCAAGGTTCGCATAGAGCTGTCCAGTTTCTGTCACTCTTGCTTTCTGTGTGATGCTTCTCCATCTGAGCTAGCCCCACTTTCTCACTCTTTAGGTTGGATTCAACCAGACATTGGGTACAGGGCAAGATATAGGGAAGCGACATCACTGCAACAATTTCAGGCTTAAACTAACCACATTTAGCAACTCCAGAAGTAAGAGACAGTTTCTTTTCCTACCATCAGATTATGAAATCCTAGGGAAGGGTTGGCTAGTTTGGGTCACATTCCCATCTCTGGGCATATCAGTGGTCAAGGAGCATGATGATATTATTTTAAATCCTGTATCCCTATTAGAATATTCTTTTAAAAAAATTTTTTATTGAAGTATAGTTGATTTTAAATGTGTTAATTTCTGCTGTACAGCAAAGTGACTCAGTTAAACATGTATATATATATTCTTTTCCATATTCTTTTCTAGTATGGTTTATCATGTGATATTGAATATATTTCCCTGTGCTATACAGTAGGACCTTGTTGTTTATCCATCCTATATATACTATTGATAGTTTATAATCCTTCACTCCCCCACCCTCCCTCCCCCTTGGCAACCACAAGTCTATTCTCTGTGTCTGTGATTCTGTTTCTGTTTCGTAGATATGTTCATTTGTGTTGTATTTTAGATCCCACATATAAGTGATATCGTATGGTGTCTTTCTCTTTCTGACTTACTTTGCTTAATATGATAATCTCTAGGTCCATCCATATTGCTGCAAATGACATTATTCTTTATGGCTGAGTAATATTCTTTTTATGGCTGAGTAATATTCCATTGTATTTATGTACCATATCTTCTTTATTCATTCATCTGTCAACAGACATTTAGGTTGTTTCCATGTCTTGTCTATTGTAAATAGTGCTGCTATGAACATAGGGGTGCATGTATCTTTTTGAATTATAGTTTTGTCTGGGTATATGCTCAGGAGTGGAATTGCTGGATCATATGACAACTCTATTTTTAGTTTTTTGAGGAACCTCCATACTGTTTTCCATAATGGCTGCACCAATTTATATTCCCACCAACAGTGTAAGAGGTTCCCTTTTCTCTGCACCTTCTCCAACATTTATTATTTGTAGACTTTTTACTGATGGCCATTCTGACCGGTGTGAGGTGGTACCTCATTGTAGCTTTGATTTGCATTTCTCTAATAAATATTAGCAATGATGAGCATTTTTTCATGTGCCTATTGACCATCTGTATGTCTTTTTTGGAGAAATGTCTGTTTAGGGCTTCTGCCCATTTTTTGAGGGTTGTTTGTTTTTGTTATTGAGTTGTATGAGCTTTATGTATATTTTGGATATTAAGCCCTTATCAGTTGCATCTTTTGCAGATATTCTCTCCCAGTCTGTAGGTTGTCTTTTTATTTTGTTTCTGGTTTCCTTGCTGTACAGAAGCTTCTAAGTTTCATTAGGTCCCATTTGTTTATTTTTGCTTTTATTGCTCTTGCCTTGGGAGACTAACCTAAGAAAATATTGCTACAATTTACATCAGAGAATGTTTTGCCTATGTTCTCTTCTAGGAGTTTTATGGTGTCATATCTTATATTTAAGTCTTTAAGCCATTTTGAGTTTATATTTCTGTGTTCTGTGAGGGTGTGTTCTAACTTTATTGATTTACATGAGGGTGTCCAACTTTTCCAACACCACTTGCTGAAGAGACTGTCTTTTCTCCATTGTATATTTTTGCCTCCTTTGTTGAAGATTACTTGACAGTAGGTGTGTGGGTTTATTTCTGGGCTCTCTATTCTGTTCCATTGATCCATATGTCTGTTTTTGTGCCAATATCATGCTGTTTTGATTACTGGAGCTTTGTATTATTGTCTGAAGTCTGTGAGAGTTATGCCCCTGCTTTGCTCTTTTTCCTCAGATTTCCTCAGGATTGGCAATTCTGGGTTGTTTATGGTTCCATACAAATTTCAGGATTATTTGTTCTAGTTCTGTGAAAAATGTCCTGAGTAATTTGATAGGGATCACATTAAGTCTGTAGATTGTTTTGGGTAGTATGGCCATTTTAACAATATTAATTCTTCTAATCTAGGAGTATGGGATATCTTTCCATTTCTTTGAATCATCTTCAATTTCCTTTATCAATGTTTTATAGTTCTTAGTGTATAACTCTTTCACCTCCTTGGTCAGGTTTATTCCTAAGTATTTTATTTTATTTTTAGCAGAAATTTTAAAAGGGATTGTTTGTTTACATTCCCTTTCTGATGTTTCATTGTTAGTTTAAAGAAATGCAACATATTTCTGTATGTTAATCTTGGATCCTGCTACCTTGCTGAATTCATTTATCAGTTCTAGTAGTTTTTGTGTGGAGTCTTTAGGGTTTTCTGTATATACTATAATGTCATCTGCATATAATGACAATTTTACCTCTTCCCTACCAATATGAATACGTTTTATTTCTTTTTCTTGTCTGATTGCTGTGGTTAGAGCTTCCAGTACTATGTTGATGAGAAGTGGGACAGTAGTCATCCTTGTCTTGTTCCAGATTTTAGTGAGAGGGTTTTCACCTTTTCACTTTTGAGTATTATATTGGCTGTGGGTTTGTCATAAATAGCTTTTAGTATGTTGAGATATGTTCTCTCTATACCCACTTTGGTAAGAGTTTTTATCGTAAATCGGTGTTGAATTTTATTTAATGCTTTTTCTTCATCTTTTGAGATGATCACGTGGTTTTATCTTTTCTTTTGTTCATGTGGTGTATCACACTGATTGATTTGCATAGGTTGAACCATCCTTGTGACTCTGGTCGAATCCAACTTTGTCCTGGTATATGATCTTTTTTATGTGTTGTTGGATTCAGTTAGCTAATATTTTGGTGAGGATATTTGCATCTGTATTCATCAAAGATATTGGCCTGTAATTTTCTTTTTAGTGCTGTCTTTGTCTGGTTTTGGTATCAGGGTGATGATGGCATCATAGAATGTTTTTGGGAGTGTTCCTTGTTCTTCAGTCTTTTGGAAGAGTTTGAGAAGGATTGGTATATGTTCTTCCTTGTATATTGGGTAGAATTTGCCTGTGCAGCCATCTGGCCCTGGACTTTTGTTTGCAGGGATTTTTTTAAATTACAGATTCTATTTCACTTCTAGTGATTTGTTTCTTCAAGTTATATGTTTCTTCTTGATGCAGTTTTGGTGGGTTGTATGTTTCTGGAAAGTAGTCCATTTCTTCTACGTTGCTGAATTTGTTGGCAAATAATTGTTCATCATATTCTCGCTCTTTTTTTTTTTGTATTTTGGCAGTATCATTTGTGATTTCTCCTCTTTCATTTCTTATTTTGTTTACTTGGATCTTCTCTTTTTTCTTGGTGAGCCTGGCCAGAGGTATATAAATTTTGTTTACCCTTCCAAAGAACCAGTCCTTGGTTTTATTCCTTTTTTCTATTATTTTTAATCTCTATTTTACTTATTTCCTCTCTAATCCTTATTCTCTCCTTACTTCTGCGGACTTTTAAAAAAAATTCTTTTATGTGGTGAGTTATTTTGTTTATTTGAGATTTTTCTTGTTTCTTAAAGAAGGCTTGTATTGCTATGAACTTCCTTCTAAGAACTGCTTTTGCTGCATCCCATAGATTTTGTATGGTTGTGTTTTCATTTTCATTTGCCTCAAGGTATTTTAAATTTTCTTTGATTTCATTCTTGATCCATTGGTTTTTTAGTAGCATGTTGTTTAGTCTCCATGTAATTGTTTTTTTCTCATTTCTTTTCCTGTGGTTGATATCTAGTTTCATGTCATTGTGGTCAGAAAAGATGCTTGAAATAATTACTATACTCTTAAATTTGTTCAGGCTTGTTTTGTGACCTAGTATGTGGTCAATCCTAGAGAATGTTCCATGTGCACTTGAAAAGAATGTATATTCTGCTTTTTTTGGATGTAATGTCCTGAAAGTATCAATTAAGTCTAACTATTCTATTGTATCATTTAGGATCTCTGTTGCCTAATTGATTTTGTGTCTGTAGATATGCCTATTGATGTAAGTAGAGTGTTAAACTCTCCTACTATTATTGTACTCCCATCAATTTCTCCCTTTATGTTTGTTGTATTTGTTTTATGTATTTCGGTGCTCCTATATTGGGTGCATATATTCTGATGAGTGTAATATCCTCTCCTTATATTGATCCTTCTGTCCTTACATTGTGTCCTTCTTTATAGCCTTTTATTATTTTTTTTGGCTGCATTGAGTCTTCGTTGCTGTGCACTAGTTGCAGCAAATGGGGGATACTCTTAGTTGTGGTGCATGGTCTTCTCATTGCGGTGGCTTCTCTTGTTGCCGAGCACAGGCTTTAGGCACGGGCTTCAGTAGTTGTGGCACACGGGCTCAGTAGTTGTGGCTCACGAGCTCTAAGGCACAGGCTTAGTAGTTGTGGCACACAGGCTTAGCTGCTCCGCACCATGTAGGATCTTCCTAGACCAGGACTCGAACCCGTGTCCCCTGCACTGGCAGGCAGATTCTTAACCACTGTGCCACCAGGGAAATGCTATAGCCTTTGTTTTTCTTTTTGGGTTTTTTTTTACATCTTTATTAGAGTATAATTGCTTTACAATGGTGTGTTAGTTTCTGCTGTATAACAAAGTGAATCAGTTATACATATGCATATGTTCCCATACCTCTTCCCTCTTGCGTCTCCCTCCCTCCCACCCTCCCTATCCGACCCCTGTAGGTGGTCACAAAGCACCAAGTTGATCTCCCTGTGGTACGCGGCTGCTTCCCACTAGCTATCTATTTTACGTTTGGTAGTGTATATATGTCCATGCCACTCTCTCACTTTGTCACAGTTTACCCTTCCCCCTCCCCATATCCTCAAGTCCATTCTCTAGTAGGTCTGTGTCTTTATTCCCATCTTACCCCTAGGTTCTTCATGACATTTTTATTTCTTAGATTCCATATGTATGTGTTAGCATACAGTACTTGTTTTTCCTCTTTCTGACTTACTTCACTCTGTATGACAGACTCTAGGTCCATCCACCTCACTACAAATAACTCAATTTCGTTTCTTTTTATGGCTGAGTAATATTCCATTGTTTATATGTGCCACATCTTCTTTACACATTCATCTGATGATGGACACTTAGGTTGTTTCCATCTCCAGGCTATTGTAAATAGAGTTGCAATGAACATTTTGGTACATGACTGTTTCTGAATTATGGTTTTCTCAGGGTATATGCCCAGTAGTGGGATTGCTGGGTTATATGGCAGTTCTATTGGTAGTTTTTTAAGGAATCTCCATACTGTTCTCCATAGTGGCTGTACCAATTCACATTCCCACCAGCAGTGCAACAGTGTTCCCTTTTCTCCACACTCTCTCCAGCATTTATTGTTTCTACATTTTTTGATGATGGCCATTCTGACCGGTGTGAGATGATATCTCATTGTAGTTTTGATTTTCATTTCTCTAATGATTAATGATGTTGAGCATTCTTTCATGTATTTGTTGGCAGTCTGTATATCTTCTTTGGAGAAATGTCTGTTTAAGTCTTCTGCCCATTTTTGGATTGGGTTTTTTTTTTTGTTATTGAGCTGCATAAGCTGCTTGTAAATTTTGAAGATTAATCCTTTGTCAGTTGCTACATTTGCAAATATTTTCTCCCATTCTGAGGGTTGTCTTTTGGTCGTGTTTATAGTTTCCTTTGCTGTGCAAAAGCTTTGAAGTTTCATTAGGTCCCATTTGTTTGTTTTTGTTTTTATTTCCATTTCTCTGGGAGGTGGGTCAAAAATGATCTTGCTGTGATTTATGTCATAGAGTGTTCTGCCTATGTTTTCCTCTAAGAGTTTGATAGTTTCTGGCCTTACATTTAGGTCTTTAATCCATTTTGAGCTTATTTTTGTGTATGGTGTTAGGGAGTGTTCTAGTCTCATACTTTGACATGTAGCTGTCCAGTTTTCCCAGCACCACTTATTGAAGAGGCTGTCCTGTCTCCACTGCACATTCCTGCCTCCTGTATCAAAGATAAGGTGATCATATGTGCATGGGTTTATCTCTGGGCTTTCTATCCTGTTCCATTGATCTATCTTTCTGTTTTTGTGCCAGTACCATACTGTCTTGATTACTGTAGCTTTGTAGTATAGTCTGAAGTCAGGGAATCTGATTCCTCCAGCTCCGTTTTTCATTCTCATGATTGCTTTGGCTATTCGGGGTCTCTTGTGTTTCCATACAAATTGTGAAATTTTTTGTTCTAGTTCTGTGAAAAATGCCAGTGGTAGTTTGATAGGGATTGCATTGAATCTGTAGATTGCTTTGGGTAGTAGAGTCATTTTCACAGTGTTGATTCTTCCAATCCAAGAACATGGTATATCTCTCCATCTATTTGTATTATCTTTAATTATTTTCATCAGTGTCTTATAATTTTCTGCATACACGTCTTTTGTCTCCTTAGGTAGGTTTATTCCTAGATATTTTATTCTTTTTGTTGTAATGGTAAATGGAGTGTTTTCTTGATTTCACTTTCAGATGTTTCATCATTAGTGTATAGAAATGCCAGAGATTTCTGTGCATTAATTTTTTATCCTGCTACTTTACCAAATTCATTGATTAGCTCTAGTAGTTTTCTGGTAGCATCTTAGGATTCTCTATGTATAATATCACGTCATCTGCAAACAGTGACACCTTTACTTCTTCTTTTCTGATTTGGATTCCTTTTATTTCTTTTTCTTCTCTGATTGCTGTGGCTAAAACTTCCAAAACTATGTTGATTAAGAGTGGTGAGAGTGGGCAACCTTGTCTTGTTCCTGATCTTAGTGGAAACGCTTTCAGTTTTTCACCTTGAGGATGATGTTGACTGTGGGTTTGTCATATATGGCCTTTATTATGTTAAGAAAAGTTCCCTCTATGCCTACTTTCTGGAGGGTTTTTATCATAAATGGGTGTTGAATTTTGTCAAAGCTTTCTCTGCATCTGTTGAGATGACCATATGGTTTTCTCCTTCAATTTGTTAATATGGTGTATTACATTGATTGATTTGCATATATTGAAGAATCCTTGCATTCCTGGAATAAACCCCAGTTGATCATGGTGTATGATCTTTTTAATGTGCTGTTGGATTCTGTTTGCTAGTATTTTGTTGAGGATTTTTGCATCTATGTTCATCAGTGATATTGGCTGGTAGTTTTCTTTCTTTGTGACATCCTTGTCTGGTTTTGGTATCAGGGTGATGGTGGCCTCGTAGAATGAGTTTGGGAGTGTTCCACCCTCTGCTATATTTTGGAAGAGTTTGAGAAGGATAGGTGTTAGCTCTTCTCTAAATGTTTGATAGAAATCGCCTGTGAAGCCATCTGGTCCTGGGCTTTTGTTTGTTGGAATATTTTTAATCACAGTTTCAATTTCAGTGCTTGTGATTGGTCAGTTCATATTTTCTATTTCTTCCTGATTCAGTCTTGGCAGGTTGTGCATTTCTAAGAATTTGTCCATTTCTTCCAGGTTGTCCATTTTATTAGCATAGAGTTGCTTGTAGTAATCTCTCATGATCTTTTGTATTTCTGCAGTGTCAGTTTTTACTTCTCTGTTTTCACTTCTAATTCTATTGATTTGAGTCTTCTCCCTTTTTTTCTTGATGAGTCTGGCTAATGGTTTATCAATTTGTTTATCTTCTCCAGGAACCAGCTTTTAGTTTTATTGATCTTTGCTATCATTTCATTCATTTCTTTTTCATTTATTTCTGATCTGATCTTTATGATTTCTTTCCTTCTGCTATTTTTGGGTTTTTTTGGTTCTTCTTTCTCTAATTGCTTTAGGTGCAAGGTTAGGTTGTTTATTCGGGATGTTTCCTGTTTCTTAAGGTGGGCTTGTATTGCTATAAACTTCCCTCTTAGAACTGCTTTTGCTGCATCCCATAGGTTTTGGGTCATCGTGTCTCCATTGTCATTTGTTTCTAGGTATTTTTAAATTTCCTCTTTGATTTCTTCAGTGATCACTTCGTTATTAAGTAGTGTATTGTTTAGCCTCCATGTGTTTGTATTTTTTACAGATCTTTTCCTGTAATTGATATCTAGTCTCATAGCGTTGCGGTTGGAAAAGATACTTGATACAATTTCAGTTTTCTTAAATTTACCAAGGCTTGATTTGTGACCCAAGATATGATCTATCCTGGAGAATGTTCCATGAGCCCTTGATAAAAATGTGTATTCTCTTGTTTTTGGATGGAATGTCTTATAAATATCAATTAAGTCCATCTTGTTTAATGTATCATTTAAAGCTTGTGTTTCCTTATTTATTTTCATTTTGGATGATCTGTCCATTGGTGAAAGTGGGGTGTTAAAGTCCCCTACTATGAATGTGTTACTGTCGATTTCCCCTTTTATGGCTGTTAGTATTTGCCTTATGTATTGTGGTGCTCCTATGTTGGGTGCATAAATATTTACAATTGTTTTGTCTTCTTCATGGATTGATCCCTTAATCATTATGTAGTGTGCTTCTTTGTCTCTTGTAATAGTCTTTATTTTAAAGTCTATTTTGTCTGATATGAGAATTGCTACACCAGCTTTCTTTTGGTTTCCATTTGCATGGAATATCTTTTTCCATCTCCTCACTTTCAGTCTGTATGTTTCTCTAGGTCTGAGGTGAGTCTCTTGTAAACAGCGTATATATGGGTCTTGTTTTTGCATCCATTCAGCCAGTCTGTGTCTTTTGGTGGGAGCATTTAATCCATTTATATTTAAGGTGATTATCAATATGTATGTTCCTATTCCCATTTTCTTAATTGTTTTGGCTTTGTTATTGTAGGTCTTTTCATTCTTTTGTGTTTCTTACCTAGAGAAGATTCTTTAGCATTTGTTGTAAAGCTGGTTTGGTGGTGCTGAACTTTCTCAGCTTTTGCTTGTCTGTAAAGGTTGTAATTTCTCCATCAAATCTGAATGAGATCCTTGCTGGGTAGAGTAATCTTGGTTGTAGGTTTTTCTCCTTCATCACTTTAAATATGTCCTGCCAGTCCCTTCTGGCTTGCAGAGTTTCTGCTAAAAGATCAGCTGTTAAGCTTATGGGGATTCCATTGTGTGTTATTTGTTGTTTTTCCCTTGCTGCTTTTAATATGTTTTGTTTGTTTTTAATTTTTGACAGTTTGATTAATATGTGTCTTCGCATATTTCTTTTTGGATTTATCCTGTATGGGACTCTCTGTGCTCCCTGGACTTGATTAACTATTTCCTTTCCCATATTAGGGAAGTTTTCAACTATCTTCAAATATTTTCTCAGTCCCTTTCTTTTTCTCTTCTTCTTCTGGAACCCCTATAATTCGAATGTTGGTGCGTTTAATGTTGTCCCAGAGGTCTCTGAGACTGTCCTCAGTTCTTTTCATTCTTTTTTCTTTATTCTGCTCTGCAGTAGTTATTGCCACTATTTTATCTTCCAGGTCACTTATCCGTTCTTCTGCCTCAGTTATTCTGCTATTGATCCCTTTTAGAGTATGTTTAACTTCATTTATTGTGTTGTTCATCATTGCTTGTTTCATCTTTAGTTCTTCTAGGTCCTTGTTAAATGTTTTTTGCATTTTCTCTATTCTGTTTCCAAGATTTTGGATCATCTTTACTGTCATTATTCTGAATTCTTTTTCAGGTAGACTGCCTATTTCCTCTTCATTTGTTAGGTCTGGTGGGTTTTTATCTTGCTCCTTCATCTGCTGTGTGTTTTTCTGTCTTCTCATTTTGCTTATCTTACTGTGTTTGGGGTCTCCTTTTTGCAGGCTGCAATTTCGTAGTTCCCGTTGCTTTTGGTGTCTGTCTCAAGTGGCTAAAGTTGGTTCAGTGGGTTGTGTAGGCTTCCTTGGAGACAGGACTAGTGCCTGTGTTCTGGTGGATGAGGCTTGATCTTGTCTTTCTGATGGGTAGGACCGTGTGCACTGCTGTGTTTTGGGGTGTCTGTGGACTTATTATGATTTTAGGCAGGCGCTGCTAATGGGTGGGGTTGTCTTCCTGTCATGCTAGTTGTTTGGCATAGGGTGTCCAGCACGGTAGCTTGCTGGTTGTTGAGTGAAGCTGGGTGTTTTTGTTAAGACGGAGATCTCTGGGAGATTTTCACCATTTGATACGTGGAGCTGGGAGGTCTCTTGTGGACCAGTGTCCTGAAGTTGGCTCTCCCACCTCAGAGGCACAGCACTGACTCCTGGCTGCAGCACCAAGAGCCTTTCATCCACACAGCTCAGAATAAAAGGGAGAAAAAGTAGAAAGAAAGGATAAAGAAAGGATAAAAGAAAATAAAGTAAGATAAAATAAAATAAAGTTATTAAAATAAAAAATAATTATTAAGAAAAATAATTTTTTTATAGTAAAAGAAAACAAACAAAAAAACAGACGGATAGAACCCTAGGACAGATGGTGAAAGCAAAGCTATACAGACAAAATCTCACACAGAAGCATACACATATACACTCCCAAAAACAGGAAAAGGGGGAAAAATAATAAATCTTGCACTCAAAGTCCACCTCCTCAATTTGGGATGATTTGTTGTCTGTTCAGGTATTCCACAGATGCAGGGTACATCAAGTTGATTGTGGAGATTTAATCCGCTGCTTCTGAGGCTGCTGGGAGAGATTTCCCTTTCTCTTCTTTGTTCGCACAGCTCCCAGGGGCTCAGCTTTGGATTTGGCCCCGCCTCTGCGTGTAGGTCGCCGGAGGGCATCTGTTCTTCACTCAGACAGGACAGGGTTAAAGGAGCCGCTGATTCGGGGGCTCTGGCTCACTCAGGCCGGGGGGAGGGAGTGGGGGCACGATGCGGGGTGAGCCTGCGGCAGCAGAGGCCAGCATGACGTTGCACCAGCCTGAGGCGTGCCATGCGTTCTCCTGGGGAAGTTGTCCCTCGATCCCGGGACCCTGGCAGTGGCGGGCTGGACAGGCTCCTGGAAGGGGAGGTGTGGATAGTGACCTGTGCTCGCACACAGGCTTTTTGGTGGTGGCAGCAGCAGCCTTAGCATCTCATGCCCGTCTCTGGGGTCTGCGCTGTTAGCCGCAGCTCGCGCCCATCTCTGGAGCTCTTTTAAGGAGCGCTCTTAATCCCCTCTCCTCGCACACCAGGAAACAAAGAGGGAAGAAAAAGTGTCTTGCCTCTTCAGCAGGTCCAGACTTTTCCCGGGATGCCTTCCCGGCTAGCTGTGGTGCACTAACCCCTTCAGGCTGTGTTCACGCCGCCAGTCCTCTCCTACCGAAGCCCAAGCCTCAGCTCCCAGCCGTGCCCGCCCGCCCCGGCGGGTGAGGAGACAAGCCTCTCGGGCTGGTGAGTGCCGGTCGGCACCGATCCTCTGTGCGGGAATCTCTCCGCTTTGTCCTCCACACCCCTGTTGCTGCGCTCTCCTCCGCGGCTCGGAAGCTTCCCCCTTCCGCCACCCACAGTCTCTGCCCACAAATGGGCTCCTAGTATGTGGAAACCTTTCCTCCTTCACAGCTCCCTCCAAGAGGTGCAGGTCCCGTCCCTTTTCTTTGTCTCTGTTTTTTCTTTTTTCTTTTGCCCTACACAGGGAAGTGGGGAGTTTCTTGCCTTTTGGGAGGTCTAAGGTCTTCTGCCAGCGTTCAGTAGGTGTTCTGTAGGAGCTTTTCCACGTGTAGATATATTTCTGATGTATCTGTGTGGAGGAAGGTGATCTCCACGTCTTACTGTTCTGCCATCTTTCCCCTCCCAGCCTTTGTTTTAAAGTCTGTTTTGTCTGATATGAATATTTTGACTCCCACTTTCTTGTCATTTCCATTTACATGAAAAAGCTTTTTACATCCCCTCACTTTCAATCTATGTGTGTCCTTTGCCCTAAAGTGAGTCTCTTGTTGGCAGCATATTGCAGACTCTTGTTTTTTATCCAATCGGCCACTCTGTGTATTTTGATTGGAGCATTAATCTATTGAAATTTAAGGTAATTATTGATAGATATGTATTTATTGCCATTTTAAAACTTGTTTTCCCATTGATTTTTTTTTTTTTTTTTTTTTTTTTTTTTTGTGGTACGCGGGCCTCTCACTGTTGTGGCCTCTCCCATTGCGGAGCACAGGCTCTGGATGCACAGGCTCAGCGGCCATGGCTCACGGGCCCAGCCGCTCTGCAGCATGTGGGATCCTCCCAGACCTGGGCACAAGCCTGTGTCCCCTGCATCAGCAGGCGGACTCTCAACCACTGCGCCACCAGGGAAGCCCCTCCCATTGATTTTATATTTCTGCTTTGTCCCTTTGTTTTTCTTTCTGTTTTTCCTTTTGTGGTTTGATGATTTTCTTTTGTATTATACTTATGTTCTCTTCTTTTTGGTTTTTGTGAATCTATTGTATGTTTTTGATTTGTGGTTACTCTGTTTTTCAAGTATGTTAACCCCTTCCTATATCTAATTGCCTTAGACTGGTAGTCTCATAGCCTCAAACACATTCTTGAAAAAAAAATCTACATTTTCTTACTATCCCACACATTTTATGATTTTCATGTCCTCTTTTCCTTCTTCTTGTTCATCCTTTTGTTGTTTATTGTGGTTATCACTTTCACAGATATTTTTTGAATTTTTTTT
Organism: Pseudorca crassidens; assembly: GCF_039906515.1. Lineage (NCBI taxonomy): Eukaryota > Metazoa > Chordata > Mammalia > Artiodactyla > Delphinidae > Pseudorca > Pseudorca crassidens. Next base: position 132,450,642 of record NC_090298.1, on the reverse strand, counting down.
TTAACCTGTATACTGGCTTGAGTGATTTAGTTTCTAATTGTGATTTTCTCTTCCGTATTGATTCTTCTTTTCTATTTAGAGAAGATCTTTCAATATTTCCTTTAGGATAGGTTTTGTATTACTGTAATTTTTTAGGTTTTGCTTGTCTGAATAATTATTTCTCTCTCCTATTCTAAATGATAATCTTGCTCAGTAGAGTATCCTAGGTTGCAGATTTTTCCCTTCCAGGACTTTGAATATATCTTGCCACTCCCTTCTAGCTTGTAGTGTTTCTTTAGAGACATAAGCTCATAGCCTTATGAAGCCTTAACTCTGTTTTTCTCTTGCTGCCTTTAGAATCCTCTATCTTTAAGTTTTTTCGTTTTAATTGTAATATGTCTTGGTGTAGGTCTGTTTGGATTTATCTTGTTTGGGACCCTCTGTACTTCCTGTACCTGGAAATCTGTTTCCTTTTTACGTTTGGGAAGTTTTCAGTCATAACTTCTTCAAATACCTTTTCAATCCCCTTTTCTCTCTCTTTTCCTTCTGGGATCCCCTTTAAGTATAGATTGGAATGCTTTATATCAGCCCATAGGTCTCTTATATTGCTTTTTTTTTTAATTTGGCTTTCTGTTTGTGATTCTCATTGGGTGATTTCCATTATTCTATCTTCCAGATCACTTATTTGTTCTTCTGCATTATTAATTCTGCTATTCATTGACTTTAGCTCAGCTTTCATCTCGGTGAATGAATTTTCTAATTTTTCTTCGTTCCCCTTTATAGTTTCTAGTTCCTTTTTACAGTAATCTGCCTTTCTGTCAATAGTCCTTAATTCCTTCAGTATTTTCATTATCTCCTTTTTGAACTCTGTCTATTTGACTGAAGAGGTCTGTTTCATTGTTCTTTTAGGGGAATTCTCTTGATTTTTTAATTGGGAGAGGTTCCTCTGCTTCTTCATTTTACTTATATTTCTCTTGCTGTATGAGTTTAAGAGAAACAATTATCTGCTGTGGTCTTGGAGGGCTATTTTTATGTGGGAGCATCCCTGTGTAGCTTGTGTGGGTTTAATATTTTTTGGTGCAAGGACTATTTTTAGTGTGGATGACTGCCACCTCTTTCCTCAATGTATGCTGGCCATTATCTCCTTGACAGGAGGCTTGACTGGAGTTGTGGTGACCAGAGCCTGCACTGAATATTGAGTGACTAGTGAGCAGGGCCTCCTTTTTGCTCTGTGGTTGTCATTGCCCTGTTAGAGGCTGGGTCTGTTCCCTAGTTGTTGGGGTAGAAGCCCCCAGATCCATTTCTTTTTTTTTAACATCTTTATTGGAGTATAATTGCTTTACAATGTTGTGTTAGTTGCTGCTGTATAACAAAGTGAATCAGCTATATGTATACATGTAACCCCATATCTCCTCCCTCTTGCGTCTCCCTCCCACCCTCCCTATTCCACCCCTTTAAGTGGTCACAAAGCACTGAGCTGATCTCCCTGTGCTATGCGGCTGCTTCCCACTAGCTATCTATTTTACATTTGGTAGTGTATATATGTCCATGCCTCTCTCTCACTTCGTCCCAGCTTACCCTTCCCCCTCCCTGTGTCCTCAAGTCCATTCTCTACGTCTACATCTTTATTCCTGTCCTGCCCCTAGGTTCTTCAGACCATTTTTTGTTTTTTTTTTAAGATTCCATGTATATGTGTTAGCATACGGTATTTGTTTTTCTCTTTCTGACTGACTTCACTCTGTATGAGAGTCTCTAGGTCCATCCACCTCACTACAAATAACTCAGTTTCGTTTCTTTTTATGGCTGATATTCCATTGTATATATGTGCCACATCTTCTTTATCCATTCATCTGTCGATGGACACTTAGGTTGTTTCCATATCCTGGCTGTTGTAAATAGAGCTGCCAAAAATACGGAATGCTACACGAATTTGCATGTCATCCTTGCGCAGGGGCCATACTAATCTTCTCTGTATCGTTCCAATTTTAGTATATGTGCTGCTGAAGCGAGCTCACCAGATCCATTTCTAAACTGTGTTTTTGAGCTGCAGTGTGAGGTATGTGGGATTGGAGCACTCCCACTGGGAGAGGAGCCACTGAGTATTCCTCTGCCAGAGCTGTTCATTGGTGAGTGTGCTCTGTTGTGTCACCTGTCACTTGTTATGTGGGCTCACAAAGTACACTGTTGTTGGCACTGCCTTTGGCCCTGTCTCAACCTTGGGTATGCCGGCAATCAGCCCTGTCCCTCAGGTGTTGTTTTCATAAGGACACCAGCACAGGTCCACTGAAGTTAGGTACCAGAACTGCAGCAGTCATGAACCTGGTCCCACTGTGGGAGCTATGGAGGCAGCTCAGACCCTGGCCTGGCCCAGCCTCTGTGTGTACATACCCACAGAGCCCACAGCTGCTAATGTTAGACCCATCCCAGTCGGGGGAGCACTTGTTGTCCACTCAGATGTCCTGCAGGCACTCAGTTTACAAAGCCGGTGGCGGAAGTATAAATCTGTGGCTTATGCAGCCATGGGGAGAAACTTCAGCCCTGCATTCTGCCTCGTAGCCCCTGGGGCTCAGCTGTGGTTTGGGTCCTGCCTCTGTGAGTGGGCAACCCGCTGATGGCCGCTCCTGGAACCTGCTGAGGTGGCAGCTGGGGCATGAGAGCCCATGGAGGTGGGAGCCACAAGGCAGTGGCTGGGGTACACTCTCCCAGAGCCTGGGGAGGCAGGGGCCAGCACATGGAGAAAGAAGCCATGATGGCCACCCTGCCCCTCCCTTTGCAGGCCACTGAACAATGGCACTTTGCTTCTCTGGCGGGTCCGGGCTTCTGCAAACACACCATGGTTGCGGCCACACCACACGCTAGTGTCTTCAGACTGTCTCTGCACAACCAACAGCAGTCCTCTCCCTGGGTCTGTCCTCTAAGCCCTGAGTTTCAGCACCCAGTCCCTGCCTGTACCTGTAGATGTTCATCTCAGGCTGGGGCGCACAGGGTGGTGGCATGGATCAAATGTGCAAGTCTCTCTCTGTTCTGCCTACCACAAACCAGTTGCTGTGCTCTCCTCTGAGCCTCTGAAGCTCCCTTTCTGTCCCGGCTGATCTCCCTGACAGTGTGGGGGCTTCCCAGGGTGCAGGAACCTTTCCTGTTTTTCAGCTCCCTCCCAAGGGCACAGGTCCCATCAGCTTCCTCTTTTTTTTTCCCTTTCACCCTATCCAGTTACATGGAGATCTTTCTTGTCCTTTCAGGTGTTTGGGGTCTTCTGCTAGTGTTCAGTAGGTGTTCTGTGGGAATCGTTCCATTTTGAGATGTATTTTTGAGGTACTTGTGGAAGGAGGTGAGTTCCATATCCTCTTACTCCACAATCTTGAATAACCACCCTAGCAGGATATTCTGATTTACCTAATTTCCCTCAAGAGTTAGGTCAGCTGAATCTATTCTGGCTGAGTCATATTTTAAAAGTGGCATTTTAGGGCTTCCCTGGTGGTGCAGTGGTTGAGAGTATGCCTGCTGATGCAGGGGACACGGGTTCGTGCCCCGGTCCGGGAAGATCCCACGTGCCGCGGAGCGGCTGGGCCCGTGAGCCATGGCCGCTGAGCCTGTGCGTCCGGAGCCTGTGCTCCACAACGGGAGAGGCCACAACAGTGAGAGGCCCGCACACTGCAAAAAAAAAAAAAAAAAAAAAAATGGCGTTTTACTGTCTTACTACTCTGAAATAATATTTGTATTTTCATGGAACCCTCCAAAGCCTTCCCCCAAATATTTTGGCAGTAAAGACACAGTGGCCACTTGGAATTAGCGTGGCTCTACCAGGAAGAATGAGAAACAAATATCAAAGCAAAACCAAACAGAAAACCTGAATGGGGTGAAACAATAAGTCTGGTCTTTTCTCGATAACCCAGAAATAGCAAATACTTAACATGCAGACCACCACTGCCTTTCCTGGGCCCTTGGCAGACATCAGTAATCAATCATACTGCTCTTTCTGCTAAGCCCAGACATGGTGGCCTCAGAATCTCTTCAAAAGAGCCCTCTAGGAACTGAATTTTGACATGCGAATTAAGCTTTTGTAGCATTCCTGGCATAACCAAAAAGTCTCCATTCTTTACCATTCTCTTTTGTTCTTCTCCCACATTCAGAACCTTAGGGGTATCTTGAAAGTTCTAAAAATATCTAGATTTAAATTTCCTAATAGGGTCTGTATGTTGTAATCACAGGGTGCTGCTCTAGTTGTCTGTCTCATTTAAAAGAATGAGGCAATTGACTAATGGAAAAGACAGGATGATGGGACAATAAAGAAGCTTTGTCATGTTTCACTTCTTTTTCTTCTGAGATCCATCCTTAAAATGCTGTTACTGGATGCCTGGAAAATTCTCATTGATGCTAAGAAAGAAGCCATCTACCCCTCACACAGCTTACTATCCACATTAACATGACTCTACTATTATACTTTCTTCATCAATTTAACTTTACTCTTTCAGAAAAAGCTTGCCCAAGAAAATAAATATTGCAATTAACTTTACTGGGCATTCTGAAGATCCATCAGCTCTCAAGTAGGGAAAAGCATTCAACAAGTTTACATCCTAACACCCTGTGAACATCCCTCTTCAAAATTCTCACTATACTGTGTCTTCGATTTCTCAACTACTTTATCATGATTCTTACCCAATCCTAACCAAGCTTCCCACATTGAAAGACATGCTTTTCAGTAGACTTCAAATATCATAAACTTCCCCAGTTTTCCCTTCTTCATTTGTGAGGATAGGAAGACTCTTTGAAGGTAGTGTTCTCACTTCCTACTGTAAGAAGAAATTCTGCTTTGTCGTATCAGGTTGTTTGGGTGATATTTTGGGGAAGCCACTATATGACAATGTCAACAGCTCCTGAGCTGTTCAGGTGAATACAACCAACACTTGTTGGGCAATTTCTATGTGTACAGCACCTGGAATTTTAGTGGAAGGGGCTTAAAAGGATTCTCTAAATCTTCCAACTAGTGGAGGCATACCAGGCATATGAGTACCAAAATGAAGTAATATTATCAGGTGGTTTTTAGAGAAAGAATTAATTCCCACTAGAATATCTCAGAAGACTTCTTGGAGGTGATCTGTTTGAATTGTCACACCAGAACAAGGCTAATATGTCCAAGTGGGAATGGAAGTGGGGGGAGAGCATTCTAGACTGAGGCAGTAGGCGCCAAGGGCAAAGAGGTGGAAAAGGTCAGAGTGTGTCCCCAAAACTCAAGAAGACACATGGGGTGGTAGGAATAGAGGGAAATGAGGCAGGAAAGGTGGATATACATCAAGCAATACGTACTTGGAATGCCAGAAAGGAGTTCCAGGTTTGATTCTGTATGCAGTGAGTGCACAGGAGGTTTTTGAGTTCACTCTACGTTCTCAATCTCCCCACCTCTCCCTCCATCTCTATCTCTCGGGTTATCTGCCTCTATCCCTTGTTCTCTCCCCTTTCCTCCCCTTCTCTCCACTACCTACAACCCCTCCTTTCTGTGATCCCTTTCTTTTCCCTTAATCGAATCTCCTCTTCTCTCTCTCATCTCTGTGGCTCACATCCCCTTGTTTTCTTTGTGATCTCCAGCATTTATATTTTCTCTCTCATCTCCACAGCTTGCACTTGTTCCAGCTTTTCCTCCTTTGAACTGACTTCAAATCCATTTCTTAATCTCTTTATGATGCCCTCATTCTCTTACTAATTTTAAATGAAGTGTTTGCTGCAGTCTCTGCCTTGCAAATGTAACCAGTGAGTTTTGAATTCAAACCATCATTTGAATTATGATAGTTGATCTGGTCTGCACCTAAGCCTAGGCCACCCCCTTTCTTCCACTTGCTTCTTTCCTTTCTCTCTCTCTCTCTCTCTCTCTCACTCTCGCTCTCGCTCTTTTTTTTTTTTTTGTATATTTCTAAGAGGACAGCTGAGGAGAGGCAACCCAACTCTTACCTAATTAGATTCTTCAGTTTACATTTTCTTCTTTTAAAGAATAACATTGTAACATTTCCAAGGGCTGAATTTTTTAATACTGAAGTATCCACCTGGCAGGATGCCAGAGTTTAGCTGGGAAGCTCAGAGTTCCTGTGAAGATAAGACTAAAGAATGGTTCTTTTTACCAGAATAGAGAGTGATGCCCCAGGCTGTGCATCCTAATGTCTAGGTAAATGAACAGCCTATCATATTTCTTATCAAGATTAAAACTCTAAGCAGATGTGGCATGTGTCAAAACAAGAGAAAATACCATTTAACGTCTAAGACATAGAGAAAAGTGTCTTTGGTAAATTCTAATTTCTTTTTACGTTAGGGAAGAGGTATATTGCTTTTCTCCATTTTAATGTGTCTTTAATGGATTTATTTCTAAATGTAAAAATAATAAATGCACATTTGAAAAAGTTTGGGAAAGTATATAACAGTGAATTAGAAGGAAAAAACACTAAGAGCTTGAGGGATCTTTCTAGGCCTTTTTTTTTTCTATAAATGTGTTCACATGGTTCAAAATATGCTCGTGCTTTAATTTTGCATCATTTGTTTTTCAGTTAATTTTACACGTAAAGTTGTAAGATTTGCCGCTTACTGTTTCATGTCATTCATGTTCTTAAAAAACATGGTTTTTAATTATCGTATAGAATACTGTAGTGTAGTTGTACCGTGATAATTTATTATTTCCCTGATGCTGGACCTTGACGTGGTTTCTAGCTTTTCTCACTGATAGGCTGCCACGAATATGTTTAGGACTAAATCTGGTGCATTTTCTCTGGGAGTTACCGTCTATTTCCTACTTCCATGATAGGCATATATAGTAGGCATAGAGTCTATAATAGAGTTTTACAAGGAATAGCTTGAAGGTGTTATTTATATTAATCTAATTCCAACTCAGAGGCCATGTTCCTCTAATGCTGACAAAAACAGGGGAACTTGAAAATCAAGACATTGTTGACACAGGGAAACTTTGTTTCAGACGTTTCTCTAAAGGTCAGAGGCTTATGTAAAAATACCCATCCAGATTTACCAGACCTTATATTTTGTTATGTTTGCTTTAGGTATTTTGTTTTCTCAAGAAGCCAAACCATACAAATATAGTTCGAGCTCATTTTTCACCCCACCCCTGCCCCTGACCAGAAGTAAATACAATCCTAGAGTTGGTGAGAATCCTTCCTATCCAGCTATCCATATTTTTATATTTTTTGAAAACATATGCAGGTATTAAAAAATGGTAAATAGTGTTCTTTACTGTACTTAAATTTTTCATTTCACTATTGTCATCTTGTATATATCATCCTTATTTTTTGGTCAGTGTTATGTTTTGGGATGTTTAACCAAGGATCTGTCATTTTAACTGCTGTGTACTAGATTCATTGTATAAAAATACTACAATTTATGTACCCATTGACATATACTGATGGATATATTCTTCTCCTCTTCTGTTTTCCTATGACAGACCCATGCTTCGTAACTGTCTTCATGCGTGTCTCATCTTGATGTGGGCGGTTTTCTCTTGGGTGAGTACTTAGCAGTGGATTTGCTGTGTTTAAGGGCAGGTGCATCTACAGCATTGTGATCTTTACTGCCAGCTTGCTTCCCAAGGTGAGTGTATCACATTACTTCCTACTGCCTGTGTGTGAGAACTCCTCCTTGTTCACCCCTGTTACTGTCAGATTTGCGATGCTATGTATGTGTAGATTGAATTTGCATTTCCTGTATTCCTGGTGTGGTAGAGCATCTCGTCCTATATGTACTGGTCCTTATGGTTTCTTCTTCAGTGCATTTCCTTTGCTGGCCCCCTTTTTTCTTTCTGTTGGGTTGTCTTGTACATTTTATGAGTTGTTCACATTTTCTTCATGCCAGTTTTTTGTTGAGTAAATGCCTTTTAATATCTCTCTGCAGTCTGTGGCTTGTATTTTTACTTTATGAAATGATTTGTTGTATAGAAGTTTTAATCTTTCAACAAATCAAATTTGCAAGTCTTTTATGGTAACCAGTATCTAAGAAATCCTTTCTATCCTGTTGAAAGAAAACCACGTTTTGATAGTTTCTGCTAAATGTTTTAAGGTTTGCTGCTCCCATTTAGATTTTCATCTATTTAAAATATATTTCAGGAAATGTTCTGAGGTATAGATGCCATTTGATTCTATTTTTCCATACAGGAAACAGTTTCCCCAGCATCATTTATTGAATACACCATCTTTTCCCAGCAGTTTGCAATGCCACTTCTGTCATACTCCGATTTTTCATTTATTTATGGGTTTGCTTCTGGGCTCTCTATTCTGTTCCTCTGGTCTATTTGCCTGTCTCTGGTTCAAAAAAGCACTATTTTAATCACTTATAGCTTCATAGTAACTCTTTCTCTCTGCTAGGGAGAGTTCTTCTGACTTGTTTTTCTTCAAAATTGTTTTAGATATTCTTCGCCCATTATCTTCTATAAACTTTACTATCACCTTATCAAGTTCCATAAGAAACTAGGATTTTTATCAAAATTGCATTGAGAATTAATAGATTACTTTGGAAAAAATAGAGTTTTTAATGATAGTGAATCTAGCCATGGACTAACAAGGAAGTTCTTTCCATTTATTCAAAATTTTTATATTCTATAATAAAATTTGGTCATTTTCTTCAGATAGGATTAATATATTTTTGGTGAGATTTATATTTAAGTAATTCACAGATCTTGTTACTAGGTTAAATGGGATAATTCATCCTATTAAATTTTCTAATTGTCTTTTGCTAATGTATAGAACATTATTCTTTTTTTGTTTGTTTGTTTTTTTGCGGTACGCGGGCCTCTCACTGTTGTGGCCTCTCCCGTTGCGGAGCACAGGCTCCGGACGCGCAGGCTCAGCGGCCATGGCTCACGGGCCCAGCTGCTCAGCGGCATGTGGGATCTTCCCGGACCGGGGCACGAACCTGTGTTCCCTGCGTCGGCAGGCGTATTCTCAACCACTGCGCCACCAGGGAAGCCCTATTGTTTTTTTTTTTCATAATCGTATATCCAGGAAACTTGCTGAACTCTCTTATTAACTTTATCACAAAGTTACATTTGAATTAGTTTTTTGAATCTATCAGATAATAAAATGCTTTCTCTCTCTCTTTTCCTCTTTTTTTCCAGAAAGTATGGTGAGTTACACTGATTTCTTTTTAAATGTTAAAACATTTTTGCATAGCTGGAATTAACTGCATCTGATCCTGATATTTGCCTCTTCATGTATTACGAGAATCAATTTGCATTTTTAAATTGTGGTATACTTCATATACCATATAATGGAAAATTTCATTTCCATATAATGGAAAATTCACCATTTAAACCATTAAAAAAAAATTTAGTGGCATTTAATACATTTACAGTGTTGTGCAACCATCACCGTTGTCTAGCTCTAGAACATTTTCATCACCCCAAAAGGAAACCCTGTACCTGTTAAGCAGTCACATCCCATTCCCCCTTCTCTTTAGCTCCTGGCAACCAGCCGTCTACTTTCTGGCTATATGGATTTGTCTGTTTGGACATTTTATATAAATGGAATCATATGTGGTTCTTTGTGACTGGCTTCTTTCACTTAACATACCATTTTCAAGGTTGGTCCATGTTGTATCATGTATGCATACTTTATATGGCTGTGTAATATTCCATTGTATGCATATACTGCATTTTGTTTCTCTATCAGTTAATGGACGCCTAGGTTGTTTACATCTTCTGGCTATCATGAATAATGATGCTATCAATTTTTTGTGTACAAGTTTTATTTGAACACCTCTTTAATTCTTTTTGGAATGTGCCTAGGATTTGTATGGTCAGTATATGTTGAAAGTATTGAGGAACCACCAAACTGTTTTCCCCAGTGGCTGCACCATTTTACATTCCCTTGAGCTGCGCCTGACGGTACCAATATCTTCACAACTTCACTTACACCTGTTATTTTCTATTTCTTTGAGCATAGTCATTCTAGTGGGTATGAAGTGATATTGCATTGTGGTTTTGATTTGCATATCCTTAATGACTGTGATGTTTAGCATCTTTTTATGTGCTTATTGGCAACTTTATTATTTTCTTAGAGAAATGTCTATTCAAGTGTTTACCCATTTTAAAATAAGGTTGGTGGTTTGTTGATTTTGAGTTGTAGGTATTGTTTAAATATTCTGGGTACTAAGCCCTTATTAGATTTATGATTTATAAATATTTTTTCCTGTTTTTTGGGTTGCCTTACCACTTTCTTGATAGTGTCCTTTGCATAAATGTTTTTAATTTTGATGAAGTTTATGCTTTTGGTGGCATAGAATTAGAAATATTTTGCTAAGAACTTTTGCATCTATCATCCTGAAAGGGATTTGTCTATAACTATTTGTCTTGTAAATTCCTTGTTGTAGTTTGGAAATATAATAAGTTGTGCTGGCCTCAAAGAAAAAAAATGAAGTTACCTTCCTATCATTAATATTTTCTAGAAAGTTTTGCAAAATATTAGAGTTATTTCTTCCTTGGATGTTTAGAATTCACTGGTGAAAACTTCTGGGCCTTGAGAGTTCTTGGTAGGGAGCTTTCACATAATGGATTCAATTTCTTTAAGAGATATTTAGTTATTCAAAATTTCTATTTCTTTTTGTCTGCTTTGGTAAATTGCATTTTTGAGGAATTTCCCATTTCATCCAGATAGTCAAATTTATTGGTATAAAGTCATTCATAATATCCTCTGGTGAAGTTTTTCATGTCTGAAGACTTGTAGTAATAACCCGTTTTTCTTTAAATATTGTTAATTTGTGTTTTCTCTCTTTGTTCTTTAATTAATTTTGTAAGGGGTTATCAATTTATTAATCTTTTCAGAGAAAAAACTTTTCTGATTTTTTTCTGTGTATGTTTGTATCTACTTTACTGATTTCTGTTTTTATCTTTGTGTCTGTCTGAAGTTTGATTTGCTTTTCTTACTCTAACTTCTTGAGATAGATGCTCACATATTTAGATTTCTGGATTTCTTTTCTATTATACACCATTAAGATTATACATTTCTGTATAAATACTATTTTACCTATAGCCAACCACTCTCAAACTTTTTAAATCATAATTTTATTGAGAGATAAATCACAAAGCACAAGATTCACACTTTTGAAGCGTACAGTTTAGTAGCTTTTAGTACATTCACAGTTGTGCAACAATCACCACCATCTAATTCCAGGATATTTTAATTACCTCAAAAGGAAACTCCATATACATTAGCAGTCTCTCTTCTTTCTTCTTTCCCCTAACCCCTATCAACCACTGACTAACTTAACTTCTGTTTCTATAGATTTGCCTATTTGGGACTTTTCATATAAATGGAATCACGATATTTGGCTTTTTGTGTCTTGCTTCTTTCTGTTAGCATAATGTTATCATCATTCATCCACGTTGTAGTATGTATCAGTAATTCATTCTGTTTTGTTGCCAAATAATATTCCCTTGTACAAATATATATCACATATTTTGAGAAACTGCCACAGTGTTTTCCAAGGTGCCATCCCACCAGCAACATATGAGAGTTCCAATTTCTCCACATCATTACCAGTACTTGCTATTGTCTATCTGTTATAGCCATTCTATTAGGTGTGAAATGGTATCTCATTGTGGGTTTTGGTTTACATTTCTCTAATGACTAATGATATTGAACATATTTTCAAGTGCTTACTGTTCATTTTTATATCTTGTTCAGAGAGATGTTTATTTGAATCCTTTAGCCATTTTGTAATTGAATCATCTATTCTTTGCTCCTTTTTTTTCTACTTTCTTGCCTTTTTTTTTTATCCTCCTATGATAACTTTTATTCTTCTATGAGTCCACCATTTGGTAGCTTTTCCAGAAAGTCTTCTAGAGCAGGGGTCCCCAACCCCCAGCCCGTGGACCAGTGCTGGTCCACGGCCTGTTAGGAACCGGGCCGCACAGCAGGAGATGAGAGGCAGGCGAAGGAGCGAAGCTTCATCTGCCGCTCCCCATCGCTCCCCATCGCTCCCCATGGCTCGCATTACCACCGAAATCATCCCCCTGCCCCCGTCCATCTGAAAATTGTCTTCCATGAAACTGGTCCCTGATGCCAAAAAAGTTGGAGACCACTATTCTAGAGGGTTTCCCATCATCCTATATGTATATAAACAAACACACACATACATACACATACACATACATAGTGTGTGTGTACATTTTTCCTGCTCTATGTCTAATGATAGTTTAACTGTGTAAACCATTTTATCTTGATAATTATGTTCCACCAGCACTTTAAATGATACAGGCTGATTGTGCTTATATTAGTATTATCTCCTTGTGGGTTATAACACTTTTTTCCCTTCTCAGATAGCTTTTAAGATTTTCTCTTTATACATAATTTCTGCAGTTTTATTTAAATGTCTATAAATTTATTTTTATTTATCTTTCTCAGTACTCTGAGTGTATGTTAAAATTGATAACTCTTGTTTATCTTTTATTCTAGAAAATCCTTAGTGTATCTTCTTTAATATTCCTTCTCCAACAAATCTTCTATTCTTCTGACACTCCAGTTAAGTGTATATTTGTACTTCTGCATCTAATCTCCATCCCTCTTAATACTTTAAGAATTACTCCTTTTTCGTGCTGCACTCTAGCTGAATTCTTTAATATCCAATTTGCTGCCTCTCTTGTTGACTGTGTCCATTCCAGAGTTTATCTTCTCCATTAACTTTTTATTTCAGTCGGTGACTAATTTTTATTTCCAAAAGTTCTATCTGATACTTTCATAGAAGTCTTTTCATTTTAGCTTCATATCTGTTTTTCCATTTTAAGGATGTTTTTGTTTTGAAGATAATTACTTATATGAAAATCTTTTCCAGACTATTCTATAATATTAATTCATCTAGATTGAAAATTTTAAGTTGTTGGCTTATTGCTTACCTATTTACTCTTAGTTTCATTCGTATGTTTTGATTCCCCACCCTCCGCCCCCCACCTCAGCTTCAGATTTCTGTTTTGGTGGTTTTCTTTGACTGAAATGATTTTTTTATCTGAGTTGTCTAGGACCTGAGTCTAGAACTAAGTTTTCCATTACTTGCTAAGTCTTCTCCCCGAGAGCAACATCAGGGAAATTTTTGATACTTCCAGGTGCTTGTAATGAGGCTGTATCTAATTCTCTTTATGCTGTAGTCAGGAAGCTTCTCATTGCCTCTTATGCTGCAAGCTTTCCCCCTCTTCTTTCATCCTTCCTTCCTTAGTTTTAAGCAGTGAGGATATTGCCCACAGACAGCCTCTGTCTGCTTCTGGTCCTGGGCATCAGCAACTCCAAAGCTTTAGCCTCCCATGCTTTGAATTTCCATCAGTTTCTGCTTTACGCTATGTTTATCTTGTTTTAGATCTCACTTGAAATGTGTTTCGATCAGAGTGTGGGCATTAAAATGTAAGCTCAGTACATCACCTTGACTGGATGTTGAAGCATAGGAATCTTGGCTGGAGTGGGGGATTCTGGTCCCTGGAGTCCAGCCTCCAATCCCTGGTATGGCGTAACGTGTTTTTGGAAATTTTGGCCTCTCCTTGGCATGGTGTAGTGTGAGGGGTCTGCTACAAGTGATCTCTGACTTCTGTTCTCTTCTTATTAACCTCACAGAATCTCTGTACTCTCCCTTCTTGTTGGCCTCAAAGGCACTCCCTGTACCCTTTGTTTTTTTTCATTAGAGTCCTTGATGGTCAATTAAAGAAGCCATCCTTAGTACCTAAAAAGATTGTTCTGTCCTGGAGGGAAAGATAATATTCATACTCTTCCATCAAGTAAAAGACAGTCATTACATTCTGTATGTCTAATTCACAGAAGAAAATGAAGAAGAGCAAAGTAGTTGAATGTTCAGTCTTTCTAAGTAATGAAATTAATGACCTGCTGCACTTTTCTAAGAACTTTGTTTCCTCTGCTGGAGTGCCCTTCTCCTAGTTCTTTGTGTGCCTGATTTCTCATGAAATCTCAGCTCAGATATCACCTTCCTCAGGGAGGAGTTTAATTCTGTTACTACTATTACTGTTACTATTTCCAGTGTCTGGAAATTATCTGTATTACATATTTTGGCATTGCCCCTTCCTACTACATTATAAACTCCATGATGGTGGAGGCCATGCCTGTCTTGTTTATTATAATCCCCAAACACCTTGAAGCATGGCCAGCACTTAGCACATATTCATTAATTACTTGGCCGGTGAATGGATGGGCTAGTCCTGTCCCATTCAGAACTGGCCACTCTGATGAGAAATAGCATACAGAGCACTATGTGAGATCACTAGACGGGAGGGCTAGTGGAGATCATTCAATGGACACTTTCATTTTACAGAGGAAGGAGGCAAGACTCAAGGCTTGTCACAGTCACATAACTAACAAATGGCCAGACAGGAAACAAGGTTGATGTGCCACGTTGTGAAGGAGCAGTGGTACTTGGGCCTGGAACCCCTTGCACATGGTTGGTGTTCAGTAAATATAGATGCACTGAAGAGAGTCTAGATCTTCCTCTGCTGGGCATGTAAACTGGGATAGTCACTGAGTCTTTCTGGGACCCAGTTTCCCCATTTGCAAGATGAAATATGTGTCCTGCTTATTTTATAAGGTTACTGTGACAGTTAAGTTGGATAATTTAAAAGAATTATTTGGCAATTCATGTGAAGACCATGTTTGGCAGAGGCAGGAAAAAACAAGCTTAAAAGAAAGGTCACTGCCTTTATGCCAACTGTACTCATTGTATAGACAAAGAAAGATTGATGTCCAAAGAGAAACAAGAGCTAAAGAAAGAGTCAAAGGCAAGGAGAAAGCATGAGGAGAGGCTGGTGGTATAAACTTAACATTGTGGTGAAGAACTTGGGCATGGACCCCTTTCTGTTTCTCTGTGGAAATGTTTTTGTAGCTCAGAATCTTGACAGAGCTGTCAGAAGAATGAAATCAGTAGTGCAAATTTTGAAACTTATGTCAGAGATCTGTCTGGGATACTGTGAAATCATCAAAATGGAAAACAAAGACTAAGGAGTTGTAGGTGCTTTGGTTTAATTTATCCATTATTTATTGGTAACAGTTCCTGTTTCCTGGAGTCATGTGGATGTCATGGGGCAGGCTGGGTGCCTGAGCCACATGGGGCTCTGGAAGGAAATAAGACGGGTAAGTGGATGCTGTGTAGTCATCATCATGGTGTTAAGAGTGTGGACTCAGGACTGGATGGGGTCAAAATGGAGAAATAGCCACTGGAAAACCTGATTTGACCACTAGGAGGTCAGTGGTGACCTTTTTAGAGATCAACATCATATTAGACCTAGGGAATAAAATTAGATTGAAGACTATAAGTGTGCAAACTGAAGAAGTGAATATAGACTGTTTTCAAGAATTTGGGTGGTGAATTTTCTTGAGGTGGGCAGGGTTGAGAGAACACATTTGGGTCTGTACGTGACACAGGAGAGATTTGACTGTGTTGGCAGGCAAAATATAGCAAGGTCTAGGAAAAAAAGGAAGAGGCTCAAGAGAAGGAATATTTTTCCTTCAAGGAAAAGAGTAAACTATACACACAATATTAAGGAAATCTAAAGAAAAGAACTGACTGGGGATGGATAAGATGATTGAGATCAGAATTCACTGGCATTCTTTATGAGGGAACCTGGTCTTCGACACCGGTCTAGCTCAGACACAGGTCTAGTTGACAGCCAAACCAATGCCCTTCCTCTGTATCTGTACCCATCACTCTAAGTTTATCTCTTTTCTTATTAAGAAATATAATTTCTTATATTTGGAGAATTGGAGAATACCTATAGGAATTGGAGAATACCTATTTGGCTAGAGAGGGAAAGATTAAGGAATATAAACTAGTTGGGTCAGATTATAGTGTATGAGAGATAATTCACTTTTAAAGAGTAGAGAAGAACCCCTGTGGTAACTGTCTGTAGTACTGGGGAAGGGATTAATTATCGGGCTCTGAGCACCTTGGTCGGTTATCTATGATGGAGTCTATTTCAGAGAGGAGAAGTCAGATGTTGAAGGAGGAGTCATGAATTGCCGTATCATGGGAGCTAAGGAAGGTGGGTTATGAAGCCTAGAAATCATGGGAGGGATGGATTCAAGATGGATTAAGGCTGTATGAAACCACTTGAAATCAGAGAATATAAGGTCTAACTTGACAAACAAACCTAGAATGTTGAGGCAGGAGGAATTTGGGGGAGTTTGAGGGATGAGAGTAAATGAAGAGAGCAGTGATGAGAAAGAGCCTCCAGGACTGGACTGTATCATTATTATCCTCACAATTTAAGGTAGCTATAAATTTCAAGTTGTGGTAAAAGTTTTCTCTGGGTTCCCCCTTCAAATCTCTTAAAAGGGGGAAGGGTTGGACCCTTCCTCACCTGGTCCTTACTTGAAGTCCAGCAGGGGAGCCAAGTTCCTACAGTCTTGGTGCCCAAATAAGTCTTAGATGTGTGGTCTGTTCTTTGATGTCAAATCCATAGTCGAGCTCTGTAACCATCACAGGGCCCAGAAGAACATTTTCAAAGATCTCATGAAAAAATGAGAATATGTGAAATGGAAGGAGAGACCACCTTAAATCCCCAGGGTTCTCTGTGTTCAGAGGTTTTTTCAAATTTGACCCGTTGGTAGACTTGAAGAAATGGACTGAAAATTGAAAATTAATAACTTCTTTGGCTAAGCTTGAAACTGATTTCTGTTTGTCCATTTTACAAAATTAGCTATTAAAAAGTCACTATACTTAAAGTTTAGGAAAACAGAAATAAGCAACGATATTCATATCACCTTAACAGTGTAACTTAAAATTATTAGTGGTTCCTTTTCATCCTTAACAATACATATATATCTTTTCACAGCTGCAGTTAGCGTTCGTGTAATTATAGGTCTTTTTGACTTATTTTAAATGTGATATTGTCCTATGGTTTCCAAAATTATTTTAACGTTTACAATATTCCATTGATTGAACGGGCCATGATTTATTTACCTATTGGCCCTACTGTTGGGAAAAAGGCAAATTCCAAATTAAAAAAAAAAAATAACACTGCAGTAAACAATTTTGGGTCTATACGTTTTCCTTCTTGTCGATTATTTATGGGGTCAAAGTATGTGTTATTAATTCTGTTTTACAGAAAAAGAGCAGATACTAGTCTCTTTTGAAAAAGTTTATTATACAAACATGAACACAAAAATGATAATAAGAAAACTATAGCTACAGTATCACCATCCAAATAAATCAGCTTGCGTCATTTTCAGTTTCCCTAGAAGTCTTGATTCAGATGTATACATCATTTTACACACTCAACATTATAATTTGCTTTACTGTAAAATCCTCACAACCCTTTGAAAGACAGCACGCTAGTCCATAAAGTTGAACTAACCATGATCTAAGTAGCCTTCCCTTTAAACTGGTTAGGTAGTGCTGCTAATTTTTCCCATCTTTAAATCCTGTTGCAATGTTTATCACTGTCGCTAACAACTTTTTCCTATTCAAAGATTGTTGCTTGGATGAATTTTGAAGATGGGATTACTGGGCCAAAGGGTATGAAGATTTTTATGACTCTTTAAAACTGACCAATTACTTTCCGAAAACATATACCAGTGTCCACTCCACTGCACCAATGCAGAGATGTGTATTTGTCTCACCTTTCCTTTTTGATAGAAAAGGTAGGCAAGTTCCTTTGTTTTTCTTGAAAAGCAGTTATTCATTCTGTGTTACATCTTCCAGTGTCTTAGAATGGAAAAAAGAGTGTATATTTTTGTTTGTGTGGATTACATGCTTATTATTGGGTCATTTATTTAGTGATGTCTTGATGGTTTTCTTATTAATTTGCATGAGTTCCTATGAGCGCATACTTTTTAACCGTTTCTCTTATTTACTGCTACTACTTTAAAAAGAGTTCTCTGTGTGGCGTGGTGTGAGAGAAGCAAGAACTTAGAGAATTGCCTGTTTGAATGTGCTAGTCTTTCTTCTTGGCAATTTCTTTTGTCATTCTTCCTCAAATCATAGGTAGGTTGCTGGTCAATTTCCTTTTTTTTTTTTAAAATCTTTTCCACAGCTCTTCCATATTATGTTGTAATTGGCCTTTTTACATTTCTGTCCATCTCTAGACTCTTGAGATATTCACGGGCAAGGAGTGTGTGTTATTCATTTAGAAGAGAATAAACATTCAGTAGACACTAGATGAACAAAAATATTTAACTCTGATCCACTGGAGGTATTTTAAGGTGGGAATCTGAAACTTCTCACCAAAACAACGGCCGATCAGTCTTCCTAGTAACTATCAAATAATCAGTACTTTTTCTATTGGTTTGTAATGGCATTCCACCTACCTGCTTCCCTGGCACCATGTACAGCTCGTTATTGTTTATTTTCATATCTGCAGCTATTTGTTTCATTGTCACGTTTGCCCACTTGTGAGCTGAATGAATGCAGAGATCACCATCTTGTTCTTGCTTTCTGTTCTGAGGTACTTAAGAATAAATGGTAGATTCAAGTGATACATTGATATAAAACAAATTCGTAAATGCACTTGCGTCTATTTCTGGGTTTTCTGGTCTGTTCAAGCATTTCCACTTAGGTGCCTGGCACTTGGCTAGGCTTAGGTGATAAAATAATGAGGAAGCCGTGCCTTTGTTCTTGAGCCCTCATTCTAGTGGCGTGAGCAGAAGAATTGATAGGTTGCTTCAGTACAATGTAAGCTGTGATAGATGTATGTCCAGGGTTCCCTAAGAGTACAGAGAAAGGGCTGCTCGCTCTGTCGAGAGTGCAAGTCAGAGAAACCTTCCGGGAGGGAAGATGTCTGAGCCAGATCTTAGTGGGTGAGAAGGGGTAAGCCAGTCAAAGAAAAGAGAGGGTGTTTTCTAGGTAGGGAAATGATGCCAAGTACAATTGATCTGTATTTTTGTTTTTGAACCATTACTATCTTCGTTATTGCTATGTTGTGCCTTTAAATAGTCTGTTAGGTTTTTATCATTTTAGTGGCTTTTTGTATGGAATATTCCTTGCCTTTTTAAAAACAATTATTTTGCCTAATAAAATTTAGAATTATTTTGTTTACTTCCTAGAAAATTTCTGTTGGGATTTTGTTAAATGTGCAAATTAACTTGAAGGGAATAAAAATCAATTTTAGTCGGTTCAGCTAAGAGTTAGTCTCTTCATTTTATATTTATCTCTCAAAATTTTACATTTTTTAGCGTAGGTTACAGCAGATCTCATGATAGTTTTTCTTTATGCATAAATTTGTGAATGTCTGCATGCATGTGCATTATATGTAAAATATATGGGTTAATGTCATAAAAGGTATGTTTTGAATAGAATTTCCTAAATTATTTTACTTTTACTTAAGAAACAAGCACAGATGTTTGCTTTGTTAATTTGGGCTAATTTCACATTGTACGTGATTGGGGTTTTCTATTTTTGTTATAAGGAAATAACATGTTGCTATAACATTTAAAAATTTATATGTGTCTCAAACTTTTGTTCTCATGTTTTTCAATATTTATCAGCAGTTTTGTCTTAGATTTTTGCTTTCTACTTTTTAAGATGTAAAATTTAGAAATTAAAATTATTTAGGCCACCTTATATTTATTACTGATATTTGCTCTTTTATTTATACTTATAAATGAATAATTTATAAATAAATAATTTATAAATAAATAATTTATAATAAATAAATAATTTATATTTATATTTATTACTGATATTTGCTCTTTTATTACTGATATTTATCTTTTATTACTGATATTTGCTCTTTTGATTATTCTGAAATCTTAAGTTGAATGCTTTGTTCATTTATCTATGGTAAGTTTAAATGCTTTTATCATGACAGAAGACTGCTTTGGCCAAATTGCATAATTTGTAGTGTTTTTAATTCTTTAAATAGGCTGGGTTCCTTTCTCAAATCACTAATTACTTAGGGGAGTGTTTTTCAATCTGAAATTCCTGGGCTTTTATGTTAATATAAAACATACCATCCATTTCTGCTTTCAGAGAATATAGTCGGAAAAGTTTTCTTTAATGTTTTCATTTTGAGATTATATTTCTTTCTTTTATATGATCATGGGACAAAGAGAAGTTTCTTTGATGCCATGTGTAGGGGTGTGTGTGTGATTATTTTTAATGCTTTTCCAACTTGTAAGTTATAAGATAAAGAGCAATTACGTTTGTCAATTTTTTCCTTATTCTTCAAAGTTGTGGATTTTTGCCTTTTGTTACTCTCCTGTTCAGTATAATGGTTTAATTATGTATAATCAGCAAGACAGGAACTTCATCATTATATATTATTAATCGTAATCTCCCCTAATACTTTTTACCATGAAGTCTATTTTAAAATATTGATTTTCTTTTTATTCAAGCTTTATAGGTTAATTTTTGCCCACCAAGTTTTTCAATGCAATTCTTGACTTGGTCTTTTAATAGATTAAAACAGATGGTTTAATGTTATAGTTTCTACCTTGATTTAGTATCTATTATTCTAGACATTGCCATTCCAAAATCTTACTTCCAATTAAAATATACCATAATTTGGAAGATCCTATTCTCACATTTTATATATGCATTTTACATTCTAACAGGTTCCTTGAAATATCTCACAAGGATTCTATCATTATGTTTAATTAATTGTGCCAGGGAGTCTCGAAGGCTGATCTGCTGTTTCTCCATTGATGGGTTAGGAGGGTCTTCAGTGGGGGCTGTACATTGATCCTGAACCACAAACGTTTAGTGTTATTGAGGATAATTAAAATCAGCATCCACAGATTAAAATTAACCTGTCATTGGACTTAATTGGAGAAGCTAATTCATACATGCTACTCACAAGCTTTTTCTGAAATGTGTCTATTTCTCTGCACTCTGATCTCCGTTCCCCAGCTCTGTATCCTGGGCTCTTTTCCTTGGATAAAGTGGGGCTTGGTTGCTAATCGAACTACAGAGTTTTTACGTCTTTTTCAAAGGAGTCAAGTTGGAGGAAATGTAAAAGTTGCTGATTTATACCTACTTGCCTGTTAAAAAAATTTCCTTCCATGGAGGAAAATGAATACAGCTCTTTTTTAGTTGCCTGGTATTTCATCTGTTTTCTAATTTTGTAGTAACAATTATGTCAATTAGTTTGACTCATCAGTAACAGGCTTTCCCTCTCATTAGTGTTTATCATTTTAGCTCTGCTTCCACATGTTTTTCACCAATGCATCTTGAAAGGTGATTTCTCTGATTTCATTCTCTTTGATTTACATTTTTTTTGGTAAGTTTTCCCCCCAAATGAAACCATGTAATAAAATTATGGCATCTTTGGAGATAAATTGCACCCTGCCTGTGAATGAAATTTTTGTCATAGCCTTTTACCTTTGAGGATTCTGTAATGCTGCTTCAGCATCATTTGTAGTCAGGAGTTAAATTTGACAGGATGTAGCCTACGGTGAAAATACAATTGAGAAGGCACACAGGTTGTGTCGTGTACTGGAGATGTAAAATTAGTCTTCGATTTCCTAGGTGAGGAAATGATCTCTCTACCTTATCATGTAATTATGAGAATCTATTGAGGTATGTCATTACTCCTTTATAAACTTCAAAAATGGATAACAGCATTCTGGAGTCCCAGGCTGATACGTAAGTAGGTAAATCATAGTATCAATACAATGTAGGATTATATAAGAAATTAGAACAAATTAATGGAGGGTTCAAGGAAGAATGATAAGGGTGATGATATGAGAATGGGATCTTGAAGGATGATATCCTGTGATAGGGTGGTGCTACGTGGAAGGGCATTCTAGGTGGACGGAATAGTATGTGCAAAAACATGACACTCCGGAAGGCCAGGAGAGGTGAGAGGCTGAAATGGAGGATTGAGTGTGGTGTATTCTGCCATGATAGGGTTAGGGTATTGTGATTAGGGTTGGGGGGATTAGGGTTAGGGTATTGTGTGGAAGAGGATGAAAACTGGACCAGGGATGGGCAACGGGCTTAAAAGGTGTCTCATCCATAGGCTGACCAGGAATGCTAAGGTAGCCTGATTAAAAATATTTTACCTGATAAGAGCAAGCAAATTGGCTTCTTCACTGATTTAGACGGGAGTGGTAAACTATAGCAAAAGGAGCCTGTCCAGGTCTTTAGGAAAGCAGTAGAGGATGGCTGTTCCCTTACCTTCACCAAGTGCTGGGGACTCCCCAATTCCAGGCCATGTATTACCTTATAATAAGCTCTCTTTTATAAAGCAGCCTGTGTGACTCTCTTCCTAAGAACCACAGTGGCTTAACTAACATGTTAGGCCACTGATCAAAGAGATGCAGAAGAGAAGTTAACCTGAAAATTTATTTCTGCGGCAGAGTCAATGGGAGTAACTGATTTATCAACTGTGAAAGTGGAATTCCCTAAAGAAGTGGACAAGGGTGTTTTCCTTCTTACCAATCATTATTTTTATTAATATATTTTACAAGACTGCAGTTGAAATAATATTAAATACAAATTTTTTTATACAGAAAGTGTAATAAAGTTAAAATAGTTCCTTGTAATTCATAGCATTATTGCAATGCTTACAAAATTTTTGCATAGAGTGTGCAAGGATTGATGTTATTCAGAACAAAACTAAAAAGCTCTTCTTACATCACACCCAAACCCAGAGAAAAACAACCAAATCAAATAAAAAAATAATCCAAAGGCTGAACTCAAGTGCTTTATGGGAATGGGGTTCCTTTTTCAAAAGCTCCGAGCAAATGGGACTTGTATGACCTTATTTTTACTGGGTAAAGCACCAGAACCTGGCTTCTCCAGGAGTGCATTTAGCCAGTGCAATGATGGACGGTCCCCTACCTTTCCCTTCTCAAACACGACCTCTTTAAGAAATGTGTCTCTGCTTCTTCGTGGCCTCAAAAAAGAGAGGAACTTGATTGGGGAGGTGATTAACAGATGGAAAACTCTGTTCCCCCCATCACCAAACACTGGATATAAATTAGGTTAGTTTTGTGTCCACCCCAAATTCAGGTTTGCCGACTCTTCCTTCAACTTTGCCAGGATCTCTCCTCTCTACTAGGGAACCTGATTGCTGACTCTGGTGATGTTAGTTCCATGAGACCCTTTAAAGGTACCCCTTCCTGATTTGCCATCTGGACACATAGACCAGTAAAAGAAAATCCCCGAAAGACTTCCCCTGAAGCAGGAGATGTGACATTTTTTAGCTCGTGCCATTACTAAGGTTTAAGGGGTGGCTGAGCCACAGGAGCATGACAGGACCCTGGTTGGCACTGGGGTTGACTGTGTTAGGAGCAGTGAGGGGCTGTGTCCACAGCCCTCTAGGGGATCAGACATGTGCTGTTGAGAAAGCACAGAAAAGCCAGGTTGGACCCCACCCTCTGCTGCTGTGGTCACTCGGCTCTGGATGGGGGCAGGTTGACAGCAGGACCTGTAGGAGGGCATTCTGGTTTAACCTGTTTGGATGGTCCTTGGCTGAGTTAATTCTTCAAAACGATCTTCTCTTTTAACTCTTAGACATCAAACCCTGATCCCTTGGCTTAGAAGATGAAAGTGCCCTAAAGCCACCAAGTTGTAAGGAACTTCAGATGCACTCATCTTCTCCCTCAGTCGTTGGAATGCCACAAACCTCTTTTCTGAAACTAGGACACCAAGTGTCAAATGTACAGGTTCAAGGTTAAAGGGCGCCACTGTTGCAACAAGAATTGGCAGGTGGGTCCCATTTCCAACTCAGATCAATTGATAGTGTTGGCCTGAGTGCTTTGGTGAGAAAAATTCTGCACACAGGGAGGGTGATAGGCCATTCATGATGACTGACAAGGTATGCGGTATGGGATTCAAATGATTATCCCACAGTGGCCAGCTTGGGTCCCGAATGCCTAATGCTAATTGAATTCTTTCTAGTCTTATTTTCTTGTAGGGAAATAGGGATGATCGAGTTCCTTTCTATTTATTTGATTCTTTCCTGGAGTCTTGCCACAACTAAAAGTAGGGAAGAATAATAACCAAATGGTATCAAAGACCTCACTTAAAATAAGACATTTGTCTCTCGAAGTGAGGTATAGTGGAAGGAGAGGTATGTGAGCAGAAATGCTGATTTGTTTAGCCGCAACTATAGATCACTGAGTATTAAAGTTTTCTCTTAAATGTAAGGCTGACAGCCCAGGCATCTTCAAATTTGTAAGGACAAGAAGCCTGATTTACTTAACAAGAATCATAGACCAAACTTTTTTTTTTTTTTTTGGTTCCAGATTCTATTACTCAGGCAGATCTTCTATATTTTCACCGTAGGTATCTCTCTTTCAGTACTATATGCTGTCACGGATGAGAAACGATAGAAAGAAGGGAGATCAAAGTTTTATAGCCTGATCCACCCAAGAAGGACTCTTCTAAAAACTGGTAGGAGACACTTCTTAACAGCTCGAAAAATAGTTTGACACGTTGGTGACTTCACAGCACAGTGGCCTGGAGTTAGACCTGCATTCCAGCTCTGCCTTTTTCTAGCTAGTGGCTTTGAGTAAGTTTCGCAGCCTTTCAAAGCCTCAGTTTCCACATCTGTAGATTGGAACCATCATGGAATCTAACTCAAAGGATTGTTTTGAGGATGAAATAAGTGACTGTGTATAAAACACTTAGCACAGTGGCTAGTACACAGTAAGTGCTCAATGAATATTAGTGAATAAAATATTATAATTGGAGAAATAGAATCCAACTCTTGCCATGTCTTCGTGGAGGCTTTGCGTCCAAGGAGACCTCTTCGACCTTATGCAAAATTCATGGGTGTGATTCTTTTTGAGGAGAAGTTTCAGAACTTTGCTCAGATTCTCAAAAGAACCTATGACCCCCAAAATGTTAGGACCTCACGAATTATATGACTATGGGGACTAAAGAAGCACCCATGTCTTCTTTGTCAACGAATATCACCTTCCTGCCCTCAGACAGTCCTCTGCTCTACTGCTGCTGTGTAACCTCACGGATCTGCTTGGGATTTAGAAAATCGGAGCTCTCTCTGATTTCACCAAAATAACCCAAATGTAGAAGTAGGCTGCAAAGACAGTGGAAGAAGTGGGACTACTAGGCGAGTCTAGGAGTGCAGAGTAGATTTTATGTAAGACAGATGTTTCCTTCTCTCTTCTCCCAAAGAGGGCAGCCTCATGCTCGTTTTATTTATCTGACCTTAGCTGATGCTCAGCGATGAAGCAAATCCCTTCAGTCCCTAGTGAGGGTGTCCAAACGCCTCATGAGGCATTTTGGAACACTATTCTCGTTTCCCATTGCGACAGCTGGATTTGGACTCTAAAAATACGTCTTGCCTATAGCAACTATTCCTCTGTTCGGTTGCAAACCTCACGGAAGTGGAACTGATATCACTACTTGTTGGGCAGAAGTTAAGGAGACAGCATTGCTGTCGGTGTGTTTGAGACTGTTTACTGATGGGTTTAATAACATCGTTAATGCTGTTCCGACATCACACCTCCTGTCAGCTCTTGTTTTTTCAAGGGAAGATGCTAACTTCCTACTCTGTTAGTATCTATAAAAGAAAGGGGGGGGGATAAAACCAAAGAAACTAGCCCATGGAGCATGGGTCACCCCACATGGGATGTTTTCTTTTATCCTTGTGCTCTAACAATGCTCAAAGGAGGACCTCCCACAACTAATTCTTTTCCCTTTGCCATTCAGACCTGTCTTGAGAAATTTCAAGGACTCTATTATGAAGAAAGCTTTTAAGAACCACAGAAATCACATTGCTTTTGAAAGTGCTAATGCATGCGGTGTGCCTTGCCCGCTGAAGCAGCGGCTTCAGAGTGCTTTATCTCTTATCAGTGGTCTGGCTTTGTGAATGAGAAATTCAGAGGCAACTGTGTAATGTTAAATTCTGATTACCACAAAGAAAGAGATGCATCTGACATCCCAGTGCAGTAGCTTTGACTTTTTTTTTTTTAAATTAAATTATTTATTTATTTACTTTTGGCTGTGTTGGGTCTTCGTTTCTGTGTGAGGGCTTTCTCTAGTTGTGGCAAGTGGGGGCCACTCTTCACGGCGGTGCGCGGGCCTCTCACTATCGCGGCCTCTCTTGTTGCGGAGCACAGGCTCCAGACGCTCAGGCTCAGTAGTGGTGGCTCACAGGCCCAGTTGCTCCACGGCATGTGGGACCCTCCAGACCAGGGCTCGAACCCGTGTCCCCTGCATTAGCAGGCAGATTCTCAACCACTGCGCCACCAGGGAAGCCCCAGCTTTGACTACTTTAATGGAAATACGTTGGGACTAGGGGAGCCTTCCAAGGAGGAGAAAGTGATGAAAGACCAAAAGAAAGACATTTTATCTTTGAGATAAAAGGCCTGTTTCCTATGGTTGTTTCTTTTATTATGACTTTTCCGCCCCTGCTACTGGGGCATCATGCAAATGTATCATTCCAGGAACTGCTGTGTTATCCTTTTTGTGCCTAAGATTTCCTGGAGCAGAGGAAAGAGAGGAAAGGGGTTTTGTTTACAACTCAACTTAGATTCTCACCTTTCAGAGAGCCTTAAAAAATAAGGATCAAGTGCTTAGATGGGTATTTACCTCCTTGGTCTAAACATCAGGCTACCTTTTGCCTAAAATAAACAAATGCAAGACACTGTCATGTAGCTGTTCCTGTGAAAGGCCAATTTGATCCTCTTTTAGTTGAATACAGATAAAATGCTGAAGGACTCCTTTAACTAATGCTGATTAGGGTCTGGTAAATGGTATTTTTATTTAAAAAAAAAAAAAAAAAAAAACACCTTTCCTCCCTAACAGGAATACTCATACTTACAAAGAATCATTCATAACTGATGCTATTTTAACAATATTAAATATGAGTATAACGCTTTGGATTAGCAATAGGGATGCTGAGTGAAGGGACAAATCTCAGGTAGGAACCTGCCTTACCGCACAGAGGCAGTGATGCTGGAATTCAACATAGATCTTTTTTTTTTTTTTTTTTTTTTTGTAAATCTCCTACGCCAAAGAACAAAGACCCAGATCCTTGGAAACAACATCAAACTGGCATTAATCTGGTCCCCGCCCTCCACAAATCCCAGCAACAGATTCATGAAATAATTCTACATTTCTCTGTCCTACATATTTTCAGATGTTCCTTTGAATATTTCTAATTATTTGTTGGTCCCACCAGCCCTTCAGGCCTGATGTGGTTGTAGGAAAGCGAGTCCTCTGTGGGTGTGAATAACCGAGGTGATGGATGCCAAAAAGATAGGTTAAGTCAAAAATATTCTTCAGGGGACCATGGATTGGGCATCTTTCTGGAATATGGGAAGGTGAGATGAAAACCTCTAGGCGGAGATTGCAGAAATAGTCTCTTCAGGAAAGAGAATCTAAATCAAAGGACCCCTGCTTCACTTCTTGTCACACAGTGATGCTGACTGAAGGAACCCCTTATATTTATATATGAAGGGTTCTAGGAAGAACCTTTTGGAGGATCACAGCTTTCCTCTTCCACTAAACCCTTCCCTAATTCCGTCTTCCCTGTTTGCAAGAATCCTGTGAGCCTGTGTTTCTCAGACAAGTGGATCTCTTTTACATGCAGTGTAAGGCGGACCATCTTTTCTATAAACACATATTTATATTCCCAAGCGTGCATGGAAATGTAGTGCTGCTTTCTCTCCTGCTGTGTCCAACACAAATGAGGCTACAAATGACCTCTGTGTCAGGAGTCAGCAAACTTTTACTAAAGAACCAATTAGTAACCATTTTATGTTTTGTGGGCCAAGAGGTCTCTGGCACAGATATTCAACCCTGCTGGTCCAGTATGCAATCAGCCATACATAACAAGTGAGTGGACGGATGTGGCTGTGTTATAATCAAACTTTATTCACAAAATCAGGTGATGAGTCCCATGTGGTTTCGGGACCGGAGTTTGTTGACCCCTGTGCTAGAGTCAAGCCTCAAGCAATCTTTGGTCTATGGTGCTGGATATACAATGGAAATGATCCAAGGGAAAACCGACCTAAAGCAAGTTAAAAGCCAATTCAAGTTTATAGGCTCTGTCTCTTGGGTAACAGAAAGATACAGCTTTGTATCAAGTTTCCACCTGGACTGATGTCACCAAAAGGGCTTTTGAAAATCTGTTAAGACTAAACTTTAACAACTTATTGAGCAGATATCCAGTAGAAGTAGGTGCTAAACATATTTGGAGATCAACTTTTAACTTATAAAACTTTTCTGAAGAATATTAACGTACTGGAACTTCTAGAATATTGAAAATTCATGTAAACTCTTTGTTATGCCACGCACTGCTTAATATACTGAGAGATGTGATTTTCTAGAAGATATTGTATATAAGATTAGAAAGGATCTCAGTTTTATAAATTAAAGGTATCAGACTTTAATGTAAAAGAGATTTTTTTTTCCAGAATTCAGGTAAAACTTTTTCTCATGACCATGGACAGGTATTCTAGTTGGAGGAAGTTGGGAGAAAAAAAATGTACATTGAAGGACTTAATATGCAATTACTGAATTCTAAAGTCTGAACTGAAATACATAATTTAATCCACGCCAAACTGCCTGCTCATTACCTGATATACCGTAGTCACTTAGCACAAATGAAAATCAGAATTTTCTATCATGTCTGTCCCCAGAGGTGCTTGATTTCTATTCGTGGTTGCTATTGATTCTATTCTATTTGTGATCTGAGTATATTTAGGATTAATTTTTGCAAGTGGCATCACACCAGTCTTTTTTATTGGCATAAAATTTCCAAGGTGCTGATCTCAGACTTTCATTTAACGATTAGAACAAAATTAGATGAAAGCGGTTCAGGGAACCTTCCGTTTCTTTGTCATCCTTAGAATATGTACTTGAGATGACAAAATGCAAAGACGGTCTGTCTGCTTAAAAAACAAACAAACAAAAACCTCTGTCTTCAGGTACTTGGCCACAAAGGACCTTATAGGTACTACTGTTGATCTGAAAGATATGGGGTAGATGCTCCCAGACGCCAAGGAGGGCCTTTCCTGGCTTGGAAAAACTCTGGGTGTGGTACATGCAGATTCTGGCGGTGTGATCCTACAGGATATAAATACTACTGAGCCAGAGCAATTGCATATCTCTTTATGGTTTTCCTTTTTAGACCCTAGTGCTGCACACTAAGCAATCTTACGGTCTCACCCTCGAGCAACCCAATTCTTCTGTACGGATATTAGGCAGGAGTGACTGGAGGGACCCTGGGGTCCGGGAGCCAGCAGGGCCACTGGTCAGGCTGGAACCATCCCTCCTCCCCCCACTTCTAAGTGACTAAGGAACACACAGCTTGCTTTTACCTTCCACACGTGCAAAACTCAGCCCGATGCTTGAGTGTCATCTCAAAAATACCAAACCTCTTATTCATTTCCTATAGCACATCTCCCCACTGCTTGTGAAGTAAGAAAAAGCAGAACCCTGTTGAGGAAAAAAAAACAACAACAAACAGATGCCATTCAGGCCTACAAATATGACTTCGTTTAGGACTGTGGGGCTACTGCTTGCCAAGTGGCATCCAGGATGGTCGAAAGCAGTTACGTCTCCCTTCCAGGCCCCTGGGCGTCCACATCTGTCAGCCACTTGGTTTGCCTACTAGCTGTTGAGATGCCCAGTCATTGTGAAACCCTTCCCCTCCAATCACTCAAAATAAACTACAGGTAACACAAGATAAATATTGGATGTGCTTCTCCTTGCTGAGTGCATTGTCGTAAGGCATAGGCACGTATCCCCCTCTTTGAACAGAGATAGTGTAATCCCCTGTCCCAGCACAAGAGCTGGCCAGGGTGACCCTGGAGCACGATGATGAAAGTGGGGTGATGGGAGGTAGCTGATGGCGGGAATTAGGGAGCTGCTTCCGCATACGGGGCAGTGGGTACCGTTGGGCCCCCCGGCGACACAGTGATTCTAATAAAGACACTTGACTCAGTCTATATTAATTTTCAGCGAGCATTTCTGGGGGCATGTGGTACTTTAGATCTGTGATTCTTGGGTCACTGTTCTTAGAGAAGACAATGGTCAACTTAGGAAAATGAATATCCCAATACTGAACAAATATATAAGAAGATTGAAGGCAGAGAGTTTGTGCATACTTTTAGAAATGAAACGCATGCCTCTAAATTACCTACCAGTCCCCAGAAACATATTTTAAAATAATTTGGTTTCCTTCGCCACTCTTTGATTTCCGTCTCCCAATAGCTTCTCTTGGGGGTAGGGGTTCCACTCTTAAAGATCTGGATTGACGTGATCATTTTGGGTAGCAGTCTGTTGGATAAAGTCAACAGGAGTGAGGATGTAACAGATTTTGAGCCATTTTTTCACTTCAAACAGAGACCTATTGCCCATTTATTCTTAGTCTGTCAGGCCATCGAGGAGCTTCTAGCCGACTGAGGAGCAACTGTTTTCCTATTTTGTGCTGACTCACAGCTCCTGTTTTGACTGTGGGATAATACGTGAGTTTGAAGGAAGTCATAAGCTCGCAGGAGTTGGGTGAGCCTTTCAAACTTTGCTAAAATCCATCCTCCTAGTTCATCCAACCACAAGAGCCCAATACATTTGGATGCAAAAGTAGCACAGCCATGTTGAGTTCCTCTATCTGACTTCTACGGCACTGCCCCACCCCTGACTTGAAGGGGGGGAAGTTGGCCAGCTGCACAAAAGCTAATAAAGTGTCTGCTTTTACTACAAGGGTCTCAGCCCTTGGGTGTGACTTGCAAATTCCCGCCATCACTGCCTTGTAATGACACTAGAGGAAAAGACAGGCTGTTACTCACACGTGTAGGCGAATATTCACTAAGTGTCGATACACTGTGTGATTCTGCAGGGTCTGGGGAATATGGGGCCCGAATTAGTGTTTTGATTTTATCATGTATGTGGTGGGGTTGGGATGGCAATGACAGTGGATATCACAGGGTCACCCATGGTTCCTTTTGTACTGAAACCTCATTTTATACAGAGGATATATATATTTATTTATATATATTTATATATATTTATATCACCCACACACGCAAACTCACACACACACACACACACACACACACACACACAAAAGGTCTTTGATAGGCTTTCTGTGTTCTAGTAAAAATAGCTGGCAGCCAGGGTCTAAAGCCGAAAAAGGCCTGGATGCTGCCAACAATGTCCACTATGCATCGTCTCTCACAGGCAGACACTCGTGTTTATCTGACAAGTGGAACCGGTTCCTGCCTGGGACAGGAATAATCTCCCATTGGCGCAGACGCAGATCTCGAAGACCTTCTGCCTTGTTCCTGTGGGCGTGTAGGATCCATGAGGCAGTCTAGGTAGTTTGATTTTCGCAGCATCTAACTTAATCTAAAGAGAAGAGACAGGAAGGAAGAGTTAGAGCCTGTCATTTATCCTCTTGACATTCCGAAACAGGGGATGAATGTTCAGTTGAAATCAAACGAGCACCTACTATGTGTTTAGAATTGTTGGCACTGGGAATTCAGGGATGAACAAGACAGATAAAATCTCTACCCTCCCAGAAGCTTGTATTCTAGCCAGACAGCGTTGCACTGGCAACGTCATGTATATATTAGCATTTCGTAAAAGTGTATCATGTAGAACGTGAAGGGATTCCTAGAGTGAAGTAAACTTGGAAATGACGGGGTAACAATTTTCTTTAGTATGGGACTTCTCAGACCCTAAATACATCTATGTGCACGGTGGGCCTTCAAGAATATGCAGTACTTCCAGTCTTAAATGATGGTCAAGATTATAACTGATTCCTCCAGGGTCCACATTCTGATAGCTGTTCAACTGTATCTGTGATGTAGTCGCTACTTCTAAATGTATGTGGTTTGGAGTCTGCAGCTGTCTACAGAGACACTTTCGATAACTGAAAGCTCTATCTGACTAGCTCTTTTAAAACAAATATAGCACATGCCAAACCAATCAAAAGGCAGGCTTGGTATACAGAGGCAGGTGGAGACTGATAACCTGTAAGTAGATATGGAAGGTGGAATAGAGTTTTGCTTTAAAAACACATTTTTTCTCTTTTAAATAAAATCTTAAGTAGAAAAAATCACTTATGAACACGATAAAGCCACTTTCAAAAGTTTGCATTCGAATCATATTTTCTTTGGGGGTTTGGCTTACCTTGCTTGCAAAAGCACAAACAGCTATTCTGTTCACCAAGGCGGGACTGTGTTGGGCTAAGAGAATGAGTGTGTGCAGTCTCTCACCTCTTAGCCTCTTGCTGCCTAGTTAAGTTTGGCTTGTTCTTATTTGGGATAGCTGTTGGATCTGACTTTTCCATTTTCAGTGAAAGTAGAAACATACAATGTACACTTAAAAATGTCTACCAGGGCTTCCCTGGTGGCGCAGTGGTTGAGAGTCCACCTGCTGATGCAGGGGACGCAGGTTCGTGCCCCAGTCCGGGAAGATCCCACATGCCGCGGAGCGGCTGGGCCCGTGAGCCATGGCCGCTGAGCCTGCGTGTCCGGAGCCTGTGCTCCGCAGCAGGAGAGGCCACAACAGTGAGAGGCCTGCACACCGCAAAAAAAAAAAAAAATGTCTACCAGTAACTAAGTTCCTCTTTAAATAGATGTGTGTGATATGCAGTTTAATTATACCAGCCAACTAAATCTTACTTTAAGGTGATGAGAGAGTTTGGAAATAGCATTCATTTTTACAGATGTCCTTATAATTCTGTTCTTGCGATACATACTATTACCTCAGCACTTTTACGGATAATGAATTATAACTTTTATGTGTTG
Source organism: Pseudorca crassidens (assembly GCF_039906515.1). Taxonomy (NCBI): domain Eukaryota; kingdom Metazoa; phylum Chordata; class Mammalia; order Artiodactyla; family Delphinidae; genus Pseudorca; species Pseudorca crassidens. The sequence goes on along the minus strand of NC_090298.1, from coordinate 132,418,027 downwards.
TGGGTTTGGCTTCTAATCGTGCCGTTCAACATATTTGTTCCAGAAATAAAACCTTCCGATTGGCACTTTCTGCTGTCACACTGTAGGATCATTACACTGTAGGATAAACTTCAGAGGCAAAGGGAGTGATGCGTCTTAGGAAACATTGGGTCGTTGGAGCTGTGTCTCTCTGGGCTTCTGTTCCTCTCATGCTTACCTCTCCATCTTTGGACTCCAGTCTCAGCTCTGTTCTGCAGGTGGCTTCCATGTTGCCAGCTTCTGCATTTATTTCTACTCCTTTTGGGGCCTCCATCACCAGAGACCGGGTGGGGGACTCCAACCTGAAATATGCACAAGACTAAGATCAAAGATCCCATTTCACTGTTTTAGTAAAGTTAGGAGGAAGTTGGTGCTCTGAGCATGGAGACAACATTTCAGCATCTGATCAAGGAATTCTAGCTTTGCATGCCTGATCAACTTTATGAGGGTGGACATAACGTATCTGGGCTTTATCTTCACTGCATATCACAAAGATTGTACGGAAGGTGTTCTAGGATCCTGGCTTCATTCTATCTTGCACCCAGTCAATTATTGCTTCATTAGCATGATTAACCAAATTCTTACATAAGTTCTGTTTATTTCTAGAGTAAGGCAATCTCAGGTCTAAACTGAGCTTCCTGAAATTAGCAGATATTCTTTCCATGTCGCCCTACTTTCTTTGTCTTCCTGGAAGCAGAACTGGATAGAGGTTAAGAAAATAGACCTAGGGGGCTTCCCTGGTGGCGCAGTGGTTGAGAGTCCGCCTGCCGATGCAGGGGACGCGGGTTCGTGCCCCGGTCCGGGAAGATCCCACATGCTGCGGAGCGGCTAGGCCTGTGAGCCAGGGCCGCTGAGCCTGCGTGTCTGGAGCCTGTGCTCCGCAACGGGAGAGACCACAATGGTGAGAAGCCCACGTACAGCAGAAAAAAAAAAAAAAAAAAGAAAATAGACCTAGGAGTTGGACATGGCTAACTCAAACCATGGGGCTGCCACTGTATGACCTTGGGCAAGTCCTTCTTCCCTCCTCTCTTTTCCAAAATTTCTCAAAGCCTCAGTTTCTTCATCTCTAAAGTGCTTCAAATGGTGCCTGGCACATTGGAAATGTATAATTAGTATGTGTTAAATATTACTATTACTGCTGTTACTGTCGTTATCGTAAAGAAATCGTAAAGAAATCTCAGGCCTTACTCAGATAGGCAATTGTCAAAAGAAAACTCAGAACAGGTAAGTTAGAGGGGAGTGATTTGACTACAGAGGGACAGCATGAAGAACAGATGTTTTCTGGTGATAGAACTGTTCTGTATCTTGACTGCAGTGGTGGTTAGGTGCCTCCGTGTGTTTATGCAAACTTACATAATTATACCTCCCAAGAGTGAATTTTATTGTATGTAAATTAAGTAAGTTGAGAGAAGGAGAATCAGCCACATTCTATGCTAATTATTAGGGCAAAAGAGGATAATGCTTCACAGAAAGATTTTTGCCTAACTCGTTTTATGCAAAAAATATGAACTAAAACCCAACCATCCTCTAAATAGTCCAGATTTTAATACTATCACCAAATTGAACTGAATGAAGATCCCCTTCTCTGTTATAAAGAAAGTATCCCAACTTAGGAAGCATGGACCTCAGGAGTGGCCACCAAGCCACTCTAAATCAGACCGATTTTCTGCATTTTATTTCTCCACTCCTAACTTTCAGACACTTTGAACGTGTTTAAAAGGAACATCATCTTCTCTGCCAACTGCTGACTCCATGTTCTGCTTCTACCAGCCCCCACGGGTAGGACACACCCTCACGGGCATCAGTAAGTGGCGGGCAGAGCAAGGCGATCTGTGGGGCGCCACCCTGAGCCATCCCAAGCTACATTCCACAGGTGCCAAGGCAGGGCTCTTCCCCACTTCCCAGGTCTGGGTCCCTGAGGTGTGCTTCAGAGAGCAGGCTTCTCCACTGATTTTTGTGCTCCCCCTGCCGTGGCTCATCCAGAGTCTAAAAGAGAAACAACAGGTGTCTAGTCCTAAGCAAAGGATTGGCTTGAGCTTCTCTTTCACTCCTTCTTTCCATTCGGACCTCACCCCTTTGTGTGTGGCAAAAATCCCCTATCCTACCATCTCATCCTCACAAGACCTTCACCAAGCGGGTGCTGAGCCGGGTGTGGTTCTACCTCGAACTGTGGTTGACTTCCTTTGCCTGTGGTTTTTCTCACTATAACGTCAGCTCGAGGAAGGGGGTCTTGTTGCTAGAGTGGCAGGGAATGATGTCTGTGCAGCACAGCCTTGTCTAGGACCTTAATCCAACGCATCAAGCTCTTCCTATAGCTCACGTCTAAAATCTGAAGATGGTTTTCCGCCATTTTCTTTGCTTCTCTCCTATAAGGTCTGGCTGACTCACACCCCTTATCCTAGTGTTGTTTAACACCTTCTGTTTTCACTGCTATTGAGACCTTTCCCCTCATGGCATAAGCTTCCCTTCTGACAGTACTGCCAGCTCTCTTCCACATTTGTTCACCCTCTTCTCCAGGGCACTGCCATCCTCCACCTTCCCCAGGGGAGAGCCCTCACGCCATCTTCTCTGTTCCCCTTCTTCCCTCCCTCTCTCCCTCCCTCACTGCATCAGTTAACGCAGTTTTTAACTCACGACTTCTCCCTACTTAATACATTAGTTCATCTCTAACCTGGACTGTTGAAACCTCCCAAGTTTTGTCTCTAATTCTTCCTTTTTTTTCCCTAGTGTACTTGACACAAAGTGAAGTCAGGTGTGTGTACTTCACACACACCTGAAGTCAGTTTTGAACATGTCACTTCTCTTATCAAAACCTTCACACATTTCTAAGAAAAGATAGGAACTCTTGGACTTATTTGCCCATTTAGAGCTTGATCTGACCTATTTTGTTAGTCTTATTTCTTTCCATAAACATCAGCTATGCTTTACTGAATACTCACGAGGTGATGGACACTGTGGAACGTGCCTTATATGTGTTCTCTCATTTAATCCCCACAAAAATCCTATGCCTTTGGCACTCCTTCAGTCCTGATTGTACAAGCAAGGACGCTAAGGTAAATGACTTGCTCAGGGTTGCACGCCTAGTAAAAGGGCAAAACTAAGATTCAAACCCAAGCATGTGGTCCAGTATTCCGTATCACTTCCAGAAAAACTGGCCGCCTTTCCTGTCTCTCATATCTTCACGCCATTCTTCGTAATTAAATGTCAAATCTATCTTCATGGAATATGCACTTGTATTTCCAAAACTAGCCTCCATAAATAAGGGTAAGTACTACATATGGCTCCGTGAGACATACTTCCTTCCCTACAACAGTCCTCATAACTTACTGAAAAGGTTGACATCAGTGACATCAAATTCAGGATATGGTGAATGTGTTCATACTTGGTATGTAGCCTTCAAAGTGGATGATTCATACAAAAAGATAGTTGAGAGGGAAAAACTCAAAATAGAAAAAAAAAGTTTGGAGCTGGGAGAACTTTATCAGATAGAGTGTTGGCATTTCAGTCATATGAATTCACTCTATCCTTGCCGCCTCCCATGGGCTTTGAAATCAGCAGGAGGGCTCCCAGGCCAGAGAAGTGGACTCAGAAATGACTGCTGCCTTTTCCCCTCTCACAGCCTTGGAAGTACCAGGATGACAAGGAAGGGGGCTACTCTGAAACTGTCTCCCAGTGTGAGAGGCTAAGATAAGGTAGAAATGAGAATTTCCTGGCAGCAGGGACAAAACGGTAACTGGCTTTGTGTTTCATACCTCATCTTAACGCCCTTTGTCCTTCAGGCAGACTTAATAGTTTGTTCACATGCTAAATCTTTCCACTGTAAAAAAAAAAAAAAAAAAAAAAAAAGCTCCTACAAGAGCCCTGTGGGGCCTGCAAAGAGCAGACAAAGCACTCTTGCAGTGATGCCAGTCAATTTCTGACCATAGATGAACAACCAAAACACCACCGCTTAGATAGTGTTGAGCAAGGAACATGGAGGGAGGCTTCCTCCTGATTTGGGGGGCGCTGGTGACAATGGAGGGTCCTGCTGGCTCTTGGAAATGAATACTGCTCCAGTTAGGAGCACACGCGACTCCAGTCTGGGAGGACTGAAGGATCTGAGAATGGAAGAAAGTCTAGGAAAGGAGGTCCAAGGCTGGGCCATGCCCTCCAGAACAGGGGTTCTCAAACAGGAGCAGCAGAATCCCCTGGAGGGCTTGTTAAAACTTAGGTTGCCGGGCTCCACCCCTGAGTTTGATACAGTAGGTTAAGGGTGTTGCCTGAATGCCTGCACTTGTGACAAGTCACAGGTGATGCTGAAGCTGCTAGTTTGGGGACCACACTTTGAGAACCACTGCTCTAAAACAACGTCGTCATATCAGATGCCCACAAAGACTGGAAAGGTGATGTCAGTGAGTGACCCATAAGAAAGCTATAAGGAAAACGAGGCTCTGCACAGTCATATATGGCAAGTGATGGAGATGCTCTGGACAGGAGGTAGCTGCGATTCTAACCTGGCCGATTACTGCCAGGGCTTCTGATGAAAAAACATTTTATTCCAAATCATTACATTTTTGGAATTGATGCAAAAGATTTCTCTAAATAGAAATATGTTATAAAGGATGACATTGACATGAATCTTGTATAGTCACCATCCTTTTTTTTTTTTTTTTTTTTTGCGGTACGCGGGCCTCTCACTGTTGCAGCCTCTCCCGTTGCGGAGCACAGGTTCCGGACGCGCAGGCTCAGCGGCCATGGCTCACGGGCCCAGCCGCTCGGCGGCATGTGGGATCTTCCCAGACCAGGGCACGAACCCATGTCCCCTGCATCGGCAGGCAGACTCTCAACCACTGCGCCACCAGGGAAGCCCCATCCTTTTTTCTTAAAAAAAGAAAATTCTTACCTTTGTAATTCCCTGAGCTCTTCCTAATCCTAACCATTTCCTTCTCTCAAGAGTAACTACTACTATGAATTTTGTTTACTGTCTTCTTGCTTTTCTTTATAATATTATATTACTACATTTGCCTCCTTAAATGATAAATTGTTTACTACCATGTGTTTTTGAGCTTTATGCACAGAATAATTCCACTTATGTATTCTTTAGTGACTTACTTATTTTTGGCCTCAACATTCTATTCCTGAGATGCATCCATGCTGTAGCACAGCTGTAATTTATTCTGTTCCCCTGAGGTTATCACACATCATGATTTCTTTGTCCATCCTTTTGTTGGACATTTGGCTTGATACCAAGTTTTTGTTTCTACGAAGTCACCTCTGCACATTCTTGTATGTGGACCCTGGTGTTCACTTGTAAATTTTCTTTAGGACACATAGGTGAAGAGTGGAATTGCTAGCTCCTAAGGTATGCTTATCTACAGCTTTGTTACTTTCCCACTAGTAATGTATAGAGTTCTGTTTTTTTCTGCTTTCTTGCTAGCATTTGATATTGTTTATTATGAAGTGAGTGTGAAATGGGATGCTACTGTCTTTTAAATTTGCATTTCCCAGATGAGTAATGGAGTTAAGGCTCTTTTCATTTGTTGGTAAGCCATTTGGGATTCTTCTTCAGTGAAATGTCTTTTGTCTCTTTTCATTTTTTTTTTTTTTTGATTTTGCATGTATGAATTATAGTCATGCTTTATATATTCTGAAAAATAATTGTTTAGCAGTTCTATGTATTGATAATTTCTTTTTTTGAGGCTGTAGTTTATCTTTTCACTCTATGCTTAGCATTTTGGGGTGAAAAAGTTTTATATTTTAATGTCAACAAATTTATTATCTTTTCCTCTAGGGTTTGTGCTTTCTGTGTCTTGTCTGAGAAATCCTTCCTTACACTGAAACCATAAAGTTCTTCAATATGGTTTTTAAAACTTTTATGTTTTGCTTTTTCTAAGTCTCTAATTCATGGGTATTCATTTTTGTGTGTAGTCTGAGGTTGGGGTCAAAACAGATGCAGATGAAGGATCTCAACATCATATATTGAAAAGCCCATATTTAGCTCTGTCATAAATGATGTTTCCATACACTTATGGGCCTCTTTCAGGGTTTTCTAGTCTGTTTCGTTATTCCATTCATCTATCCCTGTGACAATAATTAATTAAATATTTTAGCTTACTATGACTTTTAAATTCTTTACATTTCATAAGGCAAGTTCTCTTGCCTTGTTTTTCCAGACTGTCCTAGCTATTCTTGGTCTTCCAAATAAATGTCAGAATCAACTGAAGTTTCAACTGAAGGAAGACCTGTTGGAATTTTGATTGGATTTATGTTCACTTCATGATCATTGCACCTGTCACTAGTTTGTTATGTTTTCTTGGATGTATTTCAAAAAAGTTAGTCTTCTCCATGTGGATTCAGCATCTCTCTTGTGGCTATTGAAAATGGTATTTCAGTAAAAATGTATTTCTCTTACACCTATTTCTTTTTCCTGTTGTATTGAGATTCAGGTTTTTGTTTGTTTGTTGTTTTGGGTATGTTGATCTTATAGTTAACACCTAGGTAAATTATCTTATTTTTCACAATTTGTACGCAGGTTGATTTAGGTTTTCTTGGTAGGCAGTAATTATTTTGACAGTTTTATGTCTTTTGATTTCTTATACTTCTTATTTCTTTTACTTTTCATACTGTTCTGTCTAGGACTGTCCAATACAGTGTTGACTAAAAGTAAGGAAACAGCAATCTTGCCTTTTCCTGAATTGATAGCGGTAGCAGTCACCTGAGCCCTGGGGCTTTGGTTTAAAAGACACACACGTACTTGCACACACAGGGGTTTGGAAATATGAGTTGGCTGGTCAACTTGAGCATGTTACTGACATGGGGTTTTGGGGTTATTTTCTGGTGGGACTAGCATGTCATTAAAGCAGGCCTTCTGATATATTAAAAAAAATTTTTTTTTTAAGCAAAACAGAAGTTTAGATTTTAATCATATTTGTAGGGTTTCTAAGTCTTTGTTTTACAGAATTGCCTGTTTGCTTCAACTGTCTCCTTCCCATCTCTGCTGTTGGAGGAGATGAGGACAGGTCTGGACTAAAAACACTTGTAATTTTGTGTCCTGGTGTCTATTCTCTGAGTGTGAAATATTCCCTTCCTTTGTTAAGATTCCTTAGGAGTTTTTTTTTTCTTTTATGATAAAAACAAACCCCACCTTTGTCCCTAAAAAAAAAAAATTATCATTCAGATTCTTTCGTTCTACGGTTTTTATTTTTTCCCAAAATACTTTTTATTGTGATGACAGAGTTCCCTTCTATTCTTATTTTGCTAAGAGTTTCTATCATTCATTGCTATGAATTTTATCAAGTACCATTTTATTCTTCATATATTGGGATAATATACTTCTCCTTAATATATTAATGTGGTGAATTATATTAATTTTCCAATAATAATCCACTCCTAAATTTTTTGGTATTAGTTCAACATTGTCATTACGTATCATCTTTTCTATCAATTTCTGAAACTTAATTTTTTTTAGGATTTTGCACCTGTGTTCGTAAGTGAGTTTATCCTGTAATTTTTCTGTCTTACAATATATTTGTCAGGTTCTATCAGTTTTCTATATTTTGGAATTTTTAATGAAAGATTAGAATTATTTACTCCTTGAATATTTAAATCATTCATAAACCTGGGCATGGAATGACACCTTATTTCCATTTAAAAAATAATTATAGGATCATACAGGTTTTATGTTTCTTCTCAGGTTGATTTTGGTGAGTTATGTCTTCTTAGTATTTTTCTATTTCATAGAAAGGTTTAAACTTCTTGGCAAAAGCTTTTCATAATATTTTCATTTAAAAAAATGTCCCCAACATTTGTAGTTATGTCTTTTGTTGTTCCAAATATTTTTATTCATGTCTTCTTTTCCTATTTAGCAGTACTGTCAATTATTCATCTTTTCAAAGAGCTAACTTTTGTCAATCCTGTGTTATGTTTATTTCTTGTCCTTAAATTTTCCCTGTCTTTTGTTCTAAATAGAACAACTGCAGAATTATCCTAATCTAAGTTCTAAAATGTGTTGCCACCTTAGTTAATTAAAATGTTCTGCCTTCTTAATTAATATATTCATTTAAGGACGTGTATTTTTTTGGCAGCATCCCAAAGGAGTATTAATATAGATGTAAATGTTTTGTAATTTTAGCATAATTTCTCCTGTGGTAAGTTTTACAGAAGGATTTTCCTTAATTTCTAAATATGTAAGATTTTCTAGGATTTATTTCTAGTGTATATTTTATTCATCAGTTTTAAACTGATAATATTATGATAGTTAAAAAACATTCTCTTTAAAAAAATCAATTATTTAAAAATTGACGCTAGGTTTTTGGCCCAGTATATGTCAATTTTTAAAATATTCATGCCTGTCTGAAAAGAGTGTGTGTTCTGCAGTTGTTGGTGCCATGTTCTATGTGTGTCTGTTAAGTCAAGATATTTAATTGTTCTGTTCAAATTTATATATATATCTGTTTGATCTATCAGTTACTAAAAGAGGTATTTTATTAAATACATATCAGCTTAGAATTGTTCTGTCTTCCTTATTGTCTTTTCTTATCAATGTGTATAATGATTCTATTTCTTATAATGTTTTTGCCTTGAAATCCATTTTGCCTATTAGTATAGTTGTTCTCACTCTGTATTTTCCTTGAACGCATTTTTCTACTCTTTTAACTATCATCCATTCTGTATGGTTATATTTTAGATGTGTCTCTCATGTAATCGGATTACTTGTTTATTTCAGATGACTTTTTACTGAGGAAAAATTTACATACAGTGAAATGCACAGATCCTTTAATTTTATTAAGAAGTAAACATTGTATATATTTAAGGTGTACAACATGATGTTTTGATACATGTATACACTGTGAAATGATTCCCCAAATTAAGGTAATTAACCTGTTCATCACCTCACATATTTACCTTTACCCTCCATGTGGTAAGAACATTTAAGATCTACTCTTTTAGCAAATTTCAAATATATAATACATTATTATTTATTAACTATAGTCACCACCACGCTGTACATTAGCTCTCCAGAACTCATTCAGCTTATAACTGCACGTTTGTACCCTTTGTCCAGTTTCCTGTTGGTAGATATTTGGTTGTTTTGAGTTTGGGGCTATTTTGCACACGTCTTTATGAGGATAAAGTTTTCATTTCTCTAAAATAAGTAGCTATGAATAGAACTACTAAGTTGTAGCATAGGTGTGTCTTTAATAAACGTGGTAAGGCAGTATCTAAAATAATCCTCAATGACCCTTGACTTCTGGTATTCATGCTCTTAGGTGATTCTCTCTCCTAGATGTGGGCTGGATATAGTGGCTTGCTTCTACACAAGTAAAACAGTGCAAGAGTGATAGGATGCCACTCACAAGACTAGGTTTTAAAAAGACTGTGGCTTCCATCTTGGGTTCCTGCTCTCATTCCCTCACTCAAAGGGATGCCAGCTGCCATGCTGGGAACTGCGCTATGGAGATGTCTGAGAAACTGAGGGATCCCATTAGCCCATGAGGAACTAAGGCCCTCATTCCAATAATCTACAGGAAGCTGAGTCTTGCCAACAACCACTGGAGTGCATTTATAAACAGATCTTCCCCAAGACAAGCATTTGAAAAGATCACAGCCCTGGCCAACAGCTTAAGTGCAACCTGATAATTGATCTTGAGTGAGAGGCATCACTAAATTGCACCCAGATTTCTGACCCACAGAAACTGTGAGATAACAAATGTCTGTTTTTTTAAGCTGCTGTAGGCTAATACAATAAGAAAACTGACACACTGTTTTCCAAGGTAGTTGTGCAGTTTTACATTCCTAGCACCAATATTGATGTAATTAAAACTATTCCAGTAGCTATAAAATGGTTCTTCATTACAGTTTTCACTTCCCTGATGACTAATGAGCTCGAGCAGCTTTTCACATGCTTATTGGCTATTCAAAGATGTTCTTTTGGGAGGGATCTATTTAAATCTTTTGTCCAACTTTTTTTTTTTTTTTTTTTAACAATTGGGTTATTTGTATTTTTGTTACTGAGTTGCTGTATATTCTAGGTGAAAAATTTTGTGTGTATATATCTCTGAAATTTCAGATATATTTTCAGAAAATTCAGATATAAATATCTCTGTGTGTATACATATACCTGAAATCTATCTATATATCTATCTATATCAAGTATTTTCTCCCAATCCATGACTTACCTCATTTTTAAACAGTGTCTTTTGATGAATGTCAATTTATCATATATTTTACGTTTAGTATTTCTGTACCTTCTCTAATAAACCATCACCTACCCCAAGGTTACAAAGATAGTCTCTCATGTCTTTGCTAGCAGCTTTATAGTTTTAGCTTTACATTTAGATTTATGATCCATCTTGATTAGTTTTTAAGAATAGAGTTGAGGTTCACTTTTTTACCAGTAGGTTTATTGAGTTGTTCCAGCACCATTTATTGAATAAATAATCCTTTCCCTATTGAATAGCACTGGTGCTGTTCTTGAAAATCAATTAACCATGTACATACAGATCTATTTCTAAACTCTCTATTTATCTCTTTGCCTAGCCTCATGCTAATACCGGACTGTCTTGGTTACCATAACTTTATAAGAAGTCAGAATCAGCTAGAGCAACTCCTTTAGCTTTTGCAAAAGGAAAACAGATTGGTTTAGCTCTTCTCGATGTTTTCCTTTTCCATATAAGTCTTAAAAGCTTGTAGGGAATTTGATTGGGATTGTGTGAATCCATAGATCAATTCTGAGGAAAGTCAATACCTTAACAATATTAAATCTTTAATGGATTTTCTTTTAAAATGTAACAGTTCAAATATACTATTTTTGATTTATCTGTACTGTTAGGTACTTTGGTTCTGTGTTTTTTAATCTGGGAAGATTGTTGTTTATTCAGTGTTTATTTACATATTATATCTATGTATTGTCCACTTATTCCTTCTGTCATCATACACCTCCCTTTTTTCTTAAAATCAAGGAAGTTTTTGACATGTTCTTTTAGTGAGGGTTTGCTGGGGCAAATCCTCAGTTTTCTTTTTCTGGAGTAATTTTTTAATTTGCCCTCTTTTGTAAAAGGGATTTTCTCTGGATGCAGAATGCTGTGCTGACAGTTATTTTCTGTCAGGAACTGAAGATATTATTCCTCTGTATCTGGTTCTCACTTGTGGTTAAGAAGTCAGCTCTCAGTCTAACTTCAATTCTAGAACTTCTTTTTTCTTCTAGTCTCTCCTGATGCTTTTGATTTTCTGAAATGTCATTTGATATGCCTAGATGTAGATTTCATTTTATTTACTCTACCTGAGGTTTTTTGTTTTTTTTTTTTTGACTCTCTAAATTTGTACTTTTGTGTCTTTCATCACTTCTGGACAACACTCAGCTGATATGTCTTCGAAAATTGTTTTTGCTCCATTCTCTCTCTTTTCATGCTGAAACTTAGATTAGACATTCTCATCCTAGCATTCCTGTTCCAGAACTCCTGTTATTCTGCCTCTCTTTTTTCTGGATGATTCTGTAGATATAGTCTCATGTTCGTTTAATTTTTCTTTGTATTATTTTTCATCACATCCATTGGAGTTTTCCTCTTTGAGATTATATTTTCATTTCTAGAAATTCCTTATTGTGCATTTCTAATTTGTTAGCCATTTTTATATTCCTTTGGTTTTTACTCTTTCAATTCTCTTTTGTTTCTCAACTCATAGTAAACATATTATTTTATATTCTTTCTCTGCTAATTCCCATATCTGAAGCCTCTGTGCACCTAAACTGGCTGCCTTGTTTCCATGCTTCTCTCTTGCTCATGGTGCCTTGTTTCTGAGTATGCTTCATATTTCTTGCCTCTGTGGGTTCATATCTCTTGGGTCTTTATTTGCTGAACTTATTTGAGACCTACTTTTAAGGTGATTTTTTTCTAGAGAGGATTTGTGTCTGTTTCCATCAATCACTGGTGCCACCTTCAGCTTGGGTCAAGTGTAAACTAATTTCTTTGCTGGATGTCTTAGGACCAACCAGGTAATATGAATTCAGGCTACAGACAGAGGGAGGGCCAGTTTGAAGTTACCAGGCCTTGGAGAAATTTTTTTCTTTTCCTTCCATTCAGTGCTGAGGTTCAAGACAGGCCATTTCCCTTGTAATCCTCTGGGTGGAAAGGTCAGAGGAGGGCAAGACCAGGTAGGTATATTCTATTTCATCCATACACTGAAGGTTTGGTACACTGGGGTCCCAGTTACATCTGTGGGATCTTTAGATAGACTACCTGTTTTCAGTGAGCCCTGAGATTTGCTTTGTTCCCATGACCCAACAGATCATAAAACTGAAGTTGAATTTCATCTAGTTTAGCAAAATCTGTAAAGTTACAGCTGGCCTCAATGCTCAGGTTACTTCTCTGGGTTCCTATGGTATTTTACCTCTTGGACTAATCATAACTAATTTCCAGCTCATTGATGCATTTAAAATATTTAAAAATATTTTTACCAATTTTTTGTTCTTTTCAACTAAAACAACTGGTCAGGATACTTAGACTATTGTACTGCTGTTCTCTAGAGGTCCAGGTTTCTGATTTTTCAAAAGATGGATTTGGAAATTGTACAGTAAAATCAACTCACCTTTAAACTTTGGCAAATTATTATTTTTTTTCATTTCTCATGTCAAGAGAGAGTATGGTTGCTCAATGTTTCTTTTTTTAAAATTCTTATTTTATATTGGAGTATACTTGATTAACAATGTTGTGTTAGTTTCAGGTGTACAGCAAAGTGATTCAGTCATACATATATACGTATCTATTCTTTTTCAAATTCTTTTCCCATTTAGGTTATTAGAGTATTGAGCAGAGTTCCCTGTGCTATACAGTAGGTCCTTGTTGGTTATCTATTTTAAATACAGCAGTGTGTACATGTCAATCCCAAACTGCCAATCTATCCCTTCCCCCCACCCATTCTCCCTGGTAACCATAAGTTCATTCTCTCAGTCTCTGAGTCTGTTTCTGTTCTGTAAATAAGTTCATTTGTATCTTTTTTTGTTTTTTTTTTAGATTCCACATATAAGCGATTTCATGTATTTGTCTTTCTCTGACTTACTTAGTATGATAATCTCCATATCCATCCATGTTGCTGCAAATGGCATTATTTCATTCATTTAAATGGCTGAGTAGTATTCCATTGTATATATGTACCAGATCTTCTTTATCCATTCACCTCTTGATGGACACTTAGATTGTTTCCATGTCTTAGCTATTGTAAATAGTGCTGCAATGAACACGGGGGGGTGTATGTATCTTTTTGAATTACGGTTTATCTGGTTATATGCCCACGAGTGGGATTGCTGGATCATATGATAACTCCATTTTTAGTTTCTTAAGGAACCTCCATACTGTTCTCCATAATAGTTGTACCAATTTACATTCCCACCAACAGAGTAGGAAGGTTCCCTTTTCTCCACACCCTCTCCAGCATTTATTGTTTGTAGACTTCTTGATGATGTCCATTCTGACCAGTGTGAGGTGATACCTCATTATAGTTTTGATTAGGATTTCTCTAATAATTAGTGATGTTGAGCATCTTTCCATGTGCTTTTTGGCCATCTGTTTGTCTTCTTTGGAGAAATGTCTATTTAGATCTTCTGCCCATTTTTTGATTGGGTTCTTTGTTTTTTTGATATAGAGCTGCATGAGCTGTTTGTATATTTTGGAGATTAATCTCTTGTCAGTTGCATATTTGCAAATATTTTCTCCCATTCTGTGGGCTGTCTTTTTGTTTTGTTTATGGTTTCATTTGATGTGCAAAAGCTTTTGAGTTTAATTAGTCCCATTTGTTTATTTTTGTCTTTATTTCCATTATTCTGGGAGAAGGATTGAAAAGATATTGCTGCAATTTATGTCAAAGAGCATTCTGCCTATGTTTTCCTCTAAGAGTTTTATAGTATCCAGTCTTACATTTAGATCTTTAATCCACTTTGAGTTCATTTTGTAAATGGTGTTAAAGAATGTTCTAATTTCATTCTTATACATGTAGCTGTCCAGTGTTCCCAGCACTGTTTATTGAAGAGACTGTCTTTTCTCCAATGTATATTCTTGCCTCCTTTGTCACGGATTAATTGACCGTAGGTACATAGGTTTATTTCTGGGCTTTCTATCCTGTTCCACTGATCTATATTTCTGTTTTTTTGTGCCAGTACCATACTGTTTTGATGACTGTGGCTTTGTAGTATAGTCTGAAGTCAGGGACCCTGATTCCTCCAGCTCTGCTTGTCTTTCTCAGGATTGCTTGGGCTATTCAGGGTCTTCTGTGTCTTCATACAAATTTGAAGATTTTTTGTTCTAGTTCTGTGAAAAATGCCATTGGTAATTTGATAGGGATTGCACTGAACCTGTAGCTTGCCTTGGGTAGTACAGTCAGTTTGACAATATGGATTCTTCCAATCCAAGAACATGGTATATCTTTCCATCTATTTGTGTCATCTTAGATTTCTTTCATCAGTGTCTTACAGTTTTTAGAGTACAGGTCTTTTGCCTCCTAGGTTTATTCCTAGGTATTTCATTCTTTTTGATGCGATGGTAAGTGGGACTGTTTCTTTAATTTCCCTTTCTGATTTTTCGTCATTTGTGTATAGCAATGCAAGAGATTTCTGTGTATTAATTGTGTATCCTTCAACTTTACGAGATTCACTGATGAGCTCTAGTAGTTTCCTGGTAGCATCTTTAGGATTTTCGATGTATAGAATCATGTCATCTGCAAACAGTGACAGTTTTACTTCTTCGTTTCCAATTTGGATTCCTTTTATTTCTTTTTCTTCTTTGATTGCTGGGACTTCCAAAACTATGTTAATAAAAGTGGCGACAGTGGATATCCTTGTCTCATTCCTGATCTTACAGGAAATGCTTTCAGCTTTTCACCATTGAGAATGATGTTTGCTGTGGGTTTGTCATATCTGGCCTTTATTGTGTTCAGGTAGGTTCTCTCTATGCCCACTTTCTGGAGAGTTTTTTTTTTTTATCATAAATGGTGTTAAATTTTGTCAAAAGCTTTTTCTGCATCTATTGAGATGATCATATGGTTTTTATTCTTTAATTTGTTGATGTGGTGTATCACACTGATTGATCTGCAGATACTGAAGAATCCTTGCATCCCTGGGACAAATCCCACATGATCATGGTTCATGATCCTTTTAATGGATTTGGGTTCAGTTTGCTAGTATTTTATTGAGGATTTTTGCATCTATGTTCGTCAATAATATTGGTCTGTAATTTCCTTTTTTTGTACTATCTTTCTCTGGTTCTGGCATCAGGGTGATGGTGGCCTCATAAAATGAGTTTGGGGAGTGTTCCTTCCTCTGCAATTTTTTGGAATAGTTTCAGGGTAGGTGTTAACTCTGCTGTAAATGTTTCATAGAATTCACCTGTGAAGCCATCTGGTCCTGGACTTTTGTTTGTTGGGAGTTTTTAAATCACAGTTTCAATTTCAGAACTTGTGATTGCTTTGTTCATATTTTCTGTTTCTTCCTGGTTGAGTCTTGGGAGATTGTACCTTTCTACGAATTTGTCCATTTCTTCTAGGCTGTCCATTTTATTGGCATATAGTTAGTTGCTTGTAGTACTCTCTTATGATCCTTTGTATTTCTCTGGTGTCCACTGTAACTTCTTTTTCATTTCTAATTTTATGGATTTGAGCCCTCTCCCTTTTTTTCTTGATGAGTCTGGCTAAAGGTTTATCAACTTTCTTTATCTTGTCAAAGCACCAGCTTTTAGATTCAATGATCTTTTTTTCTTCGTCTCTATTTCATTTATTTTTTTTCTCTGATCTTCATGATTTCTTTTCTTCTACAACTTTGGGTTCTGTCTATTGTTTCTCTCATTGCTTTAGCTGTAAGGTTAGGTTGTTATTTGAGGTTTTTCTTGTTTCCTGAGGTAAGACTGTATTGCTATAAACTTCCCTCTTAGAACTGCTGTTGCTGTGTCCCATAGGTTTTGGATCATCGTGCTTTTGTTTTTGTTTGTCTCTAGGTATTTTTTCATTTCCTCTTTGATTTTTTCAGTGATCTGTTAGTTGTTTAGTAGCATACTGTTTAGCCTCCACGTGTTTGTGTTTTTACAGTTTTTTTCTTGTAGTTGATTTCTAATCTCATAGCATTGTAGTTGGAACAGATGTTTGAGATGATTTTGGTTTTCGTAAATTTACTGAGGCTCACTTTGTGGCCCAGCATGTGATCAATCCTGGAGAATGTTCCATATGCACTTCAATGTGTATTCTGCTGCTTTTGAATGGAATGCCCTATAAATATCAGTTAAGTCCATCTCATTTTATATGTCATTTAAGGCCTGTGTTTCCTTATTGATTTTCTGTCTGGATGATCTGTCCATTGATAAAAGTGGGGTGTTAAAGTCCCCCACTATTATTGTGTTGCTGTTGATTTCCCCTTTTATGGCTGTTAACATTCGTCTTATATATTAAAGTGCTCCTAGGTTGGGTGCAGTCATATTTACAATTGTTATATCTTCTTGGATTGATCCCTTGATCATTATGTGTGGCCTTCTTTGTCTGTTGTTACAGTCTTTAAAGTTTATTTTGTCTGATATGCGTATTGCTACTCCAGGTTTCTTTTGACTTCCATTTGCATGGAATACTTTTTTCCATCTGCTCACTTTCAGTCTGTATGTGTACCTAGATCTGAAGTGGGTCTCTTGTAGACAGCATATATACGGGTCTTGTTTTTGTATCCATTTAGCCAGTGTATGTCTTTTGGTTGGAGCATTTAATCCATTTACTTTTAAGGTAATTATTGATATATATGTTCTTATTGCCATTTTATTAATTGTTTTGGATTTGTTTTTGTAGGTCTTTTTTCTTCCCTTCCTCTTTTGTTCTCTTGTGATTTGATGACTAACTTTAGTTATGTGTTTGGGTTGCTTTTTCTTTTTTGTGTGTATCTATTGTAGTTTTTTGGTTTGTGGGTACCATGAGGTTTTGATATAGCAGTCTATATATAAACAAGATTGTTTTAAGTCGCTGGTCTTTTAATTTCCAATATCCTGCATTTGTGCTCTGCTCTTTGAACAATTGCTGGTTTTGCTATGATATTTGTGTGTGGATGATTTCCTGCCTTTACTCTGTGTTGCCTTGACCAGTGAGCTTTTCCATTTGTAATTTTCTTGTTTCTAGTTGGGACCTTTTCTTTTCCACCTAGAGAAGTTCCTTTAGCCTTTGTTGCAAAGCTGGTCTGGTAGTGCTGAATTCTCTTAGCTTTTGCTTGTCCATCAAATCTGAATAAGAGCCTTACTCGGTAGAGTATTCTGGGTTGTAGGTTTTTCTCTTTCATCACTTTAAATACATCCTGCCACTCCATTCTGGCCTGAAGAATTTCTGTTGAGAAATCAGCTCATAACCTTATGGGAATTCCCTTGTATGATATTTGTTGCTTTTCCCTTGTTGCTTTTAATATTTTTTCTTTGTCTTTAATTTTTGTTGGTTTGATTAATCTGTGGCTTGACATGTTCCTCCTTGGGTTTATGTTGTATGGGACTCTTTGTGCTTCCTGGACTTGGGTGAATGTTTCCTTTCCCATATTAGGGAATTTTTCAGCTATTATCTCTTCAAATATTTTCTCAGGTCCTTTCTCTCTCTTCTCCTTCTGGGACCCCTATAATGCAAATGTCAGTAAGTTTAATGTTGTCCCAGAGGTCTCCCAGACTGTCCTCAGTTCTTTTCATTCTTTTTTCTTTATTCTGTACCACGGCAGTGATTTCCACCATTCTGTCTTCCAGGTCACTTTTTCATTCTTCTACCTCAGTTATTCTGCTATCGATTCCTTCTAGTGTATTTTTCATTCCAGTTATTGTATGTTAATCTGTTTGTTTTATATTTAATTCTTCTAGGTCTTTGTTAAACATTTCTTGTATCTTCTCAATCTATGCCTCCATTCTTTTTCTAAGATCTTGGATCATCTTTTCTATCATTACTCTGAATTCTTTTTCATGTAAATTGCCTATCTCCACTTTACTTAGTTCTTCTGGCGTTTTGTCTTGTTCCTTCATCTGGGACATACTCCTCTGCTGTCTCATTTTGTCTAATTTTCTGTGGTTGCAAGTTTCCATTACATGTGCTGCAGAGTTTTACTTCTGCTGCTGCTGTCTGCCCCCTGGTGGACACGGCTGTCTAAGAGGCTTGTGCAGGCTTCCTGGTGGGACTGGTACCTGCCCACTGGTGGGTGGAGCTGGGTCTTGTTCCAGTGGTGGGCAGGGCCATGGCAAGGGGTGTGTTTATCAGGCGGCTGTGTTGGCAACTTATTATTACTTTAAACTATGAATAGGCTAACTCTCTGAGAGCCAGATCTGGCCTAAGAGTTGCCCGTTTTCGATCAGGATTCAGTCAGATAAAGAGAGCCTCTATGAGTGAGATGTATACAGGTTCATTAAAGCAATAGAACCTCATACGGTTATGGGAGCTGGCTAAATAGTCTGTGTAAGGCTGTTGTCTTTGTGTTTGATGCTGCAGTCTGGAGTCAGCAGGGCAGGCAGCTGGATGGGAAGATGGGTGTGAAATGAAGAGAGTGAGGATGAGTGAGAATCCATCAGGGTGAACTGGTAGCAGTGATGGTCTCTGCCTCAGTGAAGGCAAAGCTGCTGTCCTTCTTCATGAAACTAAGCATGTACACGGCTCAGGCAATGGAAGAGAGAAGGAACCTAGGTTGCCCACACTAACAAGGGGAGCCAACAGGTGATCTCCAACAGCCTGGTCCTCTGCACTGACCTTCCAATGCCAAAGGAGTATGACTGCCACTTTACTCCCACCTTCCAATCCTCACGCAGCCTTAACTCAGTGAAGGGAATTTTCAGGAAATATCATTCCAGCTTAGCTAAGTCCATATGATACATATCTATCCCTATCATCCTGTTTTAAATGACTGTTTTGACTTGAATACACTGTACTCAGTGGAAGCAACTCCAACTTCCAGTAAAGACTGGTTGAAATAAAATAAGCACCTGCAAAAAGTAAGGAAAAACTTGGGCTTTTCTAATTTTATAGGATTTATTTTTTTTAACATAACATCTTTATTGGAGTATAATTGCTTTACAATGGTGTGTAAGTTTCTGCTGTATAACAGAGTGAATCAGCTATATGTGTACATATATCCCCATATCTCCTCGCTCTTGCGTCTCCCTCCCATCCTCGCTATCCCACCCCTCTAGGTGGACACAAAGCACCAAGCTGACCTCCCTGTGCTATGTGGCTGCTTCCCACTAGCTATCTTTTTTACATTTGGTAGTGTATCTATGTCCATGCCACTCTCTCACTTTGTCCCAGCTTATCTTCCCCCTCCCCGTGTCCTCAAGTCCATTCTCTACGTCTGCATCTTTAATCCTGTCCTGCCCCTAGGTTCTTTAGAACCTTACACAAAAATAAACTCAAAATGGATTAAAGACCTAAATGTAAGACTGGACACTATAAAACTCTTAGAGGAAAACACAGGCAGAACACTCTATGACATAAATCACAGCAAGATCCTTTTTGACCCACCTCCTAGAGAAATGGAAATAGGAACAAAAATAAACAAATGGGACCTAATGGAACTTAAAATCTTTTGCACAGCAAAGGAAACCATACACAAGACGAAAAGACAACCCTCAGAATGGGAGAAAATATTTGCAAATGAAGCAAATGGCAAAGGATTAATCTCCAAAATATACAAGCAGCTCATGCAGCTCAATATCAAAAAAACAAACCAATCCAAAATGGGCAGAAGATCTAAACAGACATTTCTCCAAAGAAGATATACAGATTGCCAACAAACACATGAAAGGATGCTCAACATCACTAATTATTAGAGAAATGCAAATCAAAACTACAATGAGGTGTCACCTCACACTAGTCAGTGTGGCCATTATCAAAAAATCTACAAACAACAAATGCTGGACAAGCAAGTGTTACTTTGAAATTCAAGCCCCTCATATCTGCAGTAGGTATTTAAATTTTATGAATGAAGCTGCTGATTTTTTAGAGATTTTTAAAAACTGACATATTGTTGATTTGCCATGTTGTGTTAATTTCTGCTGTACAGCAAAGTGATTCAATTATACATATATAAACACTTTTTCATATTCATTTCCATTATGGTTTATCACAGGATATTGAATATAGTTCCCTGGGCTACACAGTAGGAGCTGTTGGTATCCATTCTATAAATAATTATTTGCATCTGCTAACCCCAACCTCCCAGTCCGTCCCTCCCCCATTTCCTCTCTTCCTCGGCAACCACAAGTCTGTACTCTGTATCTGCTCTAGAGGACAGCATATCATTGCTTAGATTCTGAGAGAAATGGCCTTCAAATGAGAATATCCAATCCATCTCTTAAATCCTTAGAGCAGAACCCTAGAATACTGTTTAGATTTTTTTCAGCTCAGGATTTAAAAAAAGATCCGTACTCTAGAGATCAGAAAAGCAGTGATATTCTCTCATCTAGAGCAAAACCATTTTGAAGTTTGCTTTTATGAAGGCAAGCCAGACCATCACAAAATATTCTTTTGCATCAACCCTTCTTTCCCAGGGTAGATCTTGTTGATTTATTTAATAAACATATTATACTAGGCTAAGGGGACACAGGTGGCCTAGACCCCAGAATGGTACAGTCTTTAGGAATTGGCTTATTTATTTATTTATCAAACATTTACAGAAATCCTGGTATATGCAAAATGTTGGTGTTAATGGTAAACAAGATAGACCTGATCCTTATCCTAGTGAGTTTATCTGCTATTGAGGGTAAGATATATTAAGCAATTATTTGCATATGGTGGTGAGGAGTCCCTGATGGAGAAGTACAGGGGATTATAAAAATTTGTAACTGGGGCCTGGGCCATGGGAAGAGTTGGGGTCTGGGAATGCTTATGGTGACATGTGAAAGATGAGTGTCCCAAGCAGAGGGGGCAGCATGCCTGAAGTGTTTGATTTTAGGAGGAAAATAGTTTTGTGGGTTAAAAGGAATTGAAAGGTTGATAGAGAATGTGGTATTCATAAGAAGAGGTTAGTCAGAATATGTTGCAGAATACAGTAAGACTAGAAAGGATTTAAAATGGAGAAGTGGTGTAGAGGGGTAAGAAGATAATGGGTAGCATGATCTGACGTCCACACTGCAAAGATTACTGCCATGGTTATTATTTTTTTGTCACCTTGACTGGGTCCATGGGGTGCTCGGACTTTTGGTCAAACATTCTGGGTGTGTCTGTAAGGGTGTTTCTGGATGAGATTAACATTTGAATCAGCGGGTTCAGTAAAGTAGACTGCCCTCCCTCCCTAATGTGGGGCCTCATCCAATCCACTGAAGACCTAAAGAGAACAAGGATGCTGAGTAAGAGGGAATTTCTCCTGCCCTCAGACTGTAACTTACACCATTGGCTCTCCTGAGTCTCCAGGTTGCTGACTGTACATCTTGAGCCCCCATAATCTTGTGATACACTTCTCAGCCCCCATAATCATGTGAACCAATTCCTTATAATAAGTATTTTAATCTATATGGATATATATTTCCTATTGGTTCTCTTTATCTCGAGAACCTTGACTAATACAATGTATAATACATTGTATATTATACTGTATATTATACAACCCTGACTAATACATTGTATACAATACATATAAATTTTATTCTATAGTATTTACTTATCATTTATATATTACTTATGTATTTGACTACAGAGTAGAGAGTGGATGAGAGGGTGCAAGAGGATTGCCAGAAAAGGAGCTAGGAGTCTGTGGTTATGCAAGTGGGAGAAAACTCTTTCCATCACCAAACCCAAGTCAGCATCAAGGATGATTGCCAGTGTTGTGGATTTTGTGAGTGGTAGACTGTATGGGTCAGCCACTGAGATAGGGAAGAGTATAAACAGAACACTTACAGAGTGTACTGTGAGTTGGGTTTTAGAGAAGTCGATTTGGAGGTGTTTGAGAACGTCAAGTGGAAATGTGGCCATACAGGGCTAAAGATAGGAAAGTGGGAGGCATATTCGATCATGGTTGGTGCTGTATTTCTGTACTGCTGTGGCAATGGTACTGTTGTCTGTACAATCTAGAAGACATATTTGAAAACACAAGTCTGAGTCCATGGAGTGGCAGCTGACTTGGCTTGGCCAAGCCACGATGTTGGTGGTATCCTCTGAAATCATCTCTTTCTACAGCTGGGGACAAAGAAAAGTCCTGACCACAGTCCAAAGTGCCCAGAGTCTGTTGGCTGCCCTCCGAGGCGGTTTCCCAAGTCCGGTGTGGCCCAGGGAATACGACAAGGGGAAAAACTGGTTGTGTCTCCTAGCTTAATGAAACCCTGGAGAGATGTTTCCTCTATCAAGCCACTGTTTCCTGGCACATTTCTGCATGCATGTGAAACCTCTGCTTCTCTGCTCACATTCCATTTCAAGGACCTGTGGAACATGGGGCGGTGATACTCGGGACTGTCATGAATCAGAAACCTCCTCAAAACTTTAAATGCTATCACAAGGTCTGTTTTTAAAACTCAGAGAGTAATTTATTTGCTGTTGGCATTATCAGTTTGTTCTCTCTGTTTCAAGCTCATTTTCTGTTGAAATTGTTTTTGTTGAAACAGTGATTACTTATCCAGATTTCTCGCTTTCATTTCCTTCATCATAAGAATGTACATGAATCACTTCCAAACCTAGACAAGTTTTTAGATCATGTTTCTGCTCCCATCCTCAAAGACTGGAGACAATGGCTTTTGTTACTTGGTTACCTTCAAAATATCATAAAAACCGAGTAATATATGCAGTAACTGAAATAGAAGGTTAGCACCTGTCCTTCTTAGGAAATAGCAGATTCACACTGACACCAACACCTAAGATGACTGTGCATGTTCTAAGTTTGAGGAAAAATATGATACAAAGTTATAATAGGAAAACAATTTAGAAAAAACGGGTGGGAGAGGCTGTAAACTTCGTGGTGCTTTGGTCCATTAAAGTAGCTGCTTTAGGGAGTTCTTGGATTGGCTGAGGTCAGGGGCTAGGAAGTTTCAATTTGGTCAGAACCACATGGGGAGCTTTCAAAGCTTGGGTCACATCCCATACAAACTAAATCAGAATGCTGGGGCATCTACGTGGTGATGGTTGAAAAGCACTGACTTAGCAGATCTACGTGTGAGTTGTAGATAGATAAGCTTTTCTATGGAACCCTACCATCCTACTGATGGGAACAGAATAGTAACTCAACTTGTGACCAGGGCAGCTAGTTGATAAATGAAAATCTGCAGTGCCTACTTAAGGGGTCCATTGTACTATCCGGGCCAATTGCATTTCTGTGTTGCTGATCCAGTGATATTAAAGCTATAGAACTTTAGCCAATTGGTGGGATTCTTTTTTTTTTTTTCTTTTTACAAATTTATTTATTTATTTATTTTTGGCTGTGTTGGGTCTTTGTTGCTGCGTGTGGGCTGTCTCTAGTTGTGGCGAGCGGGGGCTTCCCTTCATTGTGGTGTGCGGGCTTCTCACTGCGGTGGCTTCTCCTGTTGCGGAGCAGGGCTCTAGGTGCGCGGGCTTCAGTAGTTGTGGCATGTGGGCTCAGTAGTTGCGGCACGTGGGCTTAGTTGCTCTGTGGCATGTGGGATCTTCCAGGACCAAGGATCGATTCCGTGTCCCCTGAATTGGCAGGTGGATTCTTAACCACTGTGCCACCAGGTAAGTCCCTCGGTGGGATTCGTTCCTCAAAAAGTGTGTATACTTATCGAACAATTTCTTCATTGATCTGAAGTTCATTAGCTCTCACTGAATCTCTAAGAGCTCAAAGTTGAATTCCTCTTTCAAGAAAAGTGCTTTAAAAATTGCTCCCATATTTTAGTTGGGCTGTTTGAGAAACACTAATGAACCAACAGCCATTCTGAAGAACCTGATTTGTATCAGTGTAATGGGCCATTTACAGTAATGCTGAGTGAGATTTTGATGCTAGACAACTTTCAGAGCATGGTATTGGGTACCATCATGTTAAACAACGTGGCTCATTCTGTTTTCAACTTGAAAATTCATAATGCGACGTCTGACGTCAGTTTCCTGCAAACCCCTGTGACTCATCCCGTATTTCTGAGTTAGGCTTTTACACAGCCTGATTCAAAGGAACCTCAGAGGCCTCAAACGAAAGCCCAGTTTCAAGTTTCAGCGACACAGTGACATTCACATACCATCAGTGAGTGCCTATTTTCAGCCCTGCAGGTTGGGTGCTTTTCATGTATTTTATCCCATCTGGTATTCACTACCAGCCCCAGGGAGGTTCAGAGAGGTTAAATGTCATGCTCCAGGCCACATACCTAGACAGCTGTAGATCAAACCCAAGCATCCCGATTCCTAGCCAGTATGTTTTATAATATTCCATGGTTTGGGGCACTGAAAATTAGTTGCATGTACTGGGTGGAAGTCTCATCCTGTAACATGCTATGTAATCTTGAGCTTCCATAGTAGTACTCCACGTTTATCAAGACAAGCATCCTAGTTATTCTGAGGTTTCCTTTATCCAGGCTAATGAGGATCTTCAACGAGACCTTCCTGTGGACTTGAGCGACCTTTCTGTGCCCCCTGGACACCTGGTAGGTCCACCTGTTTCCATCCTCTAATCTGCTTCTTGGTATGTCTGTTCCCTTCTCGTCCTTCAAGTCTCACTTAAATGTCACCATTTTAGAGAGGTCTTCCCTGACCACCCCTTCTATCTATCACTCGGCAACGTTCCTGCATGCCACTGAACACAATGTGTAACTACTGGTCTCTTTCCCTCTTTTAATCTCTTTCTTCCTCTAGAATAAACTGTGTAAGGGCGGTAATTACACTAGATGTATGCCCAGCATCGAGGATGTTACCTGGTATTCAGAAAGTATTTGTTGAATCAATGTCCCTCTTAGATTCTGCTACCTAGCATTGAATACAGTGCTCCTGTTATGTTCTGAGTAAGACCTAGGCCTAAAGAAAACTCTCCCCTTACCTTCTTGGTATGATTCTGGACAATTTATTACTGCAGTCTAATTACATTAAATTGGACATCACATTAGTGTTATCTCTTACTGAGTTTAGACCAAAACCCAATTTTATATATCTATCATCTATCTGTATCTCCCTTAGTTTGTAGCCCATTTTGCTAGTAACTACCTCATTCTGTATTTGTGCTGTTAGGGCCGTAGTTTGCTCCATGTAATATGTTCCTTTTAGATTGCTCATGAAGGCCATAGCTTCCCCCTCTTAAATATTTTAGTCTAACTTTCTTGGGTGGGAATGGCAGATAATGGTTTAAAGCTTGAGCTCCAGAGTCAGGATGTTGAGTCCAAGCACCTCCATCTGCTGGATGTTTGACTTGGGAAAAGCTGCTAAGCCTTTTTGAGGCTCAGCTATTTCTCGTGTTCTAGAGGGATAACAACAGTACCCCCCTCACAAGACTGTTAGGAAGCTGGCATGTGGAAATGTAGATGAAGCCTTCATCAAGTATCTGGGATGTGGTGATAGGTGATAGTTTCTATTACTGCACTCATTCCCACTCATGGATGATTTCTTTTCTCTTCCCTTCTCTAATCCCCCGTGGCTTTTGTAACATTTTGTTATCCACAAGAGGCATCCTGATTTACATAGTGGCCACATGCAGACACTGCAAAAAGCCTGAATGTCAAAAATTTCAAAGGTAAGTGGCCTTAGAAGTCCATTCTTCCTCCACACACTGTTTTTACTGTTACCAGATTTACTAAAATGTCAATGACTTTGTGAGGGGAAAATCTTGGCAGGTTCTGGGTAGAATAGAGGTGAAAACTGATCACAAACAAACATTGTGCTTAGTAGTCTGACAGGGGCTTCTGAATGGTGATTTAGACGCTTGGGTTTTGTAGCAAACCGTGTTTCTCAGAGCCTGAGGCTTCCAAGGCGACTGCATATAAAACTACAGACATCGTAATTGCTCCTTCCAGAGGAACCCCCTCACTAGTCCATTCTGTACCCTACCCTCTCCAAACTATTACATTCTTCGCACTTGGAGATTCTTTCTCAAGCGAGATAAAAACTAAATAATTGATTTGAATATCAAAGAGTGATGAACACTTCCACACAATTAATGAGAGTAATCACTTTCAAGTCTTTTCAGTAAGACGTAATACTCTCAGAACATTTAATGACCCATGCAGCTAACCTGACTCCATGTGTAACAGACAGCTAGGTCGTCAATTATTTTAATTAAGAATAAGAAATGTTTGTTATTTAGGTTTCTCCTTTAAATGAAATGGCTAGCTTTGATCAGAGTTGGAAGTCGGTTCAACCGCATGGCGCTAACTTGCCATGCGGCCCTGGGGACCTGCTCTCCTTTACACAATGAGGAGACTGCGGTAGCGCATGGAAGGGTGCCTCTCCCAACCCTAAAATATACCTCATGACAGATTTTGGAAGATGAATAGCAAGTGAGTGTGTTGCCTGCCGTATGATTATAATGAAAGAGATTTCCGGCCCTGAGTGAGGTGGTCATGATCTCTTCATCCTCAGTGCTAACACTCAGTAGACATCTTAAAGAGTACCGTGCATCTGTTTGTTTATATGTTACACAGGAACCTCTCTCTGTGGGGACCAAGATAGGTAGCTACAGAGTTCTAAGAAGGTGGAAAAGTGGAAATTAATGTCTCATATGTGAATAACTGTGCTTAATTCAAGTTTAATTTTGTAAAAGCTATTTTATACAAAATCATAGCTAAAAATTATTGCATACTTACTATGTACCAGGCACCGCACTCAGTAAAACAATTCTAGAAGCAAGTCATTGCACTATTAATATTGTTAATGATCGCCATTTTCAAGTAAGGCTCAGGGGGATGTTAAGCCTAAGGTCACATCGCTAGGAGAAAGCAGCAGAGAGGATGTTCCAACCACAGCTCTAGCTGCAGAACGCCTACTTCTATTTACTGGGAATGAGCAAATGTTAGAGTAACAGGATGAAGTGTTAGGGCTCATAGGGAAAAGTAAAAGTACATTATAATCAAAACTTACTTAAGGAGCACCTTATTTGTGTTGAAAGACATTTTGGATAACGTATTACATTATTACAGGGATGTATCCATGTAAAACGAAAGTGAATGGTTTTCTGTTCGGTATTAATTGAATATTTCTATCTTGGGTCCAGCCATAAAATAAAGAATTTAGTTAATATCTAGTTTATATATTTTGCAAATTTTCACAACCCACTTTAGGATCCTCTTTTAGTGAAAATGATACCATAGGAAGCTGGAAATTGTTTTGAAAGCAAAATGGAGAGAGGCCAGTGGTTCTGTCTTGGGCTCAGCGTAGTTAGCTGCGGGATTACCTGTGAGCCAGTGGCTAAGCAAACCGGAGGGTATGTTTTGAGAGTGATTTGTGCATGTTTAATAATGATTACTAGGTACTAAGCACCTACTGTGTTTTTGGACTTTCACATGGTCCAGGGAAAAAATCCTCAGGACTTCCTACACAGTAGGTGGTAGAACCCCTCTTAAACAGATGAAGTTCAGTAAGGTAGAGTGATTTGCCCAAGGCTACCCAGGTACTGACTCTCAGAGGTGGGACTCAGGTAACCAGGACCATGTGGCTTCAAAGTAGCCCTCTCAGAGCCTTCCACTGAATTATCAATTATCATAGAGGATTCATGCTTTCCCGTGGGGCACCGGACCCACTAAAAGGCCAGTGTCTCTTTGCAATCCCTTGTATTTATCTTCGAAAGTAATACGATTTAGTGTGCTTTGCAGCATAAAATATCCCGATTTAATGAAAAAGTAGTGATTTAATATACACTTAAATTATTTGATTTCTACCTTAAAATCTTTAGGCAAAATATTCTCCGGGAAGATGTGTCAGGTTTGTCCTATGGGCTTCTGGATCCTAATTCGAGAAGCACAGCACTGGAATAAAGCAGAGCGAGGAAACGCAGACCCTGGGGCCTGACTTCCACGCGGGTAAGAGCTCACCTTCCTCATCTATCAAATAAAGGGAATGAGGATTCTAACAGTCACTTTACAGAGCTATGTTTATAGAACACAGATCTGGACTTATCATGGTACAGCTGTCACAGAAGGCAGAGAAAAGCTCTCAAACACGGCTTGATCATTGGAGATGCAGAATGAAAATTATTTCATTCACTTCCCTTCTGCCATTGTTTTGCTATTTCAGATGGTTCCCTGTTAAAAGCATGATATTATTTCAATCTGTAGATTGAAATATTTTCAATATTTTGAAATAGTTCAAAATATTTTGGGGATTTTTTTTCTCTTCAACAAACTGAGATGAAGAACTCAGTGGAATGGTTTTACTCTATAGTATCGCACAGAGTCGTAAAACTCTCGAAATAATTGTTGATGTGTTTGTTTTCACTTCAGAGCCTTTAGTTGGGGCGAGTGAGAAGTCCTATTTAGTCACGGCTACAGCTAGTGTTGAGAAGGGTGCACATTTCACTGTTTTTCATGTGCTTGTTAATTTTACCACATAGGAAATGGAGGAAAAAATGCTCGTACAAACTACCGCTGCCTTTACAGTGCAACGTAACTAAAAGCTCACCCTGGAACTCAGGATGTCTCCTTAAAACATCAGGGTAGCAAGACACCGAGAGAGATGGTAATCATAATCGTGGCACGAATTATAATATTCATTGAGTGCTTCTTGTATACCAAAAAGTTGCTTAAAGTCTTTATGTGTATGAACCCATTTAATGCTTGCTACAATCCTAAGACCTATGTCTGTCAGCATGTCCATTTAGCCACAGTGACAGACCTCACAGCCCAGTCTCTTAGGCCTTTGCTCCAACCCACTGCTAGAAACATTTCTGTCCATATGTGTCAGAGACTGTCAGTTGAGGGAGACAGAATAAACCAGGGTCTTGCTGTAAGGCAAATCATTAGAACTTTTAAGGCATGTGGCCATAAAGAGAAGGTCTTGATCCCACAGGAAAGATGATAGTATAATATAATGGGCTATTCTTTCCTCAGAGTCACAACAAAGTAAGCATAAGCAGAAACTTCTTAGAAAAATCCAAGAATGATATATAGTATAGTCCATATGTTGATGTAACTTCTTTACATGGTGCAGATATCTCTGCTAACAATAGTGTTTATCCAGATTATTTATTACAAGGCATTAAAATAAATCTTTTTTCAATTACTTTCTAATGAAATGTACCAATTACCTTTTGAATGGTGACACGTGGCTGCAATCTATTCCAGTGGTGGTAAATCTTACTTATACAAGGTTTCAAGGGGCCCCTCCTGAACTACATTAATTGCTAATGTAAACAAAGATAGAGGATTATTATCACATTTATCAATAAATCCTGAACTTCATTGCAGTGTAGTTCCCTGGGTTAGACAACATTAATCATCAGGTACTTTCCAACAGTTACGGTGCAAACCTATTATAAAAGGGATGTTTCTGCAACCCAGCTGATTGATTTTAGAGCATGTTTACTAATTTGGTTGAATCCTGGGGTAATCGGGGAAGAAGTCACATAGCCGTTATGCACAGTGAAGTTGAAAAACTAATGCTCTTAAGCAACTGGTGGGCCATCTGTTGGCTAACAAATGAATAACAACCACTATTTCAAAGAGCCTTGTCTGGGGGCTGCTGATGAAGAACTAGGCTTCTTCCAAGGCCAAGTCTTTGAAGGGGCTCCACCTCTTACAATAACTTTGTCCTTATGGGCTATTATTTTAGTAAGGAATTAGGAGGGGAGACAGACAGGAAGAAAGTACCATTACTGTGAAAAGTCCAGGTTCTGTGCAAAGGAAAATCTACCGACCTTGGTTGACTGACTGCTTCCTTCCCATTCTGTGGTAACAGGTAATCACGAGTTTCAGAACAGACCTGGTATTTGCCAGGAAGTCATTTTTCCTGCTTTCTGATTATCCATTGGTCTTTAAAACCTTCTCCAAGCTTTGGTTTACTCACTGCTATCTGACGATAATATTGGTACAGACCTTATAGGAGTTGCGGGAGGATTAAATGAATGTAAAACAAGTAGAACAGTGCCTGGAACATTTTGAATTCAAAGATGTAAGCTATTTAATGGAGCCAGGTAACTTAATGTTCATGAGAAAAGAAGTTTTTAATCTCCTCACAACTACCTTCTGTGTTGTTACTTTGGAAAGAAACGTCTGTAAAAGACAGAAGGAGATTTATCAAGGGAAATACATTGATTACCTTCCCTGTTTGCCACTGAGGTAGGTAATTTATACATATAATCTTTATTTATAGTCCATGACTTAAAATATATAATAGTGATTGATTGGTATTGTTTATAAAGTAACTGGGACCGAGAAAAAAGGGATTTACCTTATCGACTACGCAGGTAAGCAGCAGAGATAGATAGGATGCAAACTCAAATCAAACTTCAAAGTTCGTATTCTTTGCCGGGTGCTTAAGAACTTAATTTCTAGCACCTATGTACCTGGAAATACCAATATTCTGACATTATTTTGTCAATTTCTGCTGAATTTTTACCGACATTTTGAATCACTCTAAGAACTTCAGTGTTCTTGAGTTGTGAATGGCTTAAAGAAAGAATTGACTAGAGGATAGTATTGGTCTAGCTACATTCTATCACATCGGCCTTTACCTGTATTAGTCAAATATTGAGCCCTGGCTGTTCTACAGAAACTTGCTGAGGCCTGACTATGTGCTAGGCATTGTGCTAAGTGCTGAGAATATAATCAAGTACTGTTTAAGAGATTCTATTACTCTCCCTGTTTTGCATATGAGGAAATTGAGGCACAGAAAGGTTAAGCAACTTGCCCACGTTCACATAGCTAAGAGTAGCGAGACTTGAATTGGAACCCAAGCACTCTGGGTCTATAATTGGTGCTCTTTGTACCACCTCTCCTGGAGAAGACAGACACACCTGTAAACTGAAATATAGAAGAAAGAACATTTATTTTAAGAGAGGTAGAGGATATGAGCTGGGAGTGGGGAGCTTAAGAAAGTCTCCCAAGGAGAAAGTAACAGGAGATGGGAAGGCAGCTTCTCCAGGCAGAGCAGGCATAAGGAGTTTGTTATGCAAGGAGAATAGGGTGGAGGTGAAACATGGGCTAAAGAGGTGAGAAAATGCCTTCAGGACCTTGTGGACCAAGGAAAGGGGTGTGGAATCTGTCCTCTGAAGGGCCTTTAACAGGGAGTGACATGGTGGGAGTGTGTTTGGATAGACCCTCTGGCTTAAAATATTGCAGGGGGGTGATGGCAGGCAGGTTAAGGGGCTGGCCTGTGGCACTCTCAGGAAAGATGAGCGTCTTCCAGGGCAGCTGTATCAGGGTCTGAGGCTCACCACCCTCACAGGTCTTTGAAAAAGAAATAAGGATGGAAAGCTGTCTAAAATATTTTCAGGTATAGCCACCTTCAAGATGGATTACATAAAAATAATACTTAGGCACAAAACAAGATCAAACAGTGACACAGATACAATTGAGAAGTGTAAAATTCTTGGGAGGTGACTAGAACTTGAAAAGGAAATATGAAGATCCAGTACTGGCTTTCATTAGATGCCAGGAAAGTGACAGACAGAAAGCATAAGATTAATAATTAACCAAGGAGAAATACGGATGTACAAATTAATAACCATCAAGATAATTGAGTTGATTGCAAAGTAGAGAGCTTTTTTTTCTTCAAAGACAGATTGGATGAGCATTAATTATACTTTACTGCAGACATGGTAGTCAATTGGTCAGGCTTACCTCTGTGCTTTCTCAGAAATTCTGCTACCACAGCCTCTGCAGTGGGCTGTAGGAAAGCGCCCTGTACTGACATGTTTGCACTAGGAGGGGGGCGCACTTGGCCAAGATGTGTCAATAGGATTTTTTTCCCCTGGAGACTTGGAGTTGATTGTGGGACTAGCCAGTCTCTGTTTCACCTACAACAGAAGCAGGGAACACTCATGTACAGAAAAAGGGGTAACTGCCTTACTTCCCGATGGAGCCCATCAGGCCCACGTGCCTTTTGATTCTATCTGATATTCCTCTTTCTTTATAACCAATTCATTCTGTGCTAAGACAGCTTTAATCAGATGCCCAAATGGTTCTAAGACCATCTACTAGTGAATCACAGCAGCTAAGAATAGGGAATTTCTAGCCCAGCTTTCCTTGGATAAATTATGCAATGCTCCTTAATCAAGCTTGAGACCCTTCTTTGCAATAGCCAAAGTCATTCTTAGTGTCATCATTCTAGATAATTCCTTAGAATTCCAGACTCATGTTATTTATCGACACCTGCAATTAGTTTCATCTCAGACAGACATCCAGTTTCCTCCCCAGGTCTGGCTTTGTTACAGTGCTTGCTGTCCCAGTGAGCGGCACTGCCACTCTTAATCACTACCTAGGATGCATTCGTGATACTGCAGAAGGCCTGTATGAAAGGCTTATTAAAAATGAGCACCCTAGCAGAAAAATCTTAGAGTAGTTCTATTGTACTACAATACACACAAAAGACACATGCTCAGCAAAGCTCGCTGGGAGATCTCAAGCTGGAGGAGATGTAAGGAGAGAGATTTCTCAAGTCAAGTCTCTCCACATCCTTCCTGAAGGATGGGCTTGGGTTGATTACTCTGTTCAGGGTGAGGTCTTGTAAGTTTTCAGAAAGCCACAAATGGGGGCTTAACCAATACTTATACCCTCTAAAACTAACAAACACTTTAAAATGCCAGCATAGAGGATGGGATGGAGATGGCAGAGGAGTAGGATGGGGAGCTCACCTTCTTTCTCCCACTAAAATATTTAGAAATACACCTGCGAGAGGAACGATTCACACAGAACATCTACTGAATGCTGACAGAAGACCTCAGACTTCCGAAAGGGCAAGAAAACCTCCATGTACCTGGGTAGGACAAAGAAAAAGAAAGGAATCCGGTTGGGACCTGCACCCCAGGGAGGGAGCTGTGAAGGAGGAAAGGTTCCTGCACCTTGGGAAGTCTCCTCACCGACGGGGAGAGCACAGCAACGGGTTTGCAGAGGGCAAAACGAAGAGTAACGTGCTCCCCAGCCTAAGATGCTCCTCTGCTGCTGCCGGTGGGGGCCGGGTGCTAAAGCTCACGCTTCGGAGGTCAGACCCAGGGAGAGGACTGGCGGCACGGAGAAAGCCTGAAGAGACTGGACTGTGTGCCCTCAGAAGAGGCCTGGGCTGGCCAGAGAGGCAAGGCACCATTACTGGGGGGAAAGGGGGGGATGAGGAGAGGGGCGGGATCACCATAAGAGCTTCTTTCCCTGTGAGCCCTCCCAGGCAACAAGACGCCGCCTACAGTAGCTCCAGGGACAGGCACAAGTCACTACGATGAGAGACGCGAGGAGGCGCCAAGCCCAGCCCCCGCTGTCCCAGGAGCACATGGACTGCAGCCACCCCTAGGAGACCTGTGAGCAGCGGAACTCCCAGAGCATTTGGCTTTGAAGGCCAGCAGGGCTTGAGTGCAGGAGCTCCACAGGACGGGGGGAAACAGACTCCTCTCTTGGAGGGTGCACACAAGGTTTCACACACACTGAGACCCAGCACAGAGCAGTAACTCCATAGGAGCCTGGGCTGGACCTACCTATGAGTCTTGGAAGGTCTCCTGGGGATGCGGGGGTTGGCTGTGGCTCACTGCGGGGGCTACGACAATGGTGGCAGAGATCACAGGGAATATTTGATCAGTATAAGCTGTCCTGGAGGTTGCCATCTTGGCGATAGAACAGGATAGAAAGTCCAGAGGTAAACTCACACACCTAGGGTCACCTTATCTTTGACAAAGGAGGCAAGGATATACAATGGAGAAAAGACAGCCTCTTCGATAAGTGGTGCTGGGAAAACTGGACGGCTACATGCAAAAGAATGAAATAGAACACTCATAAACTCCAAATGGCTTAAAGACCTAAATGTAAGGCCACACACTATGAAATCTCCTAGAGGAAAAGATAGGCAGAACACTCTGACCTAAATCACAACAAGATCTTTTTGAATCCACCTTCTGGTGTAATGGAAATAGAAACAAAAATAAACAAATGGGACCTAATGAAACTGCAAAGCTTTTGCACAGCAAAGGAAACCAAACCATAAACAAAATGAAATGACAACCTACAGAATGGGAGAAAATATTTGCAAATGATGCAACTGACAAGGGATTAATCTCCAAAATATACAAACAGCACATGCGGCTTGATATCAAAAAAACAAACAACCCAATCCAAAAATGGACAGAAGATCTCAAGAGACATTTCTCCGAAGAAGGTATACATACAGATGGCCAAAAAGCACATGAAAAGCTGCTCAACATCACTAATTATTAGAGAAGTGCAAATCAAAACTACAGTGAGGTATCACCTCACATCAGTCAGAATGGCTGTCACTAAAAAGTCTACAAACAATAAATGCTGGAGAAGGTGTGGAGAAAAGGGAGCCCTCCTACACTGTTGGTGGGAATGTAAATTGGTACAACCACTATGGAGAACAGTATGGAGGTTCCTTAAAAAACTAAAAATAGGATTACCATAGGATCTGGCAATCCCACTCCTGGGCCTATAGCTGGAGAAAACCATCACTCGAAAAGATACATGCACCCCAATGTTCACAGCAGCACTATTTACAATAGCCAAGACGTGGAAGCAACCTAAATGTCCATTGACAGAGGAATGGATAAAGATGGGGTATATACAATGGAATATTACTCAGTCATAAAAAAAGAATGAAATAATGCCATTTGGAGCAACATGGATGGACCTAGATATTGTCACACTGAGTGAAGTAAGTCAGACAGAGAAACACATGTCATATGATAGCGCTTATATGTGGAATCTAATTAAAAAGGGTACGAATGAACTTATTTATAAAACAGAAACAGACTTACAGATATTGAAAACGAACTTACGGTTACCAGAGGGGAAACGTGGTGGGGAGGGATAAATCAGGAGCTTGGGATGAACATACACACACCGCTATACATAAGATAGAGAGCCAGCCTCAATATTCTGTGATAACCTATATGGGAAAAGAATCTGAAAAAGAGTGGCCATATGTATAACTGAATCACCTGAAACCAACACAACACTGTAAACCAACTATACTCCAATAAAATTATTTTAAAAAATACAGCGCCATTAACTTCCATGTTTGAAAAAAACGTGCTTTCTCTTCCTTGCCTCTCAAATCAAACATGATACCTATTGGTTTTATCTTCTAGCTCTCTTAAAATCTGTCATCTTGTTACTACACCCATTGCTATCACTCTGGTCCAAGTCACTGAAATCTTTCCTGTGAACCATTGCAATAATTTCCTAACTGTATCTTCACCATGGTCCCCTCCAGTCCATTCTCTACATTAAACCCATTCTCTTCTAAATATAAACTAGATCGTTTTACACACACATACACACACCTAGCTTAAAACATTTCAGTGGACCCTCACTCCTTCTATGCCAAAGATGGAAACTCTTTACATGACTCACAAATCCTTACATTATCTACATTTTCCCGGCCCCTCAAGTTCCATCGCTGACCTCAATCCTCCATGCTACCTTCCTGTCATCGTCTGTAACTATTACAGTTTTATATTTCTTTGTGAAGTTATTTATTTTCCCCTTCCTAGAATATTAAGTGGAAAACGAGATTTTTTTTCCTTACTGTTTTGTTCACTGCTATATCCCTTTGGCAGGGTGGTGCTAGCAGCTTCTAGGTCCACAGGAAATATTTGCTGAATGAATAAGCGAAGGAATGTTTACCATTGCAACCCTAACACCTAGCTCAATGACTGGAATGTGCAGACACTGAGTAAAAATGTAGAGGAGCAGGATTGAGATTACAGTTCAATGGGATGCCTGTGAATGACTCTTTCCCTCATATTATTGCCTCTTGACTTCAGATAATCATGGTGCCCCTTCGCTTTCACGCCTTGTAGTAGTCGTGCAAGATATATCATTTAAAAATATAATTTCATCCACCTCTGATCTTCCCACGAACCCGTGTCCCCTGCATCGGCAGGCGGACTCTCAACCACTGTGCCACCAGGGAAGCCCCCATTAGCTTTTATAGCGCTGGCATTAAAGGAGCTTTTAATCCTCCCTAAGCAAAAGGCTATTTGAAACTCCGCTTTAAGTAGGTATATTCTCTTTCTTTAACGTTTAATTTACTAGCAGGTAAAGCCTAAGCAAAAAGCTTTCATTCTCAGTGTGGATAGATTTGTGATTCAGAGGCTGACTGAACACTTAGCAGGCAAGATGGAGGAAAGAAGATGGCTAGTCCCCTCCACAAAGGGAACTGGATCAGTTTGTTCTGTATAGCCCCAGGGCTTAGTCAGAGAATCAGGGGTTGGAAGTAGAGAGCTTTAGTTGGTTGTAGTGTAAAACATTCCATTAATGGAATGGGCTGCCTTAGGATGTAGTGAGGCGGAAGAAAGGCTAATTGTCAGGGAAGTTATAAGAATCATTCCAGAACTGGATGTAATGCTGGACAAGACGACCTCCATGCTTCCTTCTCTGAGGTTCTATATTTGGTATAAAATGTTGCATTTTAAGCTGGGGAAGAGGCAGTAAAACACAGTATGATAAGGGGAGCTGGACAGCCACAGAAGAATTTACTGTGGTAAATTCTTAGCCTGTAGCCCAGAACACAGACTACGCCCAAAGCCCAGAGTAGGGGGCTGTATAGATTTTATGACAACACTGTCATCGGGGCTTTGATTTCAGTTGTGACAGGACAAAAATTATTAATGTGCGAGCGTTCACAGCTTTCCCTTCTCTCCATGTCAGCCCCCAAATAAACTTGGCCTTGCCTGCCCTGTTCTCTTCCCAAAGAATTTGTCTTTGTTGCTTTTTTTTTCCTTCTAGAACTTTCAGAATGGGGAGACAAAACTTAAGAGGAATTTGGTCTACCTAATAAAATCCAGACAAAGAGGGGTGCCAACCACCATGTGGGCTGTGGTGTTGGCAGAGTGGGTTTGGAAACAGAGGTGTGGAATAGCTGCCCCATGAGGTGCACTAAGAGGAGAAGCGGGGGGTAACAATATGAGACGCTAACGCCATGAGATGGGTCCCCATTATGTCCTTTGAGAAACGTAAGCAAAGAATAGAATGTCTTCTCAGTTACCTTTGCCTATCAAATGCGATCCCACTCTAGGAATAAACTATAGTACGTTCAAGCCTTATAAGGATTACTCAGTCATTCAAACAATAATAATCAGTTGCTTCTGTGATCAGTCACTCCTATTTTTCAAGTGTCTACTACTTTTGTGATCAACTGCTCCCGTTCTTTGGGAGTCCAGTTTGGGAGATGCTGGGATCAAATGAGAAAGTGATAGGCTTCTTTTTCTTTACTAATGACCTTGCTT
This sequence comes from Pseudorca crassidens, assembly GCF_039906515.1. NCBI lineage: Eukaryota > Metazoa > Chordata > Mammalia > Artiodactyla > Delphinidae > Pseudorca > Pseudorca crassidens. Next base: position 132,380,769 of record NC_090298.1, on the reverse strand, counting down.
CTGTTTCACTAAGAAAAAGACGTCAGAAGAGAACTTCCATATGTTCCCACCACCTAATCGACCTGCATCTATATTTTGTTTTCTCTCCCTCCACTAGGCACGGACTCTCCAAGCGTCCAGGGTTAGATCTTCTCTCCCTTAAGCACGCTCTCTTCTCTTCTGTTCCGTCCCCTTCCTTTCTCTTCTACATCATTTTCATCAACACAGACTTGCTGCACTATCTCTGTTGAACCCAAATACCCCTCCAGCTACTGCTGAATCTCTCTCCCTTTGATATCACAACCTTCAAAGATTTGATTATTTTTTTACTCTGTTTCCATCATGGAGCCAAACCCAATGGCCCAGTATCAGTCTCATTAGCCAATCTGGGCAGTAATGGACACCGTTCATCACTCCTTCCATCTTGAAACTTACAACGCTGAGCTTCTGGGACACCTCTCTCTCTTAATTCTTCTCGTATCTTACTGGTAGTTCCTCTTGATTTCCCTGACCTCAATCAATACTCACTACCCAGGTGACTTTACCCAGTTTCCTGGCCATCTCTACCTGGATGACTCCCTCACTGACATCCGTCTGGGCTCTGCCCTGAACTCCAGACTTGTATCTCTAACTACCTACTGAATTTCTCCATCTGGATAGCCATAGGCATCTCAAACTTAACACATTCCACCTAAATTCCTAACTTCTGCTGCCCCAGCCCCCATGCCTGTGACCCTATTGCAACTTTCCCTATCCCTGTTGACTGCAACCTCATTTTTCCAGTTGCTGAGGCCAAAATCATTGGGGGTTATCACTGATTCCTCTCTCTTAGACTCACACAGTATTATATCAGAAAATGCCACCGTCTCTGCTTTCAATATATATTTGTAATCCAAGCACTTCTCGAAAGGTCTAGTGCTACCACCTTGGTCTGAGCTACCATCTTATCTTCCCTGGATTTTGCAAGAACCTATCTAACTGGTCTCCTTGCTTTTTTCCTCACAGAAGCCAAAATTCTTTAAAGATGGCACGCTGGAGCCAGAGCAATCCTTAGAAGGCGGGCCTTATGAACAAAAGGTACCTCTGAGTGAGTTACAAAAGAAACCTTTCTTTGGAAGAATGGACTTTTGGGTCCGTGTGCTGCAGGGTGCCCTCTACCGGATCCCCTTTCGTTCTTGAAAGCCCTGGTTTCACTGCTGGGCTCAAAACCCACAGTGGTCACCATGTCACCCAGGGTAAACACGCCAGTCTTCACAACCATACAGAACGCCTTACAGCACCTTGCCACCTGCTGCCTCTGCCCCCTCCTTGCTGGATAGTCCTCTCTTTGCTCCCTCTGTTTTAGCCACATCAGTTACCTTGCTGTTTGCTAACCACACAAAGCTTGCTTCCACTGCAGGGCCACTCTCCCGCTTAGAGACCTTATGAGGATGGCCACGACTAGTGGATGTTCTGAGAATTCTCCTTTCATCTATAAGAACCATTTAAAATCCTGGCTATCTCCTCCTTGCATCTTAACACTCCTAAAATGTTCACTTATAAACATTAACACCATCTTCCACTAACTAACTGTGCACTTAGGTGCTGCGACCTGCAGTGTTTCGTGTTCGCTCATAATTTAGTGAGGGCATACAACGTGCTAGGTTCACCAAACAGCAGTGTTATATGGAATCCTACCTTCGTGCAGGTTACAGTCTGTGACAGTTAATTTTATGTGCCAATTTGCTTAGGCCAAGGCACCCAGATACTTGCTCAAACATTATTCTTTACGTTGCTGTGAAGGTATTTTTTAGACGAGGGTTAACGTATCGGTAGACACTGAGCAAAGGAGACGACTATGCATAATGTGGGTGGGCCTCATCTCATCAAAGGCCTTAATAGGAGAAAACGATGGACCTCCCTGGAAGACGAGAGAATTCTGCCAGCAGACTGACTTTGGACTCTGACTGCCACTCTTCCCTGGGTCTCCAGTCTGTCGGCCTACCGTGCAGATGTTGAACTTGCCATGCCTCCACCACTGGGCGAACCAATTCCTAAAAATAAACCTCTCTCTATACCGTGTACCCATCCTCTTGGTTCTGCTTCTCTGGAGAAAGGCACCCCATACACAGTCTAATGGGAAGGATACCTTCAAAAGTCACGACGGTCAATTAAAAATTATGACGACAAATACTACTAAGGAGAATTGCGTAGGGTTAAAGAAGTCTGCATTAGGGAGATTTGCCCTAGTTAGGGACGTCAGAGAAGGTTTCCCTAAAGGGGTGGCCCTTGAGTTGTGGTGTCAAGGATAAGGAGAGTCAGGAGGTGAAGGAGGGGCAGGAAAGAGGATTATAGGCAAGAGTTTGTGAAGACTTGTGGCCTTCTTCCTTTCAATCTTTCTAGCACTTGGGGATAGATACTATTTTCACCCCTATTTTATACATGAAAAAGCACACAGAGGTGAAACAGCTTGTCCAAAGCCATGTGGGTAGGATGTGGCAGCGCTGGAACTGGGGACTAACCTTGGAACTGGGGGACTAACCTAACTCCAAGCCTGTTCTCTGAACCACCATGCAGATTCAGGAGAGGTAGGGAAACATCCACATTGTACCGTTTTCTGACTCATCCCCTCATGGATGCAGCTTGAAAGGTGGTGTTATTTCCAGTTCATTCACTTATTCCTCATGTCTACTCCAAACATAAACACACTGGGTCTTGTGCTAAACGTTGGGCACTCAGAGATGAACATGACAGGGAATTTAGGGAGACAGATGTGTCTGTGTTACGACACGGCTTGCACAGGCAGGAACCGCCTCTGCAAGAGGAACAGGGAAGGCGTCACGGAGGAAGTGCCTTTGAGCTGCATTTTGGAAGATGCTGTTTTGATTGTCCCCAAGATTTGTTTTAATCAGATACGGTGAGCCACGCAGATACAGAAATGGTTGTCATGAAGGAAGATGCTTGTTATATTCACAGATCCCTAGAAACGGGAGGCATGACATGCCACACAGGGGTGCCAAATGGGGAAGCGTAAGAGTCGGTCGGGAGGCAGAGGGAGTGAAGGAAAAACACGCGCAAGAGTCTTTACTGGGGTTTCCATGGGAAGAAATGGGCAAGACGGGAGGGGTGGCTAGTCTGAATAATCTCAGCAGGTCCCTGGGGTATGGGAGCTGTCTCTAGTTCTCTGGCACCCGGCCCTTGGGTGATGGCAGCAGGCAAAGAGTAGTCCAGAATGTAAGAGTCTGACAAAGGAAGGGGGTGGGGGGCAGGTATGGACTCTAGATTGGTCACTTTGCACAGGAAAGGTGTGCTTGCAGGCAGGTGAGCTACATCCTATCTCTAGGAATTAGTTAACCCTGGGAGGAGTGGTCCTTCCCAGCAAGGCCCAGGGATGTCAAAGCATCAGAATACAGAAAAGAAAGACAGGGTTAATGCAGATGCAGAGGACCAGGCACTGCAGGGAGGGCTGCATCGTGCACAGAGCCATTGAAGCATAAAGGAGCCTGGTGGTCTGGGGGAATGACAGAGCAGGATATAGTCAGAGAAGAACATGCACGAGGTTGGGTGGGAGCTGGAATTGGAGTGAAGTACCTTGATGAGGAACCTAGATTTTTTTTTCTCCCGGTAATGAGGTACCATTAAAGGCTGCACAATTAGACTTACTGGTTAAGAGACAGAGTGCGTGTCTTTGAGGCATCCCCTATAAAGTGACTCATCGGTAACCAGCCCAGCTTTTCCTAGCATAGCTTTAACTGGAACTCTTTCGAACGGGTATACTGGCTCTCAACCTGACACCCAGGTAAATGCTTTCGATGTTTTCCTTCCTAAAATATCCACTGTATTAATTTCACACATGAGGGGAAATCATATTAAATCTCACTACATAATTAGCCAAACCACAAATACATTTTCAGAAAGAAAGATGACTCATATCGTTTCCTAATTAAACCTTGAAAGGTTTAATTAATAAAAAGCACAATTTGGAGGGAACTCATTTAGGAGGAGTTGGGGTTTAGCTTCCTGGAGGCGTGTGCTCAGAGCATCCCTGCTCTCCCTCCATCCAGGGTGGAGGGGCAGCTGCTGGAATGGTACAAACAGCTCTGTGTAGAGAGATGGCCTGTGTTTTCCTCACCCATGACAAACCGTCTCAGAGACAATGAGGGAGCTGCTTAATGATAAGGACCTGCCTTTACAGGAAACAACTTAAAACCTCCTGTTACTTCAGTGCAGACACAGAGAACACACCAGCAGACCGGCAAGCCAGCAAATGAACGTGCAACTCGGATGGAGAGGTTCCTCCGGGTCCAGCTCTGTGCTGGCCACTTTGCAGGAACACTGCAGTGATTCCTTACAGCCCCCATGTGAGACAGGGTGGTGTTAGTCCCATTTTTCAGATAGGGGCACTGAGGCACAGAGGTGTGAGGCAGAGCTAAGGCACTGACTTCAGGCCTGTCACTTCATCACACTCAAGTTCCCTCTGGAAATCGGGGAGAAACCAGGGAGCCCTGGGGCAGAAAACTAGCATTTGAATCCCAGCTGTGAGACTTGCAGCGTCAGTTTCGCATCCCTAAAAAGGGGCTAATAAAACCTTGCAAGGTAGTTGTGAGGTCTGAATAAAATAATGCATGTGAACCTGACATGGGTGAGCACGCCATAGGTACCGGTTACCGTAAATCTTTCTTCTACCTGTGCGGTCATCATCAACATCTAGTGGGTCCCTTTGATGTCGGGGTATTTAGAAGCACGGTGGGGTAGCTCAGAGACCAATCTGAACTGAAGGGAGTTCAAGGTTGGAGGCTATGTTGCAAATATTTCTAGTTAAGAAGAGTATATTACAGAAATGATATTAGAACCAACACCGTTTTCTTCTAAACATGTTGTCAGTGTCCTACTTAAAACCATGCAAAAGTTTCCTAAATGCACTTAAGCATAAGTTTTAAAATCCTTACCTTGGCTACCTCTGAGGCCCTGCAGGATTTGGCCCACCTACCTCATCTCATACTGCTCTTGCTTTGCTAAGTGGTAAAGCAAAGCACCACTTTGGCGCGGTGGTCCCCCCAACTTCCGTATCTCAGATGAGTACTCCATCTATGCCAGGCACTGTGCAAAGGACTGATACATGGATTATCTCATTTAATTCTCAAAGCCCCCTGATGAGGTGGGTGCTAGTGTTATCTGTGCTTTACAGTTGTGGAAACTGAGGCCCTGACAGTTTAACTACTGGCCTAAGACACCACAGTTAATGAGTGGCAGGGTGGTAATTCAAACCCAGGCATTATTGCATCACAGTCCAAACGCTTAAACTTTACTCTCTGGCATCCCCAAACTTTGAGCTTGCCTGGCTCCCATAGCTGCTCTAAGTAGATGTTTATTGGGTGAGGCCAGATTGATGAGGAAGTGGCAACACAGATTATAGTCACTCAGGTTCTAGAGAAGCCAGCATGACGAGCAAGCCAAGTCTGGGCCCCTGAAGGAGACAATGTGTAAATCCTAAACGTGCAAGCATGACACGCCCATCACTCTTTCTGGCTGTTCCCTGCATAAACCTCATTGAGTTTGAAATCTGACTTCACCAACCAAATCGCCCTTCACTGATGAGTCTCTACCAGCTTTAAAGGCTATAATCTCCTGTCCTTTCCATTTCTTCTAGTCAGTCGATTTATAATGATTCCACTGAACTTAATCTTCATTATTCATCTTATCTATCTCCGACATTCCGCTTCCCATTATTACTTCCTAATTATTTTTAGGTCCAAGACAAGTGACAGGCAATATGAGGAATGACCAGACACGTTAGAAAGAATGTAACATGCAGCTCTGCCACCATGCAGGTTGAGTGGCTGTGTACCAAATGTCAACTTTCACAGCTCAGTGAGCTCTTTCCCGGGCCTGTCAACAGTGGACTCTAAGAAATACAATCTCTGTTTCTCTAGTCAGCAGTAGCAAAGCATAGACGTCCAGCCCCAAGTATTCACAGATGCATATACAGTTCTCATGAGCCTGACACCAATTACCTGAGATGAACTTAGATAAGTGACCAAGAAAAACAAATAACGTCATTGAAAGGGTGCACAATCTTCATCAAAGATCTGTGCGCTGAATGGCTTGATGTGAAAAAAACAAAACAAAGATGTGCTTCAAGCAAACATCTGGAAGGGCTACTTGATATAGTCAATAAAAGAAGGTATGAAAGTTCCTTGAAGCAAGGCTCACTAGATTAATATACACAGTCGATTCTCATTATTCATGACAGTTTCGTTCTGCAGAGTCACCGTGAATGCTGAAATAACAAACACTGAACCACTGCTCCTAGCGGAAATACAGGATAGGTTCCTGCAAGTCTCCTATCATAACAGTTTTGTCCACCGATCGATACATCATCTTGTTTTATGTTTAAAGACACTTTATTTAATATATATTTTTGACTCCTTAGCGTTAAACTCATGGATAGCACTATAACTCATGCCTGATGAAGTTTATCTGACATATGTATTTTCTCCATAAGGCACATCACAGCCTTCTGTACTTAGGAATACTAGATAGCACTTCAGCACTATGTTTGGGGACCAACTTAAACAGGAAAAAAAAAAAAAAAGGCTGCAGTAAAGAGAGTACACAAAGGACACATGTTGCTAGCACGAGAGCTGAAATAGTAAGGCAGAGACTACTCTAGTTCAACCTCAGTTGGAAACATGTGCATCTGAGTGACTTAAATTTTTCACCACCCTGTGCACATCCATGAAATCAACAGCAGGTATTAACTTTGGAGTTACAAATAAATTTTAGTGAGTAGGCAAATTCACAAATAGGGGATCCAAGAATAACAAGGATCGGCTTTTAAGATTAATATGAATCTTAAACTTTAATTAATCTCAAGCTTTAAGATTCCTTTCATATATGTTGGCGTGAGGAGGTAACTGGAGCAATGATTTGACAGGATTCAGGACCCACACCCTGATCTTCTATGAATGGTGCAGTGACTTAGCTCCTTGAGCTAAACTGGTGAAGGGATTAGCCTACGGCCAGCATGTGATGCACGTCCTGTTGCTTAGCTGAGAAAATACTAGAGGTTGGTTAAGGTAGCCAAGTGCTTATGGACATTTTGGGGAGTCTCTCCTAGCTCACAATGGCCCCCTTTCCCTTTTAACTGCCTGGTGACCCCTAATCATAACAGCTGAGCCTGTATTTCTACATTCATCCAGCCAACACTTATTGAGTACCTACTGTGGGGGGCAATGTCTAGATGATGGGAATATAGAGGTGAACAAGCTCCTCATGAAACTTACATTCAAGTCTGGGGTAATAAACAAGTAAACAAGATAGTTTCCCATTATTTTAAATGCTCTGAAGGAAGCAGTGAGGGGATAGAGTGGAAAACCAGGCTACTGTGGAAAAAGGGATGGGGATGTGTATTCAAAGGAACCCATGAAAGGGCACGCCAGCCTAAGGGATGGACACGTGTAAAAACAAGGACGTGGTGTGTACCATGACGACACAGGCTCATCCCACCACATGGAAGGAGGAGCAGGGAGAGCCCCTTGAGCATTGCATGCTGGGCCTTAGCTTCTGTGAGATACCCAGTAACCTTATAATACCTTTTTTTAATTATTTATTTTTCTTAACATGAGTCTGTCTAGTTTCTTATATTTGCATTCAACACTTTCCACATAATACGAAAGTTGACTGGAACAGGTAAGTGGGAACATTATGTTGGCTGGGAAAATAAACTTTATCAAAAATGAGTTGATAAATAATGACTATCTTATTTGTCTCCCATAACACTTGCGAGTACCAACAGCTCATCTTAAACGTCTCTTGAGATCTGCCAAACCTGTAGTGTTACCTCCTCCTGTGACAACTGGCCAGACTATTAGGCTATCACATCTCTGCAGAGATACTTATTTATGATGTATTTCACTTTGGGGAGTTTCAGGAAGTCATTAAAATATAAAACCTGATTTAAAAAAATGCATATACTGGGCTTCCCTGGTGGTGCAGTGGTTAAGTATCCGCCTGCCAATGCAGGGGATACGGGTTCGAGCCCTGGTCTGGGAAGATCCCACATGCTGCAGAGCAACTAAGCCCATGCGCCACAACTACTGAGCCTGTGCTCTAGAGCCCACGAGCCACAACTACTGAAGCCTGTGCGCCTAGGTCCTGTGCTCCGCAACAAGAGAAGCCACCGCAAAGAGAAGCCAGCGCACCACAACAAAGAGTGGCCTCTGCTCACCACAACTAGAGAAAGCCTGCGCGCAGCAGCGAAGACCCAGCACAGCCAAGAGTAAATAAATAAAAATTAAAAAAAATTAAAAAAATAATGCACATACTGGATTAAAGCTAAAATAGTAGCTTCTAGGAATCCCTCACTGAGCAAAGCCAGGTCAGGGCCTGGGGACAACCTTTTGCTGAAGTCTCAGCAAGAGGTAAAGTACAGCAATTACCGATGCTACCTGAAAGGGTCATCCTCTAACAAAATAAAAGTACTTCGAAACTGAGTTATTTGTAGTGAGGTGGATGGCCCTAGAGTCTGTTATACAGAGTGAAGTAAGTCAGAAAGAGAAAAACAAATACCGTATGCTAACACATACATATGGATTCTAAAAAGAAAAATGGTTCTGAAGAACCTAGGGGCAGGACAGGAATAAAGACGCAGACATAGAGAATGGACTTGAGGACACGTTGAGGGGGAAGGGTAAACTGGGATGAAGTGAGAGAGTGGCATGGATTTATATATACACTACCTAATGTAAAACAGATAGCTAGTAGGAAGCAGCCACATAGCACAGGGAGATCAGCTCGGTGCTTTGTGACCACCTAGAGGGGTGGGATAGGGAGGGTGGGAGGGAGACACAAGAGGGAGGGGATATGGGGATATATGTATATGTATAGCTGATTCACTTTGTTATACAGCAGAAGCTAACACAACATTGTAAAGCAATTATACTCCAATAAAGATGTTTGGAAAAAAATTTTTAGATAAATAAATAAAAAATAAATAAATGGAGGCAGTAGTCCTTCAAAAAAAAGATTCTCTATAAGAGGAAAGAAATAACTGCTTATTATAAAATATAAACTAATATTCATAAACAAGGAACAAATATTTCACGTTCAGTTCGTTGTGTTCTTTTTGATCTTTCATTTGATTGTGTTCATTTTGGCTTTATTCTTTTAAGTTATCTGGAATAACCCATAACACCTGTTATCTAGAATAACCATGAAATTTTTCTTGTTAAAAAAGACGGGTCCTCATTGTAAGATCTGATAGTGCACTAAAATATGTAAAATTTGAGTGTATTCAGGGACTCTTTCCTGAGAGTAATAATTAAAATACGTAAATGAAGAGGATGTGAATCTAAGGAAATACTTTTATTGAACAGAATAAGTGTGAAACAAGATAATGTGTTCCTTGACACGTTGAGTGGCAAAGATTTATAATATACTCTTCAGTACCACCCTAGTCTGCAGACAGGAACGGATGGGAGGACCCGTGAAAACAAATATTAATTTCTCCCCCCAAATATCTGGCCTTTGATGAAAAGATGCTGTATAAAGAGCCTAAAGTTTGTGCGTTTTGCTTAATCTATGACTATATATATATTTTATATATATACACATCTGTGATAGAATAGTATTTTGATATAATAATGATTGTGCGTTTTTGGAACACATGCTACCTCCTGTTATTCTGTAACCCTTTTTCCTATTTAGGTAACAGGTACAGTATTCTATACAAACTACTTCAAGTAAGGAATGACATGGCCGTATGCAGGCCTAAGACAGTCAAGTTCTTAGCTTTTGGATCTCAAAAGGATTAGTCTGAGTATAAACAATGGGTCTCAAAGACCAGCTGAAGAGTCAAAGTAACTATCACCAGACTGAATCAACAATATCCTGGATAAATGAAGAAAGGGGTAAGTCACAAGAGAAGGACAGACAATGAGGAATTCCTGAGAATGTTCCCTTGTACCTATTTCATGCCCCAGCAAAGTCCAAGTGCAGGAAGGGGCAGACCATTGAAACCTCTGAGCGTGACCCCAGAGGGAGCAATACGTTCTACCTCCTAAGGGCAGCAGGAAAGTGACACAGAGAATGGACAAAGTAAAGGTCTTACTGCCAGGATTAGGGGGTGTGCTAATATCCTGCCAGCACCAGTGACTGAGGATCAGGAAAAATAAAGTCATCTTGGCAGACGTCAGTGTAGGTGAAGGATGACAAGGACTCAACTGCCACTACCCAGAAGGCTTGTCATGATATTAGTACTCCTCCCATAATTGAGACATAAAACCAGAATGAGCACGGTGGAAGACAGTGAGATCCTGAATTAAATAACAGATTTAGGCTATCCATAAGAATAGATGTTCTACATAAGTGAAAACAAAATGTCCATTTGCTTTTTATTCCAGGTTGGAAACTGTACCTGCTACACATACATATAATTTGAGATTATATATCCAGAAGACACATAATTTACTATACTACTGTATCTTTCATTGAAATGGGAAAAAAATAAGGGTTTAAATATATCCTTCAGGTGACTTTTAATTTAAAATTTCTGACCGAATTGAATATGACTGCACCACGTTGACTGGAGTACTTTAGTAAACACAGTTGAACTCACTGTGAATAAAAACAAGGTACTACACAATAGTCGTGAAGGGCAAGACCTAAGTCACATCACTACTGAAGGACTGGCTAAGACACAAAATCAAATATTAGAGTTATTTAAAATAAAGTAAGAAGGGACTATTCAATACCTGTGATCACAGAGTCATGACAAAAGAACTATGCAATGTCTAGGCAGAAACGATGCAAGCTAGTCACACACAGCTCATTACCAACACTCAAAATACTGAGTTTTTCCTAATTAGTACAGGCTATATCTCTCTGACCTTCGGGGGCAGGGGCGTACAATGATATTTTTATTTTTATATATTTATTTATTTATTTAGTGTGTGTGTGTGTGACTTATGCCTTAGATGTGGACTTTATTTTATTTATTTTTTAACATCTTTATTGGAGTATAATTGCTTTACAATGTTGTATTAGTTTCTGCTGTATAACAAAATGAATCAGATCTATGTATACATATATCCCCATATCCTCTCCCTCTTGCTTCTCCTTCCCACCCTCCCTATCCCACTCCTCTAGGTGGTCACAAAGCACCAAGCTTATCTCCCTGTGCTATATATCTGCTTCCCACTAGCTATCTATTTTACACTTGGTAGTGTATATATGTCAATGTTACTCTATCACTTCGGCCCAGCTTACCCTTCCCCCTCAACATGTCCTCAAGTCTATTCTCTACATCTGCATCTTTATTCCTGTCCCACCCCTAGGTTCATCAGAACCATTTTTTTTGTTTTTTAGAATCCATATACAAGTGTTAGCATACAGTATTTGTTTTTCTCTTTCTGACTTACTTCACTCTGTATGACAGACTCTAGGTCCATCCACCTCACTACAAATAACTCAATTTCATTTCTTTTTATGGCTGAATAATATTGCATTCTATATATGTGCTACATCTTCTTTATCCATTCGTCTATGGAAACAAAGATTGCTTCCATATTCTAGCTACTGTAAATAGTGCTGCAATGAACACTGTGGTTTGTACATGACTCTTTTTGAACTATGGTTTCTTCAGGGTATATGCCCAGTAGTGGGAGTGCTGGGTCATATGGTAGTTCTATTTTTAGTTTTTTAAGGAACCTCCATACTGTTCTCCACAGTGGCTGTATCCATTTACATTCCCACCAACAGTGCAAGAGGGTTCCCTTTTCTCCACACCCTCTCCAGCATTTGTTGTTTGTAGATTTTTTGATGATGGCCATTCTGACTGGTGTGAGGTGATACCTCATTGTAGTTTTGATTTGCATTTCTCTAATAGTTAGTGATGTTGAGCAGCTTTTCATGTGTTTGTTGGCAATCTGTATATCTTCTTTGGAGAAATGTCTATTTAGATCTGCCCATTTTTGGATTGGGTTGTTTGTTATTTTAATATTGAGCTGCATGAGCTGCTTGTATATTTTGGAGATTAATCCTTTGTCAGTTGCTTCGTTAGCAAATATTTTCTCCTATTCTGACGGTTGTCTTTTCATCTTGTTTAGGGTTTCCTTTGCTGTGGAAAAGCTTTTACGTTTCATTAGGTCCCATTTGTTTATTTTTGTTTTTATTTCCATTTCTCTAGGAGGTGGGACAAAAAGGATCTTGCTGTGATTTATGTCAAAGAGTGTTCTTCCCATGTTTTCCTCTAAGAGTTTTATAGTGTCTGGCCTTACATTTAGGTCTCTAATCCATTTTGAGTTTGTATGCCACAGCAATCAGAGAAGAAATAGATGGAAATAGGGGAGTGTGCAGAGTTTCTGCTGAAAGATCAGCTGTAAATCTTATGGGGATTCCCTTGTATGTTATTCATTGCTTTTCCCTTGCTGCTGTTAATATTTGTTCTTTGTATTTAATTTTTGATAGTTTGATTAATATGTGTCTTGGCGTGTTTCTCCTTGGATTTAACCTGTATGGACTCTTTGTGTTTCCTGGACTTGATTGACTATTTCCTTTCCCATGTTATGTAAGTTTTCATCTATAATCTCTTCAAATATTTTCTCAGACCCTTTCTTTTTCTTCTCTTCTTCTGGGACCCCTATAATTCGAATGTTGGTGTGTTTAATGTTGTCCCAGAGGTCTCTGAGGCTGTCCTCAATTCTTTTCATTCTTTTTTGTTTATTCTGCTCTGCAGTAGTTATTTCCACTATTTTACATTCCAGGTCACTTATCCCTTCTTCTGCCTCAGTTATTCTGCTATTGATTCCTTCTAGAGAATTTTTAATTTCATTTATTTTGTTGTTCATCACTGTTTGTTTGCGCTTTAGTTCTTCTAGGTCCTTGTTAAACGTTTCCTGTATTTTCTCCATTCTATTTCCAAGATTTTGGATCATCTTTACTCTCATTACTCTGAATTCTTTTTCAGGTAGACTGCCTACTTCCTCTTGATTTGTTTGGTCTGGTGGGTTTTTACCTTGCTGCTTCATCTGCTGCATATTTCTCTGTCTTCTCATTTTGCTTAACCTACTGTTTGGGGTCTTGTTTTTGCAGGCTGCAGGTTTGTAGTTCCCGTTGTTTTTGGTGTCTGCCCCCAGTGGGTAAGTTTGGTTCAGTGGCTTGTGTAGGCTTCCTGGTGGAGGGGATTTGTGCCTGTGTTCTGGTGGGCAGGGCTGCGTCTGGTGGTGTGTTTTGGAGTGTCTGTGAACTTCGCATGACTTTAGGCAGCCTCTCTGCTAATGGGTGGGGTTGTGTTCCTGTCTTGCTAGTTGATTGGCCTGGGGCCTCCAGCAGTGGACCTTGCTGGCAGTTGGGTGGAGCTGGGTCTTAGCATGAGACGGAGATCTCTGGGAGAGCTCTCGCTGATTGATATTACATGAGGCCGGGATGTCTCTGGTGGTCTAATTTCCTGAACTCGGCTCTCCCACCTCAGAGGCTCAGGCCTGACACGAGGCCAGAGCACCAAGACCCTGTCAGCCACATGGCTCAGAAAAAAAAAGGGAGAAAAAAAGAAAGAAGAAAAGGGAGGGAAAAAAAACAATTAAAAAAAAATAATTAAAATTAAAAATTAAAAAAATTAGTAAAATGAAAAAAAAAAAAAGTAGAGAGCAACCAAACCAATAAACAAATCCACCAGTGACAACAAGCGCTAAAAACTATACTAAGAGCTTCCCTGGTGGCGCAGTTGTTGAGAGTCCGCCTGCCGATGCAGGGGACACGGGTTTGTGCCCCGGTCTGGGAAGATCCCACATGCCGCAGAGCGGCTGGGCCAATGAGCCATGGCCGCTGAGCCTGCGCGTCCGGAGCCTGTGCTCCGCAACGGGAGAGGCCACAACAGTGAGAGGCCTGTGTACCGCAAAAAAAAAAAAAAAACTATACTAAGATAAACATAAAAATCAGAAACAAGTCAGTTGCAGACAGAAAACCCCAAGTCTACTGTTGTTCCCAAAGCCCACTACCTCAATTTTGGGTTGATTCATTGTCTACTCAGGTATTCCACAGATACAGGGTACCTCAAGTTGATTGACTGTGGGGATTTAATCCGCTGCTCCTGAGGCTGCATGGAGAAATTTCCATTTCTCTTCTTTGTTCGCACAGCTCTTGGGGTCCAGCTTTGGTTTTGTCCCCATCTCTGCATGTAGGTTGCCCTTAGGTTTCCGTTCCTGCCCAGTCAGGATGGGGTTAAAGCAGCAGCTGATTAGGGAGCTCTGGCTCACTCATGCTGGGGGTAGGGAGGGGTACAACAGTTACGACTGGAATGTGGGGCGAGCCTGCAGCGGCAGAGGCCAGCATGACACTGTAACAGCCTGAGGCGCACCGTGTGTTCTCTCCTGGGGAACTTGTCCCTGGATCACGGGACCCTGGCAGTGGTGGGCTGCACAGGCTCCCAGAGGGGGTTGCGCAGGAGGTGTGTGGATAGTGACCTGTGCTTGCACACAGGGTTCTTTGTGGCTGCAGCAGCAGTGTTAGCGTTTCATGCCTGTCTCTGGGGTCCGAGCTGATAGCCATAGCTTGCACCCGTCTCTGGAGCTCGTTCAGGTGGTGCTCTGCCTTCTGTGGGCAGACAGGGAAGGAATCCCCTCTCCTCACACACCCCGAAACAATGGTCTCTTGCCTCTTAGGCAGGTCCAGAGTTTTTACTGGACTCCCTTCCAGCTAGCTGTGGCACACTAGCCCCTTCAGGCTGTGTTCACGCAGCCAACCCCAGTCCTCTCCCTGGGATCTGACCTCCAAAGCCCAAGCCTCAGCTCCCAGCCCCCACCTGTCCCGGCGGGTGAGCAGATGAGCCTCTTGGGCTGGTGAGTGCTGGTTGGCACTGATCCTCTGTGCAGGAATCTCTCCGCTTTGCCCTCTGCACCCCTGTTGCTGCGCTCTCCTCCGTGGCTCTGAAGCTTCCCCGCCCTGCCCAGGCCCTGTCTCTGCCAGCAAAGGGGCTTCCCAGTGTGTGGAAACATTTCCTCCTTCACAGCTCCCTCCCAGTGGTACAGGTCCCATCCCTCTTCTTTTGTCTGTTTTTTCTTCTTTCTTTTGCCCTACCCAGGTACATGGGGATTTTTTTGCCTTTTGGGAAGTCTGAGGTCTTCTGCCAGCATTCGGTAGGTGTTCTGTAGGAGTTGTTCCACATGTAGATGTATTTCTGGTGTATTTGTGGGAAGGAAACTGATCTCCACGTCTTATTCCTCCGCCATCCTGAAGGTGCCCCCCCCCTACAAAGCTATGTTTAAACTGAGAGCATAATCACATTTAAGCGGCTGCAATACCCTTTTAATTATTTGGATTTGTATCAGTGGGTTTAGGCTAAGTTATGCCGCAGTATCAAGGACCCAGAATTTCAATGGCTAACAAAAACAATTTGCTGATCTTGTGGCAGAAGGGAAGAGAGAAAATGGCAGAACCAAGCAATGGCTCTTAAAGTTTCTGCTCGGAAGTAGCATCGGTCCCTTTTACTCACACTTCATTGGTCAACTCAAATCATGTGATTCCTGACACGGGCAGGGCAGTGTAAGTCTCCAGGGCAGGGTAACAAATATCTGTTACGATAACGCAATTTACCATATATATTCTTATTTGTACTATCACAAGTGGATTTCTTTAGCAAGCTACCTGTAAAATTATTGTACCAAGAAGATGGCTCAATTGAGAAATTGTACTTTAACTTGTGAGAAAGAAAGACCTACTTTGATTAACTATGATATTAAGGATGCCTATGATATGCGGAAGTTTTTAACAAAACTTTGCTGAGTCATTACAATGCATGGATTATTATAAATTAAAGCCCTTTAAGGAAGAGTAAAAATGTCATTTCTTTTCTTCCAACCTATCAACTCTTACATCACATTTGGTTCCTTGGGTTGATGTTAACAGGGAGAAAATAGCAGGTAAGTTTATGAGGCTAGCACTTCAGAATTCTTTTTAACCTAGGTAAGCTACCACCAGGTGAATGGTGGTACCTTGAGGGTGACTAGATGGGCATCCTACAGGTACTATTCCCTGCATTTAAAACAATGTGAGAAAATGTACCGCTAAGCTTTCACTATATTTCAATGATGTTATGCAATTTAGACCAACATTTAAAGCAACATAAACATGAAGATACTGTTCTGTATATTGGCAATCATTGCTTAATTGATGCCTGCTTTAGCAACAGACTTGAGTAACCTACTTTCCAATTGTACTATACGTATTCGATCATTTCAAGAAATGTTTATAAATAGTTTCTATATTTGAACATTTAAAAGAAGGACCTTTAGGGACTTCCCTGGTGGCACAGTGGTTGGGAATCCGCCAATGCAGGGGACATGGGTTTGAGCCCTGGTCCGGGAAGATCCCACATGCCGTGGAGCAACTAAGCCCGTGCGCCACAACTACTGAGCCTGCGCTCTAGAGTCCGCGAGCCACAACTACTGAGCCCACACGCCTAGAGCCCGTGCTCCGCAACAGGAGAAGCCACCGCAATGAGAAGCCCGTGCACTGCAACGAAGAGTAGCGCCCTCTCGCTGCAACTAGAGAAAGCCCACGTGCAGCAACAAAGACCCAACATAGCCAAAAATAACTAACTAAATTAATTAATTAAAAAAGAAAAGAAAGGACTCCTAGTCTTTTTTTTTTTTTTTTTAAAAAGACCTTTAGGGGCTTCCCGGGTGGCGCAGTGGTTGAGAGTCCGCCTGCCGATGCAGGGGACACGGGTTCGTGCCCCGGTCCGGGAAGATCCCACATGCCGCGGAGCGGCTGGGCCCGTGAGCCATGGCCGCTGAGCCTGCGCGTCCGGAGCCTGTGCTCCGCAACGGAAGAGGCCATAACAGTGAGAGGCCCGCGTACCGCAAAAAAAAAAAAAAAAAAAAAAAAAAAAAAAAAAGACCTTTAGGTTAACAAGAGACATATATTGTTTTTGTGTGTCCCCCATTCATCTAGTTACAGTAAATAGAATTTCTTTGGGGATCCATCCCTTCCATATATTCAGGTAATATGGTTTGAGCGGATCTATCTTTACCTCCAACTCCAGGGAGAGTCACATGACCCATCCCTGGCCAATCTGAGCATTGTACTCCCTTGGCATTACTGGTTCAGGAATAAGTATGTGATCTAAGTCAGGCTGCTGGGGTTTAATTCCGGGAATTATATTGGAAATTCTGAGCAAAGATTATTTCTTTTTTTTCCTTGAGTAAATTAAAGGATGGAATGGAAGCCCAGGAGGCATCTTGACAGAACTATGGGAGAGCCTTCTGGAGAACGGAATCCACACAGGGGAAACCAGAACTCAGAAATAGAAAGAGTAAAGTGGATATTGGGTTTTATCAATTGAGTGCTTGGATCTAGAAATGTCTGGGCATACCACCCCCTGGACTTTTCAGTTATGTGAGCCAGTCATTACCATCCCTACATCCTTGAGAAAAATATGCTTGAATTAGGCGTTCTTTCACTTGCAACCAAAGTTCTTACTAATACACTTGTCCACATGGTAGACATACTTCATTTCTCCCTCTGTGGTATAAGGTAATGGTCTAAGAAGGAGAGGTGGGTCAGAGTCATAGGGTACCATATAATTCTAAATAAATCACAAAAGCTGTACAAAGCCATGGTTTGCAATGCTGGGAGAAGATTATAAAATCCATACTGGCATGGATTTTGTCTCATCTTTATCTCATTATTTTATGTTCCTTTCCTCCTGTGCTTCATTATACTAAGAATTCCCTATTTCTGTGTCCTCAAGATCCAACACTGTACGTGGCACGAACTGGGTACATAACAAACGGTTGAACAAAGGAATGAAAGAATATTCCTTATTAAAATTGTTGCCTACCATAGTACAAAATGGGATTAAAGTCATATCCTTTTATTTCAATCAGTTTTTGCAACATGAGCTATTGACTTCTTTAGATATTAAAAAGTGACACTCTTCAGAAAATTTTCCAAATAACAGCTGTTGAATGACTTAGATGAATATGTGGAGGGTATGAAATTCCACGCAGAGGGAATAAATTGAGTAAAAAAAAGATAAAAGTGTGGACAAACTCAGAGGCATATATTTCATGTTACAGAATCACTCAGTATAGATTTTAAAGCAATATTTTTCCTGTTTAAAACATTATTTAAATAACTGACATTATTTCATAGTTGTCAATAGCTGAAGAGTCTGAGATTTCACCTGACTTGCACGCTAATAAGGTAGCCTGAAAAACACATGATATTCCTTGTCAGAGACAAGGGACCTTCACTGATGGCATAGCAAGGAGCACAAGCATCGTCCTACCACTGTCGATTTCCCTTACCCCAAATCCCATGGGTGGCAGGGGGGGCAACATACATGGGTCCGGATGGATGTCTGCAAATGCAGTGGCTTGTGTTACAGGAGAGGAACCCTGAACTTAAGGAACCCAAATCATTTTTAATGGGCAGCAACTTGCCTGTCCTTTGCTCTGGCGGGGAGATAGTTATTATACTGGAGAGTAAGCCTGGCTGCCCTATGTTCTGCAGGCGACATTTTCTTTATTTCCTAAAGCTGTTCACCATATAAACATCCTTGAGAAGAGAGTTTGGAACAAAAGGAAGCTAGTGCCTCACTCACAAGACACGCAGAAACACAAGAGACCCAAGAGAATTGTCTCCCACCAACAGTAACAGAAAACCTAAATTAAAATAGTACAGTCTGACTTTTTTTGTGTGTGTGGTACGCGGGCCTCTCACTGTTGTGGCCTCTCCCGTTGCAGAGCACAGGCTCCAGACGCACAGGCTCAGCGGCCATGGCTCATGGGCCCAGCCGCTCCGCAGCATGTGGGATCTTCCCGGACCGGGGCACGAACCCGTGTCCCCTGCATCGGCAGGCGGACTCTCAACCACTGCGCCACCAGGGAAGCCCTACAGTCTGACTTGTTAAACTGTGGATATTTAATTTCCCTTCAAATAGAACTCCCACCATATCAGAAAGAGAAGCTGTATAAAGTCAATTTGACTCTGGAGCTTCCTGAAGTAGAAGATGCAAAACCCTGATTGCTTTTTTTTTTTTTTAAACTGAGAATCATTTTCCAAAGAAAGATTCTTTTGGCTTTGGCTTCACTAGGTTGAGTCTCAATACATTTCTTCCTGAGTTTGTTTGGGGATGACTTAGGGAGGGAAAATATCCACATTTTTGCTGGACCATTAACTTGATGCGTAGGTAGAATTTATGGTAAAGGGGTTCACGGAGAGAAGGATGTTGAGCTGAGAGATGAGTTGTTAAAAGGATGGGGAACATAGATCTGTAGTTTCAGGAGAGGAAAGCTAACCCCAAGCAGAGGGTCATTGGAATGAATGAAGCAAATTTTAGCCACCCAGCCCTTAGACACTGTTTTAAACAATAGCTGAAGTGCTAGGTTAACATTTCATTACTAACAGTACCCTGTAATACCCAACACAGATGCAACTAGACCTAGAAAATGGTCAGGAAATTTCAACTGGCTGATAAAATCTTTACCTGCATATGCCCCGTACATAAGGCAAACAGAGGAGCAAGATCACTGAAATTCTTGAGAATCAAATCACAGAAACAACCCTCATATCAATATAATCTCAAAAAAAAGAAAAAAGAAAAAAGGCTGCATTGTTCCTATGGATTTCCCATCTACTTATCTGCAATTTTTTTGGATTTTACCGTTTTGTAAAAGTATAAAGAACTTGGAGTGAATTTATTTAATTCCTTATTTAGAAAACAAACAAGCACAGTCAATGCATGGAGACGCTATCATTTTTAGCTTTCTTTGTAAACATAAATGACAATATTGGTTATCACGTATGTCCAAGTTCTCAAATTCTACAGGGTACTAGAAAGCCTACGACTCTGTTCTTCCAGGGCAGAATGTATTATCAAAGCAAAGCATCATTTAAAAAAGAAAATCTGGGTAAGTCCCCTTTTAAATCTCTTCAGATACTTTCCATTTCACCGAGGATGATGACCTAACTCCTTGAAAGCACTCATGGGTCCTTTAACCATCTGGTCTTCCCTGAGTATCCCTGTCTCACTTCCTCCCTCTATATTTAGCCCCTATCCCCAGTTAGATGATTTTGAGCAAAGAAGTGATATGATCTGACTTTGACTAAAATATAACAAATATAAACAGTCAATTGTGGAGGCAGGAAGATGAATTACAGGTGACTGCAATATCCAGGCAAGAGAGGACGGCAAGATGGGGTTAAGAGAGCAGTAGCCGACAATGATGAGAAGTGGTCAGATACTGGATATTATTTTTAAGAGAGAAGCAACAGGATTTTCTGACAAATTGGATGTAAAACATGAAAGCCAGAGGTTTTTTGTTTTGTTTTGTTTTCCTGAGCACCTGGAAGAATGGAATTATCACTTACTGAGACAGGAAAGACGACAGGAATTCAGGTTTGGTGGAAAATCAAGAATTCAAAGTTAGTATTTAAGATATCAGACATCCAACAGGGAGAGTGAGTAACTACATAGGCATACAAATCTGGAGTTCAGGAGAAATGTCCTGGGCTAAAGGTACATAAGTGAGTCATCAGCATAGAGATGGTATTTAAAACCATGAAACTGGATGAGATTATCTAGGGGATGATTGAAGATAAGGTCCCAGCGTTGAGTGCTGGGGCATAACAATGATTAGAAGGGCAGGGAGATAAGAAATAGCCAAAGACATGGAGAAGGAGAGCCAGCAGACAAGGAGGGCAATCTAGAGAAAGGGCACCTGAAGGGAAGAAACATTTTTAAGAATGAGGGAGTGATCTACAACGTCACATGCTGCTGATAGATGTAGTAAGAAAAGGACTAGAAACACTGACCATTGGATATGTCAATGTGGAAGTGAGGGGCAGATCCAGGTTTTGTGGGGTCCAAGGTTTATATAATTTGGAGACTGTCTTTGAGAGACAGCATATAACTTAGGGCTAGGGTCTTGAAAGGGCTTGTGAAAATGAGGATCACTGAAGTGTAAGCTTTATTAGTTTCAGGGTAAATTCCCCTCTGGTGATGGTCACTGATGACTGTGGAAAGTGTTCTCTGGAGTGGAGGGAGAAAGCCTACTACCTGGAGGGGAGCAAGGAAAAATGGGAGGACAGAGAGTAGAGACCTTTTCAAGGAGCTTTCCTATAAGGGGGGGAAGAAATGGGGTAGCCAGGAGTAATATAGAGGTCAAGGGAAGGTTTCTTCTATTTCTTCTCTTTTGTTTTTCTTGGCTAGGAGATGAGAGTGTATTTGACCACTCATAGGGATAATTCAGAGGGAAAAAGTTGAAGATACAGGGGACGGGTGGTCAATTGTTGGACTAATATCATTGAATAGGTGCAAGGGGATGGGATCCACTGCAGGAGCAGAGGGGCTGCTTTAATGAGAAGCATGGACCGTTGATCCTGGTAACTGGAGGAAGGCAGGTGAAAAACACACAAGTAGATGTAGTGGTTGAAATGTGTGGACATTCTCTTTTGATTGCATCTATTTTTTTTTTAATATGAAAAAGGAAGCAAAGCCATCAGAAGAGAGGGAGGCATAGTGAGGGGGCTATGAAAGGTCTTAAGAGAAAGGAGTGGTCTATTTTTTTTTTAATATGAAAAAAGGAAGCAAAGCCATCAGAAGAGAGGGAGGCATAGTGAGGGGGCTATGAAAGGTCTTAAGAGAAAGGAGTGGTATGCAGTAACTCTAGGACTATGATAGGGAACAGACTAAAGACATGTCCGAGGGTTTCTGCTCTGTACTTATAACCCAGCTGAGTTTAGGGCTCGTGACCTTAGAGACAGACTGGTTAATGTGACTGTATATTCTTCTCTGGCAGAGGGTCTGCTGCCTTGGGGAAGAAAGAGGGTGGGCAGAGAATCAGATTAACCAAGGACGGCACACAGCTGGGGTGCAGGCAATGGTTAAGCCCACCCTGCACATTCCAACCAGACTGGACTTCTCTCATTCCTTCAGCCTCTCTTGTCTCGGGATCTTCTTTTGTTCCCCTACTTAACACTGCCCCCTACTGTTCATTTAGCTAATTACCACTTAAATAGCAATTCCTCAGGGAAGTCTTCACTGACCCTCAGACTAGACTGTAATAGGCTTCTTGGCCGCTCTCACTTCCCTCTTCCGTGACAGATGCCCCTTTGTCGTTATTTGTTCAATCTATGTCTTTCATACGTGACATGGCTTTCCCCAGGGTCAGGGACACGTTTGTCTCCCCTACCCGTCTTACTTGGTGGCTGGCAGAGCATGGTCACACGCAGCGCAGTCACAGGATTCACACATCCGATGCAAACACTGTCATGAGAACTAAACTCTCTGCTTCTTGGGCTCCAGGATGCCAAGACTCAGGACTGACAGTGGCAGCCGGTCAGTGAAGCCATAGTAAGAACGACCAAAAAAGAGGTGGTTAACTTCTTCTCTGTAATTTTCAAAAACAAATGTGTATGTGGCTTCAATCAAGTAAGATATAAATTTCAATTGAGCAAACGTTTATGGAGTTTTCACAAGGTCCCCAGGACCTATGCTATGTGTTTTTGTAATTGTCTCATTTAGCTCATAAAACAAACATCTTCTTATGTGTTAAGACGATAGGGACTTAATATTAAAAGAAACCTTCAGGTGAATAGGAACATTACACCCACACTCTGATTCACAGATAGGAACTTAAGTTACTTAAATGCAGAATGACTTGCCTGCCCAAATATATGCATTTAGGCAGCCCTTTGCTCCTTGTCTTAACTCAGTGGCTATCAAACCTTAGACTGCATTAGAATTATTGTACAGGGTTGCACATATAAAACCACGTACTACAGATACAATTTAAGAGATTTCCAAAGGTAACTTTTTATAACTATGATTTGTTCTCTCAGCCCTGCTGACTTGAGAACCTCTTTCCCTTATACCTTGCTCTTCCTTAGGTATAATAACTCAATAAATATGTGTTGAATGAGAAAAATAAATATCTCAATTAGAGTAGTTTGCTTTCTGTCCAAGCTACTGAACAAAATTATTATTGGGAAGTTATTAGGTACCATGAGGTTACAAAGGTGGAGTGCACAGCATTCTGGGAACAGGTGGGCAAGCAGGTAAATTACAGGACAACAGTGCAGGCTTCATACAAAGATACAGAGATTCTGGGGGATGTCCAGGGATGGGTGATGCTTCAAGTTAAGCAGGAGTTAACCTGATAAAGAGAATCAGGGGGTGAGACTACGTGTATGCCTGGTGAAGAAGTAATAGGTTCAAAAGCACAGGGTTTAAGAAAACTAAAATCAGCCATTGCAGTTCCTCTAGGAATTGTTGAGCACGAAATTCATTGACGGGAAAACACATGGATTTCCCTAAAGTTCTTTCATTCAGAAAAAGCCTTCATCTTCTTCCTGAGCTTGAAGATATCTATCTGCATCCAGAAGAATGAGACCCAAATGTTTTCCTGCAGTTGGAGGCAGTTGGTGACCATAAAGTAATGACCTTATGGTCCTAAAAGAAACTTTGAGGCCCTTGTTCTTAATTACTGGGAAGGCCATTTCAGGCCAATCTTACGTTCAGTCCACGTGCACAAGATGTGCTGTAAATGAGGCAGGTGAGTCTGACTGAGATGTGGATTGTGGGAAATGCCGAAATGTCCTTGGTCACCTGAGAAGTACTCTTGAATATTTCTGATTAGCCCTGTCCCCTGTATCTCATGGCCACTTTGAAGAAACAGGTTCTAGTGCCGACTCGTCCTTTAAGAAGTGAAAGTTGGTGATTGTAGCTCTTGAAGAGTCATTACAAATTTTATTCCTTTTTTGGTTTGCTAAACTGAGAGCTGGCCCTAATGCAAGACCCTCTTACTTGCAAGGATATCTCTTGATTATAGTGCAAGGTAATTCAGAAAAATCAAGAACAATGGTCTTTTGTTTGTGAAACAACAGCCAATTGCTTTTAGAGATCAGGCAGAGATTCCAGCTAGCACCTTGATGAGCTAGGTAATTTCAAGCTTTACAAATAGAAAGAAATTAACTGAAATCACAATTGGAGTCATCAAATTCTGCATGTGGGTACTGACAGTAAAGAAATGGCCCTTTCTTCCAAATTAATTGATCTGTGTGATTTTGTGTCATCTAATGGTAGTCACTAGCTGTTGCAGTAGGAACAGAGGGCTTGGCAAAGCAAGGTGACCAAGGGGCGTAGATAGGACTCCCTAGGAGTTTTTACATATGAAAATGGAGTGTCTCAATATCTAGACAACTACGGAGCCATTTTCCATGCATTACTGTCTCTGCTTAGCAATACTTTACTCCTAAGTCTATTTAACTAGGAATAAGTTCAGAGTCCTTCATTTCAAATCCAAGTAGAGTCATAAGACGCCATACCTGTTCGTGTAAGGTATTGGCAAGACCAACAATCATGGTAACTGTAGCTCATTCTCTTCTTGACTTTTACATGCAAATATATTACTCTTAGAACCTTTCAAAAACTTGCTTTGGTTTTATTTTTAAACTACTACTTATTAAATATTTCTTACAAACCAAGTGATACACTAAATGCTTTGCACACACTTTCTCATTTAATCCTAATAATATAATGAATCAGATAATTCTGACCTACCTTTTGTATACATAGAGAAATAAGGTTTATCGAGGTTAAGTAACTTTCCCAAGGGCACCCAGCTGGTCAGGAGCAGAGTCATGAGTCCGAGGCTGGTGTGCCTCCAAACTGTGCCCTTTAGGACTCTGCTCCTCTGAAACAAACTTTCTATGCCATCATCAGTTGTCTCTTGAGGTAATGAGTACTTGTCGCCAGGGATGCACAAAGAACAAGCTGTGTTCAGAGAACTGCAGAAGGGATTCCTGCATTAAGTAGGAGGCTGGACCAGGTGGCCCCTGAGTCAACTTCCAACTGATGGTTACATATTGCTAAAAGGTTGATATATTTTTAAAGCTGGGCTTGGGATGCTGAGTTGGTGGCCATGTTAGACCATTGTAGGTGCCATTAGGGAGGGAGCAGATGGACAGGAAAGAGGTGGTCACCCAGAAAATTCTTCATTTTTTCAACACGTTAACCCTGCTCCTGGCCTGCTTAAAAATGGTTGGTTCTTATGAATCACTATATTGTACACCTGTAACTTATATAATATTGTACAGCAACTATACTTCGATTAAAAAAACTGTCGGTCCTGCAGATTAACTCTCATTCAATTTGGTCTTGTACTGGTGAGTGATTTCACGCCTTGAAAGAAAGTGTGGGGCATCCCATTTGAGTTGCAGTGATGTCTCTCAATTATCCTACACATATGCCATCCTGCTGCTCCTGTGTTAGAATACAGCACCTCCACCAAGTTGAAAGATGTTCTCTAATTTACAGACAAGCAGGAAGAACAGCGGGATAGAACTAGGTCAATTATAATAGCAAAGGTGCAAGAGCCACTATCCCCAGAGAAAGCCTTCATTACACACCACTCAAAAAAAATTAAGATTCTGAAAAAATGAAATGACTGATCTGAATGGTAACATCCCCACCTCTCTCTTTCTCCTCACCTCAGAGTTGAAAAACACCTTCTTTATATTGTACCTTTCATCCGTTTTTATCTCATAATAGAAAAATCCTAAACTGTATAGAAAAATCCTAAACATGCATGCATGCATTCATCCATCCACCAATCTACTCCGTATTATTTTCCAGGCACTGTTATGAGCACTAGGAATATAATAGTGAACACGATGAAAGTGACTCCTGCTTTCACAAAGCTCACAGTCTGGTAAGGAGGCAATTATGATACAGAATGAAACAGGCTGTGATAAGGAGATTTCATGACATAGTACGAGCACATGGCAGAGGCTCTTAACTTGCATTCGACCGGTCAAGGAAAACGTCATGGAAACAGCTAATGTCTGAACTGTTTCCCAAAGGGTGAGTTGGAATTCTCTAGGTCAAGCATGTATATATAACATTTACAGGAGAGGAGCAGAGTGACAGAGTTTTACAGTATAGGAAACGTGAAGAAGTCAACAAAGTACAGTGTGTGGGAAACGGAACATCTCATAGGAGTTTCCACTGACCTCCTCAGACACACAGTCATGGGTCCTGGAGAGCTGGGCCATTTCTTCTTTTATTTTTTTAATCTTTTTTTTAGACAGCTTTATTGAGACATAATTCACATACCATATATAATTCACTGATTTAAAGTATACAATTCAATGACTTTTATTATATTCACTGAGTTGTACGACCATCACCATCATCCCTTTTAGAATATTTTCATCACCCAAAAAGAGACCCCATGCTCCTTAGCCATCTACCCCACAAGGCAATCGGTTTTTAAAACTGCATGTAGCCTTCAGGTATAAAAAAGGCATAACTTGCAATTGCTATCTAATAGGTCCAGATTACCAACAGCCAGAAACCTAAACTTCTGGAATCGAGGATGGCTTTCCATGTCTGCTGCAGTGGTGAAATCTGTGTGCGGGCATATGTGCGTGGAGGGTAGGGGCCAGGGCAGGGAAGAGGGTTCCAAGAGGCCCTAGAATAATGAGTCAGAAGCTTCGCTTTTAGCTCTAGAATAGGCTCTTGAAAGCAGAGGTTTTTAATTACAAGAGCTGATCTTTTGAGAGAGGGTTTCGTTTTCTGTTTGTTGCCTTCTTAAGCCGAAGATGTGAAGTTTTGTCACTCTGGTAGAATAGGAGCTAAAATTAGATATTAAGTTGCTACATTAAAAAAAGGATTTTATATCTTGCATATTTGAGTTGTAGTTGAAATGTGTACACATTACATGCCACAAAATGCTTGGGCATGTGGTAAATGCTCAATAGTTTATCTATCAACCAATAACTGTTGCAATGACTACATTAGACAACATGTTTGGAGTGTGCGGCAGAGGTCTGCAAACTATAGCCTATGGGCCAAATCTGACTCACCACCTGTTTTTATAAATAAAGTTTTATTGGAACACAGTCATGCCCACTTGTTTCACACTGTCTATGGCTGCTTTTGAGCTACAATAACACAGCTGAGTAGTTGCAACAAAGATCAGATGTCCCTCAAAACCTAAAATATTTACTCTCTTGCCCCTTATAGAAAATGTTTGCCAACTCCTGGTTTATAGTTTTAATTGTTTTAGGATATAACGCACACACAATCTGTCTCTCTAACACACACGCACACACTGTATTAGTTAGGTTTTTCCAGAGAAACAGAACCAAAAACATGTATATATATGTATAGATAGATAAATAGATAGGTAGACTGATTGATTTATTTTAAGGAATTGGCTTATGAGATTATGGACAGTGACAAGTCCAAACTCTGCAGGTAGACCAGAAGGCTGGAGAAGAGCTGCCATACAAGTCCAAAGGTAGTCTGCTGGCAGAATTTTCTCTTCTTCTGGGGAAGTTAGTCTTTTTCTATTAATGCCTTTGACTTATTAGATGAGGTTTACTCACTGAATGGATGGTAAGCTGTTTTATTCGTCTACTGATTTAAATGTTAATCCCAACTAAAAAAAAACATACCTTCACAGAAACATTTAAAATAATGTGTATCTGGGTACTGTGGCCCAGTCAACTTGACACATAAAATTAACTAACACATACACACACACACACACACACACACACACACACACACACACACACACGGCAATGTCCTCTGAAAGCAAGGAGAGTACACCCTGCTCTCTGTATGTCTTTTAATGATTTCACGCAACTCATTTTGATTAGTTTGCAGTTAAATCAGTCAATTGGAAGAGACAAATCTTGCATAATACTCAGATCCTCAGTGCTCTGAGAAACAATATATTTTGCTACAACAATTCATAGTTGTTCCCTGAGAATGATAAACGTAAATACTTCACATTTCACACCCTGGTCATTTTGGTATAGCACCAGGCAAGAAAAGGCTAAATCCAAGTGGATTTTTATTTAAATAGGCTGGCATAAAAGATGACACATTCCTTTATTCTCTGTGGGAAAACCAGACAGGCCTAATTAATAAAATGTATCATATCTATCTTCAATTATATCTCAGTGGGGAGGGAGAATGATGCAGTCTGAAAGTCTTCAGACCTCGGAGAATGATGCTTTATTTAAATAAACACGTATTTATTTTTGTATTTAGGAAATAGCTTTAAAAACAAAGTATTGGGGTCTGATTTAAGGGAAGAGGCTGAAATGTAAAAACCTTTGTTAATAAGGTTTTTGTCCTATTCTGTCCTCACTTTGGTAGAATAGGTATAGCAATACATGCTCTATCTCTCCCAGGGTTAGTGTGAAAAGCAAATTATATTTAGGAGAGAATTTTGAAAATTATAAAAGACTATGCCAATAGATGATGATAAAACAAGTGTCCAGAACACTCTAGTTGGCCACAGTTCAGATTTGAGTATCAGGAGCCAAAAAGTTAAAAACAAAAAATCAACCTCAGTGAATGCTGAAAACCAAGGCACAGCAAAGGTAGGGAGATGTAATTAAACAGAACACAGGACTCCAATGCTCTCACCTCATCTCCCAGATCCAGAGTCAGCATTTCCTCTGAAAATTACAGTGACCTGGGTGAAAAAGTTAGTTCTGCAGTTTGGACTCCAAAGCTCCCAAAGCTGGAAAACTTTAATTAGACAACATGTTGCAACCTTAGCCATCTGGGATATTACCAGACAACCAGACAACCATGGAATCTCCGAGACCTTAGAGTTCAAAAAGTCCAGCTTGTAACTGCAAAAGTCTCCAGGGACCAGGCAGGGAATGTAAGAGTGAAATATGTCAGAAGTCACTGCAAGTACAGTGAGAAATGGCAACCGGCCCTCAGACTGTCACGGAGACAATAAGGAGTGGTGGTGACTGCGGAGAACAAGAGACCATATAGCCTTTCTGAAGGCAGAGGCTCTTTTGGAGATTCCAAATTCTTGCCATTTAAAATAGGGGTCCATGGGGCTTCCCTGGTGGCGCAGTGGTTGAGAATCTGCCTGCCAATGCAGGGGACACGGGTTCGGGCTCTGGTGTGGGAAGATCCCACATGCTGCGGAGCAACTGGGCCCGTGCACCACAACTACTGAGCCTGCGCGTCTGGAGCCTGTGCTCTGCAACAAGAGAGGCCGCGACAGTGAGAGGCCCGCGCACCGCAATGAAGAGTGGCCCCCGCTCGACGCAACTAGAGATAGCCCACGCACAGAAATGAAGACCCAACACAGCCAAAAATAAATAAATAAAATAAAATAAAATAAAATAAAATAAAATAGGGGTCCAGAAAAGATGGGAAGTGTCCCAATGTTTCATTATTGGCAGCGGATTCAAATTAATGCAACAATAACAACAAGAGCACAATCCATATGCCAAAGCACACATCCACGTGCTGTCAACTGAAATTGCTGAGAGTCTACCCTTCCGATTTTATTAACAAGGAAACAAGATCCGCGAGACGTCACGGGGGTGGAGGTGGCCACCAGCCAGTTAGAGGTCAAGTCCTCCCGCCTCCCCCTCCTCGCATTCTCATACTATGCTGGCAGATGTACTGGTGTCCCCGGCATGTGGATTTTTCAACCTAAAGGTCCAACTGCCTCCAACCGTTCGT
Organism: Pseudorca crassidens; assembly: GCF_039906515.1. NCBI lineage: Eukaryota > Metazoa > Chordata > Mammalia > Artiodactyla > Delphinidae > Pseudorca > Pseudorca crassidens. The sequence goes on along the minus strand of NC_090298.1, from coordinate 132,351,293 downwards.
GAAGTTAGGAATGTTTTCTCATTCTCATTTCCAGCTTCCCACCCATTTCTCAAGGTAGAAATGAAACTACTGCAAAAGATCCTAAAGATGGTTTTGAGATCAGATCATGCACTTCTTCTCTAAAGTCTGCGGATAAAGGACACGCTGGCAGTCAGAGCATGTAATAACATTTCTTGCCTTCCTTATTTCCATAGTCATAAATATTAGCTCTAAACTCACATGTTCCCCTCCAGGTGTCTCTTCATGGATTTTGTCAGGCTAGCCAAACTTCACGTAGTTACTGGACTTGGGTTTCAATGACAACTTTAGAAAAAGTGAAATCTACCAAAGGGAACATCAGAGTTATGTTGAATAAGGTAGAGGAAGCTCAGGCGTCTTGGAAGTCATGTTTCACTAAAACGGCAAATTATTTCCTCAGTTGCCCTCCCCTTCTGTCTGACTGGCCTCAGATCCATCACTTAGCACACGTGTGCCTCAGCTGGCCTTGTGATAACAATGTCCTACGGGGCTCAGACAAAAAGAGGTGACTATGCTGAGTATGGTGTCTGACACATGGCTGGCACGTGGCAATTGCTGGCTGAACCTGAGGGTATGCATACATTATAAATCATGTCTTCAAGCTCGTACATACCAATGCCATAGGCTTATTAGATTACAGTGTAGTTAACTGAAGGTCTTGTTTTAATCAACCATTTATAGACCCTTTCAAAAAGAGCCCAGTCTGACTGTGCCTTAATATTGCACACTGAAAAAAACACCGAACAATTTAAAAGCATTTATTGTATAACAACAGAGGCATCCTAGGTAGGGTCAGAAACTGTTCCAAAAAAGGCTTGTGAATGCTATGATGTCTGGGATTTCCTTCTTAATAATGTGGGGAAAGGAAAGAGAAGATTGGCTACGAGTTGATAATTGCTGAAGCTGGGTGATAGGTACATGGGGGCTCATTATACCATTCTCTTGTTTGTATATGTTTAAAATATTCCATAATAAAAGGTAAAAAAAAAAAAAGCCCATGTATAGTGGAATCAGATCTTCATGTGGTTCAACATCTAATCCCCACCCCTGCCATTGTATCACACTGCACATACAGGGAGAGCAAATTTCTAGCACTTGTGCCATGTGTTCCCACACTCTCACCCATGCAGACATTAATAGTCAATCATGAGACTCTTCATCTCAGGACTCTGGGCAGCTACTGTCAATTAGGAAGCTGGTAAATGAGAAGAAAACTCTTTACCACCAATGTCTGGTAAACCAGGAAGGTCATTATTGCACTTAACTGCATTTTCTTGGAGGACCCTGTAGAATCTTGGGAGGATTAGTGTTCAGGATTGCAAATACTGATATTTCAGGAAATTGGGCTCAATATGGGAATTTTTCTTACAGTGAGCATCTCGTTTGATTTTCATATAGCTACAAATCTAGTTACCTAGTCACAAGTTGAGATTCTAGCATATTAATGTCAACTCCACACATCAAAATTTCCTTTTCATCATTATATATTAACAGCCTCCCTTTTAACAGTCTAACACAGCTCATGTAATTTTGATGGGTACTTTTATCTGACCTGCATTATCTATGTGGATGATGAAGAGCAGATGACGCTCAGTGCTAACATATATTCATTTTCTACTTTTATTCCTGTCCAGTCCACTTAGCACACACAGGTGCTCAGACACATTCTGCTTCTGTTGCTGAGATCCACAGAAGTCTAGTCTAGACGTCAGTAAACTGCAGCCCACTGCTCAAATCTGACTTGACATCTGTGTTTGTGTGGCACACAGGCTAAGAATGGGTTTTAAGTTTTAAACGGTTAAAATGAAAGCTAAAGAAGAGTAATATTTAATGAAGTGAAAATCATATAAAATTCAGATATCACTGTCCAACAATAATGTTTTTTGGGGGGAACCCATTTGTTCTCAAACTTTCTATGGCTGTTTTCAAGCGATAATGGCAGAGTTCCGTAATGGTGACAGACACCACGTGGCCTGCAAAGCCTAAAATGTTTACTATTTGACCCTTTACGGAAAGTTTCCTGACCCTTAGTTTAGCTCAACTCTGTGCAGTAGGACTTCCTGCCATGATGGGAATGCTCTCTGTCTGTGTGGTCCAACAGAGCAGCCATATGTAGCTACTGAGTACTTGAAATGTGCTTCATGTGACTGAGGAACTGAATTTTTAATTTTAGTTACTTAATTTAAATTTAAATAGTCACATGTACCTGGCCAAGAGTACCATTCTTGTCTGTCTATAATGGCAATTTGGGTCCAAACTTGACCTTCGAAGAGTATAGTATCCCGCCACGTCCTTAACCTTCTGACTTTACTATTCATCCTATTTTTCCCCAAACCACTGACTTTCAAGTTACCAAATGCAGCGTACCATTCTTGATCTTCACTTTGCTTGGCATTTTTTCCCCACATTAAACACATATGTTCTCCTTCCTGTGCTTTGGAGATTTCTTTCTATCTCGATTTATTGCAGGCTCTTCTTCTTCCTTGTAAAAGTAGGCATTTACTAATGACTTGGCCATGTCTTCTATTTATAACTGTTTTCCTGACAATAACTCTTACTCTTGCGGCATCAACTGTCACGACGAAGCAGATGGCTTTCGTATCTGAGCAGCATTCTCGCAAGTATAAACGCTTGCTGTGCGTCTTTACGTAAATAACTTACCAACACATAAACGCAAGCTTGTCTTTTGCCACCCCCCTCTCATCCCCCTGAGCAATCTCTTTTTTCTTCATTTCTCAGAAAAACTTCCAGTGGCAAGGCTCATACGCTTGGAATCAACTTTTAGTCTTCTTTATCCCCAGCTGTATTCAAGGAGTTGCCATCCTTTTGTCCTCTCTATACACGTCTATCCCATTCATCCCCCCTCTCTAGCCCCACTGCGATTTCAACATCAACTGTTTTGTTTTAGTCACAATTTTTAAATAATAAAACAAAAACAAAAGAGGGTGCTGATTAAGAGCAAGGTCTCAAGCCAGGCTGCCTGGGTTGGAATCTCAGCTCTACCCTTTACTATCTCTGTGACCTTAGGCTAGTTACCTCACCTCCCTGTTCCTTGGTCCCGTCATCTGTAGAACAGGGTTAATATAGTACTAACTTCACAAGAGTGAGAAATATGAAGACTAAATGAATTAATATTTGTAAAGCATTTAGGACCATGCCTGGCAGACAGTATGTTTTAAATATGCATTTAAATAAGAATGTCGTATTTTTTAAACATGAAAATTATATTCTGAACATGATAACAGCTGTTTGATACGATGAAAGGGATGGTAATCTTTCACCGAGATATCACAGACAACTACAAGCAATGAGCCAACTTCCACATCCAGTTTGCTTCTCCAGGCTGCCATGAAGAACAGCAAGCCTTTGGTACCTCTATCAGATAGTTCTAGATATTTGGACAAAGGAAGGCTTTCAGTGGTGACTATTTCCGATGCTTAAGACACAGAACTGATTTTTTTTTTTTTAGTTTGATGACTTTTAAATTGAAGTACAGATGATTTACAACATTCTGTGAGTTTCAGGTGTACAACATAGTAATTCAGTATTTTTATAGATTATATTCCATTTAAAGTTATTACAAAATAATGGCTGTTTTTCCCTGTACTGTACAATATATCCTTATTACTTATTTATTTTATACATGGTAGTTTGTATCTCTTAATCCCCTTCCCCTATTTTGCCCCTTCCCTCTCCCTGCTGGACATGGAAGTGATTTGAATTATCTCTTGAGTTTTGAATCATCTTCCCACCATATTTCCTACCTCCTGCTTCTCTACTCAGAATCTCTCCTACACATCAAGTTGGAGTATCCTTTCCAAAGACAGCTCTGAGGACTTCAACCAACTGCCAACAGAGAGGAAGAAACCCCCAATTCTCGGTCTGGATGGTGGGGCCTTCCATGTGCCTACTGCATTCCCCATTTCAGTCTCATTCTCTCCTTCATCTAGGGATTATGCTTCACACTTCTCTCTCCTTGGAGACCCAAGTTCCACCATCCCTTCATGACCAAATCAAGTACCACCTTTCCTATAACTCTGCCCTCAAATTTCCTTGCCTCTTCTGAGTCTTCTGAACATGATGCCTGTCCCTCAAATTCCTTTCTGGGATGCTTACTGCTCTTCCTGGACGATTTCTTCCTTTGGTACAGAGGCTGAGATTTTGAGAGTTTGGGGAATTCTACTGTCCCCTGAATCTAGAAGGCTATCAATAAGTGTGTGTCATTTTGTCCCAAAGAAGCTGAGGAGAGATATATGCCTGACATTTTAAAAACACTTTATATTTGGTGGACTAATTTTAGATTTCAAGAAAAGTTGTAAAACTAAGACAGATACTTCCTACATACCCTTCAGCCACCTTCCCCTAATATCGACATCTTACATAACCAAGTGTCGAGACTAAGAAATTAACACTGGTTCAATACAGTTCACTGAACTATAGTCTCTGGTCTTGCCAGTTTCTCCCTATGTCCTTTTCCTATTCAGGAGCCAATGCAGGACACTACATAGCATTTAGTGCCTTGTCTTGAGGTCTAAAGGAACATATTGTATGACTGTGTTATGAAGGAAAGGAGGTAGTATTTGAGAATAGATAGAAAATCCAAATGTGAGTCATGTTTTGAAGCACCATGTGTGTGATTTTGAAAGAAAAACAAACTCTGAGCTTCGGTGTTTCTACCTGTAAAGGTAGAACTGGTAGGCTGGCTTGGTTTCCCAGAATCCATTTTCCTTTCCTCACAGAACCTTGAGTTCCTTTTGGGATTTTTTTCTCACTGCATACAGTTCAATGGAGCTGTAATCTGGGGCCCACACTCCCTGAGACAAGGGGTGGGCATGGAGACCAGGACGATTGGGCATGCCTGCCTGGAATATGCCTCTGAAGCGGAAGGACAAAGAGGTGGAAACCAGGTGGAGTTTGTCCATCCTAGTAGTGGCTTCCTGATCCTACACTTCCAGTTCCCAGGATTTCTACTTCCTGGCTTTCTAACACCACCTTAGTTCTTTCTTGTCTTTGGGCCTCATTTTCTAGCCTCCTGTTGGTTTTGGAAGCTTCTTGAAATCCTTTCCGAAAAACCCTCTTTTAGGTAAATAAGGCAGAATGTGTTTCTCTTGTTTACTAATGGAGAACCCTAAGTAAGAGGACAGGTACAGCAGGTGCTGCTTTTGCTGTAAAGATCAAATAAGCTAATATCTATGAAAATCCATGACCACCAGTGACTCCTTTGAATATGTTAGTTAATAAATCTATGTAGATAAAATCCATTAGGTCACCTTTTCATTCAGCATAGCTTTAAATACCAAGTATTTACATGGGCCAGCCACTCTGCTAAAAATAACAAGCATTTAAAAATAATTATCAAGGTGATTCAATGTTGAAGCGTTCTGCAGTTCTTCCTGTTCTGCAACAAGATGGGAGGTGTGTGTGTGGTGCGGGGGTGGGGGCATCAGGAAGGGGTGGGAGTAGACGTCAGCATCACTCCTCCAGCATCCTATAGTGGGCAAATCTCTCTCTCTCTTCTGGTCACTAATGTGCTAAAGTGCATATCTGGGAATTAGTCCCGCGATGATGGTGGGTATGACCTCTCCTCTCTCCAGCAGGCAGCAACACAGTGCTCAGCCTGGGAGAAGCATGACTGACGGTCACGGGCACTAGGCGAATGGCACGTTTTCCTGGCGCTGGAACCAGGCTTGAATTCCTAACAGCATAACTTGTCAGCGAATAGCGATTTACGTCGTCAGCTGATGCAGAGGGAAAGGAGGGTCAGTGAATGGAAGTGCTGTATATTTTCCTGGCTGAGGCTGCCAGGATAACAGTGACATCTGGGGTTCATTCAAAGTTGAGGAAAAAGAGTCTCCGATTGCTCTTCAGTTCAGTGACAGAACGCCAGCACATGCTGAATTTTCTACCTCCAGTCACTAGCTCCCCTCCCTCCTTCTCTATGTTCTGTTACATGACCCTTACTAAATCATTTTCAAAGAGGAAAAGAAAATCACAGGGCATGAAAAGATGCAAAGGAAAGTTTGTTCCACTTCAATGTGTGTCTTTATATTCTGATCTCCAGACTGCCTCAATCCAGAACAGAGACCACGTCTCAGTCGTGGAGACCCTCCATTTGCTCAAAATGCCAGGTCCTCTGGTTGGGTAGGAGGGGAACACTGAGATGCTACAGCCATATCAACTGTTACTACCGGGGGGCTTAGCTTTCTGGAATTTTGTCACCATCTTCCTCAGCCTCTGGCCTGCCCTACCTTTTCTATTAATCTGCCTTCTCACTTTGTCACAATAGTGTATTTCTCTAAATCCACTGTTTGTCTGTGTGCCGGGTCCCGAGGGATTGTTGCACTGTCGGGTGAGGTGTGAGTGTCTCTGGACCTGCTGATTGCTGAAGCAGGTGCCCCTGATGGACGGCCACTGTGTGAAGAGACGCTCCAGCATGGGATAGCTTTGAAAAATGGATTGCCCCCGGAGGGAATCAGACAAGTTAATAAATCACAGACGCAGTTGTAAAATCCTGACAGAGGCTCACAATGAGAAGGAGAAATGGTCAGTTTTACGGACTGGCCTTGGGAAGTCCTCAAGATCAAATTCCCTGTGGCTTTGGCTTTGCCCATAGGATTCCCCAAAGCAAAGTGGATCAGGGATTCAAGCAGAACCATCCCCAATGACTCAAAGGAGTGAAACTGGTGACCTTGAAGCACCATGATCAAATCATTAGATGAATCTAAAGCAAATTTAACCATCAGCCATAGCTTTGTCCCCTGGACATTTACCATCTTGTTAGCAACTGGGGAAACTTTGTATCAAGGACTGTGGCTGTTCTGTGTTCAGCAGGGATCCTGTTCCAGTATGAAGGCTGGGACCCACGGTGGATTAGATACTAGCCTGCCTAGAGGGACCATCCATCAGGGCTCTACTCCAACTGAGGCGGTGTTTGTGCTAATTACACCGACAACCCTGGCTTCTGTCGGGACTGGAGGGCACATGAGGGAAAAGGTTGGAAAGCAGTGCCTTGTAGGTGACTATTATGCTAACATTCTCTGGTCACGTGCCTTATGAAGGTGCTGAGAGAAAAGTGGACCATATGAGCAACAGTCTAGCCTAGTGGTCTCTGGATTTAGACAAACCTAAGTTCAAATGGCAAGGCAAGCCCTATGTCATCAAAGAACACCAGCCCAGCGTGACTTCACTTCAATGAACACATGTTAAGTAGCTGCTGTTGGACAGAGGTTACTGCCAAGACACTAAAGGAAATGACAGTATCTCCGTTGTCTTCCCAACTGTACCATAACCTTCTTGATAAGGCATGCGTACACGAAGGAAACTTAGGAATGGGTCCAAGGCAGCACGTAAGCAAGCTGGAGGTTCTGTGGATGTTGAAATAGTGAAATCCCTCGGAGCTACAGAGCAAAGCAAAGCAAAGCAAAGATATTCAAGATGGCCCTTTTCTCTAACTCCAATAGTTCTCCAACTATTCCATGGTATGTTTTCTCAAGTGCTTGGGAACCTGCTAAAGCATCCTGCACAGCACTGTGCCTGAGCCCATTTCCCTGCAGCAGTGGCCTAGGAACAAAGAAGATTTAGAAACAGAACAGAATAACACCAATGACTTTCCACGTCAGATCCACCTCCCTCAGTTTTTCCTCTGCCATCTTCCATCTCTCGATTTTCACTGCCTTTCACAGGCATAGTTCTAACTTGTTTTGATAACAGCTGTGCTTGGCCAAGTAGCCCATGTGAGTTCTTATCTGGCCCACCTTCTCCCCGCTGGAGCGCCAGAACAGGTGACCCCACCTACTTCCTTTCAGCATCTTCCCTCCGTTTTAAGGGCTTTTCAAAATTCCACTTGCAGGGTTTGACCACATGTACTCCTTTGAGAAACATTTTTTTTTCCTTCTTGGCTTCTGTAACTTAACTCCTTTGTCAGCTCCTTTTCTTCCTTCTGGTCCTGGTGCGTGTCTGTCTTTTCGCTTTTTGTTCTCTTGAGATGCCATCCACGGTAGCCCCGCTTCCTCTCTTTTGCACCCTGTTCTATTGCTTCCTGGGTATTCCTATTCATCTGGCTCTTAATTACTTCAAAGAAAATTAAAAACTCCAATTATTCAGCCTTAAGCCCCAACCATGCCCTACAAGCTTCCTATTTCTCTAGTGACATATTTCCCTATGATTCTTTTAGGCTTTACACCTTAAAATGATGTTATTCATTCAATAAATACCAAAATGTGCCAGGGGCTGGTGAGTGTGAAGGAGGCATGGACTGTCCCTGTCCTTCCTCAGCCTACCAGGGGGAAAGGAATATCTCAGCAAGGAAACACAATGCAGAGGAATAATTACTATGATTGTATTAAAGACAAACTAGCTTGAAGGTTCACAGAAGCCTTACAGGAGGAGATGATGCCTAAACTCAGACCCAAATAATAAGGAACAGTTATGCAAAAGGAGGATACAGAAGTGTTCCAGGCAGAGGATTATTGAAAGATCAAGTGAGCAGAGAAAGAATTCGAGAAACTGGAAATAATTTACCTTAGCTGGAGTCTATACGGCAGGAAGACAAAATAGAGGTCAGGACATGAAAGACTATTTAGTCCCCATCAAAAGTACCTATGGCAGCAGAAGCAAGAAGAACTACAATCCTGCAGCCTGTGGAACAAAAACCACATTCACAGAAAGACAGACACGATGAAAAGGCAGAGGGCTATGTACCAGATGAAGGAACAAGATAAAACCCCAGAAAAACAACTAAATGAAGTGCAGATAGGCAACCTTCCAGAAAAAGAATTCAGAATAATGATAGTGAAGATGATCCAGGACCTCGGAAAAGGAATGGAGGCAAAGATTGAGAAGATGCAAGAAATGTTTAACAAAGACCTAGAAGAATTAAAGAACAAACAAACAGAGATGAACAATACAATAACTGAAATGAGAACTACACTGGAAGGAATCAACAGCAGAATACCTGAGGCAGAAGAACGGATAAGTGAACTGGAAGACAGAATGGTGGAATTCACTGCTGCAGAACAGAATAAAGAAAAAAGAGTGAAAAGAAATGAATACAGCCTAAGAGACCAATGGGACAACATTAAACGCAGCGACATTCGCATTATAGGGGTCCCAGAAGGAGAAGACAGAGAGAAAGGACCAGAGAAAATATTTCAAGAGATTATAGTCGAAAACTTCCCTAACATGGAAAAGGAAATAGCCACCCAAGTCCAGGAAGTGCGGAGAGTCCCATACAGGATAAACCCAAGGAGAAACATGCTGAGACACATAGTAATCAAACTGGCGAAAATTAAAGACAAAGAAAACTCATTGAAAGCAGCAAGGGAAAAATGACAAATAACATACAAGGGAACTCCCATAAGGTTAACAGCTGATTTCTCAGCAGAAACTCTACAAGCCAGAAGGGAGTGGCATGATATACTTAAAGCGATGAAAGGGAAGAACCTACAACCAAGATTACTCTACCCAGCAAGGATCTCATTCAGATTCGATGGAGAAATCAAAAGCTTTACAGACTAGCAACAGCTAAGAGAATTCAGCACTGCCAAACCAGCTCTAAAACAAATGCTCAAGGAACTTCTCTAAGTGGGAAACACAAGAGAAGAAAAGGACCTACAAAAACAAACCCAAAACAATAAAGAAAATGGTCATAGGAACATACATATCAATAATTACCTTAAATGTCAATGGATTAAATGCTCCAACCAAAAGACACAGGCTTGCTGAATGGATACAAAACAAGACCCATATAAATGCTGTCTACAAGAGACCCACTTCAGACATAGGGACACATACAGACTGAAAGTGAGGGGATGGAAAAACATATTCCATGCAAATGGAAATCAAAAGAAAGCTGGAGTGGCAATAAATACTCATATCAGATAAAATAGGCTTTAAAATAAAGAAGGTTACAAGAGACAAGGAAGGACACTACATAATGATCAAGGGATCAATCCAAGAAGAAGATATAACAATTATAAATATATATGCACCCAACATAGGAGCACATCAATACATAAGGCAACTGCTAACAGCTATAAAAGAGGAAATCGACAGTAACACAATAATAGTGGGGAACTTTAACACCTCACTTACACCAATGGACAGATCATCCAAAATGAAAATAAATAAGGAAACAGAATCTTTAAATGACACAACAGACCAGATAGATTTAATTGATATTTATACAACATTCCATCTAAAACCAGCAGATTACACTTTCTTCTCAAGTGTTCATGGAACATTCTCCAGGATAGATCACATCTTGGGTTACAAATCAAGCCTCAGTAAATTTAAGAAAACTGAAATCATACCAAGCATCTTTTGTGACTACAACGCTATGAGATTAGAAATCAATTACAGGGAAAAAAACCGTAAAAAACACAAACACATGGAGGCTAAACAATACATTACTAAATAACCAAGAGATCACTGAAGAAATCAAAGAGGACATCAAAAAATACCTAGAGACAAATGACAATGAAAACACGATGATCCAAAACCTATGGCATGCCGCAAAAGCAGTTCTAAGAGGGAAGGTTATACAAGCCTACCTCAAGAAATAAGAAAAATCTCAAACAAACAATATAACATTACACCTAAAGGAACTAGAGAGAGAAGAACAAACAAAACCCAAAGTTAGCAGAAGGAAAGAAATCATAAAGATCAGAGCAGAAACAAATGACACAGAAACAAAGAAAACAATAGCAAAGACCAATAAAACTAAAAGCTGGTCCTTTGAGAAGATAAACAAAATTGATAAACCATTAGCCAGACTCATCAAGAAAAAGAGGGAGAGGAGTCAAATCAATAAAATTAGAAATGAAAGGAGAAGTTACAACAGACACCACAGAAACACAAAGCATCCTAAGAGACTACTACAAGCAACTCTATGCCAATAAAATGGACAACGTGGAAGAAATGGACAAATTCTTAGAAAGGTATAACCTTCCAAGACTGAACCAGGAAGAAATAGAAAATATGAACAGACCAAGCTCAAGTAATGAAATTGAAACTGTGATTAAAAATCTTCCAACAAACAAAAGTCCAGGACCAGGTGGCTTCACACTTGAATTCTATCAAACATTTAGAGAAGCACTAACACCCATCCTTCTCAAACGCTTCCAAAAAATTGCAGAGGAAGGAACACTCCCAAACTCATTCTATGAGGCCACCATCACCCTGATACTAAAACCAGACAAAGATATGAGAAAAAAAGAAAATTACAGACCAATATCACTCATGAATATAAATGCAAAAATCCTCAACAAAATACTAGCAAACAGAATCCAACAGCACATTAAAAGGATCATACACCATGGTCAAGTGGGATTTATGCTAGGGATGCAAGGATTCTTCAATATATGCAAATCAATCAATGTGATACACCATATTCACAAATTGAAGAAGAAAAACCATATGATCATCTCAATAGATACAGAAAAAGCTTTTGACAAAATTCAACACCCATTTATGATAAAAACTCTCCAGAAAGTGGGCATAGAGGGAACCTACCTCAACATAATAAAGGCCATATATGACAAACCCACACCCAACATTGTTCTCAATGGTGAAAAACTGAAAGCATTTCCCCTAAGATCAGGAACAAGACAAGGATGTTCACTCTCACCACTATTATTCAACATAGTTTTGGAAGTCCTAGCCACGGCAATCAGAGAAGAAAAAGAAATAAAAGGAATACAAATTGGAAAAGAAGAAGTATAACTGTCACTGTTTGCAGATGACATGATACTATACATAGAGAATCCTAAAAATGTCACCAGAAAACTACTAGAGCTAATCAATGAATTTGTTAAAGTAGCAGGATACAAAATTAATGCACAGAAATCTCTTGCATTCCTATGCACTAATGATGAAAAATCTGAAAAAGAAATTAAGGGAACCTCCTATTTACCATTGCAACAAAAAGAATAAAATACCTAGGAATAAACCTACCTAGGGAGACAAAAGACCTCTGTGCAGAAAACTATAAGACACTGATGAAAGAAATTAAAGATGATACCAACAGATGGAGAGATATACCATGTTCTTGGATTGGAAGAATTAATATTGTGAAAATGACTATACTATCCAAAGCAATCTACAGATTCAATGCAATCCCTATCAAATTATTAATGGCATTTTTTACGAAACTAGAACAAAAAGTCTTAAAATTTGTATGGAGACACAGAGGACCCCAAATAGCCAAAGCAGTGTTGAGGGAAAAAAATGGAGCGGGAGGAATCAGACTCCCTGACTTCACTATACTACAAAGCTACAGTAATCAAGACAACATGGTACTGGCACAAAAACAGAAACATAGATCAATGGAGCAAGATAGAAAGCGCAGAGATAAACCCATGCACCTATGGTCAACTAATCTATGACAAAGGAGGCAAGGATATACAGTGGAGAAAAGACAGTCTCTTCAATAAGTGGTGCTGGGAAAACTGGACAGCTACATGTGAAAGAATCAAATTAGAACACTCCCTAATACCATACACAAAAATAAATTCAAAATGGATTCAAGACCTAAATTTAAGACCGGAGACTATAAAACTCTTAGAGGAAAACATAGGAAGAACACTCATTGACATAAATCACAGCAAGATCATTTTTGATCCACCTCCTAGAGTAATGGAAGTAAAAACAAAAATAAACAAACGGGACCTAATGAACCTTCAAGGCTTTGGCATAGCAAAGGAAACCATAAACAAGACGAAAAGACAACCCTCAGAATGGGAGAAAATATTTGCAAACGAGTCAACGGACAAAGGATTAATCTCCAAAATATATAAACAGCTCATGCAGGTCAGTATTAAAGAAACAAACAACCCAATCCAAAAATGGGCAGAGGACCTAAATAGACATTTTCCCAAAGAAGACATACAGATGGCCAAGAAGCACATGAAAAGGTGCTCAACATCACTAATTATTAGAGAAATGCAAATCAAAACTAAAATGAGGTATCCCCTCACACCAGTTAGAATGGGCATCATCAGAAAACCTGCAAACAACAAATGCTGGAGAGGGTGTGGAGAAAAGGGAACCCTCTTGCTCTGTTGGTGGGAATGTAAATTGATACAGCCACTATGGAGAACAGTATGGAGGTTCCTTAAAAAACTAAAAATAGAATTACCATATGGTCCAGCAATCCCAGTACTGGGCATATATATACCCAGAGAATACCATAATTCAAAAAGACACATGCACCCCAATGTTCACTGCAGCACTATTTACAATAGCCAGGTCATGGAAGCAACCTAAATGCCCATCGACAGACGAATGGATAAAGAAGTTGTGGTACATATATACAATGGAATATTACTCAGCCATAAGAACGAACGAAATTGGGTCATTTGTTGAGACATGGATGGATGTAGAGACTATCATACAGAGTGAAGGAAGTCAGAAAGAGAAAAACAGATATCGTATATTAACGCATGTATGTGGAACCTAGAAAAATGGTACAGATTAACCGGTTTGCAGGGCAGAAGTTGAGACACAGTTGTAGAGAACAAATATATGGACACCAAGTGGGGAAAGCCATGGGAGGGTGAGGGGGGCATGGTGGTGTGATGAATTGGGCGATTGGGATTGACATGTATACACTGATGTGTATAAATTTGATGACTAATAAGAACCTGTTGTATAAAAAAAAACATAATTCAAAAATTAAAAAAAAAAACTAGTTAAAAAAAAAAAGTACCTATGGCCATGACGCCATGGAAGTCCACAGTATTAGGCTTTCTATCTTGTCACAGCATTTGCACTTCATCATCTCCCCCACCCTTTTTACCTAGAATGCCATCACCCTTTCTTGTGCTAACCTTGATGGTCTGAACTCTAGTGTAGCCTATGAAGTGCTCTAACTGGTATTTTAACTAGTACTCTCATGTAGGCCATTAAGTACTTTAGCCAGAACATAGTTTGGCAAGTCATAATGTCCTACCTTGGAATTTACTCATGCATCCATCCAATATTTATTAATGACCTACTGTGTGCCAAGCCCTGTGCACATGGTAGTAAACAAAACAAAGTTTATCCCTGGGTTATGAATCTTACACGTTTGTGCAGGACACAATTAACTACTAAACAAATGAGTTGCAATTCACTGCACTGTCATTTTTACTGTTTGGTCTCTTCTTTCTGTGCCGTGTCACTGACTCCATCTTAAACTCTCTAAAGTTTCCCTTGAATGAGGATAATTAAATGTCTCTCTGTGCCTGCACTTTGGTTTGCTTACCAAACTTCACAGAAAGCCTTATGAAACGAATGCGTTCTGATTTTTCTTTTATAGATAAGGCAAGTGAGCATCCAAGAGGGTAGGTGATGTGCTGCCGATCACATGACTAGTAAGTGGCAGAGCCAGAGTCTCAACTCAGGTCTACGTGAGTCCAAAGCTCGGGGTCCTGTGTAGGTGCTTAGATGATTACCAAGTGCTGACTTTGTGGTTCTTGTTAATTAAATTCCCAGGGAGTAGGGTTTTGGGGTTGAGTAGAGACATTTAGAACTATGTCAGGCACAATGAAGTGACAGTGGTGCTCTCACCAGCAAAATATAATTGTGTCTGCAGGATACCCATCTCCTCTCAGAGTTAACCATCCTAGTTGGCTCTGATTTAATCTCATTTATCTCTCATTCCACTAGTATTTATTGAATAACTACTGTGTGTTAGGCACCGTGTTAGACACTAGGCATAAAAAAGAGAGAAAATCGTTCTGCCTTCACAGTTCTTCTGGCTAATCAGGAATGCAAACATGAATAAAACACGCCTACAAGTGAATGTGCAATAGGACATGGAAGTGAATGCTATGGAGGAGAAATGTGGGGCTGTAAGAGCTCAGGGCACGAGGTGGAGCCTGAGGAAGTGATGCTTAAGCTCCATACAGAATTTAATTAGGCAAAAGGGAGGGAATCTATGAAGCCTTTGATGGAAAGGTCTGTATCTGTTTCACTAGCTCAAAGAGCTTATCAACTCATTACAGTCTTACAGAATGAACAGTCCTACCTTCAGATATTTCCCATGATCCAGTGTGGTTCCCTTGGTAGAACTACACATCTTGATAAATTGGGCATCAGTCCCTTTAAAACTTTTCCTTGGCTGTCACTCACTCAGATACCCCCACTTCCTGCTCTTAGAGAAACATGGCTTTCCATTCTTTTATCAGTTTTTGGCGCCTCCCTTCTGCACTGAAATGCATCAACTGTTTTAATAGTTTTGCTTTCTTGGGGATTCCAAGTTAAGCTTCCCATGTAAATGGCACATGGGGAAGGGAAACACTGATATCACCTTTGTCAATCATCCGTCAGCCCACTGTGCTCGTGGACACATCCTCTGTCGATGCTCTGGAGACCCTCGGCGCTGATTCTGCACCCAAAGTCATTATGAAGTGCTCTCAAGTGTTAAACTAAGCTTCCCCCAGTCCTTGACCCCTAATACCTCAAAGCCACAGAGGACCCAGCCACTGCTGATC
Organism: Pseudorca crassidens; assembly: GCF_039906515.1. Classification (NCBI taxonomy): domain Eukaryota; kingdom Metazoa; phylum Chordata; class Mammalia; order Artiodactyla; family Delphinidae; genus Pseudorca; species Pseudorca crassidens. The sequence goes on along the minus strand of NC_090298.1, from coordinate 132,335,802 downwards.
AAATGATGTCCTCTGTCTCTCTTCACAGGTGGACATGCTGGTTTCTCCCTACATTTCCAATTAATTTTCTTCCTAGTGCTTTAATGTCTTTTACCCATACTGCACTCTTTTCCTTTAACTTGGTCACCGTGTTCAACTGTAAATCAGCTATTGTATAGCCTGAAGATACTGCTTTTTTGGCAGGAGCTGAAAAGATTTTTGTACTTATGCAGTTTGATTTGGGAGGACAGGGGTAAAGCAAAAGTCAACAATTTTTTTTGTTTGTTTTTTACTGTTCTAGCATGACTGTTTTCTAAAGAATCCCTTTCTTGCTACTTGCCCACAGTAGAAGCTATTCAACATCTAGTTTTCTACATATGTTTTCTATAATTTTATTTGAAAAATATTCAGAGGCCTATCACATCTTATGAGGAAACATAGCATTTTATTTCTCAATAACAAGGGATCTACAAACTTACTACTCATGTCTTTATGCCATTATAGCCACGGCACTACATCTTTTTCTTTTTAATTCAACTGACATTCTACATTATCCTTTCCCTTTTTAAAATTAGATATCCTCGGGCTTCCCTGGTGGAGCAGTGGTTGAGAGTCCGCCTGCCGATGCAGGGGACACGGGTTCGTGCCCCGGTCCAGGAAGATCCCACATGCCGCGGAGCGGCTGGGCCCGTGAGCCATGGCTGCTGAGCCTGTGCGTCCGGAGCCTGTGCTCCGCAACGGGAGAGGCCACAACAATGAGAGGCCCGTGTACCGGAAAAAAAAAAAAAAAATTAGATACCCTCAAATAAGTGAGCAACATGTTTCATATCTGATTTTCGGTAACTAATGTCTTGGGACAGGTGCCAGATAGACAACGCACCAGACAGAGGACCAGGCAATGTGGCTTAGGGAATTCGCGGAACAAGAATATTTACGAGCCTATTCTTGTAAATATTCTTGTAGAGAGAGAGTGACCTGACTCAAGGCACAGAGCTAAGTGGAGTGCTCAGCCCTGCAAACGAAGTCTCCTAATTCCCAGGCCTGGGCAGTTGTTAGTACTAGACTATCTCCTACAGCGTTTCATCTGTACTTTCTGCTCACTCACGTGCCAGCCTGGTATCACAACCATTGGAATCTTGACATTAGAGTCAGGTACTCCTAGCTCTGCTCCTTGTTACCAAGGACTTAAGCCCTCAGAGTTTCCATTTTCTCATTTGCAAAATGGGGATGCTAAGAGCAAAGTAAGAAAATCCGGGTTGAAATGCATTTGTAAATATATTACAATATATATTACATATATTACAATATATTCAAGATATAATTGAATTTTAGGTTGTTTCCCTCTCTCAAAACTTTCATAAAATCTTCCATATACACCAGAGCTTTGCATGAGTAAGTCTTTTTGATGAAAATTAAATTAAAGAAAAATACTGTGATCCAAGTTCCATCTAATGTGCTATACACAGACAACTTGAGCAGAAAGGCAAGATGCTCTTTCAGGGACTCATACATCGTTATCTAGGTCATGCACATGTGTATGTGTGTGTGTGGAGGGGTGATTCACATCCTAGGTATCATTAATTTGTGCACTTATAATTTTCTAGTACATGCCGTAAGTGTCTTGTTCTTAAAAAATCACTATATTATGACAATTTTCTGATAGATGGAAGTGACCCAAGGAAGGGGTGTCTCTTTCTAATTTGCACAAAACGGGTATATGGTCTAGTGGTGGTTGTTAGTCTTAAACTGAACACATTCACAGAATAAAAAGCCAAAGTCAGAGGTGATCACGAAACTAGAAGGTGGTCTGTAGGAAGGACATTACTTTTTGTTCAATCTGGCAAAAAGAGTTTTGCATCAATCACTATTAGGTAGATATTAGGGGACAGAATAATCTCAGCTGGCATCTAAGTAACATAGGGACAAAGCAGTACTAGGTCCATCAACAGAAATCTATACAAATGCTACTTTCTCCACTGGTCTTTCCACTGTTCCTTAGTATAAACACAGACTCGCTTGTGCTTTTACATGAATAAGAGCTGGAATAAACATCGATGTGTGCAGCGTTGCACTGGCATCCACAGAATTATCCAGGGGTGTAATCAACGCTGTAACGAGGAAATCGTGGGTTGCCCAGGTGTGGAAGACAGTGAAGTGTCTTTCTCCCACCTCCAATTAAAACGTGAATAGGGCATAAACTGCTCACTCTGCCCATTTTCTGCATTTGGAGGACAGAGACAGAGTTCTCAATTGCTTGCATACACTTCTCTTTCATTGCTAGGTTTACAAGCAATCATATCACTCCACACAAACTATAATTTCCTCTTTGTTATCTCTGCTCCCTTCAGACAAACATGATTCACTGAGGAAATAATAATGAACAATTACTTTTGATGTAGCGGCTGCCTGTTCTGTAGAGATGGGAGTGTGCCAAGATGGGAGATGAATGCTGCCTTAAGGCAGGCAGAGTAAATTCCACTTCTAGATGATGTGTGTACCCTGCAGTTTGCTATTTACTTTTTTATATACTCATCTAAAACCTCTAATGATCTTTTCTGGCACGGTGGTACGTAGAATCTCAACTATTATAAGGTCAACTGTAAACAGTGATCTAATAACAATTATCTTAAGAACTTAACTCCAGTAACTTATAATCACTGATTTTTTCTTTTCATTCATTCGCTTACTCAACCCGCCCATCCTTCCATCTCTGCAGACACCCACTTATTCAACTTTTACTGAGTATCCAATGATGTGCAAGGCACTGCTTCAGAGTTTACAACAGTCGGTGTGTATATGGCCATGAGGGTGTGTGACATGGTACCCATCCTCTTGGAACCCAATTTTTAACTGTTGCTACACCCTGGAATCAGCAGGCATGTTCTTGTAAGCAGGTCCTTTGCCTCCTTCCTTTTTAATCATCCCTGTTTTCTTTAGACCTTAATCATAAAGATGAGATCATTAGGCAACATTTAACTTAGCTCCGGATTTCTGATTTACTAAATATATGCAACACCTTACCCAACCTGTTGATTCCTTTCCTGGATTAGAAAGAGTAAGAATGAAGAATTAAGTAGTTAAACAATGACTGACTCTCTACCCCTAGCTTCCCCTTAGTAAATCCGCAGGCAGAGCATGCGGGCAAGAGAACATCCAATTGCAGGTGGACCACGCGGGCAAGACAGCATCCCAAGGAAGATGGGGAGAAATCAGCAGGTCTGCACGCAATGGAAAAATGACGAAGCATCTGACCTCCTGCCTTAATGATGAACGGAGATGGTTTCCCCTTTTCCCTTTAAAGATTGTCATGGCTGAGCAGAATCTTCGGAGTTGGTCTCTGGACATTAAGTCCACCATCTCTCCAGATTGCTGGCTTTTCTGAATAAAGTACCTTTCTTCTCTGCCAAAGCTTGCCCTTCGATTTTATTGGCTGTTGGGCTGCAAGTAGCCGAACCTGCGTTCGGTTACACTCTAAACAATCCCAACATCTGGGCTGCACCTCTAATTCTAATTGAATTGTTCTGGAACAGGGACTAGGAATCAGAATTATTTTTAAACTTAAGTGGTTCTAATATGAGACTCACTGGCTTAGCGTTTCCAACCCAGTAAGGGAGATAAACAGCAAACAAGTGAACAAATGATGCCAAAGGCCACACAGAGCAGTGTTTCATGCTTTCTGGTTGGCTCTAGCAAATCTCCATTCTGAGATTAGGCCCAAAGGTTAGCAGGCTGTGACTGACGAGTAGATTTTATTCATCTGTTTTCGTGCATTTTCTCATACTGTGGTTGTGTTTGTAATAACAGACGTTTCCCTGTGGCAAAATATCAGTAAGGCAGTGGCCAGAAAGCTGAATTTTGGGGCTCGTCCTGCTACTGAAGGGGGACAGACATATGATCACAAAATATGCCTCTCTGGCCTAAGGATTATTTTTAGCTGGTTATTGTTAAGAAATAGCAGACAGGAAAAGCTCTGAAAACCAAGTAGAAGTTATCCTTTTGTAACAGACATTTAGATTTATAAAGGAAATCCCCATTTGTAAGGGTCATCCCTCCCTGTACCAGGGAGAGAAGGATGCTCAGATCAGCATTTTGACCTGTGTGCTATTCATCCTCTAGACCTCATTCCGAGAGTCTTGTCAAGTGACACCAGCCCTTTGGAAAATCCTCCTGGGGTTTGCTTTTCATGATCATAGGGGTGTCTAACTAACTGTTATTACCAAAGAGAATTATTTCTATTCTACTAGAAAAGCCACAGCAGCCACTATATCTTTACAGGTAAATCTTGCCCAGCAATAGGTTGCAGACAGGAAGCAAAGGTTCACTAGCAGCAGCCTGTGGTTATGAGATAAAAATCCATCCAGATGCAGGGGACACGGGTTCGTGCCCCGGTCCGGGAGGATCCCACATGCCGCAGGGCGGCTGGGCCCGTGAGCCATGGCCGCTGAGCCTGCGCGTCCGGAGCCTGTGCTCTGCAACGGGAGAGGCCACAACAGTGAGAGGCCTGCGCACCGCAAAACAAAAAAACAAAAAAACAAACAAACAAAAAATCCATCCAACCCACATGAAAAACAAGCACTTGTTGTGGCCTTCAGGGGGAAGAAAACAACATAACTCTTAATGGTATACTGCAATGGAGGATCAAAAACTTTAAGGATATACATACATACATACATATATATATATATGTGTATGTATGTATGTATATATATATAAACGGCAAGAGTCAATGTGAAAATTAGAAAAGAAAAAACCCCAAATCTCATAAGAGTTTAATTGTGATTTCACTTTCTTGCTAGGATTATGAAAGAGCCATTGATTCCTGGTGGCAGCTGGCAAATGGGATGAAAGGTCCCCAGATGAGGCGTCTTGTTTCTGGGATTTTCTGCTTGGTCAGGTCTTCCAGGGAAGCTGGTCTAAGCCACTTTCTCCCTCCTACGAATATGGCTGAAGGAGCCAGGAGGGAGAGAGTATTTGGTCACCACAGTTAGAATTACACTACAGTTAGAATTAGTGGATTTTTAAAACATTTTGATACTTAAATGTTATTATTTTCCCTTTTAAACCGCATTTTCACAACTGTCACTCACCACACTGCAATTAAATTCAGAAAAAGATCCAAAGCTCTTTGTATGTGCTTTTAAAACACTAATCTTTTCATCCATAACCATAATGCTTTCCACTTCATCTTGTCTGTGTAATGCTTAAGTCTCAGTTTTCTCTTCCTAAGGACAAAGTTTGCTTCTCTCATGGCTGAATATAGACTGCAAATGCCTTTGAGATAAGAAAAGTTCAAAAGCAGGGTTAGAGTTCACTTTTAAAATTGGCCAATTTCATCAACTCATACTTGTTTCACTGTTGTCTTGACTGTATTGATTGGTACAAAATAGGCTATTAACCTGCTGACCATAATCTGTGAGGCATATGATATAGCAAAACCACCCTATCATTGGACAGACTCCTTGGCCATAATCAAGAATGAGTAATAGGGCTTCCCTGGTGGCACAGTGGTTGAGAGTCCGCCTGCCGATGCAGGGGATATGGGTTCGTGCCCTGGTCCGGGAAGATCCCACATGCCGTGGAGCGGCTGGGCCCGTGAGCCATGGCCGCTGGGCCTGTGCGTCCGGAGCCTGTGCTCCGCAACGGGAGAGGCCACAACAGTGAGAGGCCCGCGTACTGCAAAAAAAAAAAAAAAAAAAGAATGAGTAATAATTGGTTGCTTCAACAACAGAGGCCCCAGAGCTAACATTTAAGTCCTAGGTTCTACGTGATGTGGGAAGTAGTTCATATACGTCATGCCATTCACGGCTCACAAGTCCTTCTCAGTTGGTACTGTTTTTATCCGCCTGTTCATAAAGGAGGAAACGGCGACAGAGAGAGGTTTTAAAAGCTTGCCCAGAGGCACACGCTGGCAGGTGGCAAAACCAGGATCCAGGGTCTGGCGGTCTGACTTGAAAGTTCTGCTCCTAACCTTGACTCCATGCTGCCACCAGTGTCAGAGACTCTGATAAACCTCAAAATCTGACTGAGCCCTGGGAAAGGACAGGATCTCTTCATTATGCCAAAGAGCCAAGTGTTATATTTTAACCCTTCAGTCTCCCCGTCTGCACAACAGGAATGAAGTCCATCCCTCTCATCACACTTAGGGGAGTTTTGGAGAGGGTATTTGTGAAAGCACTTTGAAATTTACAAAGCATGGAAAGAATCTGAATTGTTCTTCAAACACCCACAGTGCAAGGAAAAGTGAAAAGGAATCCATCAATACTGGTCACAGATTCTAACCTTCAACGACTCAATGAATAGAACTTTTCGAGAAATTTCAACTTAATGAGAGGTCCCTGGTAAAATCATATCTGTGAATAGCACTTAGAAGCCCGAATCTTAGTATCTTCCTATTAGAGCAGATCTGAAAGGTGGTTTAGTTAAAACCTTCCCTCCTTCTGATGCCTGACACACCTCTATAGCAGTCCTGATTGGACAGTTCCCCTTCCCTTGAGTCTCTCAGTGACAGGAAGTTCATGGCTCTCAAGGGAGGTAATTCAGACAATTCGAAAACACTTCTTTATGGTGCAATATCTTACTTTTGGTTCTGCTGCCCTCACTTCTTAGCCATTCTGGGTCATTAGAGTAAAGAGCAAAATTAGCTTTCTGTAAGAATATCGCCCCTCACACAAAGAGAGGGCGGTTGTGCCTTCACCGGTTCACTTAACTTAGTCACTGCCTGGCTCAAGCTATGGGATTATTATGTGACAGGAGGCAAAACCCTCCATGCATCATTCACTGAGAACTGACTTCTAGCTTTAGAATGAGCCACTGAAATACTGAATGTAGCATAATAGCTCCTCAGGTGCCAAGAGGAGGATGGATTCAATCCATTGTGGTCGTGTATCTCCCAAACGGTCCTCACAGAGCAGCCCAGTCATTCGCAGGGGCGGGTAATCAGAAGCCCAGGGCCTCCCGCTCTCCATTTGAATCTCACTCATCATGCACATTTTATATACATCTGCATTCCAATGCTGAAGGGCATTTTCCTCATTTCCCAAAGAGCTTTCCATGGGGACCACAGAGAGAACCATAAATGAACAGACAGATGCATCATGTTAAAAAGGGTGTCAACACTTTCCTTTAATCAGTACACAGTCAATATTCTCCATCATGAATAACTAATGAGTTTCTCAACTCCCTTCCTCAGATGTCATTGCCAAAATTTATCCGCGGAATGTCATCTGCACTTAATGAAGGGACAAGCAACGTAATTAAGTTTTAAGCTATTTCTTCAGCATGAAGCTGCCATGAAGTGTGAAATGACTATAATTCACATTTTTAAGACCCTGCATTTATTAGCATCTATTTTTTATTCAAGGTTAGGGGTATGCGCTTGGATTGCCAAAGGATTTCAAATTCATCTGTGCTTTGTTATTCCAGAGTGAGTGTGCCTGAACTCAGACACCAGGCAAGGAAAATTATCATTAATGAGTCAGGTTGTATTTTTGAAAAAAATCCAAAGACCTGGAAACTAATCTTCCTTTGTGAATAGGAAGCAATGATGAAATGCAGAACCGGGTGAAAGAGGACTTGATTCCTCTATGAATTATGATAACCATGGTTGAGGAAATGAATAGGGATTGTAGGTCAGAGGCTTCACGTTAAAGCAAAGTTCTACTGGAGTGTGACTAGAGCAGAACGCTTGGGCAAGACAGAAATCTAAAGTTTTGCAACTGCTTGTAAAAGAAAGAAGAGAGTATTCTCTTTTGGAAATGACTTAGGATGAATAGAAGAAAGAAAGAAAAGGGATAAATAAGCATATGGCCAAAATTAGAGACTCCAGGAGACTTTAACGGCTCTCCTTTACAAACAAATGTCAAAGAGTCAGTTACTCATCATTTTGCTGGCTGAGCACACATTTCTGGAGGGAATGAATTTGTGATGATTCACCTAACCTAAACCCCTCTTTGGGCAATGGCAAATGTGGAAGACATCTGAAAATGAAGATGTGCAGGGCCTATGTATAGGGGCTAACAGGGAGACCAGTATGATCCTGGGGTGTGCCAAAAAGGATTTCCGTAGGAAGTGAACTTTAAACGGAGAGTTAAAAGATGAATAGGATGATTCAGAAAGAGTAGAGAAGAATGCTTCAAGAAAAGGGAATAGCAAGGCTCTAAGTGCAGCCTCTATGGCACTGTAGAGAAACCAAGGGAGAATGGCTGTAGCCTGCAAATTGAGGAGGCTTCTGATTAAACAGTGAACTCAACACATATGTCTACCTCTGCTTCTTCCTGACATGCTAACACAACTACGGTAAATGGACCAAAAAAGACCCACACCCACAAAGATAAAGAAAAAGAAAAGCAGTGAATGGGAGCAGAATATACCATCCCAAAATATGCCTCTTTGGCATAAGGATTATTTTAGGCTGATTATTTTTAAGAAATAGCAGACGTGGGAGAAGCTCTGAAAAACGAGCAGATGTTACTCTTTTGTAAGAGACATTTACATTTATAAGGAAAATCTCCATTTGTAAGGGGTTTCCCTCTCTGTACCAGGTAGAGAAGGAGGACTAAATTTCTAGAAACTCTCATCAATGCAGAAGGCAATGACTTAAATCTGCAGAATAACCTTACCTTTGCTTACTGTGCTTTTCCTGATAACTTCCCATAACTGGCCTCTTCCCCCGTACCCCTCCCCTCAAACCTTTTGTTTTTCCACTAGAGATGATATTTAAGGTGTTGGCTTGGGCCATTTCAGGGAGTTACTCAGTCTTCCTGGGTATCTCCCATGTACATAGGAGGTATACACATCGCTGAACATTTTTTTCTGTATTAATCTGTCTTTTATTACAGGAGTGTCTCAGGCAAGAACCTAGAAAGATAGCGGAAAAATTATTTTTCCTTTCCCATAGTTTTGGCAACCCAGATAGAACTTTCTGAGATACCACACTTGTTCTGGAGCTTATAGATGAGATCCTAGAAAACTTGCAGAAGTGACAGAAAGCTAATAATTTTTACCAAAGTCAGCTCTCCTGGATTTCACTCTGCAGTACTCTGTAGGTTGAGAGAGGAAGGTAAAAATTTCTTGTCCCTTTTCAAGTTTAGATTAGCAGGAGAAAATATATGTGTGAATAAGTTCCTTCGGTGTAGCAACTTTGGTAAAGATTTACTATGAGAACTCTTGTTTTCTACTGTTCCTTTTCCTCCCACGGGTGGTCATTTTTTTTCTCTTGTCTCTATCTTTTGTGCCACTTGTCACAAGGAGGAGAACCACAGGTATGAGGAGATTTTCCTTTCGTCTTGTTCTGTGTCCTGAGAGCCTGGCTTTGTGACCAGTGAGAATATTCCCCCTGGTCTTCACCAGCCAGAGGATGCACGTCCAGGCATACCTCTGGAGGACAGCCAAATAGATTGTGAATCCAAGAAGCAGTATTCTCTTGGTTCAACTTTGCTACTGAAACCGAGCAGGAACCTGTGGGCACAGCACTCCCCCCAACACTAGTGCAGCGATGGGGCAAGGTCCCGGTTCCTTCTGAAGGAATATACCTAATAGTATCTTTGAGTTCTTCTGTAGGAACTAAGTTTCCCTGCACAGGTAGAGCTGAGCACAAGATTCCTAGAGCACCACACTGTTACCTCGCTACCAACCAATCAGAAGAAAGTCCCACACCCTGCAGCCTGCACCCCAAATTTTGCCTATTTAAAAACTTCTCCCCTAAAACCATCAAGGAATTCAGGGTTTCTGAACACAAGCCACCCATTCTCCTTCCTTGGCCCTGCACTAAACATATCTCTGCTCCAAACTCTGACATTTCAGTTTGTTTGGCCTCACTGTGCACCGGGCACACAAACTTGTGTTCAACAACACTGGTTCTCAGGGGGGTTTGTCATAGGGGGTCCTGGTCCATAAGGGGCCTTTGCTGTTTCAACTTTTGTTGCTTTGTTAGTACGAAACAGGTCCCATTCCAGCGGCGTCTGGTTGGTGTCACAGATTAGCGGGTCTGGGACTGGAGGCTTCTCACGTCCTCATGGGAAACCAGAGACACTGTTTTCACTACACCATTCTTATCTGCCTGTGGCAATGAAAGTCTTGGCAGAGGGAGAAACAAAAATAACAAAAGGTTGGAAGGAGGGGAAAGGGTGATGGGAGATGAGAGGCTGGGCCCATCATGCAGGGCCAGATCAACCACTTTAAGGTGGTACGTGAGTCTTTTTATCTTCAAGTCAGTGGGAGCCAATGAAGGATAGCAAACAAAGAAGTGACCTTTAACACAACTTGGCACATAATTCAAGGCCAGAAGTCAGGCAGATTTATTTAGTTCTTTCTGAGATGGTCTTCCTTTCATTTATATTATAGTTGGTTCTTGAACAACACAAGTTTGAACTGTACAGGTCCACTTATACGTGGATAGTTTTCAATAGTAAATACTACAGCACTACACGGTCTATGGTTGGTTGAATCTGCAGATGCGGAGGACCAAATATAAGTTATACGCAGATTAACCCCTGCATTGTTCAATGGTCAACTGTATGTTTTAACAAACCATGGAAAATTCTGGACTAAGAATCTTCTGGCTGGCTTTTTAATTTTTTTTAATTTACTTCTAGTTCCCAACTTATTTCAGGTAAAAACTGTCAGCTTGTTCCTCTAAACTCCCATTACTCTTTGTTTTGAAAAGGTTATAATTGGAATAAAATAAGGCTGGCTTCAAGCCAGGATCATGAAGGGTGTAATTAAACAAGATATTCTGTCTATCCACCGAGCAGGGCAATCCTACTTGGGGGGAAAAAGAGAGATTCTAAAGCAATTGTGTGTTTTTCAAGAATAATAGACCAATCTACCCCACACATCTTACATAATACATGGCAGCTGCTGACATTTTAATCAAGATAGAAACAATAATAAAGTCAAGATGCTCTGTGTTCAGGCAGAAAGGAGCCCCGACTCTGGAATTTGGGCAGATATACACACATGCCCATTCTGCTTTAAACAGCTGGAAGGCTGTTAGCACTTCTTTCATGATGTCCTGCCTGCCCTGACAACACGGATAAAAGTGCAATTTTATACACCCCTGCCAGTTATGGTTTTACCTGCTGAATGATTATTTTTTCACATTTTAAACCCTTAAGTTAAACAATCGAAAGGATATAATTTTAATTTTTAAATAAAAGCCACTTGTCTTAGATAATGTTAACAATGTGTCGAGTTGCCTCTCTCAAATTCAGATAAACGTGGGCCTCTCTCAAATGCAGACAAAAACGGGCCGGCCATTAATGGACCATCAGGTGCCTCACTGAACAAGGCTGATGGCTCTAGCTTTCGTAGATAGTCCAGTAATGATTTTGAGAGAGAGGCTTGTGAAATGTTTTGGTTATTAAGGCATTTCCCCCAATATCTTATTGGTTTAAAAAGATTAAAAATCCAGGACCACTTTTGGGGAGTATGTTGAGAGCATCAGATCTGGACTACAATTCCAATCAATGCTCACTCAAAACCTGCAGAGAAATGAACACTAATCGCAGGCATCTGATGATGGATTCTGAAAGCACCTTTTCCTTTTGCTCATACTCAGTGGTCCCTGCAAGACAGAGGGCAAGACTCACAGATTTGGAAGCTAGGCAAAGTCATGTAAGATGACTTGTGACTGGAATGATGCCCTGTATTGCAAGCTGGCCAATGTTCAAACCATGCTCATCCACGAAAACAAATGGCATTTCTTTATTGTTTTTACCTGACTTAATTTTTCTCTCAAACTTATCCTTATGGATTGTTGGGAAAAAAAGAAATCTATTCTGGCATCCCCTCTGTAATTGAAAAGTTTCAACTTTCCCATTAGGATAAATAATTAGTCTAAATTTTCCTCTCCCTCTTTCAGATATCATTATGGATACGGCAGAAGGAGGCTTATGTGACCGTGTGGTGACAGGAACAGAGCAAGTTTAGATTCCAGGAGATGTTGTTTTGATCTGCATCAGGCTAGACCCCTATGCCCAAGTCCTCATTGAATAAACTCTCTCTGGGCTCCAGCAGTATCCACTGAGTCGGGACTGAATGGTGTTGGTAGACCCTGAGACCTGGGCAGGTCTCCCATTGCACCAAACTGGACTGTCTTCTTTGGAGCCCTCAGCCCCACTGCAGGGACGCTCCCCAGGACCAGTCAGCCTGCACCATCAGTTATCCATGTGCATTCCTCAACATACCACATGGACACTTCTACGAACTGCCTTCCCTCCTCCCCCACCCCTGGAATTAACGGAGATTCCAGAGTGTTGACCCAGGTCCTCTTTTCCTCTCTTTCCAGGGGGTTGTGAAACCACCCTACAAGTTGGCTTCCTCCTAGAATCCCACATGAAAATGTACAATGACCCTTTGCTTTTGCCTTTCCTTAAAATCTACTTAATTGGTTTCTTCTCTCTATGACCCAGAGAAGAAAGGTCATCAGGACATATATTTCACCACCTGCTTTTCCTACATTTCCTGTCTTCTTCTTCCCACAATTCACCAGAGACCAGAACATAGAAGATCTCTACTTCCTCTTCCTGTCTGAATGGGACTTCCCCTATGTCCTAGCCTCAGCTTTCCCTGTGATGTTATCTGCCATCTTATCATTCTCTGGTCTCTAATGGTAGAATCATAATGTACAGAGGAGATGCATACAGACTCATAGGTTTAGTTTCTTTAAGCTGTAATTTCTATTGCATGTGCAAAATAAGAGCTTTTGATAAACAAGGCAAAGGGAAAGGTGGCGATAACTCAAATACGGAAGTATCACTTTTACTTTACCTCTTGTGCTTCTCCTTATATTTACTAATAGAACCACGGTGAAAGGCACCCGGGGGGGAAAGGTTGGGGATAAGGTAGAAAAGTGAAATACAGTGATAAATTCAAACTCTAGTACTGATACTAACAGGAAAAAAAAAGAGAGAATAATGATGGCATGTTGGAATATAGGAGGAAGAGGAAGAAAAGGGACATATATATGTTGACTGGTCTTGGAAGATGGGCAAGATGTAATAGTTTTGGGATTTCAAACAGGACAATATTAAAGTCAAGTGGGCCTCATTAAGCCCTAGCCTGTGGCTTTCAGATCTTATTTTTTTTTTTCTCAGCAGGCACTACTAAATGTGTGAAGAGAAGAGTTGTAAGGTAGTCACTAGCATTTTTGGCAAAATGAGAAAATGGAGGCAATACAATGACATGTTAATATAGTTAAATGAGATTGTCCTGTATTCAATTATGAGACTGTCTTTTATTCTATATTATGTCTTCTTATATCCTTTCTCTTATATAAAATGCAGTTAATAGTAGATGGAAGTACTCAATGATTTTTTCCTTTTGTCTTTAATTGAGAAATAATTGTTGGTCACCATGATTTGATGGAAACTTTTTAGGGGTTAAAGAAATATTAAACTCTGGGAACTCCCCTCCCATCTGAGTTCTTGTGTCCCTGTGAGAGAGAAAGCTGCTTGCCTGTTCTCCCAATAGCTAACATGTGTTGAATTAGTATTCAGTGAGCTTTTCCTCCATTCTAGGCACTGGGGCTTGGAGAGCTTAAGACACTTGCCCAAGTTCACAAAGCACACAGGCATGGGTACCAAATTCAAAGCCAGAGCAGGATAGCTTCAAAGCACAGGCTCTTGACCAACAGGGACACTGCTTCACCATTATTCTATTTCTTAAGGCCATGGAGTAAGTAACTGCTATTATTTGGTCCACTACATTTTTTTTTCATTTCTCCTTTGAATCACTTCAATATTTGTGCTATATGATCAAATAATTCTAAATCTCATACATGCAAAACACAACTAAAAAAACTTAGTCTAAGTATTTGGAGTTGGAGGTAGAAGAGAGGGAAGAAAATTACAGAACATGTCTGCAAAATGCTTAAAAGGGAGATAATTTAAAGATTTCTTCTACAATGGTACTCCCCCTTTCACCATGTACCATAGCTAAAAGCTCAATACACAGCTTCTTGCCTCTTCTCTCCCTTCCCCCATTCCCACCTGTTCTTTCTCTGTATTTCTGTCTTTGTGTGTGTCTCTCTCTCTTTACCTGTGTGTGTACATTTTAAAAAATCAGACTGTCGAGCCATTATTTTTGGTATTGTGAATTTTGAAGAGGACAAAGAAGTGGAGGAGGACTGCCAAGCCCCAAATTAAATGAGCCCTGAAGCTCTGACAGACTGTTCTTGCCACTTAAATTTATAAACCACTGAGAGCCAATAAACACTTAGCTGGCTATAGACATTTTAAAATACAATTAAAGAATGAATAAATTCATTTTTGTCAACTTGTGGGAGGCTTGTCTAATCCCTGTTTCCCTATAAGACACACAAACTGTAAATTCCCGTATTTCCAAAGGAGCCAGACTGAGTACCTACCCAGTTAAAAAAAAATTTTTGCAAAACGTTCAAGTGCATTATTGGGAGTAACAGATGTATCATCATTTTTCAGTTTTGTCATTAAAACCCTGGTAATATTATGGAGAAAAATAAACAGTAACAAAGTAATACCTTATTTATTCGGGGCTGTAGAATGGGTTTGCTATCAGTGAATCTTTCAGTTCTGAATTGAATTACATACTGATTTCTTTTTTTAAATAAATAAATTTATTTATTTATTTATGGCTGCACTGGGTCTTCATTGCTGTGCGCGGGCTTTCTCTAGTTGCGGTGAGTGGGGGTTACACTTCGTTGTGGCGTGCGGGCTTCTCATTGTGGTGGCTTCTCTTGTTGTGGAGCACGGGCTCTAGGCGCTCAGGCTTCAGTAGTTGTGGCACGTGGGCTCAGTAGTTGTAGCTCGTGGGCTCTAGAGCGCAGGCTCAGTAGTTGTGGTGCACGGGCTTAGCTGCTCTGTGGCATGTGGGATCTTCCCAGGCCAGGGCTCGAACCTGTGTCCCCTGCATTGGCAGGCAGATTCTTAACCACTGTGCCACCAGGGAAGCCCACATACTGATTTTTGAAGCTTGTAACAATCTCTAGTCTTTTGCGACCATATTTGAAACTGCCTTCACACAATTTTTTAAAGAAGACGACTGTCATGAGGAAATTACGATCCCTCATGTTTGTCAATAACACAGTAACATTCTTGGGAGCTAGAGAAATATGTTGGGGTACTTTCCCCTACATTAAATGGCTGTAGAGAACCACACTTTTTGAATTCTGAGGTGTACTTTTGGGTTTTATCTTTTTTCTTCTTGCAACTTAAATGTCACTTCCTTTGGGCAGCCTTATTTAACTCTCTTAGGTAGGTTTTTGTAATTCTCTGTGTTTCCTCTGATTTGGTTCATACATCTATCCTACATTTCATTACCTTGTATTCTGAGGTTCCTTTCTGTCTTTTTCTCCTTAACTATAAATTATTTGAGTACTCATTTAACTCTACATCTCAAGTATTTATCACATGCCTTGACTCTTAATAAAATGTCAAAAAAATACTTGGTATAAACAAAATGAAAAGAATGGGAGAAAATATTTGCAAACAAAGCGACTGACAACGGATTACCCCTCCAAAATATACAAACAGCTCATGCAGCTCAATATCAAAAAAACAAACAACCCAATCAGAAAAATGGGCAGAAGATCTAAATAGATATTTCTCCAAGGGAAACATACAGATGGCCAAAAGGCACATGAAAAGATGCTCAACATCGCTAATTATTAGAGAAATGCAAATCAAAACTACAATGAGGTATCACCTCACACCAGTCAGAATTGCTGTCATCAAAATGTCTACAAACAATAAATGCTGAAAAGGCTGTGGAGAAAAGGGAATCTTCCCTGCACTGTTGGTGGGAATGTAAATTGGTAAAACCACTATGGAGAACAGTATGTAGGTTCCTCAAAAAACTAAAAATAGAACTACCATATGACCCAGCAATCCCACTCCTAGGCATATACCCAGAGAAAGCCATAGCTCAAAAAGACACATGCACCCCAATGTTCATTGCAGTTGTATTTACAATAGCCAGGACATGGAAGCAACCTAAATCAACAGAGGAATGGATGAAGAAGATGTGGTACATATACACAATGGAATATTACTCAGCCATAGAAAAGAATGAAATAATGCCATCTGCAGCAACATGGATGGACCTAGAGATTATCATACTAAGTGAAGTAAGTCAGACAGAGAAAGACAAATATCATATGATATTACTGATATGTGGAATCGAAAAAACATGATACAAATGAACTTACTTTCAAAACAAGACTCACAGACTTTGAAAACAAAGTTATGGTTACCAAGTTGGGGGTGGGGAATAAATTAGGAGTTCGGGATTAACATATCCATACCACTATGCATAAAATAGATAATTAACAGGGATCTACTGTACAGCACAGGGAACTCTACTCAATGTTCTGTAATAACCTATATGGGAAAAGAATCTGAAAAAAACCACTTGGGAAACAGCTCCTTACAGACAATGAAATGGAAAATCAGGTCACCACCCTTGTTATAATTGAAGGTAGAGTAAAAACATATCAGCCCGGCTGCTGATGAAGAATCCTTTTATGAAGACCTTCTGGCTTCTTGCTTTTTTGTGGTTCCTTCCAAGCTTTTAGTGATATTTAGGGGAACAGAGTTGGCTGTCTGTGTACATTGGTCCATATAACCTTCTTCCTTTCTTTTACAATTGTCATTGCATACAACTGGGAAATATGATTTCACTGTCCATTTCCTATTCTGGTAGGATCAGAATCCTACAAGGAAACTTCACAGTTGAAAAGAATGCTTAGAGCAAGGTAGTCATTCAAAGGTAGTCTCTGTTCTTACAGAAAATACCTATGTCAAACTGAATGGCCTATTTCCAGTCCCAGATCAGGCACAGCCTGGGATCAGGGATTTTTTCCATTTGTCTTATATAGACTTTGGGGAAAAAAAACAAAAAACAAAACTGTGTGAACATTTAAAATATTCAAATTTTAAGTCATGAATTTATTCAAATCTAGTTTCTATTCAAAGTTAGTTTTTCTTATTAGAGGGATGGGGGTGGTGCCTGGTACATTTTTAAGTATAGTCTTGAATCTAGAGCCATACGTCATGATTTCAGAATTGCCCTGCAGCAGCAGAGTCTACAAATACGCCTGAGTTGGGTGTTGGGCGCAGACCTTACCAACACTCCTTGTTTGTCTGTAGAGAAACAACCCTCTTTTGTGATTTTCAGCTCAACCCTGGATTATTTACAAATGTCTTAAGCAAATACGGCAAATATAGTAACTATAGTAACTCTAATAAGAAACGCAGTGAACCAAAATGCTCACAGAGAGGAAGCTACCATTCCTTTAGCTGGGAGCTGAGATATTCCAGGAAGACACGTCAGAGGCCTAAAATTTGCTTCTCATTAACAAACAAGCAAACAGAAAACAACAGCAGAACAAACAAAAAAACCCTCCAGCAGCCAAGAAAGGGGTTTGAGGAAACAAAAATTATCCCCAAAGAGAAGGTCTCTAAAATAGATGTCATTTTTCTCATGTTTGATTGATTGAGTAGCCGAGGGACATGGATGGATATTTAAGTTTTAGCTGTTTATCTGAGAAGTCAGTCTAAGTATAAATAAGGGCAGCACAAAAAGACTTCAATATGTAATTCTTAAGTTGGTCTTTTGTTTGCCCCTGTTCACACTGTGTTGATGCGTAATAGCCTGAACTGAGTCAGGAGCCTAGAATGTGATGACTTAGCTTCTCCATCCCTCTGGACCTTTTTTTTTAATGGTGCTTTGTGGTAGAATCTCTGACCAAAAAAGCCTTTTTTTTTTTTTTTTTTTTAGATTCCATATATATGTGTTAGCATACAGTGTTTTTCTCTTTCTGACTTACTTCACTCTGTATGACAGACTCTAGGTCCATCCACCTCACTACAAATAACTCAATTTCGTTTCTTTTTATGGCTGAGTAATAGTCCATTGCATATATGTGCCACATCTTCTTCATCCACTCATCTGTCGATGGACACTTAGGTTGCTTCCATGTCCTGCCTATTGTAAACAGAGCTGCAATAAACATTGTGGTAAACGACAGAGTTCAGCTCCTTTTAGACATCACTTATCTTTGGGCTGATCAGCACAAATCTTTCACTAGTTCTGTAAAAAACAACCCCCCTCCCCCCCCAACTAAAACCCCCTGCTCCTAAAGAGGACTGTGAAAAGACAGGGAACTGGGCCACCCATTAGCCTGCATGAAAGAGTTCTTACATCACGGCCACAAGGATGCAGTGCATTCTCAGAGAATGAGCTCTCTCAGGGACCTAAAATGCATATTTCCTTGGGTGGATTTGCTTAAAAGATTCCAGCTTTGGCACATTAATATGAAACCCAGGATCTAATTGACAGAGAGTCAGGCAACTTCTGGCCTCTGGAAGACCTGGTGAAAATGGTTATTTCAGTAACACTTAAAACGTCACAGTGTGGTATGTAATTTTAAAAATATAGCCCACTGTGTACGGGATTTTGCTAAGAAAAGGTTCTCACTCCCCACCGATTATCCTCTTCCTTTTGCCCGACTTATTTCCCTATATTCATAAAGACTTACAGGCCTGGCAGGAATGCTATGGTTTTGTAATGAGGTGATATATTCTCCACTTACTGAGGACATGTTTCTGTTTAGGGAAATGCAAGCTCCAACGTGGCTGCTGCTGTTTTCGCAAAACAGAAATCTCGGGGCTGGTTGTGAAAGAGAAGGTATGACTTGTGCAATACAGGTGCATTTGCTTACAGTTGATGTTTTTATGCAAGAGTTATTCAGGGATGTTTATGAGGATTTATGATTGGTCTTAATTAAAAGAACTGTGAGAAATGAAGAAAGCCAATATTCACTGAATTCTTCATGGCTCTAATTCCATAGTGAAAATTAAAGTTATATTTGTATCATCATACCATTTTATATGTGTTTCATTTGGAGGGCTGGGGATAGCTCTTTAGTGGCAGGAATGGTTTTTAGGCTACATCTCTATTTGTCCGTCAGTATGTCTATTGTTCCTTTTTGCTTTCCATAAGTTGTTGGTAAGTACACGGCATCGCAGAGCCCTTTTCTGCTAAAAGCAGCAGGCTTATGGATATCTGATTAACACCAGTACATGGAATACGCACAGAAGGTAGTTCTAGCACCACATCATTCCAGAAAATGGGGAGCTTGTTAGATAGAGAAAAAAAAAAAAGTATTGTATTTACAGCTCAGCTTCTTCTAAACACCACTTTTCTTTGGGCTGATCAGCACAAATTACCGATTAGTTCTCTAACGGGAGAGGATTTTGGTACCACAAAATACATCAGGAAATACACACTGCAAATCTCACAACTCCAAGACTGGCAACCACTTCCTCCAAACTTTCAACTTTAAGTCCTCAGAGAAAATCTTCTCTTAGTTGTAGCTTAGCTTCACATCCTTTCTAATCTCTCCCAGTTCATACACTCATGATACTGTTACATCATAGATATTCAAAATGGATCATCAACCAGTTGCACAAAGAGAGCAAACAGCCACTTAATCAATGCAAACCATACTCAGAAGTTTACCTTAGTTCCTTGAAGGGATCTGCCCTGACATTAGGTGTCTCTATAGATTTAGGGAACACTGTGCCCTCTGCTCCTGTAAACAAAAGAAAAAAGCAAACAGAGGTTGGAGAGTTGGATGTGTCACTGGGAGGCACAGTCAGCACAATGAATGGAGCTAAAGGCAGTGAATCCTTTATACAACCCAGTACACAGGTATTCTGCCACTGGCTCTAGGGCAGGTCTCCGTGCTAGGAGAGCATTCAATCAACTCATGCAAACAGGCTTTGAAAAAACAAGGAACTCTTTTGAATGTGTTCTTGCTGAGATCAGAGTGAGGCCATGAGGCAAATTCCATGTTGGCTTAAAAAAAAAAACAAAACAAGATGCCTAGAAACGGCACGGTCTGACTCATGTCTCTCATAAACTATTAACAGTCACCCAACTGGAAGTGTTTTGAAAACCAGCAGCTGAAATTCTGTTACTGCAGCATGGGGCACAAATCACATAACACATACAACATCTAAGAAATGGGTTAGACGGTAGAGAATACTGTAAGACTGTAAGGTATTTGCCTAAGGATGATTAGGCCAAAGTTTTTCAGTAAATCAAGTTTTACACGATAATCTTGAAAACTCAGAACACTATGAGGGATCATTTGAAGTTCAGTGCTTCTATAATTTGAGTATTAACATTGATCCCCGACCCAATCTAGACATTTAGCTCTTGACTTTGCTATATAAGCTTTTATCTTTACAACTTGTCAACATCAGCTGAACCTTTCCAGCCGTAAAGATTGTGATTATCTAATTTGTCTGCTCCCAAAGTGTCTTCAAATCATTTAAGCCTCAGTTTATCACAGACAACTGCACTGGATATTTGTTTTTCAATTAAACTTAGCCAGGCATTATCCTGAAGTAAAGGTGTTTATTTTTATATGCTCAGTGTGCTTCTTTGATGCTGTAAGAAGGGATGGAATAATATCTTGCATTCATGTGTGAATTTCTAGAATCCTCCTGCATTGGTATAATGTCTAGAAATCCTCTACTAACCACTGTTATTCCAAATCCAGGTTTATCCCGACATACTAATGACTCTAGGAGAATGAAGTGATTTCCTGACTTTTGTAGCAACTATGGAAATATTTAATCTTTCTGACATGAGTAATAGACCACTGTAAGTAAAATCAGAATTTTTTTTCTGCCTTAACATCATATATGGTCACTAAAAGAATATTCTGGTGAATAATAACTATTATTCTCAGCTAACATTTTTGAGTGACTACCACATTGCTGGATACCATCATAGATATATCTCATTTATTCCCTGCAACAACCCCATAAAACTGACAGTTCCAGTTGGCACAGAGACACTCCACGTGGGGACTTTTAAGATCATTTTCTGCCCGTAGACACTTTTACTTTCCAAGATCCTAAATCACATCATTTCAAATATACAGGTGCCTTTCAAAATGTACCCATAGCCCCGTTAAATACATTTTTTGGTGTAAATTTCATAAGAATGTTCACTGTTTTATTAAGTATATATTATTTATTTTGCTCTAGTGATTGAAACTTTACTGTGTTCTTGATAACTGTGATGCTTAATTGTACGTGTCAACTTGACAGGATCAAAAGGTGCCCAGATATCTGGCTAAACATTATTTCTGGATGTGTCTGTGAGGGTGTTTCCAGATGAGATTAGCATTTGAATAGGTGCGCTGAATAAAGCAGTTTGCTCTCTCCAATGTAAGTGGGCATCATCCTATCAGATGAGGGCCTGAATACAACAAAAAAGTGGAGGGAGGAAGTATTCCGCCCTTCCTGCCTCACCCTGTGAGCTGGGACATTGATCTTTTCCTGCTGTCCATGGTCCTGGTTCTCAGGCCTGCAGACCCACACTGGAATCAACACCATTGACTCCCCTTGTTTTCAGGCATTTGGACTCAGACTAAATTACACCACTGGCCTTCCTAAGTCCCCATTTCACAGACAGCTGAGTGTGGGATTTCTCAGCCTCTATAATTGTGTGAGCCAATTTCTTACAATAAATCTTTCTCTGTATAGACCTTATTGGTTCGGTTTCTCTGGAGAACTCTGACTAATACAGTAACTGAGTAAGAATGGGGTGGATTACAAATTATACTGTAGCTTTTGTTACATATATATTACATTTGGTTTTGAAGAATATCCATTTCCCCTCTCCAACATTTTTGGGATCCTTTGAGGAGCACCTAGGTCAAAGGCACTGTGGAGGCTGCCAAGTGGATCAAACAGGCTTGCCGAAGTCACAGGACAGGGACTGACACATCGGAAGGTGGCTCTAAGCTGTGTGAAACCCAAGACCATGCCCTCAGCCATCTCCCAGTGCCATCTTGTCTGTCACTGAACAACTCCCATCTGCTGCTACTGTAGTTGACAGGGACTTCTCTTTGACATTCTTAGAGATGCTTAGTTCTTAGCCATTGGAGCTCTATTTAAAAATATCTATATCTACATATTTAAAGGAACAATTATATATCTCAATAAGGAGAGGAGAGCTATTTCTGTTTATTTACATTGTCTCTACTCTCTAGTGTCAGCTCAAATCTCCTCTTCCTCTACCGAGAATTCCATGAAAGCTGCAACAGAAAGAGCATTACCTCTTTCCAAATCAGCTGTAATTGTCTGACTCACCCAAATGACAATGAGTATTGCCCATGGACAGCTTTCATTATTTGAATTGTTTCTAGAATGCTGTAACACTTAATGTTTCACCTCTTTCTCATGCCCGCTCTTTCCATCATTTTGTAAGATCTCTGAAGTCAAAGAAGATCTATTTTGCAACTCTGGTGACTGTACCAAGTAGGTGCACACAGTAAGACATAGATTACACTTATTCAGAACAGTTGTCCAAAAATGAGGAATGACCGGCTCCTATGAAAAATGAACCTCAAAAGCTCGGGCCATTTTCTTTATCCCATCCAAACTCTGTACTGAGCCTGTTTCTTTATTTGTCAGATACAATGAGAAAACTTCATCTGCTACTTTACTTCTTACTTCTGGCTATACTAGGCTCAAGAGGGAACGGCTCCACTGCAGCTGGGGGCGCTGAGCTCTGCCACCCTTTGAAAGCAAGGCCAAGGGGGAAAAAGGGTGACAATAAAGTCATCCAGCACATTACAGATGCTCACTATCTGTGTTTGTGGAAAGAACATGGCCTCCTTTGAACACCTGAGCTTGGATCCTCAGCTCTCTGACCTGCAAGCGCGTTTGCTGTGCTCCTGGCTAGGAGTGCGTCTTGCTCTCTGTCCTATCCTCGTTGTCTAGCACAGCGCAGGCACTCAACAAATACTTGTAAGATGACTACGTACACTCATTAGGCACTGAGCCCACACTAATTGGGATTTATCTCGCAGACATTCATCTTATCTCTTCAACTAGATCTTAAGCTCTGTGTGGGCAGGGGCAAGGTCTTATATAGAATATAACCAGATTTGACTTTAGGTTCCCAAGACTCCTCCTGGACTCAATTCAACTAGTACTACCACTTCTATGGGAGTACTAATTTACTGCTATAAAATTCCTCATACCTCACATATTAAATGAATGTCTAAAATCACACCCCGGTGCATTTTAACTATACCACTAACATAAAGGAGTACGCTTATAAAGGAATGCTATTGGGGCTGAAGAGAAATATCTCTTTAAAGTAGAATAAGATCAGAAGGCTTGTGTTCTCTTTCCCAGACCAAGGAACCTGCTTAACCTACAGATAAGAGAACTGGGGCTAAAGACGTGTGGGGCTCATGGTCCTATGGCCAGTGGGCACTAGAGCTGAGATTCACATCCAGGCATCTGACTAAAGAACCCACATTTAGACCCAGCGCCCTAATGCCTTGTTTTCTCAGACAGGCCAATGTGGCACTCATTAAATGGCAAGCAAGCAAAATCCAGAGGGGATGGGCTCTGACAGGTGGAGGAGATGGGTAACTGACAGGCTCTGGTGGTGGATGAAAGTGAAGGGCAAGACGCTCATGCTCCTTTAGCTTCCATCGTCCAACCAGATGCCCTTTGATTGTTTTTTTGCTGGACTTCGGCCACAAGGGTCCACATGTCCCATACATACTGGAGGACAGACTCATGCATGTGACTTCTCAGGGGAACTTATCAAAATCTCTCAGTAGCTGAGTGACCTTGGGCATGAATCTCTCTGACACTCAGCTTCCTTCTCTGAAAAGAAGAGATATGAGTAGTACCCTCATCTCCCAGGGATTTTGAAGACTAAATGAGATCTCTGGTACATAGCAATCATCAAATGACAATTAATAAAATACTACTGCTAGTACTAAAATGTTCATGAACCCTATTCTTTCTTCCTCTTATTTGGGTCCTCTATGACTCTTAAAAAATAACATTTTAAAAGCACTTACTACAAAGTAGAAACTATTGAAACTGTCTTCATTTGATCATGAAAATAACCCTGTGAGGGAGGGACTATTAATTTCTGTTATTACGGTTGTGGAGTGTGAGATTCAGAGAAGTCAAGAAACTTTTCTATGGTCACACAGTGAAGAGGGGGAGCCAGAATTTGAACTCTAGCATTTCAGCTCTGAAACTGATGCCCTTGACCCTACTCTAGACCCTCATTCAGCAGATTAAGTAACTCTCTACTTGTTCATCTTTTTATGAAACATGAACAAATACCCATGTTTATAGCCTCAGGTAACAGCTGCTAAATCCCCTATCACTCCTCTTCTAAAAACTATTCATTCCCACGTACAATGAAATGAGATATTAATACATTTCAAAAAGACCATTTCTTTCCAAGTCCTAACAGATTTCTGATTTCCACACCATTTTTCACTTTCCCAAAAGCTGCAGAGTGGACAATCATTCATCAGGATGAAATCCCCCATCCCATCCTCTATCCATTCTTAGATAATAAATTATTCTCAATTTTATTATTTCAAAAAGGTTTCTATTAAAGCCATGCCTACTGATTCCTTCTTTTAACACAATATAATTTACTGGCAATAAATGTTCATAAACAGTTTGTGTGAAAAAATCCATAAAGCCATTTCAGCTTTAAGTTCCATTTAATGTCCCTCAGAAATGATTTCATCAATGTGTTTCCATTAGCTGGTTCTCTGCCCAGTAACTTAATTCCACACAATCAATCAGGAACTTATAAAGCATGTGACAGGATCTTTCTAAAGTGTTTTGCATCATCATAAAGATCAGCTCAATGGCTCTTTTTTCCGACTAGCACAGGTAGGAAGTAAACTCGTCAAAAAATCTCTAATGCACTTTGTTGCCATAGTAATAAAAAAGCCAGTTTCTCCTCTCCAGAAAGTATGCTCAAGTTCAGAGGTCAGTTTGGTCATGCTTTTCCCTCAGAGTGTCCTGGATGTCAAGAGCCCTGAAATCCAGTCATATCTCTGTGATGTTGGGCAAATCACATAACTCTCTCTGGCCCTTGACTTCCTTCACTGTAAAATGAGGGATGGGATGAGAAGTGTCAGAGCTACAGTGTTTTCTCCCCAAATTTAAAATTTCATAAGGTAACAATCTAATCTAAACAGAAGATTATCTTTAGCCACCTCCAATCCCTGCCAGGAAAACAGAGCAACCCTGGGATATCAGAGGAAAATGTTAAAAATGTTCTCAGTGTCTAAGGAAGAAGCAAATTAAAGCAGACAGACGTTTGTCCATTTCAAACTACAATTAATTGGTAGAAATAATCACCAGAAAATAAACCTCATAAGCGATAAAATGGTGAAGAACAAAATTTACTGTAGATGAGAATAACTAAAAAAACCCAAAAACCTGTTTGTAACTCTTTTTGATCTGGGGAAATTCAATTTTATAAAAATAAGAAACATTAAAGTGCCTAAATCTGTACCTGTTGAAAATAGCCATGCACTAAATACTGGAAGAAAAATTTAGATATGCAAATTATGATACAGGAAAATTGGACTCCAGAGAAACATAAGACACAAAAGAAAAAATTACCATGATAGAAGTTATAATTAGTAACATTGGAGTTTAAGAAAGTTATGATAAATCAAATCTTTTTAGTACACAGAAAAGAACTACTCTTACAGACACTAATTTCAAGAAAAGCTTTTAAAAAGGGCAGACATGGTTTAAGACTACTGTTTAGAAAATTGATGATGGAATTAAACTAGCTTAATGGAGTTTGCTCTGGTAAATTATTTCTAGACATACATTCATTAACATGGGCATAATTATGATTAATGCTTTTGTATAAATGAAAATAGACTAAAAATCATCTTTGGGTTAAAACCATGGAGCTAAAATGTTTAACAGGTTCCATATGTGAGTTAAAATATCTGATGACCATTGTTTGAAGTCAACGTTCTAAGTTTTCCAATTCTTGTTGCTTGGGTAGGTAGATCCTGAATGACAGTCCTTAATAACAACCATATTTTATTTGATAAGATAAGGTTCTATTTTCATACCAATATTAGATTATAAAACAGAGAAAGGATGTCAATCTAAAAAATGGTGATAAGAAAATGGGAGAAGGTAGCACATGGAAGCAACCTAAGTGCCCATTGACAGATGAATGGATAAAGAAGATGTAGCACATATATGCAATGGAATATTACTCAGCCATAAAAAGAAACGAAACTGAGTTATTTGTAGTGAGGTGGATGGACTCATACTTCACTCATACAGAGTGAAGTAAGTCAGAAAGAGAAAAACAAATACCGTATGCTAACACATACATATGGAATCTTAAAAAAAAAACTGGTTCTGAAGAACCTAGGGGCAGGACAGGAATAAAGACGCAGATGTACAGAATGGACTTGAGGATACGGGGAGGGGGAAGGGTAAGCTGGGACAAATTGAGAGAGTGGCATGGACATATATACACTACCAAATGTAAAACAGATAGCTAGTGGGAAGCAGCCGCATAGCACAGGGAGATCAGCTCGGTGCTTTGTGACCACCTAGAGGGGTGGGATAGGGAGGGTGGGAGGGAGACACAAGAGGGAGGGGATATGGGGATATATGTATACTTATAGCTGATTCACTTTGTTATACAGCAGAAACTAACACAACAATGTAAAGCAATTATACTTCAATAAAGATGTTAAAGAAAAGAAAATGGGAGAAGGAATGATTCAATTTCCTGAAATATCAGAGAACTGGGAAACCAAAGACCTGATTTTTAGTGCTGATTTTGCATAAGCTTATAGCTGACTGTTGGCCATTTGCCCTCAGGTCTTATTTACCCATTTGTTGTACAAAGCGGGGGTGGGGATTAGATGGTCCATGAGGCCACCTCCAGCCCTGATGTTTTAGGAACCTCCAGATAACCTGGTTGGATGAACCCAACGGACCAGGAGAGGAGCACGGTAGGTTTGATAAACCCAAAGTTAAATGTATTTAACAAATACGTATTGAGCAGGGGACTGTAGAGGTGAACCAGAGAGAGATGGAGTTTATAGACCAGTAGAATGTAGTACTCTCCAGTAGGGTACACTGGCTAGTTCAAAGAATCAGTAATGAAATAAACTCAGAAATAACATACAATAGTGACAAATGGTGATACAGACTTGAAAGGAAAATCAAACATGTCTTTGAAAGTATAATACTTGGGGTCATAGATTGGTCTGTCAGGTATGTTTCCCTGAAAAAGTGAAGTTTTCCTGATATTTGTTAAGTGATTAGGAACAACCTAGTTAAGAGGGGGAAGGAACGGTAGAAGAGATTATGCAAATGTGGCAGGGTTGGGAAGCTGAGGTCAATAAAGAAGATTGGGGTGGCCAGACCATATTTAGCAAGGGTGAGCATTGTGGGATGAGACTGGAGAGGTGGGTTGGCCCAGGTAATGCAGAGCCAAGGTGAAGGTTGTTTTTTCTTTTGGCCGTGCCACACGGCATGCAGGATCTTAGTTCCCTCACCAGGGATCAAACCCACGCCCCCTGCAGTGGAAGAACGGAGTCTTACCCACTGGACTGCCAGGGAAGTCCCACAGTGAGGGTATTAAGCAGACCCGAGCAAAGTGGCATTTTTCAAAGATCACTGTGGCGGTATGTTATGGTCTGCATATTTGTGTCCCCCTAAAAGTCACATGCTCCAACTGTAACCTTCACCAGAAGTAGAACATGCTGGTGCCCTGATCTCAGACCTCCCAGTCTCCAGAATAGTGAAAAATAAATGTCTGCTGTTTAAGCTACCCAGTCTGTGGTATCTGTTACAGCAGCCTGAGCTGTCTGAGACACTGTATTGTGGAAAAGACACTTGAAGAGGGCAAAGATAAATGAGGCGAAGCAGAGGAGACATGATGACAGCTTGGACTAAAGAACTGGCAGCCAGGACGGAGAAGTGCAGGTGGGTTAGGAAATATGTTAAGAGGAAAACCAATGGGATCTAGTGATGTGCTGGACAAGAGGGAGACAGAGAATGACCACAGGGCCCATGGGAAGATCTGAAATTGAGGTCAAAGCCAAGTGATTAATACCCAAAGCCAGCTGTGCCCATGGCAACCTTACACTTCTCCAATAAAATCTAGCTTCTTTGACATTTGATATTTGAATTTCAATTGAAATTGCCTTTACTTAATACAAGAAGCCGCTATGAATCCAGCTCTATCTTTCCTGTGAAGGTACAGGCCCTGAGAATGACCACAGGGCCCATGGGAAGATCTGAAATTGAGGTCAAAGCCAAGTGATTAATACCCAAAGCCAGCTGTGCCCATGGCAACCTTACACTTCTCCAATAAAATCTAGCTTCTTTGACATTTGATATTTTAATTTCAATTGAAATTGCCTTTACTTAATACAAGAAGCCGCTATGAATCCAGCTCTATCTTTCCTGTGAAGGTACAGGCAACATGACAGAAAAGTTTAAGTCTCTCACAGTGTTTACAAGCATTTTTAAAAAAACACTACGAATAATGTAATAATTCTATGAATAATGAACATTGTCTTCTGTGAAAGATAATTTTCTGGTTACTCCAATGTTTCAGCTGAACACAGTTCATATGCTAGAAATGATTAAGCTTAGTGAGGAAGGCAAGTCAAAAGCCAACAAGACAGGCTGAAAGCTGGGCCTCTTGTGTCAAACTGTTAGCCAAGTTGTGAATGCAAGGGAAAAATTATTGAAGGAAATTAAAAATGGTACTCTAATGAACACGCGAATGATAAGAAAGTCAAACAGACTTATTGGTGATATGGAGAAAGTTCTAGTGTTCTGGAGAGAAGACCAATGCAGTCCCAACATTCCCTGAAACCAAAGACTAATCCAGAGCAAGGCCCTAATTCTCTTCAATTCTATGAAGGCTGAGAGAGGTGATGAAGTTGGAGAAGAAAAGTTTGAAGCTAGCAGAGGTTGGTTCAT
The DNA here is from genome assembly GCF_039906515.1 of Pseudorca crassidens. Taxonomy (NCBI): domain Eukaryota; kingdom Metazoa; phylum Chordata; class Mammalia; order Artiodactyla; family Delphinidae; genus Pseudorca; species Pseudorca crassidens. The sequence goes on along the minus strand of NC_090298.1, from coordinate 132,306,997 downwards.
GAGGTTTAAGGAAAGAAGCCATCTCCACAACGTAGAAGTGCAAGGTGGGGCAGCAAGTGCTGATGTAGAAACTGCAGCAAGTTATCCAGAAGATCTAGTTAGATAATTCACGAAGGTGGCTACATTAGATGACAGATTTTCAGTGTAAATGAAACAGCCTTATATTGGAAGATGCCATCTAGGACTTTCACCGCTAGAGAGGAGAAGTCAACGCCTGACTTCAAAGCTTAAAGGACAGGCTGACTCTCTTAGGGGTTAATGCAGCTGGTGACTTTAAGCTGAAGCCAATGCTCATTTCTCATTCTTAAAATTTTAGGGCCCTTAAGAATTTTGCTAAATCTACTCTGCCTGTGTTCTATAAAAGGAACAACAAAGCCTGGATGACAGTATATCTGTTTACAACATGGTGTACTGAATATTTTAAGTTCACTGGTGAGACCTACTCCTTTCAAAATATTATTGCTTATTGACAATGCACCTGGTCACCCAAGAGCTCTGATGAAGATGTACAAGGAGATTTATCTTGTTTTCATGCCTGCTAACACAACATCCCTTCTGTGGCCCCTGGAACAAGGATTAATTTTGACTTTCAAGTCTTATCACTTAAGAAATACATTTCATAAGACTATAGCTGCCATAGATAGTGATTCCTCTGATGGATCTGAGCAAAGTAAATTGAAAACCACTGGAAATAATTTACCATTCTAGATGCCATTAAGAACATTCATGGTTCATGGGAAGAGGTCAAAATATCAGTATTAACAGGAATTTGGAAGAAGTTGATTCTAACTCTCACGGATGAAGGGTTCAAGACTTCAGTGGAGGGAGTCACTGCAGATGTAGAGGAAATATTAAGAGAACCAGAATTAGAAGTAGAGCTGGAAGACGTGACTGAATTGCTGCAATCTCATGATAAAACTTTAATGGATGAGGAGTTGCTTCTTATGGATGAGCAAAGAAAGTGGTTTCTTGAGATGGGATCTGCTCCTGGTGAAGATGCTGTGAAAGATGGTTAAAATGACAACAGAGGATTTAGAATATTACATAAACTTAGGTGATAAAGCAGCGGCAGGATTTTAGAGGACTGACCCCAATTTTGAAAGAGTTCTACTGTGGATAATATGCTATCAAACAGCACTGCATGCTACAGAGAAATCCTTCATGAAAGGAAGAGTCCATTGATGAGGCAAACTTCATTGTCTTATTTTAAGAAGTTGCCTCAGCCATGCCAGCCTTCAGCCACCACCACCCCAATGAGTCAGAGGGTCTTGCCTCAATGTTGATGGCTACTATCAGCAAAAAGATTATGACTCAGTGAAGGCTCAGATGATGGTCAGCATTTTTTTTAGCAATAAAGTATTATTTAAATTTAGGTAAGTATACTGTTTTTTGATGACATAGTAATGCTATTGCACACTTAATACACTACAGGTTCCTGTAAACATAACTTTTATATGCACTGGGAAACAAAAAAATTCGTGTGACTTGCTTTATAGCAAGATTCGCTTTATTGTGGTGGTTTGGAACTGAACCCATACTACCTCCAAGGTGTGCCAGTACACCCTGTAGAACGCATTATAGGAGGTCAAGAGCAAACGCATAGAAATCAGTTAGAAGACTATTTCAGTAGGTCATGTGAGAAATGATGATGGCCTAGAGTAAAGAACTTATGGTGAAAAAAAAGGGAAGGATGAACTTGAGAGTGATTGAGGTGGTAGGATTAAAAGAACTTAGTGATATGAGGGGTGGATGAGTAAGAGATGTCCAGGTTTTGGTTGCAGGGGGGGGACAAGTTTAATTTCGGCTCTGTTGAATTTAAGGTATCTGTGGAGTCCCCGGATTAAGATGCTTATGGAGGCAACTGGATGTACAGGTATATTGCTCAAGGTAGAGTTCTAAACCACTGGTATATAAACTTAAAATCACTGGGATACAGACGATCATCGAAACCAAGAGAATATGTGAAATTATCCAAGAAATGGTTACAGTGATGTCAACAGACAGCCAAGGTCAGAATTTTAAGGGATTCCAACATTTAAAGTTTGGGTATGGGAGGATGAGACATCAAAGGAAACTGAAAAGAAGAGGCTAGAGAGACAGAAAGAAGACCAGAAATGGTGTAACATAGGAAGTCAGGAGTGACAAGTATTCCAAGAAGGTGGGAGGAGTTACGTACGTGCTTAATTGGTACTTAGAGTTAAGAAGAGGAATTTAAATGTCCATGGAATCTAGCAACATGGGGGTCATTTACATCATAGGAGCCATTCTATGAAGAGCTGGAGGTGGACTCCTGGGCAGAGGAGAAAGTGGGATGTGGAGAAATGGTTACAGCAAGAGTTCCCACTTGGTGACAAGAGAAGTATAATTAAGACACTTGAGTATTAGATATTGGATATTAGATACTGAAGACCCAGCTATGGTTAGTAACCAAAATTGATAGGGGTACCAGTCTGCTCAATGGCAGATCGATCTATCTATCTATCTATCTATCTATTATTATGTATTAGAAAAGATGATGTCGATGACAATGATAGAAGGCCAGAATGACAAAAAAAATCTTTGAATAATCTGAATCTTAACAATGGAGAAGAAGAAAATAAGACGTGTTTCCTTTCAAGTACTCTAACAGTGTAACTGAACCGACCATACCATCAAGGTGCACACTTTAAATAATTGTGTAGAATGTGAAACCGCAGCGCAATTTAAGATTCATGTACAGAAATATTCTGGCAAGATATGAAGAGACAAGTAGTTTAATTAAACAAACTCTACTCTAGAAAGCAACAGACCAGAGCTCATGCCTGGTGTATCATTAAGCCCAAACTGGAAAAAATAAAAGGGAGCAGCCAAGCAGCAAGCAACCTCGTTTCAGTTTCTTATGACGACATTATTTTTGATAGTAAATAAAACCACACAATAAAACAAATAATCTCAACTCACTGGTTTTGTATTACATTGATGGAACACCAGAATAAGGCAACCTCTGAGTTAGGACAGTACATGGACAACAGAGCCTCAGCCACAGGCTGAGAAGCCTTCTTGACATGAAATGCAGAGCTGGGCATGAGAGAGACTCCTTGGCTCTCAGAAACGAGGTACTGTGCGTCCCATGAATGGGATGAATGTGGCACTCCACTCGCAGTCACCTCCAGGTCTCTGTGGGACCGGTAGCCATAATCAGGCCAACAGTGAGGGGAGAAAGGGAGAGAATGGATATGAACTGTGTGACCAAGTGAAGGAAAGCCTGCCCTTCCACTTGGAAATAAGGGTAAGAAGGGAGACTTGAACACACTGCTTCCTCTGTCCAGATCTCAGTTCTCAATTGTCTCTCACAGTGTGAGACCAATCACGACTCAGAGAGTCAACGGATGCCTGTGAGACCTAGGAAAACAACATGTACATGATTTTAAGGGTTTCCTGGTCATTGAAAAAGAAGTAGAACACTTTGTTCCTGTTGCCAAGTGGGTTGGGGGTGACGCTTTCCTATGGAGAAGGGAATTGAAACATTAACTGAGGACGATGAAGAAACACTGTCTAAAAAATAATTGGAGAAACAGAGTCATTTTCAGGTGATGGAGAGGATGAGGACTTGAAAAGCAAAACCAGGAAATTGAAATCTTTTTTTTTTTTTTTTTGCAGTACGCGGGCCTCTCACTGTTGTGGCCTCTCCCGTTGCGGAGCACAGGCTCCGGACGTGCAGGCTCAGCAGCCACGGCTCATGGGCCCAGCCGCTCCGCAGCATGTGGGATCCTCCCGGACCGGGGCACGAACCCGTGTCCCCTGCATCGGCAGGCGGACTCTCAACCACTGCGCCACCAGGGAAGCCCAGGAAGTTGAAATCTTAATGAAAGTGCTGAACATCTGAGAGCATTAAAACACTAGACTGATTAAACTTCAGAATACAATCTTACTATGAAAGCAAGCCTCAAAATGGACACACGATACAGGTGACTCACATGGTAATTCTGACCGTGTGACTTTGACCCATCAACTGACTTTATCACTACTATGGCCAGCGTGTTACTTTATCAACACCCATTTTCCCCTGCCAACAAAATACCAGTATTTCATGGAAGCAAAATGCCCAGCTAAATAATCACTTTCCCAGACTCCCTTGAAGCTAGGGGTGGCCATGACATGATTTTGTCTAATGAGATGTAGTAGAAGTCTACTAGGGTGGGGTATTGGGCAAGCTTTGACTGTCCTAATAGGAAAGTATAGATGCAGCTGGTTCCACTCTTTCTACCTGAATATCAACATCATATCTGGAATTGTAAGAGCCATCTCCCTTCCATGAGACGAAGACCAATAGAATTTCAGATATGTTGCCCCAGACCACTAAGCTACCAGCAACTGTCAAGTCCCTACTTATTATCTGCTTGAGAATCCTTATGAGAATCCTGTTACTCACCCTTAAGGTTCAATACTATTTGACCCAAGACCGATGAGGGAGAAGCAAACTGACCCTTTGAGAGGGTCAGACTCTTCACCTAGGTCTTTTTTTTGCTATAAACCAAAGGACCAAAAGTTGGAACCCACTGTTACTGTACCTTCATACTATACTGAAGTATCTTTTCATGGATTGCTGAGTGGGGTTGCATTCTCCCATTCCCTTGCCTTCGCTCATGATGTTCTCAGCCAGGAAGTACTCTTCTTTCCTTTTCAGTGTATCACACCCTTTAAGACCCAGCTCAAATGCCATCTCCACGATGAAGTTTTCCCTGGTCCTCTCTCCGTTATCACTAATTGCTCCTTCTTTTGTGTTTCCATAATGCACACCTAGTATCGGGGGTGAGCACTCATTTCCCTCTATCTTGTGAGATGGTTCATTGAGTGTGTTTTGCCCTCATTCTAATGTCAGCTACTTAAAGTCAAGAACAATGTCCTGAGAGTCTTTGGCTTTTCTAGATAGGTGGCTACAAAAAATTTAAAGGTTTCGAATTTAATTTCACTTAAGCAGGAAAAGCTGCAGAATGAAAAAGAAGCTTTTGGAGGAAAGAGGTATGAGCTGGCCAGTATCAGCTATACTATACTGTGATAGCCTTACAGTTTTTTGTCCAGCAAAGGAAATGGCTACATGGTCTCAGTGGGGCAGGCTGCTACTAGCTCTTCTTTCTATTGGCTCTCTCTCGTAACCTCTCCAATTTACGGCATTCAGTGCCACTTCCCAGAGCCCACCTGTGGCAGCTTTCTTGTCTGGTTTATACCCTGCAATGAGCTCCCGTTTCCTACAACAGGAAGCCCAACTTTTTAACATGACGTGATCAGGCTTAACTCACCTCTTTAGCTTTGTCTGAGGCTTGATAACTTTTTTAAAGTACTGATTTATGTTTGCTATCCCCATATTTTTGTCTTCCCTACATTTCAAGCACATAGCCAGACCCTTTGCATAGCTTTGCTGTTTGTCTGCACAAAGTAAAACGTACTCTTTGTGGTATATAGTATCATGAGTTTCGACAAATATATAGAGTCCTGTATCTACCACCATCTGCAAATACAGCACAATCTCCTCACTCTAAATCCCTCTGGGCTCCCTTTTTGGAGGCAATCTCTCTCTCAAGCCCTAACGCCTGGCTCCCACTGTTCTTGGGCCCTGTAGTGGTACCTTTTTTAGGATGTCATATTAACGGAATTATTCAGTAGAGAGTTTGGGGTTTGGCTTTAACTTAGCAAAATGAATTTGAGTTTCATCTTGGAAGGTTTTCAGTGGGTCAAAGGCAGAGCTGCCTGAAGTCAGCGGCTATTCCTGCCTTTTGCACAGGCCTAAACTTAGTAAGAGTGTGCTGGCTCTCCTACAGTGGGGGGGAAAGAGAGGAGTGCCTTCGAAGGAAGCCAAGGCGGGGAGGCAGATTTTTCCCCTGATTTATAAGAATTCAGACATCTAAGGTCCTTTGAAGGCCAGAGTCGCCCCTAGGGAGATGGCACACTCTCAGAAGGGACAGCGGGGTCACGTCCCTTGAAGGCAGGACCCCCTGCACAGGGGCCCAGAGCCTCAGCAAAGATTCCTCGACTTTCTCTATGGCATGAAAGTTGAGAGTCGACATACTTTCAATGACTACACAGGAAAATGAAAATATCAGAGGTGAGCTTAACGGACCAAGGATTAGTAGGCTTGCCCATATTTTCCTGATACCATACATGCTTCTTCAACTCCTGAGCAACCCAGTAATGACAGAGATGGAATTTCCTACCAGACCATTGCAGGAGTTCAGAGTCATGTTTAGAGAAGAAAAGTCCTATCAGGAGCTGACATCTATTAAGTGCTTACTCTTTGCCAGGCACTTTTCCAAGCACTTCACTTGGATTGACTCATTTAACTCTCACTGTACCCCTATGAGGTACACGATATCACCTCCCTATTTTTAGATGACAAAACTGAAGTGCACAAAGGGTTCGCAGAGGGCGAGTGTGGCGACCAGAATCTGAATTCAGACAAACATGGTCAGAGCCCATGTTCTTAACTCCTTGCTGAACCTGTTATGCCTTCCATCGTGAGTTTGGTGATTAAGAGTCATACTCCCCAGATCTCCTCCTGCAGGAACAGACCACCCCAGAGTAGTAATGTTCGGTTAGCCACATCCTACTCATAGCCACTTCTCTGCTGAAGGGTCATCTAGGTGGTCCTCTTCGAAATGCTACCTGGCTACACCTGGCTACTCAGATGCTAGCTTGAGAACTGAAACTAAGCAACAGAGAGGGCAATGTCGGTGAGTGACAGACAGAAGACAATGACAACCAACATTTACTGAGAATTTAGAATCATGCTAAGTGCTTTTATGGACATAGTCTTTTTCATCTTCCTGGCAATCCTATGAGTTGGGAAATACAGGCAGGTTCAGTAATAACTTATGCACTGTTACAAAGCTACTTAGTAATAGAGCTGGGAGAAGAACTCAAACAAACTAATCTCCCAGCCCACATTTTTAACCATCAAACATAGATTTGGGGCTGGCAGCCATGTTGAAAGGTGCACAAGAAGTAGCATCTCAATGAGAAAATGTGACAAAGCAGAGCACAGAAAAAAGCGGTCATGTGGCCCCAAGGGGCAGAGGGAAAACTGGCATTCTAGAAGTTTCCCTGCTGATCTCATAATACTTGACGGAAAGTGGGTAAGCAGCCTTAAGTGAGCTTGGCATCTTCAAAGAGAAAATACAACTGAGTAGCCAATTCTTCAGTAAATGAAAGTGGAGGTTTTCCCTTTCCTTTCCTTTTTGACATTAAACCCAAGCCATGGCAACTATAATAGTCTTGAGTTCCCATTTCCCTTTGCCTCCAGTGTTTCATAACAGGCATCAAAACCTGGATTGGTATTCAACTTGGATTAGGGAATATAACTATGGAAAAAAGGGCAGTAAAAAAAAAATGAAGTTTCTTCTTCAACTGTGTTCATCACTGCAAATCTTCAAGACTTAGCAACAAACGAAGTCTGGAGAAGGAACTTCAAAAGAAGACACCACATGTGCCAATGACCAAGGGAAGGGTTGAATGGTGACAATGTCTTACTCTGTTTAACATTCCCTCACTTTCCTTTTGATATCAGAGCAATTATTTGCTTTGGGGAAAACAGCTAGGGCTGATAATCACATGTCCCTCCCCACCACCTCCAAACATACAGAAGGGAACGTGATCCAGGCTGACCAATCAGAATATCTGATTCCCCAGAAAGAGAGTTTGCTCTAAGAGCGTGTGACCTAAGTAGGGCCAATCCGTTCTTTTCAAGGGTTGCTATGGCTGCCTAGACAACGGTGTTCCCGTCTCTTTCTTTCTGAGATGAGGTCCACTAAGGAGTTGCCTGAAGGAAACCTGTGCAGGGGGAGAGATGCTAAAGGCACCAGAGTCTGTCTTACCTGAAATTTTTAACTATCTACTGAGTGAGCACATTCCTATCTTTTGTATTTTTTTTAAAAAAATATTTTAAGCCTGATTAATTTTCTTTTCTGTCACAATTGGAAGCACCCTGAATAATGTGCAATTTTCCTCGTGGGGTGGGGGAGTCAATGTCATGACTGTCCCTCACAAGCCACATCACTAAAGCAAGGAGAAGAACTATTCTCTGGAGCCCACAAACAAGTCTGTCTTTGGAGAGAGATCATTATTCCTGTACGACTCCACTTCAAACACCTGCTCAATACAAAATGGAAATCCACAGGGCAACAAAGTCAGTCAATTTTCACTACCAGACAAGAGTTGTGAAAGCCAGTGTGCTCGAAAAGTGTCCTTCTGGTGTGACTTGGTGTAAGATGCCTTTGAGGGCATTTAGCGTCTCTCTCTATTTAACAAGCCAGGAGCCAGTGCATTTTGTGAGTTTTTTATAGCTTCTTCCTCTACTCCTATAAACAGTGCCAATGTCACACAGTAAGATAAGAAACAGCGTCTATGAGGTCTAAATTAGTCAGTTCCAAAGAGTATGTTCTTGGATGTTCAACTGATTTTCTTTTAAAGAAGGGAAGAAAAAAAAAAAAAAGCAAGTGACAAAACCCAAATCTGTAGAGCTTTAGAGCTCGATCTGGGTATTTGCTAAGTGTACTGTGCACTGCTTTGTCAATCAAATGACAGTTAATCAATACTAATCTGATGCCAGCTGATTCTTCTTTTTATCTAAACAGTATTAAGGTATACTACCTATGAATATATTTTATCCCAGGCTGTAAATCTATATGCTTTAAAGTAAATGCATTATTATCTCTTTTTAAATGGAATGCACTGCATATACAAGGAGATAAAGATGAATTACCAAGTTGTCGTGAAAAATGCCTTTCTGATGCATTATGAAAATGTTTCAGCTTTCAAGGCAATAGTAAATAGATCAGACATTTCCCATCATTTTATATTATGATCTATATCCCAGTCTCTGGGAGAACCCATTAACACCGGAATATCTTATGGACAGAGTACCCTTTTTGGGCTGGTGCAGGTGAATTTTTCTTTTTGTTTTTCCTCTGTTTGTTTATACCTTCATTTCTTCCCTCAGTCAGTATTTATTTAGTGCCTGAGGTGGGCTAGGCAATGTCCTAGGTACCAGAAATAATAACGGTGAGCAATAGTAATAATATCTACAGACCCAACAATTTGCCCTATTTTCCAATGTATCCTCAGCCAACTAAGCCAATACTCACCTAGGGTCGAGCCTTCCTATCCTGCACCATCTCAGCCTGTTCATACATACCAGAGCTGGACTGAAACAACAATGACCTAATCCCTGAATATCACTTTATGGGGATTTTCACATATACTTTTAAATTCTTATAAACACCCATTTGTAAGGAGCAGAGGAGATGAACGTAAGTGACTCATTTAAGGTCAAGCATCTGACAAGCCCAGGACTATATCATACTACAGATACCTGATGGCTATGATGATATCTACCTCCCAGATTGCTGTAGAGATTCAATGAATTAACACAGGTATAGCACTCAGAACAGGGCCTGGCGCACAGTAAGAATGCAATAAATGCTAACTGTGATGATGACGGTACTCTTGTTTAGAAACAGACATAAAGCCACTGCCACAGTCAATTTGCCTGTCCGTTTGTGGGTTGGAGCGTCCATTGGTCCATCTGTCCACCATTTACTGTGTATGAGGAACGGCGAAACTGCTGAGATTCCGTGTTGAACAAGCCAAAGCTTCCATACCTCTCAGTCTACAGACAGATTTTTCAGTCTTTGGCATTAGTATTTGCTATCAGGTTTCACCCACTACAATGGCAGAGTTGAATAGCTGTGACAGGGATCCCATGGTCCACAAACCTAAAATACTTGCTAGCTGGCCCTTTACAGAAATAAAGAGTCCTGGCCTAGATTCCTATATCTTTGCATTCTTGTAGCTGTTCTCTCATCATCCCATGGAATTGAAGAAATAAACAGTGATGGTTTACTTATATGGGCCAATCAGCTTGTTTATATTTGATGATATGCCCAAAATGCAGAAAAGAATTTTATGATTCTGGCCTTACTGATTTTCCCAGTGGACTTCTTTCTATTGCCCTCTATAGGTGGCTGGATAACCTTGCGAAAATATTCTTCCAAAGCATGAACTCACTCTTCTGTGGTCCTACCGCTCTCTTCCTTTTTACTCTCTCCTTATTATGCCCCAAATGTTTTCAGCTATCCTTGGATCCCGTATGATATCATGTTTGGCCCAATTTTTTGCATTATGTGGACTCACTAGGCAGAGAGTACCATTCTTGTGTTTCTTTGCTAGAATTCTTTTTTTTTATCAGCATTACTTTGGCTTTTACTGCTGAAGTCTATGCTGCTTGATATGCTGTTGGGCAGTTAGAATTTTTCTTTTTTACATATTATTTTGCACGAGTATTTTAAATATGTAACTGTTGGCTTATAGGAAACATTCAAGGTTCTAACGAGAACAATGATTGACTCTTACCTGAATCCAGGCACATTTAGTGTATTATGTAGTTCAATCATTGTTAACAGCCCAAGTTAGGCACTGTTATCATCTCCATCTGCAGATGAGGAAACTGAGGTTTTGAGAGAGGAAATTAATGTTTAAAATGCTGAAATATAGTCAATTTATTGAGAACTTAGTATATCTGAGGAACTGTGGTAAGCTCTACATGTAGGTCTTATTTAATTCCCAACATGACTATCTAGGAAAGCAGTACTGATGCTTCCATTAGGCACAAAAGGCTCAGTCAGGTTGCTGACTTGCTTAGGATCCCACCGCAAGTAAGCGGGGGCAGCACGACTTAATACTGAAATCTGACTGAGGTCAGGAAGCTGTGTTCTGGGGATTCTCACTTAAAACCTATCCTGTGGTTCACTCACAAGGACATCCATCTCCTCCCTCTACCTCCCCCCTGAGTCAGATGTGGTACCTACATGCAGCTCCCTCATTGAGCAATGACCTTAAAATGTTCTGGGTATTTCCTGTCTGTGGTTTGGCGATCAGAACGGCAGAAGGAAAAGACAAAATCTGTCATGGCGATGCTTTCAAATCAAATGAGTATCAGCTTTAAGCTCTCAAGGATACCTAATTCTAATGATTTCTTTACTATCTCTTATTTTACAAGTGAACCCTAGTCCCAGTACTCATCAGTAATGGAAGATGGATATTGGAACTTCTGTCCATTAATAAATATATGCTCTAAATGAGAAGTTGTCAATGGGCTACTGAAGTTGACTAAAGACATTCCCAAGAGATACCCTTCAGATCTTTAAGGTACAAGGAATTTCAAACCCTACATTTTGATAACTGAGCCAAGCCACTCTGGGCTCTTGACACTTCATCTTTGTAGGTGAAGGGATATAGTCTTTCCATATTGCACATTTTGATTCTATACCTTACCAAGCAGAAATACAGCTTTAATTTATAGTAGTGTGGATACTACAAGTTGGGTCTTTTAACTCATTGTTCAGGTTTTTTTTTTTTTTTTCTTTTTCTATTGTATGTTGTAGCATAGTTCTGGTTAATGTGTTTGAATATTGGTGCAGGATCTTCCTGGACCAGGGATGGAACCCGTGTCCCCTGCATTGGCAGGCGGATTCCCAATCACTGCGCCACCAGGGAAGTCCCACTTTTAGTCTTTAAAAACTGCCCCTTATATAAGTAGGTCCCATTAAAGTCAGATAAGTAAGCTAAATATGTAAGACGAACGGCAAGACTGCCATCTAGGTCTGCTAAACTCGCTCTATACATTTTTATAGCTCTCAAAAAGTCCCAACCCAAGGTCCAATTTTAGGGACACTGGACACTAATAAATCAATAAGCCCAGTCTCATTTTTCTGAATCTTCTTACTCAGGCAATGCAAAAACTCCTTCCAGATTTTCATGACAAATGGAAACAGCTCAAGGAGGAGGCTCACTAAATGGATGACACTGGCATCCCCCCTAATCCATTAGAGCAAAGAACTTTCAGAGACCCAGGGACCCCACAGAAACCACCCTCCCACCAGGCGATTGATCATAACTTCAAGATTGGGCCAAATCAGCCCTAAAGGAAGAAAAGAAAATGCTACCAATTTCAGCACATCTCAGAATTATAAAGAAACAGATCCAACTATGAGCTGTTATGAGTGCTACTGTAGTAGTCTTCAAGGCATGCATCTAATATACAACTTAGCATTTGCCATTTTAAATGCCTGGGATGACAGGTGCAGCCTATCTTTTGCTCCGATAAGAGAAGATTTTTGTACTGAGGAAACAATACTCGTTCTCAATGGAAAGGGACTTGGGGGGAAGCGTCACAAACAAGTGATTTAATAAATGTAAAAGATATAAAGCGGAGCTAAATGCATATGAGGTCCTTAACATGTCAGTAAAGTCATGAATGCCTTTTTAGGTCTATCTCAACTATAAGATTATATAAATAAGGGAATGGATATCCATCCTATACAACAGGTATAATATATGCTGTATCGAGAAGTAATGAACTTCCCATGAGAAATGTCTTGCCCAGGCTGCTACATTCCTTACTTCATGGACAAAAGTAGGGCATCACGCTGCTCCAAATGGGAGGCAGAGATTCAAACCTCTACTCATGTCACTTCTGTTTTCCCCACTCCAAACAGCCATCTCCTGCAGAGCTGTCACCTTGAATTCTTTGCTTCTGCCACTACTTTAGGGTCAAGCCCCAGGCTGGAGAGACAGCAGGGTCACCCTTAACCAGTGACTGACATTCACTGTGTACCTGCTGTGTGTGTGGCCTGACGTCAGGCACTACAGAGGGGGAAAGAACGGAATCGACAACCTTGAGAAATCAGAAAGAAGGACATGCAACCTTCTGAGGGGATGAAGGGCAGAGAACCAGGGACCCTCGAGTTTATTTATAGAGGGACTTCACTCAGTGTTCTGTACACCTTCCCTCTGGTCCATGGCTTCTCAAACTTGGCATTATTAACATCTGGGCCAGGTAATTCTTTGTTGTGGGAGCTGTCTTGTGCATTGTAGGATGGCGAGGAGCATCCCTGTCCTCTAGCCATTATGTGCCAGTAGCAGGGCCCCCACCCCCTTCACTTCTAGTTGTGACAATCAAAGATATCTGTAGACATCTGTATACATTTCCACTGGGGGGCAGAATCATCCCCGTTGAGAACCGTTATCTGGTCCCAGTGCACTGTAACATCCTCATCCTAACAGCTCCAAGCTAACCCCATCCTCAGAATTTAACCACAGAGCTAGCTCCATGTGAAAAAGGAGGCCCTTTCATCTGTTCCACGATATTAAACATGAAATGATACAGACACACCTCAGAGTTTGGAGTCATGTCTTATACTTGTTACATTCCACCTGAATCCCCAACTTAACACAGAGATTGCACACCATACGCGCAACAATTGTGTTTTAGATGTTGATACCTATCTAATATTGGCTTTGTTTGGTAATCTTGGGCATCTTGTATAATGGGTTAAAAATACAGTTCTGAGAAGAGATCTTCAGCAGCCCGACAAAAGCCTCCATGGCAGAAAGAAGGAGAAGAACGCTTGCTTTCGGATGACCATCCAACATGAGTACCAGGCAAGTGTTCAGAGATCACAGTCCCTCTCTCAGAACTTTCTGCATCACCCGCAGAGGTGCTTGGGGGAGGGTCATACTCACAGCAGGGTCTAACCACTGTTATTGTGAGGTGTGGGTGACTGTATCTCACCTGAGTCAAGGTCTGACCTCAGGGCAGAAGCACATACTAGCTGAGAAACTTTAGGCAAGCTGTTTTACCTCCATAGGCTTCAATCTCTTCTTAATCTCTTTCTTTTTTTTTTTTTTCCTCTCCATCCTAAGTACCTTTAAAGATGGTTCAGACAATCAAATAAGATGCCAGCAAATATTCAGATCTAACTCAGTACTACTATGCAGAGGGTGACTATACATTCAGTTTTCTAGGATTTCATGAGCCCTTGTGCATTAGCCCACCTGTGATTTGTGGTAGCACAGACATTCCCCCAGACTCACTGATATAATTGTTCTGTCTGAGAATCACGGAAGGAAAGAAGGAAGGGAGAGCAGGACAAAGATGGAGACAGAACGAGGAAAGGAATTGTCTTAAACACCAGTCAATTCAGCTGCTCTCCCACAGTTCTTTTTTTTTTTTTTTTTTTTTTGCGGTGCGCGGGCCTCTCACTGTTGTGGCCTCTCCCGTTGCGGAGCACAGGCTCCGGACGCTCAGGCTCAGCGGCCATGGCTCACGGGCGCAGCCGCTCCGTGGCATGTGGGATCTTCCCGGACTGGGGCACGAACCCGTGTCCCCTGCATCGGCAGGCGGACTCTCAACCACTGCGCCACCAGGGAAGCCCACACAGTTCATTTTTTATCCCTCCATTGTTCAGGTGACAGGACGAAGGTTTTATTTATTTTTTTAACATCTTTATTGGAGTATAATTGCTTTACAATGGTGTGTTAGTTTCTGCTTTATAACAAACTGAATCAGTTATACATATACATATGTTCCCATATCTCTTCCCTCTCACGTCTCCCTCCCTCCCACCCTCCCTATCCCACCCAACTAGGTGGTCATGGAAGCAAGCTAAGTGTCCATCAACAGATGAATGGATAAAGAAGATGTGGCACATATATACAATGGAATATTACTTAGCCATAAAAAGAAACAAAACTGAGTTATTTGTAGTGAGGTGGGTGGACCTAGAGTCTGTCATACAGAGTGAAGTAAGTCAGAAAGAGAAAAACAAATACCGTATGCTAACACATATATATGGAATCTAAGAAAAAAAAAAAAGGACGAAGGTTTTGAACTCGTGTTCAGTTACCAGGCTGGACCACAAGAGTAACAGTGGTCTTCTATGTTATCTTCTTCCAGCAGGGAGCGCTTCTCCTGCCTTTCCTAACTTCACCCAATGAAATCCTTCAAGGGCTAACTCAAATCTCCACTTCTCAGTGAAGGCCTTTCTTTGGAATTTCTGTGCCTCCAGTGCTCTGGGCACTTTTAGGGTACATTTCTCTGGTGCATTTCTCACATCTCATCCTCCAGCATAAGTTCCCAAAGGCAGGTAGAGACCATGCCTTAAAAATCCAATGCCCTGGCACCTTCCATTGGTTCACTAGAAATCTTTGATCAGAATACGCTAAGGAGAGACATATTTTCAGAGTCCTGGGAGAAAGAGTTAGGCCAGAGGAACTTGTTCATGCAAGGATGCCCTCATTAAACATAGAGTTGAAGCACTGGAGCCTGAAAACTCCCCAATAGCCAATCAGCTAGACAGATAGGAAGTCGAGAGGGAAAGTCATTTTCTTTGGCAGCTGAGACGCATTTAACAGCCAAAGGAGAAAAGCACATTACCTTTATCCATAGCTCATAGGCACCCTGCATACTAATTGCATATCAGCTCTCTCCTTTGTTTGGTTAAATGCAGTCTCTTCCACAAGCTCACCATACAACAACTTTAAATGTGCTCTGACCTCTGATCGGCTCCCACCAAGCAATTTAGCGGGAAGAAATGCACTGTGTCCAGACATCATCAGCCGTGCCTGTGCTCTTTCCAACCAGCATAATCCTGTCCTTTGTCATATGCACAGCCTGTTTCCTTCGGGCTGAGAGTGAAAAAGAGCAATGGGAACTGTCTGTGAGCACTGTAAGCCCTGTAGAGCAGGCTCATGACTTTCTTTTTGGATTAAACTACCAACCATAGACCTCATGGGTGCATTTGGTCCCAAGACTAGCAGATTTGTCCAACCTACCCCTCACCGGTTGATTGTCCTCACAGCACCCTGTAAATCACAAATCAGATCTTGTCACTCCCCAGTTTGAAGCCCTTCAGTGTCTCCCCACTACTTTTAAATCTATATCTCAATATGACACACAGTACACACTATATTATGGTTTTATAATATATTCACACACACACCCCTCCATAAGTATCCAGGTATTTGTGATAGTCATCTATATTTTGTATAACTTATATAATGTGTATACATATAACATATACACATATACGACATACACAACAAATACATATACCATACATACATATGAAACATATATAGAAATGTATATGTATATTTGTAGCTACATGTATGTGATATATGTTAAAAGCACAGGCTCTTTATAACAAAATAATGAATTGCACACTTTAAATAGGTGAATTGTAAGATAATGTGAATTATAGCTCAACAAAGTTGTTATTAAAAAAACAAAATATATGCTCTAGAGTCTGATTATCTGGGTTTGCGTCTCTCTTCTGCCACTTAATTTGCTACATAACCTTGGGAAACTTGCCTCTTTATTTGTCAGTCTGTTCGTATGTAAAGTGAGAATAATAAAACGTATCTCAGAGGGCTATCGTGAGAATTGAGCAAACACGTAAAGAGATTTGAACAGTAGTCGGTACAGAGTAAGCATTTAATAAACTGTTAATTTATTAACATTTATAGCCTGTCTCTTTTCATGTCTGGGCTCTCTGCTCCTTGACCTCTACCCTCTGGCTGTGTTGAACTTTTACACTTTTCCAGAAAGGTCATGCCTCCCCAGGATTTCGTAGATGCCACCCCAGTCTCAGCCCCTCCAAGTCCCTTTTCCTTGATTAACTCCTATTTATCTTGCCAGTCTCAACTTAATCATCATTTCCTTAAGGAAGATTGTCCTTACTTGCAAAATTAGGTTAAAATCTCCTAATTTTATGTTCCTATACATCTTGTACTTCTCCCATAAGACACATTCTTCTCTCGTAAATGTTTAAAACATCTGTCTTTCTTGCTCGGCTGCTCATTCCAGAAAAACAGGGGCCCTGGGGGTCCCTCTGGTCTGCGCAGCAGTTGGCCAGAAGAACCACTCAACTAATATTGGCTGAATGCGATTGAATTTCTTTCTGTAATTTTGTCATTTTTGTAGTGAGAACTGCTTACACTATGGCTTGGATAATGCCAAGAACCTTCCTGCTGAAGTCACTTCCTTTCTTCTTTGACCCGTGAAAGTTCCTGCATCATAAATAACTTCTAAGTGTCCAACTCTACTTAACTTTTCTCTTTGGCTTACAGAATAAAGATCCTATCAAATATTTCCATGAACATTGCAGCCACATCCCGTCCAGGACACTGCCAAAAGGAGAAAATCCCTGGGAGGCTCTCACAGAAACCTGAGAAGTTGTCTTAACTCAGGCTTTTGGAGAAGAAAGCAATTCCTGTTTACTCTATGCTGATAATGGCAAGCCCTTCCCCAAAGCTAAATCCAAATGTGCTTATTTGCTGGAAAAAAACCAGTGGCGGCTCATCCCACTTCCTCTGTCCCGAAGAGCTGGGCTCATGCTTCCCGTGACCCTGCTGTCTGGGGGCTGTGCTCACTCCCCCATGTCTGCGAAGTCTACCTCCATCCCCACCCATCACACTTCCCCTCGACTTCTCCTCTGGGGAGTTCTGCAGGTCACCTCCACGAGCTTGGTCTCCTACCCCCGTCTCCAGCACAAACTGCAGCCAAGGGTTATCTTACATTTTTTTTGTTTAACTTTTTAAAAACCATTTTTGCTGCTATTGCATGTTTCACTGGGTATGTGCTTTAATACCCCTAACTAGACTATAACCGACTTGGGATCAAGGAACTTTTGTGCTGTGTCCTTCCACCCCTGCACTGAACTTCGATTGGTCATAGCTGCACAAATGCTGTTCAATAGGAATTTATAGGAGGAACAGGCATCAATACACTGGGCACTTACGCTGTGCTTAGCACCATGCCAAGGACTTGACGTATATCGTGTAGGTACTCTTATCATGCTCATTATGCAGATGAGCAACTTGAGGCTTTCCAAGACTTAGGCACTTGCCTAAGGTTGTACCGCTAGAGCCACAAGTGGAATCCAGTTGGTCTGCCTCCAAAGCCCCTACCCAGGTAACCATTATGCTGTCCGATACTACTGTCCCTCAAAGAAGAAACTTAGGCATTTGCTTCTATCTTGTGTCCTGAAGGGTTCTGGATATTTTCTCCTCTGTCTCTCCTTATTTCTTTTGTTTATATTCACCCTCGCCACCTTTCCCCACAACTCCTTGGGAAGACAGGGTGCCGAAGCAGTTGAGATTCAAAGACTGGTAAAGCTTAGAGCAAGGTGGGAGGAAAAGCACAATACAAGTATGTTTTGCGCTCTTTCCTCCCACTCAAATGAGCAGAATTAAACTCAAGTCCCTTCCTTAGAGGAGAATAAAGTTAATTTCCTTCCTTATTCTGCATACTGAGAGTTTCTTATTCACACTGTCATCTCATTAAATTCCTAGTGTCACCGTGGAATACCAACATTCTACTTGGCCTCTGCTGGGATGAAAGAAAAAAAATCCAACTCAGGTGACTTCTGGTTGCATAAGAATATTCTACAGCAGTGAATACGATTAATGAGAAAGGAGACAATAGAGCCAAACTCTCTGGCAAGCCTCTTGCCACTGAAGATGGCCTGGTAGAAGTTAATCTCCTTGTCTGAAAATACTCTGTCTTTGGCATTAACTGGGAAGAAGACAACTTTGAGGATAGAAACAAGCCAACAGATGCCTGAAAGCATATTAGCTGTGGCTTGATAGAGAAATTAAAGTCGTCTCGGTTCCACAGACACAAAACCAAACATGGCGCTCCCTTAGTAAGTGCTGGAATTGGTTCTCCTGCAAGCAGCCAAGTAGTGAACCTCATCAACTCTTCAATCAAACTAGAAAGCTGACAAATGTCCCCAACTGCCTTTTTACCTCCTCTCCCCATCCCCACGTGCACATGAGGAAGACAATGGCTCAGCAACGGGGGAGGTTGGCTAAGGCAACACTGCTGGGACAGCGGGGGATGTTGACACAGAATGATTAATCCATCACGCTGATATGAAATCACATCTCCCTCCTGCCCAAGGGAAAAGCGCATGGGGCCCGGCAAATGCATCCTCCTCCCGCATCAGGGATCAACCCCTAAGCGTGGGGGAAAAAGCTGACCAAGGCAGCTTAAGATGCCCGTGCACGTGGGTGGGTGAACACGTGAAACCAGGTGGTAGAATCAACCAGGCTTTGGGACTGGCTCTTTTTTATTTTTTGGAGAATGATAAGAGTTGTACTTCCAGCAACCTTTCCGATGAAACCCCATTATTATTTCTCTATTGTAAAATTGTGCTTTTTCTCATTTAGTATCTCTGGTTTATTAAGGTTGGAACTGTTCATCTGAGACTCTTTTATATGTGGCTTTCTCGCTACATTATTTATGAGAAACGTATCTTTATGATCTAATACAGTATTCCTGTATGCCTATAAATAATAAACCAACTTTGGGATGAGATGCCAGAAGAACTGTAGGACCGGCAGTTCTCTGTAAATAGTTGAATCCCCAGCAGATGATCTCTGCTAAGGATAACAGAGAGAAGGAGGGCCCTGGCAAGTTTCGGGGTTCCTCTGATTTGTTACCCAAATGTTACTGTTAGGTTGGTAGGCCCTTCTCTCCCAAGGAGCAATGTCTGACTATTCAGTTTTTACCATCACAGAAGAGGAAGTATGTTCCACTTTTTACTATAATCCTGTAGCCTCTCTCATGCTTCCTTCTACTCACTGATGAGATACTTCAGAAAGGAGGAGAAAGAAGAGAAAAAGATGGAGGCAAAGAAACAGGAAAAGGGGAAAGTTTGTTTATTTAGCACCCACATACATGGACTAAATGATCTGAGTAGCGTAGCCAACTTCAGGTAGCTGGTAGGTACGGCAGAACCCAGTTATGCCACATTCGAAAGCTTGAGTTCCTTCTCGTGGAGAAAGGCAGAGCGGATTAGAACAAGTGTAAGAACACAGGATGAGGCCCTCAAATTCTAAGGATGCCTCCAGCAAGGCAGCCATGGCCCCAGTAAGCCAGCCCTGAGCCTCCATCAGAGAAAGAAATGGCCTGGACCTGGGAGCTGTTTCAGTGATGCTCTATTTGAAGAGCTTCTCTAAGTTCTTGCTCCTGGATGCCCTATTAGGCCATCACCTCTCTGGTGTTCACCTGTTCAATCTGTGTCAATGGTTCTCTGACCCTTCCGCTCAGCTGCTCAGTGGGGCATCTCTTGTGGGCCTTTTCTTGGGCTGGCATTTCCCACCAAACACTTGGCCTCCCCCTTAGAGAGGTGCTCAAGTAGCAAGATCCAGTGCCTCCACAACTGAACTATTCATCTTCAATCCTAAACCTGCCGTTGCTCCTATACATTTCTGTTAACCGTGCCACAGCTGTCTGACTGACAAGGTGCACAAGACCAGAAGCATCCCAGCTTCCCTCCCTCCTGACTTTCCACGTCCAATTAGTTGCCAAGATTCATCAGTTCTCCTTCAAGATGATCATTCCCATGTGTTCTCTCTCTCTCTCTATCCTAGTTTAGGACTTCATGAATCCTCAACAAAGATATGATAATAATCTCTTAACTTACATGCAAGGTCTCACTCCCTCTGTTTCTCTGTACTATCCAGATTGGTTATCAAACATTCCAAGGTTCAAAAATTTCAATCCTTTCATGCAACAAATATTAGTGAGCACTTACTAGGCACCAGGCACCATTCTAGACTCTGAAAAGCAGAAGTTCCTGTTGTCATGAAGTTTATATTTTAATGAGGTGGACAGGATGAAACTAAACACATATATACACAACATGCTATGTCATGTTGTGATAATTGCTCTTAAGAGGAATAAAGCAGGTAAAAGTACAGCCCAGGAATCAACAAACACTTCCTGTAAAGCACCAAATAATAAATATTTTAGGCTTTGTGGGCCACATGATCTGTCTCAACTACTAAACTCTGCTGTTGTAGTGTGAAAGCAACCACAGACAATACACGTGAGCCTGGCTGTGTTCCAGTACAACATTATTTACAAAACCAAGCAGTGGTAGTGGTGTGATTTGGCCCACAGGCCATACTCTGCCAACGCCTGGTATAGACTTGATAGCAGGAACATGCTATTTTTTTAAGGGAATCTAAGAATACCTCTTTGATGAAGTGATATTTAAGCCATAAAGAAAGAGACCCTTTATGCATAGACTGTGAAAGAGGATTCCATGCAGAGGGAAGCGTAAGTACTAACGATGGGTGGTGAAAACATGCTTGGGGATGAAGCAAGGAAGCCAGGGTATCTGGGGCTAAGCAAGCAAGGGGGACAGAGCTCACAGAGTATCTTCCATGGACACCCTTCGTAATGCCTGGGTTCCACTGTTGCATGTACAACAGTCATGAGTTTTCATGATGGTGCCTTTGATTATTATAATAAAAATATCATGAATATCTGCTATTTTTCTTTGCCCAGCACCCAGTCCCCCTCCCAGTAACACCACCTCAGTTTTCCTTTTGAGAACTGACCCCTTCTTTGTCTCACTCCCCGGCATTTCCCACCGTAGCTCCAGCAGTGGAATATGAACCAGGCCATGCTAACCAGCAGATTCCATCATCCAGGTCATGATGACTCATTCAAGGATGGGCATATGGCCCAAGTCAGTCCAGTCAGAGTAAAAACAAGGACTTTGTTGGATTTATATTCGGAAGGTAAGCCCTCCTCCTGTTCACCAGCAGAGGTGATGACCAAATACAAGACTGGAAAACAGAGCTAAGAGATGGTAAGAGAAAGACAGAGACTGAATTTTGGTCACGTTATTCGAGCCACTGAATCTAGCCTGAAGCTGGCTACCACTGAACTTTTCTACCACACAAGGCAATAAATCTCCCCGCCTCTGGCTTTGAGTTGGATTCACAGAAATCACAACCAAATGAGTCCTGACAGATAAACAAATGCTATTCCATTTGCCAAGAAAGCACTCTCATGTGTTTTTTTCCTCCAATCCATACTCAAGACCTAGTTCAAATACTCCCTTCATTTACAAAGCTTTCAAAATTCTCTCTGGGATACCACCCTACTACATCTAGAATCTGTAATTCTGGAGTCCCTTTGCTTCTATCCTTCTAAGAAGCTTGTTTTCTGCTTGGGCTCTCACATATTGGCATGTGTGTTTCATCTCCCTGATAAGATACCTCCCTGAAAGAGTAGGAACATTAACCACTTCATCTCTATATCTCCATGACTCCAATAACAGTAAAGATATCTTATATATAAATGTACATGTGCATTTGTGTGTGTGTGTGTGTATACACACACACACACACACATATATTTAATGAATAAACACTACTAAGAACACCCTACTCTTTTCATCATAATTATCAATTACCAGGCTGCAGTACAGGGTTTCATCAAAAACTAATTCAAAAGGCTAAATGCATCAGACCACATTTAAATTTCTATAAATCTTATGTTAATTTAAATGGCTTTAGATTTAATTTAAAATGTTTTTCAATTGATAGTAATGTAACTTGGATAATTAACATCAAGTGGCATCTAGAGGACATATTTTAAAAAACTAATCTAGAGTATAAAGAGACCTAATTAACAATCAGAATAACATTTTATAATTATGCTTTGTTTATAGGGGCTATAATGTCCAATTCATTGTTCAATGAAACTGGTCACTAATGAAGATCAAAATTATGTTTTCCCTGGCGTCTCCATGAAGATGCCTCTTAGATGCACTGGCTTTTATGTTGCCTACGTTTGCTGCTTTTTAAAGGCCACTGCTGACTGGTACTTAATACCTTTGTTCTGTAATTAAAGTTAAACTATACCATGCCTCATCCTGCATGCTAATTTTACACCTTTTTGGTTATTAAATGAACGGGCTTGGCTATAAACTTAAATTCTCTTGTGTAAGACCTAAATAGATACCTTTGTAATATGGAAAACCTAAGGTTGACAAAGACATTGATGCCCATGGGAAGAAAGACAGGGCCTGGTACCTGAATGAAAGCAAGGCCCTGAAGCCTAGGGGCATGGAGGCCCCGTGTGGAGAGTTAGGGAAGTAGGTGCTGGAGAGGTGGGGAGTGTGACAGGGCGATTGGTAAGTTCAGCTGCAAGTGATGAAGTGAAAGTGATGGAGAGACATCCATGCAGAAAAGTCCAGGTTTTTGGAAATGTGGAACTACAAATGAGAAGACCGTTCAAGGCAAATACAGATTTGAGGGTCACCTGAAAAGGGCAACTATTGAAACTGTAAGTAAGTATGGGATTTTCCATAGAAACGTGAAAAAAGAAAACTAAGGACTGACCCAGGGGCAAGTCCATATGTGGTGCCGGGAGTGAATCCACGTCCCTGAGTAAGTGAAAGAAGAGGTAGCGAAGGAAGTGGAGGAACAGTTACAGATGTGGGAAAACTGTGGGAAGAGCGGCGTCTCTAGAAGCCAGAAACGAGGGGAATAAGTGGACAACTGTGGTCCAGTTCTCTTCGCCGCTCAGTATGACGCAACGTGCTATGGAGTTCAGGGAAGTTGAAGCTCACTGTGACAGAGGTCATCAGGCACAGTGGGTAAGACCGCCTGGATTCAGATCCTGACTCTGCCAGTGTCCCTCTGCGGAACTGAGGACAAAGTTCACAGCACTCTGTGCCCCAGTTTGCCCCTCTATAAATCAAGGTGATGAGCCAGGTTCCTCTAAGATTGTGCTGTGGATCCAATGCATTTACTCATGGCAAGTGACCGGCATCTTGCACAGAATAAGCCCTCAGTGTGTGTTTGCTCTATTTATATTGTAGCTTTTCTGGAGCAAAGTGGAACAAGCTGAACCTGAACTCAAATGAGAGCTACCAGCAAAGTGGTGGCAAAATGATTGAGCTGTGACTGTCTTAGGTCAGTGTTCTTTAGCCTAGCGGTCCCCAACCTTTTTGGCACCAGGAACCGGTTTCATGGAAGACAATTTTCCACGGACTGGGGAGGGGGGCGATAGTTCAGGGGGTAATGCGAGCGATGGGGCGCGGCAGATGAAGCTTGGCTCACTTGCCCGCCGCTCACTTCCTGCTCTACAGCCTGGTTCCTAATAGGCTGCGGACTGCTAGAGGTCCGCAGCCCGGGGGTTGGAGACCCCTGCTTTAGCCTACATCAGAATCACCTACAGCTTACTGGCCCTACTCCTGAGTTTCTGATCAATAGGTCTAGGGTGGAGCTTGAGAATTTGCATGTCGAACAAGTAGACCATAGCTGATGCTCCTAATTTAAGGACCATGCTCTGAGAACCACTGTCTTTGAGTGGAAGGAAAGACCCTACAATTTTGGGAATTCAACCCAGGCCTTCAATCCCTATCTTCAAAAGGTATTTTCTCTTCTGACCCTAGCTGTGTTCAGGAAATCTACCAGTCCAAACTTAACTGATATCTGAACACTCCTACAAGTCCTAAGCCAATCTCTGAGTACCTTCTTCTATGAACATACGAGGGCTAGGTACAATTTTAGAACTTGATGGGTTCCCTGAAGTCCAAGTGGAACAGCGAAAACCATCACTGACACAACAGTCAGCACGTAGAGTGCTGACCTTGTACCAATCACTGTGCTGATAATCGGTACATATACTGTACCATCTACTTCTCCGAACTCCTGAGAGAGTCAGGCATTATTACACCATGTCACAGAGTAGAAGGAAGCCTAGAAAGGGAAAGTGACATATCCCAAGGCACTGGCTGAGGAATGACAGAAACCGAGATTAAACCTGTTCTCTCGACCACTCAACTACACAGCTCTTGCCTGCTCTTTTTACCCCAGGAAACATGTGCATTATGAAACGTCAGCAACTGCTGTCTGCCTACATGATTCCTCCGTATCTTTTCCAGGATAAAAGTTTCCAGATAATCGAACTGTTTTTATGAGGTATGGCTACTAGTCCTTTAGCCAGACTATTCAGTGTCCTTGGAGTGTGCCCAAGGTAGTCATTATCCTGAAAACTGAATAGGTGGGTGTGGTTATCCAGAGAGGAGTATAAACAATTGTTCTGATCCCATGGGTTAAGCAACTGTTTCCAAGAGACATTATCTCCTTAGGGTTATTATTATCTTCTACTGCATGTTCTTACTCAGCTATCAACTAACATTACTGATTTATTTGACAGATGTTTCTTCCTGTTTTCATTCATTCTTACTTCCACTCTTTATTGTATTCCTCTCTCTTTGTTTTATACGTGTAGAAACTAAAGCTTAAAGAGAAAAATAGACTTGGATAGGGTCACTCAGATTGTAAATGCTTGAGCAAAGATTCAAACCCAGCTATGTTAGATTCCACCACGAAATATGCAACCAGATTCCAACCTCACAAGAGTTTGAGCAGTCTGATGACTCAAAAAGACAAACTTCTCATTAAGCTGAAAATGAAATTGCCTAAACTTCTCCTTCGACACCATATGGCTGAATCCCAGATGACAGGAAGCTCATTTCTGCAACACACTAGGCTCATTTCACTGAGTAGGTTGATGTGAGATTTGTGGGGTGGTCATTTCCTCTTCTTTTCAGCATCGGTAGCAGCAGTGGTATTTATTATGATGCTTCCTTTCTACATTTTTACACAAAAAAGCAAATGCTTCTGATGATGGATAGAGACAGATTTTATCCTAAATCATTCTGTAAGTGAAATGTCACAAGCACAAGAAACAACAGCAGCAAAATTACCCACCTGCCTTCAAGTGACCAAATGCTACAATCGTCTTCCAATCCTTAGTTTTTGTCACGATAGGGGAGGGGGGGAAGTTCTTAACTGATACCATCATAGAGTTTTGTACACTGGGATGAAACCACAGTGTTTGGACATGTAAAATATCTGTATCTTTGCAAAGTCAGATTGTAAAGCAGTGAGGTGACTCACGAAGCCCCAAAGACTGATGGGAAGTGCCAAACACCATTTGTACAAAATGATCTCGGCATGAGGTACCATCACTTTTTCCCCTGGGCAGTTATTTTAGAACTGGTAGAGCAAAAGACTCTTGACTAAGAGGATAGCTTAACGTTTCTGCATTTTTTCCCCCCAAAACTTAGAACTAACATAGAAAGTGCCATTTCTACGAATAATAGAGAAAAACATTCATTGTGAGAGTTGGCAAAGGTCTTAGAACTACATTTATGTGTAGCCATGTGCACGGAGGGTGGAGCCCACAGGCAAGGATTTGAACATCAGTCCCACCACTTACTGGTACTTGATCTTGGCAAGTTTCTTCACCTTTTCAAGCCTTAGTGTACTCATCTAAAAATGGGACCAATTTGAGGAGGCAGCAAAGTATAGTGCTTTAATGTGAAGCAGTCTATATTCAAATACCTGGCTGGGAATCCTGGCTCTCACCCTTTACCATGGCTCACCCCTCCCCATAGCTCAGTTCCGTCATCTGTAAAATGGGGATGGTAAAAACAGTGCCTGCCTCACAAGGTGTTGGTGAGGTCTAAATGCAATAATGCACCTAAAGCATCCTACTTGGATCATGGCAAGTGGTCAGTAGACTTTACCTTTTTTTCTTTTAAAGACTATCTACTTAAGGGGTTTTAAAAATAAGTTCTAAGAGGTCTCCCAAGGACAGAGTGGGGGGCGGGGAGAAAGAAGCTATACAGCTTAACCTTTATGCCTTAAAATCCCCATCCACAACCCAGAGCAGTGCTGTTCTTTTTTTTTTTTTTTTCTTTTTCGGTACGCGGGCCTCTCACTGTTGTGGCCTCTCCCGTTGCGGAGCACAGGCTCCGGATGCGCAGGCTCAGCGGCCATGGCTCACGGGCCCAGCTGCTCCATGGCATGTGGGATCTTCCTGGACCGGGGCACGAACCCGTGTCCCCTGCATCGGCAGGCGGACTCTCAACCGCTGCGCCACCAGGGAAGCCCAGTGCTGTTCTTTTATACATTTTATTGATTGGGGTTTGGTATGAAATTTTATTTGTAAAAGTTTCTGTTGCTAAGTTTTAAAAAATTGTTTGAAACTTCTGCTCTAGACAGCTCTCATTTTACAGATAGGAAAAAGCAAGGCCCTGAAAGACAAAGGAATTGTTCCATCCCAGTGAGCACCTGACCAGCGATTAGACCGCCCCTGGCTCGCTGCCTCTGCACCCGGCCCTCCCATGCCATTGAGCTCTGTCAGGATGGCCACTGCCATCTTCTGACTGTGCTGAGCCTGATGCCGGTCAGAACGATGCTGACGTTTTGACACTGACAGAGGAAAGCATAATGGGGCCAGTAAGAGTGATAGGGGAGTCAGGGGTAAATACAGGTGGGACAGTAGAGGGTGAGTGTGTGTGCGGGGTGTGTGCGTGTGCGTGCATGTTCACGTGTGTTATTATGTTAGGCACTCAAGATCCACTAAGTATGAGAGGCTGGTGGAACAGCTAGATGAAAAGCAAGACCTAGAACTCAGGGAAGATGCCAGGCCTGGGGATGGAAACTTAGGAGTCATCTAGCAAGAAAGTTAGATATGAATGTGTATTATATCAGATAGAGAGACAGACAGACAGGCCAGACAAGCTGATGGACTGAGGGTGGAGGTGATGAACAGAAGGAAGACAGCACTAATAGAGAAGAAAGAAGATGCAGGGTGCAACTAATAATGTACACAGCAAATAATAAGTTCAAGTACAAATAACATAATAATTTAAGTTAATAACATCTAGCACTTAGTGAACACTTCCTATTTTTAGCCAACTTACGAACCACTTTCCATAGATTATTTCATTCAATCCTTCCAGTCTCAGAAGGTAGATACTTCTATTACCCCCATTTTATAGATGAGCAAAACACAGATGTAGAGAGGTTAGCTAACTTGCTTTAGGTCACACAGCTATTAAAGGACAGAGATAGCATTAAAAATATAGTGGGTTAATTCCAGAGTCTGAGCTTTTAACTGGTACTCATAGAGAGCAAGAGAAGGAAAAGCAGGATTAGTATTAATAGTAGCATGAGTATTAACAGCAGCAGCACTGAATGAGTACTGTTTTGTGCTCGGCACTGTGATAAGTGTGTATAACATGACCTAACACAATCTGATTGAGCCCTAGGGAGAACTAGAGGAGGTAGGTGTTCTTAGCCCAATCGAGCAGAAAAGGAAACTGGTTCAGTGATGTTGGTAATTTGTCTAAAATCACACAGCTAGTAGGTGACAGAGCCGGATGAAAAGCTAAGTTAGCTCCAGTACCAGAACTCTTAAACCACCCTGCTAGACCATTTCGGTGTCCAGCCAAATTCAATGATTCCAATAGTGGAAGCAACAGAGAAATTCCTGTTTTTACAAATAAATCCTTGGGTCCTTACAAAAGAACTTCTAATTCAGTTAAGTCATGCTTGGATCCGTGAACCTGAACTTTTCAGAAGTTCCCTACATGATTCTTAATTTACAGCCAGGTTTAGTAATCACTGTAACAACGTATACAAGTCTTGACTGCTTACTGCAGGACTGCCAACCTGTGAGGATTAGTACATTTCTTGGTATGAGCACACATCGCCACCTGAAGCTTGATGATGGCGGACGTGCCACAAAGACTCACGATTTGAGAAACTTTTAAGGTGGGGCCTGGGAGGTTCATCATCCTTGCTTTGAGAGAGTAAAATTACCTTTACAGGTAATTAGCCAAAATCACTCTTATAGACACCATTTAACTTTTCCTCGAAAATGTACACAGTAGCATTAAACCAGTTCAATGACTGAAGTTTACTTACCTAAAACTCTTAACCTCTCAGCTCCTACTACCACTTCATTGCTATCTGCAGAGAAGAGCAATTTTCCAGAAACTGTCTTTACCTCGAACTTGTTGCCATAAGCTTCTACAGCTTTTGGCCCTAGAAGGGGGAGAGAGGGAATACGTTAGTTCCGTTGCATTCCATTATAAAGAGCTTTTCGCAGAACAGATACATCTGACAAGATTGTATTGGACTTTAATGTAAATGGATTGGTTTTCAGAAGCTAGCTGTGACAATTAGCCGCATGACTCTAGCCATGTCTTGTCAATTACTTTTAATCATACGCTCTCCAGCTAGGATTTTAAAAACCATTCTGTCCTTCCTCCAAACTAATGCTTGAGTGAGATTTCCCTCAGCTAACCAGCAAATTACTTTCAAATACTTGTAGATTTTGGCTTGCGTTTATGAAAGCACAAAATACTCACCACCTCTTGAAGGACCGGCATATCTTTGGCCAGCCCTACTGTTGGAAAGGGCACCTTTAAATTCAGCTGAAATCTGCCTCACTCTTTCTACCCTTGACCCGCTGGCTGCATTTGACACCAGACAAGTATATAAGTCATTTCTTGACAGAAGAGGCTATAATATCTTGTTATTAATTGCCTTGAAAGTTACTGAATCTTTCATGATAGAATTTCATTCAATAAAAAATAAATTTTAGAGGTTTTATCATATCACAACAGATACTCTTCTTGAAGCTGAGGCTATAGTAGCGGCAAAAGGAAGACAAAGTCCCTGATCCCTTAGCACTTACCTGCTGATAGAGACAGACAGACAGACATTTAAACATGTGTTAATAAATCAACCAGAAAACTGCAGAGAGCTTTAGGTATTATGGAAAAAGTAGAACAGGTTAGTGTTAGAATTCTTAAAACAACAACAACAACAACATAGAGCTACCTAAATACCTGAAGTTCAGAAGGCTCCAAAAAGCTAGACCACAGAAGTGCATCAGAATAACCTGGGGGTGTCATCATTCTCAATGACAATAGCCGAGATCAAAAAGGAATTTATCTTTTGGACTGGAAATTCACATAGAAAAATATTTGAGGGTAGAGTCCAGAAAGCTTATATTTTTTCCAAAACTGCCCAGGAGATTCTGATATAACTGTCCCTCAGTATCTGTGGGGGATTAGGTCCAGGATACCCCTCGGATATCGAAATCCATGGATGTTCAAGTCCCTTACATAAAACGGTGTGATACTCGCATATAATTTATGCATATTCTCCTGTATACTTTATTTATTTTTATAAATTTAATTTATTTATTTATTTATTTTTGGCTGCACTGGGTCCTTGTTGATGCGCACGGGCTGTCTCTAGTTGCGGCGAGCGGGGGCTACTCTTCGCTGCGGTGTGCAGGTTTCTCATTGTGGTGGCTTCTCTTGTTGCGGAGCACGGGCTCTAGGCGCTTGGGCTTCAGTAGTTGTGACACTCAGGCTCAGTAGTTGTGGCTCGCAGGGTCTAGAGTGCAGGCTCAGTAGTTGTGGCACACGGGCTTAGCTGCTCCGCAGCATGTGGGATCTTCCTGGACCAGGGCTCGAACCCGTGTCCCCTGCATTGGCAGGTGGATTCTTAACCACTGCGCCACCAGGGAAGCCCCTCCTGTATACTTTAAATTATCTAATTACTTATGATACCTAATACAATGTATGCTGTGTAAATAGTTGCAAATACAATATAAATACTATGTAAACAGTTGCCAGCATGGGACAAATTCAAGTTTTGCTTTTTGGATCTTTCTGGAATTTTTTCCCCCATATGTTTCTACCTGTAGTTGGTTGAATACAGGAATGTGAACTCGTGGATATGGAGGGCCGACTGTATAGCATTTTTGTTTCCTTCTAGTTATTTTTCAAGGCAGTGTCACTTATTAGTAAAAAGTAGTAGTGAAAGGGCCCTCAGTGCCTTCTAGGCAAAGATCACTAGGAACACACTTGGAGTTGAACAAGTTGGGTTTTCAACTCATTGCCGTGAGAGAGAACACACACCCGTGGGGAACCATAGGGCTTCTCAATAAGAAGAAAGAACTTATTACAGGATCTGGCCTTATAATAGGTTATTCGGAGGCAGGGTTTAAGGAAGCAAGGTTTCATTCTGGATTACATGCTGTCAGGTACTGGGAGTAATTTTACGATTAGCATCTTAGTAAATCTTATCTAGAGTAGGGAAGACCAGAGCAACGCCAAACTGTAATGGATAAACAAACAGTAGTCATTCATATTATAGGGGGAGAGGGGGAAGTCTGGTGATTCCTGTGGTTTGGATAAAAGTTTCTATTTTTCATCTATGTTCAGACATGATCAGGGTGGTGTTTGCTTTTTGCTTTTTCTCCATCCTTCATGGCCATGAGTGGCCTTGTCTGGTGTTGATGTTCTGTGAAATTATTTATGTCCACACAGAACACCAACGCTTGGCTGCTAGAGCCCGGCCAGCCCCTGGATGTCTGGGGCCGCTTTCCTCTTTGGCAAGGCTATCACACTAAGAATCAGAAGACAAAAATTATGTCCCAACTCTCTCATTTTCTGGTAATGTGACTTTGGGCAAATCATTTGATCTTTCTGAACCTCATTTTCTGCATCTGCAAAACTGTGCTACTACCATCGATTCTATCTATCGCATAGAAAGGTTAAAAGGACTGAATTATACTGTGTTCATAAAGAGAAATTTGTAGGCAGAAAAGAGTTGTGACATGTAGGGGACTGATCTTGTGATTATCATCGCCATTGGGATCATAACCATCGCCATTTTTCTAATGTAATGGTCACAACACATTGAAACGAACAAATGGTGACCATCTCTGAGTGAACTTCCCTCATTCGCATCATCATGTCAATTCAGCAAAACTGATCTCTTGCCAGTACATCCACACTGGTCCTCTGACAAAAAGAAGCACACTGGAAAGGCTCTTTAATGAGTGGGGGATGGAAACAGCAGACAGAGCACACATTTCCAAATGGTGGGGGACCTGGACATTGTCTTCTTTGACTGCCTTCACGCTGTACGTGAGAACAAGTGAAAGCAAAGCCAAGGGCTCCCTCAAGGTCACCCAGCGAGCTAATGGCAGACCTGCATCTGGAACTGTGCCCTAGGAATCATTCCATAGCAGAAAAGGGATGTTTATTTGTCTAGAAAGGAAAAGGATGCTGGGGCAATTAGGAGAGGAACTTTTGGAGGATGAAAGGGATTAGGAAGCTGGAGACAAGGAAGAGAGAAATCCTGAAAGAAGAGACAGGTGCAGTGAGGGCTTGGGATTACGTTGCTTAGGGAGGGCTAAGATGTAGCTGTCTTCTTGGTCACAAGAAACCTTCAGTAAAATCTGTATTACTTGGCAATGCTTTGAGGTTGTTACCTTTTCTTTTTAGGGGGGAGACTGGAGATCAGGAGGTCTAGTGCTAATGAATGAATGAACGAATGAGGGAATGAATGAATGATCTCAGGATGGCCATGGGGTGAGCACAATGTGCCCACTCTGGATCTAGTCAGATATGGCGGTATGACTTGTGGACACAAATGCTTGGACTTTGCTTTCATGGACTTGGGCAATACCATGAGACACACCCCTGAGGCATCAAGAACACTGGTCTGTGTGTAAACTAAGTTTACTCTGAACTTACGAATGGTGTGTGAGATACAGGAGCGTGTACTGAAGAGACTGCAGCCATCAGAGGACACAAGACACCATTAAGTTATCTTGCTTTTCAAGGCTTCTGGGAATACAACATGGACTTTACCAGCGACGGAACCATTTGGGTATATAAAGCTCAGTAGTTGGTAGTTTTAGCCAAAACCCCACAGAGCAACTGCTGGCTCCATGGTGCAGATGGCTTGTCCTTTTGTTGATTTCACCTGGGGCTGCCAAAGCTCCTTGGACATGATGAAATCTTTAAAAAAAAGATTCTACAAAGAAATGTAAATGGAGCTGGAGACCTGCGTTTGCTCAGGAGGTCTCTTGGTGAGCTAACTTCCTCTCCAGGATGGAAAAGATCGTTATTTGTAACCTGAAACTAATCTTCAATTAATCCCTTTCTGTGCACAGTAGTGTACGTGTGAAGCACCTCCTTATCTAATCTCCATCAGGATGCACTGGCCATCTCCCAGGCCTGCCAATGCCATGAATCTGGGAGCTAGAAGGACCTGGGGGCCGTGCAGTCTAATTTCTTTCCTCAACTCCCTTGATCCTGGGGACTTTCCCCACTCTGGCTAGATGTCGTGTAAGACTTCTACAACTTTCCTCCTTGCAGGTCAGAGGGTTCCCTGTTTGGACCTACTACTGAGATGATAGTAAATCAGCAGCAGCATGAGTCAGGTATGCCTGTGTCGCCTGGCCTGGGAATTTAACCATCATTTAAAACATTGTTTCCCGTGAAAAGATTACCTGAATCGCTAACACTGGAATTTCTTCTGGGCTTTTGAGACATGATCACTAGGTAATAAGCAGGAGAACTCTTGAATCCTCAGGACTGCCATAGTAAACCCGGTCGCTTAGGCAAAATGATTTGCTGTCAGGTAAGTCCACCACTAAGTGTACCGGGCCTGAGGATACTTTCTCCTGGAACTGCTCTGTGCTTTCCACCACGTGCATCAATGTAAAAGGAGAACCCTGAAGGGAAACTTTAGGGGTGATCGTGCATGGGTGTATGTACTGGGAATTCTGTTTGAACGTACGTACTATCCTCTCTAGAAGGCATCTTGAAAGGTTGCTGCCGGCTGG
This sequence comes from Pseudorca crassidens, assembly GCF_039906515.1. Taxonomy (NCBI): domain Eukaryota; kingdom Metazoa; phylum Chordata; class Mammalia; order Artiodactyla; family Delphinidae; genus Pseudorca; species Pseudorca crassidens. The sequence goes on along the minus strand of NC_090298.1, from coordinate 132,273,852 downwards.
TGTTAGGATGGCTTTCTGCCCATCTCGTTTAATATTAGCTACCTTGTGCCTTACTTTAAGAGGTAGGGATGGGGTCTCAGCTCCAGGGGCCTGCCCTGGTCAGGGGAGACAGAAAGAAGATGGGGAAACAGAGAGGCAGTAGAGAGGAGAGAACAACAGAAGAGGAAGAGAGAGAGAAAGAGGAAAGAGGCGAGAGAGAAGGGGGAGGCAGAGGGAGACAAAGGGAGATGGAGAGAGGGGGAAGGAAGAGGGGGTGAAGGAGGAGAAAAGGGTGAGTCGGAAGAGAGAAGCAAAAGGAGGAGGTGGGGGGAGAAGGAGGGGGACAGAAAGACTCTTTTCCTGAGTAACAGTCATTCGTCCGGTTCCAGCTTTATCAAAACAAAATCTCTCAAGTCAGCCAAATCTCCCACTGCAAATAGATGGCAAATGATCAAATGATCAGGCTAAATAGGTCCCTTTTGAACGCGGGAATCTGGGAGCTGGAGGTCGGATTTATTTCCCTCCTGGAGGCAATTTTCACGCACACTGCTTAAATCATTGCTTACTGAAGCTGTTTATTTAATTATTTAGCATCGTGACTGCGGGCCACATGTTAGAGCAGTGAGGCCGCTGAGCTGGGCGCGCGCTGGAAGAGCAATTTTATGGATTACGGGCTCTGCCACAGCTGTTCCTCCAGTGGGAGCCAGTCCAGGTCACCCACCAGCTGTGGCTCTCCAGACGTACACATCTGGTGGCGGGAGAGTGAGGCTCTTTCCCCAGCGAGACTCTGGGCACAAAGGCATCTGCCTCCCCGTGGCATTGGGATTAGTGGGGCTCCAGATGTTTTAGTGCCAGTAATGTTTCAGGACATTTGGGCAACTGGCTTCTCGAAATGTCCATCTGTATACATTTCTTTCAGCCCTGAAGACAAACAAATGGCATCTTCTGCCTGCAAGTGTAACAATGCCGTTCAGACATAGCCCCCCTTTCCCCTTCTGCCGTGGAGGTGCATGACAGCTCCTATTTACCGCTGCTCATAACCTACAGAGGGGCACCGGTCATACCACCCAGCGTGTTACCACGACCATGAGGCCCATGTTCATCATTAGAGTCATTATGGTGAATAACCAACTCTTGTTTAAATTTCAGCACTGTGCAGCTTAAACCCCACTGGGTGTTTTCCACGGCTGTTAGGAGCAGATCTGCGCTATGAAAAGGAACTACACAAACATATTCAGTCGGGGTACATCTGCATCTCGCAATTGAGCTAGGTTCAAAGTCAGCACGTTCGGCAAATATGGCATGGATTCAAACTATCATTACAAATCCCTTTTACAACCCATAAAGTACGATGTGCATGGTTCTGTGTATACTGTGCTCGCTTCCAGTTAATACGACACAGCCAGCTTTTCCTCTGGCACTGGAGCACAGAGCTTTCCTGTGGTTGAGCAGCTGGTGTTTAGGGGCCATGCTACATGAAAAATAGTTTATTCTTTTTCCCCACCCCCTAAACGAGTATCATCAGATTTGCATAAGTTAAATGTGTGTATAGGATGAGACTCTGCCCTTGAGTAGCATCAGGGAACACATGCTTTGTTCTCTTTTCCGACACTGTAAATTGTGCGAGCAGACTTTCCCTTCTTTAGATACATCACGTGGTGTTTCATTCCACCTTCCATTGTATGTTTTTTGAGCGCTTACCGTGGACCAGACACTGCTAAGTTCTTTCTTTTCTTACCTGTTATCAGCTGAGTTAGGACTTTAGTCTGTTCGTTGAGGATGTTCACTGTAACATTTCTGGCAGATTTGAAGTACAGGGCGTTACCCTGTAATAAGAAAATTAGAGAAACATATGAAAATGGCAGCAGATTTTTTTTTTCATTATAGGTTATTACAAGATATTGAGTATAGTTCTCTGTGCTATACAGTAGGTCTTACTGTTTATATATTTTATATATGGTGGCAGCAGATTTCTAAACAAAACTGTAATCCCCACTCCCCACGGGGCTGAGCTGATCTTAGCCAAGTTCTAATTGATGTATCTTTCTCTGAAAATTCTAAATGTTTAACGATCCCCACATACATGATAATTAATTGGCATTCAATCAGAATGGATTTTCCCCAAAGAGACACACAGATAGACACACTCCAAAGAGATTTCATACACACACACACACACACACACACACACACACACACGTTTGTTGAATCAAAGACAACAAGGACACAGAGCCCTTTAGATCTTACTGTAGATGTTAGTTAGCTCTGGTAGACGGAATGATCAGGAGTGAATGATAATCTCCTACTCTCACCCTTTCTAGTTCACAATTTCTCCAAAGAACTATGCAGAGTTCTTAGTGGAGAGGAAAATGCTTGTGGAAAACACTCCAGGTTTCCCCCTCCAGCAGGTCCACTGGCTGTGACAGTCCAGGTGCTCCTCAGAAACATGGAAATCTTTTTGTAGAATGTTTGCCACGCATGGATACAAACCCCAGGAGGATCGAGCATCTCCAAGGTGGCCTCTGCCTCCCCTTTCTTCCTTTTCTTTCTCCAGATTTCTTTTCCTCCAGGCATCCTGTGCCTTCAACCCATCTCCCTTTAATCAAAAAGGGCACCTGATCCCCCTTCCACATGGTGGCAGACATTTCTGAGAATGACTCAGAACACAGGCTGGCACACCTTTTCTATAAAGGGCCTGATAATAAATATTTTAGGTTTTGTGGGACATATCATCTGTGTGTTAACTATTCAAATCTTCTGCTTTAGTGCAAATGAGCCATAGACAATACGTAGACAAACAGCTAGGGCTGTATTCCAGTAAACCTTCCTTCGTGGATAATGACATTTTGATTTCATATCATTTTAAACTTAATATAATCTTATTTTGTCATAAAATATTACTCTTCCTCCCCCTGTCTTTCCCCCACCAAACATTTAGAAATGTAGAAACTATCTCGGTTCACTGGCCAGATGAGAACAGGCAGAGGGCTGGATGTAGCCCATAGGCCATATTCTGCCAACCCCCAGCTTAGACATTCTTCCTTTCTTGGAGTAAACTAAAGCCATAAACAAAAGGACGAATCTCTGACAAAACGTGTCAGTAACCAGATGGTTATTAGGAAGAAGAATGTAGGTAGTCAGCCTTGTCTTTCCAAACCCTCATTACCACATGGCATGTACCTGCCTGAAAATTCAGTTAAACCACTATGAATTGAGTCCCAAATACAGAAAAACCATTGCGCCACGAGTTGTCAGGAAAATGAAGATAGGAAAGACCCTCTTCACCTTCAAAGTCTTACATTCCAGTGGGGACAATGACGCAGCACACACACCTACAATACCAGGCAGAGGACCGTAAGGGTGATAAGACAGCAGCAGTGTGCAGGAACTTTCCTGAAGGGTGAGACTGTTCCTGGCTTAAGGCTGTGGAGTGAGACGCAAAGGGGAAGACCGTGCTGAGCTGAACCTGGAACAGAATGTAGATAGGCTTTTCCGAAGATGGAATGAGAAAATGAGGACGGTTGTGGGCTGACTGTCTTATGTCTTTTTTCTTCGAAAACAGGTGATTCATGGGCCCAGCCCAGGGCCTGCAGACGGTGGAGTGGCAGAGCTGTGCTGACAGGCAGCTCGGGCCAAGGTCTGAGGTAGTTTTCACGAGCGGAGAAGACGGATGGGGAGGCCACCACCAAGGCGTTTTCCACACACTGATGGTCTAGAGCCGTGGTCCCTCTCACCCGAGGTTAACTGATAAAATGGATAACTGACCCGCTCAAGCCCTGAGAAACCAGTTAACCTTGGGTGAGAGCTCTTGTCCTACTGTTGAGGAGAGAGAGAACTTCTGCCACATCTGGGCAACCACTGATTCACTGTGCCCCTCCCCCACCCCCCCGTAGCTTGAAATTAAAATTTTGCCTGATGAATAAAGGTTTTTTTTAGTTCTGTTTTGTTTTTTGCTTATTACTTGGATCAGGGAAGAAGAAATACATTGAATCTAATATTGACACAGTTTTTTTTTTTCCCATCCCTTAGGAAACAGATATTAACCTAAAATAGTTTCCTTGCCATTGCTTCTGGCAGGGCTTAACTGTGCTACTTCAAACTTACAAACAATTCAAGCAATGTGAGAATTCAGAACCTGGAACCTGCCTAGGAGGATATAGGTTTCTAGAAGTTAAAGCACTAACTCTTCATATATTGAGCAACCTGGCACTGCAGAGAGAGGGGTGACCCGGAATCAGACAACTGGATAAGCTCCATGGCCACTGACCAGTGTGCGACCTTGAGCAAATCACTTCATCATTCTGTGGTTCATTCTCTGCAACATCGATAGCAGCAGCAGCTCAGGGCTGACATAACTGAGCCTCTCTATGAGCCACGCACACAGTAGGAGCCCTGGAGTCAAGCTACCTAGTTTCCGAGCTCCACTCCACCACCTCCCAGTTGGGTGGCTTTGGGCAAGTAACTTAAGTGCTGTAAGCCTCAGTTTCTTGATATGTGATGTTGCACATATTATTATTAAATTATTAAAAGACACATCTTATTAAAATTATTAAATTCTCTAGGTAATGAACTGTGTTCCAGGCACACAGTTAAGTCCTCTGTAGTTGGTAGGGTTAGGGGAGGGGGCAGACAGGGCAGGTTAGTGACAGAGGCAGGAAGAGGGAGAGGGGGAAAGAGAGGAAGAGGAGGGGGGAGGGGGAAAGGATGGAGGAGGAAAAGGCTGACCTTTCTTTGTATTACCTATTCCTTATAACCTATCTGTGAACTAAGTCAGGGGTATCCTCTACATCCAATATTCTGTCTCCAGATTTCAAAGGATCTCCCTTTAGTGGCCGGTTCACTATTATCTTTCAAATCCCAGTATCTTCAAACGTATCTGCCTGCCCTTAATATTCACAAAATTCTATTGAGGAAAAAAAAAAAACCTCTACAGCTTTGATCAAGGTTTGTAGCAAGAGATAAAATAAAGCCAGCCATTCCCTTTTATTGCTAGATCAAAAGATTAACATACAGCATTAATTGGTCTGTGATGCTTAACACGCTGGGAAACAGTCTTTGCTACATGAGGGTTTAAACAAAGAGCCTCATTCCAGCCTGGGACATCTTGCTATAACCCTCCCATATACAGTACCTGAAAACAGAAAGATCACCAGGAAAAAAGCACAAACCACCAGTTAACAAACTCTGACTCAGCTGGGTCAGGGCCATTTTATTTGGCTCTCTGGCTCGCTTTACTGAGGTTAAACCAGGAAGCAGCAGCCAAGCGAAGCATCCTCTGCAGTCTCTGTGGTATCAGAACCAGTAGGGGAAACACTTTATGAGGAGAGGCTAAATTCTGCTCTCTCAGCTGCTTCTCTGTCCTGTCTCCCTCCCACTCACCACTGCAGCCTCTGGGCCTGGGGAGGTTAATTTCTGCCACAGGACAGCCTGCTCTGGGGCCAGTGACTTTCACTAAATGACTTCAAGGCAACCATCCAAGGACAAGGGGCTTATGGGGAACCCGAGGGAGGCTCAGCCCCGCCTGGCGGAAAGGAAGGAGTCTGGCAAACCCGAGGGTGTTTGATCATGGTTATCAGAGCTCTGGACCGCAGCAAGTCAGTCTGTGGCCAATCAGCCCAGATTCTCCTGGACACGGGGTGAGGCTGCTTGGGACATGAGGAAGGGGGACACACACCATTTCTCCCACTTTGGGAGATTAGGACACTCCACATCAGGACTCTCCCCAAACAACTAAAGCATGCGGCATTTGGATGGAGAAGAACCCCCATCGTATCTGTTTCTCTAGAGCAGAACATGCAGAACAGAATCACACATTTTCTTGATGACGCAAGACCACTGCAATGAACGTTATTTATCCCACAATGCTTTCCAGGGACTACTGTATGCATGTGGCTATTTGAACACTAAATGGCTCCATCATGCTGACATTTTAAAATTAGTGTATCTGATTTTTTGAAATGTATTATTTGTTCTCATATGAAGGCAGTCCATATAAACATCAAATACTACAAAGCTTATATTGAAGAGCAGTGGTTCATACCTCTCACCACCTTGAAAGCAAGAGCTTTCAACTTGCCAAGATTCTCCTTCAGGTACTTCCCTCCCCATGGCCCAAAATATACTTCTGTGCTATCACTTATCTATCAACTTTAGACGTTATCCACTGAATTTCTCCAATGGTATGGACTCTTCCATGCAATTTTGGTCAAATCAATATTCAGAATCTACATTATTATGATTATGCATAATACTGTCCACAGCTGAGCGAAGTCATGTTCTTTGATTACATTTCCTTTTTCTTTCTTGTACACTTTTTTTTTCTTTTCGTAGAGTCAATAAATGCTTCATTTAAAAAAAATGCTTTATTTTCTACTTTTGTTTTTTTCCTCCTGATGTTGAATCCTTTTTCTTTAGGTTCTATATTCTGGGAAATAACCTCAGCTTTAAGTTCCAATATTTCTGCTGAGTTTTAAAAAAAATTTGACTACAGTACTTGTAATTTTCTTATTTTTTGAAACTTCATTTTATACCATCCCTTCTATGTTTGACTGACACACTACCCTCTCTTAGACGAAATAAAAATGCTCTTTGGAAACTCTGGGTTTCTGGAAGAGTAAATCTTGCCACAGGGAATTGGGGAACTGGCTAATTCAATGGAAAACCTCTAAATGTCAGTATCTGTGTGCAGTCAGTAACTGTGGGCTAGTTTCATCAGAGAGGAATTCTCTAAACTCCTAAACTCTCTAAACTCTTTCTGACATTTCATTGTTAGTGCAAAGAAATGCAACAGATTTCTGTATGTTAATCTTGTATCCTGCTACCATGCTAAATTCGTCTATCAGTTCTAGTAGTTTCTGTGTGGAGTCTTTAGGGTTTTCTATATATATAGTATCACATCATCTGCATATACTGACAATTTTACATTTTATTTTTTTAACATCTTTATGGGAGTATAATTGCTTTACAATGGTGTGTTAGTTTCTGTTTTATAACAAAGTGAATCAGCTATATATATACATATATCCCCATATCTACCCCCTCTTGCGTCTCCTGCCCACCCTCCCTATCCCACCCTGCCAGCTGGTCACAAAGCACTGAGCTGATCTCCCTGTGCTATGCGGCTGCTTCCCACTAGCTCTCTATTTTACGTTTGGTAGTGTATATATGTCCATGCCACTCTCTCACTTCGTCCCAGCTTACTCTTCCCTCTCCCCGTGTCCTCAAGTCCATTCTCTAAGTCTGCATCTTTATTCCTGTCCTGCCCTTAGGTTCTTCAGAACCATTTTATTTTTTTTAGATTCTATATATATGTGTTAGCATATGGTATCTGTTTTTCTCTTTCTGACACTTCACTCTGTATGACAGACTCTAGGTCCATCCACCTCACTATAAATAAAATGAATACATTTTGTTTCTTTTTCTTGCCTGACTGCTGGGTCTAGGACTTGTAATACTGTGTTGAATAGAAGCAGTGAGAGTGGGCATCCTTATCATGTTCCAGATTTCAGAATGAAGGCTTTCCGCTTTTCATCACTGAGTATTATGTTGGCTGTGGGTTTGTCATAAATAGCTTTTATTATGTTGAGATACGTTCCCTCTATACCCACTTTGGTAAGAGGTTTTATCATGAATGAATACTGAATTTTGTCAAATGCTTTTCCTGTACCTATTGAGATAATCAGGTGATTTTTGTCTTTTCATTTGTTGATGTAATGTGTCACACTGATTGATTTGCATAGGTTGAACTATCCTTGTGACCCTGGGATGAATCCAACTTGACTGTGCTGTATGATCTTTTTTATGTGATGTTGGATTTTGTTGCTAATACTTTGTTGAGAATTTTTGCATTTATTGGGTTGGCCAAAACATTCGTTCAGGTTTTTCCATAACATTCTATGGAATAATCTGAACGAACGTTTCGGCCAACCCAACACGTTCATCAAAGATATTTGCCTGTGATTTTCTTTTTTGTAGCGTCTTTGCCTGGTTTTGATATTAGGGTGATGGCTTCATAGAATGACTTTGGGAGTACTTCCTCTTCTTCAATCTTTTGGAAGAGTTTGAGAAGGAACGGTGTAAGTTCTTCCCCAGTGAAGCCATCTGGTTCTGGACTTTTGTTTTCAGGGAGTTTTTTTGTTTTTAATGACAAATTCTATTTCACTTCTAGTGATCAGTCTATTTCTTCTTTGTTTAGTTTCGGTGGACTGTGTGTTTCTAGAAACTTGCCCATTTCTTCTAGGTTGTCAAATTTGTTGGCATAAAATTGATCATAGTATTCTCTTACAGGTTTTTGTTGTTGTATTTCTGTGTTATTAGTTATTTCTCCTCTTTCATTTCCTATTTTGTTTATTTGGGTTCTCTCTGTTTTCTTCTTGGTGAGGCTGGCCAGAGGTTTGTTGATTTTGTTTACCCTTTCAAAAAATCAGCTCTTGGTTTTATTGATTTTTTTCTATTTTTTTAAATCTCTATTTTATTTATTTTCTCTTTGATCTTTACCATTTCCTTCCTTCTACTGACTTTAGGTTTTGTTTGTTCTTCTTTTTTTTAATTCTTTTAGGTGGTTGTTTAGGTTGTTTGAGATTCTTCTTGCTTTTTGAAGAAGGCCTGTATCACTATGAACTTCCCTCGTAGTACTGCTTTTGCTGCAACCCACAGATTTTTGTTTGGTTGTGTTTTTATTGTCATTTGCCTCAAGGTATTTTTTAATTTCCTCTTTGAATTTCATCATTGACCCACTGGTTTTTCAGTAGCATGTTGTTTAGTCTCTAAATAATCTTTTTTTTTCCTCATTTCTTTTTCTATGGTTGATTTGTAGTTTCATGCCACTGTGGTCAGAAAAGATGCTTGAAATAATTTCTCTCCTCTTAAATTTTTTGAGGCTTGTTTTTTGTCCTAGTATGTGATCTATAGTAGAGAACGTTCCATATGCATTTGAAAAGAATATGTATTGTGGGGTGCTTTTTTTTGATATAATGTCCTGAAAATATTAATTAAGTCTAACTGTTTCATTGTGTCACTTAGGATCTCTGTTGCCTTACTGATTTTCTGTCTAGAACATCTCTCCATAGATGTGAGTGGGCTGTTAAAGTCTCCTACTATTTTTGTGTTCCCATCAATTTCTCCCTTCATGCTTGTTAGTATTTGTTTTATGTATTTAGGTGCTCCTATAGTGGGTGCTATATGTCAATGACTGTAATACCCTATTCTCATATTGATCCTTTTATCATTATATAGTGTCCATCTTTATCTTTATGGTCTTTGTTTTAAAGTCTATTTTGTCTGATATGAGTATTGTTACCCCTGCTTTCTTGTCATTTCCATTTGCATGAAATATCTTTTTCCATCCCTTCACTTTCAATCTACGTGTGTCCTTTGCCCTAAAGTGGGTCTCTTGTAGACAGAATATTATTATCCAATCTGCCACTTTATGTCTTTTGATAGGAGCATCTAGTCCATTGACATTTAAGATAATTATTGATAGGTATGTGTTTACTGCCATTTCGAACCCAGTTTTCCAGTTGATTTTGTATTTCTTCTTTGTTCCTTTCTTTTTGTTTTTCCTTTTGTGGTTTGATGGTTTTCTTCTGTATTATACTTGAGTTCTCTTCTTTCTAGTTTTTGTGAATCTGTTGTATGTTTTTGATTTGTAGTTTTGTTTTTCAAGTATGTTAACCCATTATTATATTTACTTGCTTTAGACTGATAGTAATATAGGCTCAAACACATTTTTTAAAATATCTACATTTTCTTACTACCCTCCCCAGCATTTTATGATTTTTATTTCCTCTTTAACAACTTCATGTTTATCCTTTTGCTGTTCATTGTTAATGAACAGCAAATCAGTTAATCAAAACAGTTAATCATCAAAACAGTTAATTATCACTTTCACACACAAAATTTTTTTTAAATCTATGTACTGACTCATTTAAGTGATTTATTTTCCAGTTGCAATTTTCTCTCTCCTACAGATTTTTGCCTCCTTTCTATTTAGAGAAGGCTTTTCAATACTTCTGGATGGTTTAACTTTGTAGATAACAATCCTCCTATCTTCTGCTAGGCTGGGAAGAGGTACTTCCTAGCTGGGTCAATTGGGGATGGGATCTGGGTATAGATGCTGAGTTTAACTGGTATTTATGCAGATCTTCCAACCAGTCCTTTATGTCAGCCTCACTCCAGAGTGCATCATGACTGTTGTTGGCCCTAGGCACTGTGTCTCAAGTGCTTTGTGGATAAGTAACCCTGTTCCATTCATTCTGGACACTGGCTCTCAATTCATCAGGGACATCTATTTCCAGAGCCTTTCCAGGGCTCTGTATCATGGATCCTCTCTCACTCTATTTATTTATTTATTTTGCTTCCTTCACTGCACATTTGTAGATTCCAGCTCTGCCAGGTCAGCCCCCTCTCATCGACCCACTTTCCATCAGCCCTTTCCATCGTTTTTTCTCTTTCTCTATGACCATGTAAGTTTATTCCTTTTCAGTTTTCTTTTCCATTTACTGTCTTTTTGAATGGGGTTTCTGAATGAAGCAGACTTATCATTTTTCACTGCCATCAATCTGTCTATCTCTAGAGCCACCTCTTACTTCTGCCTTCCTAAGTGGAAAAAGCAGGTTAAACTTGTGTGTAATTCAAGAGCAAATAGTGTCTAGTCCAGGACCCAAGAGCTTCTCTTACGCATTTTGTATATACTGAGTGTCTAGAACATGTTATATATTGTCCTTGGCCCTGGAGAATAGGAAAGGTACGACCTTTGTGTTGGAGTAGCTCCTTGACCAGCAGGAGACTGAGTCAATGGAAAATAACCATGACAACAATGCAACATTCCTTCCATCAAGATCTATGCTCTCCCGGTATGAAGGGCACAGATTTTAATATTTGCTTTTGATGCCAGCCACATCAACACAGCCTGTTCTGAAGTTACTTATCTTCATATATTTTCTTTGCCCTCTGAGGAGCTAAGAGTCTGATCTGGGAATGTAGATAACAAGAGAAAACCCCAAGACAGCACATAAACAACTTCCACATTCAGGGAAGGCTTTCAACTCTCAGTGGGAATGAAGCTCAGAGAAGGAAGGGATCAGCAGGGCTGGAATCCTGAGCCATCTTGCCACCAGAGAATTTTGCTGGCTTCTGCCTTATCCTCCTAACAAAAAGGCACAGCAATTCACAATAGCATAGTATCCACCTAATGCTGACTGAGAACACAGGGGAGCCTGGCCTGTGGAGTAACAGTTTAGAGTGTGAGCTTTGGAGTCAGATTTGGGCTTGAATCATAACTCTACTTTTAGTAACTGTGTGGTGTTGGGTAAATCATTTATACTCTTTGAGACTCACTTTCTATATTTACAAAATGAAGTTAAAGGCTACCTAATCGTGTTGATATGAGAATTAAAAAAGACAGTATATGTCAAGGGCCTAGCACAGTGGCTACTAAAATGCTACATAAACTATAACAAGGAAACAGACAAAACCTATAGCAGGAGGGCTTCTTGGAAAACAACTGATTCTAGGACAGGGGCAAGAAATATGAAAGATGTGCCTGGAACATTTTGTGGTGCCAGAAAGGAATGAAGTGCTCAAAAACAAATAAAAAACAAACAGAAAAACACCCCACAATTATGGGGGAGCATGTCAAAGGGACACAGGAGACAAACTTAAAGAGCTCCCAATGGCCAAGCTGGAACAATGTGAACAACAAAATAAATACTGTAGCACTAAATTATAACCCAAGACATAAAATAAATATCCATGAGTCCATTCTGATATACATAAATGATTAAATAGATAAATGGAACAGAAAAAAATAAATCTCCTATGTAGAAGAATTCCAAACAATTTTCATAGTTAATTCTCTACTCCTTAAAGATGGATTGCACATAGTGACTTCCTTTTGAAGAATACAGCATGAAATAGGGAATAGGAACATCACAGTGGAGAAATCTGACAAATACCCCTTCAGCCAGGTGATGAAGGTCAACATTAACAGTGATAAGTCATGTTGATAGTATACACCCTTGAAAAATGTGAAGAGAGGGACACTGTACCTCTGTGGTCTTCCTCTTAAAAACCCATTACCCTCATCTAATTATGAGAAAAACATCAGACAAATCTTAATTGAGGGTCATTTTGCAAAACATCTGACCAGTACTCCTCAAAATGGTAAGGGCTTCAAAACCAAGGAGAGTCTGAGAAACTGTCACAGCCAAGTAGAACCTAAAGAAACATGACAAATAAACATAATGTGGTATCCTGGATGAGATCCTTGGATAGTAAAAGGACATTACATAAAAACTAAGAAAAATCTGAAAAAAGGATATATTTTAGTTAGTAATAATGTGTCAGTATTGGTTCATCAACTGTGACAAAAGTACCATACCAATGTTCTATACTAGTAATAGAGAAGACTGGCTACGAGATATACAAGAATGCTCTGCATGATCTTTACAACTTGTCTGTATATTTAAACCTTTCAAAAAATTTTTTTAGTGTTTTTTTGGAAAGCTATATTAGGCTGCCAAATTCCAAGATCTAGAACTTTAGGAAGAGACCTCAGAAAGGCACTCATCTCTGCGAAGGCAGGAAGCTTAATACATCATGGACATGTGATTTCACTCTGGGGTGGATCATGTTACTAGAAAATTCTCCCCTAAACAAATTTATTTCCATGGGATTCTATCTTTAGGAATACTAAAATAAACAAGAGTGCACGGGCCTCTCCCAGCCAGTTCTCTATGCACGGCTCTTTATACGCTATCATTCTCCCCTGGTCAGCTTACAGAAAATAGGGTAATCAGAAGTCGCCAGCTTCTTTGTGGTAGGAATCACAATGTACTGGCTGTAGTGATCAATGTTCACTAAAGTTGAAGTATAGTTGATTTACAATGTTGTGTTAATTTCTGCTGCACAGCAAAGTGATTCAGTTATACATACACATACATTCTTTTCTATACTCTTTTCCATTATGGTTTACCACAAGATATTGAATATAGTTCCCTGTGATATACAGTAGGACCTTATTGTTTACCTCTTCTATATATATCAGTTTGCATCTGCTAACCCTAAACTTCCAATCCTTCCCTCCCCCCTGCCCCCTTGGCAACCACAAGTCTGTTCTCTATGTCTGTGAGTCTACTTCTAATAGTAACTCTTGATATGACTAGAAAAATCAAACCGACACAAACTCGTATTTGTCATTAAAATCATCCCCAAAGGTAGTTTGTAAGCTTATCCACAGCAGGCATCCAATGTCTCCATTACCATTATTATTTTAAATAGGATGCTTTAGTTGTCTCTGAATTGATACTTTTAAAAACATGACAAAGGGCTTCCCTGGTGGCACAGTGGTTAAGAATCCGCCCGCCGCCAATGCAGGGGACACGGATTCGAGCCCTGGTCCGGGAAGATCCTACATGCCGCGGAGCAACTAAGCCCACGCGCCACAACTAAGACCTGACACAGCCAAATAAATAAATAAATATTAAAAAAAAAATCTGGAAGGGGACTGCCAGCTTTCCTAGTGTCTGGCACATTCCTGGCACACTCACTAGGCTTTCAATCAATATTTGCTGAATAACTGAATACTCAGATCAAATTAAGAGTCAACTGAGAGTGAGAGTTGTCAACAAAAGAAGTAAATAAATGAAGGCTGACATCAACTCTCAAAGAGAGTTTTCAAAAGGCAAGCCATTAAGCATGGCTGATGTGATAGTGTAAACACAGAAAACTGAGAGTGCTGGGAGGAGGCAGTATAGACCTGTAGTCAACAAATACTTGTTCACCACCTACTGAGTGCAAGGAACCGTAGGTGACACAAATGAGAGTTGAGGCGTTGAGACTTCACACAACAGGGAGAAGCAGGGGCACACATCGCTATCCCCAATTCTTGCTGACCTAAGGGTTAAATTAAGCCCATTCCCCGGGCTTGCAGCACCCATCTGGCACGTGGTATGGAATATGCCCTCTTTCAATTGTCATTTGTTCATTCCATTAACATTTTAAAGATATCTTCTAGGCATAAAGCACTGTGCTATGTACTGAGCAGGTAGCCTCTGCTCTCCTGGAGCTTACCACCCCTAGTAGGGAGGATGGACATGAAGTTAAGAGTTCCGTAAAAGATTATATCATTGCGATTACAACGAGTACAATGAACAGGAAGTAGAAGTGGAAATGAGCACACGCGCAAGGAAAACCTGTCCTAATCTGAGCAGTCAACAAAGGTCTTCCTAAGGGAGAGGCATTTTGGCTGAGATCATAGGTGTGAATGGGAATTAACTAAACCAGAGGAGAAAGAACTTTTCAGACAGTGACAGACATGTATACCGGCCCTGAGGCAGGAGGGAGCTTGGTATATTTAAGGGACAGAGAGAAAGGAAAATGTAGATGGAGCTTAAAGATCAACGAGGAGAGGGAAAAACATGTCCCTCGAGTCTGCCATCAGCTTTGCTAACTCAGCCCGTGCTGTCCTCTGATAAATGGGAATGTTTGACTTTGATGTAAGAAAACTCATTTGTTTCTCCTTAAGGATGGTTCCTTGGGGTTTCATAAAGAAATCCTTTCCTGCCTTAGTTCTTTTTTCATATTCTTTTCTACTCACATTTGAGTTTCACTTCTCATACTAAGTCTTCATTGCCGTTGGAATCTACTTTTGTATACAGTTTAGGTGGGAATACAAATGGAAGTCATTTTCCTTAACGCTCTCTACCAAGAGATTGTTATTTTCCCTGCCAATACGTGGTGCCGCCACTATCCTATATTACTCTCCAAATACACACGAGTCTGTGTCAGAGCCTTCTAGTCTGTTCTACCATCTGTCTGTTCTGGCATCAATACTGTACTCTTCTATTTCTATGGTCTATGGTACATCTAAATATCTGATAGATCCGTCTTCCTTCTTTGCTCTTAGATGCCATTTAAACGATACTGGACTTTCTCCAGAAGTGGGAAGTCATCAAAGGGTTTTAAGCAGCGCAGTAACTGGAGCTGATTTTCATCTAAACATGGTCACTCTGGCTACCTTGTGAGGACTGACAAGAAAGAGGTAACGCTTGATGGGAGAAACCAGGTGAGAAACTACTGCTGTCATCCAGGTGAGAAAGGATGGCAGCTAGAACTGCAGTGGGAGTAGGGAAGATGAGCAGAAAGGTTAAACATATATATCTTAGAATTGGTGACTGATTGAGGTTGGTAACAAGGAAGGGGAAGAGTCCAGGATGGCTCTTATGTTTCTTGGCAACTGGAGAGGTTGTAGGCCATTTACTGAGACAGAGAACAGTGGGGGAGAGAGAGAATATTTGAGGGGAGAGTCTGGTAGGAGGGAGGTTGGGGACTTAAGAGCTCAGATTGGGACATGCTAAGTATGAACTGCTTCAGAGTCGGATACACTGAGGTGTAGAGTTGGCCTTTCTTTCCACCCTACATCCTGTCTTTTAAGTTCCACTGCACATCCGCAATGAATACTAAAAGCGCCTTTAGAAAAATGTTCACAAACTATCTCAGCTGACAAAACTCACACAGAAATCTGTGCATTTTCAAGTTGATTCTTTCTGGCAGCTTAATTTTTGCTTTCTACTTTCTCTAGAAATCATCATTGGGGAGCCTGTGAGAGGGAGACATATAATGCAGTCGTTAACTTAAAGGTAACATCTCAAGTTAAATTTCTCATAGTTTGAAGGTTACAAAGAATTGAACAAAACTTCTCAGGAAAAGTCAGTGGTTCTTCTGGTCTGTGTGTATGGGTATGTGTGTGGGTGTGTCCAAAGGCTGGTGGAGGGAAGGGGTTCTAATTACATATACAATAAACAAGTTAGCAGGAGGCATAAAATTATGAATTAATTGAATTTGCTACTCAAGGTTCCTGAAATGTAGCTATCTCCATAGGAGAAAAGAAAATGATACATTTTCCTCTTTGGGGGTAAGGTCAGATCTGAGGGTTAACTGGGATACCTTGGCTAAGAATGACTTCTTCCACATTCCAACCAAAGAGCCCAAAGGGACCTATTGTAACCTGAACTCAATTCTGAGGGAGTATAGCTATTGCAGAGATTGCTTTGGGGATGCGTAAAGGGGCAGATGTTTTATACCTGCTAGGCTGAGGAAGCCAAGGTCAGAGCTCAACTGGTTACCCTTTTATGCGCCCAACACAGGGCTAGAAATTGTAACGGCAGTGTAGGAGGTAATCCAGAGCCTTTGCTGTATTTGGAAAGATACCATTAAGATTCAAGTAAGAATCCAAAACCAATATGACATCAGAGACAGACTGTGAAGGGTCACCTGACAATGTCCAATGCACTCTCCTAACATTATCTCAGGTGACAATTTCATCTTCACAGTACATAACACGATGCTAGCTTCAGTAACTGACTGAAGCTCCTTTCTGGTATTTCCTAGTGTTCTGCAGAAAATTTTTCCATAATAGGTGAGTAGCCATTCTTCAAAATAAAATAAAAACCTGCACCAAAAAGGTTCTGTGGGGGGAAAAAAAACTCAGGAAATTCAACATTACTTCCTCTACCTTTTAGCTGCCGAGTACTTGTTAGTCTATCATCAGCTCTAAGAAGTCCCACATCAACATAATCTGCTTACTGTTGTGTACCTATAGGAGTTTTAAAATCTACTTAATCCTATAACTTTATTTTTCTTAAAATACATGTTGACAGAAAACATGGGAGGACCCATGCGGGGAAACGGTACGTTACTAGTTGCTTTACAAACATATGTTAGGACTTAGATATCTCTCCCTTTATCTCTGTAAAAACCATCAAAGGGCTTCTTAGCAGAGAAGCTGACACATGATAGACTCTCAATAATGCCTGCTGGATTGGTTAATGTTGATAGTCCTAGTGAGCAGGTGTTCTGGCCACTTTATAGATGAGAAGACAGGCTAGGTGTGGGGCATGACTTGCCCAGGCTTGCATGCCGGTAAATGGCAGAAGGAGAGAACTCAGGGCTGTAGACTTGAGCACTTTCCCCCTGTTCTATTGCTGTGGGAGGTGTAGCCTAAGCAGAAAGTGTAAGAGTTGTAATTAAAGAAAGTCTTCAGTACTGGCTGGCATAGGTAGGGCAATCTTCATGGAGGGGAAGGGAGACATGACCAGGGTTCCGAGAAACCCAATAAATACAAAGATCCCGCAGTGCAAAGAAGCAGCTCCATCTTTTCCACAAGAGGTCAAGCTGATTCCAATACGACAGCATTAAAACCCAACAAGCACCAAGGTTAGGATAAGCTTTTCTCACGGAAGTTTGTTTTTCCTAACACAGAAAGCAGCACGTAAAAACTCTTCCACTCCTGTTCTTTGCTACAGAAACTCTGGAGGCCAAACTTGCCTGGCTTTGGGTCATATTGGCAAACAGGTCTCTTCCACGCGTGGTGTCCTTGCAGTGGCCCAAGAGCATCCCCAGACCTAGGAGCGCAAATCTGGCTTTGTGACGCAGATGTAGAGAATGGACTTGAGGACACGGGGAGGGGGAAGGGAAAGCTAGGACGAAGTGAGAGAGTGACATGGACATATATACACTACCAAATGTAAAACAGATAGCTAGTGGGAAGCAGCCGCATAGCACAGGGAGATCAGCTCACTGCTTTGGGACCACCTAGAGGGGTGGGATAGGGAGGGTGGGAGATGCAAGAGGGAGGGGATATGGGGATATATGTATAGCTGATTCACTTTGTTATAAAGCAGAAACTAACACAGCATTGTAAAGCAATTAACTCCAATAAAGATGTTAAAAAACAAAACAAAGAAAAAACAAGTCCAGCTTTATGGCTGTCCCCACACATTCCTTAGCTCTGTTTGTAAGTTCCTCCCTCCAACAATGGGGCCTTTTGCTTTGGACCTTGGCCTTTCACAGAACGGTGCGTGGCCTGCTAAGGAGGCAAAAAGCATCTCTGAGGAACAGTCCGGGTAAAGATGATGTGAGCCCTTCAGAGAGAAACGAGCGCAAGGGGGGCTGGCGTCGCTGACATGGATAGAAAGCCAGTTGCTTTTTACGCCCAGTTTATGTAGTAAGAGAGTTGCGATGTGATTTGTGTTGGAAGATATATGCCCAGCCCAATGCTGATGGACTCGACGGAGGCTTTGCCTCTGAACAAATCAGTCCCAGTGACATAGAAACGATCCAACCACCTCCAGACTCCTAACCCTGGGTCACGCGAGCCTTTCCTTGTGCTGTGCTATTGTGGTTGTGTCTGGCTTTGGGGCTACACAGCCGTCGGCTGAGACCTCGCTTTGACATTTCTGAGCTAGGAGCCCTAGACCACACAGTCTGGGTTTTCTCAACCGGAAAAATGGGGCTAATTACATGAAAAATGGGGATAATAACAGTAGCTCCCTTACAGAGCTGGAAGGATTAACTAAAATAGCACAGGTAAGGAATTTAGCATCATGCTTGTACCTTTAAACATATATATATTTAAAAGGGTATTAGAGGTCACTGATGCTGATGGCTGATGAGCTCTGTCAGCCCCAACATAGTGCCAGAGTTATGAGGACGTGAAACATTTCTGCTTGCCCATGGTGGTTAAGGGCCTAACTTTAGGAAGATGAGCTGACCATGGCTCTTCTATTCACCAGTGGGGTGAACGCAAGTGTGCAACTTAACCTCTCTGTGTCTGAGTCACCTCACCTATAAAGTGGAGGGAGAAAAGTACCTGCCTCATAGGTTGCTGTGACTAGTAAAATAACATATGCAAGACATACAGCACCGTGCCTAGTAAACAGTAAGAACTCAACATGTAGAAACAGTAAGGATAAGAAGAGTGTCCTGCATAGCATGTGTGTCTAGGCAGAGTAGGTGATTCTCTGGAGTGATTAAGGAGGCGTGGAAGGCACCTAGACCACAAAAGGGGCCTGAAGGGCCCATGGTTGACACTGCTCCTACCGTGTAAGCCTGCCTCACCAGCTGCCACGGAGAACTAGGCTAGTGGAGAATGGAGACAGGGTAGCTAACTGTTGATTCAAAGGGAGGACATGAACACTAATTCCATATGGGATCTGAGACCAGGTCCACCTGGACGGGTAATTCATGAAGGGTAGGCAGAAAAGGAAAGGGAGCATTAAAACAAGATATTTCGTACTTGAGGCACTGTTTGCACTTTGTATCCATCTAATTATCAGATTTACAGAAGGGTTAAGCAGTAATAATCCCCAGGTCACGTGGAACCTGACTTAGAACCCAGGCTCGTAATCTAGACGCAGTGTTGGGACCTTCACGTCGTACTCCCTGAGTCCTTACAGCTCTTAAGAAGCGGCAGATAATATGTGATTTTAATTTTCTTGCTCAAAAAAAAAAAAAAAAGGAAGAAATGAGCATGCATTATTTTCACATCCATATAAAAATCATGAATATACAATATGTTCATAATCAGGAATATCATGAATATAAAATATAAAAATGTATTATTGGGAACGAAAATTGGTGCAGTAACTATGGAAAACAGTTTGTCAGCCCCTCAGTAAGTGAAACATAGAATTACCATATCATCCAGCCATTCTACTCCTTGGTATAGACCCCAAAACACTGAAAACAGATGTTAAAAAAACAAACAAACAAAAACTTTACACAAATGTTCATGGTAGCACTGTTTACAATAACCAAAGGGTGGAAATAATCCGGATGCCCAGCAACAGATAAATGGATTAAAAAAACGTGGTATATATATATATATATACATATATATATATATATTCGTTTTGAATTTTATTTTATTTTTTATACAGCAGGTTCTTATTAGTTATCCATTTTATACATATTAGTGTATATATGTCAATCCCTATCTCCCAATTCATCACACCACCAACCCCCTCCCCTGCCACTTTCCCCCCTTGGTATCCATACATTTGTCCTCTACATCTGTGTCTCTATTTCTGCCCTGCAAACCGGTTCCTCCGTACCATTTAAAATGAGGTATATTTATATAATGAAATGTCTTTCAGCCATGAAAAGGAATGGAATGCCAATACATGCCACAACATGGATGAACCCTGAAAACATTATACTAAGTAAAAGAAGCCAGACATAAAAGGCCACATGCTTTATGATTCCATTTATATGAAACATCCAGAACAGGTACAGAAAGCAGATTAGTGGTTGCCAGGAGGTGGGGGAGAGGGTACCGGGGAGTGACTGCTTAATGGATGCAGGATTTTTGTTTGGGGTAATAAAAAAAGATTGTGACCTAGACGGCCTATGGTTACATAACACTGTGAAGGTACTTAATGACACCGGATCGCACACTTTTAATTGATGCAAAAAGTAAATTTTATTTTATGTGTATTTTCCCACAAGACAAAAAAAAACAAAAAACGGACAACCTTGTGCATGGACTAGAAAAAGAAATCACTGAGTGGAATATGGGCTATAGACAAAGGCCTGCAGCCAGGAAGGTCTAGAAGGAGGGTATACTGATTGTGTACTAAGATCAGGCAAAGTAAAGGGAAACTCAAGAGTTCTCTGTGAGGTAGAGAACGTCCTGCTGGGAGGTTTTTAAATGGAGCAGCACCCTGTGGGGCCCTGCTGAGTACAAATCCTATTTGTATCCCCAATTTCTTGTTTGTAGGCAATAGACTTCATTCAATCTCCTTGACCTTCCCAGAGTTCCAAAGGGCAGATTCAAACAGTTGCTTATCAGGGAAGGGAGGGGATGCAGAAACAAAGGAGGAACAGTCAGGGAACAACAGTACAGCTGTGGGGCAGGGTCCTGGTTCCTTCTCAACAAATATACATAACAATACCTTTGAGTTCTTCTGCAGGAACTAAGACCCCTACCGTGGTGGAGGATGGTAACTTCAGGCTGAGCACAAGATTCCTGTTGTACCACCCTGTTCCCTCACCACCAGCCAATCGCAAGAAATCTGCACAGTGGAAGATAAGGAAGACTCTGACCTCCTCCCCCAATGATTCTCCCTTTAGAAGCTTTCACGGTCAAGCAGAATATTTGGAGTTAGTTTTTGGACAGGAGTCCACCCTCTCCCCAGGTGCTAGTTTTTGGACAGGAGTCCACCCTCTCCCCAGGTGCTAGTTTTTGGACAGGAGTCCACCATCTCCCCAGGTGCTGGCCGCCTGAATAAAGCAACCTTTCCCTTCCTACCAGCACTTGTCTCTTTCGAGTAGCAAGCAGCTGAACCTTAGTTTGGTAACAGTTTGTGTGTTGGCATTGGGGAAGAGGAGGAGTGTGTGCTGGGGAGGTTAGTGGATAAAGTAGACCAATGTCTCTATCATATATAAGAGGGAAGATATAATTACTTAATAAGTATACGTGTTATAAATTAAAGTGGTCATTGAACAAACTGAAATACAATCCATGGTCTGAAACCAACAGAGGAGAAAGAGAAGGAATAGAAAAAAAATTCATCCACCAGAAGGAAAGATAAAACATTTTTTAAATAAATTAAAAAGCAAAGGAACAGACTAGTAGAGAAGAAACACAAACCAAGATGGTAGAAGTAAAAAAATATCCATAATATATATAAAGAGTCGAAGTAAATGCTCTTTATAAAAGAAACATTTAAGTACAGCCGATTCACTTTACTGTACAGTAGAAACTAACACAACATTGTAAAGCAACTATACTCGAAGAAAAATCAATTAAAAAAAGAAACATTTAAGACAAAACCACATGGAAAGGTTGAAAATAAAGATATGCAAAAAGATATTCCATGCAAATACTTACTAAGAGAAGGCTGGCGCAGCAACTAACATCAGACAAGTACTATTATTTAAGGCAAAAGGTATTAATGCCTAAGTAGAAACTACACGTAAAATAAACCCTGGGCTTCCCTGGTGGCGCAGTGGTTGAGAGTCCGCCTGCCGATGCAGGGGACGCAGGTTCGTGCCCCAGTCTGGGAGGATCCCACATGCAGCTGAGCGGCTGGGCCCGTGAGCCATGGCTGCTGAGCCTGCGCATCCGGAGCCTGTGCTCCGCAACGGGAGAGGCCACGGCCGTGAGAGGCTCGCGTACCGCAAAAAAAAAAAAAAAAAACCCTAACAAGAAGTTATACAAATCATGACTAGACACTTAACTAACAATGCAGCTTAAGAACATTAATTAAAAGTTGTCAGAAGTGTGAGGGAAATTTGGCAAACCCTAGCGTGAGATCTGAACAAAAATCTATTAGAATATTACAGACTCTGCTGACCAAATAACATCAAGGATGTGAATGATCTGAACTAACAATATTCAACTAGGTTGAACTAATGGACATGTAAACTCTGCAACCAACAAATTGAGGCTCTCCATAATTTTCAAACACACTAAAGCATTTACAAAAGTTGACACGGTGCTGGTTCACAAAGGAATTTCAAACAACCAGTGCCATATAAAACACATTTTCCGACTGCAGTGCAATTAAATTGTAAATCAAGTAAGACAGATAATTAACAAAAAATCTATCTTGGACATATAAAAATAGCTGTTGTAGTTCATATTGATTTCCCTGCTTCCACTCTTGCCCTCCTAAAGTCTATTATCCCAAAACAGAGTAATCCTTTTACAATTCAACACAGATTATGTCACTCCCGTGAGAAGAAAAAAATCCTCCAATGGCTCTCTGTCACAACTAGGCTTAAATTCAAACTCCTTACTACAAGACTCTATGTGATCTGGTCTCTTATTATCTCTCCAATCTTTATTCCTTACCAGGCCCCTCTCCCCACTGTTATTTCTACTCTAGGCTGGGACACTGGCCTTTTTTTCTTCTTCCCCGCCTGGGGCATTTGCATTTCCTGTTCCTTGCACCTGGAAATGTCCTCTCCCAGATATGCACCTGGCTAGCACAGTAACCTCTTCATTCTCTATATCCTTTAAAGACGGAGCAGAAAAGCTTTCTTTTTCTCCATTTACCTTAGCACAACATAAATGTATTATGTAATTATTTGACTGTGTTTTTTTTAATGACTCCTCCTGCTACAACAGAAGATCACTGAGGGCAGGGACTTCGTTTTGTTCACCACTGTGTCCCCAGTGCCTAAAACAGTGTCTCGTACAAGGTAGATACGAAAAACGATTGTCGTATGAATGAAAATCAAAGTCAACTTGAGCTTGTTGAACTGATTTCCAGGAAAGTCTATAAGATTTAGATGGTAGTACCAAAAACAATGAAGAGTGGGAAGATGGCTCTGCCTTACTATGTATAGTCAGAGCACATCTGGAATACTGTGTTCAGTCTAGACCCTACACATTAAAGGAGACAGAAAAAGGTGAACAACCAAGATGGTAAACACAGTATGGCCATAAAGTCTGTAAACATTGGTGTACATACGTAAAAATGGCTCCATGGTATTATATTACAAT
Source organism: Pseudorca crassidens (assembly GCF_039906515.1). Lineage (NCBI taxonomy): Eukaryota > Metazoa > Chordata > Mammalia > Artiodactyla > Delphinidae > Pseudorca > Pseudorca crassidens. Next base: position 132,250,583 of record NC_090298.1, on the reverse strand, counting down.
GCATGATGTATTATGTGATATGTTCAATGTGTTGTTTCTCATTGGCAATACATAGTTCAATGAACTGAGAAACTGCAGTAAATGTGGTGTATTAACAAACTTTCCTCAACTGTGCATAGAATCTATGATGCATTGCCTACCATGATTCTTGTCTATTACGGAACAAACGTGTACTTTTAGCATGTCAGAAGGGTTCAGATCTGGCACACAGGAAGCCCCCTACACGTGTTCACGTGTCCAAAGCAGGTCTAGAGATGATCAGGCAAGCAGACCCTCACCACTCTGGTGTGGAATGGTGGGAACACTCCGAGCAAACTCCTAGCCAGTCAAGTACGGGTATTAACTGGTCACGCATGTATTCAAATATGTCAACTAGTCACTTATGTTTCCAGACTTTCCGGTCACTCTATATATTCTACCATGCTTTTCAATGTTTCAGTGGGGGAAGAAAAGGGGCTGGGGCCACGTGATGGCTATGGTAAGGACTCTGGAACTAGACTTACCCGAGTTTGAATTCTGTCCCTACTTCGCGGAAGCTCTATATAAACTTGGACACATTACTTAATTCCTCTATTGCTCAGGTTCTCTCTCCATAAAATAGGAATAAAAGTGATCCTATTCTATAGGTTATTATGAGGATTAGATAATTAGGTAAAGTAAACCATGGTTTACTTTACAGGTAAAGTAAACCATGTAAGTGACTTTCAGAAGTAAACACCAGAAATGTCTTCATTTTGGTAGATATCTATTAGCTTTTTAAAACTGAGTTTATGCGCATTTCATTGAAAATATAGTCTGAATAAAACATGAAAAGAAAATTTAAGTTTTCACTTCTTTTGATTCATGCAGTTTGGTCAACGAACATGTGTAGGACCATAATGATGGACGGATCTATGAGTTGAAAGAGAATAATCCAGCACTGGCAGGTTTTTTTCTTTAACTATTGAAATTGAAGTGACTTTCACTTATAATTAGCTTTATACATTCTTTGAAGAACTGTCAAATCACATTTCCCCAAGGTTAATATCTGAACAAATCTATTACTTACTGTGGAAAGTAAAATTTTCACAGAACCCAAATACAACCCAAAAAGCAAACTGTTGTGCAAACAAAATGATCAGCTTAATTTAGGACAAATGAAACGTAATAAATGAGATGAAAATGTATGGTAGGAAACACTCCACATTTATGATTCTATGGAAGAAATGTCAACAGAAATTTCTGCTCTGTGAACTGTGAGACTGTCCTGTTAATTTAGACAAATCAGTTCTGAGTCACTGAGCCTTCGGATCTCCCTTCTTTAGAGTCTAGGAGCACAGAAGAGAATTTCTACTTTTCAGTTTCTTTTTGCTTATAAAATGATGTGATTTCTAAAATTCAAGGAGTTAATGTGTTATAAGATTCTTTTTTTTTTTTCCGGTACACGGGCCTCTCACTGTTGTGGCCTCTCCCGTTGCAGAGCACAGGCTCCGGACGCACAGGCTCAGCAGCCATGGCTCACGGGCCCAGCCGCTCCGCAGCATGTGGGATCTTCCCGGACCGGGGCATGAACCCGCGTCCCCTGCATCGGCAGGTGGACTCTCAACCACTGCGCCACCAGGGAAGCCCTATAAGATTCTTAAAATGTGTTTTGATTCATCAACAGATGAATGGATAAACAAAATGTGGTATATACACACGATGGAATATTATTCAGCCTTAAAAAGGAATTCAATTCTGACACATGCTACTACACAGATGAACTTTGAGGACATTATGTTAAATGAGTTAAGCCAGTCACAAAAGGACAAATACTGTATGATTCTACCTACATCAGATACTTAGAAAAATCAAATTCATTGAGACAGAAAGTAGAGTGGTGGGGGCCAGGTGGGGAGAGAGGGGAATGGGGGGTTAGTGTTATAGTGGGTACAGAGTTTCAGTTTTGCAAGATGAAAAGAGTTCTGGAGATGGACAGTGGAGATGGTTGCACAAAACTGAACGCGCTTAACTTGAACTGTACACGTAAAACTAGGTTATTTTAAGTGTGTTTTACCACAATTAAAAACTTTTAAAAATGCATTGTGACCTTGGGAGAGTAAAAAAAAAAGTGTTTTGATATAATTGTTCATTCTTTTTCTTATTTTCCAATAAATCAATTCACCAACCAACCAACAAACCACCATCTCAAAGGACAAAGTTCTGCTACCATCAAGCATCATCTTTACCTTCCTCTTTCTTTGATAAAGATTCCAGACAGGGAAGATACTGAGTATGGTAAATCTCTTTTTGACTCTGTCTGAAAACCTTGAGGGAGTGAGGAGGGCATAGTCTCGAGATTCTCTAGAGAAACTCTTCTCACTGCACTGACCATATCCTCAGAGCGTAGTTCCAGCGGCAGACGGACCAGGTTCGACTCCCAGCTGCAACGCTTTGGAAACGTGAGACCTTGGGTGTATTGCTCGGTCTCTCTGTGCGTCAGATCATGTGTCAAAAACAGTTACTAATTATTCCTATCTCATAGGGTTGATGGGTAATTTTCACAGCGCCTGTTTCAGAGTCAGTGTTAATAACTGTCTGTCATCACCATCTTCCTCCTGTTAATAGCTCTTTAAGGGAATTAGGTAAATATTGTTACTATACTCCAAGAAATTAAAGGCAGGTGGAAAGAAGGATCTTCGCCTGATATTCAGAATCTGATCCCTGCTTACCTCCCATGGCTCAGATCAGCATCACCTGTTCCCTGGAATTCTGAACAGCCTCCATCTGGTCTCCTTGCTTTTATCTTTGCCTCCCCTCCCCACTCTCTGCACCACTGCTGTCCTAAAATGGCAGCCGAAGTGGTCCTTTTGAAAATGTAAGTCAGATAATGTGTCTCCTTTGCTCAAAATCTTTCGGTGTCTCCTCGTTTCCCTGAGTAAAAGCTAAAGCCTTTACGAGGGCCTGCAAGGTCCTACTTGGGTCTGGTCCCCATGACTTGTCTGACCTCATTTCCTACTGCTGTGCCCATCCTTGGTCTGCCAAGTCTGCCTCAGCCACACTGGCCTCCTTGGTGTTCCTCAACATGAAACACATAATCCTGCCTCAGGGCTTTTGCACCGCAGCCTGGAACCTTCTCCCAACAAATATCCTCATAGCTACTTCCCTCACCCACTTCATGTCTTTGCCCAAATGGCAACTTCTCAGGAGGCCTACCCTGACCACCCAACTTAATTCCATAACCTCGCCCACTCACCCTGGAGTCCTGTACATCATGCTATATTTTTCTTTTTTCCTCACAATAATTATTACCTTCTCACATAGTGCATAATTTACTTACTTTACTACATTTACTGGGTTTTTAAGTTTTTCTCTTTAAATTTTTAAAAATTGAGGTATAGTTAATTTACATTATTATATAAGTTTCAGGTGTAGAACACAGCGATTCACAGTTTTTAAAGTTTATACTCCATTTATAGTTATTATAAAATATTGGCTATATTCCCTGTGTTGTACAAAATTTTATGTTTCCCCCACTAGAAATTAAACTCCAGACGTACAGGATCTTGGTCTGCTTTGGTCTCTAATGTAACAGTGCCTGGTACATAGCAAGTGCTCAGGAGATAATTGTCAAATGGAAGAATAGATATCATTTATTTATTTATCAAGTGCCTGACATGTACAACATACGTGCCTGGGGCTCTGCATAAGTTATCTTATTTAATCTTCCTGACGATCCTTTAATATGATTAATACTGACCCTATTTGTAAAAAGAAGGTAGCTGAAATTCAATGACAGAAGTGAAGTAACTTATCCAAGATCATGGATGTGGGACCTGGAATTCAGACCCAAGTCCTTAACTCTAAATGTAGCATTCCTTCCATAATACCACATCTTAGTATGTCAATGAAAAAAATAACGTGGCCCATTTGTAGGTTGCACCCCTACTGGAAGGACTGACCTGAGGAACCTGCCCAGATACGGGAAAACCACTTCTGCCCATTCAGTACCATTAGGTTGATTCTTTGTACCTTCAGAGAAGCAGGTGACACTAACCCCTACCTTAACAGGAACAGTTCTGATCTATGCTTCTAACCCATCAAAACTGAGTTATCCAAGCCTGAAGAGTCAGAAGAACCTTCCTAAGAGTTTCTTTGCTTTGCTTATTGGACTAACATAAGGCTGGATACATTTCAGACAGTCTCTTGCTACTGTCTTGCTCATTAATTCCTTTCAAATGAAGAACGTTTCTTTGTTTTTCAGGCAAGGATGAATATTTCTCTCAAAGCTTAAACATGGCTTGAACCAATCCTGGAAGAATCTTCAGAAAGCCAGACCCGGAAGCGTCCTCCAAGATCATCTCTCCTGACTTCCTTATTTGCGGAGGGGGAAAACTCAGGGCCAGAGCTGAGAAATGGCCCACAGCGTAGGAGAAGAATCAGCTCTTGTCAAGAGAAGGACATCGTGTTCTACGTGCAGGCGGGAGTTACAAAATGGAACATCTGTTCACATTTTCTTTGATTCAGTCTTATCCTAAATTAAGACTGGTTTTTACCTGTGCATTTCTCTCTTCCACATGGAGTGAATTCTAATTAACATGGTTGTTATGGAAATTGCGTGGCTAATAAATAATTGCACTAGCAGCTATTATCATTGAGTATATACTCTGTGCTAAAGTTAGAGCTTTATATATGTTGGACCATTTCTATCCAACAACAATCTCATTAAGTATGAACATTATTATTCCTCATCTGTTTTTCAGATGAGGAAACCAAAGATCAGGTATGTTGACTGATCTAAGTTCATCCAGAGAACCACAGGCAGAAGACAAACTTAAACTGGTCGAAAAATTGTCTAACTCCAAAACCAGCGTTCATAACTACCTTACTACACTGTATTGTTTCTTATTAAAATTCAGTTAAACTTTGTTTTCTGCTACAAAGTCTTTCAATTTTATAGATTCCGTGAGCCTCCTCCATCATGGCATAAATACAGCCCACAGTTTCATTAATGCCACCACCATATGGAAACTCATGTCAGCACTTAGCAGGCTTTCTGGGTGTAGCCCAAAGTAACTTTGAGAAATGGGAGGATTTTTCTCCAGATTCCTCTCTTTAACTGGCTGATGCAACAGTATTTAAATTTAATTACATTCCACTGAGAATATGGGCTTTTCCACTTCCAAGGGGTTCTGTAACTGCTCTAAAGCTGAGAATTTGGCGGGGGCGGGGGAGGGAAGCAGTTCTGGCAGAGGAAAGAAAAATTACATTACAGCGTGTTTGCTTCCATCAAGGGATATAAGAGGAAACTTACATCTGGCTCATTCCCTTGCCAAATTCTTTAATTGTTTAGTAATTTGCGAAAAAAGAAAAAACAAAGGTGATGAAAGAAAACTGATAGAAATAACTAATCATAAATAAAACAAGCTCATAACAGAATCCTAACTCCATCACCATGGCAATGCATATTTATATTTCTCAACTCTGACCTCTATTACCACTGAAGGCGTTTAATGAAAATTTCTGAGAGTGACCTTTTTACTCTCCTATTGGAGAGAATATGAAGATACCCATAATTTTTTACCTCCTAGGATTGATAAATATCATTAGACAGAAAATTACACTGCTTTAAAATAAAGCAGTGTTCTCATTACCTTTAGAATCTAGAGTCTAAAATCCTCTCGAGACATATTCGGGAAGGAAAATTTCCTGGTACAGGTCCAGGTCTCTAATACACAAGATTAGAGGATACACACGTTTCCTGTGGAGGTGTAGGAACTCAGCATCTTGCCTAATGACCACTGTTACTGAGGTCTGTGCAAAACCTTTCATTTGTCCCAGTGCCCCAGAGGTGTACCCATCATTATTCACACTTCACAGATGAAGAAACTGAGGAGAATCAGGTAACTCACTCCAGGTCTCACAGCTACAAAGTGGCAAATTTGAAGCGTTTTATTCCTGAGCCTGTGTTTTAAATTATTTTTCTATTCTGCCTCTCGTGGAAATCTGCCACCATAGCTTTTTTTAAAGTCAGAAGTAGCCTCAATCTCTATCTAGACAGCACTTACTATTTTGTTTTTGTTTTCAGTGCTCCAACATGTACTGAACCCAAGTCTCCCTTTGCAAGCTTACTAGTATCAATGAGACTCTGATGCCTTGCCCGCGTATATCTTTGTTGCATTGCACAGTGTGAAGAAGCCACCACGCAGAGGCTGAGCCCAGGGAAGAGGACAGTGGCAGATGAGGGAATCCCAGCCTGCTGGCTTCATGATGGAAAACCTCCTGGTCTGAGAGACTGAGGGGTGCTTTTGAAAACGGATCAGTGTCACTGAGGCTGGAGGCTAAAACCCTCATCTTCCTCCCACTAGAAATAGACCTACCTTCACACACTCCTCCTCTGGATAACTAAACAAAATCTAGATGGGCCTCTGCTTTCCTCTGTATGTAACCTCCACTCTCATTGAAAAGCTAATGTTTATTGAGTTGTTACTATACCCCAGGCACTGTCAAACACTTTATGTCATCTCACTTAATCCCACAGCCACTGGATGAAGTTAATACTATGACCATCCCGTTTTACCAATCAGAAAACTAAAACAGAGATGGGAAAGGGGCCTGCCTGAGATCACCTAACTAGCAAATAGCAGAGCTGGGATTCAAATCACCTCTGTCAGATTCCAGAACAGGAGCTCTTAGCCCCGTTCTCTGCGTAGCAAATGGCCTTGGCACTTCGTCCACCAAATGTCTTGTCTTGCCTTCCAGGTACCGCCAGTCCTTTTCACCCAGCTGAACGCTAATGAGCACAGAACTTTTTCTCAGGTTTTCTCAACAATCTGAGTTTTTGTTTGTTTGTCTGGTTGGTTGGTTGGTTTTAGTTTAGTTTTGTTTTTAACTAGGGCCATCTGCAAGTACAGACAGAAATGGTGTCTGGAGGCACACTGAAGATCTGGAAGGTTTTCTGCGCACAAAACTGGACTCCTTGGCTGGTATCTGACATTCCTAAGATACAACCTCATTTCATTCATTTAGGGTTTTGTTCTCCCATCATAAACAAGTACCAGGAAGGGCAGTGGTCCTCAGTGATGACCAATCTCTGACCTCCTCTGTGACTGAGCTATACACGTCCTTTCCCAAGTGGCAGGTTTAGGCTCAGTGTACTAGATTATGAAATACTTAAGGATCATCAAGACATCTGATCCACTTTCTATCCCCAGTGATTAGTGCAGTCAGTCTGATACACAGTAGGAGACCAAAAAATTGGCTCTTTGTATAAAGGATATCTTCATGGACCCTTGCAAGTAATAACTCAGAAGTGTGACAAAACTAATGGTGACATGATAGGGAACTGACTTTTGATTAAAAGAAATGAGTCACCAGTAATGACCATGGTATGTCGAATACTTAGTACGAGTCAGGTGCTGTGCTGAAACTTTGCATGGATGATACAGTTTTGTCCTCCACAACAATGTAGGAGGGAGGTTATGTTGCTATTTCCACCTTACAGGTGAGGAAGCTGAAGCAGGAGAGAGAAAGTAACTTGACCAAAGACTAAGAGCTTGTAAGTGGCGGAAATGGAGCTTCACATCAACAGATTGGAGTCTAGAGACCACACGCCTAACCTCTATGCCAAACAGCCTTTAAAAGAGAGTTGAATAATATCTTCTTTTTAATTAATAACTCATTCAATCCATTCCTTCAACATTTTTTTCAAGTGCATTCCTCACGCTAGGTACTGTTATTAGGCACTAAGAATACAAATAAGGCAGCCTCCTTCCTCAAGAACAGTAATATTTCCTTTAGTTTATGAACATCTATCTAATAACAGGACATAATGTGAGAATTCTCACAGGCTTACAGGAAACAGCAGGCACAGAAATTATTCAGTTTAGATATTAAGTTATTAAAAATAATAAGATATATGCAGTAATTGAGACCTGTCTTCAGTATTAGATGAGGCCAGGAAAAGACCATTATGCCCAGCTTGATAGGGAGTACAGGGGAAGCATTACAGAAGGCTTCCTGGAGGTGGTGATATTCTTAACGTTAACGTTTTCGAATCTAAAATGGTCATGTACTTAACACGAAAGTCATACAAATCTACTGACAACACAAAATCGTCTAATAATATTCGAGTACAAGGGCAAGAAAACTGTAAAGGGTCAGATGGTAAATATTCTAGTCTCTGCAGGCCATAGAATCTCTGTCGTAACTCTTCAGTTCAGCTCTGTTGTGGAAGCAGTCGGAGTCAATACATAAAGGAATGGGTGTGGCTGTGTTCCAATAGAACTTTATTTATAAAAACAGACCACCAGCTGGATTTGGACCAGGGTCTGTACTTTGCTGACTCCTGTGCTAGTATGAAAAATTATAACCAACAATAGCAGTGTCAGTTTTAACTCCCCCTGAATTTATGAATACCCATAGGGCCAGAAGTACTTACTGGTGCAGAAATCTGGTAAATCCTATCAGCTTCTGATCCTAGCATGCAACTTGCCTAATTATGACTAACACCCCCCATCTTTATCTGAAAGAAAACATTCTGCGAACAACAGATGGTGCTGCTACGGAGTCTTCAACATCCTCCTCAGCTGCAGATGTAACTATGCGGTTGCAGGCTGGAAATGATCAACCAACTGATGGCTTCCTGGGAAAATATTTAGAAGATAGAAATATTCTGCAGATGGGAATTTCAGAGCCACAGTTGAGTTTTTCAAATAAAGAGTACCCACTAGTTAAAAAAAAAAAAGGGGAAATCAAAGGCACTCATCTTCCACAGCCAGAAAAATCACTAAAAGTGGGGAAAGCACTGCCAATTAAGAGTAGACACACTAAGACCGCATCATCAATGTCCTCTTAATTCTGTGACATTATGTCTCTAAACGATAGAAATTATTACGTAGTAGGACATATGGCTCTGTATTTGTAAATATGGTCCTTTGGTGTATAACCTATAACCACCATTACAGAAAAGTGGCTATTTCCTGTAAGTCTGCAAAAATATTCACATTATGTCCTCATTTATGTAGTTTTCCATCAAAAAAGAAAATGTTTAAGAAAGGTCCAATATATGTCTCAACCAAGCCAAAAGTAAAATGTATATAATTTGACTTCACATTGGTTCTTACCCTACTTTAAACTAGCTTGGGTCTAAAGATTCTTGTCCTGTTCATTTCACAAACATTTATCTAGCACAGACTCCAGCAAAACAGAGGAGCTACAGGGATGCAAAAATTAATTAAATAAAGTTTCCAACCCACGAGGATCTCAGCATTAGTTGGAAGCCATTGCTAACCATGGATGATTTCCCTGGTTTGTAGATTCTACCGTACACAGAGGGATACAGTGAAGGAAGAAAAACTCCAGAATATGGCAGTAGGAGAGTAACAAGGATGGGTAGATCTGAGTTGGATATTGGGATAGTGGGAGTCTAGAAAATCACAGGAAAGAATAACTTCTAAAAAAAGGATCCTTCAAGGGAGAGACTATATCGGGTGGGATAGGGAGGGTGGAAGGGAGACGCAAGAGGGAGGACATATGGGGATATATGTATCTGTATAGCTGATTCACTTTGTTATCAAGCAGAAACTAACACACCATTGTAAAGCAACTATACTCCAATAAAGATGTTAAAAAAAAAAAGGGAGAGACTATGACAAAAATGATATGGAAGCTTTTAGGTGACAAATAACCATGAGTAATTTAATCTTCTTAAGGTATCCCCTGCTCTACTAGGGAACACACTAAGATTGACTGGGCTTAGCTTATCTGGAGGGAGGTAAATGAGTTTATGGAGCCTGATCCTGGGCCCATTCCTGGCATCTGTTTATTTTTTTCCCTCATCATCTGTATCAGAAAGTGTTTAGGTATCACACATTCAAGTCACTGTTCAGGCAAATAAACACACATACGAGCTGTGATCATTGACTTAAGAAAATGGGAATTTACAGGCAGGAAAGATGAATCTTCAAAAGGACAAATGCCTAAAGCTTAAGAGATTTTGGAAAACAGTTCCATTGATAACAGAATTTTTTAAACTCTTAGGAATAAATTTAACCAAAGAAGTGTAAGACAGGTACACTGAAAATTACAAAACACTGTTGAAAGAAATTAAAGATCTAAATAAACGGAAAAACATCTCGTGTTGAGGGATTGGAAGACATGATACTGTTAACATGGCGATATTCCCCTAACTGATCAACAGATTCAGTGCAATCCCCACTGAAATTCCAACTGATTTTTTATCGGACATAGACACGCTGATCTTAAAATTCATGTGGAAAGGCAATGGATTCTAAATAGCCGAAACAATCTTGAAAAACAACAACAAGTTTGGAGGCCCCATACTTACTGATTTCAAAACTTACTACGAAACTACAGAAATCAAGTGTGGTGTTGGTATAAGAACAGACATAGAGACCAATGGAATAGAAACAAGAGTCCAGAAATAAACCCACACATTTACAGTTGATTTTCAACAAGGACACCCAAAGCATTCAGTGGGGGAAAAATAGTCTTTTGAACAAATGGTGCCAGGATAACTGGATGTCCACAGGCAAAAGAATGAATTTGCCCCCCGCCTCATGCCATATTAAAAAATTAACTAAAAATGGACAGAAGGTCTAAATGTAAGAGCTAAAACTACCAAATATGACAATAACATCTGGGTATAAATATGAATGACCTGCGATTAAGCTTTTTAGATATGATACCAGAAACACAAGCCATCAAAGAAAAAAATAGGTAAGTTGGACTTCATCAAAATATAAAGACATTTTTTGGTGGCAAAGGACCCTATCAAGAAAGTGAAGACAACTCACAGAATGAGAGTAAATATTTCCAAGTTACATACCTTAAAAGGGTCTAGCATCCAGATTACATACAGAACTTTTATAACTAAACAATAAAATGACAAATAATCCAATTAAAAAGTGGACAACAGATTTGAATGCACATTTCTCTAAAGAAGATATACAAATGGCTAATAAGTACATGAAAAGATGCTCAACATCATCAGTCATCCAGGAAATGCATATAGAAACCACAGTGAGATAATACTTCAAACTCATTAGAATGGCTATAATAGAAACAAAAAACAGAAAACATGAAGTAGTGGTGAGGACATGAAGCAATTAGAACACTTTTAATTGCTGGTAGGAATGTAAAATGGTGTAGTCACTGTTGAAAACAGTTTGGCAGGGACATAAAACTACCATATGACTGAGCAATCCCACTCCGAGGTACACACCCAAGAAAACTGAAAACATATGTTCACACAAAAACTTGGACATGAATATTCATAGCAATATTATTCATAATAACCAAGACATGAAACAACTCAAATGTCTCTGAACCGATGAACGAATACACAAAATGGGATACATCCAAATGACAGAATATTTAATTCAGTCACAAAGAGGAATAAAGTGCGGGTACATGCCACAATGTGGATGAACCTTGAAAACATGATGCTAAGAGAAAAAAGTCAGACACGATAAGCCACATATTACATATGATCCCATTTATATAACATGTAAATTGGCAAATCTATAGGTACAGAAAGCAGATCAGGGATTGTCGGGGACGGTGGTAGGGAAGAGAGAATGAACAGTGACTGCTGATGGGTGTGGGGTGTCTTTCTGGGGTGATGGCAGTGTTCTGAAATAGACAGTGGTAATTGTTATGCAATATAGTGAATATACTAAAAACCATCGAAGCATATGCTTTAAAAACTAAAATTTTATGTTATATGAATTATAGCTCTATAGAAAGAAGAATTATGAAGGTATGAATGGGAATTTACAGGCAGAAAAGATGAATCTTCAAAAGGAGAAACATCTAAACCTTAAGAGATTTTGAAAAGTTATTCCATTGGTAATAGAATTTTAAAAAACCCTTAGGAATAACTTTAACCAATGAAGTGTAAGACATGTACACTAAAAATTACAAAACATTGTTGAAAGAAATTAAAGCTCGAAATAAATGGAAAAACATCTTGTGTTCATGGATTGGAAGACTTGATACTGTGAATATGGCAGTATTCACCTACCTGATCAACAGATTCAATGCAATCCCTATTGCAAGTCCAACTAATCATGACTTGTCTTCAAAGGGATAAAATCAGGGGACCTTTTTCAAAGTATGCCAACAAGTGATTTTAGGGTATCTGAATGAAGATATACATTTGTATGGATTGGTATCCTTTAAGAGGCAATGAGCTAAAGAAGAAATTAGGTTTGGTAAGGGTTTAGATGAATTTATAGATGAAAGAGGATTCTGAAAAAAAAAATCTAAAAGTATTCTGGGCTGATGACAAACACAGAGGATGGCTGTGCTCTACTGTAAAGTGGCCTATATTATTATTAGTGTTATTATTATCATTAATAATATTATTGCTATCTCAGAAATAACAGATGGAGATACTCCAGGTTGACTCCAGGAAAAAAATTCTTATTTTTAAATGAGCTGATCCTTATTCTTAGTAGGTCAGCTGCTTATCCCCATTCACAGGGCCTCCAAACCCATTTAAACTTGAACCATATATGGTAAAAAAAAAAAAAAAAGTCTTCTGTTTACACTTGATTCTATTAAAAGATGAATGAGTAACAGAAGCATGCTTGCTCTGAGTTAGTTAATCAGAAATAAAAATACAGAATGTGAGATCCTACTAGGGTACGGATGGCAAACGGGAAACTGTGGTACCACCAGTTCTCCACCCTGTGCCTAAAGCAGGCACTGCTAATCGATAAACACCCACCTTCTCTACTGGGCTCAGATTCAGTTTCCCAGTTTCTCTTAACACAGTATTCCAGGCAGACAGGACCAAGCTATTTGAGTTGGAAACTGAGAGAAAACCTATTTACACATTTGTCCTACAGGCTCTCACCCAGATGCCATCAGGGAATGAAGAGGGAAGTGTAAGGTTCGAGAGAAACATACACTTATCTGTCTGTAGCATGAATTCTAGTTGATTCTCAATACTGAATGGCAAATCCACAGAGGGGATGATCTGCTTACAGCTGTCCCTGCTGTGGACAAAGGCCTGGGCAGTGCATCAGAGATGCCATCCCTTAGAGGGAAACAGGCCAAATCAAATGCCTCCATGACAGGATTCATTTCTGTTAGTCAGGAAAGGCTTTATTTATGGTGAGATACTTTCATCAGCCTTTTGAAGAATGGGAAAAAGTTGGTAGAAGTTATGAGGAAAAGTAAAATGTAGGAAAGCATGGAATAGAAAAACGAGGAAATGGTGAATTCTGGATCAAGGGGTATAACAGCAAGTATTGCTGGAGACGGTGCTAGACTAGGCGAGGTATCTCTTAGAACCAGATGTCACTGCGACGTGATTAACCTAACAAACGTGGAACGAGCAGAATTGTGTATGCTTTCTTTCTTTCTTCCTTCCTCTTTCTTTCCTTCTTCATTCCCTTTTCTCCTTCATTCTTTCCATTTCACACTTCTTCCATTTCACATTCTTTCCGTTCATTCAATGACTATCAAGTTTTCACTGTGGGTCAGGCATTAAACATAAAGAATACAGGGACTTCCCTGGTGGCGCAGTGGTTAAGAATCCGCGTGCCAATGCAGGGGACACAGGTTCGTGCTCTGGTCCGGGAAGATCCCAAATGCCGTGGAGCAACTAAGCCTGTGTGCCACAACTACTGAGCCCGCGAGCCACAACTACTGAGCCACGTGCCATGACTACTGAAGCCCGTGCACCTAGAGCCCTGCTCCGCAACAAGAGAAGCCACTGCAATGAGCAGTCTGTGCACCTCAATGAAGAGTAGCCCCCACTCGCCACAACTAGAGAAAGCCCGCGTCCAGCAACGAAGACCCAACGCAGCCAAAAATAAATTAAAAAAAAGACAGAAGATAAAGAATACAAAACAGAAAAGCCCCTGCCCAATTCCCATGGACAAACACATTTGAGAGGAGGAGCCGCCAAAAAGAATAGACTTGACTGTGACATTGTGAGACCAGTATTCTGAAGATCCAGGGTGTGTGTGTCTGTGTGTGTGTGTGTGTGTGTGTGTGTGTGTGTGTGTGTGTGTGTGTGGTGTAGGTACCGAGTGTAATGAGACAGAAAGAAAGCAAATAATTAACATGTCCAGCAGTGATCAGTGCTAAGAAGAAAAATACAACAAGGTTTAAGTGTTAGGAATGGCAAATTTTTCATTGGAATGATACTCTGATGTCCTGAGAATGTGGGCAGAGATCTGGATAAGGAGAGAGGATAAGACAGATACCTCAGCTAAAAACTTCCCAGGCAGCAAGAGCGGTAAGCACAAAGGCCCTGAGTTGGAGGATGCTTGTGTTACTGGGGCGCGGGAGGCAAGGGTTTTGGTGACTATGGGGACAAGGTCAGAAGAGATCTGGAGGCATGATCATGTTCAGGTATGAGGAACAAGGATAATAGCTGATGACAGAAGGAATACTGGAAGAGCAAGACAGTCGTGTCATGAAGGAACTAAGTGACGTGCCCCTCTTGAAAACTGCCTCTCTCTATCTCAGAACTGTTTACTTCATTGGAACAAAGGAGATGACCTACCAAGGCAGAAAAAACAAAGTGAAAAATTCAGTGCCATCTCTGAGCAGCAGGATAATCCCTAAATCCTTCAACACCACATTAGAAAACATACTTAAATTTCTTTTAAGTGTGCCCAGTTCTTAAATTTCTATTTGCTAATAAAGGACCGTCTTTAGTCCACAGAGGAAAAGTCCTCCAGGAGGTTCTGGTTTGACCCTTGACTCAGAGGGAACCACGGGCCAATAGAGGGGGCTCAGGGAGAGGGAATCTAATAATGATGTTTCATTTCAAATGACTCCTCCACAACTGAAGCCACTTGTCTGCACAAGCGAACCAGTAAAATTAAGTCATAAACCTCCGTCCACTGACTCTGGGAGCAGGAGTGCTTGGTGATGTATCTTTGGACAGAGGCGTCTGAGGATAAATCAATGGACATAAAGTCAGCTCTCCCGGGGTTGCCAGCGTGTCCCAGGTTCGCAGTGCACAGGCGTAAATGGTGGCAGTGAGGCTGGGGGTGGGAGGGGAGCAAAGCCAGCCTGTATCTCATCACCAAACCCTCCAGAGTGTGAAACAACTACCTCGCATAGACACCAGCATCTCTTCCCTTTTTGCTCAAAGCTGGAAAGCCCTTACCCTTGAATGCCCATTTCCCTAGCTCTACACAACCAGATCCTCCCTGTTCCTTAAAGACTGGATCAAATCCCACTTCCTCCCGCCAGGCCTTCCCCATTTACTCAGGTAAGAAATACAGTTTATCTGTACTTCTCTTAGCAGCCATGTACTTGTAACCTTGAAGTATGGTTATGAGAGGTGGCAAGGCGGTAATGAGCTTTAACAAAGACTCACTGGTTTTAAACTCTGGATTCACCTCTTTCTAACTCTGGGTATCAGCTTTTACTTACTTCTTCTGTACCTCTATTTCCCCCCTCTGTGGAACTGGTCTCATAATGGTAGAAACCACATGGGGCTTGCTGTGAATGAGTTAATGTATGTAGAATATTTGGAATGGTGCCTGTTTTCTAGTAAGGGCTCAGTACGCTTTGTTTTTATGATGATGATAATGGTTATCTGTGTTGTTTTCACCTGCCTATGAGGCAGTAAATTTCTTGGAGGCAGTGATTACTTCTTGTCCACCTCTGAAGTAGAGTTACTTGCAGAAAGGGTTTGGGTACCACAGTCAGAATTAGACAAGAATTTCAGTTCACCCACCTATTAGCTCTGAGTTTAGGCAACGGCATGGAAAGCCAAGAGCTTGAGAGGCTATTAATGAACACTCAGTATTTAAACAAAGTACCTAAAAATCATGTAACCAAAGAGAAACTGATGCCCCCATTAATAGTAGACACAGTAAACGTGGCATAGTGCAACAAGGTGGTTAAGTGAATTAGACAAGATAACCCACACCCTTCTATCTAGTATAGCCTCTTCCCTGTTCATTTACTGGAGTAGAACACATGCCTTGTAAGTGCTAAGTCCTTCTAGGTCCCTATCCTCTACCTTACCTGGGAATCTCTGTACAGGCACCAAAACAAGTCCATGCCCTGCACAGAGCAGGTGCTTGAGAAAAGTGTGTGTGATGGAATGGACGAATATTTGTAGACAAGTATGCTAATCAGCAGAATCACATTTTTAAATGGTTTACAAAATCCAAGGCTATAAAATACCACCACGTTTGTATCTAGGCTGACAATCTGAGCTTATCCTGCTTTGACGACGGACATACTCTACACTCTGTTTCACTGAAACAAACAAACAAACAGGGCTTCCCTGGTGGCGCAGTGGTTGAGAGTCCGCCTGCAGATGCAGGGGACACGGGTTTGTGCCCCGGTCCAGGAGGATCCCACATGCCACGGAGCGGCTGGGCCCGTGAGCCATGGCCGCTGAGCCTGCGCATCCGGAGCCTGTGCTCCGCAACGGGAGAGGCCGCAACAGTGAGAGGCCCGTGTACCGCAAAAAAAACCACAAAAAAACCCCCAAAAAACAAACAAACAAACATGCAACAGATGTTTTTTCCTTTAGTACCAATCTGTGATCAAAGATGATACTGTATTTTGGGCAAGGTAAATATTTAAATGCTCATGGAATATTGAACATTTCTAAAAACACGGAATGTATTTCCCAGATTTAAGTTGATATTTTAAAAAATTGTGGACATTTTCTGTTGACATAGGAAAGGGAATGAGTAGTGGGAAGAGAAAGATGGTCAAAATAACTTCCTGTCTGAGTTGGCAACTTTTGTAAATTGGCAGGACCTTATATAGCTCAGGGCTGAGCTAAAATTTAAAGTTCTGTAACGCCTACCCAGATATAGGGTATTTTAGAGTGTTATTTAAAGTTCTTCTAGGATGCTTGCAGCAGCCGTCCCCTCCTGCAAGCTCACAGGCACCTGCCCTGCCCTTCCAGAGCCCCCTTTACTCCCCCCTCCTCACTCCTTTTACTCCTCCCAGCTCAGTAACAGGCACCTCACCTACCATCACCAGTGACGGGTCATTACGCTCCCTGACATCCATCACTTGATTCAGTGCTGTGTGTGCACTGCCTTATTTAACCCTTTCACCAGCCTTATGAGGAAGGTTTTACTCTCCCAATCTTATAAATAAGGAAAACAAAACAGAAAGGAAAAGTGAATCGGCCAAGATCACACGCCCAGCAGGTGGCTGCGCCAGCTCTGTTTCCAAGCAAGACTGTATCTCTCACACCTTTGCCTTAATTATCAACATCCAATTTCCTCCAAGATTACGGTCTTTGGCCCTCTGTGCTCTTTTCTCTTTGCACACATGCTCAGTACATTCCTCCTTTGAGAGTTTTCACGATCTGGCTTATATTCAATTCAGTATTCTCACTGACCCAAACACTACATCTATGTGAATGGTGACTGGCTCAAAATGCATGAGGTATTACCCTGAACTCATTGTATTCCATGCTTGCCTGATTATCTTTTTTCCTTCCAAAGACTGTATGGGGGCTACTGTGGTTAAGAATGCAATATCCACTCTACAAAACAGATCTTATCTATGTGGTCAGAGAGGCTCAGGGAATGGGGTGTAGGGCAGGGTACTAAGTTAGTTTGGGCCAGGAACACATGAAGAGAGGATTTCCGATGTTCCTGGGAAAGAAGCATTGCTAATCTTCAGTGCATCTGGCTGTGTGTCTACCTCTGGGCACAAATAAGGAAGTGGTTAGACACAGTTACTGCTGATAGCCATCTCACAGCCCGGAGGGGAATCAGCCCAATGCGATGGGTGACAGGCCAAAGCCCAGAAAGAACTGAGTCCATGATGACCCTGAAAGCTACTGCATCAATCAAACCTGGAGTCTGACTTATCTCAAGACCACATGTCAAGTGAGCTAATAGGTTTCCTTCTTGTTCACGTCAGTTTAAGTCTGCATATTTGATACTTGCAGCCCAAAGCATCGTAACTGACAGAGATTTTAGTCTTCTTCCACTTACACAGACTGGAGTCCTTGAAGACAATTTTCGATCTTCTCACTCTTTTGTTGGTGTAAAAATCCTATCAACATTGCCTCCACCTTTTAGTACAGTGATTCCTCATTATAAAACACCTCTGGAACAGTGGTTCTCCATCAGGGTCATTTTGTCCCCCGGGGGGGAATCTGGCATTGTTGGGAGGTATTTTGATGATCACAGCTGAGGAGGAGGGAGTGTTAGCCTCCAGCGGGTAGAGGTTAAGGTGCTGCCAACCATCCTATGACACACAAGACAGCCCCACAACAGTGACTTATCCATCCCCAAATGTCAACAATGCTGAGGTTGAGAAACTTTCTCTGGAAGGATGTGTAAGACATTGGTAATTATAATTGCTTCTCTGGAGGGGAAATGGGTAGCTGAAGCAGAAGGGGGACCAAAATGTGAAACTATTACTTTAAAATAAATCATTAAATTAATTATAAAATATTTATAAAGGGGAGGACATTTTTTAAATCAAAGAATTGGGACACAAATGCAATTTTTCTTGTTTGAAATCCAACGTACTTCTTCCTGCATGACAATGCCTTACTATATCCAGTCACCTGTCCTGGGATTACACCAAAGGCCCTGCTCATCTCACCTCCCAGATGACTCTCCACTAAACCTCATTTTCTCCTTGCTATTTCTTTGCTCAATAACTAATGATGGCTATTAGGGTTCACTGTAACGAGTGCAGATACTCTTCATGCCCTTCAGATCCTGGCTCCATTCCTGACTATTCCATATTATTTCTACCTGACACCACATGTCACAATTTTTCAAAGTCTAGACAAAATTCCATTTATTCCATAAAGTTTTCTCTAATTACCTGAGCCCATGAAAATCTCCATTTTTGCCTTCTATCACATTTAGTGCCATAGAATTCAGTGAAATAAAATAATCTGAAAACTATTCAGCACCTGGACTTCCTTCATAGACAGTAAAGTCCACAATGGAGGTTAAAGGACTCTATTTTATATTGTTCTTCCATTATCCACAGAATCTACCACAGTAGTAGACACAATGGTGTTCAAAATACTTGCTGATAAAACAAACACACATATATATACATGCCCATCGGCCTGCCAACTAAGAAGGCAAACTTAATTTTATAAACAGAGATACAAAAAAGAGGAAAAGAAAGAAAAGTGGTCCCTGACCCTTGTAGATATAGATATAACAGATAAATCATAATCTCTCTTTATAATTCCTCAGAGAACTACACCCACCTGACCTTGAATTTCCCAATTATGTTTCATGACATGTTAACAAGTATTCCAGAGAAAAGAGCTGCACGGTCAACTTAATTTGGAAAATGAGTTCTATAAAATTAAATGTGTTTCTTTACTACAGAGCATCTCAGACTATGCCGAGGCTAATATCGAAGAGGGGAATAGAGTATGCTTTGTTTTCCAAATGTATATCTCTCAGACATTTTGGAAGGATACTCATCCTTGACAGATAGTTTAGAAATGCTGATCTAGACTGATGCATCCATTTTTCAAATGAAGAAACTGACGCCTGCATGACACATTTGCTAATTAGTTACAGAACCAGAAGCCGAAGCCAGGTTTCCTGCAGTGAACTCCCTCTTCATTCCATTTACTCTGTAACCTCAACACTCCTTCAGCATCCCCCAGGGTTGGACGCCCCAACCCATACTCGCAAGCTTCTGCCTCCAAACAACCGTGTGACAAGCTGGGCATGTGTGATTCCCATTTGCTAGATGATAAAACTGAGGCCTCAGAGAGGCTCAGTGTCTTGGTCACAGCCATGGTTGCCGTGGCAAAGCTGGGATAGGAACCCTGAGGCTCCTGACTCCACGTTAACCTACTCCTCTTTCTTTCCTCTTTCTTTTCACCGTAGCCATGCATTCCTCTTTCTTTTCACCGTAGCCACGGACATGACTTGTTGATAAAGCTTGAGTGTGGGCAAGTATAATCTGCTGCCCCTGGCATTCAGTTCAAACTCACAGAAGTCTCTTTATATTATTATGTATTTCATTTCATGGGATATACATACTTAAAAATTTACTACCTAGAATAATGGGATATTAAAGCAAGGAGACGTTTGAAGAACTATCTGGTCCAACCTCTTTATTTCAGTCAAATACCCTGACATGCTTAAAAGGACACAAAACTCAGTGGCACAGCCAGAGTTTGAATCGGTCACCCAGTCAGAAGACGACTTAGACGTCTTCCCTTACCAGCTGTGTGACCTTAGGCAAGTCACTTCATCTTGCTAAATATGTTTCCTTTCCTAAAAAGTGAGACTACTCATATCTAGCTCTGAGTGTTAAGATTAAGGAAAACAAAGTAAAGGCTAGTTAACATGGTCAGTGATAATAGTAATGATTATAGTTATTCCTATTATTAGTTTTATGCGCATACATGTTGAAGCTCATAATGCAGAATAATATTAATAATTATCACTATCACTTCCTGATAAAACATCGCAACGCCCATATTTATGGAGAAAATGTTGTCCTTGTCTAGTGCAGTTACTTTTTCCTTCACCTTTGAAAAAGCTGCTTTTTATCCTTTTGGCCAAGAGTAAAACCACTGTGACCTTTCTTTTTGTTTTGCTAGTTCATTTGCTGCTGCCAACATGCTAGCACTGGTCTTATTTCAAACTCAGTGGAAACAAAACTCAAATGTCTTCATGGCCCAAACAATAGTGAGTGGTGATACTTAGAAGTGATGGGACTATACACGTTTACCTAAAAACCTTCAAATTCAACATTTTGAAGACACAGGGACGGCGAACACTGCCTATGAGGGCCTCCTGTAGGGGCTGAACCCGAGATGCCCCAAAAGGCAAAGCAAGTTATTTTTACTTTTCACCCTAGATAAATGTCCTTTTCTTTTCTCCCAAACTAGACTCTTCCTTCAGTATCCAGACAACTGTTATTACTATACTGTCCTGTTCCCAATCTGTAGTGGGTGGTTATAATTCAGAAAATTCTACTTTTAGGGAATGAAAAGAGGGCTTCCTCTGGTCATCCACAGCTCACCCCTCATCTGCAACCCTCTGGAGCTCTCACTGTGGATTGTTTGGAAGGTTCAGACTGAGACATGTGGGATACAGAAGACCCATGGCCAGGCATTCCAGACTTGCAGGGAAAGAAAGGACTGGAAATTGAATTTCACAATCTGGCAGTTCTCAAATATTTCTCTTAATTACATGAGAGGTAAGCTGATATCTGGGTAGGATGAGTGGCCCATCCAAGTTCCCCCAGGAAATTACTCACAGAACTGAGGATCAGAAAGCCAGCCTTAACTAGGCTAGCTCTTCAATGCAAGATATTCAAATTGCTTCCCCTGACTAGGGAGAGGAAGGATAATGACGCGACCTGCCTGTTGCCTCTCTCTGACACTCTTGCTAATGCCTCCTAGACTGGTGGATATCACTTAGCCTAAGTAACCAACTCCTTGTTAACCTGAAACTGAGGTCCCCCTCCTTACTTCATACTTACACATATCTCTTGCTTCTCAAAGAAGAGATTTAATTCAGAAAATCCCTATTCACTGGAATACACCCAGCTGAGCTTTCCAAGCTGCTTCCTGAAGAGATGCTGTTAATCTCTTAAATCCTTTAACAACAAAATTGTGGTGGTAATGAAGCCAGTCCACCCACAGGGTCTACCAGATTTTGTGGAAGTTTTCCTACTATCACAGAATGATCACTTCAGTGGCCACTTTTTGACGCTTGTCCTAAGAGTAAAGCCATAGAAACAGGGTCAGCTAGCACTGCTTCAGAGCACCAAAGAGTATCTCTGGGTCCCCCTGGATATGACAGACATCACCTACCATAAGGTCAGAGTAAGCACTTCCTGTGTGTCTAGCACTTGGCCCAGTCTCTTACTTTTATTATCCCCTTTAATCCTCACAACAAACCTGTATGTTAGGCGTTATTACTATCATCTCTAGTTTTCAGAGAGGGACATCTGTGGTTCAAGGTAGGTAGTGAATTGCCCGAGGTAAAGATGCTCAAACCCGAAATGGATTAGACCCAGAGCACATGCCTTCCTCAACAGCGCCATGTTGTCTGAAGTCTCCAGATTAATGCTGTAATTCAAGAGTCCTCTTTTACTGAAACGTTTATAAGAAAGACCTGAAGTTGCATGATACTGAAAACTGAGTAGCACTTAGCAAGCATTTGTTGAATGAAGGAATGGATTCTCTTGCATCCTTTCTTCATCTAGATCCGTGGTTGTCAGTGGGGACATTTGGCAAATGTTTTCAGATCGTCATAACTGGTATTTACGTGGGTTGCTACTCACATCTACTGGGTAAAGACCAGTGATCCTACAGGGCACAGAAGAGCCTTTTGCAGCCCAAAATGTCAACAGTGCTGAGGCTTAGAAACCCTGGTCTAGATAAAGCCAGCCAGGGTTCCTGCTGATATCATAAAGCAGTTTCTGCCTGGAGAAGTTTTTTAGAACCAGAATCCCCTTTGGTTTCTAGATCCATGACCTGGCCTTGCCACCATCTGGACTTTAGGCTTGTGTCTACCCGGATACCTGCCTCTATTTTCTTGAATTCACATACCTAGGTTACATGGTCTGCAAGTTCTAATCTCAAAAGACTGGGGAATAGTACCTGGCTTTCCTGTTTCAGATTTCTTGTTCTGTAGTTGCCCCTGATTTGCTGTGATACTCTGGACAATTCTTTATTTTATGCCAGTGCAAGGCTGCCAAGCAGAAGACACGAGGGGGGTTGTTATTACAACAAGACAATACAAACAACAGGTGAAGGCTTGCTTGAAACGCAGAGTGCCTAAGTGGGAATGCTGGCTGTGCACCTTATTAGCTTGAAGACAAGTTACTCCATATCTCTGAGGCTCACTATACTGTTTTCTTACCTGTAATAAAGGGATAATAATAGTTCCTACTTCACTGGGTTGCTAGGAGCATTATGTGAATTAATATGTATAAGGCGTACATATTACCTGACAGTATATGAAAGAGTACTTAATTTTTTCCAGAAAGCTGACTGCACTCATATAAACTGGTTCCAGAAAGTCAGGTCATACTCATATAATGCAGATAAATCATTCTGATAAACTCTTGCAGTTAGATGTAGAAATCAAAGGTGACCATGTGTAATACATCCACTGCAAACTAAACCACCTTGAAAGGCAAGACGTTATTATATGTAGGTGAAATGGTTGTATTAAGACAAAAAGGAGTGGCAGAGGCTGTGTCAATCTAGGGAGTGATATATTTTGCCCCAAAACATTAAAAAATTACATCCTTTGCTCCCTCCCCAAACACATATATTTACATATGTATGTGTGTACACATGCACACACACACACACACACATAAATACACACACACACACACACACCCCCTGCAAATTGGACCTGTTGTTTTACAATTTGTAAACTCCTCCCCAGAGTTTTAATAACTTTGTCTATGAAGGTGTCCTCTTTTCCATATAAGCTCCATGTAGTTCTTTGTCCAAGGTAAAGATGCTCAAATTCTAAGTGTATTAGACTCAGAATAATATGCCTCAGAGCATGCTATAAACAAAGACATACAAAGCTAAATACAACAGAAGTCATCTTTCCAAACACATCATGTAATCCTCTGACCAGCTGAGTATACAGGGAATTCTCTCCCTTCCTCTCAACTCTTCCAACACCAACGATTTGGAACGTCTGTTAGCATCTTTTAGCGTGCCTTGTATTTAAAGTTTCAAATATTTTGGGGATTCGGGAGAACGCATGCTTTATGCCACCAAGTTTCTTGGCGAAGGGAGGAAATAAATTTTTTCTAACTTTGCCATTAATATTCTAATTTTTTTTTTTTTTTTTTTTTTTTTGAGGTACACGGGCCTCTCACCATGGTGGCCTCTCCCGTTGTGGAGCACAGGCTCCGGATGTGCAGGCCCAGCAGCCATGGCTCACGGGTCCAGCCGCTCCGCGGCATGTGGGATCCTCCCGGACCGGGGCCCGAACCCGTGTCCCCTGCATCGGCAGGCCCACTCCCAACCACTGCGCCACCAGGGAAGACCCTGTCTACTGTTTTGATCAACCCATCTTGAAATATACTATATATTTTAGGTTCATAGCCTTTGAAACCTTTGGCATTTCAGTAAAGGCAAATGTTTGCACTGATGATTCAAATCTATTACTTAACCAGTATGTAATGAATATTCAACAGATGCCTAGCATAATGCTAGTCACTTTTCAAGGAATAAAGTATTGAGCTCTGTGGCATTATCTTAGCTCTCGGAAATAGCACACTGTTGTAGAAAGAGATGAGACTTCAGAAAGAAATAGATCTGGTTCAATTGCTGTCTCCCTTATTTGCCAACTCTATGACCTTTGGTGAGTTATTTAACTTCCCTAAGGCTTTTCCTTGTATGTAAAATGTGTATGTCATAATATTTACTTTATAGGATTGCTATCAAGTAGATTAAATAGTATATGCAAGTTTAGCATAGTCCCTGACATACTTTCGGGGCTCCATACACGTTAGGTCTCATTTCCTTTTCCTTCTTGTGATGCATTCCTCCACCACCCTCCATCCATGCTAAGGACTTACTTTATGATCTTGGCAAGACTAACATGTTTTTTTTAAAAAATGCACTCCAACAGAAATCCAAGAATCATCATCGATTTCTCTCTCTCTTCCTCTTCCTGCTCCCAAGAGTTGTCTCAGCAGCTCCAGCCAACTGTACCTCCAAAACACTTTCCCAGTCTCTTACCTCTCCATCTTCCCCACCACCATCCCATTCGGAATTGCCATCATCTGTCACTCAAACCCCTGAGCAGGTCCCTCTGTGATCTCCCGGCTCCCACTGCTGTTCCCTAATATGGTCCATTTATTTTTTACACATCTGTCACAAAAAAACCCAATATATAGTCTCTCCCACCTTAAGTTTTTTCCCTGACTTCCTAGCTCATTTGGGATAAAACCCCAGGCCATGAATATTACCTATTCAGACACGCTTGTAGGTGTTGTACTCAACACGCTGTACTTGAGTACAAGTTGTGCTCAGCCTGTACAACTCTCTCCTTTCCTTACTCCTCCAACTGTGTTAGCCTTCTTTCTGCTCCTTCAGCATATCAACCTTTCTGCCTTAGAAACTCTGCATCCACATCCCTTTGGTTTGAAACATCCTCCTCCCTGCTCTTGCCATGGCTAGCTTCTTTAGGTCTTAGAAACAGCTTCTACAATAACAATATCTAAATTAGACTTTCCTCTGTAATTTCTCGCCATCTCATCTCATTTTGTTTTCCTCATAAATCTTAAAACAATTGCTACTTACTTGTTTTTTGTTGTCTATCCCCTACCCCCCCTCCGCCACTGGACTACTGACTCCATAGAAACAGGAAAATATTTCTCTTTTGAAAAACTGTACCCCTAGCTCATAGTATCCTGCCTATCACACTGGGGATGCTCAATACAACTTTGTTGAAGAAGTAAATAACTGACTGCCTTCGAATTTATGCCTGACCACCATGTTGACAGCAAGGCAACTGGGTAAATACTATACTTATTCATTACTGCTTCTACCATGGAGAACGTGGCCATCAGGATTTGATGTGCACTTTGGAATGTGGTGAGACAAAGAAGCCAACTGTGATGCAAAGTAAGGATCAATAAATGCTTGTTAAATTAATCAGGAGTTTAAGGTCTCCACCAAGGCACAGGAGAATTTAAGGTTCAGGATTCTCATGTAAATATTCAGGGAGGAACAGAAGTAAAATTCCTATTTAATGATGTGGTTTAGCTAGGGTTATACATACAAAAGGGAAGACATCTTTTGGAAGACACTGAAGTCCTGCCACAGATATAAATATGGAGAAAAGCGAAACAAAACAAAAAACATCTGGGATATCAACTGCCTTCCCCAGACAGAAAGTTGTAATTTTTACTCTCCCTTAAATAACTTGCTATTAAATACAGAGAGAAATCATCAGTAAAATAAATAATGAATAATAATAGCTTCTACATTCGAGTATGTAGCATGCCCTAGGGACTGTGCTAAGTGCTGTACATACATTATTTCTACCTTACTTCTAGCCATAGCAAATTTGGGATAATTAGACAGTATAACATCATGGTCAAGCATATGGACTTTGGAGTCAGGGAGTCTAGGATTCAAGTCCTAACTGCCTGAAAAGCTTTGGACAAATTAAAACCCTCTCAGAACCCATTTGTTTCCATCCCTAAAAAAAGAATTGGCAATCATTCGTAGTTTGAGGAGGTGCTGTGTATGTAAAATAGAAAATCTATTATTCACTTAATGTTGTGAACAGTGCTTATAAGGTTCCTGACTCCATGAGCTCATACTCCCATTTTACAACTGAGGAAAATATCACTTTGACAGGTTCGGCATTGTCCGAGACCCATGTGGTCCCAAAGACTGTGGTCTTTCCAGTATACCGGTTGCCCTTCTGATGAAATCCATCTTTTGAACTGTGTCCGAGCTGAAACTCATATACAGAGGGAGAACCAAGACTGCCAAGTCCAGCAGGCACACTTCCCTTTTCCCTACAGCTCTCAGAGGCACCGCTCAGCACACAAAGGTCAGACACAGATATGTGCACAGTAAGTGGTGTATTCTTTGCCATGATTTTACAAACACAAGGCACCCTCTGACAGGGTCTTTCCAAAGGCTCTGCCAAAGGGCCAAAAACTGCTATTTTGAATTCTGAATCCCCAGTAGCCCTTTCCCATAATGCATACATCCATTGATTTTAATATATGAAACTGTTAGCTGTTACCCATAGCTTGATTGGAATGAAATTCCAATTACGAATTACTTAGAAAAGAATTAAGAATGGAATAGAGGGAGGAGGAACCAAGACGAGGGAGTAAAAGGACGTGCTCTCACTCCCTCTTGTGAGAACACCAGAATCACAACTAGCTGCTGGACAATCATTGCCAGGAAGACACTGGTACTCACCAAAAAAGATACCCCACATCCAAAGACAAAGGAGAAGCCACAATGAGAAGGTAGGAGGGGCACAATCACAGTAAAATCAAATCCCATAACTGCTGAGTGGGTGACTCACAGACTGGAGAACGCTTATACCACAGAAGTCCGCCCACTGGAGTGAAGGTTCTGAGCCCCCCACGTCAGGCTTCCCAACCTGGGGGTCTGGCAACGGGAGGAAGAATTCCTAGAGAATCAGACTTTGAAGCCTAGTGGGAATTGATTGCAGGACTTTGACAGAACTGCGAGAAACAGACTCCACTCTTGCAGGGCACGCACAAAGTAGTGTGCGCATCGGGACCCAGGGGAAGGAGCAGTGACCCCAGGGGAGACTGAACCAGACCTACCTGCTACTGTTGGAGGGTCTCCTACAGAGGAGGGGGGGTGCTGTGGCTCACCGTGGGGACAAGGACACTGGCAGCAGAAGTTCTGGGAAGTACTCCTTGGCGTGAGCCCTCCCAGAGTCTGTCATTAGCCCCACCGAAGAGCCCAGGTAGGTTCCAGCGTTGGATCGCCTCAGGCTAAACAACCAACAGGGAGGGAACCCAGCCCCACCCATCAGCAGACAAGCAGATTAATGTTTACTGAGCTCTGCCCACCAGAGCAACAGCCAGCTCTACCCACCACCAGTCCCTCCCATCAGGAAATTTGCACAGGCCTCTTAGATAGCCTCATCCACCAGAAGGCAGACAGCAGAAGCCAGAATAACTACAATCCTGCAGCCTGTGGAACAAAAACCACATTCACAGAAAGACAGACACGATGAAAAGGCAGAGGGCTATGTACCAGATGAAGGAACAAGATAAAAACCCCAGAAAAACAACTAAATGAAGTGGAGATAGGCAACCTTCCAGAAGAAGAATTCAGAATAATGATAGTGAACATGATCCAGGACCTCGGAAAAACAATGGAGGCAAAGATCAAGAAGATGCAAGAAATGTTTAACAAAGACCTAGAAGAATTAAAGAACAAACAAACAGAGATGAACAATACAATAACTGAAATGAAAACTACACTAGAAGGAATCAATAGCAGAATAACTGAGGCAGAAGAACGGATAAGAGACCTGGAAGACAGAATGGTGGAATTCACTGCTGCAGATCAGAATAAAGAAAACAGAATGAAAAGAAATGAAGAGAGCCTAAGACACCTCTGGGACAACATTAAATGCAAGAACATTCACATTATAGGGGTCCCAGAAGGAAAAGAGAGAGAGAAAGGACCAGAGAAAATATATGAAGAGATTATAGTCAAAAATTTCCCTAACATGGTAAAGGAAATAGCCACCCAAGTCCAGTAAGTGCAGAGAGTCCCAGGTAAGATAAACCCAAGGAGAAACACGACGAGACACATAGTAATCAAATTGGCAAAAATTAAAGACAAAGAAAAATTCTTGAAAGCAGCAAGGGAAAAACGACAAATAATATACAAGGGAACTCCCATAAGGTTAACAGCTGATTTCTCAGCAGAAACTCAACAAGCCAGAAGGGAGTAGCATGATATACTTAAAGTGATGAAAGGGAAGAACTTACAACCAAGATTACTGTACCCGGCAAGGATCTCATTCAGTTTCAATGGAGAAATCAAAAGCTTTACAGACAAGCAAAAGCTAAGAGAATTCAGCACCGCCAAACCAGCTCTACACATGTTAAGGAACTTCTCTAAGTGGGAAACACAAGAGAAGAAAAGGGTCTATAAAAACAAACCCAAAACAATTAAGAAAAGGGTCATAGGAACATACCTATGGATAATTACCTTAAACGTGAATGGATTAAATGTTCCAGCCAAAAGACACAGGCTTCCTGAACAGATACAAAAACAAGACCCATATATATGCTGTCTACAACAGACCCACTTCAGACATAGAGACACATACAGACTGAAAGTGAGGGCATGGAAAAACATGTTCCATGCAAATGGAAATCAAAAGAAAGCTAGAGTAGCGATACTCATATCAGATAAAATAGACTTTAAAATAAAGAATGTTACAAGAGACAAAGAAGGACACTACATAATGATCAAGGGAACAATCCAAGAAGAAGATATAACAATTATAAATATATATGCATCCAACATAGGAGCACCTCAATACATAAGACAATGGCTAACAGCTATAAAAGAGGAAATCGACAGTAACACAATAATAGTGTCTGACTTTAACACCTCACTTACACCAATGGACAGATCATCCAAAATGAAAATAAATAACAAACAGAAGCTTTAAATGACACAATAGACCAGATAGATTTAATTGATATCTACAGGACATTCCATCCAAAAACAGCAGATTACACTTTCTTCTCAAGTGCACACAGAACATTCTCCAGGATAGAGCACATCTTGGGTCATAAATCAAGCCTCAGTAAATTTAAGAAAATTGAAATCATATCAAGCATCTTTTCTGACCACAACGCAGGAGATCAGAAATGAATTACAGGGGAAAAACCGTAAAAAACACAAACACATGGAGGCTAAACAGTATGTTACTAAATAACCAAGAGATCACTGAAGAAATCAAAAAGGAAATCAAAAAATACCTACAGACAAATGACAATGAAAATACGACAACCCAAAACCTCTGGGATGCAGCAAAAGCAGTTCTAAGAGGGAAGTTTATGGCTATACAAGCCTACCTCAAGAAACAAGAAAAATATCAAATAAACAATCTAAACTTACACCTAAAGGAACTAGAGAAAGAAGAACAAACAAAACCCAAAGTTAGAAGTAGGAAAGAAATCCTAAAGATCAGAGCAGAAATAATGAAATAGAAATAAAGAAAACAATAGCAAAGATGAATAAAACTAAAAGCTGGTTCTTTGAGAAGATAAAACAAATTGATAACCCATTAGCCAGACTCATCAAGAAAAAGAGGGAGAGGACTCAAATCAATAAAATTAGAAATGAAAAAGGAGAAGTTACAACAGACACCACAGAAATACAAAGCATACTAAGAGACTACTACAAGCAACTCTATGTCAATAAAATGAACAACTTGGAAGAAATGGACAAATTCTTAGAAAGGTATAACCTTCCAAGACTGAACCAGGAAGAAATAGAAAATATGAACAGACCAAGCACAAGTAATGAAGTTGAAACTGTGATTAAAAATCTTCCAACAAACAAAAGTCCAGGACCAGATGGCTTCACAGGTGAATTCTATCAAACATTTCGAGAAGAGCTAACACCCATCCTTCTCAAAATCTTCCCAAAAATTGCGGAGGAAGGAACATTCCCAAACTCATTCTATGAGGCCCTGTTACCAAAACCAGACAAAGATACTACAAAAAAAGAAAATTACATACCAATATCACTCATGAATATAAGTGCAAAACTCCTTAACACAATACTAGCAAACAGAATCCAACAACACATTAAAAGGATCATACACCATGATCAAGTGGGATTTATCCCAGGGATGCAAGGATTCTTCAATATACGCAAAATCAATCAATGTGATACACCATATTAACAGACTGAAGAATAAAAACCATATGATCATCTCAATAGATGCAGAAAAGGTTTTGACAAAATTCAACACCCATTTATGATAAAAACTCTCCAGAAAGTGGGCACAGAGGGAATCTACCTCAACATAATAAAGGCCATATACGACAAACCCACAGCAAACATCATTCTCAATGGTGAAAAAATGAAAGCATTTCCTCTAAGGTCAGGAATGAGGCAAGGATATCCACTCTCACCAATATTATTCAACATAGTTTTGGAAGCCCTAGCCACGGGTATCAGAGAAGAAAAACAAATAAAAGGAATACAAATTGGAAAAGAAGAAGTAAAACTGTCACTGTTTGCAGATGACATGATACTATACATAGAGAATCCTAAAAATGCCACCAGAAAACTACTAGAGCTAATCAATGAATTTGGTAAATTTCCAGGATACAAAATTAATGCACAGAAATCTCTTGCATTCCTATACACTAATGATGAAAAATCTGAAAGAGAAATCAAGGAAACACTCTCATTTACCACTGCAACAAAAAGAATAAAATACCTAGGAATAAACCTACCTAGGGATACAAAAGACTTGTATGCAGAAAACTATAAGACACTGATGAAAGAAATTAAAGATGGTACCAACAGATGGAGAGATATACCAGGTTCTTGGATTAGAAGAATCAACATTGTGAAAATGACTCTACTACCCAAAGCAATCTACAGATTCCATGCAATCCCTATCAAACTACCACTGGCATTTTTCACAGAAGTAGAACAAAAAATTTCACAATTTGTATGGAAATACAAAAGACCCCGATTGCCAAAGCAATCTTGAGAACGAAAAACGGAGCGGGAGGAATCAGGCTCCCTGACTTCAGACTACACTACAAAGCTACAGTAATCAAGACAATATGGTATTGGCACAAAAAGAGAAACATAGTTCAATGGAACAAGATAGAAAGCACAGAGATAAACCCACACACCCATGGTCAACTAATTTATGACAAAGGAGGCAAGGATATACAATGGAGAAAAGACAGTCTCTTCAATAAGTGGTGCTGGGAAAACTGGACAGGTACATGTAAAAGAATGAAATTAGAACACTCCCTAACACCATACACAAAAATAAACTCAAAATGGATTTGAGACCTAAATGTAAGACCGAACAGTATAAAACTCTTAGAGGAAAACATATGAAGAACACTCTTTGACAGAAATCACAGCAAGATCTTTTTTGATCCACCTCCTAGAGTAATGGAAATAAAAAAAAAATAAAAAAATGGAACCTATTGAAACTTCAAAGCTTTTGCACAGCAAAGGAAACCATAAACAAGACAAAAAGAGAACCCTAAGAATGGGAGAAAATATTTGCAAATGAATCAACGGACAAAGACTAATCTCCAAAATATATAAACAGCTCATGCAGCTCAATATTAAAGAAACAAACAACCGAATCCAAAAATGGGCAGAAGACCTAAATAGACATTTCTCCAAAGAAGATACACAGATGGCCAAGAAGCACATTTAAAGCTGCTCAACATCACTAATTATTAGAGAAATGCCAATCAAAACTACAATGAGGTACCACCTCACACTGGTTGGAATGGGCATCATCAGAAAACCTACAAACAACAAATGCTGGAGAGGGTGTGGAGAAAAGGGAAGCCTCTTGCACTGTTGGTGGGAATGTAAATTGATACAGCCACTATGGAGAACAATACGGAGATTCCTTAAAAAACTAAAAATAGAATTACCATATGGTCCAGCAATCCCACTACTGGGCATATACCCAGAGAAAACCATAATTCAAAAAGACACATGCACCCCAATGTTCATTGCAGCACTATTACAATAGCCAGGTCATGGAAGCAACCTAAATGCCCATCAACAGACGAATGGATAAAGAAGTTGTGGTACATATATACATGGAATATTACTCAGCCATAAAAAGGGATGAAACTGAGTCATTTGTTGAGACATGGATGGACCTAGAGACTGTCATACAGAGTGAAGTAAGTCAGAAAGAGAAAAACAAATATCATATATTTACGCATGTATGTGGAACCTAGAAAACTGGTACAGATGAACCGGTTTGCAGGGCATAAGTTGAGACACAGATGTAGAGAACAAACGTATGGACACCAAGGGGGGAAAACGGCGGTGGGGTGGGGATGGTGGTGTGCTGAATTGGGCGATTGGGATTGACATGTATACACTGATGTGTATAAAATTGATGACTAATAAGAACCTGCAGTATAAAAAAACAACCGGCAAAAAAAAAAAAAAAAAACTAATACTAAACTTTCTTTCAGTTATTTGTGTGGAAATATGTTAACATAAATGTTTCAGATATTACATGAAATTTCTAAAAAAAAAAAGAACGGAACAGAGAAATGTGCAAAGATGAAGGGATAGTGAAAACCTTGCAAAATTGGGCCAGGTCAAGACATCCCAGGAAACGACACACCTCTCTCCCAAACTCCTTCCTTCTCTCCCCCTCCTCCATTCCTTCTCTCTCTCTCTCCTTACCTACTTCCATCCATTCAATAATAATTTATTGAGCACCTGCTCCATGCCATACAATGTAGCCAAATGTTTAATACAACGCTATACAAACAGAATAGCTCAGAGATTTTTTTTTTAAGTGTTACCTAACAAGCAGTACAGGGCAAGAAGAGAGGAAGGTGGCTTATTTCACATTAATGCCACAAACACTAAGTGTCTGCTTTGTATAAGATACTGGGAGCAGAGAACCCACAGAGAACAGAGATGAGCACCTGAAATGGCAATGAACTCACAGGAGTATCTCCAATCCATCACGAGAGGGAAGTCTCTAGGTATAGGACATAAAAGTCATTCTGGGCCCTCTTCCTCAAATACTCCAAAATAACAGAGTCAGGAAAGTAAGGCATCAAAAGAAAAAAACAAACGCAAAAACAGAACATATTCAATTCGAAATTCTGACCAGTTTCATTGGAAGCAACATCTTTTCATTGCAGCTTTTCTCATCTTCTCTTCAAATACTTGCCTTCTTCCTTTAAAAAAAATTAAGTGAATTGTTCCAAATGACATCACCATAGTATGCAATGGAAGCACCTTCAGCCAAACACTTAGCTTACTTCACTCAATGTTTGTTTTTGCTAATATATTATTCTAAAGACCCTGGGGCTCTGAGAAAGATTTATTAGCCAAGACATCTTCTGAAAGAAGCTCAGCAGCAAGGAAAAATATATCATCTCTCCTTTAGTTAACTCTTGCTGTAAGGAAAGTCAGCGTGTTTCTCCAGGCCCAGAGCAGTGAGATGGCAAGGCAAGTCATAAAAGCAGAATCTCTCTTCCAGCCCAGCAGTGTCCTTTTTTTCCTTTCTACTCCCTTGAGTAGCCTGAGAGGGTATAAACATTTTCTTGCTTCCATGATGGAGTTAAGAACTTTATAGACAAGATAGGGTAGGACTGGTTAAGGCAGCACTCCTAACCATTTTACCCTGAATGTCAGCCAATCACAGGAAGTGTTCAGGAGGACAGTAAAAACAAGGTTTCCATCAGGCACTGAGATGTGATTGATGAAAAATTCCAAAGTAAGATATCACATCAAAATATGCAGAACTGACAGGGGAAATAACCAAGAACATCCTTACCGGTTTCAAGGAGATGTAATAAGGATCAAGCATGGGGAGGTGAGGGGATGTGTGAGTATATATTTTTAGTAGCGGGGAGGGGTCTGCTACTTTCTAATCGCAAGCCCAGTGAGAAGAGGCATCAGTGAATCCACTCTGAGATCCTGACATGTGTTTCCTGTCTCCGAAGCCATCACAGATTTCCCAGCAGGGAATCTAAAGGGTACTGCAGGCTGGAGAGGGCTACTAATTCAGAAATACCCTGTGTGCTCTCCGAGTTTGCCTAGGAAGGGATGGATGACTGTTTTTCACAAAACAGAGGTGTGCCAAGTGGGAAAGAGAGCTGTCCTGGAGACATCAGAAGTCCTGCTGAAGGGGGCTTCCTGGGAGGCAAGACGTTTTCATGTGGAATGGAAGGAGGGATGAAGCATCCTGTCCAGGAATGGAATGCTTTGCCTCCCTTTTCTATAGGATTTGTAGGAGATGTATCACACCTCCAGGGCCAGGAATCTCCAAAGGCTCAAGAAAATGCTTCATGAGGGAAGAAGTCAGTTTAACTATTTACCAGTCCCAGAGGGCACAAAGGCACCCAGCCGAGTAACAAATATTCCAACCTCTACCATAACCACTACCCTGGTAGGGTCTTAAACTCTAGCCAGCAGCTAGCAACTCATGAGATGAGAGCAGAGACAGCTGAAATAAATCCAACCCCTACTCCCAAAGGTACGGAGTCACCAACCAAATGCTGTATCTAGGGAAAAGAAACAAATACTTAACTTTGAATGAGGTTTGAAGTGATAAATATCTCACATGAGACATCTAAAATTTCTGAAGTGACCTGTACTTTGTCCCTTAAATACCACCACACTGTTAACTTTTAAGTGGGCCAAAAAATCCACTAGGAATTGCCCAAGTTTTTATGGGGGAGAGATAGGGGAAGACCATTCCCAACTCAAATTTCAAAGGAATAGTGAAGACAAAAATAAAGATGCATTTGATCATGAGTTGTGCTTACTGAACATACAAGTTACATATTTATTCAACAAGTATTTGTTAAATGCCAATCACCGTGATAGACAATGAATACAAATAAGTCTTACAATAGGACTCCTGCAACAGAACTACAACAGAACTCTGTACTCCTGTACAGAGTTTGCAAAGCAATGGGATAGAATGGGGGCTTCCTTGACATAATCTGTTCTCAAGACAGATTGATACAGAGATAGAAAGCACACGCTTTGGGGTAGTTCATACCTGGATTTGAATTCCTATGGCTCCTTAGATGAGCTGGAGAAAATTACCTAACTATTTTACACTTCAGTTCTCCTCGCCTACAAAATGGAGATAATGTAATCTACCTTTTAAGATTGCCAAGAGGATTTAAGGAAAATGTACAGAAAGCACACAGTATACTTGACCTGTAAGATCTCAAAAACTAGTAGGGGACATTACCAACAAGATAGCGATATGAGTAGTAAGCCTTTAGAATCAAACAGATAAAATAAACGGATATTGCCATTAAATATCTCCATCATAAAAGTTAAAATGAAAGATTCAACAGAAAGTATTAATTCTTCTTAAATAATTTACGTCTCCCTACTCATCTTTCTAATACTTGCTAAAAATCCCCACTCGGTTGTCTGTAATATTTTTATTTCCTGGGCTTTTATTATATAATAAATAATATATTATACAATCAGTGCCATATAATCTAGGATTCACTCATCTCACTTCCTATGCTTTAATTGTCTGTTTTGTACAAAGTTTCATCTCCCAAATTATATTGTAAGAGCTCACTGAAGACAGGGCAGGCAATAATATGCTGCTTATTTGCTACAATGTTTTAGATCTTCAACAGATATATGACAGAACTGAATAGAAAAGACGTAAGTTTTAAGATGTGCCAATGTGTAAAAATGCAGGCTATTCCGAGCTGCCACTGTAAGCCCGAACACAAACAGGGCGGTCTTTGTCATTGCTTCGTAAACTGGGAAACGCTCTCAGGGTCAAAGCAGAAATCCTTCCTGATGCCTGCAAATCACCTCTGATGAGAAACTTCTGGCCTTGAGGTTCCACACACTATGACAAAGACAGGCAGGTACAGAACAAACTTTCGCCAACAATGCTTCAAGTTGAATTTCAACATGGAATCTCATTGAGTCTGCCGACGGCATTTTGAAAAGAATTTCATTAAATGTTGCTAACATATCATAAGCTCCCTTAGATGGAAGGGTAATGGCTCATAACATTTGTAAGCTTTTTAATTTCATGGAATTTGAGCAGCATAATCAGGACCTATTAAAGCCAATCAACTGTGCCAAGTGGGGCTACCTACCTTTGCTTTTGTTTGTATTTTCCTTGTGGGTACACCCTGTGGACCAAGAGGCAGCAGTCCCAGTATCATTCTTTAAGGCTAATGCTGGTGTGTGATGTCCTGAACCTCCTCTGATGAAACCATCACAGCAGCATTTGCATGCCTGGGATGAACAGACACCTCTTGGGAAATGGCTTTTGGCTTCTGGGAAAGAGAGATTTCCCTTTCTATTTGCTTCGGCTCAGAAGGTGCAATTCTGGTAGGATTCAAAATCAGTCATCTGACAACTGTAACTGGAATTAATAAATAGAGATGACTATAAGAAACTTTATTTATATTTTCAGTGACACAGTGGTGCCCAAACTATTAATCCTTCAAGACCAGTTTCCAGGTTTCTTCTACCATGAAATCTTTAATTACAGTAGTGGCCATTTATAAGGGCTAAATTCCAGGCACTGTTCTAGGCACAATGTATATGTTTTCTCATTTAATTTTCAAAACAATTCTATGATGCTTTCAGCTATCCCAGATTATGTATAGAGAAACTAAAGTTTGAGACATAAAGTAATATGGCCCAAGTCACAAATCTAGTGAGTAGCAGAGCCAAGCTTTAAACCCAGTTTTAGGCTGACTCTAAATCATGGGTACTTTTCTTTCTTTTTTTTGGCCACGCCATGCGGGATGTGGGATCTTAGTTCTCCAACCAGAGATCAAACTCGTGCTCCCTGCATTGGGAGCACAGAGTCTTAACCACTGGACCGCCAGGGAAGTCCCTGGATACTTTTCTACTATGCTATGTTGCCTTCACAATCACGCTGATGCAAGTCTTTCCGTGGGAATGCAGATATCTAGAGAGAGCTTTTTCATATGGGGACAAGAGGGTACCAGGCAGGGTGACGATCCAGGATAGCTGAAGGCTAGAGAGTCAAACAGGGAGAACTCACCCCACAGTCAAGGGAGAAAGCACACATCGAAGTTGGAAAAGCAGAACTGAGGGTAACAAACCACCTTAGGAGAAGGCCGCACACAGAAGGCTGACTTAGAGTGAGGACAGCTGGGAACAGAATGGAGTAGGGGAGGGGCTAGGGCAAGCAGTGTTACACTAAGACGGAGACCACATGGAAAAGTTAGGGTTCTGCTTTTGTGCCCTGCTGGCTGCACAGGCAGGGCACATCTGATGGCTTGATGGAGTTGGGTAGGACCAGATAAGCTCATCATATAAATCTTTACTGTAAAAAACCCAGAATGATGGGCATATAGATGGTGTCCAAATATAGTGTCTGCATTTAATTATAACTTATACAAATGATCAGGAAAACATTCAGCTATTCCCTAGGCTGCCATTAATGACTACTGGACCAAGAAAATACACTAATTAATAGTGTATGACATGCACATACATGCACACGCTCTGCATGACGTGCACATCTACCATGATACCTGAAGGAGATGAAGGAAAAGTGTTCATCTTAAAAGAGGAAGAAAATTTTATCCAGGATGACTTGCTGCATTATGGGTATTACTGTATTTTTAACAATATTGCTAAGAAATGAAAAAAACAGTTCAAGAGCTAAGAATGGTAGTGGGGTCTTGTAAGTAACATATTTAAAGAACTTGTAAAAGAAGCTGAATTTAGAATGAAGAAGACAGAATCCTTTCTTCAAAGGGGTTCCCAGAGGTAAATAAGCCCCGATGTCCTAAGGCATACATTATACATAATGAGTTAACTTCTCTTTTATGAATCTACAATGGTACTGGATATTTGGAGAACTGGAAGAATTAAGAAGATGGTCACTCATATTTTCCATGTTCTGTAGTTTCAGATAAGGAACCAGAGTTAACAAAGGCCAGGTCTTTGGAAATTCGGTATTTCTATAGGTTTTTATTACTTCATATTAGCTCCACTTTGGTGGGCTTAGAATGAGAAACCAGTAACTTGTAGTCTGAGGTTCTGGACAAAATCATATCTGCAGAGCCTAAGATCTCTGGAATATCATGATATTTTTCTGGAGTCAGACTTCATTAGCACATGGACCTTTGATTATTTCCAGATAGATACTGTAATACAATTCTAATAGAAGGCATGACCAGAGAAAAGTAATGGTGTAGTGGCAGATGGTACAGTTTAGGGGATCTGTGGTTGGAATGGGGAAAAATTGGCCTCTACAGGAAGCTGTGACTGTGTGAGGCCTATGCAACTATAGAACAGAGCGGGGTGGGGAATGGCCAGAGAAGTAGCAATTGGCAAAAAAAAAAAAAAAAAAAAGAAGAAAGGAAGTAAGATGCTCTCTTCGTGAAACCAGTAAGGGTCTTACATGTTTCTTTGGGTTGAAGGGAAAGCAAGTTAGACAAACAGCACAGACCAACACATAAATAGTGTCTAC
The DNA here is from genome assembly GCF_039906515.1 of Pseudorca crassidens. Taxonomy (NCBI): domain Eukaryota; kingdom Metazoa; phylum Chordata; class Mammalia; order Artiodactyla; family Delphinidae; genus Pseudorca; species Pseudorca crassidens. The sequence continues at coordinate 132,211,908 of NC_090298.1, read as the reverse complement.
TGTCCTGAGATAATACAGCATTCCAGTTAAGAATGTGTGTCAACACGAGTTGGAATATTAGATGCATGTTTTTCCTTAACCCTTCTATTTCACTGCTTCTCTCTAAATGGAAGATCAAAATGATAGGTCCTTTCTAGTGATACTCTAAGGAATGAATGAAATAACTTTACATGAGAACTGTGGCTATTAGCTATTACAACACGAGGGTTTAATTTCATATTATTTTGATTCAAATTAAGCAAATATTTCTGAGCAATTACTATGAGCAAGGCCCTCTGTCAGGTGATTTAGAACCTATTAGTTCACTTGATCTCCATAACAACAAACCCTTTAAGATGATTTAAAGATATTCCATATGAGAACAGCCAAACCCTCAGGAACTTAGCAACCCTTTAACGTTTTCTAACCATTCCCCATTTCCTGGTTGCCACTTGCTAGTTATCTCAGGAAAAGAATGGTCCAGGCATCTTCAGAGCATCTTTTCTTCCTCTCCTTGGCTCTGCCTCACTGGTCCTCCTGACCATTACATTTACTCTACCAGGTTGTGCACATAAAGCCAGGGCTACTATACTTTGTGGTGATGTAATAAGGACTTTACAAGGGTAATTTTAAAGACACGTGCGCTTCTGGCCACGAGGGCCAAATTTAAAAATCAAACCCATGTAACATTACCATAAGTCAACATTGCTGGATCCCGCAGGATCAGGAGCCCTGTGTTGAGCTGCGGTGGAAGGAGCCCTAATAGAAACAGTCCTCGTTTCCTTCACCCACTAAGAGCGAGCAACTGACCTGCGCGATCCAAGACATGTTGGCATCGGCCACCTTTTGATACTAACTCGGTTGTAATGTAGTCTCATTGTGTTCTCTTCTCATTAAACTTCTTCCTGTACCTCCCTAACCAGAGTGCTGCTAAGATACGGTCAAAGAAACACTTTGCGATTTAGCCAACTCTCTGTGGCAGCCATGGAAAGCATGGGGGTACATTCCACATCTCAGAAAACTCAGACGGTAAGACCAGTCCAAAAAATTCAAGACTGCTACAAAATAAACGAAAAACCTTGGTTTGTTAACAACTATAGTCAGAAACAAACATGGGGACTATATATCCATCCAGTGATATGACTACTTATGCATTAACAACTTAAAAATAAAGCCAGCTCCACGTCTCATCGATTAATGAGCTATTACCTAAGGATAATTCATCTTCCCATAAAATTCCTCTCGTATTTTTTAACGTAACTGCCTGAGCCTTAACTGAGGCCTAAAAGCAATCTACACAGCTTGTTAGTAGAAAACTGCAATTATCGTACCATCTGTACTTGTCTGTTACTGTAGAGAGATGCTACTTTTTATTTCCATGATTCTGATGTTACAGCATGGAAGCTGTGGCTTACTAGGTGGAGAAATTTACCATACTGCACCAAGCAAGGAAAGACACTGGGTAATGTGCTTGTCTTATTCTTTCCACGTGGCGATTTTCATCACCATCTACCTCTCCCTCTTCAACTCCCTCCAAAATGCAAAAAGTACAAAATGCAAAATATTTATCGGTCTTAAAAGTCTCATTTACTTTGTGGACCATGTGGTATTTGCCTGGAGGCAGAATCATTGCCGATAAAAACAGAATCATTCATGGAGATGGAAAGTCCCACACTCATAATTTAGGCAACTGCCATTTAAAACATCACTGGTAATAAATTACAGAGCAATGAGTCAAAAGGCTATGCTCAGCTGTTGGTGGAGATCACAAAATTAAAGAGTAAGTATTTGCTTATAATTTCACAGAGCAAGGAAGTGTTTTTTCAGCCTCTGAAATAACATCTCCTGAGAAATCATCAGTGTTTTTTGACAATGAGCAAGTTTTTTGTTTTTTGTTTTTAAATTAAGACTAACTCCAACACACCCACAGCAATTACAAAGTGCTGGGTGCAGCAAGAGTTTCTAGGAGATGAGTATTTTTTGATTGAAGCATTAAGAAAATCTTTTTTTTTTTTTTTTTGCCAAGGCTTTAGGAGTGAAGAACAACAAAATATTTAAGAATGTATTAAAATGCCCTTCTTCCTTAAAGCTATAGATTCTCTCTCCATTACTCTCCCCCAATACTCAACGAGTATTATTGGCTGTGAGATGCCACCTAACCAAACTATTCCTACTTACTCTGACCATTTAAGGAACATAAACCAAATGACAATAGACTCTGGTACGTACTTTTGCTTCTTCAATGTTATTTAGGAAATAAGCGAGAAGCAGTCTCACATCACATAGTGGATGTTCCAGAGACCAAAAGAGTGAGAGGATGCTGACATGCCATAGTGATGATGAAGAGAATCTCAAAGATGTGAAGGGCTGGAAAGTGCTAATTTTGTTATCTTCACCTTTCCTGTCTGTAACACACAGCTCCATATTCTGGAGTTTCCATTAGCCTGTGGATGGCACAAATAAAGTCTTAGAGCAGCACAAAAGAGCAAGGTAGGGAAAGATGGGCTTTCAGTACCTTTAGTACCACTTTTACCTCTTCCACCTTGTCTGTCCTGTTCCCCCATGGTCTCCCACCACATAGTTACTCACGCCACCTTCTACATAACACAATACTTAGTATGAGGCTGATAAAGAAACTTATTCAATCGAAAGCTCCTATAAAAGAGAAATTTGTCTTTATCTCCCCACCTGAGAGGCTCTTAGAGAACCTTTGAGTTAGAAGGATCCTAAGAGAACAGTCATTTATTCAAAGAGCCAAACAATCAATGACAACAACAATTTGCTTTCCTTCCATACGAGAGGCACTAGTTAGAAACCAGGGAAACAGTGATAAACAAAGCAAATAATAATACTAACAAATTTTAATGATCAAAAATTATCATACTGAAATTTTATATAGTGCTTTATACTCAAAGCAATATTCTACAAACAGTAACACTTACCTAATAAATTTTACGTAATTATGTAAAATAAATTAACTCTTACAATCCTGTTATACGCTTATGAGGTAGTGCTGCTATTAGGACCATTTTACAGATGAGGAAAATGAAGCACAGAAAAGGTCAAGTAATTTGCTTGAGGCAACACAGATAGTAAATGGTGGAGCCAAGATTTAAATCCAGGGAGGTGGCATTCCAGAGCCTGCTCTTATACATCACTTAACAACTGCCTTTCTCAGTCCCTGCCATCATGGAGATTATGCAGGAATAATGGGAAGCAAACAGGTAAGTACATAAATATTTAGTCATTTAATATATACATATGATATATAAATAGAAATTAATATACCTAAGTAATATGACATGATATAATATAGTGGCAGAAAATAAAGCTACTAGGTAAGGGATATATTTTCAATGGGTGGGCGAGGAAGCTGTCCATCAGGAGATGCCATGTGAGCAGAGGCCTGGATGGAGCGAGGCTAGGTTTTCATCCAGCCTGGTGTTTTCGGACTGTGGTGCATGGGCCCCCCACCCAGGGCCTGGGCATCCTGTGGCTGGTGACAGGGAGACTCTGGGTGGGCAGGGCAATGGGCTGCAGCACCCCAGTCCCTGCCCAACCACAGGAGCTCAGCTTCCATCTGGTCCAGATTTAGGGTTCCAAGTAAAATCTGACTCCAAAAAGATTCCATGACTTTAAAAACAATGTTGTAGAAAACCACTAAGCATGCCCAACCTCTTTATGTCAGACACACTGAGAGCCAAGAGGAACGACTTGCTCCAGAGCTGGTGCTGATACCAGCAGGACAAGAAGAGCATCCAGATTCCCCAACTTGGAATCTAGTGTACCTTCTAGAACACCGAACCGTCAGCTGTAACTCTCCTCCCATTCAGTACATTGTGTTCATCTCTAGAAGGTATAGACAAAAGGCTTTATCCAAGTGACTGTGCCTCTCTGTCTGGAAACTTCATAACCAAACTCCAGGCTTATCAAGAATTGCACACATGCTCTTGCCTGTCTCCTGTATTTATTAAAGTGCCCCTACCTCTGCCTCTTATTCTACTTTATATTTTTCTTGATCTTAACCTCTTATATCTTTTCTTACTCTGTCCCTGTACATATTTCTTTCAAGCTATTGTACTTCAGATCCTTTGTGGAAATGTCTACGTGCATAAGGGGAAGGAGTACTTGCAGTAGGGGGCTGGCATGAATACAAATTTCTGAGTCTTCAAATAACTGAGATTCTAATGGTGGAACTGTGGTCACCACAGCAGACAAGAAAATGTGGGGTGCAGTCGACTTGCCCAATGGCCCTCAAAAAATATAATTAGACATTCTCAACCTCAAGTGAAGTTCAGACCTACCTCTTCTATGAAAACTCCAGCTGATAGAGTTACAACTGAGATTTAACCAAAGTCCTCAGTAACTCGTCTATTTCCAGCATGATATTCATTCAAGAAAAGCGCACACAGTCAATTTTTCCAAAATGAAAGAAAGAACAAAAACCCCATCAGCCCATTTTAATTCTAAGGCAACCAAAAACCTCTGAATCACTATCTCTGTTTCCCAGGATAAACAAACAAAAGGACCAAAGGATTAAACACTGGCCTATTCAAAGTTTGTGCGTCTGGTTTTTTCTTTTTAACAACAAAAAAGAAAAAAGCAAGCAGTGCTTCACCCTGTTGTCCATGATAAATGATGACACGTAAAAAGACAAATACATTTCAGGAATGGCAATCTGCTTCACAGTACAGATGGGCTTATAGATGACTCTTCCAATTTTTAATAATCTCCATAATTTATGTGTGAGCTAAGAAATGCAAAGATGCCTAGTGCGCCCCTTTGACTCAGTACAAATCACTTTTATTTACTTGGGCAATACTTCATGGTCCAGTTAACTTCCTAATTAAAGACAGCAGGATGCTCGTGTTCCATGCAAGTGGCATGGAAAACACTGTTTTGTGTGCAGTGGGTTCAGCTGGGAGTTGAAGCTGAGGAGAAGACACCACGGCTTTCGGTTGGTTTCTAAACCAACCAGAGACACGGCTCCTCTCGTTGTGACTAAATTGTCAATGGAGCCTCTTCAGACGAAACTTCTGCTTGTCTGCTATCCTACTTTACTTTATGTTGCCTCATGCCCAATCCAAAACTTCAACTTTCTTCCCCTTGTCTGCTTCTTCCCCAGTCGTGCTCTGTTACGGTTAAAGGAAGAAAGACAAAAAAGAGGCGTGTTCTAGGAGACTCAGGCCCACCCTGGTGGGCCAGAAACTCAGCCTCCAGAAGCTCTGAGACGGCTCTCTCTTGCCATTGAGCTTGTACACTATGTCAAAACCCACAGGAGCCAGACGACTAGGAGAAATTGGTGTAAAAGAGAGAGACACAGGAAGTGAGGAGAAGTGAGTCATGAGTGACTACGAATTCTAAGAAGTCAACCTAATTTCTGGACTCCTGCATGATGAGATAGATACATTCTCGATACCATAAGCCAGGGGCTGTGCACCCCCAAGGGATTTCAGGGGCCCATTATAGAAACAAGCTACACAGGTGGGGTATGAGGCAGTGGTGACTGATGGATGCTGTGGTGCAGTGAAGAACAAATATGCAGCTAAAGGAGGCACTGTCTACTTAGCTCCAGTCCTTATGAATATCAAACCACTCTGCCAGATTTTCGGTGAGAATCAAAAAATACAGATTTTTTTAAAATGTCAAATCTTCAGATATTTAAATATTAGAAACGAATTCACATTCAAAGGAAAGCAATGTGTGAGGCACATACACTGTATCTTTAGGCCGGATTCAGTTTGCAACTTCTGTCATAAGCCTTCATATCAATAGTTAACCTCATAGTGCATAAGGTGGGCCATTTAAATTACTTCGTTTAACCCTCACAGTAACTCGATAAAGTAGAGAATATCATCTCAGTGATTAGGTCAGCCATCATTAAGCTTGGTCCTCCTGCATTATCCCCTGTTGTTTCCAGTTTCCCTTTTTTAATGCTTGTGAACTCTCTCAGGAACTTAATATGCTTTGCAGTAAGTTATTCCCCATGAGAGGGAAATGGCCATGTATAACTCAACCTACCGTACTAAAGACAGTGTCATGAGAAAATTAGTTACCACATACACTGTGTGGTGATGTGGAAGAAAATACTGCAATCCTGGATTTCAGTTCTGACTTTGCTGGGCATAACTTGGGTAAGTTCAACCTCCTTTCCGGGCCTGAGGGTCCCATACATTAAATGAAGTCACTGGTCTAATTGAATTCTTAGGGACTTTCAACTTCCAGAATAGATATGGCTTGTTAATTCAGGCTGATAGAATAAGTCTCAATTCACATCATACTAAAATCAAAATGGAATTTTAAAACTCAGCTTTCCATAAAACAAAGAGATGATAGACATAAATGTGAAAATCCATGGTGAGAATGACCAGCTCAGAGTTTCAACAAGCATATAGCAGTTTCTCAACTTTCATAAACACTGACAAAATGGGATACCCTCAAAATCCATTTTATAGGTGAAATTCAGGCTTTTCTAGGAACCAACACTCAGACTAGTGTTTATAAAAAAGCACTGGCATATGTGTGTATTAATCTTTTTTTTTTAGCGGTACGCAGGCCTCTCACTGCCGTGGCCTCTCCCGTTGCGGAGCACAGGCTCCGGACGCGCAGGCTCAGCGGCCACGGCTCACGGGCCCAGCCGCTCCACGGCACGTGGGATCTTCCCGGACCGGGGCACGAACCCGTGTCCCCTGCATCGGCAGGCGGACTCTCAACCACTGTGCCACCAGGGAAGCCCTAATCTTTAAATCTTTATTATAGTTTGCTTTTTTTTTTTAATCATAAAATGAGTGAAAACGTCACTCCTGGATCAAAGGGTATAAACATTTTAAGGTACTTAAGATATATCGAAAACTATTTTTTTCAGAAAGACTACCAGTAATCTATGAGTGCCAGAGCCAGCAAAATTTTTAAGCAGAAGAATGAGAAAAAAAGTTGAACGTTAGAAGAGTGTAACTCAGTGAAAGAAAAACTGAAAACTAAAAGCTATTGAATATGAAATGGGTTTCCTAAGAGATTTTCACTGAGTTTATGATTAAGTTTGTGAGTTTATTATTAAGAGGACATGCAAGAAGAGGATGCAAGACCATTTCATCAAACATTCAACGTTCAAACATCAGATGAGATGTGCACTACATGATGAAGATGTAGACGGTGAAAAGTATTGTCCTTGAAATCAAATCATCATCTGCCATCGTCAACATCATCGTCATCAAGACATGGAGGTGAGAGTGGGAGGGGCCATTTCTGGAACACTCATTTCATGTCAAGTTCTGTATTAAGCACTTAAACACTATCTTACTTATTTACAACCACCTGTGATATAGGTATTAATATCATCTCAGTTGCATAGGTAAGAAAACAAGATTTACGAAGAAATTGTTCAAAGATCACTCATCGGTCAAACAGTAGCACTGGTTGCCACCCAAATCCAGTGATACAGCACATGAGCTTGACCATGGTACTATACTGTCTCTTGGTACAGACAACTTCTAAGAATCCCATTTACATATGATTTCATTATTCTATACACAGCTTTTTCGTAGGTAGAACATCTTAAAATATGTGAGTTTTTATAGACTAAAAAGTTTGAAAGACATAACCTTAAATTTTATATAATAATTTTCTGTTTTATTCTGTTAAAGTAAACTCATTTTTGTATCCCTCCTACAACTTTTCTTTCTACTCTCTTCTCTCCTAAACTTCTAAGTTCAATATAGCAATGGGCTAGAACCCCTATACCCACCCCATGTATAGCTTGAGGGGAGTACGGAGATAAATGCACTGTGCAACTTCCCCATTTCTGCAGGCCTGGCACTAGTATGTGCTCAATAAATGCTGCTTTCCCTTCTCCTGTCACTTCACATTAAGTTATGCAAAAGCACCATCTAGTTCCAGCATCATGGGAAGCAAGGGAAGATGCCTCTCTGAAGAAGCAGGGATCTGCCACTTTTGTCCAAACTGATATTTTGGGATGAAAGGTCTCCTAGCACTCATGCATTCAATCTATCTACTAGTAGCTTCTGTCAGAAATCTGTAGTTGTATTTTGCAAGTATAAAGATGCCTACCACACTGAAATGGGATTTAAATATAGAGTTTTATGGCATTAAATCCCTTAACTTTACAAATTTCTGTGCTAACGCATTCAAGTAGAATTACTAGGGACAGGGTGGTCTTTGGATGTAATAGTAGAATATTTAATTTAGTGTGTCGTTTTCAATCTATTTCCTGAGTGACATGATACTTTACCACTTAGAAGCTATGCGTCCATGTAGTTAAAGCTAGAGAATCCCAGGGCTTTCACTGAATTCCCAGATGGGAGTTTTTATAGAGATGAACATCTTCTCATTAATTTATCTTCCTAAGAGATTGCTATCACACTAATCAATTTGTAGTGACTTTACCAAGTTTGCAACCTTCAATAATGAAATGGATACTGTATCGAACATGGTGTGGTTTGCTTAAACAATCTCAGCTCCTCTCGGATCAATGAAACACAAAACCAAAATGAAGTCAAGTGTTGCTTCATTAGTTATCCTCACTTAGAAGAGCTGTGTAATCTTGTTCACCAGACGCTGATCTCTTTTCAATGGGAAAAAGAGAAGGAGACATCCCATGAAAGAGAAACAGCTGTGATCCATGGCAAAGTGATAGTGCACATAATTCTACAGAGAAGAGTCTTCCAGAGGTGGCATGTAAGCAATGGTCAGGTAACGTCAGAAAACAACAACAACAACAAAACAGTAAGCTGAAGATGCCAGGGTAGAGAATAGAAAGCTACTACATGTGAGGTTCTCATAAGCATCATATGACGCTAGGATTCAAGAAGCATGGCAAATTCTACTGGTTACCTGCTCACCAATCATTCCCTCTACCGTCATTGCTCCCAGAACCCCCATTTTGTTCAGCAGACAATAATCCCTGTGCTTGAGGGAAGGAGAGCCCTACAGACTAAATCCCTAGCTTCTAATCTTGTTCTCTCGCCTTAGTGAGAAGTTTGGATTTTATTCTAGGTATAATGGGAAGTTAACAGAGAATCCTTTGCAAAGGGGTGGAGAGACTTCATATTTGAAAAGGCGACTTTGGCTACAATTTGGATGATGCGGCTAAGAGTGAAAGGCAGCAGAGACAGAAGAGGTTACAGCAATGGTGCAGGTGAGAGAGGATGGTGGCTTGAACTGGGGGGTGACGTGATGGAGAAGAGTGGATGGATATGGGCACATGTTTCAGGTAGAGGCCACAAGACTTTTTGGTGGATTTTAACATATATGCATGTCTTCTTTTCTTCATTTAGAACACATTTATTTTGTTATCAGAAACATATAAGGCTAAAAGCTTTACGCATCTGCCATTTATTTTTTGCAAGGAAAAATACTTTCTGAAGAATAACGAAAAAATAGTGAATTTTAACCCTTCAATTTTCTTTAAACAAGGATTTGAAAGCCTTGGATTTAACTCACTGCTTTTTCGATATTCAAGTAAGTTTTTCATGATCATCATTACTTTTTAAGCTTCTAATCAAGTGTATCTTTGACTTGGGATCAGATGACTACTGATTTTCAGATAGGCTGGCTGACATATTTTCTAAGCGTCCAATTCCTGCATATGGGCCTAAGAGATATACCAGGTACCCTTTTTCAAGTCTTCTAAGACACGTGTCTCAATTCTTTTATATGACTATGATTCTCCACCAAGGAAACGTATTTCGGGATATTTTACTTAACACATATCAACTATTCTACCCCGATCTTGTACCACATGGAATCTAGCCCGAGCATTTACACACTTACGGAAATATCGCTCGTATAGGTTAGAGGGGAGGGCAAACTACAGCCTGCAGCCTAGTTTTCTGTGGCCCTTGAGATAAAAATGGGTTTTACATTTTTAAAGAATTATATAAAAGAAGAAAAAGAAAAGCTGAAAATATTTACGGAGAAAGATCCAACACCATAAGAAAGAAATGACCAGTACAAATTAGTGAGATAAACTAGTTTAATACTAGTTTATAATAATAGTCTTGGTACTTTAAGCCAATATGCTACGGGTTCCCCATTAAATTTCATAATCACTGACTGGGTAGCTGAAATAATTTGCTCTTCTTGCTGATTTTAACATATTGTCTCCCTCCCTTTCACCAGGCACAGAAGAAAGTAAACTTATTGGCAATTCAGTAGTTGCACTCAGTTTCATGCAATTCGGTAGTTTAGATAGCACTCAGATAAAATTACCCACTGCATCAAGTTGCTGAATTTCATTAATTGCATCAATCGATGCACACAATAGAAATGATGCTTTGGGGAACTTCCATGTTATTCTTCGCTCACAGGTGGACGCGAACCAGTCCCAGGCAGAGCAAATACATTAATAATACTTTTCAACCAGCATACTTCACCACCCCACCCAAAAGCAAAATTGAAAGCCAAAGAACCACCAACCCCAAAATATACTCAAAAACAAAAATTAATTTTGATAATACTGGTTAATAAAATCAAGGCGTCTAGGAATCACTTCCATCATGACTTCAAAAAAAAAAACAACAGAATGAGAGAAGGAGCTTTGGTAGGAGGCTGTGGGTTAACAGAGAAGCTTTAGAATTGGATTTCCTGAGTTGAAATCCTTGCTCTACTGATTCATAAGAATGTGGCTTTGGACAAACTACTTCTCTAAGCCTCAGTTCTTCAATGTGTAAAACGAAGGCAACAATAGTCAGCACCCCAGTGGACTAATCTATGAATTATATTAGATAATGATAACCCATCAAAGCAGCAAAGTGCACGGGGCAGAGCACACACCCTACTGTGATCATTTAGATACCATTCTGAGCATAGTTGCAATATAGTAAATTGATTCTAATCAACCTGGGCTACATTGTCCAAAGTCTTCATAAAAAATAAATTTCTAGCTCTTTAGGACTATTTCTAAAGATGCCTTCGAACTACTTGACAATTAAAAGCAACAGCAAGAGTTTCTTGGATTTGTACAGTACTGAAGGCATTTCCGCATTTATTTTCTTGTTTTCTTTGCAGCACAATCTAGAAAGTTTGTTAATAAAGGTTATCACCTTCTATTTGGCAGGGATGGAAAGAGGCTCAGAGAGGTCATCTCATTTGCTACAGTACCACGGTGGTGATGACACTCAAGGTTTCATATTCCAAAGCATCTCACTTACCTGCATTGCCACCCCTGCCCCCAACCTTCTGTACTCAGCCAACAGCAAGATAATTTCCCCCAGATTTAGATTCCAGAGAAAGAACAATTCCTTCTTCTTGCAACAGAAACTTACTGGTCGGGACTGGATTTCTTTGGCGTAAAGAGGTTGCAAGAATTCGGAGTCTCCTTCTAGCTTTAGACCTTTTTCTGTGATTCTCAAGTTTCCCATTCCATCCTGAAAGAGAGGCACAGAGATAACATGGAAAATTCGATTAGCCCAAATTTCAAAATACCTTAGCTTTTCAAAAACTGAAACAAAATTATTGCCTTCTTTTTTTCTTTTTTGAGAAGGTAGAATGAGGGGGCTCCCAATGAAGACATGATATACTAGGAGGCATTTTTCAGTGTGATTATGAATATTACCCTCTTTGTTCACTTATTCTGAGAAAATCTATTCCAAGCAATCTTGGAAAACTGAGCAAATTCTCCAAAGAAGCAAAATGTAAGTAATGCCCTCTAGTCATTCACTAGCACAGATGAAGGAGGCCCTTTTGACTAGGGAGTGGCGAGAGACTGGAGGCAGGAGATGAGTGGGGAAAAGAAAAAAGATGATCTCCCAGGTTAAAGTAAAAGATCTGATTTCTGAAACTATGCAGAAATGACAAACTGGCAGTCTGTTGGTCTAATTCAACCTTTGGACATGGTGTCTTTGGCTCACAAAATATTTAAGGAGCCAAATTATTTACTAATATTTTTATTAATATTTTATTATGCAAATATTAAAATACATACAAAAGGATATGAAAATAGAAAGAATAGCAAACACCTAAGTAGTTTTCATTCATCTTTAACAATTATCAATTTATGGCTACTCTTATTTACTATAGCTACTACACCCATCTCCTTTGGTTAAATATAACCATAATGCCATTACCACACCAAAAAAATAAATAAAATAGTTAATAAATATTATCAAATACCCAGTGTCAATGTTCGAATCTCAATATTTTTCTCTTTATATCTGCTTGTTTGAATCAAGTTCCCTATTGCAACTGGTTGATACGTAAAATACTAGGTCATCTCCTTAAATCTCCTCAGTCAATTTCTCTCTCACACATCCACACACATAAACATGCTTTATTTGATAAATAAAACATCATTTTTCCAATAGCACTTCCCACAGTTTAGATTTGCTGAACATTCCCATAATTTCATGTCACGTGTTCTCTGTCCCCTGTATTTTGTGTAAGTCAACAGATCAAGAAGCTTGATAAGATTCAGGCTCAGTTTTCCAGAAAGAATATATCCTAGAACGGAATATATTAGTTTTCTATTGCTACCATCACAAATAACCACAAACTCAACAGCTTAAGACAGCACAAGTTTATTATCTGTATGTTAGAAGTCAGACCCAGCGTTCAAAGGGGGAAAATCAAGGTGCCAGCAGGGCTGCTACACTCCTTTTAGGAGGCTCTAAGGCAGAACCTATTTCTTGACATTTTCTGGCTTCTAGAGGCTACCCACATTCCTGGGCTTGTGGCGCCTTCCATATTCAAGGCAGCAATGGTCGGTTGAACCTTTCTCACATCCAGTCACTCTGACAATGAACCATCTGCCTCCCTCTTTCACTTTTAAGAACCCTTAAATTTCACTGGGAACACCAAGATAATCTCTCTATTTTAAGATCACCTGATTAGCAACCATTATTCCATCATAACCTTAATTTCCCTTTGCCAAGTAATGTAACATATTCACGGGTTCTGAGATGAGGACATTGATGTTTTTGGAGTAGGGGGCATTTTTCTGCCTACCACATGCTCGATCAGGATGCACTGAACATCTTTTGCTGTGATGTCATCAGCCACTGGTTATCTCTGCCTAGAGGATCTGTTATTTCACTAGAGATTTCAAACTGGTGATAAAATAATTATTTCTTCTTAATTTATTAGCTGGGATATTCTATCAAGAGAAATTGCATGTCATCAACTATATGTTTACCCTAAACTATAGTTTATATAGGAACTTGATAGATGCTTGATTTTTCCTCCTTTATTGATTAATAAAGGGTCTTTGGGTCTTTGTTGCTGTCAGTGGGATTTCTCTTGTTGCCTTGAGCGGGGGCTACTCTTTGTTGTGGTGCGTGGGCTTCTCATCGCTGTGGCTTCTCTTGTTGTGGAGCACGGGCTCTAGGTGCGCGGGCTTCGGTAGTTGTGGCTCGCGGGCTCTAGAGCGCAGGCTCAGTAGTTGTGGAGCTTGGGCTTAGTTACTCTGCGGCATGTGGGATCTTTCCAGACCAGGGCTTGAACCCAAGTCCCCTGCATTGGCAGGCAGATTCTTAACCACTGCGCCACCAGGGAAGCCCTTTTGTTGTTGTTGTTGTTGGGGGGATGGGAGAACGCTTTATCAGAGGAAGTAAAGTGCAGGCAGCAACTCGGGCACTTGGTCTGGACATAGACCAAGTTGAAGACTTGGTCTTCAACATATTGAACTGGTTACCTAATATTCTCCAAAGATAACCCATGAGGTTTTTATTTTTAAAACTATCATTATGAACATTTTGATTTGTTCATTCCAGTGCAGTTTTTATTCCTATTGAAGTTCTAACTGTTCTATTCCTGCTCAGTGGGGGCCTCTTCAAGTCCTTTTATTATGACCCAGTAGTCTTTAACGGCCCTCTTGCTTCTGGCATGACAAGATGTTCCAGGGTTATCTTACACGTGTCCTGCCCCAGGCCTGGAACTAGCCATTTCTTATAAGAACTTGGGTTCATTTTAGTGGGAAATGGTACTTAGAGACCATAAGCTGAGAGCTTTGGGTGGTCCTTGCTACTGGATTGGCCCTTGTTTATGTGAACAGAGCTAGAAAATAAATTGTATATATGTTTTAAATGGAATATACCATAAGTTCACATGAAATTTCAATTCAAACTCAGGCCTTGAAGGTTTTCATTTAGCCTCATGGATCTTACAATGTTATTACCTTTCTTCCATACCAAAAAATCCCTGTTTTTAATAACACCAATAGGACTACTCATTTGATTTAACCCACAAGACACAAAGAGCAGTGTCAGAAAAACCAATGCCACTACCATACTAACAGTATGATTAAGAAAAACAATTTAAAATTTGTCTTTAAAAAAAAATCTTGAGTATGTACTATTAGGAAGGTATAGTCAAATGGCTGAGTTTTAAAGTCATTTGAAATAATTCTGGTCTGAATGGTCATGCCACCAACCTCATGTCCAGTTAGGTTCAATTGTTTCATCCGCCCCCTCCCCCCACTTCAGTGTTTCATGACTCCTTTTTTAAAGTCTTATGTTTTGTTATAAGTTTGCAAACTATTTAGATGGAACCAAAGTCAAATCTATAAAACAAGATATATTCAACTAAGTCTAGATTCTGTCCCTGTTTCCCCATGTTTTTTAAAAAATTAATTAATTTATTTTTGGGGTCTTCGATGCTGTGCGCGGGCTTTCTCTAGTTGTGGCGAGCGGGGGCTACTCTTCGTTGCGGTGTGTGCGCTTCTCATCATGGTGGCTTCTCTTGTTGCAGAGCACGGGCTCTAGGCACGTGGGCTTCAGTAGTTGTGGTGCGTGGGCTCAGTAGTTGTGGCTTGCGGGCTCTAGAGCGCAGGCTCAGTAGTTGTGGCGCACGGGCTTAGTTGCTCCGTGGCATGTCGGATCTTCCTCGACCAGGGCTCGAACCTGGGTCCCCTGCACTGGCAGGAGGATTCTTAACCACTGCGCCACCAGGGAAGTCCCATCCCCATGTTTTTTCTTCTCCAAATAAGGGTGTGTGTGTGTGTGTGTGTGTGTGCGCGCGCATACGTATCTGTATCAGTAAGGGTTCTCCAGAGAAACAGAGCTAATAATATGTCTGTGTGTATGTATGTATGTATGTACACACACATGCATGCACACACATTTACTCATTCATTTTACGGAAGTGGCTTAGGAAATTAGGGAGGCTGACAAAACCCCAGATCTGCAGTCAGCAAGCTGGGGACTCGGTGTAATTAAATGAATCATATATTATATATACATGTGTGTATACAGATATGATTTAAAATATATATAAATATATAAGGCAATATAAAATATAATAAATATATAAAATACATTTAAAAATTTATTCCTACATTTTCCCCAAAACATTTGAAACTGAAAAGATCTGAATGAAAAACCCAGGCTTTCAGCATCTCATGACAACTGAAAGCCACGGCCAGTCTGAGCCTGCCTTCTCACATGGCCGCCATTGGCTGGAGGTGAGTAGCACCCTGAGAGCACCCTGAACCATATGCTCTCCAGCTCACCACAGTTTTCACCCAGCCTATTTCACTAAGCTACATTTTCTCAGACTCCTGAAGCTTCTCACTTGAGTCTATCATGTCTTCTCTCCAGCACTGCCATGTGCTCTGTACCTCAATACATTCAGTACAGACACAACATGGCTGGGGCAGGGGAGGGGCTTTGAATGACCAAGTGGAGAAGGAGCATTTTCCTCCATTTTTCCTTTATAACAGCACTTCAGCCTTTGGAGGAGAACAGAACTTTCCAGTCAATATTGTCGTTTCATGGATAGCAGGCCATCTCTATATTTCTATTTTTGTTACTTGTGGGGACATTTCTGCCAAGAGAGCCCTAAACTGGGCATTTAAACCTAGTGTGGGGGGCAGTATGCCGGAGGGCATGTCCATATCACACTAGCAGCAGGTAGTACCCACAAGAGTGGGAAAAATATTCACCCAGCACCCCCCCACACACACAAAGCCTATATCAATTATTATGTTTTGGATTATTCTTGATGATTTCCATTAGTTGGACCAGCAGATCTTTTCACAGAAACATAACAGAGAAGAACAAACCTGACTCCATATTGAATCTATTCCTTTAGCTCTAACCCTTGTGCTCTGTTGCCTGTGCTTAGTCCTGCTGGCTCTGCACCTCTGTAAAAGAATGTTGCCTATAGCCAGAAATATATGGGATAGCCCATTCTCAAGGCTCTGATCTCTAAAGCTATAACACTTTTCCATTCATATAAAGATAAAAAGCTGCAGAACAGAAAATAACAATTGTCTTGATAGAGGTTTATAGGAACATTGTGACCAGACCCACATGGACAGCTGCAAGAACAAAGGATTCCTGCATCAAAAAGTTTGCAACAAGCAGCCACACTCCCTTCTCTTTTAGTATAAAATAAGCTTGCATTTTAACTCAGGTAAGAGGGTTCTTTGGGACGCTAATCCACCATCTTTGACTGGCTTTCCAAATAAAGTCACTATTTCTTGCCCCAACAACTCCTCTCTCAATTTCTTGGCCTGTCGTGTGGTGGCAGTACAAGCTTGGACTCAGTAACAGAAACACATCCTACTTACATCTATAAGTAAACTAAACTGGTTTATTTTTTGTGATGTGTCTTTATCAAACAAACAAGAACCCCTAAATATTTTTAAATAAAAGATTATATTTGGGGTAATTAGCAACCTGATTTCAAATAAATCTCCTTCCCCTCTTACAGTACACACATGAATCCCCTATTCTTAGTATTCATTGATGACTTACTATGTGCTGATTACGTACTATACTCTGTGCTTTTCATGCTTTCATCTCATTTTCTTTATCGTTACTGAAACTACCATGCTACTTCTTGAATTTAATCATAAGGAAATAATCATATAAACGTGGAAGTATCTGCCTATAGAGTTGTTCATCACCGTGTCATTTTATAAAATAAAAAAACATGAAAACTTAGGAACTAAAAGTTTCATGTAGAAAGGGTAAATATGCTATAATGGAATATGATATAGCTTTTGCAGAGGAACATTTAAGAACACAGGTGAATAGTCATAATCCATTATTAAGTGAAAAAAACAATTAACAAATGAATATATATGTATATGTCATGCCACTCTTACATAACTATATATACATATTCATATACATACTCACATACAATCATACATGCACTTAACAGGAAAAATTCTAAAGGAAATGTCCTAGGAGAAAAATTCTACAAAAACATAATCTTAAATGTTAAGGTTAACTATTTTTGCATGCCTAAAATATGAGTGCTTTTTATTTTCTTCTTTTTGCTTTATCTGTACTTTATAATTTTCTATAATCACCTTTTATATTTTAAAAAGTTATAAAACATTTTTGCTGATTTATTTTAAAAATCAACCTTTATCAAAAATCTAAACTATGTCATATACTAAATGCTATACTTATATTATCTCATGTCATCTCCTCAATAATCCTATGAGATACTCATTATTTTCCTTATTTTACACATGAGAAAATTTACTGGTAAGTAACTCAATTATACAGCTAGTTAATGACAGAATCAGGAATTTAAACCCAACACTTTCTAATTCAGACTATATTCTCTTACTCATTATGCTAACCCAATCTAATGTATGCAAAAATAATATATTTAAGCTATCTGCTGGATTTCTTAATGCCACTTTGATTTTCACTTATTTGGTCAGTGTGCTCAGCGATTACAGAGAGGGTGATCTCTAACGCCAAGACTAACGCCATCCATTCTTATGGTCAAACACCTTTGTTCCACCTTCCCAGAGTCTAAAGGCTTTTTATTATAACCCAACTGCCTCCCATGCCCAGGACCATGAGCAGAATGAATCACCTGCTATTTCTGGAAAGCCGACTGTGTGCATAAGTACGTGCTGTGAGCCATGAGGAAGGAGAAAGAGGGACGGTCCCTCCAGCCCGTCCTCTGAGCTGTTTGTAACACAGGTGGCAGATAGCCAAATAACAGTCAAGGCGATACAAGCAGCAACATTGAGAAATGCTCATCTAATCCAACAGTCAATTAACTCCTTTGTAATAGTAATTTAACCTTTGCTTCAAAACCATTTTTTTAAGAAACTCACTACCAATTTACCAAATGCCTTTCATTTCTTCCATTTATAGACTCTTCCCACTCTTGTGCCTCATCACTTCATTTTTCCACTTTCCATCCCAGTCCCTAGGTCTGCCCAAGGTATGTGGTGGGAAAGGTCTTTCAAATAGTGTCAATTATTATGATTAGCCTCTATTTCCAAAATATAATATAATGCAGACTAGAGTAGCCAACTAAATATGTTCTCACCTTAGAATCTCTTTTATAGCTCTGGAACAATCACACTGGATTGTATTCACATTGAAACAGCTTGAGAACAGCCTTATTTGAAACCATTCCACCTTTAAGTGCATAAGAAGCTGTGGGTATTATTAAGATAGGAGTTTTAGGTCAGTTTTGAAACTTCCCTCCCAGTAAGATGCAGAAGAGGCATTTAGAAGATTCACAGTCATTCCCAAGGTAATTAGAAAGAAATAGACCATTTTTTTTCTCTTCAAATGGTAACACTTTACTCTTCAAGGCAAGCATGAAGATTCTAGCAGTTGGCTAGCTGGCTTGACTGAGCCAGCACTGTTCAGCCAATGGTCCCAAAGTCTACAAAGTACACTTGGGACACAAGTGGGAAACCAGGGACCCACTGTCATCCCAGTGAGGGCAGGATCTCTGCTGTCCTGTATAGTGCCTACCCCCAGCCCAGCACACAGGAGTTTTCACAGACATACAAGGAGCAAATCCCATTATTTTGCAAGGCCAAAGTTAGAGGGGTCCCCTGTAAGGTCTTCTGGGGGAGACAGGGCCTGGGGGCAGGGGCAGAGGTGGGTGGAATCTAGGGAATTCCACACTCTGGGCTGGTCCAAGGATGATGACATTTGCTCTTTATCTGGCCCAGACTGTCTGGTTGGTTGGTTCAAATGGCCAGTTTCCTGCAAGATGAGTCTAGAATAAATAGAGATTTCAGAGTGGCAGGACGATAGACTGAAATATTAATTTGTTTCTTTCTTCATATCTCTCAGGCCGGACCCCAGCCCCTTCCATCACCGTTTCAAATAGGTTTTTGGGCTTTGTGGCTTAGAGATTTTGAGAGCAAAGCAGCAGAGGCAGCCTGAAAGCCATGAGGTTTCTTATCTTTTGTAAAAGGTAACTCTCATTAAATGGACTGTGCCAGGCATGTTGGGCAGGAAGTCAAGAAGAAGAGGAGGTATATTTCAACTGGGGATGCACAAGAGATCTGTGGTTACCATGAGTTCTAGAGACTATTGCCCTGCCAGTGTCCCTAGGAGGGGTTAGGACCACAGAGAGAAATGGCTGCAGGGCTCCAGCCTCTCCAAATTTTTCCTTTCCAGGAGTGGCAGAGAGATCCCTTTTCTAGACCTAAAGAGACCACAGATCTCCCAGCCATTGCCAATAAATGACAGTGACTACTGCTCCCAAGGGCCTTCCCATTAGTGCTGGGCAAAACACTGAGGTGTCCAAAAAATCCTGAGTGCTGTGGGATGCCCTGCTGGCCCTTGTGGGATAAGGGCTGAGAATGAGTATTATGCTCATTTAAAGAAAGTGTTATTTCTTCCTCCTTTCATTTTCCTGCTGCATCAGCATGGAACAGGTTTTTAATTCCATCAGCATATTTTCAAGCTTGAAGTAATGCTAGGTTCTATTTTAGTAAGCAGGTCTCAACATGAGCTCTTGCTGGAGCAGTTTCAACGGAAGGCATTACTTGATTTTGATCAGAGTGAAACAACTGTATCTATACACAGATTGCTTTAGCAGGCAAGCTTCAGAAGGGATGGGATTTTTGTTGGCTATACTCTCAGTTCCTACAACATTGCTTGGCTCATAGTACGTGCTCAGCAAATACTTGTGAAGTGTTAGAATGTCTTCATTCCAAATAAAGCTGCATTTTGAAAGGTGTACTGTGGGAATTACAAAGATGTTAAAACCTAGATCCAGCCCTTGAGCAGATGCCAAAATATTACAGCAAGTGTTCTCAACCAGGGTGATACAGTCCCCCACGGGTGAAAACTGGTGATTGGGGGAGGGTGAAAAAAAATCGTACTCTTTTTGTATATAAAGCACAAGTATGCTTATGTATAGAGTACATACACAGCATATTTGTAGAATTAAAATTTCATGGCAGGGGTGTGGAACAATTAGGGGAAAAATGTTCTAAAAATGCTCTCAGGGGAAGGGGTGGCAATAATGAAAAAAAAAGTTGAGAAATATTCCACCAGAATGTTATAGATTTTGAGACTGATCCAACTTTTCTATATTAAAGGTCTTTAATCTATAAATGGGCACCTTTGCCATTCCCATATTGAACCATCGTCTCTGTAGCTTCTCAGCATGGTAGCAGCACAGGTAAAGAGCAACCTCCTTAATGTAATATTTAACACCTTCTTCACCTGGCACCTGCCACTTCTCCAGCCTCATTTCTTGTCAGTCTCCCTTCACTCTGTCACAAAGCAGGCTAGCAGTTTCCCCAAATTCTTTCCCATTTTGAGTCTTCACAAATGTCCCTCCCTTAGCCAGCAATGCTCGTCCCAACTTTTCTGGCCCTTTCTCCAGTCCTTTGGTTCTGGTCAGATGTCTTTTATGGGTCTGGGGTCCTTCTCTGAGGTGCCCTCACACTTTACGAGCACCTCTGTCATAGCATTTATCACATGGCAGTACAACGGTCCATTGACATCTGTGTCCTTCCTCTTGAGTTCAAATTCCTTGAGGTGAGGGATAGTGCATCACTCATTATTCAACCTTCCGGGCCAAGTACACTAACTATAACTAAGTGTCTGAGTGTAAGAGCAAAAAAGCAATAAGCTAGAGATTGTTCAGAAAGTGTAACTTAATGCAAATTAAAAACAATAATAAAGCTACCATTTCCATAACCACTAGGCAGAGCACTTGACTGACACATCCATGAATCCTCATGATAACTCTAGAGGGTAGGCACTGGTAGCCCCATTCCACAGTTGAGAAAATTGCTGTTCGGACACCCCGATGGTCTAACTGCAAAACTTAAGTCCTTCACTACCACACTCCATGCTGCACAGTTAAGCTACAACTGTTTGCCCAGCCCTGTGTTAAATGTGAAGTGACAAGGAATGAAGATAGAACCCCTGCCTTCTAGGAGCTTCTCATCCAAAGGACAAAACATGAGTAACACACACAGTGGCAAGGATGTGGAAATACAGGAACTCTCATATAGCACTACTGGGAACACAGTGTGGTGCAGGCATTTTGAGAAAGGGTTTGACTGTTGAAAAGTTAAACACAGAGTTACCATATGACTCAGAAACTCCACTCTTAGCTATCTGCTCAAGATAAATAAAAACCTATGCTCACACAAAGACTTGAACATAAGTGTCCGTTATAGCAACATTCTTAATAGCCAAAAAGCAGAAACAACCCAGATACCCACCAACTGATGAATATATAAAATATTCTATATCTGTGCAATGGAATACTATTTAGCAATAAAAACGAAACAAAATGATCCATGCTGCGACACAGATAAACCTCAAAAACATTATGCCAAGTGAGCGAAGCCAGACACAAAAAGCCACTATTGTATGAGTCTGCTTATATATAATGTCCAGCGAGGCAAATTGATAGAGGCAGAAAGTAGATTAGTGGTAGTCTTGGATTAGGAGTGAGGAGTGACTGTAAAAAGGCCTAAGGAATTTTACTGAGATGACAGAACTGCTCCAAAGTTGGAATGTGGTGACAGTGGCCAAACCAGTAAATCTACCAAAAAATCAGTGAAATCACACTTACAAGTGTGAATCTTAAAGTGTGTAAATTTAACCTTAACAGGTTTGTTTTTTAAAAAAAACAGTAATAGACATGCAGTAATGTTCCCAAAAAAGAGAAATCCAGTTCAGGAGACATGACATTATGTGCTTTGGAATTCCTGAAATCAGTAAAGACGATGGGTTCAGAGATGTGTGCTGGGGGAAGAGGTAGCAGGTTTGAGAGGGACCTGGTAAGAGACAACTCTATTATTTGTCCATACCTGGTGTGGAGTGATAAGAGGAGGATGCTGGCAAGCGTTCTGTTCCCATCAAGGACCATGCCTGGGGAAGGAGGAGTAGTGTGAAGGAAGACAGAGCTGCGTTAGACCCAGGAAGTCTTTTGTGATCAAGTCAACTACACTGAGGGATAGTCTAGGAAGGTAACTACTCATCTTTTCCAGGGAGCATTAAAAATCGGGCCATCATCAGAGCTGGGTGACAATACAACAGTAAGGACCAGATGAACCCTCAGTGTCTGGGTCACAGCTTCTGATCCTTCGTGTCACTTGTTATATAATCTCAACTTTATTCATATGTTCATCCTTTTACCACTGATGTCAACTTATATAGTTTTTCTTTCTTCTTCTTATTACTTCCCAGTTGTCACAAAGCTAAAGCTCAAAGATTGGTTAGAATAGAGCGTGTGTGTGTGTGTGTGTGTGTGTGTGTGTGTGTGTGTGAGTGTGTGTCTGTGGGTGTGAGAAACGGGGGGGATATAAGACACATGTATCTTGTCAGATTGCTTTGCTGCCTCAGTGGGTGAGAATTGTGATTTCTCACTTATGTTTTATAACATCTCATAAAGTTGCTTTTAATGATTTATAGATCCAAGGCCATGGTATTTGAAGCATTCTAAATTTCCTGGATGCCAGTAGTAATATATGGATGGGCACTCTTTGCTCTATAATTTTCCTGGGGATGAGTCAGTTGGCCCAAGAGGGGGAATTCCTCCCCCACACATACACACAGGGAATAAGCCTAATTCTCTTTATTTCTAAATGATTTTATTCCTACTTGTCCTTTAAGGCATATCTCTCAGTTTCTTTGAGAAGTCTTCCTTGATATTCCTCAATCCTTTAGAAACTACCTTTCCTCAGTAACTGGAACACACAGATACACACACACAGCATTATGGTATACTGGCTAAGAATATGAATTCTACAATCAGAGTGCGTAGTTAGAATTCTGGCTTGACCACTTAATTTGCTGGTACCCTTTCTAAGTCTCAGTCCCCTTCTATGAACACTTAGAAGATAACTGTACCTTCTAAATAGAGGATTAAATCAGACAATTCCTGTGTATCCATCAAAAGAGGTTAGGTTATACCATGGTAACAACAACAAAATCCCAGTGGCTTCAAATTATAAAGATTTCTTTCTCATTCAAGCTACATGTCCACAGAAGTTTAATGGTGAAGTCAATGAGGGATACAGGGTGACAGAGCAGACAACGCTTTGAACACTCTGCTGCTCTCTATGTCTTCGGGCACATGTATGACTATATTTCCCAACACGCTTATGAGGGGTTTGGCCACGAGATATGCTGTAGCTTGTGAAATGTGGGCATAAGTCAATTCGGAGCAGATGCTGTAACAGCCAGGGCATGCTCCACCATGCTCTCTTATTATTTTTTTCTCCCTCTCTCTCTAGATTGCAAGCTTCTAGCGGTAGGAATACTACCTTAGCTGTCTTATGATCCCAATTACCTGTCATAATCCCTGACACAGAGTAGGTAGACAGTAAATTTTGACTGACTAGATAAAAACTCTTCTGTCAGCTGTCAAGAACTGCAAGTAAGATTACAAATGAAGTCAAGTCTGGCTGAAAAGTCAATAAGCCCTGGGTAGCACTCACCCAGGTTAGTACTGTGCTTGCTGGCCATCTAGGAAAACAGCGAGATCAACATGGGGATTGCTGTGTACCTGGAGACATGGGTTAAAGATTATCCTTAAAGAATGTTTACAAGGAAATGTAAGCACATTCCATGGAATCGTGAGAAGAGCACAGCACTTGGGCTTAGCCTTGACCCTTCCACTAGTCCTCAGTGCAGACGTGGATAAACCTAGCCGTTCTGCATCTGTTTCCTCCCACTTCATGATGGGTAGATGGACAGTATGATCATTAAGGTCTTGTCCACTTTAAAAAGTCTTATTCTATGAGGCACAGGAAGGGGATGCTCTCTAGACAACAAATCACAGCTGTCACTGGGAACCAGTGCCCACAACCCAGAGAGGCTGCAATTAGCGTGTCTTGTGTGACTTGCAGTTTTGCTAAAGACATTCTTGCAAAAACTCTTACAAATCACTCCAAATGTACACCCAGATTCAGGGAGGATTTAGGCATAAAAACCAATGCCAGCACACTGTTCTGAAACAGAAACTGGTAAGGAACCTTTAAAAAGAGACATCGTCAGAGAATTTATCGACTGACGGGAAGAAAATGAGAGATGGATAATCAAGTACCAGTTGCTACATCCCCTGTCCCAGGTGAAAAATGTGAGCTTATGAAGCCTGAGCTACTGTTGATAAAGGAGGGGACTCATTTATCTTAAGCAGACACATAAAGGAAAATAAGTGAAATATGATTAGACCTACGTCAAGCACTCAGATTAAATGCCTAGCGCGGCAATCCCTGCTGCTCCGTGAGCACTCCCCGCCAGTAAAGCCTGATTAAGACACTGGCCTGAGCGATATCAAAAACACATGCTGTGGGCTCCCCTGGTGGCACAGTGGTTGAGAGTCCGCCTGCCGGTGCAGGGGACACGGGTTCGTGCCCCGGTCCGGGAAGATCCCACATGCCGCGGAGCGGCTGCGCCCGTGAGCCATGGCCGCTGGGCTTGCGCGTCCGGAGCCTGTGCTCCGCAATGGGAGAGGCCACAAGAGTGACAGGCCTGCGTACCGCAAAAACAAAATCCACATGCTGTGAAAATCTCTTCCAAAATAGATCCTTTCACCAGGGTATACACCCTGAGGGAGCTACCTGTACTGCCTTCCCTCTATTTTCATTAGGACAAGTTGTCAGTTGTACACGACGGTGTCTTTTATGAGACTTCAAGTTATAGCTTCAAAGGGTCCAGTGCCTTTTTGATACTTGTGAGAAAGCTTTCGAGGGATAAGTTCAGAAACAGGAAGGCTAATACGTGCTGTCCCGGCACTAGAGCTGTGTTACCTATCAATTTGGCCCTTCTGTTCAAGCTTTGATGTCCGAATTAGCCTTCCAAAGGATGGCAGCGGATGTATTCCTAGTCTTCCAGATATGTGGCCAGTTTCCACAATTACCCTTTACTTTAAACTAAGGAGAAGCAGCAGTCATCCAGGGATGGTGTCTCTGGCTACTTCCCTTGCGTGCACCCCTAAGGCCTAATATTCTTCCCACGTTTCATGTACGTGTTCTCAAAACAGTGGAACAACTGAATACAGCATAGGCAATCGCTGAACGCTCAGAGAATCCTGTCTGCTCAGTCAACAAAGGCTGCACTTTTTTTTTTTTTACTCAGAGGATAACACAAGCCAGAGCTATGAAGTACTGTGAAGAGGAAAGAGGCAGCAAAGAGAGTAGAGGGTGAGGAGGGAGGGGAATGCAAATTTTCGATAGGAGGTCCAAGAAGATGTCTCTGAGAAGAAACCCAAATGAAGTGAGGGAGCCAGCCATGGGAAGATCTGAGGATAGAGAGAATGAGACTGGCACATCTGAGGAACACCAAGAAAGCCACTATGACTATGGTGGAGTCATACTTACCTCTACATAAGATGGAGAGAAGTAGGAACTGAATCCACACAGGTTGGAAGGGACCAGATCTTGCAGAAGATGCTACTAAGGAGTCTGGATATTTATTCTTTATCTGATCAGTGCCAAAGGATGTATTAAGGAAGGAATGTTGGGAACTCATATTTTAATTTAGATAAATTCCAACAAGACATCCATGAAAGGACTAGACACAACTTTGATGAATTCGCTACCTCAAATTAATTTCAAACTTTTTCTTAAAAAACAACTTGCTGATAATAGATTCTGTGATTTTTATACAACTTAAATCATTTTTTTTTCTTGGAATGTACTCTCCAGTTTCTTTGCCTAGACAGATTCAGAGATCACAGTGATCAAGACCATGAGTTTTAGAATCAGAAAGACCCACTGTTGAGTTCAGGTCCCACCACTTATTAGTCAACAGACCTTCCCTGAACTTTTTACATCTGTATAATGAGGATCACGTTATCCCTCCTTCAGGACTGTGTGTGTGTATTTGATATGCTTAATCACAGAGCCTGGAACACTGTAAATACTCAACACCACCCTATACTGAACCATGCATCACCCAATCCCTTGGCTCCCACATCCATCCCCTCCTTCCTTCCTTTTCCTGACTGCCTTCTCTGATTTCCTATGGCAGCCAGACTCTTCAACACACAATTTCACTTACTTGATTTGATATGTTTGGAGAGGCTTCAGTAAGAGGAGGAGAAAGAGGTCAATAATGGAGCTGCCAGTGTCAAGAGGATGGAGAATGAAGGAGATAAGGGGCAGTTATGAAGAAGCTAAAGGAGTCTGCCACTATGTTTGTCTCATACAGTTCCTAGTACAAAGTGAAGGATTAGAGCTCACCCAACATCTTAAAGCTAGTAATCCAGGAGGAAAGGAAAGGAGGAAGGATGTTTTAGGGTTTGCCAAAACTGAGTCTGCCTTCCTCTCTGGTCAAGAAAGTACTTTAATAATTTCAACTGTAAAGAATTAAATCATCAAATCTTAAGGGGCTGAAGCAGGTTAAAGGGATTTTATTTACCTGTTATTCCCTTTTAATTACCATGCCAGTATTACTCATACCCCCATCCATCCCTTAAGAAGGGTACCTTGAATAGTCCGAGCAGTTTCAGAGACCCAGAATTGGGGTAATTCTCCGGGCAAGAAGAGCAGACAGCAGAACAGATTAAAAACCCATCGCAAACCCAATCACAACCATTTTTTAAACCTTATTTGGGATAGTAGTTGTGATGGTTAATTTTATGTGTCACCTTGACTGGGCAACGGGGTGACCAGATGTGGTCAAACACTGTTCTGGGTGTGTCTGTGAGAGTGTTTCTGGATGAGATTAACATTTGAATAGGTAGACCTAGTAAAGCAGATTTCCCTCCCTAACGT